>NW_027361679.1:108980000-111380000 GCF_039654945.1 Dendrobates tinctorius | reverse complement strand
TTATGGTAGATCGGCTCACTCGGCATAAAACAAGGTGAAAGTACAAAGGAAACATGGCCCTCTGGGCAATACAGCGAAACAAAACAGTAGCACAAAGCACAGCCCTTGTATTGGGGGGGGGGGGAAATCAGCACGCTCAGGGTTAGCAAGACCTATGATTCAGGCACAAGCAAAAACACTTCTTGTGAGTGTTCCTCTTCAAATACTGAACACTGCTTCTTTTGGAGGCCAGCTACTTAAACCACAGACCACAACTTGGGGTGGAGATAAGGTTCGCATCCTCCCACCTGCTCTATGGATGTCCACATAAAAGCCAGTCCATTATGCAAAATAGCTTAACCACTCAACACACTTAGTACACAGGAGGAAAAACTCAGGGTTTTATATTACTGACGCCATTAACCCCTTCGCACCCGAGCCTGTTTTTGCCTTCGTGACCGGGCCAATTTTTTCAATTCTGACCAGTGTCACTTTATGAGGTCATAACTCTAGAACGCTTCAACGGATCCTACTGATTCTGACATTGTTTTCTCATGACATATTGTACTTCATGATGGTGGTAAAAATTTTTAGATATGATCTGCACTTATTTGTTAAAAAAAAATCAAAATTTGGCAAAAATTTAGAAAATTTTGCAATTTTCAAACTTTTAATTTTTATGCCCTTAAATCAGAGAGTGATATCGCACAAAATAGTTAATAAATAACATTTCCCACATGTCTACTTTACATCTGCACAATTTTGGAAACATTATTTTTTTTTTTTTAGGAAGTTAAGGGTTAAAAGTTGACCAGCGATTTCTCATTTTTACAACAAAATTTGCAACACCATTTTTTTTAGGGACCACCTCACATTTGAAGCGAGTTTGGGGGGTCAATATGACAGAAAATACCCAAAATTGACACCATTCTAAAAACTGCACCTCTCAATGTACTCAAAACCACATTCAAGAAGTTTATTAACCCTTCAGGTGCTTTACATGAATGAATGGAATATGGAAGGAAAAAATAAACATTTAACTTTTTTTCACAAACATTTTACTTCAAAACCATTTTTTTTTATTTTCACAAGTGTAAAAAGAGAAAATGAACCACTAAATTTTTTGTGCAATTTCTCCCGAATACGCCAATACCCTGTATGTGGGGCTAAACCACTGTTTGAGCACACGGCAGAGCTCAGAACGGAAGGAGTGCCGTTTGACTTTTTCAATGCAGAATTGGCTGGAATTGAGATCGGATGCCATGTCGCATTTGGAGAGCCCCTGATGTACCTAAACAGTGGAAACCCCCCACAAGTGACCCCATTTTGGAAATTAGACCCCCCCAGGGACTTATCTAGATGTGTGGTGAGCACTTTGAACCCCCAAGTGTTTCACTAAAGTTTATAATGTAGAGCCATGAAAATAAAAAAAAAAATCATTTTTTTTCCACAAAAATGATCTTTTAGCCCCCAATTTTTATTTTCACAAGGGTAACGGGAGAAATTGGACCCTAAGAGTTGTTGTCCAATTTGTCCTGAGTCCTGAGTCCGCTGGTACCCCATATGTGGGAGAAAACTACTGTTTGGGCACACGGTGGGGCTCGGAAGGGAAGTAGTGACGTTCTGAAATGCAGACTTTGATGGAATGGTCTGCGGGCGTCATATTGCATTTACAGAGCCCCTAATGTACCTAAACAGTGGAAACCCCCAATTCTAATTCCAACCCTAACCCCAACACACCCCTAACCCTAATCTCAGCCCTAACCATAACCCTAACCACAAACCTAACACCAACACACCCATAACCTTAATCCCAGCCCTAGCCCTAGCCCTAACCCTAGCCCTAGCGGCCCCGTCTCACTAAGCAATCTCGGTAGCGAGATCGCTGCCGAGTCACAACTTTTGTGACATAACAGCGATCTCACCAGCGAGATCGCCATGTGTGACAGCGATCAGCGAGCGGCCCCCCTGCCGGTATCGCTGATCGCTGGAAGAAATCTCTGGACATTTCTTTGGTCGCTGGTCTCCCGCTGGCCAGCACGCATCGCTGCGTGTGACACGCGGGAGACCAGCGATCAGGTGTAAAAAATAATAAAAAAATTAAAAAATATAGTTATTCTCACCTTCCGATGTCCCGTTCAGCCATCCTTCCTCTCTCCACGCTCCGGTCCCAGTGATCCTTTGCACGAATGACCGCGAGACTTTGTTATCCCGCGAGACCGTGACATCTCGCGGTCATTCGTGCAAAGGATCACTGGGACCGGAGCGTGGAGAGAGGCAGGATGGCTGAACGGGATGTCGGAAGGTGAGAATAACTATATTTTTTATTTTGATTCTATTTTTTACAGTGATGGCCAGCGATGCCGGGCGCTCGGCATTGCTGTGCTGATCGCTGGTGAAGCTGTCTGTGTGACAGCTCACCAGCGATCACATAGCGACTTACTAGCGATCCTGACACCTTGATATCGGTGTCGGGATCGCTGGTAAGTCGCTTAGTGTGACGGGGCCTTAACCCTAGCCCCTGCATTTTTTTTTTTTTCACTTTTTTTTTTATTTTTGTCACAAGATCGCTGCACTGCGATCTGACTCATAGTAACGCCACTTCACCTCTGATCATCTGTCAGTGTGAGATCAGAGGAGAAGCAGCGTTACTATGTGACAAGATCGCTGCCTGGCACATAATAACGCCACTTCTCCTCTGATCTCACAATGACAGATGATCAGAGGTGAAGCAGCGTTACTGTGTGACAAGATCGCTGCCTGGCACAGCTGTGCCAGGCAGCGATCAGCTGTGCCAGGCAGCGATCTAGTCACACAATAACGCTGCTTCACCTCTGATCAGCTGTCAGTGAGATCAGAGGGAGAAGCCGCGTTACAATGAGGGAGATCGCCGGGAAACAAGCAGCTTTCCCAGCGATAGCTCCCATTGGCTGCTGTGACGCTGACGTCATCGGGACCTGAACCAATCAGGTCTCGATGACGTCGGGGGTCCCAGCATGCATTGCGCACCGGGATCCCCGCGTTGGAAGGTATGTGGGGGTCCCGGGGGGCACAAAACCGCCGACAGTAGATAAACGTCGGCGCTGCACAAAGCCCAGCAAGCGCCAACGTTTATCTACTGTGGGCGGTCGTGAAGAGGTTAAGCATAGTGAAACATAGCTGTCCTCAGGCATTTTAGCAATAACCAGCTCATTCGCATTTCAGGGATCTCCCTGGGCAACCCAGGTCTGCACCGGCCTAGGAAGGGAGTGCATGAATCTGTCCCTATGATATGACCAGTAGTACTTTTACTGACATAGTCACTCCTGCGCATGCTTTATTTCAGTTTTTAATTTGGCATACTCCTACGCATCCTGTAGTGTCAAATCATAATAGGTCTTCTGGGGCTTTCCAATTAGATAGTGGGCCAGCACCTCTGCCCACTGCTCTGGCGGTAGCTTCTCATGCTCTGCTACCCGCTCTAACACAAAAATGCTTCCACATCATCTCCTGGGGCAATTTTTTGCATAGCTTGTCTTACTGGCTTCCGGATGTATGTGTCTTCTCCTGGACTTGGGGGAGGGGCTGCAGGCCTTCAAAGAAACCACCTCTATGAGCAAGTCAATCTCCTGCTGTTGCTGCGGTTTGATTTTGTTGTATAAGCAGCTTACATGCCTCCTTTTGCTGCATCTGTTGCTGCTGCAATTGCTGCTGGTGCTACTGCTGCTGTGCTTTAACTAGAAGCTTAAGCAGGTCCTCCATTTTGCCTGACGTTGTATGCTCGCTTGTGGCCGCCTTCATACAAGACATGCAGTACCTCTTGTAGCCATCACACATGTTCACTGGAACAATGCCCGCACATCTAACACCACCTGTGGTAGATCGGCTCACTCAGCTGTATGCAGAGGTAGACACGAGAGCACTGCGGCTTTAAAAATGTGCTTGGTTTATTCAGATGCGGCATAAACCAAGGTGTAGCACAAAATAAAAACGGCCCTCTAAGCAAAACAGCAAAACAAAACAGTAGCACAAAGTACAGTCCTTGTATTAGCGAGGATCAGCCCGTTCAGGGTTAGCAAGACCCAAAGTTTAGGCCTAAACAAAACACTTTTCTGGGGTATTCCTCTCCAGACACTGAACACTGCTGCCTTTGAAGGCCAGCTACTTAAGTCACATACCACACCCTGCTCTATGGATGGGCCCATTATGCAAATTAGCTTAACCCCTCATCGCACTTAGTGTGCTGGAGGAAAAACTCTGGGGTTTATATCACTGAAGCCATTAAGCGTAGTAAAACATACCTCTCCTCCAGCACTTTATCAGTGACTTTGTCACAACAAGTATACATGTACTGTATACACAAACACACAGTATTTTCATCTTTTTCATTTTAAAAATTACAAGAAAAAGGGCAGAAGCAAAAGTTTGGGCATCCTGCATGGTTAGTAAATGCTTTTTGTAGCCAACCAAGAGTCTTTCAGTTCTTATTTGAGGGATTTTAATCAATTCTTCCTTGGAAAATTCTTCCAGTTCTGTGAGATTCCTGGGTCGTCTTGCATGCACTGCTATTTTGAGGTATAGCCACAGATTTTCAATGATGTCCAGATCAGGGGACTGTGAAGGCCAAGGTAAAACCTTCAGCTTGTACCTTTTGATGTAGTCTATTGCAGATTTTGATGTGTGTTTAGAATCCTTATCTATTTGTATAAGCCAGCCTCTTTTCAACTTCAGCTTTTTTACAGATGGTGTTATGCTTGCACCAAGAATTGAAATTTCATTGCATCCATTCTTCTCTCTAACCGTGAAATGTTCCCTGTGCCATTGGCTGCAACACAACTGTAAAGAATGATCCACCTCCATGCTTAATGGTTGGTGAGATGTTCTTTTTCTGAAATTTTTTGCCCTTTTTTCTCCACACATAACTTTGATCATTGAGGCCAAAGAATTCTATTTTAACCTCATCGGTCCACAGGACTTGTTTACAAAATGCATCAGGCTTGATTAGATGTTCTTTTACATACTCCTGACACTGAATTTTATGATGAGGACGAAGGAGATATTTTCTTCTGATGACTCATCCATGAAGGCCATATTTGTGCAGGTGTCTTTGAAGAGTAGAACAATGTACCACAACTCGAGAGTCTGCTAAATCTTTCAGAAGGTCTTTTGCAGTCAAGCGGGGGTTCTGAGTTGCCGCTCTAGCAATCCTATGAGCAGCTCTCACTGAAATTTTGCTTGGTCTCCCAGACTATATCTTGACTTCCACTGTTCCTGTTAACTGCCATTTCTTAATTATATTTTGAACTGAGGAAAGGGCACCTTGAAAATGCGTTGCTATCTTCTTATAGCATTCTCCTGCTTTGTGGGATTCCACCATCTACATTTTCAGAGTGATAGACAGCTGTTTAGCTGCTTGGAAGAACCCATGAATCCTACAGGAAATATGGAGTATTAGGCCTCATAATATTCAATAAGAGCGATGATCTATTTCATTTTAAAATTACTAATTTTATTGTTACACATTGATAACTTAACAAGACAAACAATATAATATGATGGGTAATGGTGAATGACAAGGGTAGGTGACACCCGCAATTATTGTAGCATACTATGTCCAATAGTTTAACCCCTTCCTGACATCCGACGTACTATCCCGTCCACGGTACCCGGGCCCGTATGACCGTGGACGGGATAGTACGTCTACCGCGATCAGCGGCGCCCAAGTGGTGAGCGCCGCTGATCGCGGCCGGGTGTCAGCTGATTATCACAGCTGACACCCGGCACTATGTCAGGGGCGGTCACGGACCGCCCCCGACACGTTAACCCCTTGCACACCGCGATCAAACATGATCGCGGTGTACCGGGAGTTAAAGGGAAGCATCGGCAGGGAGAGGGCTCCCTCCGTGCTTCCCTGAGCCCCCCACGGCAGCGCAATGTGCAGCGCTGCTGCGGGGGGCTCCTATCCTCCAGGCCCCCGAATCCAAGATGGCGACGGGGGCCTTCGGGGACCTGAGCCTGCAAAGCGCAGGCAAGAGGAAGTCTGCTTCAATGCCTGTGACAGATTGCTGATCTGTCACAGTGATCTGTGATGTGACAGATCAGCGATCTGTCACAGGACAGTGATGTCCCACCTGGGACTATGTAATAAAGTAAAAAAAAAAAAAAAAAAAAAATAAAAAAAAAAAAATCGCCAAATAAATTAGTAAAAAAAAAAAAAAAAATCCCCAATAAATTCATTTTTTGAAAATAATAAAAAAAAAAAAAAACAATAAAAGTACACATATTAGGTATCGCCGCGTCCGTAATGAGCCGCCCTATAAAACTGTCCCATTAGTTAACCCTTTTAGCGAACCCCTTAAAAAATAAAAAACGAAGCAAAAAATAATGATTTATTATCATACCGCCAAACAAAAAGTGTAATATCGCGCGATCAAAAAGACGCATATAAATATCCATGGTATCGCTGAAAACGTCATCTTGTCCCGCAAAAAACGAGCTGCCACACAGCATCATCAGCGAAAAAATAAAAAAAGTTATAGCTCACAGAATAAAGCGATGCAAAAATAATTATTTTTTATATAAAATAGTTTTCATTGCATAAAACCGACAAAAACATAAAAAAAACTACCTAAATGAGGTATCGCTGTAACCGTACTGACCCGAAGAATAAAACCGCTTTATCAATTTTACCGCACGCGGAACGGTGTAAACGCACCCCCCCAAAAGAAATTCATGAAACGCTGGTTTTTGTTCATTCTGCGTCCCAAAAATAGGAATAAAAAGCGATCAAAAAATGTCACGTGCCCGAAAATGGTACCAATAAAAACGTCAACTCGTCCCGCAAAAAATAAGACCTCACATGACTCAGTGGGTCAAAATACGGAAAAATTATAGCTCTCAAAATGTGGTGATGCAAAAACTATTTTACAATAAAAAGCGTCTTTTAGCGTGTGACAGCCGCCAAACATAAAAACCGCCATAAATAGTAAACCAAACCCCCCGTTATCACCTCCTTAGTTAGGGAAAAATAATAAAACTAAAAAAAAAAGTATCTATCTCCATTTTCCCGTTAGGGTAAGGCTGTGTGCACACGCTGCGGATTAGGTGCGGATTCATCCGCGCGGATTTTGTAAAATCCGCAGGTCAAAAGACCTGCGGTTTTACCTGCAGATTGCTCTGCGGTTTTGTCCTGCGGTTTTTCATCTCCTCATTAGAGGAGATGGCAAACCGCAGGAGAATCCGCAGAAAGAATTAACATGTCAATTCTTTCTGCGGATTGAAAACCGCAGATAATCCGCGCGGAAAATTCCGCACTGTCTGCACTGCGGTTTTTGATTCCCATAGGGAATCATGGTACTGGGGTCCGCAGCAGCCAAAACCACTGCGGAACTGCAGCAAAATCCGCAGCGTGTGCACACAGCCTTAGGGTTAGGGCTAGGGTTAGGGCTATAATTGGGGGTTTCCACTGTTTGGGCACATCAGGGGCTCTCCAAATGCAACATGGCGTCTGATCTCAATTCCAGCCAATTCTGAGTTGAAAAAGTCAAATGGTGCTCCTTCCCTTCCAAGCTCTGCCATGCGCCCAAACAGTGTTTTACCCCCACATGTAGGGTATCAGCCTACTCAGGACAAATTGCAAAACAATTTTTGGGGTCCAATTTCTCCTGTTACTCTTAGGAAAATAAAAAATTGGGGGCAAAAATATCATTTTTGTGGAAAAAAATGATTTTTTTATTTTCACGTCCGAGTGTTATAAACTTCTGTGAAGCACTGGGGGGTTCAAAGTGCTCACCACACATCTAGATAAGTTCCTTGGGGGGTCTAGTTTACAAAATGGTGTCATTTGTGGGGGGTTTCCACTGTTTAGGTACATTAGGGGCTCTCCAAAGGCAACATGACACCCGCAGACCATTCCATCAAAGTCTGCATTCCAAAACGTCATTACTTCCCTTCCGAGCTCCGACGTGTGCCCATACAGTAGTTTTCTCCCACATATGGGGTATCAGCATACTCAGGACAAATTGGACAACAACTTTTGGGGTCCAATTTCTCCTGGTACCCTTTGGAAAATAAAAAAATGGTGACTAAAAGATCATGTTTGTGGAAAAAATACGAATTATTTATTTTCACGCCCGGGCATTATAAACTTCTGTGAAGCACTGGGGGGGTCAAAGTGCTCACCACACATCTAGATAAGTTCCTTAGGGGGTCTAGTTTCCAAAATGGTGTCATTTGTGGGGGGGTTTCCACTGTTTTGGTACATCAGGAGTTTTCCAAACGCGACATGGTGTCCGATCTCAATTCCAGCCAAAAACGTCAAATGGCGCTGCTTCCCTTAAGAGCTCTGCCATGCGCCCAAATAGTGGTTTACCCCCACATGTGGGGTATCAGCGTACTCAGGACAAATTGCACAATAACTTTTAGGGTCCTGTTACCCTTGGAAAAATAAGAATTGAGGGTGAAAAGATCATTTTTGTGGAAAATATATGATTTTTTAATTGTATGGCTGTATGTTATAAACTTCTGTGAAGCCCATGGGGGTTCAAAGTTCTCACCACACAACTAGATAAGTTCCTTAGGGGGTCTAGTTTCCAAAATGGTGTCATTTGTGGGGGGTTTCCACTGTTTTGGTACATCACGAGTTTTCCAAACGCGACATGGTGTCCGATCTCAATTCCAGCCAAAAACGTCAAATGGCATTGCTTCCCTTCCGAGCTCTGCCATGCGCCCAAATAGTGGTTTACCCCCACATGTGGGGTATCAGCGTACTCAGGACAAATTGCACAATAACTTTTAGGGTCCTGTTACCCTTGGGAAAATAAAAATTGGGGTGAAAAGATCATTTTTGTGGAAAAAATATGATTTTTTAATTGTACCGCTGTACGTTATAAACTTATGTAAAGCCCTTGTGGGTTCAAAGTTCTCACCACATATCTAGATAAGTTCCTTGGGGGGGTCTAGTTTCCAAAATGGGGTCACTTGTAGGGGGTTTCCACTGTTTAGGTACATCAGGGACTCTCCAAACGTGACATGGCGTCCGATCTGAATTCCAGCCAATTTTGCATTGAAAAGTCAAACGGCGCTCCTTCCATTCTGAGCTCTGCCATGCGCCGAAACAGTCGTTCCCCCCCACAAATCAGGTATCAGCGTACTCAGGACAAATTGCACAATAACTTTTGCAGTCCAATTTCTCCTGTTACCCTTGGTAAAATAAAAAAAATTGAACCTGAAGTATTTTTTTTGTGAAAAAAAGTTAGATGTTCATTTCTTTTTAAATATTCAAAAAAATTCCTGTGACGCACCTAATGTGTTAATAAACTTCTTGAATGTGGTTTTGAGCACCTTAAGGGGTGCAGTTTTTAGAATGGTGTCACTTTTGGGTATTTTCTATCATATAGACCCCTCAAAGTGGCTTCAAATGTGATGTGGTCCTAAAAATAAAATGGTGTTGTAAAAATGAGAAATCGCTGGTCAACTTTTAACCCTTATAACTTCCTAACAAAAAAAAATTTTGGTTGCAAAATTGTGCTGATGTAAAGTAAACATGTGGGAAATGTTAGTTATCAAGTTTTTTGTGTGCCGTATCTCTGTGATTTAAGGGCATAAAAATTCAAAGTTGGAAAATTGCGAAATTTTCAAAATTTTTGCCAAATTTCCAATTTTTTCACAAATAAACGCAAGTTATTTGAATGAAATTTTACCACTAACATGAAGTACAATATGTCACGAGAAAACAATGTCAGAATCACCGGGATCAATGGAAGCGTTCCAGAGTTATGACCTCATAAAGGTACAGTGGTCAGAATTGTAAAAATTGGCCCGGTCATGATCGTGCAAACCACCCTTGGGGGTGAAGGGGTTAAGGCTCAAAAAAGGTCCGTGGCACTGCATGTCTTAGAAATATTATTGCAATATGGGGGGTTGGGAGTAGAGCAAACTGTTCACATCAGTACGTACCAAGATATGCCAAAAAGTGACTAATTTCTACATGCAGTAGTGAGCCACAGGTGCTCCCATATACATCATCCATAAGTGCAATCATGCAGTGCACATACAGGGCCCAATCACAAAAAATGCCTACACAGATATAAAGTGCCGAGAATAGTGCTAACCCATGTGGGATAGTTGCTGGTGAACGCCACACTGTGCGGTGCCTGGAAGAAATCCCTGCCTCCAGTCTTCATTGTAAAATAGTTACCCCCTCCCATCAGCCTCAGTTAAGGCCCCAGAATCTTGTGCCCTGTGCTCCCTTAGAAATACAGTGAGGAAAAAAAATTAGTCAGCCACCAATTGTGCAAGTTCTCCCACTTAAAAAGATGAATATGCAAATAACCACCTGGACCTGTTGAAGCGTCTGTGTAGCGAAACGGCTGTTGTCCGTCTTTTTCCCCGCATGCCTCATGTTATCTGCCCGCCCTTTATTGTGTGACCTTTAATGGTTGAATAAAGAAACACTGCACTGCAAATCTGGGTGAGTGCCGCATCTTTTTCCTTCTTTTACAAATTTAGCATGTTTTTTCTGATGCTGAGCACCGTTATTCCCAGCAGTGTTTTACACACTGTGTGCCTGTGATTGATCCTCGACTTGTTGCTGGTGGATTAGAACTTTGGTGCCGTTCATCTGGGCTTTCTTTGAGTTAAGTCTTCACAAGGTTGGCGCACATTGCTGGTGGTATGTTGGCCCATTCCTCCATGCAGATATCCTCTAGAGCAGTGATGTTTGGGCCTGTTGCTGGGCAACACAGACTTTCAAATCCCTCCAAAGGTTTTCTATGGGGTTGAGATCTGGAGACTGGCTAGGTCACTCCAGAACCTTCATATGATTCTTATGAAGCCACTCCTTTGTTGCCCTGGTGGTGTGCTTAGGATCATTATCATGCTGAAAGACCCATCCACGTTTCATCTTCAATGCCCTTGCTAATGGAAGGAGGTTTGCACTCAAAATCTCACTATACATGGCCCCATTCATTCTTTCATGTGCACTAATAAGTCGTCCTGGTCCATTTGCAGAGAAACAACCCCAAAGCATGATGTTGCCACCCCCATGCTTCACAGTAGGTATGGTGTTCTTTGGATACAATTCAGCATTCTGTCTCCTACAAATACGACGAGTTTTGTTTCTACCAAACAGTTCTACTTTGGTTTCATCAGACCATATAACATTCTCCCAATACTCTTCTGGATAATCCAAATGCTCTCTAGCAAACTTCAGACGGGACTGGATATGTACTGGCTTAAGCAGGGAGACACATCTGGCACTGCAGGATCTGAGTACCTGGCGTCGTAGTGTGTTACTGATGGTAGCCTTTGTTACGGTGGTCCCAGCTCTATGCAGGTCATTCACTAGGTCACCCCGTGTGGTTCTGGGATTTTTGCTCACCGTTCTTTTAATCGTTTTGACCCCACGGGGTGAGTTCTTGCGTGGAGCCCCAGATCGAGGTCTTGTATGTCTTCCATTTTCTTATTATTGATCCCACAGTTAATTTCATCACACCAAGCTTTTTGCCCATTGCAAATTCAGTCTTCCCAGCCTGGTGCAGGGCTACAATTTTGTTTCTGGTGTCCTTCGACAGCTCTTTGGTCTTCACTATAGTGGGGTTTGGAGTGTGACTGTTTGAGGTTGTGGACAGGTGTCTTTTATACTGATAACAAGTTCAAACAGGTGCCATTACTACAGGTAATGAGTGGAGAACAGAGGAGCCTCTTAAAGAAGAAGTTACAGGTCTGTGAGAGCCAGAAATCTTGCATGTTTTTAGGTGACCAAATACATATTTTCCACCATAATTTGCAAAATAAATCTTGCCAAATCAGACAAGGTGAATTTCTGCATTTGTTTTCTCATTTTGACTCTCATAGTTGTGGTCTACCTATGATGTCAATTACAGGCCTCTCTCATCTTTTTAAGTGGGAGAAATTGCACAATTGGTGGCTGGCTAAATACTTTTTTCCCTCACTGTACATACTTGATGCTCCGTTGTGGACACTGCTGTCTGGGATCTTCTGTGCAGGCGCCGGCAACCTCTGCTCCAGTGACCTCCGATGTGTGAGCCGATAAGGTGCTCTTCCCATTTCCTCCCTTCATAGTCATCATCATGTACACATCGTTCCTAGCGATGACTGTGCAGGGAGGAAGTTGGGAGAGCATGTTATTGGAGTGCACACCGGAGGTCACAGTGACTCGTCGACACCTGCTAAGAAGATTCCTGAATGCAATGCCCATAGAAGGGAGGATGAGGTATGTATTGTTGAGGGAGTGCAGGGCGCAGGCCCAAGATTCAGACGGTGATGGGACGGGGTAGTATTATAATGAAGACAGGAGGCACGGATTTCTTCCAGGCATTTCAAGCCACGGAGCCTGGAAGAAATCATTAACATAACGAAAGAATATAACATATCTCAGCAACAAGACCATTATTATGAGGCTTACAGGTAGGACTAGTGTAAGATTTTTTATTACCTGTATTCCCATAGTAATAGGTCATATACGTCCCAGGGGGAGACAGATTCCCTTTAACTTTTTTAGATCCTATTGGGCTCTCTTCAGACCTTTAATTTCTAGACAGCAGAAAGCTGCTCACCTTTTTCTTGCTCTAACTACTCATCTGAAGTGATGCAGTAATATATCACCAGGCTGCAGCTTTCAAAGCAGGTCTCCTAATTACAGCTCTCTGTTCTCCCTGTCTGGATCTGTGTGCCTGTTCACATGCCCTGTTATTTCTATGTGTAAATACAATGATAACAGCTCCAGAAGAAACCACCAATGGCTGAATTTGTTAGGCTGGGTTCACACGTAGCAGAACTCCCGCAGAAGTTACCGCGAGAATTCCGGAATTCCATTCCACGGGAGAATCGCATTTTAAATTCCCACGGAAAAACTGGCATTTTGCAAGCGTAATTAGCTTGCAGAATGCTAGCGTTTTCCAAGTGATCTATAGCATCACTTGGAAAACTGATTGACAGGTTAGTCACACTCGTCAAACAGTGTTTGACGAGTGTGACCAACTTTTTACTACTGAGGCTACCTATGCGGCATCAGTAGCAAAAAGATCTAATGTTAAAAATAATAAAAAATGGTGTTATTCTCACCTTCCGATGTCTCGCGCAGTGTCCCTGACCTCCGCAATTCTCTGGCAGGTCCCGTTCCCAGTGATGCTTTGCGGCAATGACCTTTGATGACGCCGCGGTCTCGCGAGGCTGCTACATTATCGCGAGATAGCGACGTCAGCAAAGGTCATTATCGCAATGCATTACTGGGAACGGGAGCTGCAGGCAGCATCGCTGAAGCCAGGGGACGCTGCGAGAGACATCGGAAGGTGAGAATAACCCAATTTTTTTTTATTTTAATTCTTTTTTTTACAGGGATATGGTACCCACAGCCTGGAGGACAGTCTCCTCTCCTCCGGACTGTGGGTACCATCCGCAAATGTTCTGTTTACTTTTCGTATGGTGGGCACAGCCACATGCGGAAAGTAATGAGAACAATGCATTCCTATGTGGGCCGCGATTTCGCAAAATAATAAGCATGCTGCGTATTTTTCCGCGATGCGATTCCGCCGTGGGAAAATACGCCTCATTAGCACAGCATTGTGGAATCCCATAGGAATGCATGGGATTCTGTTTTTTTGCGTTTTCGCGGCAAAATCGCGCGTTAGAAACCGCCGCGAAAAAAACGCGACGTGTGAACGCAACCTTATAGTAGTTGCAACTTGATGCTGAAGAACAGGAGTGAAAACTTCTTCGGGTCTTTGCTATATTTCAAAATGAATGTGGCCTTCAAAACTTATGGCCACAAAATGGTTGATTTTATTCAAGCCTCTAAAGCTTCAGTATAGTCTCGTATTGTGTATGTGAATGGCTTCAACTCCATAATAAGTTAAAGGAGTGACAGCATCCGCTTAGTATACATCAATCAGCCATAACATGAAAAGAGTAACTAAATTTTACTTTTTTTTTTTTTTAAATAATTGAGTAAAACATGTAAAGTTAAAAAGGTTGGTCCCTCTCAGACTTTTCCTCTCCATTATTCCTGCTCAATCCCACTCCAAGATTGTAATGCTTTTACACTTATGTGTTTCCTCGGTTTTCTGGAGTGCTGTCGCGTGAACTGAACTTCCCTGTTGTGAATCTGGATGGGCTTACATCACATCAACCAGTCACATCGGACTCTAGCTTTCTGCAGTTACAGACCCACTCCATCAATGGAATGTCCTCAATTTCAGGTGTATGAGGTGGCATACAGCTCACGTCTACATCGCATATACAGACCAGACAGCAGCCGCTTCTTGTGAACATGCAGTCTGACAGGCAAAGAAGGATATAGGAGACTGGGTCAATACTTTAACCCCTTTACCCCCAAGGGTCGGTTGCACGTTAATGACCGGGCCAATTTTTACAATTCTGACCACTGTCCCTTTATGAGGTCATAACTCTGAAACGCTTCCATGGATTCCGGTGATTCTGACATTGTTTTCTCGTGACATATTGTACTTCATGTTAGTGGTAACATTTTTGATATGACTTGCGATTATTTGTGAAAAAAAATGGAAATTTTGAGTAAATTTTGAAAGTTTCTAAAATTTTCCAACTTTGAATTTTCTTGCCCTTAAAACAGAGAAATATGTCACACAAAATAGTTAATAAATAATATTTTCCACATGTTTACTTTACATCAGCACAATTTTGGAACCAACATTTTTTTTTGTTAGGAAGTTATAAGGCTAAGTGCAGACGTACTTTTTTGTCCTGAATCCGCAGGTCAAATGACCTGCATTTTTCCTGCGGATTTCTTCCTTTTTTCTTACGGTTTTTGTGCGGTTTTCCCCTGCGGATTTCCCCCTGCGGATTTGGAGAATGGAGCAGGTGAAAAACCGCACAAAAGAAGTGACATGCTGCATATTTTGAACCACAAGAAAACCGCGCGGAAAGATCCGCAGCGTCTGCACAGCGTTTTTTTTTTTCTATTGACTAACATGCTACTGTACATCACAATGCGGATATGCAGCATTTCTGCGTGGTAAAATCCGCTGCGGATCTGCTGGATAGCTGCATCGTGTGCACATGGCCTTAGGGTTCAAAGTTGACCTGCGATTTCTCATTTTGAGGGGTATATATGATAGAAAATACCCAAAAGTGACACCATTCTAAAAACCGCACCCCTCAAGGTGCTCAAAACCACATTCAAGAAGTTTATTAACCATTCAGGTGCTTCACAAGAATTTGGAATGTTTAAAAAAAAAAAAATATGAACATTTTACTTTTTTTCACAAAGAATTTAATTCAGATACAATTTGTTTTATTTTACCAAGGGTAACAGGAGAATTTGGACTCCAAAAGTTGTACAATTTGTCCGGAGTACGTCGATACCCCATATATGCAGGTAAACCACTGTTTGGGCGCACGGCAGAGCTCGGAAGGGAAGGAGCGCCATTTGACTTTTTCAGGGCAAAATTGGCTGGAATTGAGATCTGACGCCATGTCGCGTTTGTAGAGCCCCTCATGTGCCTAAACAGTGTAAAACCCCCACAAGTGACACCATTTTGGAAAGTAGACCACCCAAGGAACTTATCTAAATGTGTAGTGAGCACTTTGAACCCCCAAGTGCTTCACAGAAGTTTATAATGTAGAGCAGTAAAAACAATAAATCTTATTTTTAACACAAAAATGATATTTTCACCCCCAATTTTTTATTTTCCCAAGGATAACAGGAGAAATTGGACCACAAAAGTTGTTGTGCAATTTGTCCTGAGTAGGCTGATACCTCATATCTGGGGGTAAACCACTGTTTGGGTGCATGGCAGAGCTCGGAAGGGAAGGAGGACCATTTGACAACGCATAATTGGTTGGAACTGAAATCAGACGCCATGTGGCGTTTGGAGAGCCCCTGATGTGCCTAAAAAGTGGAATCCCCCAATTCTAACTCCAACCCTAACCCCAACACACCCCTAACCCTAATCCCAACAGTAACCATATCCCTAACCACAAACCTAACCCTAACACACTCCTAACCCTAATCCCAACCCTAACCCTAACTTTAGCCCAAAAACCTAACTTTAGCCCCAACCCTAAACCTAACTTTAGCCCCAACCCTATCCTTAACCCTAATGGGAAAATGGAAATAAACACATTTTTTTATTTTATTATTTTTCCCTAACTATGGGGGTGATAAAGGTGGATTTGATTTACTATTTATAGCGACTTTTTATAGCGGGTTTTTATGTCTGGCAGCTATCAAACTTTAAAAGACGCTTGTTATTGCAAAAAAAATAGTTTTTGCATCACCACATTTTGAGAGCTATAATTTCTCCATATTTTGTCTCACAGAGTCATGTGAGGGCTTGTTTTTTTGCGGGACGAGTTGGCGTTTTTATTGGTACCATTTTCAGGCACATGATATTTTTTGATTGCTTTCTATTATGATTGGGTCACCAAGGAGGAAAGCAAGACCAAGCTAAGCCACAGAAAACCAGAGAGGTTGATAACTAAGTGAATTGCAGACCCCTGATCCTATCCACACAACCAGCAGTAGCCGTGGAGCATACCTACGATGATCCTAGACACCTCGGCACAGCCGGAGAACTAACTAAGCCTAAAGCAAGAAAGGGGAAATCTAAACTGCCCCAGAGCAGACCCCAAAGGAATAGATAGCCCCCAAACATTTATTGTCGGTGAGACAAGATGAAAGCACAAACGCAGATAGGAAAATGGACTGAGCAAACGATGGGGCCCACACTACTTAGACAGGACAGCAAAGGAAAGACTATATCTGCAATCACGCAAAAACCCTGCAAAAAATACCCAATACGTCTGATAGAAAAATACTGAAGTCACTAGACTTCGCCCACTATATCAGCAATCTGGTATATTCTGAAAGCAGCGCAAAAAGAGGCCAATCTAATATAGTTGTGGCCAAAAGTATTGACACCCCTGCAATTTTGTCAGGTAATAGTTTCTTCCTGAAAATGATTGCAAACACAAATTCTTTGGTATTATCTTCATTTAAATTTGTCTTAAATGAAAAAACACAAAAGAGAATGACGCAAAAAGCAAAACATTGATCATTTCACACAAAACTCCAAAAATGGGCCAGACAAAAGTATTGGCACCCTCAGCCTAATACTTGGTTGCACAACCTTTAGCCAAAATAACTGCGACCAACCGCTTCCGGTAACCATCAATGAGTTTCTTACAATGCCCTGCTGGAATTTTAGACCATTCTTCTTTGGCAAACTGCTCCAGGTCCCTGATATTAGAAGGGTGCCTTCGCCAAACTGCCATTTTTAGATCTCTCCACAGGTGTTCTATGGGATTCAGGTCTGGACTCATTGCTGGCCACCTTAGAAGTCTCCAGTACGTTCTCTCAAACCATTTTCTAGTGCTTTTTGAAGTGTGTTTTGGATCATTGTCCTGCTGGAAGACCCATGACCTCTGAGGGAGACCCAACTTTCTCACACTGGGCAATACATTACTGAAAAATTTGTTGGTAGTCTTCAGACTTCATAATGCCATGCACACGGTCAAGCAATCCAGTGCCAAAGGCAGCAAAGCAACCCCAAAACATCAGGGAACCTCCGCCATGTTTGACTGTAGGGACCGTGTTTTTTTTCTTTGAATGCCTCTTTTTCTCCTGTAAACTCTATGCTGATGCCTTTGCCCAAAAAGCTCTACTTTTGTCTCATCTGACCAGAGAACATTCTTCCAAAACGTTTTAGGTTTTTTCAGGTAAGTTTTGGCAAACTCCAGCCTGGCTTTATGTCTCGGGGTAAGAAGTGGGGTCTT
Organism: Dendrobates tinctorius; assembly: GCF_039654945.1. NCBI lineage: Eukaryota > Metazoa > Chordata > Amphibia > Anura > Dendrobatidae > Dendrobates > Dendrobates tinctorius. The sequence continues at coordinate 111,362,267 of NW_027361679.1, read as the reverse complement.
CCTGGGTCTCCTACCATACAGTCCCTTTTCATTCAGACGCCGTCGGATAGTATGGGTTGACACTGTTGTACCCTCGGACTGCAGGGCAGCTTGAACTTGTTTGGATGTTAGTCGAGGTTCTTTATCCAACATCTGCACAATCTTGCGTTGAAATCTCTTGTCAATTTTTCTTTTCCATCCTCATCTAGGGAGGTTAGCCACAGTGCCATGGGCTTTAAACTTCTTGATGACACTGCGCTCGGTAGACACAGGAACATTCAGGTCTTTGGAGATGGACTTGTAGCCTTGAGATTGCTCATGCATTATTTGGTTTCTCAAGTCCTCAGACAGTTCTTTGGTCTTCTTTCTTTTCTCCATGCTCAATGTGGTACACACAAGGACACAGGACAGAGGTTGAGTCAACTTTAATCCATGTCAACTGGCTGCAAGTGTGATTTAGTTATTGCCAACACCTGTTAGGTGCCACAGGTAAGTTACAGGTGCTGTTAATTACACAAATTAGAGAAGCATCACATGATTTTTCGAACAGTGCCAATACTTTTGTCCACCCTCTTTTTTTATGTTTGGTGTGGAATTATATCCAATTTGCCTTTAGGACAATTCTTTTTGTGTTTTTCATTTAAGACAAATTAAATGAAGATAATAATACCAAAGAATTTGTGTTTGCAATCATTTTCAGGAAGAAACTGAGTATTATCTGACAAAATTGTAGGGGTGTCAATACTTTTGGCCACAACTGTAAGGGACAAAAACAAACTGGCACAAGCAGTAACATATGGATGGTGATTCAGCACAGCCCCAGCCGGAGCTGGCTGACCACACAAAACTGAAATAGACAAAACCAGATCAAATCTGAACAATAGCAAAAGAACACTTAGCTGAGCATGCAGGGACTGAGCTGGAAACTAAGACCTCAGGAGGCAGGAAAAATCACCAGTAGGGATAGAGGGAGTCGGCTGTCTTAAATTTGATAGACAAAATAATTATTTTTGCATTGCTTTATTCTGAAAGCTATAACTTTTTTTATTTTTTTGCTGATGGATCTGTATGGTGGTTTGCGTTTTACGCCACAAGATGATGTTTTCAGCGGTACCATGTTTATTTATATCCGTCTTTTTGATTGCATTTTATTCCACTTTTTGCTTGGCGGTATGATAAAGAATTCCAAGTATGTGTACTTTCATTCTTTATATTTTTTTTTTCATTCAAATATTTATAGATACAATCTTTTGATTTTTTATTATTTTTGATTTGTTTTATTTTTACAATTATTGAAAAAATGCTTTTTTACCTTTTTTTAAACGATTTTACTTAGTTTAACTATGGGACTATCATTTTTTGCAGGCTGATCACTACTACAGCATGGGGATGCAGCAGCATCCCCATGCTGTAGAAACCGTCAGCCCTGCACTGACAGAGAAACTTGCTGATCATGCACTGTCCATTATCAGTATGTTTCCTAGATCTGGTGACCCAGATGTCATCATCATGACATCAGGTCACTATGGCAATGATTGGGACCCTGCATCACGCCGTGACGTCTCCGATCCAAAGGCAGAGGGACTGTCAGCCCTCTGCCAGCTCCTGAAAGGCTGTAATCTCATTTGATCGCAGCATTTCGGGGGGTTAAAGTGCCGGGAAAGGTGCGTGACCACTCCTGGCACTTAGTGCCGGGTGTCAGCTGTCAGAATCAGCTGACACCTGGCGGCAATTACCCACGCACCACATGTGTGCGCGGCGAATGCGTAGACGTAATAATCCGTCCCGGGTTAAGTAGACCCAGGTCACATGGATGGATTATTATGTCTAATGCCAGAAAGGAGTTAAAACCGTCAGTTATACCACACAAAATAGTTAATAAACAATATTTACCTTATGTTTACTTTAGCATCATTCCTGAAAATTTTTTTTTTTTTTTGTTAGGATGTTAGGAGAGGTAAAACTTTCCACTGCAACTTTTAATTACTTAATCTAGGGGTGTGGTGAACATATTGACTTCAAAGATGCTTTCATAGAATTTTATACCATTGAGCCATGAAAATAAAATAAAAAAAAAAAAAAAAACAAAAAAAAAACCAAAACATTGACAGACCTGAATGGGTCTTGTTTTGCGTGGGTTGAGTTGGATCTCTTTTCACATTTATCCTGCCCTCTTTGCTGAGCACTTACGGGTTTCAGTCTAAAACTATGTCAGAAAACTACAGCTGCCGTCAAAAGGATGCATGCGCCGCCAAACGCATACTGTGCACGGCCTGCGCCCCCAGTGATAAAGATAGGGGATGCAGGACGCATGCAGCGTCATGCGTCCATAGGCGGAGCTACCGGCGGAGGGGTGGCAGGGGGCGGGGCTTAGCGGAGGCCGTGCGCAGCCCGACGCTGCGGCCGTAAAAGCTAATGTGAAACTAGCCTTACCCTTTATTTGTTTTGTTTTTTTTCCGTTAAATCAGAAAGGCTCTGTTTTGTTTTGTGATCCCTGCCTTGGTGTATGCTGACTCCAATAAACCAGCAGATGTTTCACCACCAAGGTGTTCCGGTGTATACCTGAGGAAGCAGCTAAGTGTGTCAACCCCTCACAATAAATAATGCAAAACTTGTACCCACATATTACCAATGAATACAGTCCGCATGCAAAACACAAACCAGGACTATAAAAGATAATTTATTTATTTTCATGTACATCCTTCATTGTAGTGTGCATGATACAATGTACAAGGTGCCCTGGAGGTATCCATATTGGGGAAACCATGCAAAAACTACAAACAAGGATGAGTCTACACAGACACAATCAGGAATGAACTGGACACGTCTGTGGGAAAACATTTCTCTGCACCTGGACACTGTATGACAGATTTAAAAGTCTTAAAGGGAATGTCACCCCTTTTTTGAGGTATCATATACTGTAATGATATCATTCAATTGTGTGTCACATAAGGATTCTCTTAGTACTTTTGCTTCCCCTGACCCCGAACCTTTCATGCATAAATACCTTTTTATATCGGTTCAGATGTATGTCAACTGCCGCTGTCCGGTCCGCTGGGCGGGGCTTATTCACCTGCTCCCCCCTCCCTGTCTTGCTCTATGCATTTCTTCTTGTGTAGAGCAAGACGGGGGGGCAGTTGAATAAGCCCCGCCCAGCGGACCGGACAGCGGCAGTTGACATACATCTGAACCGATATAAAAAGGTATTTATGCATGAAAGGTGCGGGGTCAGGGGGAAGCAAAAGTACTAAGAGAATCCTTATGTGACACACAATTGAATGATATCATTATATGATATCTCAAAAAAGGGGTGACAGATTCCCTTTAACCCCTTCACCCCCAAGGGTGGTTTGCACGTTCATGACCGGGCCAATTTTTAGAATTCTGACCACTGTACCTTTATGAGGTCATAACTCTGGAACGCTTCCATGGATCCCAGTGATTCTGACATTGTTTTCTCGTGACATATTGTACTTCATGTTAGTGGTAAAATTTCATTTAAATAACTTGCGTTTATTTGTGAGAAAAACGGAAATTTGGCGAAAATTTTGAAAATTTCGCAATTTTCCAACTTTGAATTTTTATGCCCTTAAATCACAGATACGGCACACAAAAAACTTGATAACTAACATTTCCCACATGTTTACTTTACATCAGCACAATTTTGGAACCAAAATTTTTTTTTGTTAGGAAGTTATAAGGGTTAAAAGTTGACCAGCGATTTCTCATTTTTACAACACCATTTTATTTTTAGGACCACATCACATTTGAAACCACTTTGAGGGGTCTATATGATAGAAAATACCCAAAAGTGACACCATTCTAAAAACTGAACCCCTTAAGGTGCTCAAAACCACATTCAAGAAGTTTATTAACCCTTTAGGTGCGTCACAGGAATTTTTTTGAATATTTAAAAAAAAAAAAAAATGAACATCTAACTTTTTTTAATAAAAAAAATACAGGAGAAATTGGACTGCAAAAGTTATCGTGCAATTTGTCCTGAGTACGCAGATACCTGATATGTGGGGGGGAACCACTGTTTCGGTGCATGGCAGAGCTCAGAATGGAAGGAGCGCCTTTGACTTTTTCAATGCAAAATTGGCTGGAATTCAGATTGGACGCCATGTCACGTTTGGAGAGTCCCTGATGTACCTAAACAGTGGAAACCCCCTACAAGTGACCCCATTTTGGAAACTAGACCCCCCAAGGAACTTATCTAGATATGTGGTGAGAACTTTGAACCCACAAGGGCTTTACAGAAGTTTATAACGTACAGCGGTACAATTAAAAAAAATCATATTTTTTCCACAAAATGATCTTTTCACCCCAATTTTTATTTTCCCAAGGGTAACAGGACCCTAAAAGTTATTGTGCAATTTGTCCTGAGTACGATGATACCCCACATGTGGTGGTAAACCACTATTTGGGCGCATGGCAGAGCTCGGAAGGGAAGCAGCGCCATTTCACGTTTTTGGCTGGAATTGAGATCGGACACCATGTCGCGTTTGGAAAACCCCTGATGTACCAAAACAGTGGAAACCCCCCACAAATGACACCATTTTGGAAACTAGACCCCCTAAGGAACTTATCTAGATGTGTGGTGAGCACTTTGACCCCCCCAGTGCTTCACAGAAGTTTATAATGCCCGGGCGTGAAAATAAAAAATTCGTATTTTTTCCACAAACATGATCTTTTAGTCACCATTTTTTTATTTTCCCAAGGGTACCAGGAGAAATTGGACCCCAAAAGTTGTTGTCCAATTTGGCCTGAGTATGCTGATACCCCATATGTGGGAGAAAACTACTGTATGGACACACGTCGGGGCTCGGAAGGGAAGTAGTGACGTTTTGGAATGCAGACTTTGATGGAATGGTCTGCGGGTGTCATGTTGCCTTTGGAGAGCCCCTAATGTACCTAAACAGTGGAAACCCCCCACAAATGACCCCATTTTGAAAACTAGACCCACTAAGGAACTTATCTAGATGTGAGGTGAGCACTTTGAACCCCCAAGGGCTTCACAGAAGTTTATAATGCCAGGGCATGAAAATAAAAAAATCGTATTTTTTCCAGAAACATGATCAATTAGTCCCCAATTTTTTCATTTTCCCAAGGGTAACAGGAGAAATTGGACCCCCAAAAGTTGTTGTCCAATTTGGCCTGAGTACGCTGACACCCCATATGTGGGAGAAAACTACTGTATGGACACACGTCGGGGCTCGGAAGGGAAGCAGTGACGTTTTGGAATGCAGACTTTGATGGAATGGTCTGCGGGTGTCATGTGCGTTTGGAGAGCCCCTGATGTACCTATACTATTGAAACTCCCCACAAGTGACCCCATTTTGGACACTAGACCCCCCACGGAACTTATCTATATGTGTGGTGAGCACTTTGAACCCCCAAGTGCTTCACAGAAGTTTATAACACTCGGACGTGAAAATAAAAAAATCATTTTTTTTCCACAAAAATGATATTTTTGCCCCCAATTTTTTATTTTCCTAAGGGTAACAGGAGAAATTGGACCCCAAAAATCGTTTTGCAATTTGTCCTGAGTACGCTGATACCCTATATGTGGGGGGCAAAACACTGTTTGGGCGCATGGCAGAGCTTGGAAGGGAAGGAGCACCATTTAACTTTTTCAACTCAGAATTGGCTGGAATTGAGATCAGACGCCATGTTGCATTTGGAGAGCCCCTGATGTGCCCAAACAGTGGAAACCCCCCCCAATTATAACTCCAACCCTAACCCCAACACACCCCTAACCCTAATCTGAGCCCTAACGGGAAAATGGAGATAAATACTTTTTTTTAAATTTTATTATTTTTCACTAACTAAGGGGGTGATGACGGGGGGTTTGATTTACTATTTATGGCGGTTTTTATGTTTGGCAGCTGTCGCACGCTAAAAGACGCTTTTTATTGTAAAAATAGTTTTTGCATCACCACATATTGAGAGCTATAATTTTTCCGTATTTTGACTCACCGAGTCATGTGAGGTCTTATTTTTTGCGGGACGAGTTGACGTTTTTATTGGTACCATTTTCGGGCACGTGACATTTTTTGATCGCTTTTTATTCCTATTTTTGGGATGCAGAATGAACAAAAACCAGCGTTTCATGAATTTCTTTTGGGGGGTGCGTTTACACCGTTCCGCGTGCGGTAAAATTGATAAAGCGGTTTTATTCTTCGGGTCAGTACGGTTACAGCGATACCTCATTTAGGTCTTTTTTATGTTTTTGTCGGTTTTATGCAATGAAAACTATTTTATATAAAAAATAATTATTTTTGCATCGCTTTATTCTGCGAGCTATAACTTTTTTATTTTTTCGCTGATGATGCTGTGTGGCGGCTCGTTTTTTGCGGAACAAGATGACGTTTTCAGCGGTACCATGGATATTTATATGCGTCTTTTTGATAGCGCGTTATTACACTTTTTGTTTGGCGGTATGATAATAAATCATTATTTTTTGCTTCGTTTTTTATTTTATTTTTTAAGGGGTTAACTAATGGGACAGTTTTATAGGGCGGGTCATTACGGACGCGGCGATACCTAATGTGTACTTTTATTGTTTTTTTTTTTTATTTAAAAAAATGGATTTATTGGGGGAATATTTTTTTTTTTTCTAATTTATTTGGCGATTTTTTTTTAAATTATTTTAACACTTTTTTTTTTTTTTTTTTTTTTTTTTTTACACTTTATTAAATAGTCCCAGGTGGGACATCACTGTCCTGTGACAGATCGCTGATCTGTCACATCACAGATCACTGACAGATCAGCGATCTGACACATGCACTGCAGAAGGCTTCCTCATGCCTGCGCTTTGCAGGCACTGAGGAAGCTAGCTTCCTCAGGTCCCCGTCACCATCTTTGATTCGGGGGCCTGAAGGAAAGGAGCCCCCCGCAGCAGCGCTGCACATTGCGCTGCCGTGGGGGGCTCAGGGAAGCACGGAGGGAGCCCCCTCCCTGCAGATGCTTCCCTTTAACCCCCGGTACACCGCGATCATGTTTGATCGCGGTGTGCAAGGGGTTAACGTGTCGGGGCGGTCCGTGACCGCCCCTGACACATTGTGCCGGGTGTCAGCTGTGATAATCAGCTGACACCCGGCCGCGATCAGCGGCGCTCACCACGTGGGCGCCGCTGATCGCGCTAGACGTACTATCCCGTCCATGGGCATAGGGGCCCGGGTCCCATGGACGGGATAGTACGTCGGATGGCAGAAAGGGGTTAAAGGGATCCTGTCAGCAGGATTGTGCTCAGTAACCTACAGGCAGGGTCATGTTGGGGCCGTTATACTGATAAGGCCGGGGTCACATTGCGTTATGGCAGTCCGTTAGATGGACGGCGTTACACCGAGGCATAACGCCGTGTAAAGCAGCCAGTTAACATTGCCATTAACCCCTATTATCTGGCGTATCGCCAAAGCATGACATAACCGGCATGTGCTAGCGATGTGCTGTCATTCAGTGACGCGGGCTGCAACGTCTGAGGCTCCGTCACCGCTAGCCCAGATGAATCATCTGCGCTAGCAGTATAGCATAATGCGATCGCGTTATGCTATACCGATAACACAGCCCTTCAACGCTATGCGTTGAACGGGCTGCTTTAACGCAGTGTAACCCTAACCTTACAATGATACCTTGGTTGATGAAATCCATATTGTGGCGGTTTAATCTTTATTTGCAGTTTTGAGTTAATGATATGCTCATGCTCCGGGCCGGCCTGTGTGAGGGAGGTCTTCACGTGGTGCTCTGATTATGTTTATTCTTCAGTATGGCTTCTGACAGATCTCTGATCCCTCACTGACCTGCCCCATAGTTTACATACTGCATATACAATTGTGAGGTTAGAAAATAAAATTAACATTCATCAAAATGGCGCCGGCGGCAGATGTATAGCATTTAGTTGGGTTTTGATACTATCAAAACACATGTAAACAATTTTTCTTAGAGCTACTGTTATTTTTCCTCCATCAGCTCTGTATAAGGCCTTGTTTTTTTTCCTGGGATGAGTTCAAGGTTTCATTTGTATCTTTTAGGGATACATAATATTGTTTGATCGCTCTCTATATTCTGATCTTTAGGAGGCAAATGAACAAAAAAAAAAACCAGCAGCCTGCAATGTTGGACTGCACTGGGATGACATCCGAGTGCAGTCCAATGTTTCATACGTACCCACAGACTTGTATGGGTGCGCGCGTAAGCTGATTATTGCATGCGGTGTTTGTTTTCTCATGAAGAATTGGCATGAGAAAAAAAAAAAAAAAAAATTATATATATATATATATATATATATATATATATATATATATATATATATATATATATATATATATCACATGTCTGCACTGCCCCATAGTACAACACTGGGCCAAGAGCTGTCCAATAAAACGCCAGCTGGTGCTTGTCTGTGTTACATGGCAATATGAGCGTACCCTTAATCAGTACAATTACTATAATATTATTATTGCTAGACAAAATGGTGGTTGCAGTTATTTATTTTTACACACAACTTTTTCATCATCTCTTACTCCAATTATTGTGGTGTAGTGAAAAAAATAGCGTTTTTCCTGGGTTCATTATTTTTTGTTTTTATGCTGCTCACTTTAGGGGTTAAATAATGTGTTATTGATTGGGTCACTCTGGACGCGGTGATGCCAAATGTGCACTCTCTCCCATCCACGTGGTAATGCCAAATGTGCACTCTCTCCCATCCACGTGGTAATGCCAAATGTGCACTCTCTCCCATCCACGTGGTAATGCCAAATGTGCACTCTCTCCCATCCACGTGGTAATGCCAAATGTGCACTCTCTCCCATCCACGTGGTAATGCCAAATGTGCACTCTCTCCCATCCACGTGGTAATGCCAAATGTGCACTCTCTCCCATCCACGTGGTAATGCCAAATGTGCACTCTCTCCCATCTACGTGGTGATGCCAAATGTGCACTCTCTCCCATCTACGTGGTGATGCCAAATGTGCACTCTCTCCCATCTACGTGGTGATGCCAAATGTGCACTCTCTCCCATCCACGTGGTAATGCCAAATGTGCTCTCTCCCATCCACGTGGTAATGCCAAATGTGCACTCTCTCCCATCCACGTGGTAATGCCAAATGTGCACTCTCTCCCATCCACGTGGTAATGCCAAATGTGCACTCTCTCCCATCCACGTGGTAATGCCAAATGTGCACTCTCTCCCATCCACGTGGTAATGCCAAATGTGCACTCTCTCCCATCCACGTGGTAATGCCAAATGTGCACTCTCTCCCATCCACGTGGTAATGCCAAATGTGCACTCTCTCCCATCCACGTGGTAATGTCAAATGTGCACTCTCTCCCATCCACGTGGTAATGTCAAATGTGCACTCTCTCCCATCCACGTGGTAATGTCAAATGTGCACTCTCTCTCTCTTCTACGTGGTGATACCAAATGTGCACTCTCTCTCATCTACGTGGTGATACCAAATGTACTGTTAGGAGTCAGGTTTCTGCGTCTACTCTGCAGGAATCCAGACCCTTACATTCTACGGTCTCTTGCTCTTTACCGCAGAGGAGATTGCCTTGCAGCAAATCTCTCCAGGGGCTAAGTTCCTCTGTGCTCCTTCTGGGCATGCTCATAAGACGGTTTCCCATTGGAGATCGGTTGTCATATGCCCAGGTCCTGCTCCAGATCTCATTGGTCCATCTCGGAGATCAGAAAGGTCCCGGCTGCTATTAAAAGCGCGCATGGCCGTTCCGCCATGCGCTAGTATAAACTATACTGCTATGTGTGAATGGTGACGGATGTATGATTCTGGTGACTGACTTATTATGAAACTCCTTCCCTCTGATATTACGCATGTGGATAGGGAATTAGTGCAGCAGTCAGCGCCAGTCAGTGGCAAGCCTTAGGCCACTGTGCACTCCGCACCTCTGCGCTAGCGTCCGACATTGCGCCTGCTTTGTAGCTGTGTTGTCCTGCGGCAGTGTCCTATGCCGCGCTGCAGTTGCAGTCCTCCTTGGCGCTCGCAGTAGCGACGACACACACACGGTACGTCTAGATAGACGCAGCCCCTCTGTCTTAGTTCCTGCTCCTGTGACCTTATGCCGTGTGTGCATTTCCCTGTGGTCTGTGACACTAACAGGCTCAGCGTTTTTGTATGTTTTTGTTGCAGCGCCTCTGTGTGTGAACAGAGCCCGCTCTGCGCACTTCGGGTGAAGTTTAACCCGTGCGCATTATACCGCCATATTGCTTGTCTGTCATTACTTAGCACCGGTTATACCACCTACTGCAGTGGATCCCGAGCGGCGAACGCACTTTATTATTATTTTTATTTAGTGCGTTCCGCCGTTCCTAACATGTACACTCTCTCTCTCATCCACACGGTGATGCCAAATGTGCACTCTCTCATCCACACGGTGATGCCAAATACGCGCGCTCTCTCATCCACACGGTGATGCCAAATACGCACGCTCTCTCATCCACACGGTGATGCCAAATACGCACGCTCTCACCTACGAGGTGATGCCAAAATGTGCACTCTCACCTATGGGGTGATTGTCACGTGCCCAGTCCTGAGTGACGCGGCCAACAGGCCGGTAACTGATACAACAGGACGCGGCACGTGTAATTGTCCTATATGACGCGGCCCGCAGGCCGGTAACTAATACAATAAGACATAGGAGAAAAGGGGAAACCTGGGTAACAATAACAATGGTGGCCCTGCGATAGGGAATGGGGACCTCCTGCACTCCCCTGAGTCAGTGTCTCTACACTCCTAACGTTCCCTAGGCAGGTTCCGCACCGGGCGACAATCAGGAACCTAAGAACCCTGACTCGCCCTGTACCTAAACCCTCACTAGGGAAAAGGTCAGTGCGGAAACTAATCTCACCACTGCACTAAACACACATAAGGAAAAGTGACAAAACAGGGGAACACCACTTAGCTTTGCTCTGTTACTTACGCTCCCAGCAACAGAGCCCACCATCTGCGTGCATCTTTTCCTCCGACCGGGTCCAACACCATAGTGCAGCCTTGGAGCAACCAGAGTCCACCACCTCCATGCAGCTGTCCAGAGACAAAGTCCAGCAAACAGCTTTTCTGCCATTGAGTCCAGCATTTTGAGTCCAGTTTTCCAGCAACCAAGTCCAGCATCATGAGCGCAGCTCTACACAATAGCTGCCACTCCACCAAGCCATGCAGGCACTCCTTGCTGACACCATCGCTGCGACTCCACCAATCCATGCCAGCCCTCCTTGCAGACATCATAGCTGACTCTCCAGGACTCTCTCTGAGCTGCCCGGGACAGCTCCATCCTTCACCCAGGCTTGCTTGTAACTGAGGAACTCACAATATCACTAACAGTGATTAACACACCTGATACTCTCTTATAGAGCCATCACACCTGCTTTATAATTACGTGCACAAATTAAGGTAACCAGAGTGCAATGACCCTAATGGCCACCGGGGGGGAAAACTAACTGAAATCACCACAGTGCAATGACCCTAATGGCCACCGGGGGCAAAACCACCTTTGGCACACAGCCAAAGGGAAAAAAAAAGGTTACTTTGTGCATTTAATCTGTCAGATCCAACCTGGATCATGACAGTGATGCCACATGTGCACTCTCTCACCTACACAGTGATGCCAAATGTGCATTCTCACCTACGTGGTGATGCCAAATGTGCGCTCTCTTTTACCTACGTGGTGATGCCAAATGTGCACTTGCTCACCTACGCAGTGATGCCAAATGTGCACTCTCTCATCTACGTGGTGATGCCAAATGTGCACTCTCTCTCATCCACGTGGTGATGCCAAATGTGCACTCTCTCATCCACGTGATGATGCCAAATGTGCACTCTCTCATCTAGGCGGTGGTGCCAAATGTGCACTCTCTTATCTACGTGGTGATGCCAAATGTGCACTCTCTCTCATCCACGTGGTGATGCCAAATGTGCACTCTCATCCACGTGATGATGCCAAATGTGCACTCTCTCATCTAGGCGGTGGTGCCAAATGTGCACTCTCTCATCTAGGCGGTGGTGCCAAATGTGCACTCTCTCATCCACGCGGTGATGCCAAATGTGCACTCTCTCATCCACGTGATGATGCCAAATGTGCACTCTCTCATCCACGCGGTGATGCCAAATGTGCACTCTCTCATCCACGTGATGATGCCAAATGTGCACTCTCTCATCCACGCGGTGATGCCAAATGTGCACTCTCTCATCCACGAGGTGATGCCAAATGTGCACTCTCTCATCCACGTGATGATGCCAAATGTGCACTCTCTCATCCACGCGGTGATGCCAAATGTGCACTCTCTCATCCACGTGATGATGCCAAATGTGCGCTCTCTTTTACCTACGTGGTGATGCCAAATGTGCACTTGCTCACCTACGCAGTGATGCCAAATGTGCACTCTCTCATCTACGTGGTGATGCCAAATGTGCACTCTCTCTCATCCACGCGGTGATGCCAAATGTGCACTCTCTCATCCACGCGGTGATGCCAAATGTGCACTCTCTCATCCACGTGGTGGTGCCAAATGTGCACTCTCATCCACGTGGTGATGCCAAATGTGCACTCTCTCATCCACGCGGTGATGCCAAATGTGCACTCTCTCATCCACGAGGTGGTGCCAAATGTGCACTCTCTCATCCACGTGGTGATGCCAAATGTGCACTCTCTCAGCCACGCGGTGATGCCAAATGTGCACTCTCTCATCCACGCGGTGATGCCAAATGTGCACTCTCTCATCTACGTGGTGATGCCAAATGTGCACTCTCTCATCCACGCGGTGATGCCAAATGTGCACTCTCTCATCCACGCGGTGATGCCAAATGTGCACTCTCTCATCCACGTGGTGATGCCAAATGTGCACTCTCTCATCCACGCGATCAGGCTCGGACTGGTCCATAGGGTAACAGGGGAATCCCCCGGTGGGCCCCAGTTCATATCTGTATGGGCAGTACTTGGCATAATTCACTTCATTTGACTTCATTAGCCAAGCTGCCCTGATTATTGTTATATAGAGATATAGGTAAATTTGTCAATGAGAATATTTGTATGCAGGAGAAAAGTGGGCCCCCAAAAAAGTCAATGTCACTGGTGGGCCCTAGGCAACCCAGTCCGACACTGCGCACGGTGATGCCAAATGTGCGCTTTCTTTATCCGTGGCCATACCAGCGCGCAGCAGATCATTGGACAGTTATTTAACCCTTCTGACACCACCCTCCGGTGCCCATGTGTGTGCTTCCTTCTCATGGCTGCCGGCTCCTCACTACAGTGTAGCGCATTACTGACCATTTGTGTAAATGATTAAACTACAAATGAACATTTTGGAATAAGAACTGCTAGCAAGAAGCTGACTTCCGCCAGGTCGCTGGACCTGCCCTGTGGGCACCGGGCCTGAGAGCTCAGGAGCAGCTAACCGTCTGACCCCATCCCACTGATGGGAGCGCCACGCTGGGTGTGTGAGGCTGAGCGGCTCACCGCACGTGTCCGCATTTGCGGCACAGGGACGTGATCTGCCTGGCCAATCAGGGAGCTAGGCGGCGTGGCCAATCACAGCGCTGCTTACATGCTGCTACCGGAAGGGCCGCCCAGTGCAGGTGGGAGCAGTCTGAGCCACAGGTGTTGTGCAGTTACCCGGGGCAAGGGGAAGGGACTCAGCTGTGCAGCAGCAGGTGAGCATGAGCAGCGGAGTAATGGCTGCGGCTTGTATAGACCCCACCTCCGGAATGTGGGGCAATACACATACTCATTCGTGTTCCGCCATGTCTGCTTAACCCCCTGTGGCAGGTTACTACCAGGGGTCAGTGCCATAACACGGTCCGTGTCGGCAGCCTGGTGTTATCCTGGTCAGTGCTCAGTACACAGACTCCGTGAGAGGATGATTCTCCACAGATAGTGAGGGAGGACCGGCCGGCAGTGTCTATGAGTGCGGGAGGACCGGCCGGCAGGGTCTATGAGCGCGGGAGGACCGGCCGGCAGGGTCTATGAGCGCGGGAGGACCGGCCGGCAGGGTCTATGAGCGCGGGAGGACCGGCCGGCAGGGTCTATGAGCGCGGGAGGACCGGCCGGCAGGGTCTATGAGCGCGGGAGGACCGGCCGGCAGGGTCTATGAGCGCGGGAGGACCGGCCGGCAGGGTCTATGAGCGCGGGAGGACCGGCCGGCAGGGTCTATGAGCGCGGGAGGACCGGCCGGCAGGGTCTATGAGCGCGGGAGGACCGGCCGGCAGGGTCTATGAGCGGGGGACGACCGGCCGGCAGGGTCTATGAGCGGGGGACGACCGGCCGGCAGGGTCTATGAGCGGGGGACGACCGGCCGGCAGGGTCTATGAGCGGGGGACGACCGGCCGGCAGGGTCTATGAGCGGGGGACGACCGGCCGGCAGGGTCTATGAGCGGGGGACGACCGGCCGGCAGGGTCTATGAGCGGGGGACGACCGGCCGGCAGGGTCTATGAGCGGGGGACGACCGGCCGGCAGGGTCTATGAGCGGGGGACGACTGGCCGGCAGGGTATATTGCACCTCTGGCCCCATTAGTGCGGAGAGCATCCATATAAGTTCTGGTGAAATGCAGCCCCCATATGCGGGGAGCAGACCCTGCCCCTCCAGCCCTTGAGGGCTACCCTGGTCCTCACCGGTCTGTCAGGTCACGCTTGCCTCAGTGACTTGCCTGAGATTCTGTGCAGTCTTTGGCCTGGGTGGTCTTCACCGAGGGGGCAGGCAGTGTCCGAATCCTGATGACAATGCAATTGGTGGACAGTCAGCCTACATATGTGACACCCTGTCTAAGGAGACCATTCCAGGCAATCCCGGTACCTGCGCAATGTATCTTATACGGGGGAGGCAGCTCGGTCAGACAAGTGTGACCCAACAAAGACTGGGGACAGCAGGGGAGCTGGAAGTGCAGTGTCCGCCCCCTGCACCCACCATTAAATCTTCAAAGTTCAATTTTTCAATTTTTAGTTTGTACCAAGTTAGAAAGCCAGGGAATGGAGCGGTCTTTGCCACAGAGTCATTGTGAAAAACATCAGGATGCTTAAGTAGGCCGTGCGCAGTATGCGTTTGGCGGCGCATGCGTCCTTTTGACGGTGCGCCGACCTGCGCCAAACGCAACCTGCTGCAGTTTGGTTGCGTCGGCGCACCGTCAAAAAGGCGCATGCGCCGCCAAACACATACTGCGCACGGCCTGCGCCCCCTGTGATAAAGATAGGGGGCGCATGCAGCGTCATGCGCCGGTGGGCGGAGCTACCGGTGGGGCGCGGCAGGGGCGGGGCTTAGCGACGGCCGTGCGCAGGCCGTCGCTGCGCTCATAAACGCTAGTGTGAAACTAGCCTAAGGTAATCTGGTTTGTGCTCCTCAAACGTGCAGCATGAATCAATGCCTGGTTGCTCGATTTATAGGGGTTGTCCGGGCTTTTCACATAATCTCAGTACATATCTGGGCTGCAGAATTATGACAATAAGTAATTTACTTTCTGTCACTAGTTTGCACGTTTTTCTAGATATTCTGAACAGAACGTCCAAGGGGGTTGTGTGTTATGGCATTGAAATGAGAACTAGTCGTAACCTCCTACTCTACTCCAAACATGCCCTCTATAGCAACAACCCCACCCTCCATAGCTACAGGCCCTCCCCGTCCACATGAAGCAGCCCTCATCACACAGTAAAGGCCCCGTCTCACTAAGCAATCTCGGTAGCGAGATCGCTGCTGAGTCACAACTTTTGTGACATAACAGCGATCTCACCAGCGAGATTGCTGTGTGTGACAGCGATCAGCGAGCGGCCCCCCTGCCGGTATCGCTGATCGCTGCAAGAAATCTCTGGATATTTCTTTGGTCGCTGGTCTCCCGCTGGCCAGCACGCATCGCTGTGTGTGACAGCGGGAGACCAGCGATCAGGTGTAAAAAATAATAAAAAAAATAAAAAATATAGTTATTCTCACCTTCCGACGTCCCGTTCAGCCATCCCGCCTCTCTCCACGCTCCGGTCCCAGTGATCCTTTGCACGAATGACCGCGAGACTTTGTTATCCCGCGAGACCGTGACATCTCGCGGTCATTCATGCAAAGGATCACTGGGACCGGAGCGTGGAGAGAGGCCGGAAGACTGCGCGGAACATCGGATGGTGAGAATAACTATATTTTTTATTTTGATTCTATTTTTTACAGGATGGCCAGCGATGCCGGGCGCTCGGCATCGCTGTGCTGATCGCTGGTGAAGCTGTCTGTGTGACAGCTCACCAGCGATCACATAGCGACTTACTAGCGATCCTGACACCTTGATATTGGTGTCGGGATCGCTGGTAAGTCGCTTAGTGAGACGGGGCCTTTAGGAATTCTTCCCCTCCAGCATCCTCAGTGCAGAGAGCTGCTCCTTCCCCAGACACACACTGAACAGTTATCTCTGGAAAGTGAAACTAGTGAGGAGGAGGGAAAATCGTCCTGTATTCTGGGCCACTCCATGATTACAATACATAACTCATTATCAGTAATTCCTTCCCTCACTGTCCCAGGCTGCTGGCAGCAGTGAGAACAGACTGTGTGATGGTGGTCTGCAGCTTCTAATCTGCACAGGGGATGGCAGTCACTGATGTAATCTGTTGTGTGACAAAGCCTCTGCTGTGTGAATGAGACTGCTCTGTGTCACTGATGTCTTCACACAGCAGCAGATTTGGTGCAGTGTATGTGTGAGCACTGTGTCTCTAATGACACAAATACTGATGGGAGCAGCCTGTCCAATCAGCAGCTGTAACAGTGTGAAGTGTTGGGGGGTGTATGTATGTATGTATTGTGCTGCTTTCACAAATACAGGATCACTGCTGTGTTCTTTCCATTGCTGGAATGATGATAAAGATGAGTGCTGGTGCAGTTTACTGCCAGCCAATGAGTGGGCAGTGGGTGGTGCTGGTCACTGGAGCTTGCTGGGAGTTTGGTGGAGCTTCGCACATACACTGCACCAAATCTGCTGCTGTGTGAAGACATCAGTGACACAGAGCTGTCTCATTCACACAGCAGAGGCTTTGTCACACAACAGATTACATCAGTGTGTCTGGGGAAGGAGCAACTATCTGCACTGAGGCTGCTGGAGGGGAAGTATTCGTTACTTTGTGATGAGGGCTGCTTCATGTGGACGGGGAGGGCCTGTAGCTATGGAGGGTGGGGTTGTTGCTATAGAGGGCATGTTTGGAGTAGAGTAGGAGGTTACGACTAGTTCTCATTTCAATGCCATAACACCCCCCCCTTGGACGTTCTGTTCAGAATATCTAGAACAGGGTTTCCCAACTCCAGTCCTCAAGGCACACCAACAGATCATGTTTTCAGGATTTCCTTAGTATTGCTCAGGTGATAATTGCTTCACCTGTGCAATACAAAGGAAATCCTGAAAACATGATCTGTTGGTGTGCCTTGAGGACTGGAGTTGGGAAACCCTGATCTAGAAAACCGTGCAAACTAGTGACAGAAAGTAAATTACTTAATGTCATAATTCTGCTGCCCAGATATGTACTGCGATTATGTGAAAAGCCCGGACAACCCCTTTAAGCCAGACATATTGTCTGAAACTTCGGAATGTAGAAGGTCTGTCCAAGGGATCATAAGAAGAAATGAGCCTAGTCCAGCTCAGCCCCTGAACGCTACTTCCCACAGTCGCTTGACCGATCTCTCCCTTGCTTGGCCGTAGAGAGACTTTTTATTAGGCCGGTTTCACATTTGCGTTAAAGGCCGCAGTGTTGGCCTGCGCATGGCCGCCTCTAAGCCCCGCGCCTCCGCCGGTAGCTCCGCCTCCGGGCGCATGACGCTACATGCGTCATGCGTCCCCTATCTTTATCACTGAGGACGCAGACCGTGCGCAGTATGCGTTTGGCGGCGCCTGCATCCTTTTGACGGTGCGCCGAGCGCAACCAAATTGCAACAGGTTGCGTTTGGCGCTGGTCGGCGCACCGTCAAAAGGACGCAGGCGCCACCAAAACACATACTGCGCACGGCCTGCGTCCTCAGTGATAAAGATAGGGGACGCATGCAGCGTCATGCGTCCGGAGGCGGAGCTACCGGCGGAAGCGTGGCAGGGGGTGGGGTTTAGCGGCGGCCGTGCACAGGCCGACGCTGCGGCCTTTAACGCAAATGTGAAACCGGCCTTAATTTGGTGTGAACGTTTAAGAAATCATAAATTTTTAATCCAGAAGAAAATAGACAATTTTCTTGTCTTGGTTTGCTTTGTCCATGCTGCGGTAAAATCCGCAGCATGGGCACAGCAACTGCGGAATCCCATAGGATTGCATAGGGATGCATTTTATTAGCGTTTTTTTAAGCGTTTCTGCTACGGCGGAAACGCATAAAACATGCAACGTGGCCACACAGCCTTAAAGGAATCAAACCAATGTGCTAATAACCAGACCCATGATAGGGTCAGCCATCTCGTGTGCTTTTCTTGGTAGCATGTGTTGAGTGATCCTTTGATGGATCTGATTTTTAGCAGCTTTGCTTCATCTCAATGTTTTATTTGCCACATATCAATGTTATTTTATTGGTCATCCAACAAAGAAAAAGAAGCGATGCCTAAAATTACAAACTTTATTTGGAATGTAATAAAATATCACAAAATCCATTGATAAGAAATAGACATAATTATGCGGGGAACATAACACACAAAAAAACCCGCACGTGGGGTAAATAGCAGTGCTACATATATTATAGTCTCATAATTTCCCAGGCAAACAATAAAGCCGCAGGAATGCGCAGATTTTAATCTTATGATAAGAACACAGTGGTATATAGAAGCGCTAAATACAATGAGGCACATAGAGAGGCAAAAACCAGCCAAATTAGGGATACTGGGTGATGTATAGTGCATGAGCATTGGTGACAATATGAATATAAACCCAGCATATACCCAGGCGTTAGTGCAAAGTAGCTACTAAAGCATATTTACCTTAGAGTGCGGACAGGAAACCCCTGACGCGCGTTTCGCGTTAGCTTTCTCAAAGGGGAGAAAGCTAACGCGAAACGCGCGTCAGGGGTTTCCTGTCCGCACTCTAAGGTAAATATGCTTTAGTAGCTACTTTGCACTAACGCCTGGGTATATGCTGGGATTATATTCATATTGTCACCAATGCTCATGCACTATACATCACCCAGTATCCCTAATTTGGCTGGTTTTTGCCCCTTCTATGTGCCTCATTGTATTTAGCGCTTCTATATACCACTGTGTTCTTATCATAAGATTAAAATCTGCGCATTCCTGCGGCTTTATTGTTTGCCTGGGAAATTATGAGACTATAATATATGTAGCACTGCTATTTACCCCACGTGTGGGTTTTTTTGTGTGTTATGTTCCCCGCATAATTATGTCTATTTCTTATCAATGGATTTTGTGATATTTTATTACATTCCAAATAAAGTTTGTAATTTTAGGCATCGCTTCTTTTTCTTTGTTGGATGGTCTTTTCATGAAGCATTCTGTCTATTAGGCTTCTGTTGTTTTGGATAGTTATTTTATTGGTTTTGCAGGCTCTGTTTCTGGTGTGGGGCATCACATGCTATATCTGTGGCCCGGCCCACAATACTGTGCCTACTTCTAACCAGCAGAGGGTTCTGATCAGTGACCCACAGCCCACCCTATAATCTGGCAACTCCCATGGTGATTGTTTTGTGAATGGTTAAACACACAAATCTTCATTTTCATTAAAGGGGTTTTCTAAGGTGTGTCCCTAAAGTCTGGACACAGCCAAAAATACATATTTTTCAAGAAATTTATTAATGTTTTGTTCAATTGGAATGTTAAATAACTTCAATATTTACCATGCAAAGTGTGATGCGCGTTGCAAAATTTGATTATATTTAAACTAATTCAAATTATAGTTAATGAGAATTCCTGTGTGTCCAGACTTAAGGGACACCCTATATTGATGACTACTTCTTTTTAGGTGGCATTCAGCCTATTTAATGCATAGTGTAAAGGCCCCTGTTACATTTAGCGATGCACCAGCGATCCCGACCACGATACGACCCGGTCAGGATCGCTGGTGCATTGCTAAATGGTCGCTAGTGAGATCTGCCTGTTTGCAGCAGCGGTCGTACTCACCTGTCAGACGCGGTGAGTGTGACCGTCTTCCGACCGCGTCCATGGAGTGACTCGTCAGAGCCAGCAGGAAGCCGACGAGGAGAAATGGACCAGGCTGATCTCGCGCGATCAGCGATAGCCAGCGGGAGAGCCGGTCGGAGGTGAGTATCACATGTAGCGATATCGCTAGTGATATTGCTGCTGCGTCACAAAATCGCTGACGCTTTAGCGATATCGCTATGTGTAAAGGGCCCTTAAGTCCATTCTGGTCCATTAAGATGGTCTCACGGGTGACCCTCCCTCACCTGTTCATTGCCCAGTTGCTAGAACAGGACATATGTCACAGGATATCTTTAGAAGATGGCTATTTAGCAAGCTATAACTACTTGTACAGCTGCCAGGCCCTGTTTACACCAGTATCATAGCATTTGTGTAAGCACCATGACACCTGACAAATCCCTTATGATCCCTCTTTCCCAACCGATTCTTAAACAGCCCGTAGGGTATCTGTGTTTTTTTTTTTTTTTTTTTTTATGAATAGAACAGTGCTGCATGTTGCTCTGAACATGAGATGGAAATTGAAGAAATCTGCATTCTTGTGTGAATATAGCCTAAATTTCACTTTTGTTTAGCCCTACATGGAAAGAGCACCTTCCTGACTGCTTTTGGATTGCTAGAAAAACACAAAACGCTTTGGATTACTGCCACTTCTTGACATTTATCTCACCCTTTGGCCTTGTTCACATATGTGCCCAATTTGAATATACAAAAAATGGCCAGTTTTTCAGTCCACTTCTGTTCCCTGTGTCTGCTTTTACTGTTAGTGGTCATCCACTATAGCTCCAAGCATATAATGGGTCCATTGGAAAAAACTGACTGCACACAAACATCACATTTTTCACGTGTGAATAAAGCTTTAGGTATCTCTTCTTTCAGGAGCCTGGACAGTGGACCATCTCTGATTATCAGGCGTGTGACCTATCAACCGACTCCCCCCCCCCCCCCCCCCCCACATAAGTATGCATGTTCAGGTTTGGCAAATGGGCATGTTCTTTCTATGGTAGTACATGCATTGTTTATTTAGAGATGTTTTTTTCTTGGACTACCTTTGTGTTTCATGTTTCCCCAGCAGGATTTACTGAATAGAATCTAATATTATCCGAGCCTCTATAATACAATCCTCAGCAGATTGCAGGATTTAGCTTTACTTGGGAATAGAGAATAAAACTACATGTAGCTTATAAACTGTACAAAAAACGAGCTTCTCCAGTAACGGTACTTATATACCTACTTTTGCCACAACTGAAGCCATTTGTTGCTGTATGTGGACTGTTTTGGACCTTTAGGCTGTGTTCACACACAGTGTTTTCTTTTGTGTTTTTCCCACGGATTTACCAAAAAATCCGCTCAAACGCTTAAAAGAAGCTTCCCATTCATTTTAATGCATTTTGCACTTTTTGTGCATATTGATGCGTTTTTTTTCCGCAAAAAAAAGCTTTGCGGTAAAAAAAGCGCTGCATGCTCATTGATTTCGTGGAAAATTCCGCATTTCTAGCTATTTTCTATGTGTCTGGGGACGCGGCAAAAACGCGCGTTTTCTGGCAAGGAGTCCGGTTTTTATGCAGAAATTTTCTGCATACCTGTGCACATAGCCTTAGCTGATAACTCTGCAATACAGTTGTATACAGCGTGGTCTTTCTTCTGGTAGTTTTCACTTATGCTTGCAAAGATACTGTGTGATGGTAGTACAAAGGACAGATTAGATGACCTTTCACCACCGGCTGTATACATGTTTGTAATGACTCAAAATTCAGCTCTTCTGTGCTGATAGCTATAACACAAGTCTACAAAAAATTATCACGGGTTTACCGTGACAGAGGAACCAGAAGACCGCAGCATCTGATTTCTCTTACTCCTCCACTGATTAGAATCACTTCACCTTCATATAAAATGGAGTAGGTTTCTTTTAGCGGTGCAGGGGTTAATCTGCTCAGTTGAGAGCTCCTGGAAACTTTCCTGCGTTAAGGCTCATCTATTCACTGTTGGCTACTCCCATCTCCTATATAATCTGAGTCCCGGCTAGCACTCATTGTCAGACCTAGCTTATGCCGCATGGCTGGTGGTTATTTCCCACAGCGCTCGCACTGGCGTCCATAGGTGAAGTGTGTTCATTGGCCATGAACTCCCAGGACCTGTCTGATGGCACCGCGAGCAGGAGAACTTTCTCACACTTGCGGTGCCGTTAGACAAGGAATAGGAGTTCGTATAGGTTGCAGTACGTAGGAAATCTGAATTAAGCAGGCTCTATGGCTAAGGGCTGGATTTTATACAGTTTTAGTCAAAAGCTTGGACACACCTGTCCATGTAATGATTTTCCTTGTTATTGGAATGTGCACAATGTAGATGCCAGCAGAAGGCAACAAAAAGTAAAAAAAAAAAAAAAAAAAAAGCTTATAATATACATAAACGCTGTAAGTGAGCATAGCCTTTTAGTGTTTTTGCAGCATTTTTCATCCATTCCAATGGGGAAAAATGCAAATAATGAACGCATGGAAAATGCAAGTAAAAAATGTGCATGTTTCATGCTTCATTTTTCCTGCAAACAGATGGGTTTTCATTGTAGAAATGTCTGCCACAAATACTTTACGTGTGTACATATCCTTAATCACCTGAGAGGAGCTCAGAAAAATACAAATAAGAACTTTTGTGGACATCCGTGGCTCTTCGTCCGATCACAGACTGCAATGCATGGACTGGTAGGCGAGTCTCCCCGAGCATAACGGCTTCGTATTATTCTATGAGCCTGTCCACTTATAAGATTAGGCACCAAATATACTGGCTGATGACTGTGCTTCTTTCACTTCAAGGAATAACTCACACTTTTAGTATTAAAGACCTCTTCAGGGTGGTGCTTATACATAGAGTATTTGGATATAGGGTACAGTGGGGAAAAAAGTATTTAGTCAGCCACCAATTGTGCAAGTTCTCCCACTTAAAAAGATGAGAGGCCTGTAATTGACATCATAGGTAGACCACAACTATGAGAGTCAAAATGAGAAAACAAATCCAGAAAATCACCTTGTCTGACTTGGCAAGATTTATTTTTCAAATTATGGTGGAAAATAAGTATTTGGTCATTAACAAAAGTTCATCTCAATATTTTGTTATATATCCTTTGTTGGCAATGACAGAGGTCAGACATTTTCTGTAAGTCTCCACAAGGTTGGTACACACTGTTGGTGGTATGTTGGCCCATTCCTCCATGCAGATGTCCTCTAGAGCAGTGATGTTTTGGGCCTGACACTGGACAACATGGACTTTCAAATCCATCCAAAGGTTTTCTATGGGGTTGAGATCTGGAGACTGGCTAGGCCACTCCAGGACCTTCACATGCTTCTTACGAAGCCACTCCTTCGTTGCCCTGGCGGTATGCTTGGGATCATTATCATGCTGAAAGACCCATCTAGATTTCATCTTCAATGCCCTTGCTGAAGAAAGGAGGTTTGCACTCAAAATCTCACGATACATGGCCCCATTCATTCTTTCATGTTTACGGATCAGTCGTCCTGGTCCCTTTGCAGAGAAACGTCCCCAAAGCATGATGTTACCACCCCGATGCTTCACAGTAGGTATGGTGTTCTTTGGATACAGGTCTGCATTCTGTCTCCTCCAAACACGACGAGTTTTATTTCTACCAAACAGTTCTAATCTAGTTTCATCAAACCATATGACATTCTCCCAATACTCTTCTGGATAATCCAAATGCTCTCTAGAAAACGTCAGACGGGCCCGGATGTTTACTGGCTTAAGCGGAGGGACATGTCTGGCACTGCAGGATCTGAGTCCCTGGCGGCCTAGTGTGTTACTGATCATAGCCTTTGTTGCGATAGTGAATGACCTGCATAGAGCAAGGACCATGTCCCCCTGTGTGATTCTAAGACTTTCCATTGTGGAGAAAGAAAAAGCAGGATGGCACTCACCGTTCATGTGAATCAAATCACTTTATTTCACATACACAGGGCATTGACATAGGCACGGGAGCAATGTGCTGGAAGACGGACAACTGCCATTTCACGCTCAATCATATGACCTGTTGAAGCGTATTGAGCGCGAAACAGCTGTTGTCCGTCTTCCAGCACATTGCTCCCGTGCCTATGCCGATGCCCTGTGTATGTGAAATAAAGTGATTTGATTCACATGAACGGTGAGTGCCATCCTGCTTTTTCTCTTTCTCCACAATGAAATGTTCTGTTTTTTCAATATGGGATTGAGCACCCGTTCCAAGTGGGATTAAGGTGTTTATTAATGTGAAAAATATATGTGCAGACATTTAGGGTATTTTTCCACACAACGGTGCTATTTTCTTAATTTGTGGATTCTAAAGGCCCTTTTACATTTAGCGATGCACTAGCGATCCGACCAGTGATCTGACCCGGTCAGGATCGCTAGTGCATTGCTAAATGATCGCTAGTGAGCTTTCACACAGAAAGATCTCACAGCGATGCAGCAGCGACGCAGCGCACGATACTCACCTTTCACACACACAGCGATCCTGACGTCCTCCCGCCCGCCTCCACGCATCGCTCGTCATCACAGCAGGAAGCTGACGACGAGAAATGGACCCGGACATTCCCGCGCGATCAGCGACAGACAGCGGGGGAGCCGGTCGGAGGTAAGTATCACACATAGCGATATCGCTAGCGACATCGCTATAACGTCACAAAATAGGTGACGTTATAGCGATATCGCTATGTGTAAAACCCCCTTAAGACTTTGCTCACCGTTCTTGTGATCATTTTGACCCCACGGGGTGAGATCTTGCGTGGCGCCCCAGATTGAAGGAGATTATCAGTGGTCTTGTATGTCTTCCATTTTCTTATTATTGCTCCCACAGTTGATTTCATCACACCAAGCTGCTTGCCTATTGTAGATTCAAGTGTTCCCAGCCTGGTGCAGGGCTACAGTTTTGTTTCTGGTGTCCTTCGACAGCTCTTTGGTCTTCACCATAGTGGAGTTTGGAGTGCGACTGTTTGAGGTTGTGGACAGGTGTCTTTTATAATGACAACAAGTTCAAACAGGTGCCATTACTACAGGTAATGAGTGGGGGACAGAGGAGCCTCTTAAAGAAGAAGTTACACGTCTGTGACATCCAGAAATCTTGCAAGTTTTTAGGTGACCAAATACTTCTTTTCTACCATAATTGCAAAATAAATCTTGCCAAATCAGACAAAGTGATTTTCTGGATTTGTTTTTTCATTTTCTCATTTTGACTCTCATAGTTGTGGTCTACCTATGATGTCAATTACAGGCCTCTCTCATCTTTGTAAGTGGGAGAACTTGCACAATTGGTGGCTGAATAAATAAATTTTTCCCCACTGTATATTGCACAGACAAGAAGAAAAGAAATGGAGCACTCACCCGATCTTTCTTGTTGAATTCCTTTAATCCATGTTAGATGATATCAACATCTCAATAAAGTACCCAGTAACAGCGTGAAAAGGCAGTCGTCTGTCAGGCTTTTTCCCCTGCTCGCTCCCCTGTTTCCCGCACACCGCACCATGCACTTTGAGGTGTTGATATAATCTAATATAGATTAAAGGAATTCAACAAGAAAGACCGGGTGAGTTCTCTATTTCTTCTTGTCTGTGCAATATTCTATGAGACTGCTACACTCGGGAGATCCTTTTAACCCCTTTCCGACCCATGACGCCAACATAGGCATCATGAAAATATGTGCCAATACGACCCATGATGCCTAGATTGGCGTCATGGAATAAATGGCATTCCTGCGGGTCGGGTAACCGGGGTCACTGAAAGGTCAGCCGACCCGCAGATACAGGACCCTTTGTGCTTCACCCTAGGGGTGGGTGGCTTCGCCCCCCGTTGCTACGATCGCTCTGATTGGCTGTTTCACTTTCAACAGCCAATCAGAGCAATAGTAATATCTCATCAATGAAATTTGATGAAATATTACAATCCAGCCATGGCCGATGCTGAAATGGCTGGAGACACCGATCCGACCGCCCCCCCCCCCCACCACCGACGGGGGGCGATCGGCCCTCACCACCAACTGACGACTGCGATCTGCCGCTGCAGTCATCCTCTGCTACCCCCCCGGTACCCTGTCCCGGATCATGGGCGCCACCATCTTCCAAAATGTCAGGCGCATGCGCAGTGCACCCGTCGAATCTGGCAAGCGGCAGATTTCATTCATCACAGTTATCAAAATAAAAAAATAGTAAATCACCCCCCCCCCCATCAAATAAAATATTTTTATTTTTCTGTTAGGGTTAGGGTTGGGGTTAGGGGTGTGTTGGGGTTAGATTTGGAGTTAGAATTGAGGGGTTTCCACTATTTAGGCACATCAGGGGGTCTCCAAACGCGACATTGCGTCACCATTGAGTCCAGCCAATTTTGCGTTCACAAAGTCAAACGGTTTTCCCTCCCTTCCAAGCCCCGAAGTGTGCCCAAACAGTGGTCTACCCCAACATATGGGGTATCGGCGTACTCAGGAAAAATTGCACAACAACTTTGGGGGTCTGATTTCTCTTGTTACCCTTGGGTAAATAAAAAATTCGGGGCTAAAAAATTACTTTTGTGGAAAAAAATGATTTTTTTATTTTCACGGCTCTGCATTGTTAAACTTCTTCTGTGAAGCACTTGGGGGTTCAAAGTGCTCACCCGACATCTAGATAAGTTCCTTGGGTGGTCTAGTTTCCAAAATGGGGTCAGTTGTGGGGGGTTTCTTTTGTTGAGGCACATCAGGGGCTCTGCAAACGTAACAACGCCCGCAGACCATTCATTCAAAGTCTGCATTTCAAAACGTCACTGCTTCCATTCCAAGCCCTGACGTGTCCCCAAACAATGGTTCGCCCCGCACATATGGGGTACCAGCGTACTCAGGACAAACTGGACAACAACATTTGGGGTCCAATTTCTCCTGCCACCCTTGGGAAAATAAAAAGTAGTGGGCTAAAAAATCATTTTTGAGGAAAAAAAAATATTTTTTATTTTCACTGCTCTGCGTTATAAACTGTGAAGCACCTGGGGGTTCAAAGTGCTCACTATACATCTAGATAAGTTCCTTAGGGGGACTAGTTTCCAAAATGGGGTCATTTGTGGGTGAGCTATAAAGTTAAGGCACACAGGGGCTCTCCAAACACGACATGGTGTACGCTAACGATAGGAGCTAAATTTCCATTCAAAAAGTCAAATGGTTCTTCCCTTCTGGGCCCTGCCATGCACCCAAACAGTGGTTTATGACCACATATGAGGTATCGGTGTACTCAGGAGAAATTGCCCAACAAATTTTAGGTTCCATTTTAGCCTGTTGCCATGTGAAAAAGAAAAAATTGATGCTAAAAGAAAATTTTTGTTGGAAAAATTAAAATGTCCATTTTTTCCTTCCATGTTGCTTTAGTTCCTGTGAAGCACCTGAAGGGTTAATAATCTTTTTGAATGTAGTTTTGAGTAGCTTGAGGGGTGCAGTTTTTTAGAATGGTGTCACTTTTGGGTATTTTCTGCCATATAGACCCCTCAGTGACTTCAAATGTGAGGTGGTCCCTAAAAAAAAATGGTTTTGTAAATTTTGTTGTAAAAATGAGAAATTGCTGGTCAACTTTTAACCCTTATAACTTCCTAACAAAAAAGTTTTTTTTATCCAAAATTGTGGTGATGTAAAGTAGACATGTGGGAAATGTTATTTATTAACTATTTTGTGTCGCATATCTCAATGGTTTAACAGAATAAAAATTCAAAATTTGAACATTTCAAAATTTTCTCCAAATTTCCGTATTTTTCACAAATAAACACAAAAATTACCGACCTAAATTTACCACTAGCATGAAGCCCAATATGTCATGGAAAAACAATCTCAGAATCGCTAGGATCCGTTGAAGCGTTCCTGAGTTGTTACCTCATAAAGGGACACTGGTCAGAATTGCAAAAAATGGCCAGGTCATTAAGGTCAAAATAGGCTGGGTCATGAAGGGGTTGAGAGGTACTCTAAAACTTTCATCCATCTCGTGTATCTTGTATGTATTGCTGGACTGTGGCCTCCCTTTCTTAGGAGGCAATAAGCAATGTAAAAGTTTAGGGCACTGACCATAATAGTGCATGGACATTTGTACTTCAACTTTTTCAGTTTGTCTTATTTTTCTCTTTATAGGTATATTTTTGAGTAAAATGTAAATTGCGCTTTTATTCTATAAACTACTGACATGTCTTTGAATTTCCAAGCACTAAATTTTGTATTTATTTTCAGAAAATGAGAAATGGTCAAAATAACAAAAAAACGCAGTGCTTGCAGACCTCAAATAATGCTAAGAAAACAAGCTCATAATCATTTAGAAACAACAATACTAATGTTTTATCTCAGGATGAGTTCAGAAATCAATATTTTGTGGAATAACCATGATTTTTAATCACAGCTTTCATGCGTCTTGGCATACTTTCCACCAGTCTTTCACACTGCTTTTGGGTGACTTTATGCCACTCCTGGTACAAAAATGTAAGCAGTCCTTTGTTTGATGGCTTGTGACTATCCATCTTTCTCTTGATTACAATCCAGAAGTTTTCTATGGGGTTCAGGTCTGGAGATTGGGCTGGCCCTGACAGGGATTTGATGTGGTGGTCCTTCATCCACACATTGATTGATCTAGCTGTGTGGCATGGCGCATTGTCCTGCTGGAAAAACCAGTCCTCAGAGTTGGGAAACATTGCCTGAGCAGAAGGAGTCAACTGTTTTTCCAGGAAAACCTTGTATGCGGCTTCATTCATACGTCCTTCGCAAAGATTAACCTGCCCAATTCCAGCCTAGCAGAAGCATCCCCAGATCATCACTGATCCTCCACAAAATTTCACAGTGGATTCAAGACACTGTGGCTTGTACGCCTCTCCAGGTCTCCGTCTAACCATTAGACAACCAGGTGTTGGGCAAAGCTGAAAATTAGACTCATCAGAGAAGATTACCTTACTCCAGTCCTCTATAGTCCAATCATTATGGTCTGTGGCAAACTTCAGCCTGGCTCTCCTTTGCTTCTCATTGATGAAAGGCTTTTTTCTAGCATTACATGACTTGAGTTCTGCCTCTAGGGGCCTGTTACGAACTGTTCTTGCCGTGCACTTCACCCCAGATGCCATTTGCCATTCCTTTTGTAGGTCACTTGATGTCATCCTGCAGTTGTTGAGTGACATTCGAATAAGATGACGGTCATCCCGGTCAGTGGAGAGTCGTTTTCGCCCTCTGCCGGTCTGTAACTTTGTTGTCCACAGTGTCTACTGCTTGACCTTGTAATGGACTGCCATCTTAGAAGAAATTTTAACCCCTTAACCCCCAAGGGTGGTTTGCACGTTCATGACCGGGACAATTTTTACATTTCTGACCACTGTCCCTTTATGAGGTAATAACTCTGAAACGCTTCCATGGATCCCGATGATTTTCACATTGTTTTATAGTGACATATTGTACTTCATGATAGTGGTAAAATTTCATTCTTATAACTTGCGTTTATTTGTGAAAAAACGGAAATTTGGCGAAATTTTTGAAAATTTCACAATTTTCCAACTTTGAATTTTTATGCCCTTAAATCACAGAGATACGGCACACAAAAAACTGAATAAGTAACATTTCCCACATGTTTACTTTACATCAGCACAATTTTGGAACCAAAATTTTTTTTGTTAGGAAGTTATAAGGGTTTAAATTGACCAGCGATTTCTCATTTTTGCAACACCATTTTATTTTTACGGACCACATCACATTTGAAGCCACTTTGAGGGGTCTATATGATAGAAAATACCCAAAAGTGACACCATTCTAAAAACTGCACCCCTTAAGGTGCTCAAAACCACATTCAAGAAGTTTATTAACCCTTCAGCTGCTTCACAGGAATTTTTTGAATATTTAAAAAAAAAAATGAACATTTTAACTTTTTTTCACAAAAAAAATACTTCAGGTTCAATTTTTTTATTTTACCAAGGGTAACAGGAGAAATTGGACTGCAAAAGTTATTGTGCAATTTGTCCTGAGTACGCTGATACCTCATATGTGGGGGGGAACCACTGTTTCGGTGCATGGCAGAGCTCAGAAGGGAAGGAGCCCCGTTTGACATTTTCAATGCAAAATTGCCTGGAAATTCAGATCGGATGCCATGTCACTTTTGGAGAGCCTAAATGCATCTGCAGTAATACAGGGTGTAGCGGACCCAAGTAAAATGGCAGCTGCACAGGTGCATAAATACCAAATGAAACAGCCAGCCTACAATCAGGGATTGGCCGTGTGGTACACCAATGCAGAAGAAATAATCCGCATGTGGCAGTGTTCACACAGGAAATGCAGGGCTTCTGGTTCACAACCTCTTAGTAACGAATTGAGATCGGACACCATGTCGTGTTTGGAAAGCCCCTGATGTACCAAAACAGTGGAAACCCCCCACAAATGACACCATTTTGGAAACTAGACCGCCCCAAGGAACTTATCTAGATGTGTGGTGAGCACTTTGAACCCCCCAGTGCTTCACAAAAGTTTATAACGCCCGGGCGGGAAAATAAAAAAATCGTATTTTTTCCACAAACATGATTATTTAGTCCCCAATTTTTTTATTTTCCCAAGGGTACCAGGAGAAAATGGACCCCAAAAGTTGACCAATTTGTCTTGAGTACACTGATACCCCATATGTGGGAGAAAACTACTGTATAGGCACATGTCGGGGCTCGGAAGGGAAGTAGTGATGTTTTGGAATGCAGACTTTGATGGAATGGTCTGCGGGTGTCATGTTGCCTTTGGAGATCCCCTGATGTACCTAAACAGTGGAAACCCCCCACAAATGACACCATTTTGGAACCTAGACCCCCTAAGGAACTTATCTAGATGTGTGATGAGCACTTTGAACCCCCAAGGGCTTCATACAAGTTTATAATGCTCGGGCGTGAAAATAAAAAAATCGTAGTTTTCCACAAACATGATCATTTAGTCCCCAATTTTTTTATTTTCCCAAGGGTACCAGGAGAAATTGGACCCCAAAAGTTGTTGTCCAATTTGTCCTGAGTACGCTGATACCTCATATGTGGGAGAAAACTACTGTATGGACACACGTCGGGGCTCGGAAGGGATGTAGTGAAGTTTTGGAATGCAGACTTTGATGGAATGGTCTGCAGGTGTCATGTGCGTTTTGGAGAGCCTCTGATGTGCCTAAACTATTGAAACTCCCCACAAGTGACCCCATTTTGGAAACTAGACGCCCCACGGAACTTATCTAGATGTGTGGTGAGCACTTTGAACCCCCAAGTGCTTCACAGAAGTTTATAACGCCCAGGCGTGAAAATAAAAAGATCATATTTTTTTTCCACAAAAATGATATTTTTGCCCCCAATTTTTTATTTTCCTAAGGGCAACAGGTGAAATAGAACCCCAAAAGTTGTTTTGCAATTTGTCCTGAGTAGGCTGATACCCCATATGTGGGGGTAAAACACTGTTTGGGCGCATGGCAGAGCTTGGAAGGGAAGGACCACTATTTGACTTATTCAACGCAGAATTGGCTGGAATTGAGATCAGACGCCATGTTGCGTTTGGAGAGCACCTGATGTGCCCAAACAGTGGAAACGCTCCAATTCTAACTCCAACCCTAACCCCAACACACCCCTAGCCCTAGCCGTAACCCTAGCCCATTGCGCTGCTGTGGGGGGCTCAGGGAAGCATGGAGGGCGCCCCCTCCCTGCCGATGCTTCCCTTTAACCCCCGATACACCGCAATCGTGTTTGATCGCAGTGTGCAAGGGGTTAACGTGTCGGGGGCGGTCCGTGACCGCTCCTGACACATTGTGCTGGGTGTCAGCTGTGATAATCAGCTGACAGCCGGCCGCGATCAGCGGCGCTCACCACGTGGGCGCCGCTGATTGCTGTGACGTACTATCCCGTCTCTGGGAATTAAGTCCCAGGGCACATGGACGGGATAGTACGTCACATGGCAGTAAGGGGTTAAGGATGGAGGCGACATGACGCTCACTATCACTCTGCTAGTAAAGCCAGAATTGAGCTCTTCTTTTCCTCACTTAAGACTTTTCTTTTCAACTCCTTTGGCATGGTTAAAAGTTATTTTTTCTTTCCTATTACTTTTGTGATATTACTAGCACTTGATTTGCCATCCAGCTTGTTCTATTGCAAGAGGATTGTGAACACCACAGCAGGGTTTTTTTATACTTTCCTTCGTTAAATAAGTTTTTGTTCAGGTGACCACCTAATCAGAAGCATATTAAGTAGAATGAGGTGTATTCTGGTTGGAATTCAACTGACACTGGAATGGAATGGCTGTCAGACATGTAGAGAAGCTGATTTTTATAAAACTGTGCAGTGGTCGCTTAATTTTTGCCACAGTGCTATGTGTGTGTGTGTGTGTGTGTGTGTGTCTATGTATGTGTATGTATATTATTATTATTATTATTATTATTATTATTATTATTATTATTATTATTATTATTATGGCGCTTTACATGTGAGGAGGGGTATACATAATACATACAAGTACAGTAATCTTAAACAATACAAGTCACGACTGGTACAGGATGAGAGAGGACCCTGTCCGCGAGGGCTCACAATCTACAAGGGATGGATGTGGATACAGTAGGCGAGGGTAGAGCTGGTCGTGCAGCGGTTTGGTGGATCTGTGGTTACTGCAAGTTGTAGGCTTGTTGGAAGAGGTAGGTCTTCAAGTTCTTTTTGAAGGTTTCCATGGTAGGCGAGAGTCTAATATGTTGTGGTAGAGAGTTCCAGAGTAGAGGGGATGTGCGGGAGAAATCTTGTATGCGATTGTGGGAAGAGGAGATAAGAGGAGAGTACAGAAGGAGATCTTGTGAGGATCGGAGGTTTCGTGCAGGTAAGTACTGGGAGACTGTACGGAGGACTCAGGTTGTGGATGGCTTTGTATGTCATGGTTAGGGTTTTGAACTGGAGTCTTGGGGAGCCAGTGCAGGGATTTGACAGAGGTGAGAGGCCGGGGAATAGCGGGGGGACAGGTGGATTAGTCGGGCAGCAGAGTTAAGAATAGATTGGAAGGGTGCGAGAGTGTTAGAGGGGAGGCCACAGAGCAGGAGGTTGCAGTAGTCAAGGCGGGAGATGATGAGGGCATGGACTAGGGTTTTTGCAGATTCTTGGTTGAGGAATGTACGGATCCGTGAAATATTTTTGAGTTCAAGTCGACAGGAAGCGGAAAGGGCTTGGATATGTGGTTTGAAAGAGAGATCAGTGTCAAGGTTAACCCCGAGGCAGCGAGCTTGTGGGACTGGAGAGAGTGGGCAGCCGTTTACTTTAATGGCTAGGTCTGTTGGGGGGGTCACGTGAGATGGGCGAAAGATGATTAATTCTGTTTTGTCCATATTAAGTTTTAGAAATCTAGTGGAGAAGAAGGATGAAATAGCAGACAGACATTGAGGGATTCTGTTTAGTAGGGAGGTGATATCTGGTCCAGAGATGTAGATCTGTGTGTCATCAGCATAGAGATGATACTGAAAGCCATGAGATTCTATGAGCTGTCTGAGGCTGAAGGTGTAAACGGAGAAGAGCAGGGGCCCTAGGACTGAACCTTGCGGGACTCCGACGGATAGGGGGCGCGGTGAGGAGGTGGTGTGCGAATGGGAGACGCTGAATGTCCGGTCTGCTAGGTATGACGCAATCCAAGATAGTGCCAATTCCGCTAGGGAATGGTCCACTGTGTCAAAGGCAGAGGACAGGTCCAGGAGGAGGAGGACAGAGTAGTGTCGCTTGGCCTTGGCGGCTAGTAGGTCATTGGTGACCTTAGTTAGGGCAGTTTCAGTGGAGTGGTGTGGCCGGAAGCCGGATTGCAAATGGTCAAGGAGGGAGCAAAAAGAGCGGGGGGAGGATAGTTCAAGATGGACGTGTTGTTCCAGTAGTTTTGAGGCATAGGGGAGAAGTGATATGGGGCGATAGCTAGATACAGAGGATGGGTCAAGAGATGGCTTTTTGAGGATAGGTGTGATTGAGGCATGTTTAAAGCTTGAGGGGAAAACACCAGTTGTTAGTGATAGGTTGAAGAGATGGGATAGGGTTGGAATGAAGACTGTGGTGAGGTTTGGGATGAAGTGGGATGGGATCGGGTCAAGTGCACAGGTAGTGAGATGTGATCTTGAGAGTAGAATGGAGAGTCGATCTTCTATAATGGTGGAGAAGTTGGTTTTTGGGGAGGAGGGCAGGGCAGGTAGGAGGAAGGGCACTGGGGGGTTGTTGACCAAAACTGTCTCTGATGTTATCAATCTTCTCCTTTGAAAAATGAGGCAAAGTCTTCAGCTGAGATGAGTGGAGAAGGAGGAGGTGCTGGGGGAGGAGGAGAGAATTGAAGGTGCTGAATAACTGTTTAGGGTTGTGAGACAGGGAGGATATGAGAGATGGGAAGTAGGTTTGTTTTGCTGCAGCGAGTGTGGCCTTGAAAGTAGTGAGGGACTGTTTGAATGTGATGAAGTCCTCATTGGAGTGGGATTTTTTCCATCTCCGCTTAGCAGCCCTGGAAGCCCGCCTCAGTTCTTTGGTCAGACTGGTGTGCCAGGGCTGTCTGTTGATTTTGCGAGTGTGTGTGTGTGTGTATAGTATATACACAGTACAGACCAAAAGTTTGGACACACCTTCTCATTCAAAGCGTTTTCTTTATTTTCATGACTATGAAAATTGTAGATTCACTCTGAAGGCATCAAAACTATGAATTAACACATGGGGAATTATATAATTAACAAAAAAGTGTGAAACAACTGAAAATATGTCTTATATTCTAGGTTCTTCAAAGTAGCCACATTTTGCTTTGATTACTGCTTTGCACACTCTTGGCATTCTCTTGATGAGCTTCAAGAGGTAGTCAGCGGAAATGGTTTTCACTTGACAGGTGTGCCCTGTCAGGTTTATTAAGTAGGATTTCTTGCCTTATAAATGGGGTTGGGACCATCAGTTGTGTTGTGCAGAAGTCTGGTGGATACACAGCTGATAGTCCTACTGAATAGATTGTTAGAATTTGTATTATGGCAAGAAAAAAGCAGCTAAGTAAAGAAAAACGAGTGGCCATCATTACTTTAATAAATGAAGGTCAGTCAGTCCGAAAAATTGGGAAAACTTTGAAAGTGTCCCCAAGTGCAGTGGCAAAAACCATCAAGCGCTACAAAGAAACTGGCTCACATGAGAACCGCCCCAGGAAAGGAAGACCAAGAGTCACCTCTGCTGCGGAGGATAAGTTCAGCCGAGTCACCAGCCTCAGAAATCGCAGGTTTACAGCAGCTCAGATTAGAGACCAGGTCAATGCCACACAGAGTTCTAGCAGCAGACACATCTCTACAACAACTGTTAAGAGGAGACTTTGTGCAGTAGGCCTTCATGGTAAAATAGCTGCTATGAAACCTGTTGTGAATTCGCTTTCTGTCCTACCTCTGGTTACTAGTGAAGGTAGTGGAGCTGGTTATATTGACATAGGGGTCGCAAGTTCTCTTTCCGGGCTCCCTCTGGTGGCTACTGGAGGTAATGGAGCTGATCTAATTAACAGAGGCCTGCCACCTGATAATGAGGAGGATGACTGGAGATCTGGAGTTTCTGACTGGATTTAAGACAGCCGACTCCCTCTATCCTTGCTGGTGATTTTTTCCTGCCTCCTGAGGTCTTAGTTTCCAGCTCAGTCCCTGCATGCTCAGCTAAGTGTTCTTTTGCTATTGTTCACATTTGATCTGGTTTTGTCTATTTCAGTTTTGTGTGTTCAGCCAGCTCCGGCTGGGGCTGTGCTGAATTTCCATCCTTATGTTACTGCTTGTGCCAGTTTGTTTTTGTCCCTTATTAGATTGGGCTCTTTTTGCTCTGCTTTCAGAATATACCAGAGTGCTGATATAGTGGGCGAAGTCTAGTGACTTAATAACGCCTCTATTTGATCTGCAAACTAATCTGGGGACTTATAGTCTCGCAACCAGGGGGTGCTTTACAAAATTAGTTCAGCTCCAAGAAAGCGGCCACACTACCGCCTCCCTTATATGCATTGGAGTACACTGGTTGACACATTTTGAGGTATTAATAGTTTTGTTTACAGTGTTCCCATATTTTATATTTCCATTGCACAGTTTTTTATTTTTTTTAATTTATTTTTTATTTTTCATGTGCTTATATTTTTAGAAATGTCTTTACTGATCTGCAAATTCTGGTGACGTATAGTTATAGTTTTATAACCAGGGTGTTCTACAAAACAAGTGTGGATATTTCAGCGCAGGCATCTTTTATATATAGAAGTCTAGTGACTTCAGTATTTCTCCTTCGACTCATTGGGGGACACAGAGACTGTGTGGGGTGTGTGCTTCTACCGTCTGGAGGCTGACACTAAGTATACAAAAAAAGAGTTAGCTCCTCCTCCGCCGCATACACCCTCGCCCCCAGACCGGGCGTAACTCAGTTTTTTGCTTAGTGTCTGATGGAGGCACACGCAGTCTGGAGCTCCAGACTAGATTATTTTTTTTTTGGCCTCTTTCTATGAAGATAAGATAGGGGCGACGGATCCTATAGAGAGGGTCCGATCTCCCCAAATCATCAACGGGCGACCACGTGTGAGTAGCCCTCCACGTGTTTTCTCTCCCGCACCGAGGGACACATCTGGGACTTTTCCCCAGACAACCATTTTTCTTTGTTATTTTTTTAAAGAGGTGGCAACGCGTCCTAATAAGAGGATTCGGTTCCCCATAAACCCCAGCGGGCGAGCACGTGTGAGTGATCCTCCACGTTGTTACTCTCCTGCAACGTGGGAATGCATTAATGCCCCTACCACCCCTAGGTAGGAGACCAGGGGTGGTCCTGGAGGTGCAGGTGAGAAGCGTCGAAGACCGGTGCAGTAGCCTCCCCCTCCCTGCCCAGGGATGGGGTTGAGAGCACCACAAGCCCACGGCGGCCCGGCTCACCTTTTTTGTTGATGGGCGTGGAGTGCGGCCAGAGCCCCGTCGGCGGCCGCGGCCCCCGCTGTATGGTGAGGTCCGAGGTTCCGCCCGCCGACTTCCGGGGGTAGCCGGAAGCCCCGCCCACTAACTTCCGGGGGCAGAGAGCGGCGGGCGCGCACAGTTACCGGGGAGCTCCCGCCCTCCTCCCTCGAACGCCGCACGTGTAGTGCGGCCAGAAGCCCCGTCGGCGGCCGCGGTCCCCGCTGTATGGGGAGGTCCGGAGTTCCGCGCGCCCGCCGACTTCCGGGGGTAGCCGGAAGCCCCGCCCACTAACTTCCGGGGGCGGAGAGCGGCGGGCGCGCACAGTTACCGGGAAGCTCCCCGCCCCCCTCCCCCTCCTCATTTCCTCGCGAAGTGCGGCCGGAAGCCACCGCCTATCTCCCGGAGTGCGCCGCAAGTGCCCCGGCGAGTAACGCCGCACGCCCCGTGGAAGAGACGCAAGGTGGACATTACCGGTGGGTGAGTGCAACCCCGTTTCGAGTGCCGCACTAGTGGTCAAGGAAGGGGTTATCCTCCTCCTCCTACCCTACCCTGCAATATGTCTGGCAAAGGGAAAGCTCATTCTTTCCTATATGCTGTTTGCGTTTCCTGTGGGGTCAGGCTGCCTAAAGCGCAGCCGGGTAAATTTTGTGAAGCCTGCGAGTCGGAGCGAGCCCAGGAGCCCCCCATTGTTGCAGAGCCCAGAAGTCAGGACCCCCCAGAATGGGCGGTGTCTTTATCACACTCTATGATGTCCCTTACAAGGGCAATTGAGTCTCTTCGAGGCCCGGGCAGGGACAAGGATGGTGGTCTGCCAGCGGAAGACAGCTCGTCCACGTCTCAGGACCCTCCGACCGTTAGAGGCCGCTCCAGCACCAGACAAGCTCATAGCAAAAGAGCTCGTTCCCCGTCGGCCGGACCCTCTGGGGCTTCGGTGGCGGGTATTAGGGCATCGCGTTCCCCGTCGCCGAGCTCAGGAAGCGAGCAGGATGAGGGCGAGGAGGAGGGGGAGGAGGCCTGGAATCCAGAAAGCCTGGGATACCAAGACTCGGTGGACAGCCTCATTGATGCAGTCAACCAGACATTAGAGATCGAGGACGATATGTCCACGGCCTCAGGTCACAAGGTCTCCTTCAAGAAGACCAGGCGACCGCATAGAAGGTTTGCCACGCATCCGGAGTTCGAGGAGCTAGTCCAGAAACATAGGGAACACCCGGATAAGCGTTTTGCAATGCAAAAAGCGCTGCAAGCAAAGTATCCGTTTTCTCCTGAACTCCATAAAGGATGGGTGGAGTCGCCAGTAGTGGACCCACCGGTATCACGTTTGGCATCAAGATCGCTATTGTCGATACCCAGCGGTTCTTCTATTAAGGACCCAACTGATCGCCTTATTGAGGGGCTTGCCCGCTCGGTGTATGAGGCAGCGGGGTCGGCCCTGGCCCCCTCCTTTGCGGCTACTTGGGTGGCGAAGGCCATGGTTTCATGGGCGGACGCTCTGCATAATGCCCTCCAAAACAGAGATCTGCCTGCGGAGGTCTTGGAGGTTACAAATCAGATATCAGGGGCAAGTGATTTTCTCGTCAGCGCCTCTCTGGACGCGGCCGAGTGTTCTGCTGTGGCAGCAGCAAATGCGATCGCCGTTAGGCGAGCATTATGGCTGAGATTGTGGAAAGCGGATTCTATCTCCAAAAAATCCTTGACCTCATTGCCTTTTCAGGGCAATCGGTTGTTCGGTGAGAAGCTTGATAAGCTTATCTCAGAAGCCACAGGGGGGAGGAGTAGTTTCCTCCCGCAGCAGAGGACTTGGCCAGCATTCAGGCAAACACAGAGGCGTTTTCGGCCTTTTCGTAACCCCTGGAGGGGGACTTCGGCCAGAGCATCCACCTCCGCAAATGATGGTCAGATTAGGGAAAGGCAAACCTCTTACAGAGCCAATCCGCTGGGCAGAGGCCGAGGCCGTTTGCCCAGAACGGGGGGGGCCAGATCCCAAAAGCCTCCAGCAAAATGACTCGAGGCACTCCGTACCTACGGACGACAGAGTGGGCGGACGCCTACTAAGGTTCAGCCACGTTTGGGTCGCAGTGGCACGCGACGCTTGGGTGGCAGAATTGATATCGTCCGGGTACAAGATAGAGTTTGTCGGACCCCCGCCACGGCGATTCTTCCATTCCCGGCTTTCCGGAACAGTATCGCAGGCAGAGGGTTTGTTACAGGCCATAACGACGCTACGGCGCAACGGGGTCATTGTCCCAGTGCCGAAAAGCGAAGAGACACAAGGTTTTTACTCCAACCTGTTTTCGGTCCCCAAAAAAGACGGGACAGTAAGACCAGTACTAGATCTAAAAATCCTGAACAAATTCATCAGAGTCAGGCGGTTCTGGATGGAATCCCTCCGTTCGTTCATTGCAGCCATGGATCCAGGGGAGTTCCTGGCCTCGATCGATGTGCAGGATGCATATCTGCACATTCCGATTTTTCCTCCACACCAGAGGTTCCTGCGTTTTGCGATCGGAGGGCGACATTTTCAATTTGTTGCTCTGCCCTTCGGTCTGGCCACTGCTCCCAGAGTCTTTACGAAGATAATGGCGGTGGTTATGGCCATCCTGCATGCTCGGGGCATAATGGTACTACCTTACCTGGACGACCTGTTGGTAAAGGGGCCGTCGTTTCAGGCGTGCCAGGAGAATGTCAGTATCACGCTGGATACCCTGGCCCGGCTAGGCTGGTTGATCAATCGGAGCAAGTCGTCCTTGGTTCCAGCCCAAAGAATCGTGTTCCTAGGCATGATTTTCGACACCTCCCGGGGGCTGGTGATCCTCCCTCAGGACAAGGCGCGAAAAATCAAGCAAGGAGTACGGAACCTTCTGCAGCCGGGCACCAGATCCATCCGGTACGGCATGAGTGTGTTGGGCAGAATGGTGGCGGCAATGGAGGCAATCCCGTTTGCCCAGTTCCATCTCCGTCCGCTTCAGCATGCGCTCTTGTCAGCATGGGACCGGAGGCTGCTGTCTCTCAGTCATCGGTGCAAGTTGTCTCCGCTGGTCCGACATTCACTCCGGTGGTGGACTCGCGACTCGTCTCTGGTCCAGGGGAAACCTTTTCCCCCGGAGCAGTGGTTGGTGGTGACGACCGATGCAAGCCTGCATGGTTGGGGAGCAGTTTTCCAGAGTCACACAGCCCAGGGGCGGTGGTCCATTCAGGAGATAATTCTCCCGATCAACATTCTGGAGATACGGGCAATACGATTGGCCCTGCAACATTTCCAGTGTTTCCTGAGACACCGGCCGGTGCGCATTCAGTCGGACAATGCTACAGCAGTAGCATATGTCAACCATCAAGGGGGCACGCGCAGCCAGGCAGCCATGCGCGAGGTCGGGCTGGTACTGCGTTGGGCAGAGAAGAACCGCGTGGTAATTTCAGCGGTGCACATTCCGGGAGTCGAAAACTGGGCGGCAGATTTTCTCAGCCGACGGAGGGTCGCGGCAGGGGAATGGTCCCTGCACCCCGAGGTTTTTCAACAGATCTGCCAACGGTGGGGGACTCCAGACGTGGACCTTATGGCATCCAGAGAGAACGCCAAAGTACAAAGGTTCGTCGCTCGGTCCCTCGACCCGCAGGCAATCACAGCAGACGCTCTGGTGCTTCCGTGGAGCCAGTTTCGTCTCCCGTACTTGTTCCCCCCACTACCTCTGCTTCCAAGAGTCATCAGAAAGTTAAGGAGAGAGAAGGTTCCAGCAATTCTGCTGGCCCCAGACTGGCCTCGGCGGGCCTGGTATGCAGATCTGGTTCAGCTAGTGGTGGATGTACCCTGGCGTCTCCCAGATCGGCCGGACTTGCTGTCCCAGGGGCCGATCTACCATCCGAACTTAGGGGCCCTGTGTTTGACGGCGTGGCCATTGAATCTTGGCTGTTAACACAGGCAGGATTCAGGCGCGATGTGGTAGCCACGATGGTGAGTGCCCGAAAGCCTTCCTCGGCGAGAGTATATCATCAGACTTGGGAAGTTTTTTTCCGTTGGTGTAGGGATCGCGGAGTGGCTCCTCTGGTTTTTTCGATCCCCAACGTACTGGCTTTTCTGCAGGCAGGGCTGGACGCAGGATTGGCTCCGAGTTCGCTCAGAACGCAGATCTCGGCTCTGTCGGTGCTTTTCCAACGAAAGGTCGCTTCGGTCTGGCAGGTTAGGACGTTTATGCAGGGGGTCGCACATTTAGTACCCCCCTATAAGGCGCCGACGGAATCATGGGACCTGAACTTGGTGCTCAGGGCCCTTCAGGAGGCTCCTTTCGAACAGTTACAAGAAGTCTCCTTACCTTACCTGTCCAGGAAGGTCGTTTTTCTGGTAGCTATTACGTCTATTAGGCGGGTTTCGGAATTGGCGGCTTTATCTTGTAAACCGCCGTTCCTGACCTTTTATAAGGATAAGGTAGTTTTAAGGCCAGCTCCTCCCTTCTTGCCGAAGGTTGTCTCTGCATTCCATATCAACGAAGACATTGTCTTACCCTCGTTTTGCCCGGCACCGGTGCACAGGGTAGAAAAGGCATTGCACACCTTGGATCTGGTAAGAGCTCTTAGGAGGTATGTGACAAGGACAGCTCCTTTCCGCCGGACAGACTCTCTATTCGTGATCCCAGAAGGGCGGCGGAAGGGGCTCGCTGCGTCCAAAGCGACTTTGGCCAGATGGGTTCGCCTGACGATCCAAGAATCTTATGAAAATAGTGGCACGCCGGTTCCGGCAGGGATCAAGGCACACTCGGCTCGAGCAGTGGGTGCCTCATGGGCACTGCGACACCAAGCTTCAGCGGAACAGGTGTGCAAAGCAGCTACCTGGTCCAGCTTTCATATACGTTTGTTAAACATTATAACGTACATACCCAGGCATCCTCGGATGCAAGCCTGGGAAGAAAGATTCTCCAGGCAGCAGTTGCGCACCTCTAATCAGGGGCGCAAAATAGCATGGATTGGGTGAGCTAAGATCCCGCCCAGGGACTGCTTTAGAACGTCCCACAGTCTCTGTGTCCCCCAATGAGTCGAAGGAGAAACATGGATTTTTGTGAGTACTCACCGTAAAATCCTTTTCTCCGAGACGCTCATTGGGGGACACCGCACCCACCCTACTAGCCAGTTGGCTTTTGCTTATTTTGAGTTATACAAATCCTTATGTAAGGATCAGGGTGGTCCCTTTTCCAGACGTATAATTTCTTGCCTGAATTTAAGGCGCGTTCTCCTACTGCTTATGCACTAAACTGAGTTACACCCGGTCTGGGTGCGAGGGTGTATGCGGCGGAGGAGGAGCTAACTCTTTTTTTGTATACTTAGTGTCAGCCTCCAGACGGC
Organism: Dendrobates tinctorius; assembly: GCF_039654945.1. Classification (NCBI taxonomy): domain Eukaryota; kingdom Metazoa; phylum Chordata; class Amphibia; order Anura; family Dendrobatidae; genus Dendrobates; species Dendrobates tinctorius. The sequence goes on along the minus strand of NW_027361679.1, from coordinate 111,319,976 downwards.
AGAAGCACACACCCCACACAGTCTCTGTGTCCCCCAATGAGCGTCTCGGAGAAAAGGATTTTACGGTGAGTACTCACAAAAATCCATGTTTTTCTATCAGACATGTTGGGCATTTTTTGCAGGGTTTTTTGCGTGATTGCAGACAGAGTCTTTCCTTTCCTGTCCTGTCTAGTTAGTGTGGGCCCCATTGTTTGCTCAGTCTATTTTCCTACCTGAGTTTGTGTTTTCATCTTGTCTCACCGACAATATATGTTTGGGGGCTATCTATTCCTTTGGGTTCTGCTCTGGGGCAGTTTAGATTTCCCCATTCTTGCTTTAGGCTTGTTTAGTTCTCCGGCTGTGTCGAGGCGTCTTGGATCATCGTAGGTACGCTCCAAGGCTACTGCTGGTTGTTGTGATAGGATCAGGGGTCTGCAATCCAATTAGTTACCAACCTCTCTGGTTTTCTGTGGCTTAGCTTTGTCTTGCTTTGCTCCTCGGTGACCCAATCATAACAGAAACCACTGCTAAGGACAGGCAACAAGCAGAAGAGTCTTGTTTGAGCTAAAGAACACAAGGAATGGACATTAGACCAGTGGAAATCTGTGCTTTGGTCTGATGAGTCCAAATTTGAGATCTTTGGTTCCAACCACCGTGTCTTTGTGCAACGCAGAAAAGGTGAACGGATGGACTCTACATGCCTGGTTCCCACCGTGAAGCATGGAGGAGGAGGTGTGATGGTGTGGGGGTGCTTTGCTGGTGACACTGTTGGGGATTTATTCAAAATTGAAGGCATACTGAACCAGCTTGGCTACCACAGCATCTTGCAGCGGCATGCTATTCCATCCGGTTTGCTTTTAGTTGGACCATCATTTATTTTTCAACAGGACAATGACCCCAAACACACCTCCAGGCTGTGTAAGGGCTATTTGACCAAGAAGGAGAGTGATGGGGTGCTACGCCAGATGACCTGGCCTCCACAGTCACCAGACCTGAACCCAGTCGAGATGGTTTGGGGTGAGCTGGATCGCAGAGTGAAGGCAAAAGGGCCAACAAGTGTTAAGCATCTCTGGGAACTCCTTCAAGACTGTTGGAAGACCATTTCCGGTGACTACCTCTTGAAGCTCATCAAGAGAATGCCAAGAGTGTGCAAAGCAGTAACCAAATCAAAAGGTGGCTACTTTGAAGAACCTAGAATATAAGACATATTTATTCGGTCGTCCATGACAGCACCACCTGAGAGAGGGGATCCGCCCTTCAGGAACAGGAAACCTACAGATACAAAAGGGCGGCACCTCTCCCACGCATCAGTTGGTTTCCTGTTCCTATAGGACGGGACTTCCTACAGATGGTCCATCATGGAGTCGTCGAGGGATTCCCAGGCCGGCTGACCGACCCAGGTAGCGGGGGGGGGTCTCCTACCTCGGTCAAGCTCGGGTCCCTGGATGCGCCACGGTGGGGCCGGGTAGGTCACCACGACAGTGGTTGGAGCAGGCGGAGCAGAGTGTCCGGTGGACAGCCGTCTCCATAGGGCCGGCACAAGGTACGTATGACCCCTGGAACCCCTCCTGTTGCATCCCCCCGGTCTCCGCTTGCTCCTCTCTCTCTCTCTCCGGGGGCTGGCGGTCGCGCCTGTGCGGCGGGCGCAGGTCGGCGCATGTGGGGGCGGCAGGCATTCCGGAGCCGGGGGCGCTGTGCCGGCTCCTTTCCGCGCGCTCCCGCGGTCTTGATCGCGCGGCGGAAGTGACGCAGCGGAAGGGGCGGGGCCGGAAACGCCGAAACCGGAAGTCGGGTGCCGGCCAGCTTTCCGGGATGCGCCGCCGGTGCTCGGCGGTCTGGGGCGGCGCGCGGTACCCGGGGAGGGGGGGGTGGACGGGGCATGTGGGGGGGGGAGTCGCGGGGGGGGAGGACCCGGGGGAGGAGGTGCCGCGCCAGAGCCCTGCTGACCCGGACACTGTGGGAGGCATTAAAAGCAGGAGGTGACGCTGCTGGGGTGCTTCTGAAGGCCCAGCAATGGATTCGACAGAAGCCCCCACAGAGCAGCAGGACGAGGCGCAGGAGCGCCCAGAGAAACAGGCCACAGTGAATTCACAGGCGAGTGGCCAGCAGAAGAGGAAACGGATGGGCGAACAAAGCCACAGAAGTTCCTCCAGGCTAAAGGACCCTCCTGCCTCCCTCCGTGACCCGGTACCTGCCTCATCTGCATGGGTAAGAGATCTCCGTGAATGTACCCTGATGCAGTGTTTTATTTTTGTTCTTTCGCAGGCAAGGAAAGCTACGGGGAAGCAGAAGCACAGGGAATGTGCCCTCTGTAATTGCCCTTTGCCAGACGGCCACCCTAAAAAGTTGTGTCAGCCATGCGTGCGACAAACGGTAGGGGTTGGATAGGGGTACCCTAGGGGTAGATTGACAGGCCCTTACACTCTTCCCCGTCCATACAGGTGGCGGAAGAAACACCGGACTTCACCACAAGCCTGAGGGAGATAATCAGGACAGAAATGAAGGCCCTATCTAGAAAAGACTCCTCTAAGGGAAGAGATGTTAACCTCTCTGGTTCAGAGTCCTCGGCCGCACCTGGAATCGATATCTCCTCAGATTCCCCGGCCTCCACTTCATCATCTTCAGAGGAAGACTCGAGCCGTTTCTGCTTTCCCTTAGACCAGATGGATAAGGTAGTTAAAGCAGTAAGGTCCACTATGGGGGTAGCAGACACAAAACCGGAGCTTTCAGCACAGGACGTGATGTTCGGAGGCCTAGATCCCAGAAAGCGCAGATCCTTCCCGTTGAATGATAAAGTCCAGAACCTAATAAATAGAGAATGGAAAAAGCCTGAAAAAAGAGGTTCTTTGCCACCTGCCTTCAAACGAAGGTACCCGTTTGATGACCCAGTGGTAACCAAATGGGACAAGGCCCCTAAGCTGGACGCGGCAGTGGCCAAAGCCTCCAAAAAGTCCTCCATACCTTTCGATGACATGGCCTCCTTAAAAGACCCGCTAGATAAAAAAGCGGATTCTTTTCTGAAAGGAACATGGGAGATGTCAGCGGGTGCATTGAGATCAGCGGTAGTGGCCACATGTACGGCCAGATCCTTGATGGTCTGGCTGGATCAGCTGGATTCCCAATTGAAGGATGGAACCTCGAGAGCATACATTCGAAAAGCCTTACCAGTTATCCAAAGTGCTGCTGCTTTTCTGGCTGATGCGTCAGCAGATTCTGCGAGGATGGCGGCCAGGACCGCAGGTTTATCCAACGCAGCTCGAAGGGCTCTCTGGTTAAAATGCTGGCCAGGAGACATCCAGGCCAGATCTCGACTCTGTTCCATTCCTTGTGAGGGCGAATACCTGTTTGGGCCCGTCCTGGATGAACTTTTAGAAAAGGCCGGGGACGATAAAAAGAAGTTCCCCAGCCTGCCGAACCCCTCTTTTAGACGCCCCTTTACCAGGAAAGGATATTTCCGTAGGAGGCCGTCCAGGGATCAGGGCAGATGGGACGACAAAAGAAGGAGAGGTACTGGATTCATGTTCGGAGGAGGGGGGCGCCAGGAAGGTCCAGCACGGGACACTAAAAAGCTGCCCCAATGACTAGTTGCTCCGGTAGGGGGGAGACTAGCTGCCTTCTACCCGGCCTGGGCATTAATCTCTAATAGCAACTGGATACTGGGGGTGGTAACTGTGGGCCTACGACTAGAATTCTCCCGGGTTCCCCAAGATCGTTTTAAGGTCACTCCTCTTAGGTCATCCTCATCAGAACAGTCTGCCCTGGAAGCTGAAGTTCGGGATCTTTGCCATAAAAAGGTCCTAACTAAAGTTCCAGAGGAAGAAAGGGGGAAAGGTTTCTACTCCCCTTTGTTCCTGGTCCGCAAGCCAGACAGTTCCTTTAGGACCATAATAAATCTTAAATCCCTCAATGAATTCCTGGTCACACGTCCATTTAAGATGGAAACAATTAATTCAACAATAAAATTACTGTTTCAAAACTGCTTCATGGTGGTGTTAGATTTGAAAGATGCCTACTACCATATACCCATTCATGCAGATCATCAGAGTTTTCTCAGAGTGGCAGTGCAGTTAGATGGGTCAGTTGAACATTTCCAGTATGCGGCCCTCCCCTTTGGGGTAGCAGTCGCTCCCCGTGTGTTTACTAAAGTAGTAGCGGAAGTTATGGCCCATCTACGTGAATCAGACATTTTAGTAGTTCCCTACTTAGATGACTTCTTGATTGTAGGGAAAACGGCTAACCATTGTTTGCAACAGCTACAAAGGGCAAGGTCTGCCCTAGAACGGTTAGGATGGCTGCTTAACATTAAAAAATCTCGGTTACAGCCGATGAGAATCCAACAATTCTTGGGCCTCATCCTAGATTCCGTAAAACAGGAATGCCGTCTGCCCCCAGAGAAGCTGGTTCGCCTACACTATCAGGTCCTGAACGCTTCCAATAACCCGACCATGTCCCTCAGGAAAGCCATGTCCCTTCTAGGTTCACTTTCCTCCTGTATCCCGGCGGTCCAGTGGGCCCAGTTTCATTCAAGAACTCTACAGGGCGAGGTCTTAAGGCATCAAAAAATGCTTGGGGGTTACTTAGAGGGCCAGCTAACCTTGTCCCGAAACACAAGGGAGTCCCTAGAATGGTGGCTAGATGAGAATAATTTATCCAGAGGGGTTCCCTGGGAATATGACACATCCCGCATAATCACCACGGATGCTAGCCCTTCCGGTTGGGGGGCTCATATGGGGGAAATTCTGGTCCAGGGCCTATGGGAACATCATCAGATAGAGATGTCATCCAACTTGAAAGAATTGACAGCAGTAGAGCTGGCGGCTAAAGAACTGCTTGTGTATCTACAGGGCCATCATGTGCGAGTGTTCTCCGACAATCTGGTCACCGTAGCGTATATCAACCACCAAGGCGGGACCCGTTCCAAATCCCTGATGAATGTAGCAGAACGGCTGTTCCAGCTAGCAGAGCAGCATTTCCTATCATTAACAGCTCTACATATAAAGGGGAAAGAAAACACCACGGCAGATTTCCTGAGCCGCAGTCTCTTAAGGCAAGGAGAATGGTCCCTAAAAAACTCTATCTTCGACCTGATTGTACAGAAGTGGGGACTGCCAGAGATAGATCTCTTCGCCACCAAAGAAAACAGGAAAGTAAGACAGTTTTGCTCACTAAATCCCAGAGAAGACCCCCTGGCGGTAGACTCCTTGCTGATAAAGTGGGATTTCGGGCTATCCTATGCCTTCCCTCCCCTATCGCTATTACCTCTAGTGGTGAGGAAAATCAGGAGAGACAGAGCGAAAGTTATAGTGATCGCTCCGTTTTGGCCCAGGAGGGCTTGGTTCTCATGCCTCAGGACCATGTCAGTGTCCGATCCTTGGGTCCTGCCGGAGATCCCGGATCTCCTATCCCAGGGCCCAGTCTTTCATCCTCAGGTGGCTGGCCTACATCTGACGGCGTAGAGTTTGAACGGACACTGCTGAAAGATAAAGGCTTCTCCCCAGACCTGGTTGACACTCTACTTAAAAGTAGAAAGATCACTACTACCAAGATCTATGTCAGAATTTGGAAGAGATTCCTAAAGAACTCTAGAGTAGTCGCTGGGGGTTCGGCTCCTATAAATCAAATCTTAGAATTTCTTCAGAAAGGTCTAGAAATGGGGCTCTCCACTAGTACCCTCAAAGTACAAGTTTCAGCCTTGGGGGCCCTCTTTAGCTGCAACATCGCGGGTAATTACTGGATCAGTAGATTCATCAAGGCAGCAGGTAGATCCAGGCCAGTGGTGAAGGATAGATTCATGCCATGGGACCTGAACCTAGTCCTCACAGCCATGACAGAAGCTCCATTCGAACCCATCTCATCAGCCTCTATAAAAAACCTGTCCCTCAAGGTAGCCTTCCTGGTAGCTCTAACCTCAGCTCGTAGAGTAAGCGACATCCAGGCATTATCTAGGCGTCCTCCTTATTTACAGTTTAAGGACGATAGGGTAATACTCAGACCTGACCCGGCGTACTTACCGAAGGTAGTTTCTAGCTTTCATAGAACACAGGAAATAGTCCTTCCATCCTTCCTCCCTAATCCAGCTAATGAGAAGGAAGAGAAATTACACACCTTAGACGTTAGAGAATGCCTTAAAGAATATCTAGCGGTTACTGACCCCTGGAAAAAGGAGAATGCCCTATTTATCTCCCATCAAGGTCCCAGGAAAGGCTGTAGAGTGTCAAAAAATACACTAGCTAGGTGGATTAGAGAGGCTATTTCAATTGCATACACCTCAAAGGGCAGACCGGCACCTGCAAAAGTGAGGGCGCATTCCACCAGAGCCATGGCGTCCTCGTGGGCCGAGAGATCAGAAGTCTCCATTGACCAGATATGTAAGGCGGCTACTTGGTCCTCTCCGAGCACCTTTTATAATCATTATAGGCTAGACTTGGGTGCTTCCACAGACCTCTCTTTTGGTATAAGGGTACTGCAGGCTGTAGTCCCTCCCTAAAATAGTTATTACTCTCTGTAAATCTCTCAGGTGGTGCTGTCATGGACGACCGAATAAAGTCTTAGTTACTCACCGGTTAACGGTATTTTTCGGAGTCCATGACAGCACCCGTATATTCCCTCCCTTTAGTTTAAATTTGGGTGTTCACTTCTTCCTCTTGTATGTACACCGGTAAAGAATAGTTGTGTAAAGTACTGTATATAAATTATGCTATTAACCATTGTGGTCCTCTTGTGCTCTGTAATCCAACTGATGCGTGGGAGAGGTGCCGCCCTTTTGTATCTGTAGGTTTCCTGTTCCTGAAGGGCGGATCCCCTCTCTCAGGTGGTGCTGTCATGGACTCTGAAAAATACCGTTAACCGGTGAGTAACTAAGACTTTTCAGTTGTTTCACACTTTTTTGTTAATTATATAATTCCCCATGTGTTAATTCATAGTTTTGATGCCTACAAAGTGAATCCACAATTTTCATAGTCATGAAAATAAAGAAAACTCTTTGAATGAGGTGTGTCTAAACTTTTGACCTGTGTGTGTGTGTGTGTGTGTGTGTGTGTATGTATATATGTGTGTGTGTGTGTGTGTGTGTGTGTATGTGTATATATATATATAATATATATATATATTTTTTTTTTTTTAAAATCCCCAAATAAAGACCAAAAAATGATTACAATAAATACGGTACATTTATTAGCGTAAAAAAACAAACAAAAAGTTTTGTGTTCTTCTGAAAAGGACAACGCTGAAGAGGCGAGACTGAGTCCACAGTAACTCTGCTGCCTCATTATAGTGAATGGATCCATTGGGGGTTTCATCTCTCGCGTCACTCAGAGATTCAGATGGAAATCCCATAGTAAGTGCTCAGCGTAGAGCGCACGATAAACGTGATCCTAAATTTTATGTAAAATGTTCCCAATAAAAGCTTCAACTCAAATGGGAGTTTCTTCCAGGAAGATGATGTGGCGGGCTGGGGGACGGAGCAGGAGGCTCCTGGGATGACGGAGGTACCAGGGGGGCTCAGGGGACCCCATTTCTCTCCCCTCTAATGTGCTAGACCACGTCCGAGGAGAGGGAAATTGAAAACCGGACTTCTGGTGAATAACGGCAATCACAAGACTGGGGATGATAAAAAGTGACCCAAATCATGTTCTCTGGGGTCTTGGCTACCCAGGAGATTTTTTTCGATGCTTGAGGGCGCTATACACTTATTTCTTAGTGCCGTTAAAAAGTGCTCTGCGGAATAAGGCCCCTTAACTGCCACCGTTAAAAGGCGTATTGGGCGGTCGTTATGGGTATAAAAATCAAGTTTGAAAATTGCAAAATTTTTAACATTTTTGCCAAATTTCCAATTTTTTTCACAAAATAATGTAAGTCATATCAAAGAAATTTTACCACTAATCATGAAGTACAATAAGTCACGAAAAAAGGTTCTAAGAATCAGTAGGATCCATTGAGGAGATCCAGAGTTATGACCTCATGAAGTGACTGTGGTCAGAATTGAAAAAAATGGCCTGGTCAGGAAGGTGAAAACAGGTTTCTGGGTGAAGAGGTTAATAAAGCACATTTTTCTTTCATGTAATGGCATTATCATTATTGTATGCCATCTATAACTTTTTGTGAGTTTCTTTTAGCTGATTGTGTTTTCCTGTCTTCATCCAGAGGATGGCCTCCCCAGCTGAACTTGTGTCCAGTGTGGATGACTCCCCAGTGCATGAAGATGGCTCTGACAGTACGCAGATATCAGAGAATGATTCCAAACCAAGAGACAGGACTTCCCTGCAGGACAGTTCAGAGGAGTTTGAAATGATAAACAGCAATGGGGAAGATGATGATGACTTCAGTGATCTTCCACTTCTGGAAACTGTGGGGAATAAGGCATCAGCCAAAACACAAAAGGAGTCCAAAGAACAAACAGAAGATGATGCTGGTGGCAAAAGCCCAGAAGAGGAGTGGCAAGATATTTTAGGTAAGAAGCTGGCAGATCCCATATGGTGGGCACAATACGTGGGCCGGATATTTCCACTTGGATTTCTGTAATCAAAATGCAAGCTGCTGAACCAATCAGTGTAGTCACAAGAAAATGCACCTAAGATTTCCAAAATGTAATGTATCGGCTGTCAGTGTATGCAGAGACATAGTTTAATATCACAGTCTGCAACAAATGAGATGAGACAAATGGTTTATTTTTTCTGCCCTTTTAATACGGCTTCTATGAAAGTACGTAAAAACTACATTTTGTCGTTTTTCAAAAACAAATCAAACTGTAAGCAGATCCTGCACACGGAAATCCAGCCAAAGGTGCGACGCAAAATATATGTAAAACCTCTGTATATTGTAGCCACGGACTTAGCACTGCCTGCTGCTGATGATTGCATTTTCCTTTTTTGCACACATTGCAGATTGATCTGCGGAATTTCTGGCACAGAATCCGCATCTCATGGCAGAAAGCGCAGGGCAAGCCGCTTGCGGATTTCATGCGGAATTGATGCGGATTGTAATGCATTTTGGCTGTGTGTGAATTTTCTCCCTTGTGTTTCTTTAGGAGAGAGAGACCGAAAACGCTGCTGCGGATCCGCAAAAAAGAATTGACATGCTGCGGAAAAAACCTGGAACAAATCTGCGCTATTTTTCCGCAGTATGTGCACAGCAATTCTTAATTTACCATTCACTAACAATGGCTTTGCACTACACTGCGGGTTTGATGTAATTCCGCGTGTCCAAAACTTTTGCGGATCCGCATCAAAATCTGCAACTTGTGCACATAGCCTAAGGCTGTGTGCACACGCTGCGGATTAGATGCGGATTCATCCGCGCGGATTTTGTAAAATTTGCAGGTGAAACCGCAGGTCAAAAAACCTGCGGATTGCTCTGCGGTTTTGCCCTGCGGTTTTTCATCTCCTCAATGGAGGAGATGGCAAACCGCAGCGGAATCCGCAGAAAGAATTGACATGTCAATTCTTTCTGCGGATTGAAAATCGCAGATAATCCGCGCGGAAAATTCCGCACCATCTGCATTGCGGTTATTCCCATAGGGAATCATTGTACTGTACACCGGTCCGCAGCGGCCAAAACCGCAGCGGAACCGCAGCAAAATCCGCAGCGTGTGCACACAGCCTTAGAGTTTAGTTCACACATTTCATACATAGTTCAAATAATTGTTTGCTGAAACTGTACTGGCCTACTCTACCATGTTAGTGATTAAGGTTTTAACATGCCCCAGTTGCTCAAAGCAGAAAAAATCTGCAGCGGGTTTTCAATCCACAGTTTGCCTTGCCTGTTGTAGGAATGACATGGATTTTTACCTGTGGCTTTCATTCATTGCAGTGCAATGTGATACATGTTGATTTTCATGCATATTTTGGTGCATATCTGTATGCTAGCCTTGTTGCTTAGTCATTTTGTCTGCAGATCCTGTCAGTTATGGTCTGCCATTGCGTAATACCAGCAGGACTCAAAAGAGAACTGCAAAGTGACCCCAGCAATTGTCTGTCATCTGTAGGAAAATCTCGATGCATTTGTTCAATTGATCACAATGGAATTAAGTCTAGCTTCACACTAGCGTATGGAGGAGCTGCGGATGGATGCGGACTTCCTCTGTGAAGCTCCGCCCACTGCTGCTCCTCCTCCGTTCAGCTCCACCTACGTCAGCATGCGGCATGGCCTGTGTACCCAATGCTAAAGATAGGGTACGCAGGCCGCATGCTGTCATAGGCAGAGCTGAACAGAGGAGGCGCAGCAGTGGGCGGAGCTTCACAGAGGAAGTCCGCATCCCTCCGCAGCTCCTCCATATGCTAGTGTGAAGCTAGCCTTAAAGAGAACCTCTCACCATATGTTTCTTTTTTAAAGGGATCATCCACTACTTGGACAACCCATGCTGAATCCCTGTGTTTCCCCCAGTAAAATAATAACACTTATAATCGACTCTGGTGCTGGCGCTATTCCAACAGTGTTGGCTCTAGCTCTCTCTGGGGGTTCGCGTGATATTGTTGTTTTCCTGATTTATTTTCTTACTTAATGGAAAAAAATCTTTCAGTTTGGTATCGCTATAATTGTACTGACCTGCATACAGGTAAGACTGTATGCCCTTAGTAATGTCTTAAATTCGTCCAGGGGGTGACAGATTCCCTTTAAAGAGTATGTGTTTAGCTCTGGAGATGGGAACACCCAGCTCCTAGCTGATCGTGTCACAGATGGGAGTATGGATTTAATAGAAGGCATAAACTTCATAACCGCTGCTTTCTACTAAATCTGTACTTTGGACAGTGTGTGTGCTCAGTCAGGCACTGTGTGCTCAGCTGTGCACCTCTTGGTTTGATGGGGATGGGGTTGGGTCACAGGCTCCAGACCCCACAGATCTGCTTGTAATTCTAATGAAAATACATTACTAAGGTGTAGTAACTCTTAAACTTATTATCTGCCAGGGCCACTGGCACCAGCCTCCCCCTCATATACTGACCTCTCCCCGGTCTCCTCAGTGTCCTTTGACTTCCTCTGTGACGACTCAGAGCAGAGGGCGCGATGACGTCACTACAGCGCGCCTCTGCAGAGCACTGCAGAGAGTCAGAAGATTCTAAAGAGGCTGAAGCAACCGGGAGAGGTGAGTATTTGATTATTTTTTTATGAATGGAGCAATGTATGGGGCCATTATGTACTGTAGGAAGTAATATATGGGGCCATTATGTACTGTATTGAGAAATATATAGGCTCATTATTCTGTATTGAGCATTATATGGGTTCCATTATTCTGTATGGAGCATTATATGGGGCCCATAATATTGTATGGAGCATTATATGGGACCCATAATACTGTATGGAGCATTATATGGGGCCCAGTATTCTATATGGGGCCTATTCTGTATGGAGCATTATATGGGGCCCATAATACTGTATGGAGCACTATACTGTCTGATCGAAAAAATTAACTTTTAAACCACCCCCCAAAGCACACGCACTGCGTGGTGAGAATTCATCATTTTCTGAGCTATTTTAAAAATAAAAAGATATCGCTTATGTAATGTAAGAAGTAAGTCAAATCTTTGGCATCCCCTAGAGCACCATCAAATGGAAAGAACATGGTACCACAACAATCCTGCCAAGAGCGAGCCACCCACTAAAACTATCAGCCCAGGCAAGGAGGGCATTAATCAGAGATGTAGCACAAAGACAGAGGATAACCTTGAAGGAGCTACAGAGTTCCCAAGCAGACACAGGAGTATCTGATCATAAGGTCACAATAAGCCGTATAGTCCATAGAGGTGGCCTTTGTGGAAGAGTGGGCAAAAAAAAATCTTAACGCACAAAAATTGTAAGGTTGGTTTGAGTTTGCCAAAAGATATATGGGAGACTCCCAAAATATATGGAGGAAGGTGTCGTGATCAGATGAGACCAAAATTGAACTTTTTGTCCTCCATGGTAAACTTTCTCTGGTGCCAAACCATCACTGCTCATCACCCCAAGAACACCATCCCCACAGTGAATCATGGTGGTGGCAGCATCATGCTGTGGAAATGTTTTTCGGCAGCAGGGACAAGGAAAATGATCTGAGTCAAGTGGAAAATGGATGGTGCAAAATACAGTCGGTCAGTGATTTGAGACTAGGAGAGAAGTTCACCTTTCAACAAGACAATGACCCAAAGTATAATGCCAAAGCAACACACGAGTAGTTTAAGGGGAAACGTGTAAATATTTTGGCATGGCCTAGTCCAATTGAGAATGTGTGGTCAGACTTGAAGATTGCTGTTCGTCAGAGGAAACCATCTAACTTGAAGGAGCTGGAGAAGTTTTGCCTTGAAGAATTGGCAAAAATTCCAGTGGCAAAATGTGGAAAACTCAGAGACTCATTCAAAACGACTTGCATCTGTAATTGCTGCAAAATGAGGCTCTACAAAATATTGACTTTAGGGGGAGTGAATAGTTATGCACACTGTAGTTTTCCGTTATTTTGTCCTATTTGTTGTTTGTTTCAAACTAAAAGAAAATCAAATGTTCACCGTTGTAGGCATGTTCTTTACATGAACTGATGCAAACCCTCAAAAAAAACAAACATTCCAGGTTGTGAGGTAGCAAAACACAAAAAATGGCAGCAGAGATGAATACTTTAGCAAGCCACTGTATGATCGCTTGAGTATTTGCTGCTGATTTTATTACGGGAATTTCTGCACCTCCATTTTTTAGCTTCTGTAAGTTAAACAAAACCAAAGAAATGTGCTATCATATTCACACTGTGGCCGTTTAAGAAATATAACCTAGAAATAAAATGAGAATATACCCTGCAGTATGTAAATGGTAATAGTAGATGTAAACCACATAGGGTACTTAATTGATATTGTTTTTGATCAGAAAAGCGTAAAAGCAATTCCAACCCAACAAGGTGTGCCCAATCTCTAGTGTTAAACCTGTCTCGGCCAGCAGGCCTCAATAGACAGGGCAGAGCAGGACCCAGACCTGACGGTCTAACCACCTGCCCATGGAAAGCTATAAAACCTAAATACAAAGCTCAAAAAGGCAGGCTGGCACATTGCAAGGTTTTACATTGGAGATAGGACCATCCTGATTGGGCACACCTTGTTGTGGTTGGATGGCTTTTATGCTTTTTTGGTCAGAGCAGTGTCAACGAAGTATCTGACATTATTTAGATGTACTATTACTATTTTTTTCTGCAGGGAATTTCCTCATTTTGTTTTTTATCCTAGGTTACGTTTCTGCAACTTAACAGAAAATTAGAATTCCTAATGCAGACTTAAAAATAGCCTAAGGCTATGTGCACATGTATGCAATTTCTGCATAAAAACAAGACTCCTTCCCAGAAAACGCGCATTTTTTTCCACGCGGTTTTTGCGTGATTTTTTTTTCGCGCGTCCCCAGACACACACAAAATAGCCAGAAATGGGAATTTACCGCGAAATTAATGAGCATGCTGTGTTTTTTACCACGAAGCGTTTTTTCGTGGAAAAAAACGCATCACTATGCACGAAAAGTGCAAAATGCATTAAAATGAATGGGAACCTTCTTTTAAGCGTTTTTTGAGCGGAATTTTTGGTAAATCCGCGAATAAAACGCGAAAAAAAGCAACGTGTGAACACACCCAAAAGGCTATGTTCACACGTTGCGTTTTTGCAACGGTTTTTATTTTTTTGCTGCTTTTTTTTAATGTGAATTTGAAGCTTCGTTTTACAGTACCAACAAAGTCTGAGATTTCAGAAATCTCATGCACACACATTGGTTTTAGTTTCATGACTGATTTTGGGAAAACTGCAGCTTGTCACTTCTTACAGCTTTTTTTTTTCTGCACATTTGCAGCATTTTTTTTACCCATAGGAAACAATGAGTAAGTGCAAAAAACGCAGGTATCAGGTTTTTGCACCAAAAACACAGCAAAAACTAAGGGCATTAACCCCTTCCCGAACTGTGACTCCACGCAGGCGTCATGAAAGTCGGTGCCAATCCGACCTGTGACTCCTATGTGGCGTCATGGCGAGATCGCGTTCCTGCGGGTCGAGTGACCGGGGTCACTGAAAGGTCACCTGACCTGCAAGTATGTGGGGACTTGTACTTCACCCTGTGGGGGAAGCTTTGCCCCCCCCCCCATGGTTGAAAGTGAAACAGCCAATCAGAGCAATTGTAATATTTCACTAATGAAACTTGGTGAAATATTACAATCCAGCCATGGCTGATGCTGCAATATCATTGGCCATGGCCGGAGGCCGTGGTCTGTCCCCGCCACCGACTGACGTTGTCAGTATTTGCTCCCCTCCACTCTTCTGCTCTCCGCTCTCCCTTCCGTCCGATTTCCCCCCCCCCCGGTACCTCCCGAGACCTGGTGTACCTCCGTCTCCGGGCCTTCTCCCATGGGTGCCGCCATCTTCTAAAATGGCAGGCGGAGGCGCCCGCTGAGATCTGCCGGCTGGCCCCCAGCAGATTCATTCATTCATTCCAGGTACATTTTGATCACTGTGATAGACCCTAGCACAGTGATCAAAATAAAAAATATTGTAAATAACACCCCCCCCTTTATCACCCCCATAGATAGGGAAAAATAATGAAATAAAGAAAATATATTTTTTATTTTTCCATTAGGGTTGGGGTTGGAGTTAAGGTTGTGTTGGGGTTAGTGTTCTGGTTAGGGTTGGAGTTGGAATTGAGGGGTTTCCACTGTTTAGACACATCAGGAGCTCTCCAAACACGACAGGCGCCACCATTGATTTCAGCCATCTTTGGGGGTCTAATTTCTCCTGTTCCACTTATGAAAATAAAAAATTGGGGGCTAAAAAAATTATTTTTGTGGAAAAAAAGATTTTTTTTATTTTCACGTCTCTGCATTATAAACTTCTGTGAAGCACTGGGGGTTCAAAGTGCTCACCACCGCACATCAAGATAAGTTCCTTGGGGGGGGGGGGGGGGGGGGGTCTAGTTTCCAAAATGGGGTCACTTGTGGGTTCTACTGTTTAGGTACATCAGGGGCTCTGCAAACTTAGCATGATGTGTGAGGAGGAAGAGAGCAACTAAGTGGATATAATAAAATATATCACTTTATTAAACAATTTTTGTATTCATCGCTATATATATTTGATGCCATACTTGTGTCTGTGTAATATTTGTGAGCATTTAATGCGCTATTTTGTGTTGCTCATGTACGTGTTTTAATATATGTACTGTCATGATTTTGTACTGCAGCGACACTTTTGGGTAATGTGTAATGCATACTACTTGCACTGATGCAGGTATTGTACCTCTCTTATTTGTGACACAGTGATGTGTGCGCGCTGGGCGCCCTAGCTCCCGGGATGCGGTGGACGTCTTTTGGTCTCCCACGCGCACATTGGAAATCTCCCCTGCACGTGTGTTGTGAGATCTGACGTCCTCTCTGCATCTGCTGGGACCTAAGGTGTGCAGTAAGCATGCGCCCGCCCCCACCATCACTATTGACCCAGCCTATACCACGTGACCTGGTCACATGGTGTTATAAGGTCTTTTCAGATACAATGAAGATGTTCCCCTTGATAAAGTGGTGCATCTAGCATGCGAAACGCGCGCCAGGACGTTCAATACCTGGCCCAGGGCTGCTGGCAGTGTCCCCCAGATTTTGGTGAGTTTCTTGCCTTCTGGTCCTATACTTTTCATGGACGGTTTTGTCCATGCTTTTGTGACGTCCGTCTGGTGCGAGTCTGGGCTGCAAGTAAGACAGCACCCCGAGACCCTTTACCCCTATCCAGGGATCTGGAATTACACCAGAGCGTAGGGGGTAGCTGTCTGTATAAGAGCAGCGGACCAGAGCAGGACGGTCGCCAGAAAGGGATTAATAAACGGGACCGAAAGAGTAGTTAGGAGTCCAAGTCAAAACCAGGCCGGTGACAGAGGTACAAAATCAGCAGGCTGAAGCAGAGTCAAAATCCAGGCGAAGGTCAGAGTCACCGGAAGAGCAACAGAGGTACAAAATCGGCAGGCTGAAGAGGGGTCAGAAATCCAGGTGAAGGTCGGAGTCAAGAATAGCAAATAAAACACTAGCACACTGGGGAAACCAAGACTATATCTGGCAGCCTGCAAGACAGGCCCCAAAGTGTTTGAAGGATAAGGCTATCCCTCACAGTCTCACAGTCTGATGACCTCATCTGGACCGCCCCCAGAACCAGGCCAGATGGTGATGCACCAACCCCTTCACCTCTGACAGAGGAGTGGAGCCTGCGCCCACCAGATGCCTGCGCAGGAGCCCCTCCTCTGTCACCACCATCACCCACAGGCGAACCACGGTGATGCCCAACGACAGAAGCATGCGTCAAAGGAGCCGACTCACATGAGGACATAGCCCTCCTATTGCCGGCACCACCAGTCCAAGGAGTCCGGCGCCTCGCAGTGGCCGAGGCAGGAACAGCAGCCCTCGAGTCTGCCGGCGACATGACAGTCTGGCGCCTCGCAGTGGCCGAGGCAGGAACAACAGCCCTCGAGTCTGCCGGCGACATGACAGTCTGGCGCCTCCCAGTGGCCGAGGCAGGAACAACAGCCCCCGAGTCTGACGGTGACGTGACAGTCCGGCGCCTCCCAGTGGTCGAGGCCGGAGCAACAGCCCCCGAGTCTGACGGTGACGTGACAGTCCGGCGCCTCCCAGTGGTCGAGGCCGGAACACCAGCACCCGATTCCGACGGCGACGTGATGGCTTTACTTCCTTTATGGACCGCTGCTTGGAGCTCTCCTATATGCATGAAGCAAGTCAGGAACTAGCTTTTCTATTTAACCCTATGATCTCACGCTGTTTGCATTTATGATAGGGCACTGCTACTTCCCTGTGGTTTGTCTGGATTATCTTGCTATGGTCTTCTGATGCTTATATTTATTGTTACTCTATACATTGTACTTTTTGATAATGAATTGTTTAATAAAGTGATATATTTTATTATATCCACCTAGTTGCTCTCTCTTCTGTAACAACCCTGCTGGCATCACTGCATGGCCTCCCATCCCCCGCACACCAACTTACTCACTGCTTCGGGTCATGCTGTGAATTCTGTTTGCTGCCAGTCCTATGCTCTGTGCTCTGTTCCTCTGCTCACCTGCATGCTTCCTGGCTATGTGTGTATAGAGGGGCGGCGCCAGAATTCTCTGGTTCTTATGCAATCAGGGTGCACCTGTCTAATCTGCCCCTGACCAATTACCTAGAGCCCTTGACTATTTAGGTCCGCCACACCCACTGGAACATTGCCTGTGCAATGTCTAAACTCGGTTAGTATCTTGCTGCTGAGGAAGCCAGGCTCTGTTCTGTGTATCTCCTTCTCTGTAGGAATTCTCTTAGCCTTGCTTTGTGTTCTTTGTCCAGGAGGCTGCATATCCTGGTCTCTGTCTTGGTCTTGGCTTTGTGTTTAATTGTCCTTCCGCCTGCCAGGAGGCAGAATATCCTGGTCCTTGAGTCTTTTGTCCCTGTACCTTGTCTGAACTCGGTCTGCCTCCTTGTCTTTAGCTACCATCCCTGCTGTGCCTTTCCCTGTGTCCTCACCGTCCTTGCTCTGCACCCTTGCAGCTCTGCCTGCTCTGCACCCGCTGCTGCTTGACCTCTTGCTGCAGCTTCTTTCCACAGACCTTGTAGTTCAGCTTGCTCTGCTGCTGCAGAACCTCTTGCTGTAGCTTCTCTCTGCAGACCTTGTGGTTCAGCTTTACTCCGCACTCCTGCCGCTCTGCCTACTCCGCACTCCTGCCGCTCTGCCTACTCCGCACTCCTGCCGCTCTTCCTATTCCGCACTCCTGCCGCTCTGCCTACTCCGCACTCCTTCCTGCCTGTATCCGTACCTGCACCTCCTGTGTGAGCAGGTCCAAAACCTGTTCCTTCACATTCTACTCCTTCCTGCCTGTATCTGTACCTGCACCCGCTCAAGTAGGTTCAGCAGTCACAGCCAGGCACCACCCTGGAGTGGCACCTGGCAGCTGCCTGCCGCACAACCCTGACCTCACTATTGGAGGCACCAGAGAAGACCAAGGCAGCTGTCTTAGTCACGGGACTTCCTGGGTAGTCTGGTCTGTGGCACAGTGGGGTCACAACCCCCCTGTTCGCGCCAACCAGCTAAGGCGCGAGTATGACATCTTCCTCCTCACACACATGTCTCTGATGAGCGGGTGTTCTTTTACCCTCGTGTGGGATTATTGGTATCCCACAAATTGGCGCCGTCTGTGCCACTGGGGTTTTTTGTGTACATTAAATGTAACATGACGCCCGCAGACCATTCCGTCAAAAAGTCTGCATTTCAAAATGTCTCAACCTCCCTTTTGAGCCCCGACGTGTGCCCAAACAGTGGTTTCCCCCCCCCCCCACATATGGGGTACCAGCGTACTCAGGACAAACTGGACAACAACTTTTGGGATCCAATTTCTCCTGTTACCCGCGACAGGCGCCACCATTGATTTCAGCCAACTTTGGGGGTCTAATTTCTCCTGTTACCCTTGTGAAAATAAAAAATTGCGGGCTAAAAAAATCATTTTTTGAGGAAAAAAAATTTTTTTTTTTATTTTCACGGTTTTGCGTTCTAAACTTCTGTGAAGCCCTTGGGGGTTCAAAGTGCTCACCACACATCTAGATAAGTTCCTTGGGGGGTCTAATTTCCAAAATGGGGTCACTTGTGGGGAGCTCCAATGTTTAGGCACACAGGGACTCTCCATACGCGACATGGTGTCTGCTAACAATTGGAGCTAATTTTCCATTTTCCCGGTTGTCCTGGGACTTTCAGCCCCAAAAAATGGGCTGAAAATCTTGGCTTATACGCAAGTTTATACGGTAAATGTTCATTTTTCTCCTTCCATGTTTCTGTTGCTGTGAAACAAACTTCTTGAATGTAGTTTTGAGTAGCTTGAGGGGTGCGGTTTTTAGAATGGTGTCACTTTTGGGTATTTTCTGCCATATTGACCCCTCAAACTGACTTCAAATGTGAGGAGGTCCCTAAAAAAAATGGTGTAAATTTTGTTGTAAAAATGAGAAATCGCTGGTCAACTTTTAACCCTTATAACTTCCTAACAAAAAAAAAATTATTTCTAAAATTGTGCTGATGTAAAGTAAATAAGTGGAAAATGTTATTTATTAACTATTTAATGTCACATAACTCTGGTTTAACAGAATAAAATTTCAAAATTTGAAAATAGTGAAATTTTCAAAATTGTTGCCAAATTTCCGATTTTTTATTTTTTTTCACAAACGCGAAAATTATTGACCTAAATTTACCACTAACATGAGGCCCAATATGTGACGAAAAAACAATCTCAGAATCGCTAGGATCCGTTGAAGCGTTCCTGAGTTATTACCTCATAAAGGGACACTGGTCAGAATTGCAAAAAATGGCCAGGTCATTAAGGTCAAAATAGGCTGGGTCATGAAGGGGTTAAAATATATATATTTTTTTTTTTGCTACTAAACTTTATCAATGTGCACAGGAGAACACAAACTCAGCAAAAATGCAGCAAAACCTGCTCTTTGTAAGTTGTTTCTTTACTGCCAAGAGAAGCAGGTTCAGTCTACAGGACAAAACGGCAGCAAAAACGCAACGTGTGACCATAGCCTTACTGCCACATGATACAAAACGGTCTGTTCCGACACCAGAACTGCCTATTTCCCAGCCTGTCAGTGGGATTCCTAATGTGGATAGCTGCAGATTGCGATCACATACTGCCATACCAGTCAACCTGACAGGGTATACAGTATGAAGCTGGAATACCGGTGGCATGATTGAGGCTTTCACCCTAAATGTACTCCTTTTCTTCAGGCCATTCTTCATAAAGCGTTCGCCTAATGAAGGGGGGCTGAGTAATGCACAGTGCCCCAGACTGCAGGTGAGCTGATCCAGAGACAGCAGAGGGAGTAGCAGTCAATGATTATTTCCATTCAGAAAGCCATTAATAGTCAGCCTGCCATGGGTCTCGGCGCTTGGCTATGATGCCGGGAATATATTAGCTGTCACCCAAGTAAAATATAGGAGGCCCAGAGGAAGCCATTACAGGCAAGGAGTGTGACGGGCGGAGGTGATTTACGAGATGTCGGAATAATCCGGCCAGCCTGTGAGGACATTGGCAGGATATGGGGAAATGGTGCGTATTTAAGGACAGGTGAAGTGAGTCTCCTTAAATCTCCCTATTAAGCGTGCGCAGGTGGAGTAACAAGGCTGCGCTTGGGGATCGCAGAGCTGGGAGCTCATTAGGAGTATAACAGCATTTGCCAGGATACATGGAATTAGGTACGATTTAGTGTCCTAATGCTGAAGGCAAAACCCCATGTATTGTGTTTAGAAATGGCATCCCATTACAAGTTGTAGGTGAGACATTAGGAAGGCGACGTGCAATGCTGGTCCTCATTGAGGCACACAGATGACCCCGAGTTAGATATTTGAGCTTGCACATTTGGATGTCTGTGTAATACTGTAAGGTGGAGAATCATCACCTTGTTTGCAAGTAGCTGGCAGTAATCTGTTTCCTGTTACTGGAAATGTGGAATTCACATAGCCGCTGCAGGACAGTAAGGGTACGTGCACACGCTGCAGGTCAAAAGATCTGCGGATTAGCCTGCGGTTTCACCATCTCCACAATGGAGGAGATAGGAAACCGCAGCGGAATCCGCAGAAAGAATTGACATGTCAATTCTTTCTGCGGTTTAGAAACCGCAGAAAATTCCGCAGCGTCTGCACTGCGGTTTCCATTTCCCAAAGGGAATAATGGTACTGTACACCGCAGCGGCCAAATCCGCTGCGGATCCGCAGCAGAATCCACAGCGCGTGCACACAGCCTAAAACAGCTTGTAGTAAATAAAGTGACGTGCAGCACCAACTTAAAATAGGTCAGCAAGTTTTTGACACTTAGGCCGGGGTCAGACTAATCTGCGCAAAATACGGTCCGTAGTTTACAGGCGAAATACGGATGAATGACCCCTAAATAGTGCTCCATAGGTCATCCGTAATCAAGGTGTGGTCGCGTATTTTGCGCATGTCTGCATCCGTATGTAATCCGTACGGCATCCGTATGGCGAGATTTTCTCGCAGGCTTGCAAAATGGACATATAATGGAGCCCTATGACAGGGTTTCTAACAGAGACCAAAGATTAGATATAGACACATAGAATGCATATATATATGTATTCTATGTGTATATATCTATTCTTTCATTTCTTTATTAAACCTGTCAGGGTGAGTTTACTGTATAGCGCACTGAATTGCTGGCTTTGCTAAAAGACACCTGGTGCGTATTTCTCGCAAGTCACATGTGTGGTCCGTGTGTAATCCGTTGTTTTTGCGCATCCATAGACTTGCATTGGCGTACTATGGCCGTAGTACGCTGCATGCTGCGATTGGCACGGAGCATAGAATACGGATGAGAAATATACGGCTGGTGCGAGGGACCCCATAGAGAATCATTGGTCTGTGTCAAATGCGTGCTTTTAGCGCCTCTCACTCGGCCGTATTCCTCGCCAGTGTGACCCCGGCCTTATTCTGAGAGCAGCATGATATAGGGACAAGAGACCCTTATTCCAGCGATGTGTCACTTACTGGGCTGCTTGTTGCAGCTTTTTTTTAATTCCTGTTTTCTCTGCTGTTGGTTGATCTATCAGTTCTTTTAACTCTGCTCTATACATCCCTGCCTTCACCAGCGAATGGCAGCTTTCCACGTTTGCAAACTGTACTCAGATTGCTGCTAAGTAGTGATGGGGGCAAATTATACTGAATTCATAAATATGATGGCAGGTTTGCTAGTCTTCTAATGATGACTTCTGGTTGATAAGTGAGTTTATCAGCACAGTGCTTATCTTCCTTGGCCTTGGGTATACACTGCTCAACAACTTGTTTCATTGAGTTGTGGAAAGAGTTGGTAAATCTCCTTTCTACACATCTATCCTTACACCCTAACCACTTTTGTAATTCACTTTACTGTAAAACAGAAAAAAAAATCAATCGAAACAATGATTTAATACCCTGCAGTAAATAAATGGCATAGTGCATGAAAATAACATACAGTACTTGGATAACGTGTGTTTTTTTGATTAAAAAAATGCAGAAGCCATCCCACCTCTTCACGGTGACCGTAATTGGGACACATGCATGTCACTTGACAATCAGGTTTATAATATTAGAGTTAGGACTGTCCCAATTACGGTCACCGTGAAGAGGTGGGATGGCTTTTGCATTTTTTTTATTTTTTTTTTTTTAATCTAAAAACATGTTAACTAAGTACCGTATATTATTATCATGCACTATGCTATTTACTGGAGGGTATTTAATCATTATGCTTCTGTCTTTGTTTTATTCTCTTCAGTGGCTGGTGTGAATGTGCACTTACACACGGCATGCACACCAGTCTATATCCCAGTTCACTCCTTTAGGTTTTATTGTAAAATACACTTCTCCCTATCCATCTGATCCCTAATTGTTTTTTGTGACGTTTTTATTTGAGCAGAGTCTCAAGCTTCACATCACAGGAGGCTAGGGCTGTACTCCTCCACAGTGTCCATCTCCCCTCATGGAGCAGGACATCATCAGGGGGCACCGCTACACTTACCAGTTTCTTGCATCGGTGCCCTCTGAAGATGTCCTGAATCCAAGGTGATGGAAGCTGTGGAGCTGAGGTCCGCGCCGGCACTCTGCTTCTAAGGGTTTGTGCATATGACCGATTTTATATTGGATGAGTTCCAGCCATGGTTTTCACGGAAATCACTCGCACCCATGATATTTTATAGGGCTGTGCATGTGTTTTTTTTTTTTTCCACGGGATAAAATTGGCAATGCAAGTATATGCATCTGTGACAAACATCGGACTGCACCGTGGTCCGATTTTCACAAACTGACAGAATGGAGAAACTTTTTTATTTTTTTTTTTTCTCACCACCTTTGAGAAACTGATCAAGCTCTCTGTTCAGAATAATCAGTTTTTCTCAGATGGGGAGAAATTGGCCGGAATGTTGATAGAAGCAATGAGTGACACCAGTGCAGTCCCACAGCTTCTAGCAACAGGGGGTGATGAAAGAAGCAGTGAGTTACATCGGTGCCGCCCCCTGATGACAATTTGTTGGAGTGTGGTGCTCGCTGCTGGCGCTGCGCCTGCCTCTCCTGTAGAGTCCATCGCCATAGATCCAGGACATCTTCAGAGGGCGTTGATGCGAGAAACATCCTGCACCTATCAGGGCAATAGACGCTGCAAGAAAGTGACTGCATCCCCATCCTCCTGTGACATCCTGTTTGAGAGACATCTCAAACGTTACAGGAAGTGAAGTAAAAAAACAAACAAAAATAAAATAAAAATCATTTATTGCTCATTAACACCTTAACGACCACTGATACGTCTTTTAAGGCCGGCAGTTAAAGGTACTTATGCCTCAACGCTGCTTTTTAACGGCGTTGAGGAATAAGAGTATAGCGCCCCCCAGAGTTGGAATTTCACTGAGGTCTCGGCTACTGGGGGTAGCTGAGACCCCAGAGAACATGATTCGGGTTGATTTTTCTGACCCCAGTGTTGCGATTGCACATCAGAGGAGAGAGAAGTGGGGTCCCCCGATTCCCCCCTCCCACTACCTTCGTTGTCCCTGCATCCCCCCCCCGGCCCCCCTTGAAATGCCCTGGGCTACCGGCGTCTTCTTCCAAGCGAAAATGGCGGGCGCTTATGCAGTGCACCCAACGAGATCTGCCGACCGGTATCTGGCAACAATAGAAGTTTTTCCTATTGGTTCATTTTGATCACTATGATAGACCCTATCACAGTAATCAAAATAAAAAAAAAGTAAATGAAACCCCCCTATATCACCCACTTAGGTAAAAATAATAAAATAATAGAAAAATGGATATAAATAAAAATGTAATCATAGAATCGTAAAGTTGGAAGGGACCTCCTGAGCCATCTGGTCCAACCCCCTGCTCAAAGCCGGATTTGCTAAATCATCCCAGACAGATGTCTGTCCAGCCTCTGTTTGAAGACTTCTATTGAAGGAGAACTCACCACTTCTCGTGGCAGCCTGTTCCACTCATTGATCACTCTAACTGTCAAAAAGGTTTTTCTAATATCTAATCTGTGTCTCTTCCCATTCAGTTTCATCCCATTGCTTCTAGTCTTTCCTTGTTCAAATGAGAATAAAGATGATCATTCTACAATGTGACAGCCCTTGAGATATTTGTAGACAGCTATTAAGGCTGTGTGCACACGCTGCGGATTATGTGCGGATTCATCCGCGCGGATTTTGTAAAATCCGCAGGTGAAACCGCAGGTCAAAAGACCTGCGGTTTTACCTGCGGATTGCTCTGCGGTTTTGCCCTGCGGTTTTTCATCTCCTCAATGGAGGAGATGGCAAACCGCAGGAGAATCCGCAGAAAGAATTGACATGTCAATTCTTTCTGCGGATTGAAAACCGCAGATAAACCGCTCGGAAAAATCTGCACCGTCTGCACTGCGGTTTTTGATTCCCATAGGGAATCATGGTACTGTACACCGCAGCAAAAACTGCTGCGGGTCCGCAGCGGCCAAAACCGCTGCGGAACCGCAGCAAAATCCGCAGCGTGTGCACACAGCCTAAGTCTCCTCTCAGTTTTCTCTTCTGCAAGCTAAACATTCCCAAATCCTGCAACCTTTCCTCATAAGACAGGGTTTGCAGACCGGTCACCATTCTGGTCGCTCTTTTCTGAACTTGCTCAGCTTGTTGATGTCTTTTTTAAAATGTGGCGCCCAAAACTGGACACAATATTCCAGATGAGGTCTGACCAAAGAGGAGTAGAAGGCAATAATGACCTCACGTGATCTAGACTGTATGCTTGTTAATACATCCTAGAATTGCATTAGCCTTTTTTGCTGCTGCATCACACTGTTGACTCATATTCAGTCTGTGATCTATTAGTATACCCAAGTCTTTTTAACATGTGCTGTTGCTTAGCCCTATTCCTCCCATTCTGTATATGCTTTTTTCATTTTTATTGCCCAGATGTAGTACTTTGCATTTTTCCCTGTTAAAAGCCATTCTGTTAGTTGCTGCCCACTGCTCCAGTTTATTTATATCTTTTTGAATCCTTTCTCTCTCTTCTCTAGTATTAGCTATCTCTCCTAGCTTTGTGTCATCAGCAAATTTAATCCGTTTACCCTCAATTCCTTCATCTAAATTGTTGGTAAAGATTTTTTTTTTAGAGTTCGAGTTGGGCTAAAGTGGGGTGGGACTAGAATTGGGGGATTTCCTGTTGTGAACACTTTTGACCTGGCTTCTGAGTTTGGGCTCCCTCTGGTGGTTGCTGCTGGTAATGGAGCTGGTCTAGCTGACACAAGTCAATCACCTGAGCAGGATGATTGGAGGTCAGGTGTTACAGACTGGGGAGATTTAAGTGAACAACCTTTCCTCAGCTCTTGCCGGTGATTTGGTTTGCTTCTGGAGCATATTTTGAAGTCTGCTTGTCACCTGCTCCGTCCTGCATCTTTCAGATAAGTTATTTGTCTTTAATTTTTTTTTGCATTGGATCCATTTTTGCTTGTCTCTGATTGTTGCTTAGCTGGTGTGATTTCAGCCTGGTTCCCTGCTGGGACCTGGGCTGGACTCTGTTCCATATGCCATGGCGTATGTTAGTCTTTTTAGTAACCAGTTGACACCAGAGTTCTGATTTAGTGGGGGAGAGGTCGTGTGGCCTCAGTATTTTTGCATATCAGACGTGTTGGATTTTACTTAGGGTTTTTTGCGTGATTGCAGACAGTATCCTTTCCTGCCCTGTTCTATCTAGACAATTTGGGGCCCATCATTTGCTTACTCTATTCTCTGCCTCTGTTTTGTGCTTTATCTTGTCTCACCGGCAATATATGTTTGGGGGCTATCTATTCATTTGGGGTTCTACTCCGGGGCAGTTTAGCTTTCCCATTTCTCTCTTTAGGCTTAGTTAATTCTGTGGCTGTGCTGAGGCGTCTAGGGCATCGTAGGTACGTCCCACGGCTAATTCTAGTTGTGTTGTCAGTTTAGGGGTCTGCAATCCGCTAAGCTACCAACCTCTCTGGTTATCTGGTTGCCTAGTCTATTCCCCTGTTATCCTCCTCGGTTGCCTAATCATAACAGTTTAGGTACATCATGAGGTCTCCAAACGCGACATGGCGCCACCATTGATTCCAGGCAATTATGCATTCAAAAAGTCAAACGGTGCTCCCTCCCATCTGAGCCCTGCCATGCGCCCATACAGTGGCTTTCCCCCACATTTGGGATATCGGCGTACTCAGGAGAAATTGCACAACAAATTGTATGGTCCATTGTCTCCTTATAGCCTTGTGAGATTAAAAAAAAAAAGGTTCCAAAGTAAATTTTTTGTGAAAAAAGCAAAATGTTCATTTTTTCGTGCCACATTGCTTTAGTTCTCGTGAAGCACCTGAAGGGTTAATAATAGTTTTGAGCATTCCGATACCGCAAGTATCGGGTATCGGCCGATACTTGCTGTATCGGAATTCCGATACCGACATCCGATATTTTTTCAATATGGGGCATCGGAATCGGAAGTTCAAAGTTGATTGACAGCCGAAATGACGTCACCATGATGCGCGGTGTGTGCGCATCATGATGCGCCGTCATTTCGGGCCTGCCGGGGGTCTCTGCCGGCCTGCCGGGGGGCTGTGCCGGCCTACCGGGGGGCTGTGTGGACTGCCCGGGGTCTGTACCGGCCTGCCGGGGGGCTGTGCCGGCCTGCCGGTGGTCTGTGCACCCTGTGGGGGTCTGTACCGGCCTGCCGGGGGCTGTGCTGATGTCCGGGGGTCTGTGCAGGCATCGTCCGATGGGACTACAAGTCCCATCTGGCGATGCCTGCTACCATGACAGTGATTGACACATTAGCCAATGATGGGACAGTAGTAGTCCCATCATCCGGCTAATGTGTTAAATGTTTAAAAAAAGAAAAAAAAAAAAATATACTACATACATACTACATATGTACATACTACATGCATGCTACATACATACTACATGCTACATACATACCACATATATACTACATGCATGCTACATACATACTACATACTACATACATACTACATGCATGCTACATACATACTACATGCTACATACTACATATATACTACATGCATGCTACATACATACTGCATGCTACATACATACTACATGCTACATACTACATACATACTACATGCATGCTACATACATACTACATATATACTACATGCATGCTACATATATACTACATGCATGCTACATACATACTACATGCTACATACATACTACATACATACTACATGCTACATGCATGCTACATACATACTACATACATACTACATGCATGCTACATGCATGCTACATACATACTACATACTACATGCTACATACATACCACATATATACTACATACATACTACATGCATGCTACATACATACTACATGCTACATACATACCACATATATACTACATGCATGCTACATACATACTACATGCTACATACATACTACATATATACTACATGCATGCTACATACATACTACATGCTACATACATACCACATATATACTACATGCTACATGCATGCTACATGCATGCTACATGCATGCTACATACATGCTACATACATACTACATGCTACATGCATGCTACCTACATGCTACCTACATGCTACCTACATGCTACCTGCATGCTACATGCATGCTACATGCATGCTACATGCTACATACATGCATGCTACATGCTACATACATACATGCTACATGCTACATACATACATGCTACATGCTACATACATACATGCTACATGCTACATACATACATGCTACATACATACATGCTACATACATACATGCTACATGCTACATACATACATGCTACATACATACTACATACATGCTACATACAATACATACATAGACATACAGTACATATAACATAGAGTAACATACTTACCAATACTTGTCACATTGTTCCCCGAAGCCATTGTCGTCTACGGAATAAATATTAACATAACAAACCACAAAAATACTCACCCATGATCCGAAGCAGTCCACGAGTGTGTCCCACGACGATCTTGGGTAGAGAACTGCAGCATCAGCTGATGCTGCCGCTCTCTACGGGCTGCAGGAATCCAATGACGGAAGGTAGGTATCCTTCCACACTGTATTCCTCCGCCACTTAAAAAAAAAAAAAAAGTCCCTAGTCTCACTTTATGGTAAAAGCTGTGTGGGAAATTCCCACACAGCTTTTACCATAAAGTGAGACTAGGGACTTTTTTTAAGTGGCGCATGCATAACGCCTTTTTGTATGACCAAACAACTCAATCTTTGTTTCATCAGTTCACAGGACCTTCTTCCAAAATGTAACTGGCTTGTCCAAATGTGCTTTTGCATACCTCAGGCGACTCTGTTTGTGGCGTGCTTGCAGAAACGGCTTCTTTCGCATCACTCTCCCATACAGCTTCTCCTTGTGCAAAGTGCGCTGTATTGTTGACCGATGCACAGTGACACCATCTGCAGCAAGATGATGCTGCAGGTCTTTGGAGGTGGTCTGTGGATTGTCCTTGACTGTTCTAACCATTCTTCTTCTCTGCCTTTCTGATATTTTTCTTGGCCTGCCACTTCTGGGCTTAACAAGAACAGTACCTGTGTTCTTCCATTTCCTTACTATGTTCCTCACAGTGGAAACTGACAGGTTAAATCTCTGAGACAACTTTTTGTATCCTTCCCCTGAAAAGCTATGTTGAATAATCTTTGTTTTCAGATCATTTGAGAGTTGTTTTGAGGAGCCCATGATGCCACTCTTCATAGGAGAATCAAGTAGGAGAACTACTTGCAAGTGGCCACTTTAAATACCTTTTCTCATGATTTGATACACCTGGCTATGAAGTTCAAAGCTCAATGAGGTTACAAAACCAATTTAGTGCTTCAGGAAGTCAGTAAAAAGTAGTTAGGAGTGTTCAAATCAAGAAAATGATAAGGGTGCCCATACTTTTGCACCGGTCAAATTTTGTTTAAATGCAGATTGCACATTTTCTGTTAGTACAATAAACCTCATTTGAATCCAGAAATATAACGGAGTCCATCAGTTATATGAAACTGAAATACCTGTTGCAAAAACCAAAATTGTTAATAGGGGTGCCCAAACTTTTACATATGACTGTATTGTCAAGTGGGAAAACTTAGGCATAGCAACCAATCACAGCTCAGCTACTTTTAACCAGCTCTGGTGAAATGAGATGCTTAGGCTGGTTTCACATTTGCGTTAAAACAACGCTGAGCCCTGCGCCGTTAAGCCCCGCCCCGAGCCGGCTCCCTGCCCGCCCCATCCGGGATCACCGCCTACTTTCGCATTTGCACGCATGCGATCGGCGCACCCTATCTTTAGCATAGGGTGCACAGATCGTGCGCTGCCAGTGTGAAAGTAGCGTGCTGCGCACTTTTGACGGTGCGCCGTGCGCGCCGAAATGCAGCATGTTGCATTTCGGCGCGCACGGCGCACCGTCAAAAGTGTGCAGCACGCTACTTTCACACTGGCAGCGCATGATCTGCGCACCCTATGCTAAAGATAGGGTGCGCCGATCGCATGCGTGCAAATGCGAAAGTAGGCGGTGATCCCGGATGGGGCGGGCAGGGAGCCGGCTCGGGGCGGGGCTTAACGGCGCAGGGCGCAGCGTTGTTTTAACGCAAATGTGAAACCAGCCTTAGTGATTGGTTGCAAGGAAAACTGTTGGTCATAGCAACCAATCGCAGCTTAGCTTCTTTTGAACAGCTCTGGTGAAATGAAAGATGCTTCGTGATTGGTTGGTGATACACACACACACATACACATTGATTTTTATATATAGAGATTTTGTATGACCTCACTCTCTGATTTAAGGGTACAAAAATGAAAAATTTGAAAATTACAAAATCTTAAAAATTTTTGCCAAATTTTAGTTTTTTCAGAAATAAATGGAAGTTATATCAAATTTTTTTTTACCACTAACATGAAGTACAATATGTCATGAAAAAACCATCTCAACCAGTGGGATCCGTTAAAGCGTTCCAGAGTTATAGCCTCATAAAGTGATAGTGGTCAGAATTGTAAAAATTAACTTGGTTATTAAGTACCAAATTGGCTCTGTCACTAAGGGGTTAAAATATCAGTGATTTCTCATCAGTGTTTGCATGCAAATCCAAGTGTCTCCAAAACAGAGAACAGGTGTTCATCTTTCAATTATAGTTTTTCTCTGTATGTTCCACTCCTGGTTTTAGCTTTCAAGCACTGATGAAAAATCACTAAAGTGTGAATTAGCCCTTAGGGATTAGCTGGATAGGGAGAAGTGTAGAGTACAAAAGTGGTTGTGGTGTAAAGATAGATATTTATAAGGACATTTTAGGTGCTGGACCAACCCTTTAACGATGTGCTGTCTGATAACCTCAATGAAACAAGATTTACAAGAATAATGCAAATTTGATCTGAGCATTACCTGTACAGAGGTTTAGTAGTTATATTAACCCCTTCCTGACATCAGACGTACTATCCCGTCCATGGGACCCGGGCCCCTATGCCCATGGACGGGATAGTACGTCTCAGCGATCAGCGGCGCCCACGTGGTGAGCGCCGCTGATCGCGGCCGGGTGTCAGCTGATTATCACAGCTGACACCCTGCACAATGTGTCAGGGGCGGTCACGGACCGCCCCCGACACGTTAACCCCTTGCACACCGCGATCAAACATGATCGCGGTGTACCGGGGGTTAAAGGGAAGCATCGGCAGGGAGGGGGCTCCCTCCGTGCTTCCCTGAGCCCCCCACGGCAGCGCAATGTGCAGCGCTGCTGCGGGGGGGCTCCTTCCCTGCAGGCCCCCGAATCCAAGATGGCGACGGGGGCCTTCAGGGGCCTGCAGGGAGCTGGCTTCCTCAGTGCCTGCAAAGCGCAGGCATGAGGAAGTCTGCAGCAGTGCCTGTGACAGATCGCTGATCTGTCACGGTGATCTGTGATGTGACAGATCAGCGATGTCCCACCTGGGACTATGTAATAAAGTTAAAAAAAAGTGTTAAAATAATTTAAAAAAAAAATCGCCAAATAAATTAGAAAAAAAAAAAATATTCCCCCAATAAATCTATTTTTTGGAAATAAAAAAAACAAACAAAAGTACACATATTAGGTATCGCTGCGTCCGTAACGACCTGCCCTATAAAACTGTCCCATTAGTTAACCCCTTTAGCGAACCACTTTAAAAATAAAAAACGAAGCAAAAAATGATTTATTATCAGACCGCCAAACAAAAAGTGCAATAACGCGCGATCAAAAAGACGCATATAAATATCCATGGTACCGCTGAAAACGTCATCTTGTCCCGCAAAAAAACGAGCCACCATACAGCATCATCAGATAAAAAATAAAAGTTATAGCTCGCAGAATAATGCGATGCAAAAATAATTATTTTTTATATAAAAGTTTTCATTGCATAAAACCGACAAAACATAAAAAAACTACCTAAATGAGGTATCGCTGTAACCGTACTGACCCGAAGAATAAAACCGCTTTATCAATTTTACCGCACGCAGAACGGTGTAAACGCACCCCCCCAAAAGAAATTAATGCAACGCTGGTTTTTGTTCATTCTGCGTCCCAAAAATCGGAATAAAAAGCGATCAAAAAATGTCACGTGCCCGAAAATGGTACCAATAAAAACGTCAACTCGTCCCGCAAAAAATAAGACCTCACATGACTCGGTGGGTCAAAATACGGAAAAATTTATAGCTCTCAATATGTGGTGAAGCAAAAACTATTTTTACAATAAAAAGCGTCTTTTAGCGTTTGACAGCTGCCAAACATAAAAACCGCCATAAATAGTAAATCAAACCCGCCGTTATCACCCCCTTAGTGAGGGAAAAATAATAAAACTAAAAGAAAACATATTTATTTCCATTTTCCCATTAGGGTTAGGGCTGAGATTAGGGTTAGGGGTGTGTTGGGGTTCGGGTTGGAGTTAGAATTGGGGGTTTCCACTGTTTGGGCACATCAGGGGCTCTCCAAATGCAACATGGCGTCTGATCTCAATTCCAGCCAATTCTGAGTTGAAAAAGTCAAATGGTGCTCCTTCCCTTCCAAGCTCTGCCATGCGCCCAAACAGTGTTTTGCCCCCCACATATAGGGTATCAGCGTACTCAGGACAAATTGCAAAACGATTTTTGGGGTCCAATTTCTCCTGTTACCCTTAGGAAAATAAAAAATTGGGGGCAAAAATATCATTTTTGTGGAAAAAATGATTTTTTTATTTTCATGCCCGGGCGTTATAAACTTCTGTGAAGCACTTGTGGGTTCAAAGTGCTCACCACACATCTAGATAAGTTCCGTGGGGGGTCTAGTGTCCAAAATGTGGTCACTTGTGGGGAGTTTCAATAGTTTAGGTACATCAGGGGCTCTCCAAACGCACATGACACCCGCAGACCATTCCATCAAAGTCTGCATTCCAAAACGTCACTACTTCCATTCCGAGCCCCAACGTGTACCCATACAATAGTTTTCTCCCACATATGGGGTATCAGTGTACTCGGGACAAATTGGACAAAAACTTTTGGGGTCCAATTTCTCCTGTTACCCTTGGGAAAATAAAAAAATTGGGGACTAATTGATCATGTTTGTGGAAAAAATACGATTTTTTTATTTTCATGCCCGAGCGTTATAAACTTCTGTGAAGCACTTGAGGGGTCAAAGTGCTCACCACACATCTAGATAAGTTCCTTGGGGGTCTAGTTTCCAAAATGGTGTCATTTGTGGGGGGTTTCCACTGTTTTGGTACATCAGGGGTTTTCCAATCGCGACATGGTGTCCGATCTCATTTCCAGCCAAAAACGTCAAATGGCGCTGCTTCCCTTCCGAGCTCTGCCATGCGCCCAAATAGTGGTTTACCCCCACATGTGGGGTATCAGCGTACTCAGGACAAATTGCACAATAACTTTTAGGGTCCTGTTACCCTTGGAAAAATAAAAATTGGGGGTGAAAAGATCATTTTTGTGGAAAAAATATGATTTTTTAATTGTACCGTTGTACGTTATAAACTTCTGTGAAGCCCTTGTGGGTTCAAAGTTCTCACCACATATCTAGATAAGTTCCTTGGGGGGTCTAGTTTCCAAAATGGGGTCACTTGTGGGGGGTTTCCACTGTTTAGGTACATCAGGGGCTCTCCAAACGTGACATGGCGTCCGATCTGAATTCCAGCCAATTTTGCATTGAAAAAGTCAAACGGCGCTCCTTCCCTTCTGAGCTCTGCCATGCGCCGAAACAGTGGTTCCCCCCCACATATCAGGTATCAGCGTACTCAGGACAAATTGCACAATAACTTTTGCAGTCCAATTTCTCCTGTTACCCTTGGTAAAATAAAAAAATTGAACCTGAAGTATTTTTTTTGTGAAAAAAAGATGTTCATTTTTTTTTTTAAATATTCAAAAAATTCCTGTGATGCACCTAAAGGGTTAATAAACTTCTTGAATGTGGTTTTGAGCACCTTAAGGGGTGCAGTTTTTAGAATGGTGTCACTTTTGGGTATTTTCTATCATATAGACCCCTCAAAGTGGCTTCAAATGTGATGTGGTCCGTAAAAATAAAATGGTGTTGCAAAAATGAGAAATCGCTGGTCAATTTTTAACCTTTATAACTTCCTAACAAAAAAAATTTTTGGTTCCAAAATTGTGCTGATGTAAAGTAAACATGTGGGAAATGTTACTCATCCAGTTTTTTGTGTGCCGTATCTCTGTGATTTAAGGGCATACAAATTCAAAGTTGGAAAATTGCGAAATTTGCAAGATTTTTGCCAAATTTCCGTTTTTTTCACAAATAAACACAAGTTATTTGAATGAAATTTTAACACTAACATGAAGTACAATATGTCATGAGAAAACAGTGTCAGAATCATCGGGATCCATGGAAGCGTTTCAGAGTTATTACCTCATAAAGGGACAGTGGTCAGAATTGTAAAAATTGGCCCGGTCATTAACATGCAAACCACCCTTGGGGGTAAAGGGGTTAAAGGGAATCTGTCACCCCTTTTTTGAGATATCATATGATATCATTCAATTGTGTGTCACATAAGGATTCTTAGTACTTTTGCTTCCCCCTGACCCCGCACTTTTCATGCATAAATGCCTTGTTTATATCGGTTCAGATGTATGTAAACTGCCGCGGTCCGGTCCGCTGGGCGGGGCTTATTCAACTGCTCCCCACCTCCCTGTCTTGCTCTACACAAGAAGTAATGCGTAGAGCAAGACAGGGAGGGGGGGAGCAGGTGAATAAGCATTGCCCATCGGACCGGACCGTGGCAATTTTTTGAATGTTTTAAAAAATAAAATAAAAATGAACATTTAACTTTTTTTTCACAAGAAAATTGTTTCAGGTCCATTTTTTTTATTTTACCAAGGGTAAAAGGAGAAATTGGACCATAAAAGTTATTGTGCAATTTGTCCTGACTATGCTGATACCTGATATTTGGGGTTAAACCACTGTTTCAGCGAGTGGCAGAGCTCAGAAGGGAAGGAGCGCCGTTTGACTTTTTCAACACAAAAGTGGCTGGAATTGAGATCAGACTCCATGTCACGTGTTTGAAGAGCCCCTGATGTGCCTGAACAGTGGAAACCCCCCACAAGTGACCCCATTTCGGAAACTAGACCCCCCACGGAACTTATCTAGATGTGTGGTGAGCACTTTGAACACCCAAGTGCTTCACAGAAGTTTATAACGCCCGGACGTGAAAATAAAACATATTTTTCCACAAACATCTTTTAGTCCCCAATTTTTTTATTTTCCCAAGGGTAACAGGAGAAATTGGGCCCCAAAAGTTGTCCAATTTATCCTGAGTACGCGGATACCCCATATGTGGGAGAAAACTACTGTATGGGCACACGTCGGGGCTCAGAAGGGAAGTAGTGATGTTTTGAAATGCAGACTTTGTTGGAATGGTCTGCGGGTGTCATGTCGTGTTTGGAAAGCCCCTGATGTGCCTAAACTGTGGAAACCCCCCAACAAGTGACCCTATTTTGGAAAGTAGACCCCTTCAAGGAACTTATCTAGATGTGTGGTGAGTTCTTCACAGAAGTTCTTCACAAAAGTTTGTAACGTAGAGCCTTAAAAAAAAAAAAAAATCATATTTCTTTCCGCAAACATGATCTTCTAGTCCCCAATTTTTTTATTTTCCCAAGGGTAACAGGAGAAATTGGACCCCAAAAGTTATTGTGCAATTTGTCCTGAGTAGGCTGATAATTTTTCAAAGCAAAACTTGTGTGTGTGTGTGTGGGTCAAACAACTTAACTTAAGTATACCAAAGACCTTTACAACAACTTCTAGGTACAGATGTGCATAAAAACAACCTTTAATGAAGCCTAAATAGTAGACAAAACAACCACATAAACAACAAACAACCGTGTCACCTATTACACCCTACTATGGGGTACTGATATGAAAGCTGCCTAACAACGGAGGTTGGCACCCTAAACACAATCAAGATTGGCGCCCCCGTTCCACGATGGCTGAACCCTAAAACTCCTAAATAGCCCTGAATATGTGCCATGTTTGGTCAACCAATTATTCAGAAAAGGAGTGTATAGGGGTTGCCAGATAGGAAGCTCAATAGGCAACAAAGAGGAAAAAGTGCAAAAATAGTGCAAAAAAGACAAGACATAAAGTGACAAGTGCATTAGAGTATCTCACTATCTGTCCCCTATAACTGTATGCCTTCCTGTCAGCGGAGGTTGGCACCCTACTGGTCAGCGGAATGGCGTCACCGCTCCACGATGGCTCACCCTGGGAATACCCTGATATGGCTATACATTCACCACTGGGTGGCACAAATAAGCATATTGAAGGAAAAAAAAGGACAAATGATCCATTAAAACCTTAATATCAATATAACCAACATTATTGATAACAAATAGTGTGATACTCAGATTTTATGATGTAAGATAGGCAAAAACCTCATCGTGTTTCTCCCAACAAGATCATCAGGAGGTGGATAGTTAGATATTATGTTCAAAAAATGGTCATGCAGCATATATATATATATATAAGTCATGACAGGATAATGGACAGGGCCCACTTCCTGTGCACTAAAGAGGGCCCACCTCTCACACCCCTGTAAGCCTAATAAAATCATTCATGACCAACTTCGTTTCATATTGGATAACCAAATATCAAATGCTGCCATATGCCCCGCATTACACACACCTGTGCCTCCTCTCCTGCACAATGAGCAGGTGTGCACTCCACGTGCCGCGCTGTAAATGGCGTGCGTTCCACAGGGCTCATAATCCTTCCTGCTCTGGGTAGCGCATGCGCGGTATAGATGAAAGAGGGAGCGCAGGGACAAAAACGTCAAGATATCGCCCTGTCATGGCGAGCGTTCCACTGACACTTCCTGTTCAGGATGGCACATGCGCAGTGTAGGGGAAAGGATGAGCGCAAGGCAGGGCTGTGGAGTCGGTAAGCCAAACCTGCGACTCCGACTCCTCAATTTCCCTTACACCGACTCCGACTCCGACTCCACGACTCCGACTCCCACACATATTGCTTATATTTAAGTGAAAAATTTATTGTAGTACAATGTGAACCTCAGACATTTAATCATTTTTATGATCCAATAATCAAGATATTTAGATAGAACAGAATATATATTGGTGTACTACCCGGTTTTCATTCTTTTTGGTACAGATACGATATGGATAGACAGATATGGATAAATGGATAGATAGAGCAGATTTCTAATCTGCTTTTGCTATTGAAAACATTATCTATGAGCTCAAAAACCTTTCAGGTGATGCAGTTTTTTAAAAAGATGATCGGCTTTTGCAGCTGAAAAACGTATCCTCAAAAACACAGGAAAAACGCTGTGTGTGAATGTAGCCTTAGATCAGGAATATAACAGCCATTTATAGGACATTTCATAACTTTCCCAAACTCCTATGAAAAAATATTCAGCACATCCTGCATTGAATTACTGTACCCAATTTATTATATATTTTATGAGTCGGTCCATTTTATACCGACTCCAACTCCGACTCCACCAAAATGAGCACCGACTCCGACTCCGACTCCACAGCCCTGGCGCAAGGGATAGACCATACATTATGTGGAAACATGCGGCGCTGTCATGACAACGCTTAAATTTAATGCAGACATCAACCTGCGCCTGCCACTAAACGTGCATTAACATAACAAGAGGGACGTCATATTGAGATGGGCGTCATGTTCCTCCCCTATGCTTATTTGTGCCACCCAGTGGTGAATGTATAGCCATATCGGGGTATTCCCAGGGTGAGCCGTTGTGGAGCAGGGGCACCATTCCGCTGACCAGTAGGGTGCCAACCTCCGCTTTCTTTATTTTCATAACTATGAAAATTGTAGATTCACTCTGAAGGCATCAAAGCTTTGAATTAACAACATGTGGAATTATATAATTAACAAAAGTGTGAAACAACTGAAAATATGTCTTATATTCTAGATTCTTCAAAGTAGCCACCTTTTGCTTTGATTACTGCTTTGCACACTCTTGGCATTCTCTTGATGAGCTTCAAGAGGTAGTCACTTGGAAATGGTCTTCCAACAGTCATGACGGAGTTTCCTGTGATGCTTAGCACTTGTTGGCCCTTTTGCCTTCACTCTGCGGTCCAGCTCACTACAAACCATCTCGATTGGGTTCAGGTCTGGTGACTGTGGAGGCCAGGTCATCTGGCGTAGCACCCAATCACTCTACTTCTTGATCATAGCCCTTACACAGCCTGGAGGTGTGTTTGAGGTCATTGTCCTGTTGAAAAATAAATGATGGTCCAACTAAACGCAAACTGGATGGAATAGCATGCCGCTGCAAGATGCTGTGGTAGCCACGCTGGTTCAGTATGCCTTCAATTTTGAATAAATCCCCAATAGTGTCATCTGCAAAGCACCCCCACACCATCACACCTCCTCCTCCATGCTTCATGGTGGGAACCAGGCATGTAGAGTCCATCCGTTCACCTTTTCTGCGTCACACAAAGACACGGTGGTTGGAACCAAAATTCTCAAATTTGGACTCATCAGACCAAAGCACAGATTTCCACTGGTCTAATGTTCATTCCTTGTGTTCTTTAGCCCAAACACGTCTCTTCTGCTTGTGGCCTGTCCTTAGCAGTGGTTTCCTAGCAGCTATTTTACCATGAAGGCCTGCTGCACAAAGTCTCCTCTTAACAGTTGTTGTAGAGATGTGTCTGCTGCTAGAACTCTGTGTGGCATTGACCTGGTCTCTAATCTGAGCTGCTGTTAACCTGCGATTTCTGAGGCTGGTGACTCGGATGAACTTATCCTCCGCAGCAGAGATGACTCTTGGTCTTCCTTTCCTGGGGCGGTCCTCATGTGAGCCAGTTTCTTTGTAGCGCTTGATGGTTTTTGCCACTGCACTTGGGGACACTTTCAAAGTTTTCCCAATTTTTCGGACTGACTGACCTTCATTTCTTAAAGTAATGATGACCACTCGTTTTTCTTTACTCAGCTGCTTTTTTCTTGCCATAATACAAATTCTAACAGGCTATTCAGTAGGACTATCACCTGTGTATCCACCAGACTTCAGCACAACACAACTGATGGTCCCAATCCCACTTATTAAACCTGACAGGGCACACCTGTTAAGTGAAAGCCATTTCCGGTGACTACTTCTTGAAGCTCATCAAGATAATGCCAAGAGTGTGCAAAGCAGTAATCAAAGCGAAAGGTGGCTACTTTGAAGAACCTAGAATATAAGACATATTTTCAGTTGTTTCACACTTTTTTGTTAATTATATAATTCCCCATGTGTTAATTCATAGTTTTGATGCCTTCAGAGTGAATCTACAATTTTCATAGTCATGAAAATAAAGAAAGCTTTTTGAATGAGGTGTGTCCAAACTTTTGGTCTGTACTGTATATAATATATTTTCTCTATACTATGTGTATACATCTATTTTATCTATTCTATTTTAACCTGCCAGTGTGATTTTACAATATTGCGCACTGAATTGCCGGCTTTTCTAAAGGACACCGGTGCGTATTTCTCACAAGTCACACACATGGTCCATGTGTAATCCATTTTTTTCTCGTCCCCATAGACTTGCATTGGCGAGTTTTGGCTGAGATATGGTGGAAATCGCAGCATACTGTGATTTCACTCACTCATATACTACGGGCGAGGAAAAAAAGGATGATGGAAGCTGCCCCATAGAATAATATTGGTCTGAGTGCTATGCGATTTTTTTTTTTTTTTTTTTTTTATCGCATAGCGCTCGTCCGTATTTCTCTCTAGTGTGACGCTGGTCTTATAAGGAGTCTCGGGACAGGGGAGGGCAAGCACTTGACTGTTCCAGAGCCTTAGTGTTGTAAAAGAAAAGTTTACGGTCTATCGCTCAGTGATACATAGTTGAATAAGTTGACTTCTTTCCTTCCTTTTATGTCCACCTACTTTAACCCCTTCCTGACATGAGACGTACTATCCCGTCCACGGTACCCGGGCCCGTATGACCGGGGACGGGATAGTACGTCTACCGCGATCAGCGGCGCCCACGTGGTGAGCGCCGCTGATCGCGGCCGGGTGTCAGCTGATTATCACAGCTGACACCCGGCACTACGTGTCAGGGGCGGTCACGGACCGCCCCCGACACGTTAACCCCTTGCACACCGCGATCAAACATGATCGCGGTGTACCGGGGGTTAAAGGGAAGCATCGGCAGGGAGGGGGCTCCCTCCGTGCTTTCCTGAGCCCCCCACGGCAGCGCAATGTGCAGCGCTGCTGCGGGGGGCTCCTTTCCTCCAGGCCCCCGAATCCAAGATGGCGACGGGGGCCTTCGGGGGCCTGGGGAAGCTGGCTTCCTTAGTGCCTGCAAAGCGCAGGCATGAGGAAGCCTTGTGCACTGCCTGTGACAGATTGCTGATCTGTCACAGTGATCTGTGATGTGACAGATCAGTGATCTGTGATGTGACAGATCAGCGATCTGTCACAGGACAGTGATGTCCCACCTGGGACTATGTAATAAAGTAAAAAAAAAATTAAAAAAAAGTGTAAAAATAAATTTAAAAAAATCGCCAAATAAATTAGTAAAAAAAAAAAAAAATAGTCCCCAATAAATTCATTTTTTGAAAATAATAAAAAAAAAAACAATAAAAGTACACATATTAGGTATCGCCGCGTCCGTAACGACCTGCCCTATAAAACTGTCCCATTAGTTAACCCCTTTAGCGAACCCCTTAAAAAATAAAAATAAAAAACGAAGCAAAAAATAATGATTTATTATCATACCGCCAAACAAAAAGTGCAATAACGCGCGATCAAAAAGACGCATATAAATATCCATGGTACCGCTGAAAACGTCATCTTGTCCCGCAAAAAACAAGCCGCCACACAGCATCATCAGCAAAAAAATAAAAAAGTTATAACTCGCAGAATAAAGCGATGCAAAAATAATTATTTTTTATATAAAATAGTTTTCATTGCATAAAACCGACAAAAACATAAAAAAACGACCTAAATGAGGTATCGCTGTAACCGTACTGACCCGAAGAATAAAACCGCTTTATCAATTTTACCGCACGCGGAACGGTGTAAACGCACCCCCCCAAAAGAAATTCATGAAACGCTGGTTTTTGTTCATTCTGCGTCCCAAAAATCGGAATAAAAAGCGATCAAAAAATTTCACGTGCCCGAAAATGGTACCAATAAAAACGTCAACTCGTCCCGCAAAAAATAAGACCTCACATGACTCGGTGGGTCAAAATAAGGAAAAATTATAGCTCTCAATATGTGGTGATGCAAAAACTATTTTTACAATAAAAAGCGTCTTTTAGCGTGCGACAGCCGCCAAACATAAAAACCGCCATAAATAGTAAATCAAACCCCCCGTTATCACCCCCTTAGTTAGGGAAAAATAATAAAATAAAAAAAATTTATTTATTTCCATTTTTCCATTAGGGTTAGGGCTAGGGTTAGGGCTAGGGGTGTGTTGGGGTAGGGTTGGGGTAGGGTTAGGGCTAGGGTTAGGGCTAGGGTTAGGGGCGTGTTGGGGTTCGGGTTGGAGTTAGAATTGGGGGTTTCCACTGTTTGGGCACATCAGGGGTTCTCCAAATGCAACATGGCGTCTGATCTCAATTCCAGCCAATTCTGAGTTGAAAAAGTCAAATGGTGCTCCTTCCCTTCCAAGCTCTGCTATGCGCCCAAACAGTGTTTTACCCCCACATGTAGGGTAGCAGCCTACTCAGGACAAATTGCAAAACAATTTTTGGGGTCCAATTTCTCCTGTTACCCTTAGGAAAATAAACAATTGGGGGCAAAAATATCATTTTTGTGGAAAAAAATGATTTTTTTATTTTCACATCCGAGTGTTATAAACTTCTGTGAAGCACTTGGGGGTTCAAAGTGCTCACCACACATCTAGATAAGTTCCGTGGGGGGTCTAGTGTCCAAAATGGGGTCACTTGTGGGGAGTTTCAATAGTTTAGGTACATCAGGGGCTCTCCAAACGCACATGACACCCGCAGACCATTCCATCAAAGTCTGCATTCCAAAACGTCACTGCTTCCCTTCCGAGCCCCGACGTGTGTCCATACAGTAGTTTTCTCCCACATATGGGGTGTCAGCGTACTCAGGACAAATTGGACAACAACTTTTGGGGTCCAATTTCTCCTGGTACCCTTGGGAAAATAAAAAAATGGTGACTAAAAGATCATGTTTGTGGAAAAAATACGAATTTTTTATTTTCACGCCCGGGCGTTGTAAACTTCTGTGAAGCACTGGGGGGTCAAAGTGCTCACCACACATCTAGATAAGTTCCTTGGGGGGTCTAGTTTACAAAATGGTGTCATTTGTGGGGGGTTTCCACTGTTTAGGTACATTAGGGGCTCTCCAAAGGCAACATGACACCCGCAGACCATTACATCAAAGTCTGCATTCCAAAACGTCACTACTTCCCTTCCGAGCCCCGACGTGTGCCCATACAGTAGTTTTCTCCCACATATGGGGTAGCAGCGTACTCAGGACAAATTGGACAACAACTTTTGGGGTCCAATTTCTCCTGGTACCCTTGGGAAAATAAAAAAATGGTGACTAAAAGATCATGTTTGTGGAAAAAATACGAATTTTTTATTTTCACGCCCGGGCGTTGTAAACTTCTGTGAAGCACTGGGGGGGTCAAAGTGCTCACCACACATCTAGATAAGTTCCTTGGGGGGTCTAGTTTACAAAATGGTGTCATTTGTGGGGGGTTTCCACTGTTTAGGTACATTAGGGGCTCTCCAAAGGCAACATGACACCCGCAGACCATTCCATCAAAGTCTGCATTCCAAAACGTCACTACTTCCCTTCCGAGCCCCGACGTGTGCCCATACAGTAGTTTTCTCCCACATATGGGGTATCAGCATACTCAGGACAAATTGGACAACAACTTTTGGGGTCCAATTTCTCCTGGTACCCTTGGGAAAATAAAAAAATGGTGACTAAAAGATCATGTTTGTGGAAAAAATACGAATTTTTTATTTTCACGCCCGGGCGTAGTAAACTTCTGTGAAGCACTGGGGGGGTCAAAGTGCTCACCACACATCTAGATAAGTTCCTTAGGGGGTCTAGTTTCCAAAATGGTGTCATTTGTGGGGGGGTTCCACTGTTTTGGTACATCAGGAGTTTTCCAAACGCGACATGGTGTCCGATCTCAATTCCAGCCAAAAACGTCAAATGGCGCTGCTTCCCTTCCGAGCTCTGCCATGCGCCCAAATAGTGGTTTACCCCCACATGTGGGGTATCAGCGTACTCAGGACAAATTGCACAATAACTTTTAGGGTCCTGCTACCCTTGGGAAAATAAAAATTGGGGTGAAAAGATCATTTTTGTGGAAAAAATATGATTTTTTAATTGTACCGCTGTACGTTATAAACTTCTGTAAAGCCCTTGTGGGTTCAAAGTTCTCACCACATATCTAGATAAGTTCCTTGGGGGGTCTAGTTTCCAAAATGGGGTCACTTGTAGGGGGTTTCCACTGTTTAGGTACATCAGGGACTCTCCAAACGTGACATGGCGTCCAATCTGAATTCCAGCCAATTTTGCATTGAAAAAGTCAAACGGCGCTCCTTCCATTCTGAGCTCTGCCATGCGCCGAAACAGTCGTTCCCCCCCACATATCAGGTATCTGCGTACTCAGGACAAATTGCACAATAACTTTTGCAGTTCAATTTCTCCTGTTACCCTTGGTAAAATAAAAAAAATTGAACCTGAAGTATTTTTTTTATGAAAAAAAGTTAGATGTTCATTTTTTTTTAAATATTCAAAAAAATTCCTGTGACGCACCTAAAGGGTTAATAAACTTCTTGAATGTGGTTTTGAGCACCTTAAGGGGTGCAGTTTTTAGAATGGTGTCACTTTTGGGTATTTTCTATCATATAGACCCCTCAAAGTGGCTTCAAATGTGATGTGGTCCTAAAAATAAAATGGTGTTGTAAAAATGAGAAATCGCTGGTCAACTTTTAACCCTTATAACTTCCTAACAAAAAAAAATTTTGGTTCCAAAATTGTGCTGATGTAAAGTAAACATGTGGGAAATGTTAGTTATCAAGTTTTTTGTGTGCCGTATCTCTGTGATTTAAGGGCATAAAAATTCAAAGTTGGAAAATTGCGAAATTTTCAAAATTTTCGCCAAATTTCCGTTTTTCTCACAAATAAACGCAAGTTATTTGAACGAAATGTTACCACAAACATGAAGTACAATATGTCACGAGAAAACAATGTCAGAATCACCGGTATCCATGGAAGCGTTCGAGAGTTATGACCTCATAAAGGTACAGTGGTCAGAATTGTAAAAATTGGCCCGGTCATGAACGTGCAAACCACCCTTGGGGGTGAAGGGGTTAAAGTAAAGCATGATCTATGCCCAAGTGGTGCAGGGCATTTAGTGTATTGTTAATAGGAGTTCTCCATCATTATGAGTTATGAAGAGCCGATTGGAAATTCCATCACACAGAGTGCCAGGATGCTGATCCCATGCCTGGTCTCCAAAGTCCCGTATTTAGCTACCAGAAGTCTGGCATTCATTTATAGTCTGCATCGAATTTTAGAATTGATTTTGTGTAAGCGAAGCTAGAAACATGATCCCAACGCATTTCCTTGAGACCTGAATAGCCCCAATTAATTTGATATATGGTCTATTCTGTCCCCTAGTGGTCACCCTGAGTATACCATGTGTTTCTTTTCTAATATCTGTGTTCTGGTGAAATTACAGAAATACACTTTAAAATTGACAACTATATTAGTAAAGATCTGGATGACCTTATCTTTAAAAGAGCAACATGATATAAACATGATATAAACAGTTTTGGGGGGCAAATCGCTCTTGTCATATTCTTTTAATTTTAGTTGTCTTTTCAAAGAACTAGTTCTAACTATTTGTAAGGTTTGTACAGACTACGATCTGGTTGTGAAATAATAAAAACAGTTGTCCTCTTTTCAGCTGTTTCAGAGATCAGACCGATAACGTATTTAACCACTTTCTTGTATTGTATGCTGATATCTGTAAAATAAAAACAATATTTTCACACTAATTCATATACAGGTAATGGACTCCTGAAAAAGAAAGTTTTGGCTCCAGGCAAGGGTGCGGAGAGCAGACCAAGGAAAGGACAAGATGTCACTGTGCGGCTGAAGACCTCACTAGAAGATGGCAGCGTTGTAGCTGTTGATGCCTGTCTGACTTTCACATTGGGAGATGGCGATGTCATCCAGGTAATGGAGCTTGTAGGTGTATGATGTGAGAA
The DNA here is from genome assembly GCF_039654945.1 of Dendrobates tinctorius. NCBI lineage: Eukaryota > Metazoa > Chordata > Amphibia > Anura > Dendrobatidae > Dendrobates > Dendrobates tinctorius. The sequence continues at coordinate 111,275,344 of NW_027361679.1, read as the reverse complement.
GACTTGGACTTTGGTCTTAATGTATCCATAAGGAATGAGTATTTTGCTCACTCATCAGTTGATTGGCAGCTTATAAAGCCAGCACGATGTTTGAGGAGTCCTAGGAATGCTGGCTTCACAATAATCATAATCTAAAATTGGCCTCTACTCCACGAATAGATACTTTCTATGATTTTAAAGAACACATTGTAATCTCTTTGGTGATTTTTTTTTTTTTTTTTTTTTTTTTTGTTTTGATCTGTGGTGGAAAATTTATCCAGTCCCTTCAGGTTTAAGGTGGCCATCCTGTTTTATGCAGTATTATGGTTCCTCAAGCCACAATATTAGAATTTGCAAAATTAGCCATTGCAGAATATCACCAAAAAATGAAGTGTTCTGACACGCTGCATACATGGAAGTGACCAAGTTAGCGTTATTGCCAGGTTGTGAATATATTCATACATTTCCAGTAAGAATAACGGGAACAGCATTATCAAGTTGTAAGTAAGAAGAAGATGCTGTAGAATAGTTGCGTCCTGAGAAGTAGAAAAGATAGAGAGCTAATCTTTCCTGAAGGCTCACAAAGTGGGCTTATAATGACCGGGTAATTGATTTGTGTCTCTGTCTAGGCCCTGGATCTGTGTGTGCAGCTTATGGAAACGGAAGAAACCATACTTATTGATGCAAATTCTAAATATTGCTATGGGAAGGAGGGCAGGTTGGTATCTCGTTCCTTATTAATGTAAGCCTTGATCAGTGCTTCATGTCTTTACCTCCTGGACATTTTAGCAGCCAACACTTTATAGATCTTTTCCGATACATGGCCGTATAAGGCCTTGTCTTATGCTGGAGAGATTGTATTATTTTTTCATTCCTGTTTTGGGGTACAAATCAAATAATGCATGTATTTTTTTTCAGGATATTTTTCAGGATATTGATAAATCATTTTTTAAAATTTTATGATTTTTACTTTTATAGTCATTCTAGATGGAGGTCCGATGCTATTGCATCGGGAGGGCGGTAATGTCACGATGGGGGCAGACTTTGCAGCGTTGAGAATCCCTCCCCCCCCCCCCCCGCCCCCATGTGCTCACCCACCTATCCACTCTTTCCCCATGTGCTGACTTCTCCCATCTGTGCTCTCTTGTTTGACCTGTCTACCCCATGTACTTATCCCCCTTGTCTGCTGTCACTCTCCTTCCTGAGCTGTGTTCTCCCCTCATGTGCTGTCCCATTTGAGCTGTCTCCCCCCTGTGCTCTGTCTCTCTCACCCCTGTGTCTGACCATGTACAGAACATACCACAGCTCCTGAGCAGGGAAGGAAGCAAAAGACAATACTGACATTACAGCAGGAGATCACAGAGGATACATTTTATGAGGTAAAATATTGTTTAAAAACAGTCAGTGAAATATTTTACCTCACAAAATGAATCCTCTGTGATCCCCTGCCCGGGAGATGGGGTATGCTCCGTACACGGTCAGACAGACAATTTTTAAAACCCCTTCAATGTGACCGGCTTCCTCTGCCTGTTGACACGTCGCGCATCTGCCGCTGAGATCAGCCGAAATCCGCGCATGCGCAGTGCAACGATGTTCCGCTGGTGGTACCGCGCATGAGGCTGTGTGTGTGGTGCGACGGTGTTCCGCTGGTGGTACCGCGCAATAGATTGGTACCAGCAGCAGTTTCCATATTGAGACACCCATCACTTGGGTATTCCAATATGGCGGTCGGTGAACTTCCTCTGCTTGGAATTCTGGGATACGGTGATTTCTGGACAGAACAGGAAATGAAAACATTACAAGGCAATTATATAAATAGACTAGATTATGGCCCGATGCTATCGCATCGGGAGGATGCGATAGCATCACACCTCTTGCCATGTTAACCCTCAACACACACACTCCTCTCACCTTTCACCATCTCCACTCACGTCCACTCACTCCTTCACTCCACATACGACCCCTTCTCTCACTCCGTCTCTCATACTCACGCCGTCATCGCCGCTGCTCCACGATCCCCAACATCATCTTCCGCCGGCGCCATCCTGGATCCAGACGTCCTTCCACGCCGGCGAAATGTTCTTGTGGCGACGCCATTTTGAGTATCGTGAAATCCCGCGATACTCAAGATGGCGTCGCCAGAAGAACATGTCGCCGGCGTGGACGACGTCGGGATCCAAAATGGCGTCGGCGAAATCTCACGAGTTTCCGCCAACGCCATTTTGGATCCCGACGTCCTCGCCGGCGACATGTTCTTGCGGCGACCCCGTCTTGAGTATCGCAGGATTTCGCCGATCCAAAATGGCGTCACCGCAAGAACATGTCGCCGGCGTGGATGCCGTCGGGATCCAAAATGGCATCGGCGAAATCTCGCGAGATTTCGCCGACGCCATTTTGGATCCCGACAGCATCCACGCTGGCGACATGCTCTTGCGGTGACGCCATCTGGAGTATCGTGGGATTTCACGATACTCAAGATGGTGTCGCCGCAAGAACATGTCGCCGGTGTGGAGGACGTCTGGATCCAGGATGGCGCCGGCGGAAGATGATGTCGGGGATCGTGGATCAGCGGCGATGATGGCGTGAGTATGAGAGACGGAGTGAGAGAAGGGGTCGTATGTGGAGTGAAAGAGTGAGTGGACATGAGTGGAGATGGTGAAAGGTGAGAGGAGTGTGTGTTGAAGTTTAACATGGAAAGAGGTGTGCGGTGACGTCACCGGTTACAACTGGACGGAAGTTGTTACAACCGGAAGCTGCTTAGGGCATTTATTATTATAGATTGCTTTCATTTCTCACTAAATGACCTATTAAGTTAATTCTTATTAACTTATCTTATAACTGTTGTTTTTCTCAAAATAAAGTTGTTGCATTTTGTATGTTATGGAGGAACTTAAATGGAGCCCTTTACTACTAAGAAGGTGAAGACCTAATTGGTTATAATGTGTTTCTACCTTCTCCCCCCGGTCTCTGACAGCCGGGGATACATTTTTTTTTAATGTCAAAACTTGTCCTTTCAGCCTAGGGACTGTGGGTGCACATGGACAAGACCATGGCTATTTACTGAAGCAGTCCTGCACAACATGCGGCCCTCTGAACGATGTTCTGCAGCCCTCTGAGCTGTCCACTTCTTATGTTTAAATGTATTCACGTCTTTTAGACGCAAATACATTTAAACACTGTGGAGCCGGGACAGGAGCAGTGCTCGTCAGTCCCAGCACCGACATGCAGCAGTATGATGAGGTCAGCACGCTGTGGACGTCATCACAATGCTGCCGTCACCGAAGCGCCTGGAGACCAAACGGAGCGGCCAAAGTAAAGTGCTCCATCAAGTTGCCAAAGACTGCCTAATTATTGTGGATGAGGTGGGAGGAGGTTAATGTTACTGTGAGAGCATATCATGGGGGTGACCATTTTGAAAGGGGCATAGTTTTGCGAGAGGTGGTGGTGGGGGGTACTTTTATTCAGAGGGTCAGTGTGCTGGGGATATTTTATAGAGGCGCTGTTTGTGTATGTGAGGGTGATATTGTGCAGGGGATATATTTTGCAGAGGGGCAGTGTGTGGGGCATATTTTGGAAATGGCACAGTGTGGGGGTATATTTTGCAGAGGGGCAGTGTGTGGGGGACATTTTGGAGAAGAATAGTGTGAGGGTGATTGTTATGCAGGAAGCATAGGCTAATATTGAGGAATGCAACATGGGAGATATCTTTATTTAAGGGGCAGTATAATGATACTTAAATTTCTAAGGGCACGGTGTCGGGAATCACTGCTGAGGACTGAGAAGAGGGGAGTCTACGGAGACCATCTCTGGGCATGAAATCTCTTTGTGGCGTCTGTGCTACATGGAGACAAGAAGTAATGGGAATGACTTCAATCAGAGAAGATGTCAAATATAAGATGCCTAGCTGTAAGTGTTTATTTGTGATACTGACTAGGTCTCATCAATACTGTAGTTCCTGTATGGTCTGCAGTCTTATAATGACTGTTACCAACTCCCGGTATATCCTAACTATTGTTAAGGACTAGAAATGAGCAAATTTATTTGGATTTTGGCCCCGAATCTGATGACATATTCGTGCCATATTCGAACACTGTTCGTGCTGAATATATGTCTTATGATCGGTTTTGAACATATTCGGTAATTTCTACTCCCATTGACTCTAATGACGTTCGGCTGTGTTTGACGAATATTGCAGAAACAATATTCGATTCCGATCATATTCAGAACCAAATCCGAACAAATGCGCTCATCTCTATTAAGGACCTACTCGGAGTTGTAGGTTAATGCGAATACAATTGTACATGGGGCTGACCTGACATTGCAGTTGATCGCTGTACTAAGCTTGGTGATTTATTCATGTACTGCCGGTGATTCTGGCTCCTGCATTCTTGTACTGATGTTGGTTCTGATCTTGCTCACATTCTGCTAGCCATTCAAAACTTGCAACATGGCTATGTTCAAATTTAAAAATCTTCAAAACTTACTGTAGAGCAGTGGTCCCCAACCTTTCTGACCTTGAGAGCCACATCCAGCTCTGAGAGAGGGCCGCGAGCCACATCCAGCTCTGAGAGAGGGCCGCGAGCCACATCCAGCTCTGAGAGAGGGCCGCGAGCCACATCCAGCTCTGAGAGAGAGCCGCGAGCCACATCCAGCTCTGAGAGAGGGCCGCGAGCCACATCCAGCTCTGAGAGAGGGCCGCGAGCCACATCCAGCTCTGAGAGAGGGCCGCGAGCCACATCCAGCTCTGAGAGAGGGCCGCGAGCCACATCCAGCTCTAAGAGAGGGCCGCGAGCCACATCCAGCTCTGAGAGAGGGCCGCGAGCCATGTTGAGCTTTGAGAGATGGTCACGAGCCTCATCATCCAGCTCCCACACCCCCTCACACCAACCAAAGCCGCTATTATGGATATAATGACAGCCAAAGCTTTTCCACAGAAGCAGTATACCACAATCTCCTCCCTTCAGTATTCTCCCATCAAGCATTCCCACCACACTGTCGTATCTGGTTTCAAGCACCTCCTCTGACCGGTAATATTATCCTGTCTCCAGCACACCATTATTAAGTTATCTCTAAACCCCTTAGACCAGCATATGTGCATCCAGATCTGCTCTTCTGTGCCATTCTAACTTCTACTCACAAAATTCACCATTTTGAGATGTGCTCTTCATAGCTCTTTGCTAGACCTGGAGCTTAATGCACCAAGCTAGCAGACACCCGTGAGCCACAACTCATGAGATCGTGAGCCACATGTGGCTTCCGAGCTACAGGTTGGGGATCCCTGCTGTAGAGTTTTGAGCTCTAAAAACTCAATGTAAGTTAGCATATGTTCAGTTATTTTGTTGGAGCAGAAACTGAGCAGAATCTCTCCAAATCATCCTCAAATACTCAAAATTTGGTTCTGGTGATCTATGTACCACTCTTTTTTTTTTTTTGCGGCCCTTGGAATTGGTTCAGTATGGCATTGCAGCCATTGGACCAAAAAAATGTTGTGCCCCACTGTGTTAAAGGATGAATGTAAATGAATCTAAAAATTAATAGAAAAAAAAAACATTTGTTGTTTCTAGAAAAATCCATGTCTCTATTTTGGCTCCAATTCATTGGTTAGATAGTTACCAAAAGTCACAGGGATTATTGTTGCGTGTGGCAGCTGCTCCTACCAGCCCTGATGGAGGCAACGCCGAAACGTGCGTTGGGGTGTACGTGGTTGCTGTGGGGTCCCTGATTTACTTTCCTGGGCAAGACTGATTATATTCAACTATATTATCTTTGTGGCACTTTTGAACTCACATTGACCTTCATGTTTTGTACTCGAAGATGGGAAAAAATTCCAAGTGCGGTGAAATTGCAAGAAAAAGTGCAATCCCACACTTGTTTTTTGTTTGGCTTTTTTGCTAGGTTCACTAAATGCTAAAACTAACCTGCCGTTATGATTCTCTAGGTCATTAAGAGTTCTCTTTTATGTAATTGGTGAAAAAAAACTCCAAAGTTTGCTTAAAAAAAAAAAAAAAAAAAAATTGTGCAATTTTCTGAGAACCGTAGCGTCTCCATTTTTCGTGATCTGGGGTTGGGTGCGGGCTTATTTTTTGCATGCCAGGCTGACGTTTTTAATGATACCACATTTGTGCATATGCGTTCTTTTGATCGCCCGTTATTGCATTTTAATGCAATGTCGCGGCGATAAAAAAAGTAATTCTGTCGTTTTGAATTTTTTTCTCGCTGCGCCATTATTGAATTAATGCTTTTTTTTTTTTTAATTGATCGGGCGACACCTAATGTGTGTGTGTGTTTTTTTTTTTTTTTTTTGTTTTGATTAGGGCGAAAGGGGGGTGATTTGAACTTTTATTTATTTATTTTTTTTAAACATTTTTTCTTTACTTTTGGCATTCTTCAATAGTCTCCATGCAGATCGCCCATATGTAGCAGATTTACTGCATTGATTTGAGCGCCGGCCACCGGGCGGCGCTCAAAGCAATGCGCCTGCAACAACCTGGTTGTCAGGGCAATGCGTCGCCGACCCCCGATCACGTGACGGGGGTCGGCAATGAGCTCACTTCCGGCCAGGTGGCCGGAAGCGCTAGTTAAATGCCCGCTGTCACCTTTGACAGCAGGATTTAACTAGTTAAAGGGAATCTGTCACCCTTTTTTTTGACAATCAGCTGCCAGCATTGACATCAGGGGCTTATCTACAGCATTCTGTAATGCTGTAGATAAGCCCCCGCTGTAACCTGAAAGATAAGAAAAACACGTTAAACTATACTCACCGGAGGGGGCGGTCCGGTCCGACGCCTCCCATTTTCATCCGATGCCAGCACCTCCCATCTTCATACGATGCCGTCCTCTTCTTCCCTTCCTGTCGTGGCTCCGGCTCCGGCGCACTGCTCTGCCCTGTTGAGAGCAGAGCAGAATACTGCAGTGTGCAGGCGTCAGACCTCTTCCGACGCCTGCGCACTGCAGGACTCTGCTCTGCCCTCAACAGGGCAGAGCAGTGCGCCGGAGCCACTACAGGAAGGGAAGAAGAGGACTGCATCGTATGAAGATGGGAGGTGCTGGACCGGACCGATGCCTCCGGTGAGTATAATCTAACGTGTTTTTCTTATCTTTTCAGGTTACATTGGGGGCTTATCTACAGCATTACAGAATGCTGTAGATAAGCCCCTGATGTCAATGCCGGCAGCTCATAGGGGGCAGAAAAAGGGTGACAGATTCCCTTTACTAGGCGTGGGCGGATGGCGATTCCGCTCGCGCCTATTGTGGGCACATGTCAGCTGTTCATAACAGCTGACATGTCACGGCTTTGAGGTGGGCTCACCGCTGGAGCCCATTTCAAAGCAGGTGATCCTTATCGATGATGTACTATTCAGTCATCGGTAAGGAAGGGGTTAATAGTACTGTCATCCTTCATGGACAAATGATCTGATTATGCAATACTCTATGGTTATTTATCAGTATGACTTTTTTTATGACCTTCCGCATACACTTGACGTCCTTCGGATTTTTTTTTGTAAGCACTAATGCACTTATTGTTCTCCCCCATTCACTCGTGTGCTTTTTGATATGAAAAATGTAATAGTGTTCTTCTTCCCCCTTTTACATGCCAGCGCAGTGTACTGTGCCAAATATGCATACTTTTGAGTCTTGCGTAGCTGCAGTTATGAGTGGCGTTGCATATAATTTCTTTACCTGCTAAATAGTTACTATAGATTTCTTTACCTATATGCAATTTTTTTTTTCAAGGAGTCCAAATATCTTGTCCAATGCCAACCTTGTCCTTAAGGTGACCCTGCTTGATGTGAAAGATGGTCCAGATTTGGAGCTACTTACGGGACAGGAAAAGCTAGCTTTGGCCAACAAGAAGAGGGAACGTGGCAATTTCTATTACCAGCAAGCAGATTATGTGTTTGCCATAAATTCTTATGATATAGCTCTGAGGATTGTTAACTCCAGCTCCAAAGGTTTGTCTGCAGTTGTGGTGCTTATGTCAGGACTCGTACATGGAGCCCTTATCCACACTTAGGAGCACATAATAATATCATAGTGCTATAAAAGAGCTCATGAATATGGAGGACTACCTGGCAGCAGATTTACTAGTCCTCTTGTGATGATCTCATGCTGATTTTAAATCGGTGAGTTTATCAGATCTGCAGCAAGCAGCCCAGTAAGTGACACGTCACACTATTCAGGGTCTGTCTCTACATCATGCTGCTCTCAGACTTGGTGTCAAAAACCTGGTGACAGATTCCCTTTAAGGCGCTGATGAGTCTTGCGTTACAATACTATAACCTATGCTCTAATTATTAACCATTCCTGCCTGAAGAAGTAAGCATGTACAGTTCTACAGGAAATTGTGGGCAAAGGCAACATATTTATTCTTCTGTTTCAAAATGATTCCATAATTCCATATTGGAGAGGGAAGACCCTTAATATATTTTTACATTGAGTTACGGCTTTGAGAAATGGATGTTGGCTACTATTTCACATGGTTCCCTATTAGACTGTCTGCTATTTCAACCCTGTTCACTGATGGGATAATGGATCAGGGGGTATTTGCACAGAAAAACTGTTACCATACCAAGCAATTAGGGTGCAAGTTTTATTTCCCAAAGAGACTCCTCCTGTCAATTCTGCAAACCCCCTAAATTAAACAGAAATGGACATGACAACTTAAAAACGTATAAATTTAGGTATATACCATAAACAATATAAACTTGTGTGTCCAAATGAATATTGAATGGCAGACCATTCGGGACTAAAACCAAAAAAAAAAACACCGAGCATGAAAGTATTAGGCTATGTGCCCACGATGCAGAAATGCTGCAGAATTTTTCGCAGCGTTTCCGCAACTCCCCGCTGCGGGTAAAACGCTTACGGAATTCACACGAGTTTTCCCGCTAAACACAAGCATTTCTCTCACCCATGACAGCACGATGGAGAGAGGGTGTCCGCCCATCAAGGACAGGAACCTACAGATAAAAAGGCGGCACCTCTCCTCCGCCCCCCCCAGTTGGGTTCCTGTCCTTGACGGGTGACCCGTGGATCCTGCAGCAGGCGGCAGGCTTACCTTTGAAGAGGAGCCAGGGCCGTCCCGTTCGTAGTCCTGGCAGTGAGGAGGCCCCTGCCGCGGCGGGGTCGGTGCCTGAAGCCGCCACCTCTGTAGCCGAGGGGCTGTACAGGGTGAGCGGGCGAGGAGGACCGAGCCGCCGCGCCGAAAAGGAGAATGGGGTTGGAGGGACGCCGGTACACGCAGGGGGCAGCACGCGGTACAGAGGTGTACCAATATGGCGCTGCCCCGGAAATGGAATGAAGATTTCCAGGTCCCCGCGGTCGGCGCATGCGCATCGCGCGCTCCCTGGGGCACAGCGGGGCAGGCTGGGAGGAGGAGGTGACGTCAGGGCCCGGGAGATTCAAAAGAAGACGGTGGGAGCTGCTCCTTGCTGGAAGTGTCCTATAGACATGGAGGACAGCGACCAGCATGAGGAGCAGCCAATGCAGCAGCATAAGGAGCAGCAGCAGCACAGGAACCATCGCCGGCAAAAAGAAAAGGACGGGCGAGAGGGCTGGTCCAGTAGCCACTCCACGCAGCGGAGCAAGTCGACTGCGAGGAGCAAATCGCCTCCTGTGGATCAGCCCGTGAGGGATCCGAATCCACCTCCCGAACCGGTACCTGCAACCGCGCATGATGGGGTAAGTGATCTACGTGAATGTCCCCCATTATAATAGACTTCTTTCCCTTATTAGGGAAAGAAGAAAGAAAAGACAAAGGACAGGGAATGCCCCACCTGTAGAAGGCCGCTACCAGCAGCTTGGGATAAAAAACTCTGCGACTCCTGCATACAGGAAGTTCTTTGTGATGAAACCCCGGATTAAGCCTCAGATCTAAGAGTGGTAATCCGATCGGAGTTTCAAAGTCCCCTTTCATCCCTAAAACGCAAAGAGAGGGGAAAGAAAAGGGACACAGTAGCGGCCTCCCAGTCAGAGGCCTCGACGTCAGGGGAAGTTACATCAAATACTTCAGACACCGACTCGTCATCCTCAGATGAGGAAACAGAGGGACGTCATTGCTTTCCCCTGGATGAGGTAGACATGTTAGTAAAAGCGGTAAGGTCTACCATGGGGGTAGCAGACCCTCGGCCAGATAGATCAGTCCAGGACATAATGTTCGGGGGATTAGGCCAAAAGAGACGCAGAGTATTCCCGCTAAACGAGAATGTACAGGGCCTGATAAAAAAAAGAATGGGAGAGACCAGATAGGAAGAACTCCACGGTTCCCTCCCTTAAAAGAAAATACCCATTTGACGAGGAAGCGTCCACGTCCTGGGACAGAGCCCCGAAGTTAGATGTGGCGGTCGCCAAAGCCTCGAAAAAATTTGCACTCCCCTTTGAGGATATGGGTACTCTAAAGGACCCATTAGACAAAAAAGCTGATACTTTCCTCAAGGGCACCTGGGAATCAGCAGGAGGAAATCTTAGGCCAGCGATAGCGGCAACTTGTACCTCCAGAGCCCTCATGGTGTGGGTAGACCGACTAGAGAAGCAGCTAAGGGAAGTTACACCCTGGGAGAAGATCCTGGAATCCATTCTCGTGATAAGGGGAGCGGCGGCCTCCTTAGCCGACTCTTCTGCTGATTCGATAAGGTTGTCATCCAAAACGGCAGCCCTGTCAAAGGCAGCCCTGTCAAACGCAGCCCGAAGAACGCTGTGGCTTAAATGTTGACCTGGGGATTTGCAAACTAAGATGAAACTATGTGCCATCCCTTGTGAAGGGAAATTCCTATTTGGAGAGACTTTGGATGACATCCTCGAAAAGGCGGGGGACAAAAAGAAGGGATTCCCAAATTTAGGCCCTACAGGCCCCACAGGCTTTAAAAGGTACTTTCGGAACAAAAAATTTTTTCAGAGGAGACCCCCGAGAGAACAGAAATGGGATGACAGAAGGAGAGACAAGGGGGTTCTTCTTTGGTAACTCGTCCCGAGACAAAAAGCCCTCCAAGTGACTGTTTGCCCAGGGTGGGAGGGAGGCTAAGCTTTTTTTCTCCCAGCCTGGAGGAAAATATCGACCAACCCTTGGTTATTAAATCTGAGAGGATCAGGGTTAAGGATAGACTTTCTCTCTTTCCCACCTCAAAAATATGTAGTGACCCCACTAAGATCATCAGTAAAAGAACAAGAAGCCCTCGAAAAAGAGGTCCTAAGCCTGTTGAACAAAAAAGTCCTCCTGGAGGTTCCCCCGTGGGAGAAAGGCAGAGGATTCTACTCGCCTCTCTTCCTAATAACCAAACCGGACGGTACCTTCCGGACAATTATAAATCTAAAAAGACTGAACGATTATGTCAAAAGCGAGAAATTCAAAATGGAGTCGATCAAGTCGACCATCAAAATTCTCTTTCCACATTGCTTCATAGTAGTATTAGACCTCAGCGATGCCTACTATCACGTCCCCATCCACAAAGACTCCCGACAATACCTCAGACTTGCGGTCTCCATAGGAGGCGAAATAAGGGAATTTCAGTACAGGGCCCTGCCATTTGGGATCTCGGTAGCCCCGCGAATCTTCATGAAACTAGTGGCAGAGATGATGGCTCACCTAAGAGAACAAGATGTTCTAATAGTCCCATATCTGGACGACTTTTTAATAGCAAGCAACTCAGCCCAAAGATGCAGGGAACAGAGGGACAGAGTGATGGGCACTATAAGAAACCTCGGATGGCTCCTAAACCTAAAAAAATCAAGGCTGGAGCCCAGGAAAGTCCAGGAGTTCCTAGACCTGACACTAGACTCAAACACCCAGGAGTGTTACCTGCCAGACCACAAAAAAGAGAGGATCGCTCAGATGGTAGCAAGAGCAACGCAGAACCCTTCCATGACGTTAAGAAAAGCAATGTCACTGTTAGGGTCCCTCTCCGCATGCCTGCCGGCGGTCCAGTGGGCACAGCTACATACGAAAGATCTCCAATGGGGTGTTTAACCAACCAGTCAGCATTAAGAGGTCACTTGGAAGGTTACGTTACACTAGACTCCAAAACTATTCGTTCCCTAGCTTGGTGGGGAAACAGAGACAACCTATTTAAAGGGATTCCCTGGGTGATAAAAGTCACACACATAATCACCATGGTTGCCAGTCCCAAGGGATGGGGAGCACACATGAGCAACAGGGTGGCTCAGGGGGAATGGGGAGGTCAGGAACTAGAAGCCTCCTCGAACCAAAAGGAACTGCTGGCAGTAGGCTACGCCCTAACACACTTTCTACCGGTATTAAAGGGACATCGTGTCCGAATATTTTCGGACAATCGAGTGACTGTGGTCTACATAAATCATCAGGGGGGAACCAGGTCCCAAACACTAATGAATACATCCTCTGAAATATTCACGCTTACCGAGAAAAACCTAGTGTCCCTATCTGCACTACACATACGGGGAGCAGAGAACCAGACAGCAGACTTTCTAAGTCGCACCCAGCTACATCAAGGGGAGTGGGTTCTAAAACAGTCCATTTTTTCGGAAAATTGTAAAAATGTGGAGAACCCCGGACATGGAGCGGTTTGCCGACCACAAAAACAAAAAAGTGGAAGCATTTTGTTCCCAGGACCCTGGATGCGTTTATGCTTCCATGGACGCAGGGCGTAATGTATGCCTTTCCACCGCCCATTCTCATCCCGGCAGTCATAAGGAAAGTCAGAGAAGACACAGGGCTGTGGAGTCGGTAAGCCAAACCTGCGACTCCGACTCCGACTCCTCAATTTCCCTTACACCGACTCCGACTCCACGACTCCGACTCCGACTCCCACATATATTGCTTATATTTAAGTGAAAAATGTATTGTAGTACAATGTGAACATCAGACATTTAATCATTTCTATGATACAATAATCAAGATATTTAGATAGAACATAATATCTATTTATCTATTTGGAATCTATTGACAGATTTGCAGTGCAGTGTTTCTTTATTCAACCATTAAAGGTCACACAATAAAGGACGGGCAGATAACATGAGGCATGTGGGGAAAAAAGACGGACGACAGCCTGGACCTGTTGAAGCGTCTGTGTACGCGAAATGGCTGTGGTCCGTCTTTTTCCCTGCATGCCTCATGTTATCTGCCCGTCCTTTATTGTGTGCCCTTTAATGGTTGAATAAAGAAACACTGCACTGCAAATCTGGGTGCGTGCCGCATCTTTTTCCTTCTGTTACAAATATATATATATATACATATTATACAGTATATATACTGTGTATGTGTGTGTGTGTGTGTGTGTGTGTGTATATATATATATATATATATATATATATATATATATATATATATATATATATATATATATATATTATACACATATCTCGGCTAAGATAAAGCCTAGATCCTCAGGCTACAGTCACACTATGGGCGTAGCCAGGATCAAACCTGGGTGGGGGGCAGAACTTCATACTATTCTGCAGAATTTCATAATGCACACCTCAGCTGCTGCAGAACCTCATACTGCACACCCCTACACTTGAAATAAAAAGCCTGCACCTTAACATGTGAATGTAGTCTATTTATTCCAACTATCAATTGATGTTGATGTGTTACTGAAGACGAGCAATGCCTGACCTGGGCGTCCTTTTGGGCAGCTATGAGGTGTACCTGACTGGTGCTAAAAAAAGGAGTGTTAGTCTGTGTGCTACCCGGCTTCCATTCTTTTTGGTACAGATATGATATGGATAGACAGATATGGATAAATGGATATATACAGTAGATAGAGCAGATTTCTAATCTGCTTTTGCTATTGAAAACATTATCTATGAGCTCAAAAACCTTTCAGGTTATGCGGTTTTTGAAAAAGCTGATCGGCTTTTGCAACTGAAAAACGTATCCTCAAAAAACGCAGGAAAAGCGCTGTGTATGAATGTAGCCTTAGATCAGGAATAGAACAGCCATTTATAGGACATTTCATAACTTTCCCAAATTCCTATGAAAAAATATTCAGCACATTCTGCATTGAACTACTGTACCCAATTTATTATATATTTTAGGAGTCGGAGTCGGTCTATTTTATACTGACTCCAACTCCGACTCCACCAAAATGAGCACCGACTCCGACTCCACGACTCCGACTCCACAGCCCTGAGAAGACAGGGCACAAATGATATTAATAGCCCTGTTTTGGCCAAAAAGAACTTGGTTTTCCTGGCTGAGAATACTGTCAATAACCGACCCCTGGGTTCTACCAGATCTTTCCGACCTTCTGTCCCACGGTCCCGTGTTACACCCTCGGGCAGTGAACCTCCATTTAACAGCATGGAATTTGAAAGGGCACTGCTGAGGGGGAGAGGGTTTTCAGAAAACCTGGTTTCCACGCTACAAAAGAGTAGGAAACCGATCACAACCAGGGCCTATGGTAGAACTTGGAAGAAATTTCTATCTAGCTCTGGGGTAAGGGTTCAAGATGGAATCCAAATTGACAAAATTCTCGAATTCCTACAAAAAGGGTTAGAGCAGGGGCTGGCAACTAATACATTGAAGGTACAGATAGTGGCTCTAGGTGCCCTTTATAACCAGGATGTGGCAGGCAACCCTTGGGTGGCATGACTTATGAGGGCCGCAGCCAGGTCTAGGCCAATAACCACCCAGAAAATACCATCATGGGATCTAAACCTAGTGTTGTCTCCACTAACAGGGCCCCCATTCGAGCCCATCCAATCAGCACCCCTAAAAACTATACTTTTTGTGGCCCTATCATCCCCTCGCAGAGTGAGCGATATTCAGGCTCTGTCAGCAATACCCCCTGCTCACTAAAATCCTGGACGATAGTCATATTAAAACCTGATCCAGCATACCTACCTAAGGTGTCGACACACTTACATAGGTCCCAAGAAGTGGTCCTTCCTTCCTTCCTTCTGCCCAAACCCTAGGAATAGGGGAGAGGAGAAATTTCACACCCTGGATGTGAAGAGGTGCCTAGTTCAGTTCCTAGAGGCCACCAAGGGATGTAGGAAGGAAGAGTCTCTCTTTGTGTGTTTCCAGGGACCTCGGAAGGGACTCAAGGCATCCAAGAGTACCCTAGCAAGGTGGATAAGGGATGCGATTGCCCTGGCGTATTCATCCAGTGGGAATACCATCCCGGAGGGTCTAAAAGCTCACTCTACAAGGGCAATGGCGATCTCATGATCAGAAAGATCAGAGGTATCAATAGAGCAGATCTGTAAGGCGGCCACCTGGTCAACACCTTCTACCTTTTTTAGGCACTATCGCTTAGATCTAGCCTCTACGTCTGACCTGACCTTCGGGAGAAGGGTCCTTCAGGCAGTGGTCCCTCCCTAAGCTACCAATCTCTGAAATTCTCACCGTGGTGCTGTCATGGGTGAGAGAGAATAGCTTAGTTACTCACCGATAACGGTGTTTCTCGGAACCCATGACAGCAACCACTTATTCCCCCCCCTTTCACGTGTGCGGTGAGCACGACTTAATGTGTGTAAAGTGTTTTTTGTTAGACACGGGGCTTCTCCATAATATGCAATATTATAATGTTATGTATATACTTTTGTTAACTAACCGGGAGACCCTCTGATGCTCTGTATCCAACTGGGGGCGGAGGAGAGGTGCTGCCTTTTTATCTGTAGGTTCTTGTCCTTGATGGGCGGACCCCCTCTCTCCGTGGTGCTGTCATGGGTTCCGAGAAACACCGTTATCGGTGAGTAACTAAGCTATTTGCAAGCGTTTTTAGCTTGTAGAATGCTAATTTGAAGCATCGCTTGGAAAAGTGATTGACAGGTTGGTCACACTTGTCAAGCATAGTGCTTGACAAGTGTGACCAACTTTTTACTATTGCTGCTGCCTATGCAGCATCAATAGTAAAAGAATATTATAAATAATTTAAAAAAGTAAAAGAATGCTAAAAATAATTTAAAAAATAAAAATAGGGATATACTTACCCTCTGTGGGCCCCCGGAGTTCTCCCGGTCCTCAGTGACGCTGTCGGCAAGCTCCGTTCCCAGGGATTCATTGCGAGAATCGCCTCAGATGGCGTAGCGATCTCGCAAGCGTGACGTCATCTTGGATGAATCTCTCAATGCATCCCTGGGAACGGCAGATGCTGGCATCGCCGCGTGCAGCGCTGAGGACTCCGGGGGCCATCAGAAGGTGAGTATATCCCGATTTTTAATTTTTTTTTTTTTTTTTTATGTAATTCTATTTTTTTACTGGAATATGGTACCCAGGGCATGGAGGAGAGTCTCCGCTCCTCCAGACCCTGGGTACCATCCGCACATGAAGCGCTCATTTTACGCATGGTGGGCATAGGCACATGCGTAAAGTGAGCGTTTCAATGTAATCCTATGGCGGCGGAATCGCATGGCCACAGCAATTGTGGAATCCCATAGGATTGCATGGGAATGCGTTTTTAAAAGCATTTCCCCTGCGGCAAAAATGCGGCGGAAACGCTTAAAAAATGCAACTTGGGCACTCAGCCTGAATGTCGCAATAATGAAAGGGACGAAAAAAGATGGAGAAGGGGATATTAAAAAATGCCTTTATTAATAAAGTGAATGGCAAAATGGTATAATGTGCAAGTGTGTCCACACTAAAAACAGATAAAAATAGATCAATAAAATATAGCACCATAAACAAAATGATGAAAATAAAAACCAGGACCGCTAAGAACAATCATGAAAAATGCTGAATTAGAGTGTATTAAATAAAGAAATGTGTGTGTATGTATTATGAATAAAAGTATGCATCAGCAATTCACAATATATGATTAAATCTAACAGTTTAAGGCTGAGTTCACACGTGGCGTTTTTTTCGCGTTTCCGCTGCAGTTTTAACCGCGCAATTTTGCCGCGAAAAATAAGCATCCCATGCATTCCTATTGGATTCCTCAATGCTGTGCTAATGCTGCGATTTTTACCGTGGCGGAATCGCTTCGCGGTAAAAAAACGCAGCATGCTCATTAATTTTGCGGAATCGCGGCGATCTCGCACCCATAGGAATGCATTGTTCTGCTTTCCGCATGTGGATGTGCACACCATGCGAAAAGTAAGCAGAACATTTGCGGATGGTACCCACTGTCTGGAGGAGAGGAGACTGTCCTCCGTGCTTTGGGTACCATATCCCTGTAAAAAATAGAATTTAAAATAAAAAATATTGTTATTCTCACCTTCCAACGTCCCGCCTCTCTCCACGCTCCCGGTCCCAGTAAGCCTTTGCGAGCGATGACGTCCGTTCTCGCGGGATCGCGAAGTCTCGTGGTCATTCGTGTGACGTCATTGCAAATGACCGCAAGACGTCGCGATCCCGCGAGAACAGACGTCATCGCGGTAATTGTCGCAAAGGATTACTGGGACCAGGAGCGTGGAGAGAGGCGGGAAGGCTGCGCGGGACGTCGGAAGGTGAGAATAACAATATATTTTTTTTATTATTATTATTTTTTACATTCTATCTTTTACTATTGAGGCCGCATAGGCGGCCTCAATAGTAAAAAGTTGGTCACACTCGTCAAACACTATGTTTGACGAGTGTGACCAACCTGTCAATCAGCTAATTACGCTTGCAAAATGCTAGTTTTTCCGCCGGAAAATCGCGGGAATTTAAAATGCGATTTTCCCGCGGAATAGAATTCTGGAATTCTCGCGGTAATTTCCGCAAGAGTTCCACTACATGTGAACCCAGCCTAATAATGCTGTATTATAGCTAAATCATCAATACACACTGAAAAACATATCAGCAAGGATGTTGATTAACCGTGCTGGAAGATACATATGGCCATGCATATCAGTGGTCTATCACCCAATAGTATGCAAATAAAAACTATTGATAATCATAAATCAGTTCAAAGGAACATATAAATAATGTATACCAACTAGATCATATAGGGATGACCAACAATGAATATATAAATAGTACTTGGTAATGATGTGATGGCGGACTGGTGCAGTGCGGAGCACAACCCGATGCGCGTTTCGAATCTGCGTCCTTAGTCAGGGAGACATTTTGTCTAAGGGGCTGAGCCTGATCCATATGTGGCCAGTATCGGCTGTGTTATACGTATGTCACTCTTATCTGCCAGTAAAGCAATAACTCTGCTGCAGCTTAGCGCCTTAGATACTGCAATCAATAGCAACCATAGCGTATTAGCAGTTAGGGTGTTGGACCCTGTCTGTCCTCGTTTCCTCCAAGGCCAATAATAAAAAAAAAAAATTGCAGTGGGTTCATGAATAGGGGATACTTGGCTTGGAAATATTAAGGAAGACTGGTCCATTCTCCTATTAGAAACCCATGTAGCGAGTAATGCTTGTGAAAGCCTCTGTTCTAGTGTTAACCTGTTTCCTGCCTTCTTATCTCTGCTTCTAGTTGATTTCACACATGAAGAAGAGGGTGAATTGCTGGATGTTAAAATGAAGTGTCTGAATAACCTGGCAGCTTCACAGTTAAAATTGGATCACTTTGAGGCAGCCCTGAAGTCATGTAACGTGGTGCTGGAGCAGCAGCCAGAAAATATTAAGGCCTTGTTCAGAAAGGGAAAGGTAATGGAAAGACACAGATGGAAACCAGAATCTGCAGTTGAAACTGACCCGCCATCAGATTTTTTTAACCTTCCTGTTGATCACGGTTGTGGTGTAAGAGCAATTATTTGTATCCTTCCTGCCTGTTACTCTGTGAAGTCAGACAGGTAGCAGTTTGTGAACGATCTAAATGTGACTACTACTTCTCTATTATTCGGCTGAGATAACATTGCTTCTTACAAGCCTCTGATGACATCACAACCTTGTGTAGTTTCAGGTGAAGGACACGATGTCCACAAAACCACTTGTTTACTGTGCATTTCTTGTCATCTCCACTAGATGTCTCCCTAGCTCAGCGATGACATGTAACACATGCCTCACTCAGCAGTGATCTATCCTTAGGAGGATTACTGTAGACCAGGGGTGGGGAACCTTTTTCTGCCGAGGGCCATTTGGAATTTTATAATAGCGTTCGGGGGCCGCATAAAATTATTAATAATGATGAGCGAGTATACTCATTGCTCGGGTTTTTCCGAGCATGCTCGGGTGTCCTCTGAGTATTTTGGCGTGCTCGGAGATTTAGTTTCTGTCAACGCAATTGCATGATTTGCAGCTGCTGGTCAGCCTGAAAACATGTGGGGATTCCTTAACAAACAGGCATTCCCTCACATGTATTCAGGCTGTCCAGCAGCCATAAATCATGCAGCTGAGGCGACGAAAACTAAATCTCTGAGGTCCCCAATAGGCAGGTAAATGTTCCCAATAGGCAGCACAGGTCCCCCAAAAGGCAGGTAAATGGCCCCAATAGGCAGCACAGGTCCCCATTAGGCAGCATAGGTCCCCAATAGGCAGGCAAATGTCCCCATTAGGCAGCAGAGGTCCCCATTAGGCAGCAGAGGTCCCCATTAGGCAGCAGAGGTCCCCATTAGGCAGGTAAATGTCCCCAATAGGCAGGTAAATGTCCCCAATAGGCAGGTAAATGTCCCCAATAGGCAGGTAAATGTCCCCAATAGGCAGGTAAATGTCCCCAATAGGCAGGTAAATGTCCCCATTAGGCAGCATAGGTCCCCATTAGGCAGCATAGGTCCCCATTAGGCAGCATAGGTCCCCATTAGGCAGCATAGGTCCCCATTAGGCAGCATAGTTCCCCAATAGGCAGGCATGTCACCATTGGGCAGCACAGGTCCCCAATAGGCAGCACAGGTGCCCAGTAGGCAGTATTAGGTCCCCAATAGGCAGTATAGGTCTCCAATAGGCAGCACCGGTCCACAGGTCCCCAATAGGCAGGTAACTGTCCCCAATAGGCAGGAAAATGTCCCCATTAGGCTGCACAGGTCCTCATTAGGCAGCACAGGCTCCCAATGGGCAGGAAAATGTCCCCAATAGGCAGGTAAATGTCCCCATTAGGCAGCACATCTCCGTAAGAGGCAGCACAGGTCCCCATTAGGCAGCACAGGTCCCCATTAGGCAGCACAGGTCCCCAATAGGCAGGCATGTCACCATTGGGCAGCACAGGTCCCCAATAGGCAGCAAAATGTCCCCATTAGGCAGCACAGGTCCCCAATAGGCAGCACAGGTCCCCCAAAAGGCAGGTAAATGGCCCCATTAGGCAGCACAGGTCCCCATTAGGCAGCATAGGTCCCCAATAGGCAGGCAAAGGTCCCCATTAGGCAGCACAGGTCCCCATTAGGCAGCACAGGTCCCCATTAGGCAGCACAGGTCCCCATTAGGCAGCAAAATGTCCCCATTAGGCAGCACAGGTCCACAATAGGCAGGAAAATGTCCCCAATAGGCAGGTAAATGTCCCCATTAGGCAGCACAGGTCCCCACAATAGGCAGGAAAATGTCCCCATTAGGCAGCATAGGTCCCCAATAGGCAGGCATGTCACCATTGGGCAGCACAGGTCCCCAATAGGCAGCACAGGTGCCCAGTAGGCAGTATTAGGTCCCCAATAGGCAGTATAGGTCTCCAATAGGCAGGCAAATGTCCCCATTAGGCAGCAGAGGTCCCCATTAGGCAGCACAGGTCCCCAATAGGCAGCAAAATGTCCCCATTAGGCAGCACAGGTCCACAATAGGCAGGAAAATGTCCCCAATAGGCAGGTAAATGTCCCCATTAGGCAGCACAGGTCCCCAATAGGCAGGAAAATGTCCCCATTAGGCAGCATAGGTCCCCATTAGGCAGCATAGGTCCCCATTAGGCAGCATAGGTCCCCATTAGGCAGCATTGGTCCCCAATAGGCAGGCATGTCACCATTGGGCAGCACAGGTCCCCATTAGACAGCACAGGTGCCCAGTAGGCAGTATTAGGTCCCCAATAGGCAGTATAGGTCTCCAATAGGCAGCACCGGTCCACAGGTCCCCAATAGGCAGGTAACTGTCCCCAATAGGCAGGAAAATGTCCCCATTAGGCAGCACAGGTCCTCATTAGGCAGCACAGGCTCCCAATGGGCAGGAAAATGTCCCCAATAGGCAGGTAAATGTCCCCATTAGGCAGCACATCTCCCCATTAGGCAGCACAGGTCCCCATTAGGCAGCACATCTCCCCAATAGGCAGCACAGGTCCCCATTAGGCAGCACATACTGACCTGGTGTTGAACACAGTGACTCCTGGATGGCCCCCAGGCCCCGCACCGCGCACACAGCAGCACACGGTCACCACCGCACCGGTGACCGGGGTGATGAAGATGGCAGGCTGGGGTGATGAAGAAGGCAGGCCGGGGAGGCAGGCCGCAGACCAGTCCAGCGCAGCTCACACTCTGGCGCGCGATTACTCGTCCTCTTCATTAGTATCAGTGCGCGGGGGGCGCTGGGGTCCAGCGGGGTGTGCTCAGTCCCCGTCAGTGTGTGCACGTATCAGTGCGCGGTATCCAGCGGGCGGGGCTAGGAAGCAGAGCAAGAGTGCTCCTCTGGCTCCTGCAACAAGGTACCCGATCGCGGCTCTGGAGCAGCTGCGGGCCTGATCAAATGATATGGCGGGCCGTATACGGCCCGTGGGCCGGACGTACCTCACCCCTGCTGTAGACCCTCCTCAGGGATTCCCAGCATGACTGGCATTTAGCCATGCTTTTATCCTGTTTCCATGTATTTTAATGTTTTTGGGTTATTTCTGATTGTGTTATGTACTAAGGTTTTTTTTTCCAAGGCATAATTCATTTTGAAACTGTAAAAAGCCTTCCCACCTTCCACCCACAAAGTGAAGGTATTAAAGTGGTTATCTGAAATTATTTGATTTTATTACTACAGGCCTAAGAACTAACTGTTCTACCAGGCACCTATCTCTGCCGGCACAAGAGTTGTCACGGACTGCTTCTGACATCATACTGATGGACAGCCGACTTCTCGGGGTTAGGTAGTGGCGAGCCGGCTGTCAACCAGCATGACGTCTGCAGTCACACCCCGTCAACAGAGTGGAATAGAAGCCATTGCTCTGTCAATGTGATGTCAGCGGAAGTCACAGAATGGCTGCCAGGAGTGGTCAGTAGCCATTCTGTGCAGGCAGAGATTGCCCTGGGCAGATTAGGCAGGTACTTAGCAACTACCTTCCTGTAATTAAGTTCTTGGGCCCATAATAAAGAAATCAAATAGTCAAAAAACTCCTTTAAGTCCTAATATATTTATATTTTTTTAATAAACTTTTTTTTAATTGTTGTGTGTGTTTGTGTCCACATTTGAAGAAAATATTCAGCTTTTATGACCGTTACGTGATAAGAAATGTATTCATGCTCTTGCTTTCAATTTCTACTTCTCTATCTGTAGGTATTGGCCCAGCAGGGAGAATACAGTGAGGCTATATCCATCCTGAGGAAGGCATTGAAGCTAGAGCCATCCAATAAGGTACTTGGCACAAAATGATTGTGGCTGTATTTTACGGTCTGTGTTAAGGACACAATTGCCAGCCTGACCGATGTCTCTCTTGATTTGAGGTAACGGTTGCATAGGCACCTGTGAATCTGGCCAAAAAATGAATATACCGTATATACTCATGCATAAGCCGAGATTTTCAGCCCATTTTTTTGGGCTGAAAGTCCCTCTCGGCTTATACACGAGTCATATACCTAGGGGTCGGCGGGGGACAGGGGTGTCAGAGAGCATACTGACCCCCTCGACGGGTCTCTGCAGCCCCCCTCCCCCGCTTCTCCCATGGTCTCCCTTCCTCATATTCATGAGTTTAATGAGCGGTACCACGTGACCGCTGAAGGAAGGGAGACTGTGGGAGAAGCGGGGGGGGGGGGGGGGGGGGGGGGCGGCTGAAGAGACCGCACCAGGAGGGGGTAAGTATATCCAATATTCACCTGTCCCTGGTCCATCGCTGCTTGCTGCTGTCTGCTGTATCCTCTGTCAGTGACGTTTAGGCAGCAGAGGGCGCGATGACTCTGCTCCCTGAACAATCACTGACACAGGACGCGGCAGACAGGCGATGGACCCGGGGACAGGTGAATATCGCAGGTGCTGGGTCCTGAGCCAGCGGCGACACGGCACTTTTCCCCCATAGCGCACCGGTGTCCCTTGCCGGCTCAGGACCCGGCGCTTGGCCCCCAGCGACGAGAGGGGAGTATGTCATTTTTTTTTTTTTTTTTTGCAGCATATGGGGGCATAATCTATGGAGCATCTTATGGGGGCATAATCTATGGAGCAGCATATGGGGGCATAATATATGGAGCATCTTATAGGGGCATAATATATGGGGCATTTTATGGGTGCATAATGTATGGAGGATCTTATGGGGGCATAATATATAGAGCATCTTATGGGGGCATAATCTATGGGTTGGCTTATACACGAATTTATACGGTAACTGGAAGTACAATACATTCTAAAACCTTATTTATTCAGGCTAAGAACAGTACAAGTATGTGCACACATTAGCAACCATTTTTTTGTTACTGAAATACATCTGCAATTAAAATAAAGTGACTTTAGCAATAGGCATTGATGAAAAAGTAAAAAGGTCCTATTTTAGGTCTACAGCTCCTATGCATCTCCATTATCATAGCCTACAAAAAAACTATGCAGTCTGATTCTGAAGTATTTCTATTGCAATTTCTCCTGTGCTTCATATTTAGATAGTTTCAGATTGATGGTAGCAAAACCATGAAGGAAAATACGGAAACAAGGAGTAAAGAAACACATGTGAAACAAACTATAATTCCTTAAAGTACCCTTTTTTATTGGAATGACAGCTTTACACACCCCTTTAGCATTCCCTCACACAGCTTCATCATGTAGGCACCTGGAATGACTTCCAACAGTCATGCAGGACTTCCAAGGTGTTTTGGGTCCTTAACCGGTTGCAATACAAATTTGATTTCTCGATCGCTTCATTAGGGGACACAGTAACGATGGGTGTGTGCTGCTGTCACTAGGAGGTTGCCACTATGCCGTGAAAAAAATGTTAACTCCACCTCCGCAGTATACACCCCTCTGACCGGCTGTAGGACAATCAATTTTGCTTGGTGTCAGCAAGAGGTGGACAGGGGTCTCTCGCACACCCAGGCCTACCTCAATGTGTGTCATTCCTTTTCAGGTAACTGTTGGAGGGGATACAGAGTGGATCTGTCACTACTGTACTCCCACATAGGAGATGTGAGTACAGCGTGTACTGCCACCCCGTATCCTCATAGTTCTCAAAGGCATGGCCTTAAGACCTAACACAGAAGCGTGTTGAGGCGATCGGACCCGGCCCTGACCTCCGTCTCCAACCACTCGCCCACCAGAGCCTGATGGTTAAAGGAGACATCCTTCAGAAAGGATTTCTCTCCCAAATCCTTTCTGTCAGGTAAAGCGGCTCCCTATCACAAGGTGAGCAGAAAGCAAAGGGCTGCAGCATTTTGCTTATTAACTTTTCGCTTTCGATTTAGCAATAGAAAGAAGGAAAAAACAAAAAAAAAAAAAGTTGAGGATTTACCTCTGCAGAGCAACTTGGGCAGATCCTTTCTTTCCCCAGAGCTCCTGCGAGGGGCTTGCTGGACCTAGACTCCTGGCTTCACGGGGAGCCCAGAGGGCGCCCCCTTCCAGTGATCCCACGTTGCGGCGCAGCCCCTCGTTGTTTCACTAGGTCTGCGGCGGTTTGTTCCCATGCGCCTGCAGCGGCGGGGGCGTGAAAAATCCAGGCCCCAGCTTCTCGCGCTCTCCCCGCAGCAGGTCCCAGTGTCACTAGGGCAAAGCACTTCCGGGGTAAGCCCCGCCTACTACCATATTTTTCCAGGACCAATGCCATCTTTGGAATCCAAGGGTCCTGGAACCTAGTTCCGCCCACTGGCCTCCGGCTGGCTTATTAACCCCCACGGACAACGGCAACTGAGGTCCACGCCGCTTTCTTTCCATCGCTCTCTTCTGGGTGGCGCGGTTTCTTTCCAGGAGCAGAATCCAGCTAGCCTTCCTGACGACGGGGACACAGGATACCGGTACAGTGAGTTGCTGCGCTGTCACCTTTTTTCCACTGCTCTTACTCCCCTAACCGCCAGCATCAGTTAGTGGGACAGTCAGTATGCCCAAAGGAGAGCTGTCTCGTTCCTCTTCGTCTGCCACCATTGTGAAATACTTTGTATGTACCTCATGTAATGGCAGGCTTCCTTCAAGTCAGTCCTCCCCTCTGTTCCTAGACTGCAGTGAACCCACTGTATCACCTATGCAGGAAAGCGGGATCAGCCCCCCTTCCTTTTCTGCCAAAACCCCTGTATTATCTCAAGAGGCTGATGATGCGGCCTTGCCTGCCGCCCAGGGGTCATCTTTTGCCTCCGGGGACAATGAGGTTCCTTGCCCAGGGTGGGCTTCCTCTTTGTCTAAATCCATGGCCGACCTTACCAAGGTGTCACAGACCTTGGTAACGGTACTCAACAAATTGCCACTTCAGACTCCAGTGACTTCCGGCACGCCGAAGGAGTCTTTTTGGGACCTCTAGAGGCTGTAAGAGGCTCAGACCGGACCACCAGCCCAGGTCCCCTTCTTGCTATATCTCACCACCAGAGTTTGTCTGGCAGTCTGCCTCTTCCCGATCCTACTGGAATGAGGCGAGGCGTTATCAGAGACACCCTCAGAGGAGGATTCAGAGTACGGGACGGAGCATTCCCGGGACATCAAGGATATGATCCAGGGCCTCATTGCCGCGGTCACTGAGACCTTTAACGTTCAGGACTCTGCATCGAAACCCGCAGAGCAGGCGTTTTTGTTTAAGCGACACAAGTCCCCCTCCAAAGTCTTTCTTCTCAGAGATTTTTGAGGAAGTCCTGGCCAGGGAGAGGGAGAATTTGACCAGGTGCTTTCAGAGAGGAAGTTACTTCAGGACTCTGTATCCCTTCCCTCCAGAACTCCCCGCTAACTGGACAGCCTCACCTTCGGTGGATCCACCAGTGTCGAGACTAGCTACTAATACAGTCCTTCCGCTCGCCGATGGGGCAGTGCTTAGGGATCCTAACGACAGGATGGTAGAATCCTTGGCAAAATCTGCCTTTGAGGTAGCAGCCACTATATTATGTCCGACCTTTGCTTCACCCTGGGTATCTAAATCAGTTACAAAATGAGCCAAACAGCTTAGACAGGGCATTTGGCCGTGGCTCCACCAACGGAACTTGCAGATCTCGCGGACCAAATATCACAAGCAGGGAAGGTATATGGTATCGGCAGCCTTGGACGCCTCGTCATGCGCATCTCAAGCATCCAGTAACGTGGTAGCCGTCCGACGGACGGTCTGGCTAAAAGCCTGGCAAACTCATTTATCTTCAAAAAAGTCCCTTACTGGCTTACCTTTCAGGGGTCCCGACTCTTTGGTGGAATGTTGGGCCAAATCATTAAGGACGCGACAGGGGGCACAAGTTCCTTTCTCCCTCAGTCCAAGACTCGTTACCTCCTAAAAAGCAAGGCCCAACTTTTTTGTTCCTTTTGTCGTACTCCGACGACGGATGCTTGCATCCAAAGTTCAGAGGTCACAGGCGCCTAAGGATAAAAAGGTTTCCTTTCGAGACACACCTTCCTGGCATGGCCGTAGTTCCCACAGCAAACCTGACGCCCACAGGGATCTCCACTTTTTTTTCCCCAAGTTAGGGGGCTGTCTTCTCTTCAGAAACATTTGGCTGGGGTCGGTAGAAGACGCTTGGGTAAAAGAGGTGGTATCCACAGGTTACAAAATAGATTTCATCTCGCTCCCGCAAGACCGTTTTTTCTTATCTCGGCCCCCAAGAGATGCTTCTCTCGTCCGAGGTTTTTTTGCAGCCATCAACTCTCTCCTCAGCTCAGGAGTCATCGTTCCCATTCCCGAGCAGGAACGTTTCACAGGTTTTTACTCAAACCTGTTCATGATACCAAAAAAGGATGGCTCAATTCGGCCGATTCTAGACCTCGAGATGCTGAACAAGTGGGTTCGCCTACGGCGTTTCAGGATGGAGTTGGTTCGTTCGATGATTACTTCTATGGAGGAACAGGAATTCCTGTGCTCCATAGACATTCGGGATGCCTACCTGCACGTTCCTATTTTTTCGGGGTACCAGAAGTCCCTGCGCTCCGCTACCCTGCAGGATCATTTTCAGTTTGTGGCCCTACCATTTGGTCTGGCAACAGCCCCCAGGGTATTCACAAAAGTTATGGCGGTGCTGGTAGCCAGTTTAAGAATCAAAGGAATAGTGCTTGTCCTGTATCTCGATGATGTTCTCGTCAAAGCACCATCCTTCACTCAGGCTCAGGAAAATATATCAGTGGGCATCGACACCCTGGCCCGGTTTGGGTGGCTTATCAACAGGAAAAAAATCCTGTCTTACGCCAACCCAACGCCAAAAGTTCTTAGGCATGCTATTCGACACCAGTCTGTCAAATTGTTTTAATAGCAGCTGCAGTTTTTTTATATATTTTATATGATCTCAATTATTCATTGAATAACGGGAATCACTTGATTGGAGAAAAGAAAATCCGGCCATGATCGTGTTTTCCAGGGTCTAGGCTCATATTAAAACTGCAATGAGGGAATGAAAGCCCCCTAGTGGCTGCTGTTTTAATGCGTATCTGCAGTTGCTAAGGGGTTAACACACACTGACTTGTTTCTTTCATCCTTGTTTCCCTATCCCCTTCATGACACGGCCAATTTTCGTGTTTGTTTTTTCCTCCCCTTTTTCCCAGAGCCATATTTTTATTTTTTTTTTAAATTTCCTGTCCACACAGAGGTATGAGGGCATGTTTTTTGCGAGACGGGCTGTACTTGTGAATGACACCATTCAATTGACCACATAGTGTGTTGGGAAATAGGGGGAAAAAAATTTCAAGTGGGGAAAAATTGTGGAAAAAAACAATTTTTTTTCTTGGTTGGGGGGGGGGGGGGGTGTTAATTCTTTTACAGTGTACATTTTGTGCTCAAACTAACCTTACCATATGATTCTGCTCATCAGTATGATTTTTTTTTTTTTTTATTTTAAAAGAATGAGCGGTTTGGAAATAAAATTTTGAGGGATTGTTGCACAGTTTTGAGACCTGTAACGTTTACCTTTTTTAGTTGATGGAGCTGTTTGATGGCTTATTTTTTGTGGGGTGAGTTGTTTTTATTGATACCATTTTGGGATAGAGATTACATTTTGATCGATTGTTACAGCATTGTTTGTGGTTTTGCAGCAACCATCCAAAAAAAAGAAATTTTGCTATTCTTGAATTTTTTTTTTTGTGTATGGTATTTACTGATCGGGTTGATTAATTTTAACAACTTGATTGTTTTTTCTGAACGTGGCAATGCCACATACATACATATTTTTTTTTAATTCTCTATTTTTAGTGGGGGGAAGAGCGGGGTGATTTGATCTAGGGGACTTGAAGCTGCGATCGTCTGATTGCTTGTGCTATATACACATTGCCACAGCACTGCTATAAATAGTAAACATCACGGTCTCCTTCGAAGCCTGGTTGCAGGCTGGATTACAAGAGATCTCTGTAATGACAAGCACGGGGGTCTTCAATGGACCGCTGGATGTCATAGTAGTCCATTGGCGATTGTGACCATGTCATGGGCGTGCCGATGGGTACATGGAATGACACACCCGCATGCCAGCGTGTGTTAACCCCTTAACGATCGCTGATACGCCTTTTAACGGCAGCAGTTAAAGGTACTTAAACCACAGGGCCACTTTTTAACGGCGCTGAGAATAAGGGTATAGCTCCCCCCAGCATCAGAATTTCTCTGGGGTCTCTGCTACCGGGGGTAGCTGAGACCCCAGGGAACATGATTTGGGTCAGTTTCTACCGACCCCGATGTTGTAATCACCGTTATTAATGGTATAACGGTGTCCGCAGAAAAAAAAAGGGTCAGACTTTCCATTTAATTTCTCCTCTGATGTGATCGCACATCAGAGGAGAGAGAAATGGGGTACCCAGATTCCCCCCCTTTACACTGCAACCCCCTGTGAAGTCCCCCTGGCCGCTAGCATCTTTTTCCTGGGAGGAAATGGCGGGCACATGTTACAGAGAGTAGGTAACAACAAGCTTAAGAAGCTGACAGTCCATTGAGATCTGCCGGCCTGCACCCGGCAACAATAGGAAATTTTTCCTATTGGTTCATTTTGATCACTGTGATAGACCCTATCACAGTGATCAAAAAAAATAGTAAATCAAACCCCCCCCTTTAGTTAGGGAAACATAATAAAAAAAAGTATTTTAATTTTCCCATTAGGGTTACAGTTGGGCTAAATCTAGGGTTGGGGCTAAGGGTGTGTTGGAGTTAGGGTTGGGATTAAGGTTAGGGGTGTGTTGGGATTAGGGTTAGGTGTGTGCTGGAGTTAGGGGTTTGTTGGGATTAGGGTTGCCGTTAGAATTGAGGGGTTCCACTGTTTTGGTACATCAGGGGGTCTCCAAGCGCGATATGGCGCCACCATTGATTCCAGTCAATCTTGCATTCAAAAATTCAAACAGCGCTCCTTCCCTTCCAAGCTCTGCCATGCACCCAAACAGTGGCTTTACCCCACACATGGGCGGACATACCGCCGGTTCAACCGGTGCAAAGCATCGGGGCCCAGAGCGGGAGGGGGCCCTCAACGGACATAGAAAAAAAAGCTGTGAATGACAGCCGGCGGCAGTATTACTGCTAACAGGAGAAGCAGGGGGCCCGCTCTGCTGCAGGCATGTGATGTGACAGGGGCCCCCTTCCTCACCTGTTAGCATACACTGTCCGGCCGGCTGTCACTGGTGCAGTCTGCGATGAGGTGAAGGGCTGCAGACGCTGGAACAGGGAGGGGGAGGGACTTTTCCCAGAGCCTCAGTGATCCGCAGGACTGGGACGTAGCCTATGTGTACGTGTTGGCCCTGCCGGCTGCATCACAGCACAGACGACATTGTACTCACTCACTGTTCATTGGCACATTTAAAAGAATTTTCAGCAGCTGAGCAACATGGGAGGTCAGATGTGATTGTATACTGGTAAGAATGGGCTCCAGAGAGTGATGTGGGCAGGAGATTTGTACTGTTTGTACAAGGAGAAGTGGAAGGATGTGCTCAACTCCCTGACAAGTCCAGAGCAGGATCATGAATTTTATCTAGGGCCAGGGACTAGGGCGCTGAGGATCAGTGAGATTTATTATGGCTGTTTGGCAGGTTAGTTAGTGCTAGGTCATCGGCTCCCGATCTGTATGAAGTGTCAAACTGCCTCCATAAGTCACGCTGTGCCCCAGATAGTCACCGCAGACCTGACCATACAGACCCCTGCTCAGGACTGAGCCTGCATGGACTACAGGATATCATAGCTTGTATGTCCACAGTCAGTCATAATAACATGTGATGTCCTGTAGACTGTGTACATACAATCTGATATCCTGCAGCCATGAGCACAATCAGTCCTCTGCATATACTAAATAATGTCAGTGCATACAGTATAGCACAGTGCTGGTATATGATATATTGCGCGCAAACATCAGATGTCGTACAGTATGTACAATGTATGTATATACATATATATGACAATAAATATATACTGTATAGCATCAGAAGTCTGTATCACAGTCTGTCATATACCAGTCACAGATTATTCTGTATACTGGATGTGCACTGACATGCAATGTTATACACAGAATAAAATGCGGCTGATGTAATATCTGATGTCAGTAGTCATAAACAACAGTCACATATTATACAGTATTTACCACCTGATGACTAGCCACTGTATATCATATACTAGTCACATATTGTTCTGTATACTGGATGTGCTATACTGTGTGCACAGACATCGGGTGGTATATACAGGAAACGTGGCTGGTAGAATATCTGATGTTCTGGACTCTTCAGGTATGTTTCAATGGGGCGTATTCCTTCAGTATTAGCTGCATATTGATCGCTGCGTACAGTCGCAGCGTCAAATCCGCAGCAGCCAGATGTTACAGTATAGTGGAGGGGAGTTTATGAAATCCCATCTCCGGACATGTGGCGCGTCTTTCTAGACCGCAGCATGTCTATTTACGATGCGGAGATGCTCCGTCTCCGCAAGATAAATTACACAGTCTATGTATACGATGTGGTGATTCCGCATGTGTTCAATGAACACATGCGGTATCATCACACGTGTAACGGGGCAGCACTTTGGGTGGAGCTGCATCCAAAGCGCTGCATATCCAGACCGTGGACACATACCCTAAATATAATGTATACCATAAGAGACTACTACCTGAATTTAATCCATGGCCCTGCACACACTGTTTCAATCTGCTGGAGAGTAGAAATGATGTTAACAGAGGTCTAGGGTCCGGGGCAGGAGGTATGTGACATGGCTTGATCTGATTCCTTCCTGTTTACGTGGAGACTCTATCTCAGCCGCTGTAAGATTTATTGGATCATCTAAGCTTCCATACAGATCAGGTCGCTCTGTCAGTGGGGTCATTGGCTCCAGCATCTCCCGATCTGTATGGAAGCTCAAGCTGCAGTAACAAGTCAGTGATCCTCAGATAGTCACCCTGCAGTGTGTGACCCTGAGCTTGGATCCAGGATCCATTATATATCAGATTTACATTATAATGTGGAAGGTCCTGCAGCCTGGTCCAGGACTGCTCTTTCAGGGCATATAACACTGTATATACAGTATGCGCACATTTTAAAGTACATAATACCCAATACACAGATTAGTATATGGCTTGAATATTACAGACCTGGGCAAATTGCAGCAATCGGATCGAGGTAGACAAAGGCCCAAAAACGTTGGTCCACAGGCCACACCATGCACCCAACCTGCATCCAGATTTCATCGCTATCTGCGTCTTCAGGATCTTCTGTATATAGAGGGCTATGTGATGGCTCATACTGTATATGTGTGGGGTTCATGCCGTCTATAGGAGGATATGTAGGGGCTCATATTGAATATATGGATGCAATGTGGGGGCACATATTGTATGTAGGGAAAGCTGTGTAGGGGCTCTTCCTGTAGTATGTCATTTACAGGATACCGTTGTATGAAATAGTGCATTCTGTTACTCTGTTCCATATATTTAGAAACCAGACTTGTGATATAATATATACATGGTCGGGCTCTGCTGGTTCTAGCAGTTATCACATAACCATGAGGATACGCTTTCCACACTTGCTGTAATGTGCCAACTAGCGTGTCAGCTGTGTCTAAGGCTACTTTCACACTTGCTTTGTTTTGCAGCGCGTTTTTCCCGCAAAAAAACGCATGGAAAAAACGCATACAAATGCTGCGTTTTTTCAAGCATTTTTATGAGCATGCATGAAAAAAATGCAGCGTTTTTATGCGTTTGTATGCGTTTTTACCGCGTTTGCGGTTTTTCCCAACATTAGTTGGCCCCTCACACTAACCCAAACCATGACTTTACTAACCCTAACCCTACCCCTTAACCAAACCATACCCTACCCCTTAACCAAACCATACCCTAACCCTTAACCAAACCATACCCTAACCCTTAACCAAACCATACCCTAACCCTTAACCAAACCATACCCTAACCCATAACCAAACCATACTAACCCTAACCAAACCCTACTAACCCTAAACCCTAACTAACCCTAACCCTTAACCAAACCATACTAACCCTAAACCCCCTTAACTATCCCTAACTCTAACCCAAACCCCTAATTTCCATTGTCTAACCAATGGTCAACAAAAAAACGCATGCGCAAAAAACCGCATACATGAGCATGCCAATGCGCACATATGCGCACCCATAGACGTATAATGGGTATCTTGCTGTAAAATAACGCATTGCACGCGCATGCGTTTTTTTGAGGCAAGTCGGATGCCCAAAAAATGTAACAGGATGCATTTTGTGCGCCCGAGCGCACACCACAAAAAAACGCATGGGCGTAAAAATGCATACAAACGCATGTGCGCACATAAGCGCATCCCATGCAAAATATAGGAAAAAAAAGCGCATGCGTTTTTTAGCGCTAAAATACAGCGCAAAAAAACGCAAGTGTGAAACCAGCCTTACAATGTTCTACTCACTTACATATGTGAGACTAGCTGTCACCTGACTTCAAGTATGGCTTCTCTGGAACCAGCAGAACCGAATCTTAACAGTGTGTGTATGTGTATGTATATATGTGTGTGTATGTATGTGTATATATATATATATATATATATGTATGTATGTATATGTAATGTATATGTGTGTGTGTGTATCCAATTATAACATTTGCTATGGGGCCCTGTGATATCTAGGTATGCCTCTGCTTGCAGGGTGGCGATAATGAGGGCAATCTGGCTTCTTGCTCGGAGGCCGATGCTTTGGGGGTTCCATGGCCAGACTGCTCGCATCATAAGCAGCATGCCAGGCAGGGAGGGGGGCCCAGCCACATTTCCTGCACAGGGGCCCAAAATGGTCAGTGTCTGCCCCTGACCCCACATATGGGATATCGGCATACTCAGGAAAAATTTCTTGTGCAATTTCGTGGTCCATTGTCTCCTGATACCTTTGTGAAAATGAAAAAAAAAAAATGGTTCCAAAGTAAATTTTTTTGTGAAAAAGTAAAATGTTCATTTTTCCTTCCACAATGCTTTAGTTCTCGTGAAGCACCTGAAGGGTTAATAAACTTCTTGAATGTGGTTTTGCGCACCTTGAGGGGTGCAGTTTTTAGAATGGTGTAAATGTTTTCAATTTTTGCTATTTTCTGTTATATTGACCCCCCCCCCAACTCGCTTCAAATGTGAGGTGGTCCCTGTTTTGTGTGAAATAACTCTGATTTAAGCGTACAAAAATAAAAAGTTTGAAAATTGCCAATTTCCGAATTTTTTTTTTTTTTTCTTTCTCCCCCATAAACACAAGTTATATTGAAGAAATTTTATCACTGACCTGAAGTACAATATGTCACGTAAAGACAGTTTCAGAATCACTGGGATCCACTGAAATGTTCCACAGCCTCATAAAGTGACAGTGGTCAGAATTGTAAAAATTGGCCTGGTCATTAAGTACCAAATTGGCTCTGTCACTAACGGGTTAAATACTGCTGTCCAATTTTGACAGCATTGATAAAGTGGATTTGTATCTTTATGTGCCTTTTTCTAAACTTCCAAGCTCTGCTTTTATGTGATATTAAATCATCTGATAAGAGATATGAGTGAAGTCAGCCAGGTTAGACTGTCAGAACAAGCTCGCTTATGGATTCTTAGATCACTCATTCTGCAGCCAGCAATAGGCAGTACGGTACAGACAGAGGTTAAAGAAGGCAAACTGCGTCAGATGTGATTGAAACATGATTGCCAAAATATTTTTATTTAGCCCAAAATACATACATTTAAGAAAAAAATGATATTTAGACACAATACTTTTCACCTGTAGCTGTGTGGCCTACAACTGGTCCTTTCTGACAAAACTGCTTGTGAATACATCCTTACTGGTCCGTGCTGATGTTTTCTAATCTCTTGATCTTGACAGACCATCCATGCAGAGCTGTCTAAGCTGGTGAAAAAACATACAGACCAGAAGAATGTAGAGACTGCTATGTACAAGAAGATGCTGGGAAATGTGAGCGCTTCATCCAACAAGCCACACAAGAAGTCCTCTTGGGTAATAAGCTACAATACTTTTTGATGATAGTCATTTGAGAAATGTTTGACTGCTTGTGGCCTTCATCGATTCACTGGCTGTGTGTGCTGGATTATTAAGAGGAACTGGGGCCTATTCCACATACATAGTGCCATTTACATTTCATGCAGTGGTTGAAAGATGGTCTACCACCCAGTTACCTAGAATGGCAGATGACCGTTGTCACAGTACTGAAAGTTTATTGCAACTCAGATTTGACCAGTGTGGCTTTGTAGGAAAGGATCGCAAGTTCTTCTCCATCATGTGCTGCATAGGGTGCAGAGATTCCTATTTATCATCTTGCTGTATACATACCAGCCAGTGGGCAGCCTGAGCTTCCTAACTTCTCCCATTCCACGTGTATATACAGTAGGTGCACTCCCACTCACATTCTTGTCAAGTGAATCACTTGATAGCATTTCTTCTATAACTCTCAGCAGTGATCCTCTTTTCTGTGACCAGCTTTAACATGTTGTTACTCATAGGTCTGTATTAATGTGTATACATTCCATGGATATGGGTTTTTACTTGGGTTAGAAGAGGTAGTCGTCTAACTATTCTCCGTTACCCAATTTGTTCATCAGCATACAAGGGGTAACGTTTCTCCTTGTGGAGAGTGACATGCCAAGCCTGGCATGTCAGAGTGAGGAGGCTTATAAGCTTTTGCAATGCTCCTCTGAGAAATTAAATATGCTGATAGCCTTTTCAGAGAGGAAGAGGACTAGAACTCCAGTGCCACCTATAGGAAGTAGCAATCCTAAAAGTGAATATTGATTCTTTAACCAGGCTTGCCACATGACTTGGGAAAACAGCCAAACCAGAATCTCCATTTGCAGACAGTGTATAGCAGCATACAAAATTGACCGACTCCATCTTTAAAGGGGGTTTTACCAACCGTTCCAAATCTCAAGGATTGACTGGTATTACTGGGGGGATAGCTGAAGTGGTTCCACATTTCTCCTGCAGTGGTTGTGTAATGCATTATTTAAATAGATGCATAGATTGACCTAAGGCAGTGGTCCTCTACCTTTCTAGATGCATAGATTGACCTAAGGCAGTGGTCCTCTACCTTTCTGACCTTGAGAGCCACATTCAGTACTGAGAGAGGGGCGCGAGCCACATCCAGCTCCCACCCCCCTCAAAGTAGTGTCAACCAAAGTCCCCATTACAGGTATAATCATAACCAAAACTTTTCCACATAAATCACTCCAAAGAAGTACACTGAGATCCAGGGGTTCCCTCAATACCCCCATTCAGTATTCTCCCATCAAGGACTCCCAACACACTGTTGTATCCAGCTTCAAAAAGATAGTATCATCCTCCAGTGTACCATACCTAAAATATTTCTAAACCCCAAGACAGTTTGTGTGCATCCAGATCTGCTCTTCTGTGCAGGGCTACTCACAAAATTCATCATTTTGAGACTTTCTCTTCATACCTGTTTGTTAGACCTGGAGCTAATGCACCAAGCTGGCAGACAGTCTCGAGCCACAATTCATGGGACCAGGAAAATTGTTCGGGATGCAACGAAAAACCCACAAATAACATCAGCTGAAATACTGGACTGAAAACTAGTGGTGTGACTGTTTCAAAATGCACAATAAGGAGGAACTTGAAGAGAAAATTGGCTGCATGGTCGATTCAGCAGAAGAAAGCCATTATTTCACAAATGCCACAAAGTATCTCGCCTCCAATACGCAAAACAGCACAGAGACAACACTCAAAACTTCTGGAACAAGGTAATTTGGAGTGATGAGACCAAAATAAAACTTTTTGGCCACAACCATAAACATTACATTTGGAGAGAGGTCAACAAGGCCTATGATGAAAGGAACACCATTCCTACTGTAAAACACGGAGGTGGAGCGCTGATGTTTTCGGGATGTGAGCTACAAAGGCACAGGAAACTTGGTCAAAGTTGAAGGAAAGATGAATGCAGCACATTATCAGCAAATACTGGAGGTAAATTTGCCAACAGCCTGGAAGCTGCGCATGGGACTTACTTGGACGTTCCAACATGACAACGATCCAAAACACAAGGCCAAGTGGACCTGTCGTTGGCTACAGCAGCACAAAGTGAAGGTTCTAGAGTGGCCATCTCAGTCTCCTGACCTCAATATCTCCCCACTCTGGGGAGATCTCAAGCGCACAGTTCATGCTAGACAGCCCAGGAATTTACAGGAACTGGAAGTTTTTTGCCAAGAAGAGTGGGCAGCTTTACCATCTGAGAAAATAAATAACCTCATCCACAACTACCACAAAAGACTTCAAGCTGTCATTGATGTTAGAGGGGGCAATACACGGTATTAAGAAATGGGGTATGTGAACTTTTGATCAGGGTCATTTGGATGTTTTGGGTTGTCTTTATGATTTAAAAAGCGAAAACACAGTAGTTTGACAATAAATTGCTTCACCCAACCACTAACTATGAGTGGAGAAAAAGTTTAGGTGTTATTATTCATATTCTCTGAAAAAAGGTTATGAAAGCAAAAATTCTGTCGGGGTATGTAAACTCTTGAGCATAACTTTATATCCATGTGCTGACGTCATAAGCAGCGCTTATACAGTTTGGGTGTTTGTATGCTGGTCCCAGATTCACTTGATTTGAACTCAACAGACTAAGGGCTTGTGCAGATGACCTCATCTGTCCTAGTACAATCCAACAAAACTTCGGATCACACTCGTACCGATGTTAATATATTGGGCCATGCACATGTTCGATTTTATTTTTTTTCTTGGCCACATAATGTCCAAGGAAAAAAAAAATCCCTGCATTCCCAATCTGGATCTGATATTCGGATCACACTTTGCTGTGCAACTCAATGTGTGTGTGGGAAAACATCAGACTGCACTCGGATGACAGCTGAGTCATTTCCGTGCACTGACAGAATGGAATAGATGGAGACTTTTTTTTTTTTTAATCTCTATCCTCAGACGAGCGTATCGAATGTCACTCTATGCAAATGACCCTCTGATCAGAGTTTGATCAATCGGCCCGATTCTCTTGTATGATATAATCTATGGCTATCTGAGCCTAGCTTAATAGGCATATATTAGACTGTCACGCTCAGGTCCGCAGATAAGTGGCCAGTCTGTGCATCACGGTCCATACTTGGACTTGGCAAAAACCCAGTGATGTTTTACTGTTATTTCACAACATGTGAATGTAGCCTGAAAGTGTTTACATTTTACATAAAATCAGTTCTTGTCCTGTATTTGTGAATTGTCGCCGGTGCTAATTCATTATACCATTTTGTTCTGATTTTCTAAAATTGTTTTCTTTTCCACAGTCTATTTCCTGGAAGTGGCTTTTTGGCGCCACAGCCATAGCAATAGGAGGTGTTGCCCTTTCTGTTGTAATAGCCGCCCGTAATTAAGCTGGCATTATGTGATTTCGAGGACGGAAGCCATTTTCTGTACTGCAAAGATCTGGAAGCATCAACAATTCTCCCACCTTCACTTTGAAAGAAGTTTTGTGTAAGGTGCAGTGGACAATCGATAAAGATATATATGTGATATTTCTAAGAATATTTTTCTGAGCAGATAATTAGTCCCGTCAATCAGCGCACCTTTATCACGGAGTTCTCTGATCGTGGGATGTGACAGTGCAATGGTTTCAGCTCCATTCATGCAGTGCTTGATGTACGGTTTATGGATCATGAGAATGTTCTTGTTCTGTATATTTAGTGAAATGTTTATTCCAAAATGTTCAGAGGATTGTTTAGGCCTGCCAAGGTCCGGACCTTCTACAGGAGCTGCGCTCCTTCCAGTGTACTGACCGGCCGAGAGACGCTGCACGTCGTAAGGTATCTTCACATCTAGTCGTTTTGGTAGCTGTTGCACAGTGGTTGAAATAGAAGACACCGCAGGTTACCTGCTGGAGCTCCAGGACATCTAGGAGTCCCCGGCACATCGTGTTATCTGTATATTCCAGATTGCTTTAATGACAAAAGAAAGATGTATATTTATTACAGAGTTTAAGAATGGTCCTAAATCTGAGGGTGCTCTACCATCTTGGCATCAACATGGCACTCGTGAAAGGACGAAACGCTTATAAAATTACTACTTTCACTTTCTTTTTTTTCTTAGTATTGGCTTTAAAAAAGAGCATAAATTTGCATCATAATAGCAAATGGAAGCACCCGGTCATTTCTCTCCTAACTGTAATGGGACCATTCCCTCCAAGCTGCTAGTAAGCCCTGTGGGACCATATTGTAATTATCCCTGTCAGTCTGCATTATGTGCACTTGTTACTTACCTGTTCTTTTACAGTGGGTATTGCAGCAAGATCTTAACATTGCCAAATTAATATAAACTCCTATCATTGAACCTTTAATCCAAACATAAGTGATTAAATCAAAGTTGTAAATTAGATTTGCACTACGATATACTGCCAATAGGGATATTCCAGCCCTCCTCACTTGTGCATCAGGAGGTGTTGTCACATTTGCAGACATCTGCCAGCTCATGTGCTCGAGCGACTAGTATCGCACTTCTCTCCGAATTACATTCTTACAGGAAAGGTGCACAGGTAGTGGGTTCCTGCCTGTCGTGCACAGGAGTCAGCGGATCTCTGTAGGTGTGACGTCACTGGCCTTCCGATACAGAAGTGAGCAGAGCCAAACTTGCCACTCTGTGTACAATGTTAGCTTTGCTCTTGTATCGAATGACTGAGCATTGAGTTTCCTTGGCAATATATCCAATGATCTTGCAGAAAACTCATTACCAGCAGGGCTGCTTGGTTATACCAAGGAGTAGGCATTGACTTCTAGGTCCTGAGATGGTTAATAGAGACCACGTTCTGAGATCTAGGCATGTTTCCCAACGTTCTACATTGCCTCCAGCTAATAAAAGTGGGATTTGGGATTTGAACCTGCTGATTGTTGGTATGTACCATTTTGAAGACCATTTTAGAAATCAGACTATGTATGTTAATTGATATAAATATTATGTTTGTTTTATTTTACCGTTTAATAAATCTGATTCCATTGTTTAATTTATTCATGGTCTGTGCCATTGCATTGTGAGACTTGTAAATGTAATTGTGAAAGTCTTGTGGAAATGTCTTCTTGGAATGCTGTGAAGGGAAAAAAATGATTAGTGCTGCGTCTCCTTAATTCTGAAAATTGGTAGAGGTCCAGCAATCAAAGCGCTCTCCACGATCAACAGTTATGTGTAATACTAGAAAAAGCTGCAAAATGATTAGTAAGCCGGCACTCAAATACGGTAGATCAGGAAATCTATTCTCCATTGCGGTCTAGAAATAAACTGGCCAATATACTAGAATAATGTGGCACGCAATTCTAATGAGTTCTGCCATTTGTACGGTTTGTCATTTCCACTGCTGGAATATGCACACGTGTAAAAGGATGTTATCGTAAGTGTCGTAAAGAGGACCTGTAATCTGATCAAAAGTGGTCCATTTTTGTTCTTTTGTTTATTCTATTTTTATAAATCCACCATACAATTCGGAGACATAGGCCTTTTTACTTGGTTCTAGTTGTTACGGGCCTTTCACACATAGTGATATCGCTAAAGCATCACCGATTTTGTGATGCAGCAGCGATCTTGCTTTGTGTGACACGTACCTGCGACCGCCCTCCACCCCCCCCGCTGGATATCGCTGATCGCGCTTGAAGTGCCTAGGCCATTTTTTCTTCGTTGGCGTCCCGCTGGCGCCGACTAGCGACACAAGGACTCAGGCAGAAGTCGTCATCATCGCTGCGGTGTGACAGGTAAGAGCAACCCCCGACGGATCACTTATCACTGCTGCGTCACTGAGATCCGCCTGTTTGGCAGCTCACTAGCGACCATTTAGCGATGCACCAGCGATCCTGACCGGGTCGTGTCGTTGTCGGGATCGCTGGTGCATTGCTAAATGTAACGGGACCCTTATGGTCTGTCCAGAGGGGCGACGATTAAGGGTAATAATGCAGACACTCCCCCAAATAACACTGTGGGCCACACGAAATTAGCACCAAATATAAGGGACCATATCTCTGGAACCATATGGCAGAGTTGGAAAAAAAAAGGGGGTTGGAGTGCATTGGGATTAAAAGAAGAGTAAGATTTAGCCACTATTGGCTTGGTGATATGTCCTCTTTAACCTTTTCGCGCCAGAGCCTGTTTTCTCCTTTGTGCCCTTGTTCCCAGGCCGATTTTTACAATTCTGACCACTGCCCCTTTATGAGGTAATAACTCTGGAACGCTTCAACAGATCCCACTGATTCTGACATTGTCTTCTCGTGACATATTGTACTTCACGGTAGTGGTAACGTTTGTTTGATATAACTTGCATATATGTCTGTAAATATCGGAAATTTGGCGACACTTTTGAAAATGCTACAAAATTTTAACCTTTATGCCCTTAACCCCTTAATGACAGCCAATACGTCTTTTTACTGACCCGAGATATAAGAGAATCTCATCCCCATACAGGTGACAATCCAGTAGCTGTCGACTGTCCACTATAGCTGACAATTTGCTGTATCACAAATGATCAGTGTTGTCACCGTCCATATCTGTTTAACCCCTTAGTTGCTGCTGTCAAAAGTGACTACATCAAATAAATGGTTAATAGATTGTGGGGGCTTGCACTTTAATCTAATTGTCACACCGAGATCATGATTGTGTGGTCCTGATGTTTGCCGTAGCAGTTCATGGCCAAATAGCGGCCTTCGAGTCTCCCGGCTATAGCTGTCTGTTCATAAGTCAGCGACATTTAGGTGGTAAACAAGCACTTTTTCATTCTTGCTCTACCACTTTGCATTAATTCCTGAAAATTCACCTGAATCTTTAATAAACTATCTGACAGAAGTTTTCAGTATCTCAGGGGGGGCTGTTTTTAAAATGGTATCACTTTTTTGGGTTTTCCAATATATAGGCCCCCCCAAAGTCACTACTAACCTGGATAGGTCCCTCAAAAAAATAAATTTTGTAAATTTCTTTGAAAAAATGCTAAATTACTGCTGCATTTTTAAACCTCCCAATAGGCTAACAAAATAAAATGGCGTTTTAAAAATGGTGCTGATGTAAAGCAGACATGTGGGAAATGTTATTTATTAATGTTTTTGTGTGGTATGACTCTGGATTAAAGGGATAATCCATTCAAAGTTTGAAAATTGCTAATTTTTTTTTTACATTTTTGACACGTTTCTGACATGTTTTGTGCTTATTTATAAAAAAAATATCAACCTAAATTTACCATTCTCATAAATTATAGTGCCACGAAAAAACAGTCTCAGAATCACTGGGGTTTGTTGAAGCGTTCCAGAGTTATCACCACATAAAGTGACATCGGTCAGAATTTAAAAAATTGGCCCCGTCACTAAGGGGTACCAGAGAATTATATCACACAAAATAGTTAATAACATTTCCCACATGTCTACTTTACATCAGCATAATTTTTGAAACAAATTTTTTTTGTTTGTAAAGTTAGAAGGGTTAAAAGTTGACCAGCAATTTCTCATTTTTCCATAAAATTTACAAAACCATTTTTTAGGGACCACATCACATTTGAAGTGACTTTGAGAGGCCTATATGACAGAAAATACCCCAAAAGTGACACCATTCTAAAAACTGCACCCCTGAAGGTGCTCAAGACCACATTCAAGAAGTTTATTAACCCTTTAAGTGCTTCACAGTAATTAATGGAATGTGGAAGGAAAAAATGAACATTTTAACAGGGGTAACAGGAGAAAATGCACCTTAAAATTTGTTGTACAATTTCTCCGGAGTACAACAATACCACATATGTGGTGGAAAACTACTGTTTGGGTGCACTGCAGGGCACCAAATGGAAGGTGCACTGTTTGAGTTTTGGAATGCGAAATTGGCTGAAATTGATAGTATTGT
The DNA here is from genome assembly GCF_039654945.1 of Dendrobates tinctorius. NCBI lineage: Eukaryota > Metazoa > Chordata > Amphibia > Anura > Dendrobatidae > Dendrobates > Dendrobates tinctorius. The sequence continues at coordinate 111,233,048 of NW_027361679.1, read as the reverse complement.
CGCGTTTGGAGAGCCTCTGATGTACCTAAACAGTGGAAACCCCCCCCTACAAAAATTACCCTATTTTGGAAACTAGACACCTCAAGGAATTTATCTAGATGTGTGGTGAGCAAGTTGAAACCTCAGGGGCTTGACAGAATTTTATAATGTTGAGTTGTGAAAATTAAACACATTTTTCCGTCAAAAATGTTTGCGCTCCATTTTTTTAATTTTCACAAGGGTAACTGGAAAAATTGCACATCAAATTTTGGCATCCATTTTCTCGAATACACTGGTACCCCATATTTGTTGGAAAACCACTACTTGGGTGCATGGTAGGGCTGGAAATGAAATGAGCACTATTTTGGCAGGAATAGGTTGGGGATATCATGTCACATTTGAAGAGCCACTGACATGAGAAAACAGAAACCCCCACAGGTGATCCCATTTTGTAAACTACCCCTTTCAAGGAATTCATCTGCAGGAGTAGTGAGTATTTTTAACCCTCATGCGATTCACACACTTCTATAAAAATTGGGCTGAGTAAATGAAATAGTACTATTTTTACCACTAAAATGTTGCTTTGACACCAAGTTTTCAATTTTCAAAAGAGATAAAAGGAGAAAACAAACAGTACACTTTGTTATGCAATTTCTGCTGAGTACATCAGTACCCCATAAGTGATTGAAAGCTACTTTTGAGGCACAGTGCAGAGCTCAAAAGGGTAAGCGCCATATTACTGTGCAGATTTTGCTGCACTTGTTTGAAGGGGGGGGCTATGTCACATTGGCAGAGCCCCTGGGGGTTTCAGAACAGCCTAAACCCCTGTAGGTGACTCCATATTACAAACTACACCTCTCAATGAATTTATCTAGGGGTACAGTGATCATATTGACACCACTGGTGTGTCATAGAATTTTACACCATGGGGCAGTGAAGAAAAAATAATTAATTTTTACCACAAAATAACTTTTAGCCCCAGATTTTACATGTTCACATGTGAAAATTGGTAAAACTAGTGCCAAAATGTCTCACAATTTCTGCTGAACGTGGCAATACGCCACGTGGCTGTACAGTACTGCTTGGCCACACAGCGAGACTCTGGAGGAACAGAACACTATTTGACTCTTGGAGAAGAAATTATTATAGAATAGTTTCCGGACTCCATATACAGAGCCCCTAAATGCCAGAAGAACAGAATTCCCCATCATGTGATCCCATTTTGGAAATTACACCCCTTTGGGAATAAATGTACAGGTGTAGTGACAATTTTGACTAAGTGTTTTCCAGAAACAAGCAGTAGTGGATGTTGCCGAGTGAAATTTGCAAACTGTCATTGTAGTGACCAATATATTATGCCCAGCTCATGCTTCTGGAGACATGTACCCGTAAATTAGGCAGGCTCTTATCACTACAGAAATGCTAAAGTGGATTAAGCACACTGGCTCAGAAGGAGAGGGGGCATTTGGGAGCACAGAATTTGCTGACTTTCTTTTGGGGGGAGGTGAGGTGCATTTGTACAACCAGTAAAGTGGAAGTCCCCTATATTTCCATTAACAGATGATGGACCTGAGTGGAGACTTGCTTTTTTTGTGGATTGTGTTTGACGCTTTTATTGGAAACATTTTACATAACAATTAAGATCACATTTATTCTGCGCTCGACGCTGAGCGCTTTGGTGTTTCCATTTCAGTGATGTGATTCAGATGAAACCCCCAAGGGATCCATTAACTATGAGACAGCAGAGTTACTCTGGACTCTGTCTGGCCTCTGTTCAGCTGTGTCCTTCTTTTCAGAGGTCTGGCGGACCATGCTTGTACATACGACTAAAATGATGGACACAGCCGGATCATGGGTCAGACAGTGTTCACAGTTCCTCCTTCTGAATCATAGAGAATCTTCTGCTGGGGGTTCCATTGGAATCAATTATTTCAGAGATTTACATGGAAACCCCGATGTAAGCGCTCCGTGCAGAGCACAGGATAAATGTGTGCCAAGCCTTAAGCCCCCGTTACACACTGCGATATTGCTAGCAATATCGCTGTAAAGTCACCGATTTTGTGACGTTACAGCGATATTGCTAGTGGTATTGCTGCATGTGATACTTGCCTCCGACCGGCTCCCCCGCTGATTATCGCTGATCGCGCGAGAAGCTGCTGGACCATTCCTCGTCGGTCACTTCCTGCTGGGCTTCCTGTGGCGCTGACGAGCAACGCGTGGAGCCGGGCGGGAGGACGTCAGGATCGCCTCGTCTGACAGGTAAGTAGCGATCCCCGTCCCCAGCGATATCGCTGGTGAGATCTGCCTGTGTGGCAGCTCACTAGCGACCACCTAGCGATGCACCAGCGATCCTGACCGCGTCATATCGCTAGTCGGGATCGCTGGTCCATCGCTAGGTGTAACGGTACCCTTACTGTGATCTTTGGGAGGCAAAATTAACAAATCAGTTGCAGGTGAAGAATTAGTTTTATTTGTTTTTTAAGCCGTCCCTCATGCGGTATAAGTGATTAGGCGACTTTATTCTTTTGGGTCGGTGGGATTACAGTGATATCCGATTGATATCGGGTTTTTATGTTTGGCTGCTGTCTCACACTAAAAGACACTTTTTATTGCACATCACCATATTTTGAGAGCCACAATTTTTCCATATTTCTACTGACAGTCATGTGAGAGCTTGTGTTTTGCAGAAAAAGTTGAAGTTTTTATTGGTACCATTTTCGGGCACATGACATTTTTTGATCGCTTTCCAGGTTTTTTTGGGTTTTATTATTGCCTTTCCGCTTGTGGTAAAAGTAATAAGGCAGCTTTATTCTTCGGGTCGGTATGATTACATCGATATCCCATTTATATAATTTTTTTGTTTTGCTGCTTTTACACAATAAAAACTTTTATAGAAAAAAGAATTGTTTTTGAATCGCTTTATTCTGAAAACTAACTTTATTTTATTTTCCCGCTGTTGGAGCTGTATGGTGGCTTGTTTTTTGCGGGACAAGATTACTTTTTCATCGCTACAATTTTTATTTGACTTTTTGATCGTGTTTTATTCTACTTTTTATTCTGTGGTATGATGAAAAAGCAAAGGTTACTCTGTCGCCTCATTGGGGGACACAGAACCATGGGTGTTATGCTGCTGTCCACTAGGAGGCGACACTGCATAATCTGAAAAAGATTAACTTTGGCTCCTCCTCTGCAGTATACACCCCTGGACGGCGTCAGCCTTCTCCAGTTTTTGCTTAGTGTCGCAAGGAGGCACACCTTTTTCTTCCGTTTTTTTTCCTTTTTTCGTCCGGAAATACATATGAAGAAAAGTGGGTCTCCAGCGAGACTCCCGGCATGGCTCCTTCCTTGGCCCCCTTTTTAGGGGTGCCCAGTTGAAGTGGAGACGGCTATTCCCCATGTCGCTCCTTCCCCAGTCCCTCGGGTACTGGTGCGAAGTTGAGACCCCGCTCCTTCCCCAACCCCTTTGGGGTCTGGGTTGAGGTTGAGGCGAGAATGAAGACCCCCTGACGGTGACAGACGCACCCTCCCTAATCCCCCGCAGGGGGCATTAGGTTGAGACGCCTCAGGTAGGGTTGGAGAATAGGCACCATTCCGTAGCTTCCAGGGACCCCAGACCAGCTGAGGGATCCTGTTGGGGCCGGGGGAGGGTGCGGACTGGCATGGCACAGCAGAGACAGGGCTTTTCCGGCGTCCCTGTCTCTGCAGCAGCAGCAGCTGCATAGCACTCCAGGGGCCCCCCATACAAGAACCGCTTCCTCTGCTACCCCCACCGCTATCCAGTCAACCATTCTGGGGGGGTCTGGTACAAATCCGCCCCCCCCCCCGGACTACCGCGCCGCTCTGGAGTCCTCCTGGGCATCAGGCCTCTAATTTAGACTGCGGCTTCGGCCTAGCCGAAGCCGCCGCCTTTTCCCCGCCCCCCGGATGACTAAAATGACACGCTGGAGTGTCATAGAAGGGGCGGATTGAGGCAGAAAGGGCGCGTTTTTACAAGCCCAGCGCGCCCTTTTTCAGCTCTCTGCCCCCTCCTCCCTCTCCTCAGCGTCCCGGTGGCCATCTTTTTTTGGGATGAGATCCAGGAGAGGAGCATCACAGCGGTCTCCGGGGGGCACAGAACTGGGATCTGTCGGCGCTGGACCTAGGGGCACACCGGTGGGGTAAGCTCACAGCTGGGTTCTCATTACTCAGCTGTGAATCTATACTTCCTATAAGGCTTTCTGTGGGTTCCCTCTGCGTAGCCACCCCTGTACGATCCCTTATAGCCAGCCTCTGTGCACTATGCCGGGCTCAAGGAAGAGAACCAGGCAGGAATGTTTCTATGCATTCTGCAAAGCCACGCTCCCTAGTGGCAGCACGTATCCGCACTGCCGGGACTGCATCCAGAACTCTGGGTCAGAAACCCAGGGAGTCCCTACTGACGCTTCAGTGTCAGAGGCCACGCCGGAATGGGCAACTCAGATGTCACAGTCTATGACACAGTCCATAGACAACCTAACTGCCACACTGCTGCAAGCTCTGCAGAGTCGGGCCCCGGCTATGGACGTTACACAGCAAACGGACAGCTTGTCTCAGGAACATGCTGCTTCCGACTCTCACAGACGTAAGCGGACCCACAGGTCTCGATCACCTGAGTCGTCCTATAGCACAAGGTCGTCCCCCCCCCCCAGGGAGAGACACCGTCATTCCAGGTCTCCTAGGCAGTCCCCTGTCACAGACAGACAGTGCAATTTACCACAGGGATCCCCCACCACAGAAGACCCCCGCCCCAGGTCGCCCTCCAGGGATCACCTTAGCGAGGCACAGGATTTGGAGGGCATCTGTGACTTCGACTCAGATAACGAAACGGAGAGGTCCGTGGTACCTTCTCCCCCTAGCAATACAGCGCTAGTTGAGGACATAATCTCTGCCATTCATCGGGTGCTAAAAATTCCAGAGTTGGCCCCGGAAGTCCCAGAACATAGGATTTGCTTCGAAAGTGTTCAGAAACCACCTAAGGTCTTCCCTAATCACCATGTTTGAGAAAATACTTACCAAACAGTTTGCACAGCCTGAGAAAAAACTTGCTAATCGCAAATATTTGGAAGCGAAGTACCCCTTCCCACAGAAAGACACCAAACAATGGACAGATCCACCTGAAGTGGACCCCCCGGTTTCTAGGCTAGCAGCGCAGACTTTACTCTCTCTGCCAGATAGCTCAACCCTCAGGGACGCAGCAGACCGGCAAGTAGAACGCATGGCTCGTTCTATTTTCGAAGCGGCAGGCGCCTCTCTGGGTCCTGCGTTTGCTTCAGTTTGGGCGGCCAAGGCCATCCTGGCTTGGGCCAAAAAACTACAGGAGGGTCTTCAAGCTTCAAATCCCGAGCTCTCGGACCAAGCGGTCCAGATAGCAGTGGTAGCAGACTATATGCTTCATGCAGCCCTGGATTCCGCAAGAGGTGTAGCGGGAATAGCATCAAACGCCATCACGATCCGACGCATCCTCTGGCTGCGAGAATGGAAAGCGGATGCGGCCTCAAAGAAGTCCCTCACGCGACTTCCGTATCTTACTGGAAGACTTTTCGGCGAAAAGTTGGACACCATGATAGCCAATGCCACTGGGGGTAAGAGTACCTCTCTCCCTCAACTAAAACCGAAAACGCACGTTTAAACGAAGAAACAAGACGCGATTCCAATCCTTTCGAAATTCCTTGGGCTGGTCCGTCTCGCGCCCAGCGCAAAACCGTAACCGCTCTCCACGCAGGGACAACCCACGGACGCAGCAGCGACCGGACAGGTCTTGGCAGTCGAAAGCAGGCCAAGCGGAACCCAAGGGAGGAAAACCTCAGAACTTCGCTTCATCATGACTCACAAACTCCGGAAGACACCCCACCAGTAGGCGGCCGACTTTTACTCTTCCAGCAAGTCTGGCTGCCTATTACAGAAGACAGGTGGGTCAGGGAAATAGTGTCTTCCGGATACAAGATAGAGTTCACTTCTGCTCCACCGAACCGGTTCTTCCTTTCTATTCCTCCAACACCACCAGACAAGGCTCGTGCTTTCCACCAAGCGGTCTCCTCCTTCAAGCAGGAGTTATGGTGCCGGTTCCCGCGAACGAGAGATTCCCAGGGTTCTACTCAAATCTGTTCGTAGTCCCCAAGAAAGGAGGCAGCGTCCAACCCATACTGGACCTAAAACAGCTCAACAATTACGTACGGGTCCGTCATTTCCGCATGGAGTCCCTCCGGTCCATCATTGCATCCATGGAGCAGGGAGAATACCTCGCCTCCATAGACATACAGGATGCGTATCTGCACATACCAATTGCTCCCGCCCACTAAAGGTTTCTCAGGTTCGCGGTCAACCAAAGGTGTCGGCGCTTTCAGTCCTTTTTCAAAAGCGCATTGCTATTAAACCGCAAGTAAGGACTTTCATCCAGGGAGTTTCCCGATTGGTTCCTCCCTACAAACGTCCGCTGGATACGTGGGACCTCAATCTGGTCCTGACAGCATTGCAAGCTCCGCCCTTTGAACCTCTTAGAGGAGTTCCACTCTCCATTCTGTCTCAGAAAGTGGTTTTTCTAGTGGCGATCACCTCGCTACGCAGAGTGTCGGAATTGTCAGCACTTTCCTGCAGACGGCCTTTCCTAGCCTTTCACCAGGACAAGGTGGTTCTCCGCACGGTACCATCCTTCCTTCCAAAGGTTGTGTCCAACTTTCACCTCAATGAGGAGATTTCACTGCCATCCCTTTGCCCGGTTCCGGTTCATAGAGTGGAGAAGGCTCTGCATACGCTTGACCTCGTCAGAGCATTGCGGATTTACGTGTCCAGGACTGCACCTTTCCGGAAGTCTGATTCCCTCTTCATTCTTCCAGAAGGTAGTCGCAAGGGATTGCCGGCTTCCAAGGCTACCCTTGCCAGGTGGATCAAGTCCACCATACATGAGGCCTACCGACTTAACAGTTCCCCTCTTCCGGCCGGTATCACGGCACACTCTACACGGGCAGTAGGGGCCTCCTGGGCCATTCGGCATCAGGCTTCGGCATAACAAGTGTGTAAGGCGGCCACTTGGACTAGCCTACACACGTTTACGAAACACTACAGTGTTCATACCCAGTCCTCAGCAGATGCGAGCCTGGGTAGACTGGTTCTGCAGGCGGCAGTGCCCCAAATTTAGGGACCTGCTAGCACAATATTCGTCCATTGCTTCCCACCCAGGGACTGCTTTGGGACGTCCCATGGTTCTGTGTCCCCCAATGAGGTGACAGAGTAAAGGAGATTTTTGTGTACTCACCGTAAAATCTTTCTCTTAGCCTCTAATTGGGGGACACAGCTCCCACCCTGTTGCCCTTATTGGCCGTTGTTTACGGTTGAGTTCTCATATTGTTCTTTGAGCTCGTACATAGTAGCCTTCTTACAGGCATGGTTGTTATTTGGTTACGTTCCTCCTAATGCTTTGGCACAAAACTGGAGAAGGCTGACACCGTCCAGGGGTGAATACTGCAGAGGAGGAGCCAAAGTTAATCTTTTTCAGATTATGCATAGTGTCGCCTCCTAGTGGACAGCAGCATAACACCCATGGTTCTGTGTCCCCCAATTAGAGGCTAAGAGAGAGAGATTTTACGGTGAGTACACAAAAAATCTCCTTTTTTGCTCCGTGATTTTTTTTTTCTGTTATGGTGTGCAGTGAAGGAGTTAACTAGTGACAATTTTATAGGACAGGTTGTTACGGACGCGACGATACCAAATTTGTGCTTTATTACATAAATATACATATTTATTGGTTTCATATGCTTTATTTTGCTTTTAATAGATTTAAAACATTTAACTTTTTTATTTTACTTAATCCTTGTATTGGACTTCAATTTTTATTTCTCTGATCACTGGTCTCATGCAATGCAATACACATGTACTGCATTGTATCATTGTATGAGAGCTGACAGTGTTACACAGGCAGATCGCTTGTTAGCGAAAGCTCCTGTGTGAGTCTAACAAGCCACTGTAATGGGCAGACCCGGAAGTCATCACGTGACCTCCGACTGCTGGGACAACGCAGGATCTCCCCCCCGTGGTGTGATCAGATCTCATAATGGGGACGTTGGTGAGGGGAGTACAGTACTGGTATCCCTCTGCTATCTTCTAAATGCCGCATTCGTGGCATATCTAGAAGATGATAAAGGGTTAACATCACCAGGTCTCGATGCTGTCAGAGCTATCGCTCTGCACAGGAATCACAGCACTCGAAGGGCCCTGGAGGTCCTGAGCACTGCAAGACCTCTTTTTTTTTTTTTTTTGTTAGGAAGTTATTATTTACTGTTATAGCGCCATTTATTCCATGGCACTTTACATGTAAGGAGGGGTATACATAATAAAAACAAGTACAATGTTAATACAAGTCATAACTAGTACAGGATGAGAGAGGATCCTGCCTGCGAAGGCTCACAATCTACAAGGGATGGGTGAGAATACAGTAGGCGAGGGTAGAGCTGGTCATGCAGCGGTTTGGTCGATCGGTGGTTACTGCAGGTTATAGGCTTGTCGGAAGAGGTGGGTCTTCAGGCTCTTTTTGAAGGTTTCGATGGTAGGCGAGAGTCTGATATGTTGTGGTAGAGACTTCCAGAGTAGGGGTTATGCGCGAGAGAAATATTGTATGCGATTGTGGGAAGAGGAGCTAAGAGGGGAGTAGAGAAGGAGATCTTGTGATGATCGGAGGTTGCGTGCAGGAAAGTACCGGGAGACGAGGTCACAGATGTATGGAGGAGACAGGTTGTGGATGGCTTTGTATGTCACGGTTAGGGCTTTGTACTGGAGTCTCTGGGCAATGGGGAGCCAGTGAAGGGATTGACAGAGGGGAGAAGCTGGGGAATAGCGGGGGGACAGGTGGATTAGTCGGGCAGCAGAGTTTAGAATAGATTGGAGGGGTGCGAGAGTGTTCGAGGGGAGGCCACAGAGCAGGAGGTTGCAGTAGTCAAGGCGAGAGATGATGAGGGCATGGACTAGGGTTTTTGCAGATTTTTGGTTGAAGAATGAACGGATTCGTGAATTATTTTTGAGTTGAAGTCGGCAAGAAGTGGAAAGGGCTTGGATACAGTATGTGGTTTGGAGAGATCAGCGTCAAGTTATAAGGGTTAAAAGTTGACAAGCGATTTCTCGTTTTTACAACACCATTTTTTTTTTTAGGGACCACATCACATTTGAAGTCACTTTGAGGGGTCTATATGACATAAAATACCCAAAAGTGACACCATTCTAAAAACTGCACCCCTCAACTGCTCAAAACCACATTCAAGAAGTTTTTTAACCCTTCTGGTGCTTCACAGGAATTTTTTGAATGATTAAAAAAAAAATGAACATTAAACTTTTTTCACAAAAAATATACTTCAGATCCAGTTTGTTTTATTTTACCAAGGGTAACAGGAGAAATGGGACCCCAAAAGTTGTACAATTTGTCCTGAGTAGGCTGATACCCCATATATGCATGTAAACCACTGTTTGGGTGTATGTTATTTGACTTTTCAATGCAAAATTGGCTGGAATTGAGATTGGACGCCATGTCGCGTTTTGAGAGCCCCTGATGTGCCTAAATTATGGAAACCTCTCACAAGTGACACCTTTTTGGAAAGTAGACCCTCTAAGGAACTTATCTAGATGTGTGCTGAGCACTTAGAACGCCCAAGTGCTTCACAGAAGTTTATAATTTAGGGCCGTAAAAATAAAAAATCTTATTTTTTTTCACAAAAATGATCTTTTGGCCCCCAATTTTTTATTTTCCCAAGGGTAACAGGAGAAATGGGACCCTAAAAGTTGTGCAATTTGTCCTGAGTAAACCACTGTTTGGGCGCATGGCAGAGCTCGGAAGGGAAGGAGCACCATTTGACTTTCTCAATGCAGAATTGGCTGGAATTGAGATCAGACGCATGTCGCGTTTGGAGAGCCCCTGATGTGCCTAAACAGTGGAAACCCCCTAATTCTAACCCCAACCCGAACCACAAACCTAACCCTAACACCCCTAATCCCAACCGAAACCTTAGCCCCGTCCCTGACTTTTGCCACAGCCCTAACCTTAGCACCAACCCTAACTTTAGCCCTAGCCTCAAACCTAACCCTAACTTTAGCCCTACCTCTAATGGGAAAATGGAAATAAATACACTTTTTATTTTATTATTTTTCCCTAACTAAGGGGATGATAAAGGGGGATTTGATTTACTTTTTATAGCAGGTTTTTATAGTGGATTTTTATGTTTGGCAGCTGTCACACATTAAGGCCGGTTTCACATTTGCGGTTGTGTCCGCAGCATTTCATCCGCATACATCTGCATGCATCACACGTATCTATCTTTAACATGGTGTACGCATGGACATGCGCTTGCGTACGGTTGCGTCATTTCGCAGTGTGTGGCGAACGCATCTTGTTGCATTTTTTACCACGTCAAATATCCGCATTCATCTGCATGCGGATAACTGCGGATGAAGTGTGTAAAAAGAAAAAAAAAAAAGCATTACTATCTATGGGAACGCAAGCGTGCGCAACGACAAGCGTACGCCAGAATTTACATAAGCCACACCCTTGAGCGTGGCTGTGTAAAATAATCGCCTGGAAATAGCATTGGCCTATCAAACACAAATGCATTAGCATGCGTTTGCGGACGATACGCTGCGGACTCAACCGCAAATGTGAACCTAGCCTTAGCACCTTCCTGACATGACGAACTATCCCGTCCACGGGCCCTGGGCCCCTATGCCCATGGACGGGATAGTACGTCATAGCGACCTCTGATTGCTGTCTCATCTGCTGCAATAGACTCTAATGGTAAAAATTCCCTCTGCTTGCTGTCTTCTGCAACATATTCAAATGGTACAACTTCCCACCTCTGATTGCTGTCGCATCTGCTGCAATAGACTCTAATGGTAAAAATTCCCTCTGCTTGCTGTCTGCTGTGTCATCTGCTGCTTTACCATCTAGAAACATAGTTTAATGTGTCTGCTAATTCTTTGTTATAAATCATTTGGTGCATTGTACTTAAAACTCACTGTTGCATTTCCATGACTGGGATCAGTGTAGATCTTATCTGGTGGAGGTGTTAAAATAGATGTTGCCAGGCTGAATGTCTTTGATCATCCCAAAAAAAAAAAAAAAACCCTGGTGTGCTGACCCCAGCTGCCAAATTATCCTCAACCAGTTCCCACAATCCATCTCTTCAGACCCTGCAGTCTGGACTATAAATTTAGAACCATCCATAGGGGTGCACGCATGTGGGGGTGCACGCATCACAGAAGCAAAGCGTCACGAAGATAAGCGTCGGGATACAGCAGTTATTACATGGCAGTTAGTCAGGGCTGGAGTCAGGTAACCCACACTCTGCTCTCCCTTTTATCCATGTGCCTTATTCCTATCCTCCTATGTTCTCTTGCAATCCACTTTCACCGACCAATCCCCCCTCCATCACAACTCATATACATCAGCTCCTCTCTCTTTGCTTCTCCCATGTACAGCTCCCATGCACTTCTCACCTTCTTAAAAAGCCTCAGCCCATCTTGCCCAAACACACTGCACATAAAATCTTCATACAATTCCAAAAACTACTTGCTCTTTATCTTCCTGCTCCTACTAATTTCAGGGGACATCTCCCCCAACCCCGGTCCACCATCCCCCCAACCTCAACCCCTACCCTACCTCACATCGAAACCTTAATAATCTTACTAATATCACTTGCACTCCTTCATCTCCTTCTTTCAATTGTGCCCTTTGGAATCCACGGTCTGTATGCAACAAGCTTCCTTTCCTACACAATTACTTTCTGAAAAACTCTCTGAATTTGTTGGCCCTCACGGAAACCTGGATTCAGGATTCTGACACTGTCTCTCCTGCTGCCATTTCCCATGGTGGCTTACAATTCTCCCATTCCCCGAGACCGACAAATAGACCTGGTGGTGGAGTCGGCATACTCCTGTCCCCACAATGCACTTTCCAGGTCATCCCCTCAGTTCCATCACTCTCATTCCCTTCTTTTGAAGTCCACACCATCAGGCTCTTTCGTCCCCTCTCCCTCAGTGTAGCGGTCATATACCGGCCCCCAGGCTCACCCACCCACTTCCTGGACCATTTCTCTGCCTGGCTGCCGCACTTCATGTCCTCAGAACTACCAACCCTTATCCTGGGAGACTTCAACATCCCCATTAACAGCCCCACTTCCACATCTGCATCCCAGCTTCTATCACTAACCACTTCTCTAGGCTTCTCTCAGCTCTCAACCTCTGAAACACACAAAGACGGTAACACCCTGGACCTGGTTTTCGCCCGGCTCTGCTCAATCTCCTACCTAGATAACTCACCGCTTCCCCTCTCTGACCACAACATTCTCTCCTTTACACTCACAAATCCTCGCTCACCCCAGCACCCTCCTACCTACCATTCAGTCAGAAATCTACAAGCCATTAACCCTCATACACTTTCAGACTCCCTACACTCATCATTGTCCCCAATCTCTTCTTTGTCCTGTCCTGATCTGGCTGTACATCACTTCAATGACACTCTTAGAAGCACCCTTGACCAAGTAGCTCCCCTCACCCTCAGAACCTCCAAACACAGAGTGAAACAGCCCTGGCTCACATCGCAAACCCGATTTCTCCAGCGATGCTCTAGGTGTGCTGAACGCTTATGGAGGAAAACACACACACCAGAAGACTTCATACACTTCAAATTTATGTTAAGGACATATAACTCTGCCCTTCACCTCGCCAAACAGACCTACTTCACCACCCTGATCTCCTCACTATCCAACAACCCCAAGAAACTTTTTGACACCTTTCACTCCCTCCTCAGGCCAAAAGCACAAGCCCCTATCACAGACATTTGCGCTGATGACCTGGCCTCCCACTTTATAGAGAAAATAGACAATATCCGTCAGGAAATCCGCTCCCAATCACCAAGTTCAGTGACTCCCATCCCTCCCTGCATTTCCCCTGGCTCACTCTCCACATTTGCTCCCATCACAGAAGAAGTCTCCAGGCTCCTCTCCTCTTCTCGTCCAACTACATGCACAACCGACCCCATTCCCTCACATCTCCTCCAGTCTCTCTCCCCAGTCGTCACAACTCACCTAACTACAATCTTTAATCTCTCCCTCTCCTCTGGCATTTTCCCCTCCTCCTTCAAACACTCTATCATTACTCCATTACTAAAGAAACCCACCCTTGACCCATCCTGCACAAACAACTACAGACCAGTCTCCAATCTCCCCTTCATCTCTAAACTCTTGGAGCGCCTGATATACTCACGCCTTACCCGTTACCTCTCCACTCACTCCCTCCTAGACCCTTCACAGTCCGGTTTCCGCCCCCTACATTCGACAGAAACTGCACTCATCAAAGTGACCAATGACCTTCTGACAGCAAAACGTAATGGTGACCATTCTCTGCTCATTCTTCTTGACCTTTCTGCAGCTTTCGACACTGTTGACCATCCTCTCCTACTCTCTAGGCTCCAGTCACTAGGCATTAAGGACACTGCTCTTTCCTGGTTCTCCTCCTATCTTTCCGACCGCTCCTTCAGTGTTCTGTTTTCTGGCTCCACTTCATCTCCTCTTCCTCTCACTGTTGGGGTACCTCAGGGCTCAGTCCTTGGCCCCCTTCTCTTCTCTCTCTATACAGCCCCAATTGGACAGACCATCAGCAGATTTGGCTTTCAGTACCATCTTTATGCTGATGACACACAACTGTACACATCATCCCCTGACCTTACCTCCGCTGTACTACAGAACGCCACTGACTGTCTGTCTGCAGTCTCCAACATCATGTCTGCTCTCTATCTGAAACTCAACCTCTCCAAAACTGAACTTCTTCTGCTCCCACCATCTACTAACCTCCCTAAATCTGACATTTCCCTCTCTGTGGGTGGCACCATAATAACACCCCGACAGCAGGTGCGCTGTCTGGGTGTTATGTTCGACTCCGATCTCTCCTTCACCTCCCATATACAATCTCTTGCCCGCTCATGCCGCTTACACCTAAAGAACATCTCTAGAATCCGCCCTTTTCTCACCATGGAAACAACAAAAACTCTCACTGTCGCCCTGATCCACTCCCGCCTAGACTACTGTAATGCTCTATTAATTGGCCTCCCTCTCACTCGACTCTCCCCTCTCCAGTCTATCCTTAATGCAGCAGCCAGGGTTGTCCATCTGGCTAATCGTTTCTCAGACGCGTCCGCTCTTCGCCAGTCGTTACACTGGCTGCCAATTCATTACAGGGTACAATTCAAAGTACTTGTTCTCACCCACAAAGCTCTCCACAGTGCGGCACCCCCTTACATCTCCTCCCTCATTTCTGTCTATCGGCCTAACCGACCGCTGCGCTCTGCAAATGACTTTCGACTAACCTCTGCCCTAATCCGTACCTCCCACTCCCGACTCCAAGACTTCTCCCGTGCTGCGCCAATCCTCTGGAATGCTCTACCCCAAAATATTAGGACCATCCACAATTTGCATAGTTTTAGGCGCTCGCTCAAAACACATTTGTTCAGAGCGGCCTATCACATTCAGTAATCAAAGTCATGTTTGTGTGTGTGTAGCCCATTCACTATCTCCATCTAACCCCCACCCCCTGAAGATGGCTGGACCGTCATTGTAAATACATCATTGTAAATACAAACCTGTGCTTTGTATCCCCCCCACCTCATTGTAGATTGTAAGCTCCACGAGCAGGGTCGTCTTATTTCGCTTTAATTATTGTATTGTTAACGTTGTTACTTATGACTGTTGTGTTTGAAACTGTTCAACTGTAAAGCGCTGCGGAATATGTTGGCGCTATATAAATAAAGATTATTATTATTATTATTATTAGCGATCAGCGGCGCTCACGGGGGGAGCGCCGCTGATCGCGGCCGGGTGTCGGCTGATTATCACAGCTGACACCCGGGCACTATGTGTCAGGGGTGGTCACGGACCGCCCCCCGGCACATTAATCCCTGGCACACTGCAATCAAACACGATCGCAGTGTACCAGGGGTTTAGGGAAGCATCGGCAGGGAGACCCCTGCAGCCGCATGATGTGCTGCGCTGCTCTGGGGGCCTCCTTCCCTGCAGGTCCCCGGATCCAATATGGCGGCGGGGGCCTGCAGGGAGGCACCTTCCTCATGCCTGCAGAGCGCAAGCATGAGGAAGCCTGCTGCAGTGCCTCTGTCAGATCACTGATCTGTCACAGCGCTGTGTGACGTGTCAGATCAGCGATCTGACACATGACAGTGATGTCCCCCCCTGGGACAATGTAATAAAGATTAAAAAAGGGTAAAAATAATTTTATAAAAAATCGCTAAATAAAAAAAATATATATTCCCTAATAAATTCATTTTTTTGGAAATAAAAAAAAAATAAATAAAAGTACATACATTTAGTATCGACGCGTCCGTAACGGCCCACCCTATAAAACTGTTCCATTAGTTAACCTCTTTAAATAAATTAAAAATAAAAAAACAAAGCAAAAAATGCTTTATCATACCGCTGAACAAAAATGCAATAACGTGCGATCAAAAAGACGGATATAAATAACCATGGTACCGCTGAAAACGTCAACGCCATACAGCGTCATCAGCGAAAAAATAAGTTATAGCTCGCAGAATAAACCGATGCAAAAATTATTTTTTACATAAAATTGTTTTCATTGCATAAAAGCGCCAAAACATAAAAAAATATAAATGTATCGCTGTAACCGTACTGACTCGAAGAATAAAACCGCTTTATCAATTTTACCCCACGCGGAACGGTGTAAGCGCACCCATCAAAAGAAATTCATGAAATGCTGGTTTTTGTTCATTCTGCGTCCCAAAAATCGGAATAAAAAGCGATCAAAAAAAGTCACTTACTCGTTAATGGTACCAATAAAAACGTCAACTCGTCCCGCAAAAAATAAGACCTCACATGACTCTGTGGGTCAAAATATGGAAAAATTATAGCTCTCAAAATATGGTGATGCAAAAACTATTTTTACAATAAAAAGCGTCTTTTAGCGTGTGACAGCTGCCAAACATAAAAACCCGCCATAAATAGTAAATCAAACCCCCCGTTATCACCCCCTTAGTTAGGGAAAAATAATAAAATTGAAAAAAAAAAAGTATTTATTTCCATTTTCCCGTTAGGGCTGAGATTAGGGTTAGGGGTGTGTTGGGGTTAGGGTTGGAGTTAGGATTGGGGGGTTTCCACTGTTTGGGCACATCAGGTGCTCTCCAAACGCAACATGACTAATCTCAATTCCAGCTAATTCGGAGTTGAAAAGGACAAGTTGCACAACAACTGTGGGGGTATGATTTCTCCTGTTACCGTTGTAAAAATAAAAATTTGGGGGCGAAAAGATCATTTTTGTGGAAAAAAAATGGATTTTTTATTTTCACAGCTCTACGTTATAAACTTCTGTGAAGCACTTGAAGGTTCAAAGTGCTCACCACACATCCTTGGGGGGTCTAGTTTCCAAAATGGGGTCACTTGTGGGGGATTTCCACTGTTTAGGCACAACAGAGGCTCTCCAAACGCGACATGACACCCGCAGACCATTCCATCAAAATCTGCATTCCAAAACATCACTACTTCCCTTCCAAGCCCTGACTTGTGCCCATACAGTAGTTTTCTCCCACATATGGGGTATCTGTGTACTCAGGACAAATTGGACAACAACTTTTGGAGTCCAATTTCTCGTGTTACCCTTGGGAAAATAAAAAAATTGGAGACTAAAAGATGTTTGTGGAAAAAATATGATTTTGTTCTTTTCACGCCCGGGCGTTATAAACTTCTGTGAAGCCCTTGGGGGTTCAAAGTGCTCAGCACACATCTAGCTACGTTCCATGGGGGGTCTAGTTTCCAAAATGGTGTCTTTTGTGGGTGGTTTCAACTGTTTAGGCCCATCAGGGGCTTTCCAAATGCGGCATGGCGTCCGATCCCAATTCCAGCCAAAAAAGTCAAATGGCGCTGCTTCCCTTCCGAGCTCTGCCATGCGCCCAAATAGTGATTTACCCCCACATGTGGGGTATCAGCGTACTCAGGACAAATTGCACAATAACTTTTGGGGTCCTGTTACCCTTGGAAAAATAAAAATTGAGGGTGAAAAGATCATTTTTGTGGAAAAAATATGATTTTTTTAATTGTACGGCTGGACGTTATAAACTTCTGTGAAGCCCTTGTGGGTTGAAAGTTCTCATCACATATCTAGAGTTGTTCCTTGGGGGGGTCTAGTTTCCAAAATGGGGTCACTAGTGGGGGGTTTCTACTGTTTAGGCACATCAGGGGCTCTCCAAAAGTGACATGGCGTGCGATCTGAATTCCAGCCAATTTTGCATTGAAAAAGTCAAACGACGCTCCTTCCCTTCTGACCTCTGCCGTGCGCCGAAACATTGGTTTCCCCCCCCCCCCCACATATCTGGTATCAGCGTATGCAGGACAAATTGAACAATAACTTTTGCAGTCCAATTTCTCCTGTTACCCTTGGTGAAATAAAAAAAATTGGATCTGAAGTAATTTTTTTGTGAAAAAAAGTTAAATGTTCATTTTTTTTAAACATTCCAAAAATTCCTGTGAAGCACCTGAAGGGTTAATAAACTTCTTGAATGTGGTTTTGAGCACCTTGAGGGGTGCAGTTTTTAGAATGGTGTCACTTTTGGGTATTTTCTATCATATAGACCCCTCAAAGTGGCTTCAAATGTGATGTGGTCCGTAAAAATAAAATGGTGTTGCAAAAATGAGAAATCGCTGGTCAACTTTTAACCCTTATAACTTCCTAACAAAAAAAAGTTTTGGTTCCAAAATTGTGCTGATGTAAAGTAAACATGTGGGAAATGTTATTTATTAAGTTTTTTTGTGTGCCGTATCTCTGTGATTTAGGGGCATAAAACTTCAAAGTTGGAAAATTGCAAAATTTTCTCCAAATTTCCGTTTTTTTCACAAACGCAAGTTATATGAATGAAATTTTAACACTAACATGAAGTACAATATGTCACGAGAAAACAGTGTCAGAATCACCGGGATCCATGGAAGCGTTCCAGAGTTATTACCTCATAAAGGGACAGTGGTCAGAATTGTAAAAATTGAACGTGCGAATCACCCTTGGGGGGTAAAGGGGTTAAAGGTGTTTTTTATTGCAAAAAAAAGTTTTTGTATCACATTTTGAGAGCTATAATTTTTTTCCCATATTTTGCCCTACAGAGTCATGTGAGGTGTCATTTTTTGCGGGACGAGTTGATGTTTGTTTTTGTTGGTACCACTTTCAGGCACGACATTTTTTAATCACTTTTTATTCCAATTTTTGGGAGGCAGAATGAACAAAAACCAGCAATTCATGATTTTCTTTTGGGGGGGGGGGGTGTTATACCGTTGCGCATGTGGTAAAATTGGTAAGGCAGTCTTATTCTTTGGGTTAGTATAATGACAGCGATACCTCATTTATATCTTTGTTTTGGCGCTTTTTTGCAATAAAAACTTTTATAGAAAAAAATAATTATTTTTGCATCGCTTTATTCTGAGAGCTATAACTTTTTTATGTTTTGGGTGATCGAGCTGTATGGCGGCTCGTTTTTTGCGGGACAAGATGACGTTTTCAGCGGTACCATGTTTATTGTTAGGCGTCAGGTTTCTGCATCTGCTCTGCAGGAATCCAGAGCCTCACATTCTGCGGTCTCCTGCTGGCTATCTACTGCAGAAAAGATTACTTTGCAGCAGACCGCTCCAGAGACTAAGTTCCTCTGTGCTCCGTCTGGGCATGCTCACGAGACGATCTCCCATTGGAGATCGGGAGTCATATGCTCAGGTCCTGCTCCAGATCTCATTGGTCCATCTCGGAGATCTGGAAGGTCCCGCACGGCTATAAAAAGGGCGCATGACCGATCGGCCATGCGCTAGTATAGACTATACTGCTATGTGTGAATGGTGACGGATGTATGATTCTGGTGATTGACTTATTAAGAAACCCCTTCCCTCTGATATTACGCATGTGGATAGGGAATTAGTAAAGTAGTCAGCGCCAGTCAGTGGCAAGCCTTAGGCCACTGTGCACTCCGCACCTCTGCGCTAGCGTCCGACATTGCGCCTGCTTTGTAGCTGTGTTGTCCTGCGGCAGTGTCCTATGCCGCGCTGCAGTTGCCGCCCTTCTTGGCGCTCGCAGTAGCGACGCCGCACACACGGTAGGTCTAGACGGACACTGCCCCTCTGTCTTAGTTCCTGCTCCTGTGACCTGATACCGTGTGTGCATTTCCCTGTGGTCTGTGATACTAACAGGCTCAGTGTTTTTGTATGTTTATGTTGCGGCGCCTCTGTGTGTGAACAGAGCCCGCTTTGTGCACTTCGGGTGAAGTCTAACCCGTGCACATTATACCGCCATATTGCTCGTCTGCCATTACCTAGCAGCGGTGTAACATCTACTGCACAGTGGATCCCGAGCGGCGAACGCACTTTATTATTTATTTTTATTTAGTGCGTTCCGCCGTTCCTAACAGTTTATAATCCCTCTTTTTGATCACGTGTCATTCCACTTTTTGTTCGGCAATATGATAAAGCAGTTTTTTGCCTTTTTTTCTGGTGTTCACTAAAGGGGTTAACTAGTGGGACAGTTTTATAGGTCGGGTCATTACAGACGTGACAATACCAAATATGTGTACTTTTATTGTTTTTGATTTTTTTCATTAAATATTTATTTGGTGATAGAATAAATATTGATTATATATATTTTTTTAAAATATTTTGTTTTAATTTTTTTTATTCTAACTTTTAGGCTAAGTGCCCATGTCAAAGACACCTCATGACTCGTGAGGCATACTGGATTTTTTGCCTGAAAACCTGTTTTCCTGCCAGCTTAAATGCCAGAAAAGAAATAATGTTTCATTATTAGGTTGCATGAAATATATGTATATATGTTATATTTTCTTTGTTTTTGTGTCTTGCTGTTGGTATTTTCTCTGTTTCTTCATGGTGATATGACATGTTTATGGCAATTATGCATCAGATGTGGTTGAGATTTGTGACTGAGGAGTTTGGGCATATAACCTCATAATGTCCTAATGGTAATCAGCTTTGATAAAGAACATATGAAATCGACAAAAAACATACCGGGCTAGCATAATACCAATTGCCGGAATAATGAAGAGATCCAGAAAAAAATTATATAAAAGTAATCATTTATTAACAATACACAAAAAACATAAATAAAAGAAGGCGCAAATAGCCCTAAACAAATAGGATGTAAACAGGCATGATAATGTAGCTCAAAAATGTACGTATAAAGTTGGAAAATGAGCACTTAAAAAGTAAAAAGTGCAAAAAAAGCCTTCAAAATACACTGCTGTATATAAATGGTTGAATATCTAAATATATCAGAAATATCCTAAACAGCATAATGAATCTGAAGGACAAATATACCGGCAACATGACATAATTGTCTAAGTCCGCAAGTAAATCAGCCTAGGGAAAACCGCTAAAAAATAGACCCAAAATGATCTACTATGGGTGTCTAATTAAATAGCATAATACATGTGACAGTTAAATGTGGAACAGCAAGATGCTAACATCTAAGTCCTCATACAGATCTATCTAAGCTGACCACTTAACAGTATGTAATAAGGCCAGAACAAAAATACATAAATATACCTGATCACAGTGGACTCAATAACACATGGGCATCGCAGCCTCCTCCACCCCAACGCGCGTTTCACAGTAAGCTTCTTCCGGGGGCGCCATTTCTGCGGCGGCTGAGAGCTGATATTTTTAGACTGGGGGGTGCCAATATACATAGCCACTTCCCAAGCTATTAATATCAATCCGCAGCTGTCTGCCTAGCCTTTGCTGATTTGATTTTATTAGGGAGACCCCAGGTCAATTTTTTTTTCTTCTGGGGTTCCCCTATAAACTAGCCAGTAACGGCTAAGCAAACATCTGTGAACTGATATTAATAGTCTGGGAACCTTTATTGCTATTTCCTCTGCTGGTTATGAAAATTAGGCAGGAGCCCACGCAATTTTTAAATTAAAAAATAAAAATAAACATACTGCGGTTCACCCAAATTTTGTGTGTCTTATTTAACTCTTTATGTACCATTTTATTAATGAGGGTATCTGGCTGACACATACGTACGTGTGTGTTTGTGTGTATGTATATATATTTTTTCACTTATGTGTTTTTGTGTGTATAAACATATTTGAACATGGTATGTAATGATATTATGGTCCTCAATGGAGAATGAAAAAGAAGGGGTTGGACAAGGAAATTACATTACAATTCTTTTTTTTTGTTAAACATTATCTTTTATTAGCTTACAAAAACGCATACAAATCCGCATCAAGTCCCCATAAAAACTGAGCAGAATTTCAATTGCATTTTCTGCCAAGAGAGGTAGAATCTGCGCAGAATTTTACAAAGGCACATCCGCAACGTGCTCACATAGCCTAAGGCTGGGATCACACATGAGAGAAACACGGCCGAGTTTCGCATGTTAATACCGGGCACTGCCGCCGGCACTCAGGAGTGGAGCGTGTGGCCTCATAGCAATACATGCAGCCTTTGCCGCAGACTCTGCTCCCGAGTGCCTGGTATTAAAATGTGAGACTCGGCCTAACACTCTCATTTCAAACTGCAAGTTACTAAAAAGTAAGAGCTATAATTTACCTACATGTCTAAAAGGCAACATATCAAACCAATATAACTAAAAAACTGGTGACAAATCCACTTTATATGGACAATAGTGTCTGAAGTAATCTGTATGGTTCTTGTTTCATTTCCACAGACCAGAAATTTTGGCTGTAAAATTAGGTATACAATTCCTCTGCAAAGAAAAGAGAGAAAATATAAATGTGTGAAGGGACAAAAAGGCAGTGTGAAAATTTCTATAGCGCACATGCAAGACCATTATACAAACACCCCTGAAAACCAGTCCGCGAAAGAAACGCTCCCAGGACAAGCCTCAAAGAACACAGCCATCGCTCTTCAGCCAAAGCCTGAAAACCATTTCCAACAACCTGTGCAATACAGACAGGAAAAAGGGAATAACAAAATGCCCCTGCCATGTCATCTAAAGGGGTAAACTGCCTCTACTGAAACTGGCTCTGACTGCAGCATTTACAGGAAGGGATCGCAATTACTATATTGACAAGGACCCTCCTGTTAAGGCAAAATGTGAAGGCTGCAGTGGTCACATCCATGTTCCCTCATGTATCTGCAGGGGATACAGTACAGGTCACAGAGGAACAGCGCCACTGTGGAGAGGGGAGTGTAGTTTTTTTTATTTTTGCTTAACACACCTGTGACACTAAGATTTAGGCTGGGGCTACACCTGTCACTGCAACAGTACAATACAATGAGACCCCGAGGGTACTGTGCCACCACTATCAAGTTGCCAGGTGTGGCCTTCACATACAGCACGTTACCTGGGTATTATATGATGGTATTGTGGGCTATTGGAGTATTATTTGGAAACTGAACACTTTTTGACATTTTACGATGGTCTAATTGGGATATTGGAGTATTATTGTGCTACTTCTGGGTATTACACAGGCACTATACGACAGTACCAGGTGAATCGTGGAGGGTTATTGGGCTACTTCTGGGTATTACACTGGCACTATACGACACACTACCAGGTGGATATTAGAAGATTATTGGGCCACTTTTGGGTATTACACTGGCACTATACGACAATACCAGGTGGATATTGGAGGGTTATTGGGCCACTTCTCGACAGACACTATATGACACTACCAGGTGGATATTAGGCCATATCTGGGGTATTACACTGGCACTATACGACAATACCAGGTGGATCGTGGAGGTTTATTTGGCCACTTCTGGGTATTACACTGGCACTATACGACAGTACCAGGTGGATATTGGAGGGTTATTGGGCTACTTCTCTCTATTAAACTGACACTATACGACAGTACCAGGTGGCTAGTGGAGGATTATTGGGCCACTTCTGGGTATTACACTGGCACTATACGACAATACCTGGTGGTTATTGGAGGGTTACTGGACCACTTCTGGGTATTACACTGGCACTATACGACAGTACCAGGTAGATCGTGGAGGTTTATTTGGCCACTTCTGGGTATTACACTGGCACTATACGACAATACCAGGTGGATATTGGAGGGTTATTGGGCTACTTCTCTGTATTAAACTGACACTATACGACAGTACCATGTGGATCGTGGAGGAATATTGGGCCACTTCTGGGTATTACACTGGCACTATATGACAATACCAGGTGGATATTGGAGGGTTATTGGGCTACTCTGTATTAAATGCACACTATACGACAGTACCTGGTGGATATTGGAGGGTCATTGGGCCACTTTTGTGTATTACACTGGCACGATATAACAGTGCCAGGTGAATATCGGAGGGTTATTGGGCCATTCTGGGTATTACACTGGCAGTATACGACAGTACCAGGTGAACATTGGAGGATTATTGGGCCACTTCTGGGTATTACACTGGCACTATACAATACCAGGTGGATATTGGTGGGTTATTGGTTCGCTTCAGGGTATTACTCTGGCAATATACGACAGTACCAGGGGGATCTTGGCGATTATTGAGCAACGTCTAGGTATTACACTAGCACTATATGACAGTACCAGGTGGATACTGAAGGGTTGTTGAGCCACTTCTGGGTTTTACTCTGGCACTATACAACAGTAACAGATGAATAATGGAGAATTATTGGTCCACTTCTGGGTATTACACTGGCACTATACGACAGTACCAGGTCGATACTGGAGTGTTATTGGGCCACTTCTCAGTCTTACACTGGCACTATACGACAATACCAGGTGGATATTGGAGGGTTACTGGGCCACTTCTGGGTATTACACTGGTACTATACGACAGTATCAGGTGGATCATGGAGGTTTATTTGGCCACTTCTGGGTATTACACTGGCACTATATGACAGTACCAGGTGGATATTGGAGGGTTATTGGGCCACTTCTGGGAATTACAGTGGCACTATACAACAGTACCCTGTGGATATTGGAATATTATTGGGCCAATTCTGCGTATTACACTGATACTATATGACAGTACCAGGTGGATCATGGAGAATTATTGGGCCACTTCTGGGTATTACACTGGCAGTATATGACAGTACCAGGTCCATATTGGAGTGTTATTGGGCCACTTCTGGGTATTACACTGGCAGTATACGACAGTACCAGGTGGACATTGGTGGATTATTGGGCCACTTCTGGGGTATTACACTGGCACTATGCAACAATACCAGGTAGATATTGGAGGGTTATTGGGCCACTTCTCAGTATTACACAGACACTATATTACAGTACCGTGTGGATATTGGGCCATTTCTGGGGTATTACACTGGCACTATTCGACAATACCAGGTGGATATTGGTGGGTTATTGAGCCACTTCCGGGTTTTACTCTGGCACTATTCAACAGTAACAGGTGACTAATGGAGGATTATTGGTCTACTTCTGGGTATTACACTGACAGTATATGACAGTACCAGGTGAATATTGGAGGGTTATTGGGCCACTTCCGGGTATTACACTGGCTCTATACGACAGCACCAGGTCCATACTGGAGTGTTATTGGGCCACTTCTGGGTATTACACTGGCAGTACATGACAGTACCAGGTGGACACTGGAGGGTTATTGGGCTACTTCTGGGTTTTACAGTGGCACTTTTAGGGGTTGTACTCAGGTGCTGCAGGAGGAAAACAGGAGACACGTTCTCTTAAAAGTCCATGTGGGTTTATTTGCTTCATAAACCCGGCAACAACAAAATGTTCACGGCCTTTCGAGTAGGCAAAACAAATGTGCTTAGCCGGATTCTGTTCTCCAGGCCTGTGGGTACACAGGCTAGGCAATGTCCAGCATGCAGGCTCAGTCTGGAGCCGCACACACAGGAGTCATTCTTCCTCCCAACACACAGACCATGTGCCAAACAGCCTCCATTATGTGGGCTGTAACCACACCCACAGAGGAGGTATATGGGTAGCCACACCCACCCATCTCTCATAGCTACCTGCAACCCGGACCAAGGTGCACTAAACGACATCTTAGTGCTCACGTCCACTAAAGCAAAATATTCCGGGTTGCATCGCAGGGAGCAGCCCTCTCTGCGACACATACCTCCCATCTATTATGCGGCCATTAGCCTCCTTAAATACCTCTGCCTAAAGCCATGGGGCTTGGCACATTTCCATTATCCGACCAGAGACCCTTCTCGGTCGCCTTCGGAACTAAATCTGTCTATCAAAATCGGGCTTTGTCACTGACAGCTTTTTGAACAGTAGGTTGACTCCATCACCTCTTCTGACAGGGTTGCCCCATTCTCTCCCTGACTGCCTCCACTGCTTTGTGTGGCTGCAAGACTCCCTTACAGTCGAGCCTACTGTCAGGTCCAAGGCTGACCCTTTGTCACTACATCCGCTACAGGGTCTCCTGCCTATGCTACTCAGCAGTGAGTTAACAGAGGAGTCACAACTTCTATCCATTTGAGCTTCAGATTGCATACTTCTAGTCTTTAGAGAATCCCTTAGTCCCTCTATACCTCGGTTTGGAAGTGGTCGCCACCTTCTTTCCATTTCATGTAGCTGTACCTTAATCTACAGTTTTTCCCGTCTCAGCTGCTCTACCTCTTGTAGGTACGCCACCCGATATTCCAGAAGTATTTGAATATTTATAAGGCTCTCCATTGATCCAACAACAAAAAATGGAACCATCGCATCTTCACCAGCTATCTGGGCTTCAGCGTCAGCCAGGATCCTCACACTCACCACATCGGACTTATTCACAATTTCTTCCATTACTTTTCCAAGTTTCCCAATGACTTTCCTCACCAGGCTTCTGGGATCTTGAATGATGTCTTCCACAAACCCCAGCCGACTTTGAACCTTCCTTTCATGATCCAGATGTCGAGCGGCTTCCTTATTCCTCAACAGGATCATCGGATTCGTGCGGAGACAATGTAGGTGCATTTCACTAAGGATAGTCACCCGCTTCTCTGTGACTTCCCTAGTCGTCAGTATAACCAACTGCTTAGTCTCTGGCGCCCAGTTCACACTCCACACCTCCACCGCCTTTCAAAATGCCTCATGCACGGCCTCACTGGCATATGCTTCTTGCATGTCTTTGGCTACTTCTACCACGCACTGGAAGAGCAAAGTCTCACCTTCTTGGACATAGTGTTTGATCTTCTCGTCCTGAGAGTCAGACCGGTTTTCCAAGACGTCGACCTTCCTTGTGTGGCTGTCTACGTGGCACTTCCCTTACTGGATTTCTTCCTCCCTGGAGGCCATTTCTTTGTTCAGTCTCTCCAGTTCACTCCCCTTCATGGTGATCAGATCGGGAGGGCACAACAGTTCGTTCTGTAGAGTGGAGAGCTAATTTTTCCAGCCGTCCATGTATTTCTGGAGCTGGGCCTTAGCCTCCTGCTCGATCTTGAGCTCTTGGAGAACTTTATCCAGCTCCCCTGCTAGGCAGCGATGCTCGTCCTCTTTCTGGTGAAGCTCCTGCTGATGCTTCTCATGGGCCTCTGATATATGCATTCTTCTCCTCCAAGTCTGCGGACAGTTCCCGGAGGGCTTGCTCACTTTGTGTCCTCGCTTTGCATTGAACTTATTTTTGACTCCAAGGCCTTGATTTCCTCAGACTTCTGCTCTTCCAGACGCTTTAGTTCGGCCTGCAAATCTGCTACTTTCTCCTTCTCACGAACAAACTCTTTGGCGAGGTCCTGGAACTCCAAGTCATTTCCAGCTGGGACACGTGTTCTGCAACCTCCTACCGAGCAGAGCGTAGCTTCTCCTCGGTGGAGCGGATGGTATGAAACAGCTTCTGCTCCTGTGCTTCCTTCTCTCCGAGCTGAGCTTTGGCTGCTGAGAGCTCAGACTCCAGGTGACGCACCTGATCCAGCTGCGCGGAGTTGGCGGCTTCCATACTTGACACCTTCAACCTCTCGTTCGCGAGCTGTTGACAGACCTCGTCAAACTCTCTCCAAGCTTTGGACGTGCGCTTCCACCTGGCGGAAACTGTCGGCTCGCTCTTTTCATGTGCACATTTCCTTTGTCAGTTTGATCCTCTCATTGTCGGGTGGCAGCAGTCGCTTCAGACAGCTTCTACAGGCTCTCCGTTTTTCCTCGGAATTCTTCTCCAACTGCGATGTTAGCTGTTGGATCCCGAACACCACCCTGGGTCAGTTTTATTTTTCCCATGTCATTGACTACATCTGTGCTGGGGTTTGTCAGTGGTAAAGTGACCTCCTTATCAAGGACATTAACCTTATTTGCCCCTGACCCTGTCTTTCTGCGGACGCCGTGTCCCCTGCAACGAGGGGAAGGCTTGCCATCTGTACCCGGGTCCACCTTACCGCACTCTTTTCTGCTTGCGTCACAGTCTGAATGGGAGTCACCACTACTCACCCTGTCACCATGGAACAAGAAGTCCTCATTTAGACAGGTGCCGGACCCCTTTCCTGGAGCTACCGTTTTCAACGGTCACCCTATTGCACACCACTGCTAAGTCCTAGAGTTGGTCAGATAGACACTTTTTCCCGGTCAACCCTAAATCTGAGACACCAACTTTAGGGGTGCTACCACCTCCTCTTTATGCATCACACCATCCAAAACCCCTACCGCCTGCTGCAGTGGGGCTTCCGTAGGGTCATTCCGGCTCCTCTCTAAGCAATCAGACACTCCCCTTTCCTCCCACAAGTCCAAATACCAATCAAAGTCCTGGCCTATTAAAACGGGGTATGGCAAGTTCAGGACTAGATGGACGTCATGGCTGGAAATAATAGTGGGCGTCTAAATGATTACCCTGGACACTGGATAATCCCTTGCTACCCCATAGACATAGTGGACTTCCATCTTCCTTCCGGGAATCATACA
The DNA here is from genome assembly GCF_039654945.1 of Dendrobates tinctorius. Lineage (NCBI taxonomy): Eukaryota > Metazoa > Chordata > Amphibia > Anura > Dendrobatidae > Dendrobates > Dendrobates tinctorius. The sequence continues at coordinate 111,205,222 of NW_027361679.1, read as the reverse complement.
GACAGTGTGGCGCTCACCAGGGTCACCAAGCTCCCTGGGTCCAAAAGTCCAGCCATGCCATCCCCACTCACCTCCACAAAACACCTCTGTGACATCTTGTCAGATGAATAACTGAAATAGGATGCCAGACACGGGCTGAAAAAACACTGTTCCCGGCAACAGTTCTTCGGCGCATTCACGGCCGCCCCCTTTTGGGCAACCATGCCTGTTTGGGTTACCACCCCTTTTTGGGTCCCCCCCTTTGGGACACTCCACCCCCTATCGGGCAACCATCGCTCCTTGGGGTGCACATGCCATCTCAGGCCCCTCACCGCCTGTGCACGGCAGTCTATCCGCCCCAATAGCTCCTTCACAGCGAGGCTCCGCACCGCTCTGCAAAGCTCTGTCCGGCTCTGCACTGGTCTGCATAGTAAGGCTCCGCACTGCTCTGCCAGGCTCTGCATTGCTCCACACCTCTCCGCATGGCTCATTTCTGCAGATTTCGTGGAACCGCCGATCCATAGCAAGCCGCCCAGACTTCGTGGACCCGCCGATCCACAGCAAGCTGCCCGGACTTCGTGGACCCGCCGATCCACAGCAAGCCGCCCGGACTTCGTGGACCCACCGATCCACAGCAAGCCGCCCGGACTTCGCGAACCCGCTGATCCACAGCAAGCCGCCTGCTGCAATCCTCCCAGGTTCATCCTGGACCGATGCCCGCATTCTCCACCAACTGTAGGGGTTGTACTCACTCAGGTGCGGCAGGAGGAAAACTGGAGACAATTTCTCTTAAAAGTCCATGTGGGTTTATTTGCTTCATAAACTTGGCAGCAACAACAAAAGTTTCATGGCCTTTAGAGCAGGCAAAACAAATGTCCTTAGCTGGTTACGTTCCCTCAGGCCTGTGGCACGCAGGCTCGGTCTGGAGCCACATACAGGAGGCCTTCTCCCTTCCAACACACAGACCATGTGCCAAACAGCCTCCATTATGTGGGCTGCAACCACACCCACAGAGGAGGTATATGGGTAGCCAGACCTGCCCATCTCTCACAGGTACCTGCAACCCGGACCCACGTGCACTAAAACGACATCTTAGGGCTCACGTGCACTAAAGCAAAATACTCCGGCTTGCATTGCAGGGAGCAGCCATCTCTGTGACACACACCTCCCATTGATTATATGGCCATTAGCCTCCTTAGGCTATGTGCACACGTAGTTTTTTGGGTGTACGGATTTTGGAGAGAAAAACGCAGGTAAATCCGCAGGACAAAAGTCCAGCGGTTTTGCACCTCATAAAGGATGAGGTGTGAAACTGCAGCGTTTCTGCACCAAACAATTGACATGCTGTGGATTGTAAACCGCAGCAAAACCGCTCGGAAAAATTTGCAGCATGTGCACAGCGTTTTTTTTTCCCATTGAAAATAAAGGTACTGTACAACGCAGCAGAATCTGCTGCGGGCCCGCAGGTGCAGAAACGCAGCAGATTTCACTACGTGTGCACATACCCTCACACACTATACAACAGTACCAGGTGAATAATGGAGGATTGGGCCACTTCTGGGTATTACACTGGCAGTATACAACAGTACCAGGTGAATAATGGAGGATTGGGCCACTTCTGAGTATTACACTGGCACTCTACAACAGTACCAGGTGAATAATTGAGGATTGGGCCACTTCTGGGTATTACAGTGGCAGTATATAACAGTACCAGGTGAATAATGGAGGATTGGGCCACTTCTGGGTATTACACTGGCAGTATACTACAGTACCAGGTGAATAATGGAGGATTGGGCCACTTCTGGGTATTACACTGGCACTCTACAACAGTACCAGGTGAATAATGGAGGATTGGGCCACTTCTGGGTATTACACTGGCAGTATATAACAGTACCAGGTGAATAATGGAGGATTGGGCCACTTCTGGGTATTACACTGGCAGTATACAACAGTACCAGGTGAATAATGGAGGATTGGGCCACTTCTGGGTATTACACTGGCACGCTACAACAGTACCAGGTGAATAATGGAGGATTGGGCCACTTCTGGGTATTACACTGGCAGTATACAACAGTACCAGGTGAATAATGGAGGATTGGGCCACTTCTGGGTATTACACTGGCAGTATACAACAGTACCAGGTGAATAATGGAGGATTGGGCCACTTCTGGGTAGTACACTGGCAGTATACAACAGTACCAGGTGAATAATGGAGGATTGGGCCACTTCTGGGTATTACACTGGCACTCTACAACAGTACCAGGTGAATAATGGAGGATTGGGCCACTTCTGGGTATTACACTGGCAGTATACAACAGTACCAGGTGAATAATGGAGGATTGGGCCGCTTCTGGGTATTACACTGGCAGTATACAACAGTACCAGTGAATAATGGAGGATTGGGCCACTTCTGGGTATTACACTGGCACGCTACAACAGTACCAGGTGAATAATGGAGGATTGGGCCACTTCTGGGTATTACACTGGCAGTATACAACAGTACCAGGTGAATAATGGAGGATTAGGCCACTTCTGGGTATTACACTGGCAGTATACAACAGTACCAGGTGAATAATGGAGGATTAGGCCACTTCTGGGTATTACACTGGCAGTATACAACAGTACCAGGTGAATAATGGAGGATTGGGCCACTTCTGGGTATTACACTGGCAGTATACAAAAGTACCAGGTGAATAATGGAGGATTGGGCCACTTCTGGGTATTACACTGGCAGTATACAACAGTACCAGGTGAATAATGGAGGATTGGGCCACTTCTGGGTATTACACTGGCACTCTACAACAGTACCAGGTGAGTAATGGAGGATTGGGCCACTTCTGGGTATTACACTGGCACTCTACAACAGTACCAGGTGAATAATGGAGGATTGGGCCACTTCTGGGTATTACACTGGCACTCTACAACAGTACCAGGTGAATAATGGAGGATTGGGCCACTTCTGGGTATTACACTGGCAGTATACAACAGTACCAGGTGGATAGTGGAGGATTGGGCCACTTCTGGGTATTACACTGGCACTCTACAACAGTACAAGGTGAATAATGGAGGATTGGGCCACTTCTGGGTATTACACTGGCAGTATACAACAGTACCAGGTGAATAATGGAGGATTGGGCCACTTCTGGGTATTACACTGGCAGTATACAACAGTACCAGGTGAATAATGGAGGATTGGGCCACTTCTGGGTATTACACTGGCAGTATACAACAGTACCAGGTGAATAATGGAGGATTGGGCCACTTCTGGGTATTACACTGGCACTCTACAACATTACCAGGTGAATAATGGAGGATTGGGCCACTTCTGGGTATTACACTGGCAGTATACAACAGTACCAGGTGAATAATGGAGGATTGGGCCACTTCTGGGTATTACACTGGCAGTATACAACAGTACCAGTGAATAATGGAGGATTGGGCCACTTCTGGGTATTACACTGGCACGCTACAACAGTACCAGGTGAATAATGGAGGATTGGGCCACTTCTGGGTATTACACTGGCACTCTACAACAGTACCAGGTGAATAATGGAGGATTAGGCCACTTCTGGGTGTTACACTGGCAGTATACAACAGTACCAGGTGAATAATGGAGGATTGGGCCACTTCTGGGTATTACACTGGCAGTATACAACAGTACCAGGTGAATAATGGAGGATTGGGCCACTTCTGGGTATTACACTGGCAGTATACAAAAGTACCAGGTGAATAATGGAGGATTGGGCCACTTCTGGGTATTACACTGGCAGTATACAACAGTACCAGGTGAATAATGGAGGATTGGGACACTTCTGGGTATTACACTGGCACTCTACAACAGTACCAGGTGAATAATGGAGGATTGGGCCACTTCTGGGTATTACACTGGCAGTATACAACAGTACCAGGTGAATAATGGAGGATTGGACCACTTCTGGGTATTACTCTGGCAGTATACAACAGTACCAGGTGAATAATGGAGGATTAGGCCACTTCTGGGTATTACACTGGCACTCTACAACAGTACCAGGTGAATAATGGAGGATTGGGCCACTTCTGGGTATTACACTGGCACTCTACAACAGTACCAGGTGAATAATGGAGGATTGGGCCACTTCTGGGTATTACACTGGCAGTATACAACAGTACCAGGTGAATAATGGAGGATTGGGCCACTTCTGGGTATTACACTGGCAGTATACAACAGTACCAGGTGAATAATGGAGGATTGGGCCACTTCTGGGTATTACACTGGCACTCTACAACAGTACCAGGTGAATAATGGAGGATTGGGCCACTTCTGGGTATTACACTGGCAGTATACAACAGTACCAGGTGAATAATGGAGGATTAGGCCACTTCTGGGTATTACAATGGCACTCTACAACAGTACCAGGTGAATAATGGAGGATTGGGCCACTTCTGGGTATTACACTGGCAGTATACAACAGTACCAGGTGGATAGTGGAGGATTGGGCCACTTCTGGGTATTACACTGGCAGTATACAACAGTACCAGGTGGATAATGGAGGATTGGGCCACTTCTGGGTATTACACTGGCAGTATACAACAGTACCAGGTGAATAATGGAGGATTGGGCCACTTCTGGGTATTACACTGGCAGTATACAGCAGTACCAGGTGAATAATGGAGGATTGGGCCACTTCTGGGTATTACACTGGCAGTATACAGCAGTACCAGGTGGCTAGTGGAGGGTTATTGGGCCACTTCTGGGTATTACACTGGCAGTATACAACAGTACCAGGTGAATAATGGAGGATTGGGCCACTTCTGGGTATTACACTGGCAGTATACAACAGTACCAGGTGAATAATGGAGGATTGGGCCACTTATGGGTATTACACTGGCAGTATACAACAGTACCAGGTGAATAATGGAGGATTGGGCCGCTTCTGGGTATTACACTGGCAGTATACAACAGTACCAGTGAATAATGGAGGATTGGGCCACTTCTGGGTATTACACTGGCACGCTACAACAGTACCAGGTGAATAATGGAGGATTGGGCCACTTCTGGGTATTACACTGGCAGTATACAACAGTACCAGGTGAATAATGGAGGATTAGGCCACTTCTGGGTATTACACTGGCAGTATACAACAGTACCAGGTGAATAATGGAGGATTAGGCCACTTCTGGGTATTACACTGGCAGTATACAACAGTACCAGGTGAATAATGGAGGATTGGGCCACTTCTGGGTATTACACTGGCAGTATACAAAAGTACCAGGTGAATAATGGAGGATTGGGCCACTTCTGGGTATTACACTGGCAGTATACAACAGTACCAGGTGAATAATGGAGGATTGGGCCACTTCTGGGTATTACACTGGCACTCTACAACAGTACCAGGTGAATAATGGAGGATTGGGCCACTTCTGGGTATTACACTGGCACTCTACAACAGTACCAGGTGAATAATGGAGGATTGGGCCACTTCTGGGTATTACACTGGCACTCTACAACAGTACCAGGTGAATAATGGAGGATTGGGCCACTTCTGGGTATTACACTGGCAGTATACAACAGTACCAGGTGGATAGTGGAGGATTGGGCCACTTCTGGGTATTACACTGGCACTCTACAACAGTACAAGGTGAATAATGGAGGATTGGGCCACTTCTGGGTATTACACTGGCAGTATACAACAGTACCAGGTGAATAATGGAGGATTGGGCCACTTCTGGGTATTACACTGGCAGTATACAACAGTACCAGGTGAATAATGGAGGATTGGGCCACTTCTGGGTATTACACTGGCAGTATACAACAGTACCAGGTGAATAATGGAGGATTGGGCCACTTCTGGGTATTACACTGGCACTCTACAACATTACCAGGTGAATAATGGAGGATTGGGCCACTTCTGGGTATTACACTGGCAGTATACAACAGTACCAGGTGAATAATGGAGGATTGGGCCACTTCTGGGTATTACACTGGCAGTATACAACAGTACCAGTGAATAATGGAGGATTGGGCCACTTCTGGGTATTACACTGGCACGCTACAACAGTACCAGGTGAATAATGGAGGATTGGGCCACTTCTGGGTATTACACTGGCACTCTACAACAGTACCAGGTGAATAATGGAGGATTAGGCCACTTCTGGGTGTTACACTGGCAGTATACAACAGTACCAGGTGAATAATGGAGGATTGGGCCACTTCTGGGTATTACACTGGCAGTATACAACAGTACCAGGTGAATAATGGAGGATTGGGCCACTTCTGGGTATTACACTGGCAGTATACAAAAGTACCAGGTGAATAATGGAGGATTGGGCCACTTCTGGGTATTACACTGGCAGTATACAACAGTACCAGGTGAATAATGGAGGATTGGGACACTTCTGGGTATTACACTGGCACTCTACAACAGTACCAGGTGAATAATGGAGGATTGGGCCACTTCTGGGTATTACACTGGCAGTATACAACAGTACCAGGTGAATAATGGAGGATTGGGCCACTTCTGGGTATTACTCTGGCAGTATACAACAGTACCAGGTGAATAATAGAGGATTAGGCCACTTCTGGGTATTACACTGGCACTCTACAACAGTACCAGGTGAATAATGGAGGATTGGGCCACTTCTGGGTATTACACTGGCACTCTACAACAGTACCAGGTGAATAATGGAGGATTGGGCCACTTCTGGGTATTACACTGGCAGTATACAACAGTACCAGGTGAATAATGGAGGATTGGGCCACTTCTGGGTATTACACTGGCAGTATACAACAGTACCAGGTGAATAATGGAGGATTGGGCCACTTCTGGGTATTACACTGGCACTCTACAACAGTACCAGGTGAATAATGGAGGATTGGGCCACTTCTGGGTATTACACTGGCAGTATACAACAGTACCAGGTGAATAATGGAGGATTAGGCCACTTCTGGGTATTACAATGGCACTATACAACAGTACCAGGTGAATAATGGAGGATTGGGCCACTTCTGGGTATTACACTGGCAGTATACAACAGTACCAGGTGGATAGTGGAGGATTGGGCCACTTCTGGGTATTACACTGGCAGTATACAACAGTACCAGGTGTATAATGGAGGATTGGGCCACTTCTGGGTATTACACTGGCAGTATACAACAGTACCAGGTGAATAATGGAGGATTGGGCCACTTCTGGGTATTACACTGGCAGTATACAGCAGTACCAGGTGAATAATGGAGGATTGGGCCACTTCTGGGTATTACACTGGCAGTATACAGCAGTACCAGGTGGCTAGTGGAGGGTTATTGGGCCACTTCTGGGTATTACACTGGCAGTATACAACAGTACCAGGTGAATAATGGAGGATTGGGCCACTTCTGGGTATTACACTGGCAGTATACAACAGTACCAGGTGAATGGAGGATTGGGCCACTTCTGGGTATTACACTGGCAGTATACAGCAGTACCAGGTGAATAATGGAGGATTGGGCCACTTCTGGGTATTACACTGGCAGTATACAGCAGTACCAGGTGGCTAGTGGAGGGTTATTGGGCCACTTCTGGGTATTACACTGGCAGTATACAGCAGTACCAGGTGAATAATGGAGGATTGGGCCACTTCTGGGTATTACACTGGCAGTATATGACAGTACCAGGTGAATAATGGAGGATTGGGCCACTTCTGGGTATTACACTGGCAGTATACAGCAGTAGCAGGTGAATAATGGAGGATTGGGCCACTTCTGGGTATTACACTGGCAGTATACAGCAGTACCAGGTGGCTAGTGGAGGGTTATTGGGCCACTTCTGGGTATTACACTGGCAGTATACAGCAGTACCAGGTGAATAATGGAGGATTGGGCCACTTCTGGGTATTACACTGGCAGTATACAGCAGTACCAGGTGAATAATGGAGGATTGGGCCACTTCTGGGTATTACACTGGCAGTATACAGCAGTACCTGGTGGCTAGTGGAGGGTTATTGGGCCACTTCTGGGTATTACACTGGCAGTATACAGCAGTACCAGGTGAATAATGGAGGATTGGGCCACTTCTGGGTATTACACTGGCAGTATATGACAGTACCAGGTGAATAATGGAGGATTGGGCCACTTCTGGGTATTACACTGGCAGTATACAGCAGTACCAGGTGGCTAGTGGAGGGTTATTGGGCCACTTCTGGGTATTACACTGTCAGTATACAGCAGTACCAGGTGAATAATGGAGGATTGGGCCACTTCTGGGTATTACACTGGCAGTATACAGCAGAACCAGGTGGCTAGTGGAGGGTTATTGGGCCACTTCTGGGTATTACACTGGCAGTATACAGCAGTACCAGGTGAATAATGGAGGATTGGGCCACTTCTGGGTATTACACTGGCAGTATATGACAGTACCAGGTGAATAATGGAGGATTGGGCCACTTCTGGGTATTACACTGGCAGTATACAGCAGTACCAGGTGGCTAGTGGAGGGTTATTGGGCCACTTCTGGGTATTACACTGGCAGTATACAGCAGTACCAGGTGAATAATGGAGGATTGGGCCACTTCTGGGTATTACACTGGCAGTATACAGCAGTACCAGGTGGCTAGTGGAGGGTTATTGGGCCACTTCTGGGTATTACACTGGCAGTATACAGCAGTACCAGGTGAATAATGGAGGATTGGGCCACTTCTGGGTATTACACTGGCAGTATACAGCAGTACCAGGTGGCTAGTGGAGGGTTATTGGGCCACTTCTGGGTATTACACTGGCAGTATACAGCAGTACCAGGTGAATAATGGAGGATTGGGCCACTTCTGGGTATTACACTGGCAGTATACAGCAGTACCAGGTGGCTAGTGGAGGGTTATTGGGCCACTTCTGGGTATTACACTGGCAGTATACAGCAGTACCAGGTGAATAATGGAGGATTGGGCCACTTCTGGGTATTACACTGGCAGTATACAGCAGTACCAGGTGGCTAGTGGAGGGTTATTGGGCCACTTCTGGGTATTACACTGGCAGTATACAGCAGTACCAGGTGAATAATGGAGGATTGGGCCACTTCTGGGTATTACACTGGCAGTATACAGCAGTACCAGGTGGCTAGTGGAGGGTTATTGGGCCACTTCTGGGTATTACACTGGCAGTATACAGCAGTACCAGGTGAATAATGGAGGATTGGGCCACTTCTGGGTATTACACTGGCAGTATACAGCAGTACCAGGTGAATAATGGAGGATTGGGCCACTTCTGGGTATTACACTGGCAGTATACAGCAGTACCAGGTGGCTAGTGGAGGGTTATTGGGCCACTTCTGGGTATTACACTGGCAGTATATGACAGTACCAGGTGAATAATGGAGGATTGGGCCACTTCTGGGTATTACACTGGCAGTATACAGCAGTACCAGGTGGCTAGTGGAGGGTTATTGGGCCACTTCTGGGTATTACACTGGCAGTATATGACAGTACCAGGTGAATAATGGAGGATTGGGCCACTTCTGGGTATTACACTGGCAGTATATGACAGTACCAGGTGAATAATGGAGGATTGGGCCACTTCTGGGTATTACACTGGCAGTATATGACAGTACCAGGTGAATAATGGAGGATTGGGCCACTTCTGGGTATTACACTGGCAGTATATGACAGTACCAGGTGGCTAGTGGAGGATTGGGCCACTTCTGGGTATTACACTGGCAGTATATGACAGTACCAGGTGAATAATGGAGGATTGGGCCACTTCTGGGTATTACACTGGCAGTATATGACAGTACCAGGTGAATAATGGAGGATTGGGCCACTTCTGGGTATTACACTGGCAGTATATGACAGTACCAGGTGAATAATGGAGGATTGGGCCACTTCTGGGTATTACACTGGGAGTATATGACAGTACCAGGTGAATAATGGAGGATTGGGCCACTTCTGGGTATTACACTGGCAGTATATGACAGTACCAGGTGAATAATGGAGGATTGGGCCACTTCTGGGTATTACACTAGCAGTATATGACAGTACCAGGTGAATAATGGAGGATTGGGCCACTTCTGGGTATTACACTGGCAGTATATGACAGTACCAGGTGAATAATGGAGGATTGGGCCACTTCTGGGTATTACACTGGCAGTATACAACAGTACCAGGTGAATAATGGAGGATTGGGCCACTTCTGGGTATTACACTGGCAGTATATGACAGTACCAGGTGAATAATGGAGGATTGGGCCACTTCTGGGTATTACACTGGCAGTATATGACAGTACCAGGTGAATAATGGAGGATTGGGCCACTTCTGGGTATTACACTGGCAGTATACAACAGTACCAGGTGAATAATGGAGGATTGGGCCACTTCTGGGTATTACACTGGCAGTATACAGCAGTACCAGGTGAATAATGGAGGATTGGGCCACTTCTGGGTATTACACTGGCAGTATACAGCAGTACCAGGTGAATAATGGAGGATTGGGCCACTTCTGGGTATTACACTGGCAGTATACAGCAGTACCAGGTGGCTAGTGGAGGGTTATTGGGCCACTTCTGGGTATTACACTGGCAGTATATGACAGTACCAGGTGAATAATGGAGGATTGGGCCACTTCTGGGTATTACACTGGCAGTATACAGCAGTACCAGGTGGCTAGTGGAGGGTTATTGGGCCACTTCTGGGTATTACACTGGCAGTATATGACAGTACCAGGTGAATAATGGAGGATTGGGCCACTTCTGGGTATTACACTGGCAGTATATGACAGTACCAGGTGAATAATGGAGGATTGGGCCACTTCTGGGTATTACACTGGCAGTATATGACAGTACCAGGTGAATAATGGAGGATTGGGCCACTTCTGGGTATTACACTGGCACGCTACAACAGTACCAGGTGAATAATGGAGGATTGGGCCACTTCTGGGTATTACACTGGCAGTATACAACAGTACCAGGTGAATAATGGAGGATTAGGCCACTTCTGGGTATTACACTGGCAGTATACAACAGTACCAGGTGAATAATGGAGGATTAGGCCACTTCTGGGTATTACACTGGCAGTATACAACAGTACCAGGTGAATAATGGAGGATTGGGCCACTTCTGGGTATTACACTGGCAGTATACAAAAGTACCAGGTGAATAATGGAGGATTGGGCCACTTCTGGGTATTACACTGGCAGTATACAACAGTACCAGGTGAATAATGGAGGATTGGGCCACTTCTGGGTATTACACTGGCACTCTACAACAGTACCAGGTGAATAATGGAGGATTGGGCCACTTCTGGGTATTACACTGGCACTCTACAACAGTACCAGGTGAATAATGGAGGATTGGGCCACTTCTGGGTATTACACTGGCACTCTACAACAGTACCAGGTGAATAATGGAGGATTGGGCCACTTCTGGGTATTACACTGGCAGTATACAACAGTACCAGGTGGATAGTGGAGGATTGGGCCACTTCTGGGTATTACACTGGCACTCTACAACAGTACAAGGTGAATAATGGAGGATTGGGCCACTTCTGGGTATTACACTGGCAGTATACAACAGTACCAGGTGAATAATGGAGGATTGGGCCACTTCTGGGTATTACACTGGCAGTATACAACAGTACCAGGTGAATAATGGAGGATTGGGCCACTTCTGGGTATTACACTGGCAGTATACAACAGTACCAGGTGAATAATGGAGGATTGGGCCACTTCTGGGTATTACACTGGCACTCTACAACATTACCAGGTGAATAATGGAGGATTGGGCCACTTCTGGGTATTACACTGGCAGTATACAACAGTACCAGGTGAATAATGGAGGATTGGGCCACTTCTGGGTATTACACTGGCAGTATACAACAGTACCAGTGAATAATGGAGGATTGGGCCACTTCTGGGAATTACACTGGCACGCTACAACAGTACCAGGTGAATAATGGAGGATTGGGCCACTTCTGGGTATTACACTGGCACTCTACAACAGTACCAGGTGAATAATGGAGGATTAGGCCACTTCTGGGTGTTACACTGGCAGTATACAACAGTACCAGGTGAATAATGGAGGATTGGGCCACTTCTGGGTATTACACTGGCAGTATACAACAGTACCAGGTGAATAATGGAGGATTGGGCCACTTCTGGGTATTACACTGGCAGTATACAAAAGTACCAGGTGAATAATGGAGGATTGGGCCACTTCTGGGTATTACACTGGCAGTATACAACAGTACCAGGTGAATAATGGAGGATTGGGACACTTCTGGGTATTACACTGGCACTCTACAACAGTACCAGGTGAATAATGGAGGATTGGGCCACTTCTGGGTATTACACTGGCAGTATACAACAGTACCAGGTGAATAATGGAGGATTGGGCCACTTCTGGGTATTACTCTGGCAGTATACAACAGTACCAGGTGAATAATGGAGGATTAGGCCACTTCTGGGTATTACACTGGCACTCTACAACAGTACCAGGTGAATAATGGAGGATTGGGCCACTTCTGGGTATTACACTGGCACTCTACAACAGTACCAGGTGAATAATGGAGGATTGGGCCACTTCTGGGTATTACACTGGCAGTATACAACAGTACCAGGTGAATAATGGAGGATTGGGCCACTTCTGGGTATTACACTGGCAGTATACAACAGTACCAGGTGAATAATGGAGGATTGGGCCACTTCTGGGTATTACACTGGCACTCTACAACAGTACCAGGTGAATAATGGAGGATTGGGCCACTTCTGGGTATTACACTGGCAGTATACAACAGTACCAGGTGAATAATGGAGGATTAGGCCACTTCTGGGTATTACAATGGCACTCTACAACAGTACCAGGTGAATAATGGAGGATTGGGCCACTTCTGGGTATTACTCTGGCAGTATACAACAGTACCAGGTGGATAGTGGAGGATTGGGCCACTTCTGGGTGTTACACTGGCAGTATACAACAGTACCAGGTGGATAATGGAGGATTGGGCCACTTCTGGGTATTACACTGGCAGTATACAACAGTACCAGGTGAATAATGGAGGATTGGGCCACTTCTGGGTATTACACTGGCAGTATACAGCAGTACCAGGTGAATAATGGAGGATTGGGCCACTTCTGGGTATTACACTGGCAGTATACAGCAGTACCAGGTGGCTAGTGGAGGGTTATTGGGCCACTTCTGGGTATTACACTGGCAGTATACAACAGTACCAGGTGAATAATGGAGGATTGGGCCACTTCTGGGTATTACACTGGCAGTATACAACAGTACCAGGTGAATAATGGAGGATTGGGCCACTTCTGGGTATTACACTGGCAGTATACAGCAGTACCAGGTGAATAATGGAGGATTGGGCCACTTCTGGGTATTACACTGGCAGTATACAGCAGTACCAGGTGGCTAGTGGAGGGTTATTGGGCCACTTCTGGGTATTACACTGGCAGTATACAGCAGTACCAGGTGAATAATGGAGGATTGGGCCACTTCTGGGTATTACACTGGCAGTATATGACAGTACCAGGTGAATAATGGAGGATTGGGCCACTTCTGGGTATTACACTGGCAGTATACAGCAGTAGCAGGTGAATAATGGAGGATTGGGCCACTTCTGGGTATTACACTGGCAGTATACAGCAGTACCAGGTGGCTAGTGGAGGGTTATTGGGCCACTTCTGGGTATTACACTGGCAGTATACAGCAGTACCAGGTGAATAATGGAGGATTGGGCCACTTCTGGGTATTACACTGGCAGTATACAGCAGTACCAGGTGAATAATGGAGGATTGGGCCACTTCTGGGTATTACACTGGCAGTATACAGCAGTACCAGGTGGCTAGTGGAGGGTTATTGGGCCACTTCTGGGTATTACACTGGCAGTATACAGCAGTACCAGGTGAATAATGGAGGATTGGGCCACTTCTGGGTATTACACTGGCAGTATATGACAGTACCAGGTGAATAATGGAGGATTGGGCCACGTCTGGGTATTACACTGGCAGTATACAGCAGTACCAGGTGGCTAGTGGAGGGTTATTGGGCCACTTCTGGGTATTACACTGTCAGTATACAGCAGTACCAGGTGAATAATGGAGGATTGGGCCACTTCTGGGTATTACACTGGCAGTATATGACAGTACCAGGTGAATAATGGAGGATTGGGCCACTTCTGGGTATTACACTGGCAGTATACAGCAGTACCAGGTGGCTAGTGGAGGGTTATTGGGCCACTTCTGGGTATTACACTGGCAGTATACAGCAGTACCAGGTGAATAATGGAGGATTGGGCCACTTCTGGGTATTACACTGGCAGTATATGACAGTACCAGGTGAATAATGGAGGATTGGGCCACTTCTGGGTATTACACTGGCAGTATACAGCAGTACCAGGTGGCTAGTGGAGGGTTATTGGGCCACTTCTGGGTATTACACTGGCAGTATACAGCAGTACCAGGTGAATAATGGAGGATTGGGCCACTTCTGGGTATTACACTGGCAGTATACAGCAGTACCAGGTGGCTAGTGGAGGGTTATTGGGCCACTTCTGGGTATTACACTGGCAGTATACAGCAGTACCAGGTGAATAATGGAGGATTGGGCCACTTCTGGGTATTACACTGGCAGTATACAGCAGTACCAGGTGGCTAGTGGAGGGTTATTGGGCCACTTCTGGGTATTACACTGGCAGTATACAGCAGTACCAGGTGAATAATGGAGGATTGGGCCACTTCTGGGTATTACACTGGCAGTATATAGCAGTACCAGGTGGCTAGTGGAGGGTTATTGGGCCACTTCTGGGTATTACACTGGCAGTATACAGCAATACCAGGTGAATAATGGAGGATTGGGCCACTTCTGGGTATTACACTGGCAGTATACAGCAGTACCAGGTGGCTAGTGGAGGGTTATTGGGCCACTTCTGGGTATTACACTGGCAGTATACAGCAGTACCAGGTGAATAATGGAGGATTGGGCCACTTCTGGGTATTACACTGGCAGTATACAGCAGTACCAGGTGGCTAGTGGAGGGTTATTGGGCCACTTCTGGGTATTACACTGGCAGTATACAGCAGTACCAGGTGAATAATGGAGGATTGGGCCACTTCTGGGTATTACACTGGCAGTATACAGCAGTACCAGGTGAATAATGGAGGATTGGGCCACTTCTGGGTATTACACTGGCAGTATACAGCAGTACCAGGTGGCTAGTGGAGGGTTATTGGGCCACTTCTGGGTATTACACTGGCAGTATATGACAGTACCAGGTGAATAATGGAGGATTGGGCCACTTCTGGGTATTACACTGGCAGTATACAGCAGTACCAGGTGGCTAGTGGAGGGTTATTGGGCCACTTCTGGGTATTACACTGGCAGTATATGACAGTACCAGGTGAATAATGGAGGATTGGGCCACTTCTGGGTATTACACTGGCAGTATATGACAGTACCAGGTGAATAATGGAGGATTGGGCCACTTCTGGGTATTACACTGGCAGTATATGACAGTACCAGGTGAATAATGGAGGATTGGGCCACTTCTGGGTATTACACTGGCAGTATATGACAGTACCAGGTGGCTAGTGGAGGATTGGGCCACTTCTGGGTATTACACTGGCAGTATATGACAGTACCAGGTGAATAATGGAGGATTGGGCCACTTCTGGGTATTACACTGGCAGTATATGACAGTACCAGGTGAATAATGGAGGATTGGGCCACTTCTGGGTATTACACTGGCAGTATATGACAGTACCAGGTGAATAATGGAGGATTGGGCCACTTCTGGGTATTACACTGGCAGTATACAGCAGTACCAGGTGAATAATGGAGGATTGGGCCACTTCTGGGTATTACACTGGCAGTATACAACAGTACCAGGTGAATAATGGAGGATTGGGCCACTTCTGGGTATTACACTGGCACTCTACAACAGTACCAGGTGAATAATGGAGGATTGGGCCACTTCTGGGTATTACACTGGCAGTATATGACAGTACCAGGTGAATAATGGAGGATTGGGCCACTTCTGGGTATTACACTGGCAGTATATGACAGTACCAGGTGAATAATGGAGGATTGGGCCACTTCTGGGTATTACACTGGCAGTATATGACAGTACCAGGTGAATAATGGAGGATTGGGCCACTTCTGGGTATTACACTGGCAGTATATGACAGTACCAGGTGAATAATGGAGGATTGGGCCACTTCTGGGTATTACACTGGCAGTATATGACAGTACCAGGTGAATAATGGAGGATTGGGCCACTTCTGGGTATTACACTAGCAGTATATGACAGTACCAGGTGAATAATGGAGGATTGGGCCACTTCTGGGTATTACACTGGCAGTATATGACAGTACCAGGTGAATAATGGAGGATTGGGCCACTTCTGGGTATTACACTGGCAGTATACAACAGTACCAGGTGAATAATGGAGGATTGGGCCACTTCTGGGTATTACACTGGCAGTATATGACAGTACCAGGTGAATAATGGAGGATTGGGCCACTTCTGGGTATTACACTGGCAGTATATGACAGTACCAGGTGAATAATGGAGGATTGGGCCACTTCTGGGTATTACACTGGCAGTATACAACAGTACCAGGTGAATAATGGAGGATTGGGCCACTTCTGGGTATTACACTGGCAGTATACAGCAGTACCAGGTGAATAATGGAGGATTGGGCCACTTCTGGGTATTACACTGGCAGTATACAGCAGTACCAGGTGAATAATGGAGGATTGGGCCACTTCTGGGTATTACACTGGCAGTATACAGCAGTACCAGGTGGCTAGTGGAGGGTTATTGGGCCACTTCTGGGTATTACACTGGCAGTATATGACAGTACCAGGTGAATAATGGAGGATTGGGCCACTTCTGGGTATTACACTGGCAGTATACAGCAGTACCAGGTGGCTAGTGGAGGGTTATTGGGCCACTTCTGGGTATTACACTGGCAGTATATGACAGTACCAGGTGAATAATGGAGGATTGGGCCACTTCTGGGTATTACACTGGCAGTATATGACAGTACCAGGTGAATAATGGAGGATTGGGCCACTTCTGGGTATTACACTGGCAGTATATGACAGTACCAGGTGAATAATGGAGGATTGGGCCACTTCTGGGTATTACACTGGCAGTATATGACAGTACCAGGTGGCTAGTGGAGGATTGGGCCACTTCTGGGTATTACACTGGCAGTATATGACAGTACCAGGTGAATAATGGAGGATTGGGCCACTTCTGGGTATTACACTGGCAGTATATGACAGTACCAGGTGAATAACGGAGGATTGGGCCACTTCTGGGTATTACACTGGCAGTATATGACAGTACCAGGTGAATAATGGAGGATTGGGCCACTTCTGGGTATTACACTGGCAGTATACAGCAGTACCAGGTGAATAATGGAGGATTGGGCCACTTCTGGGTATTACACTGGCAGTATACAACAGTACCAGGTGAATAATGGAGGATTGGGCCACTTCTGGGTATTACACTGGCACTCTACAACAGTACCAGGTGAATAATGGAGGATTGGGCCACTTCTGGGTATTACACTGGCAGTATATGACAGTACCAGGTGAATAATGGAGGATTGGGCCACTTCTGGGTATTACACTGGCAGTATATGACAGTACCAGGTGAATAATGGAGGATTGGGCCACTTCTGGGTATTACACTGGCAGTATATGACAGTACCAGGTGAATAATGGAGGATTGGGCCACTTCTGGGTATTACACTGGCAGTATATGACAGTACCAGGTGAATAATGGAGGATTGGGCCACTTCTGGGTATTACACTGGCAGTATATGACAGTACCAGGTGAATAATGGAGGATTGGGCCACTTCTGGGTATTACACTAGCAGTATATGACAGTACCAGGTGAATAATGGAGGATTGGGCCACTTCTGGGTATTACACTGGCAGTATATGACAGTACCAGGTGAATAATGGAGGATTGGGCCACTTCTGGGTATTACACTGGCAGTATACAACAGTACCAGGTGAATAATGGAGGATTGGGCCACTTCTGGGTATTACACTGGCAGTATATGACAGTACCAGGTGAATAATGGAGGATTGGGCCACTTCTGGGTATTACACTGGCAGTATATGACAGTACCAGGTGAATAATGGAGGATTGGGCCACTTCTGGGTATTACACTGGCAGTATACAACAGTACCAGGTGAATAATGGAGGATTGGGCCACTTCTGGGTATTACACTGGCAGTATACAGCAGTACCAGGTGAATAATGGAGGATTGGGCCACTTCTGGGTATTACACTGGCAGTATATGACAGTACCAGGTGAATAATGGAGGATTGGGCCACTTCTGGGTATTACACTGGCAGTATATGACAGTACCAGGTGAATAATGGAGGATTGGGCCACTTCTGGGTATTACACTGGCAGTATATGACAGTACCAGGTGAATAATGGAGGATTGGGCCACTTCTGGGTATTACACTGGCAGTATATGACAGTACCAGGTGAATAATGGAGGATTGGGCCACTTCTGGGTATTACACTGGCAGTATATGACAGTACCAGGTGAATAATGGAGGATTGGGCCACTTCTGGGTATTACACTGGCAGTATATGACAGTACCAGGTGAATAATGGAGGATTGGGCCACTTCTGTGTATTACACTGGCAGTATATGACAGTACCAGGTGAATAATGGAGGATTGGGCCACTTCTGGGTATTACACTGGCAGTATACAGCAGTACCAGGTGAATAATGGAGGATTGGGCCACTTCTGGGTATTACACTGGCAGTATATGACAGTACCAGGTGAATAATGGAGGATTGGGCCACTTCTGGGTATTACACTGGCAGTATATGACAGTACCAGGTGGCTAGTGGAGGATTGGGCCACTTCTGGGTATTACACTGGCAGTATATGACAGTACCAGGTGAATAATGGACGATTGGGCCACTTCTGGGTATTACACTGGCAGTATATGACAGTACCAGGTGAATAATGGACGATTGGGCCACTTCTGGGTATTACACTGGCAGTATATGACAGTACCAGGTGAATAATGGAGGATTGGGCCACTTCTGGGTATTACACTGGCAGTATACAGCAGTACCAGGTGAATAATGGAGGATTGGGCCACTTCTGGGTATTACACTGGCAGTATACAACAGTACCAGGTGAATAATGGAGGATTGGGCCACTTCTGGGTATTACACTGGCACTCTACAACAGTACCAGGTGAATAATGGAGGATTGGGCCACTTCTGGGTATTACACTGGCAGTATATGACAGTACCAGGTGAATAATGGAGGATTGGGCCACTTCTGGGTATTACACTGGCAGTATATGACAGTACCAGGTGAATAATGGAGGATTGGGCCACTTCTGGGTATTACACTGGCAGTATATGACAGTACCAGGTGAATAATGGAGGATTGGGCCACTTCTGGGTATTACACTGGCAGTATATGACAGTACCAGGTGAATAATGGAGGATTGGGCCACTTCTGGGTATTACACTAGCAGTATATGACAGTACCAGGTGAATAATGGAGGATTGGGCCACTTCTGGGTATTACACTGGCAGTATATGACAGTACCAGGTGAATAATGGAGGATTGGGCCACTTCTGGGTATTACACTGGCAGTATACAGCAGTACCAGGTGAATAATGGAGGATTGGGCCACTTCTGGGTATTACACTGGCAGTATACAACAGTACCAGGTGAATAATGGAGGATTGGGCCACTTCTGGGTATTACACTGGCAGTATATGACAGTACCAGGTGAATAATGGAGGATTGGGCCACTTCTGGGTATTACACTGGCAGTATATGACAGTACCAGGTGAATAATGGAGGATTGGGCCACTTCTGGGTATTACACTGGCAGTATACAACAGTACTAGGTGAATAATGGAGGATTGGGCCACTTCTGGGTATTACACTGGCAGTATACAGCAGTACCAGGTGAATAATGGAGGATTGGGCCACTTCTGGGTATTACACTGGCAGTATATGACAGTACCAGGTGAATAATGGAGGATTGGGCCACTTCTGGGTATTACACTGGCAGTATATGACAGTACCAGGTGAATAATGGAGGATTGGGCCACTTCTGGGTATTACACTGGCAGTATATGACAGTACCAGGTGAATAATGGAGGATTGGGCCACTTCTGGGTATTACACTGGCAGTATATGACAGTACCAGGTGAATAATGGAGGATTGGGCCACTTCTGGGTATTACACTGGCAGTATATGACAGTACCAGGTGGCTAGTGGAGGGTTATTGGGCCACTTCTCGGCATTCTATGATAGTATACATATGTAGTGTGAGGTACGGGGTCGTTAGAGGGCGCTGGATAGGTGTCTGCTATGTCTCTGCCGGTCCTGAGCACAGTACCCCCAGCACAGGGACAGCGTTCCCCCCGGCACAGGGGCACCAGTCTTCTAACCGTGCATAACGTACGCCACTCGAACCTCAGCGTCCCGACTCCTAGTCCCTATAGAGCTGCCGGTCATGTGATCGCGGGCACGTGACTCGTGACGTCAGGTCCTTCTAGGGGAAGGGAACCATCCGCTACCGTGGGGAATGGTGTTGTTAAGATGGCGGCACTGCAGGAGGAACGGAGTTACGGGCTGTCCTGCGGGAGGGTCGGAGGGAGGGTGTCCGTCTTCCACGTGAAGCTTACCGACAGTGCCCTACGAGCCTTTGAAAGCTACCGGAGCAGCCAGGTACAGCGAGCAGGAGCGGGGGGACGGTGTGTGGGGGTCTCGTGCCGTCCGGGCTGTTACTCTTGCTCTGTGGGGTCGGTGAGGCTGAGCTGCCATTGTGTTGGTGTACCCTCCTGAAGTTTGTCCACTGTCCAGGAGCTGGCTCCTTGGCCCCTGCCTTATAAGGAGGTGGACTCCGGGCACCCCCGACCTCCAGGGTAACCCCCACTCTGGCCACCTTGTGCTCCCGCCTGCGTCTGCTGCAGTGGGCTGTCAGCTGCCCTCGGTGGTCCCAG
Source organism: Dendrobates tinctorius (assembly GCF_039654945.1). Classification (NCBI taxonomy): domain Eukaryota; kingdom Metazoa; phylum Chordata; class Amphibia; order Anura; family Dendrobatidae; genus Dendrobates; species Dendrobates tinctorius. The sequence goes on along the minus strand of NW_027361679.1, from coordinate 111,184,277 downwards.
GCTTGGTGCCCCTGATATGGTGGCAGCCTTGTGCCAGTAACTTGTCACCTGCCTGTGCCTCCTCTGCATACTCCTCCCAGAGGTCTGGCTGATGAGCGGGGTCTTGGGCAGATGCAGGGGATTGGGCCGGATACCAGCCTCTGGCCCTCGGGCAGGATGTCGCCATGCTTCCTCCTGTGTGTGTAGGAGACTTCTGGCTCTTTGCCTTTCTTATGTTGCGCTCCAGGACAGGCCTGGGGACTTTCTTCAGTTCTCGGACTGCCCTCTATGCCACTGGCACCAAGATGGTAATAGGTCCCCGGGCGGTGGAGTCTGTATAAAATGGATTGACTCCTAAAACATATACATTGGGTACAGTAGTTCAGTGCAGGATGTGCTGAAACGTCCTATAAATGTCTGTTCTGTTCCTGATGTAAGGATCTCAACTTTCAGCTGAGATGAATCTGTGCTGCACTTTATGTACATGCTCAGTAGTGACCAGTGCTGTGGGGTCGTAGATGAGATGAATCTGTGCTGCACTTTATGTACATGCTCAGTAGTGACCAGTGCTGTGGGGTTGTAGATGAGATGAATCTGTGCTGCCCTTTATGTACATGCTCAGTAGTGACCAGTGCTGTGGGGTCGTAGATGAGATGAATCTGTGGTGCACTTTATGTACATGCTCAGTAGTGACCAGTGCTGTGGGGTCGTAGATGAGATGAATCTGTGCTGCACTTTATGTACATGCTCAGTAGTGACCGGTGCTGTGGGGTCGTAGATGAGATGAATCTGTGCTGCACTTTATGTACATGCTCAGTAGTGAACAGTGCTGTGGGGTCGTAGATGAGATGAATCTGTGCTGCACTTTATGTACATGCTCAGTAGTGACCGGTGCTGTGGGGTCGTAGATGAGATGAATCTGTGCTGCACTTTATGTACATGCTCAGTAGTGACCAGTGCTGTGGAGTCGGAGGTGAGCTGAATCTGTGCTGCACTTTATGTACATGCTCAGTAGTGACCGGTGCTGTGGGGTCGTAGTTGAGATGAATCTGTGGTGCACTTTATGTACATGCTCAGTAGTGACCAGTGCTGTGGGGTCGTAGATGAGATGAATCTGTGCTGCACTTTATGTACATGCTCAGTAGTGACCAGTGCTGTGGGGTCGTAGATGAGATGAATCTGTGCTGCACTTTATGTACATGCTCAGTAGTGACCAGTGCTGTGGGGTCATAGATGAGATGAATCTGTGCTGCACTTTATATACATGCTCAGTAGTGACCGGTGCTGTGGAGTCGGAGATGAGATTAATCTGTGCTGCACTTTATGTACATGCTCAGTAGTGACCGGTGCTGTGGGGTCATAGATGAGATGAATCTGTGCTGCACTTTATGTACATGCTCAGTAGTGACCGGTGCTGTGGAGTCGTAGATGAGATGAATCTGTGCTGCACTTTATGTACATGCTCAGTAGTGACCAGTACTGTGGGGTCATAGATGAGATGAATCTATGCTGCACGTTATGTACATGCTCAGTAGTGACCAGTGCTGTGGGGTCATAGATGAGATGAATCTGTGCTGCACTTTATGTACATGCTCAGTAGTGACCGGTGCTGTGGAGTCGTAGATGAGATGAATCTGTGCTGCACTTTATGTACATGCTCAGTAGTGACCAGTACTGTGGGGTCATAGATGAGATGAATCTATGCTGCACGTTATGTACATGCTCAGTAGTGACCGGTGCTGTGGAGTCGTAGATGAGATGAATCTGTGCTGCACTTTCTGTACATGCTCAGTAGTGACCGGTGCTGTGGAGTCGGAGATGAGATGAATCTGTGCTGCACTTTATGTACATGCTCAGTAGTGACCAGTGCTGTGGAGATGTAGATGAGATGAATCTGTGCTGCACTTTATGTACATGCTCAGTAGTGACCATTGCTGTGGGGTCGTAGATGAGATGAATCTGTGCTGCACTTTATGTACATGTCAGTAGTGACCAGTGCTGTGGGGTCATAGATGAGATGAATCTGTGCTGCACTTTATGTACATGTCAGTAGTGACCAGTGCTGTGGGGCCGGAGGGGAGATGAATCTGTGCTGCACTTTATGCACATGCTCAGTAGTGACCAGTGCTGTGGGGTCATAGATGAGATGAATCTCTGCTGCACTTTATGTACATGCTCAGTAGTGACCAGTGCTGTGGAGTCGTAGATGAGATGAATCTCTGCTGCACTTTATGTACATGCTCAGTAGTGATCAGTGCTGTGGAGTCGTAGACGAGATGAATCTGTGCTGCACTTTATGTACATGCTCAGTAGTGACCAGTGCTGTGGAGTCATTGATGAGATGAATCTGTGCTGCACTTTATGTACATGCTCAGTAGTGACCAGTGCTGTGGAGATCAGGGCTGTGGAGTCGGAGTCGGTGCTCATTTTGGTGGAGTCGGTATAAAATGGACCGACTCCAACTCCTAAAATATATAATAAATTGGGTACAGTAATTCAATGCAGGATGTGCTGAATATTTTTTTATAGGAGTTTGGGAAAGTTATGAAATGTCCTATAAATGGCTGTTCTATTCCTGATCTAAGGCTACATTCACGCACAGCGTTTTTCCTGTGTTTTTTGAGGATACGTTTTTCAGCTGCAAAAGCAGATCATCTTTTTAAAAAAACGGCATCACCTGAAAGGTTTTTGAGCTCATAGATAATGTTTTCAATAGCAAAAGCAGATTAGAAATCTGCTCTATCTATATATCCATTTATCCATATCTGTCTATCCATATCGTATCTGTACCAAAAAGAATGAAAACCGGGTAGTACACCAATATATATTCTGTTCTATCTAAATATCTTGATTATTGGATCATAAAAATGATTAAATGTCTGAGGTTCACATTGTACTACAATAAATTTTTCACTTAAATATAAGCAATATGTGTGGGAGTCGGAGTCGTGGAGTCGGAGTTGGAGTCGGAGTCGGTGTAAGGGAAATTGAGGAGTCGGAGTCGGAGTCGCAGGTTTGGCTTACCGACTCCACAGCCCTGGTGGAGATGTAGATGAGATGAATCTGTGCTGCACTTTATGTACATGCTCAGTAGTGACCAGTGCTGTGGAGATGTAGATGAGATGAATCTGTGCTGCACTTTATGTACATGCTCAGTAGTGACCAGTGCTGTGGAGATGTAGATGAGATGAATCTGTGCTGCACTTTATGCACATGCTCAGTAGTGACCAGTGCTGTGGAGATGTAGATGAGATGAATTTGTGCTGCACTTTCTGTACATGCTCAGTAGTGACCAGTGCTGTGGAGATGTAGATGAGATGAATTTGTGCTGCACTTTATGTACATGCTCTGTAGTGACCAGTGCTTTGGGGTCGAAGTCAGGGAGTCTGAGATTCCTTACTGACCCCATAGTCCTGGTAGGCCCTGTTCACTTTGTGTTTCTGCAGTGTGTTTGGGGGATCTGCCTGACTCCCCCCTAGAAATGGGACTCGGACGCACCTCCTTCTGGGCCATAGATGGCACTTACACATGATGCGTCATCTTCATTAGGAATTTTTTCTGAGTGTCTGTGTATTTAGATGGGCTTAGAAATGTGGCAGAGTAACATTCTGTGCCCTTCTTGGGAAACAAGTGCATGTGTATATATACAAATGCCCACCCACCCAGGTAGCAGTGAATAATGTGATGCCCGTTCCTAAATTCTTGGATTGTTTTCTTTAACTTTTTATGGCAATTGTCTGTCTCTAATGTGCATATACTGATGCTGTAATAATTGGCCGTGTACAGGCTCCCTAAGGGTTGGTGCACACGATCAGTAAACGCTGCAGGTTGGACGCTGCGTACTTGTACAGCGTCCAGATGTTACAGCATAGTGGATGGGATCTCAAGAAATCCCATGCCCACTATGCATTCCACATAAGCCCATGGATCACCAGCAGAGACGGATATGCGGTGCGTCTCTGCAGACCGCAGCATGTCAATTTATCGTGTGGAGACGCTCCTCTGAATCCGTCTCCGTCCATGTCTTTCATAGACCATTTTATCAGCTTTACTAAGGTGAACCAATATACAGCTTTAACTCCTTACCGACCGCTGACGGGATAGTACAGCGGTCGGTATCCTCTGCTTTGAGGTGGGCTTCTGCGATGAGCCGTACTCAAAGCTGTTATAAACAGCTGACATGTGCCCGCAATAAGCGCGGGCAGAATCGCGATCCGCCCCGCCTATTAACTAGTTAAATCCCGCTGTCAAACGCTGACAGCGGGCTTTAACTAGAGCTTGCGGCCGGAAATGAGCGCATCGCCGACCCCTTCATGTGATCGGGAGTCAGCGATGTGTTGCCATGACAACCAGAGGTCTCATAGAGAACTCTGGTTGTTGCAGGCAGATTGCTATGAGCGCCACCCTGTGGTCGGCGCTCATAGTAATGCTGTATTTCTGCTACATATAGGCTGAGTTCACACGTGGCGTTTTTTTCGCGTTTCCGCGGCGGTTTTAACCGCGCGATTTTGCCGCGAAAACGCGAAAAATAAGCATCCCATGCATTCCTATGGGATTCCGCAATGCTGTGCTAATGCTGCGTTTTTTACCGCGGCGGAATCGCTTCGCAGTAAAAACCGCAGCGTGCTCATTAATTTGCGGAATCGCGGCGATCCCTCACTCATAGGAATGCATTGTTCCGCTTATTTCCCGCATGTGGCTGTGCACACCATGCGGAAAGTAAGCAGAACAATTGCGGATGGTACCCATGGTCCGGAGGAGAGGAGACTGTCCTCCGGGCTTTGGGTACCATATCCCTGTAAAAAATAGAATTTAAAAATAAAAAATATTGTTATTCTCACCCTCCGGCGTCCCGCGCAGCCTTCTCGCTTCTCTTCACGCTCCCGTTCCCAGTAGTGCTTTGCGAAAATGCTCGCGATGACGTCCCTTCTCTCGGGATCGCGATGTCTCGCGGTCATTCACGCGACGTCATCGCGAATTACCGCGAGACGTCGCGATTCCGCGAGAACTGACGTCATCGCGGGCATTTTCGCAAAGGATTACTGGGAACGGATGCGCGGGACGTCGGAGGGTAAGAATAACACCATTTTTTATTTTTTTTACATTCTATCTTTTACTACTGATGCTGCATAGGCGGCCTCAGTAGTAAAAAGTTGGTCACACTCGTCAAACACTATGTTTGACGAGTGTGACCAACCTGTCAATCAGTTCTCCAAGCGATGCTACAGATCGCTTGGAGAACGCTAGCATTTTGCAAGCTAAATACGCTTGCAAAATGCAAGTTTTTCCGCGGGAAAATCGCGGGAATTTAAAATGCGATTTTCCCGCGGACTGGAATTTCGGAATTCTCGCGGTAATTTCCGCGAGAGCGTCGGTACGTGTGCACTTAGCCATAGGCGATCTGAGCATTGCCTATATGCAGCAGAGCCGATCAAGTATGGCATGCTTCTAGCCTCCTATGGAGGCTGTGAGGCTATTGAAGCATGCTAAAAGTTTAAAAAAAAAAAAAAAGTGTTTAAAAATTACAAAAAAATAAAAGTTTAAATCACCCCCTTTCTCCGCAATCAAAATAAAACAAAAAAAAAAAATCAAACCTACACACATTTGGTATCGCCGCTTTCAGAATCACCCGATCTATCAATAAAAAGAAAGGATGTAGCCGATCGCTAAATGGCGTAGGAGCAAAAAAAAATCAAAACAGCAGAATTACGTTTTTTTTGTCGCCGCGACATTGTATTAAAATGCAATAACGGGCGATCAAAAGATTGTATCTGCACAAAAGTGGTATCATTAAAAACGTCAGCCCAACACGCAAAATATAAGCCCTCACCCCACCCAAGATCACGAAAAATGGAGACGCTACGGGTCTCGGAAAATTACACATTTTTTTTTAGCAAACTTTGGAATTTTTTTTCGCCACTTAGATAAAAGAGAACCTAGACATGTTTGTTGTCTATTAACTCATAATGACATGGAGAATCATAATGGCAGGTCAGTTTTAGCATTTAGTGAACCTAGCAAAAAAGCCAAACAAAGAACAAGTGTGGGATTGCACCTTTTTTGCAATTTCACCGCACTTGGATATTTTTTTCCCGTCTTCAAGTACACGACATGATGTCGTTCAAAAGTACAACTTGTCCCGCAAAAAATAAGCCCTCACATGGCCATATTGATGGAAAAATAAAAAAGTTATGGCTCTGGGGAAAAAGGGGAGCGAAAAATCGAAAAACGCTCCGGTCATTAAGGGGCTAGAGTTTGCGTAGTTTATTAAACCACATTCTTCATCTGGAAGTCTGAACAGGTGCATGCATAATAGGGCCATGAGTTTTTACTGGCTTCCTATGGTGCTTCCTATGGTGTTTCCCACGTTGTCCTCTGTGTGACTGTGTGGGAAACACTGGCGCGGTGGTTCTTATCGGCCGTAACGCTACCGCCGGTAAGGCCGGGGTCAGACAAGCGAGAAACTCGCACGAGTCTCGCATGTCAATATCCGCCACTAGCACTCGGATTGGAGCGTTCAACTGTATAGAAATACATGCAGCTGAACGCTCCGTTCCGAGTGCCGGTGGCAGTGCCGGGTATTGACATGCGAGACTCGTGCGAGTACCTCGCATGTCAGACCATGGCCTAAGACCTTTGGTCTGAGCCCTGCTGTGTCATGCTGTCAGATGTCAGCATGACCTCTCAGCTGTGACTGTGACCTGCGGTAAAAACTTACCACAGGTCAGCAGGAGTGAGCTGATGAGACTATTGCTCTCATTGGGCTACGTCTGCTGTCAATGATTACCGTGACAGCAGGTGCCACTGATAGGAGATGTAGTGTCATCAGCCTGCCCCTGTGCTCTTATTTAGAAAAAAAAAAAAAAGTAAAATTACATACATATTCAAATAAACACATTCTACTCACCTAACACCAAATCCCCTATGCGCTCTTCTCCTAGAAAAAATGTAAAATAATAAACCACCATGTACTTGCCTGTCCGCTGTAGTCCATGTAATCCCGAGTGTCCCACGGCGATCTCATGTGTAGAACAGTCATATCGGGAGATGTGACTGCTCTACCTGGCCGCCTGCGATACACTGCGAGAGCGATTACTTCCTGTCAGTGCATCACTGAGCTACCGTGAGAGAGATCATCATGCGGATCAGCTCCGGAGCTCTTCAACACCGCTGCATGAGAACTACATCGCTCCCGCAGTGTATCGCCGGCTCTCTGAGAGCAGTCACATCAGTGAATGCTCTCAAAGTAGTCAGGATCGTCGTGGGACACTGTGGCTTATCTTCTCCGCGGACAAGTGAAGAATATTGTGGTTTATTTTATTTTTGTTGCAGGAGATGTTGGCCTTGGTGGATTAGGTGTTCGTTGAATATGGTGTAATTAAGATTCATTAAAGGAGTCTGTGTCATTATTTCAAATAAAGGACTTTATTCTGGGTGTCTGTTTTTATACAATATCACTATGTGGTTACTAATGGATAGGTGTCTTATAAACGCCTCTCCATTACTAATCTGTGGGCTTGATGTCACCTGAGAATACAAAGGGGACATCAACCTCACAAATATGAACCTCACTTGCCACCGCTACAGGGCAAGTGGCAAGAGCAAGGCTAAGCGCCAGATAAGTCACATCATAGAGATGAGCCTTTTCTGGGGCGGCTGAGAAGCTGATGTTTTCAGCCGGGGGGGCAATATCCCTGGCCCCTTCCTAGGCTATTAATATCAGCCCATGGCTGTGCTGGATAGATCTTCATTTTTTTCTGGTGTCAGCCTGTAAACTAGCCATTGTACGCCAACGCTAGGGAGTACCACAAACGCCAAAAAATAAAAAATTTTTTTTTTTTTTATTGAATAATTGGACAAACAATCGATCACATAAAACATGATTCAAAATAAAAGAAAAAGAAAAAAAGGAGGAGATAATAACTGGTACACAAAGGGAAGGTCACAAGTCCACTGTATGACTTGGGAGAGCAAACAATCAATGAAAGGTGCAAAGCCTATCAATCACACAGTGTTACCACAACTGTCACAATAAGTAAAGCATCCGGATATCGACCTAGCACATATTGTATCAAAATGCATGCTCACCCATAGTTAGTCAGGACTGAAAGATGACCTTCCCACGAAGCCTGACGCACACTACGCGTAATGGACAAAGCCGCGTACATCTGCAGCATCAATCCCGCAGTGGCCAGATTGTTACAGCATAGGAGATGGGATTTAAAGAAATCCCAGGCCCACTATGTGTGCACCAATGCCCACGGCTCACCAGCAGAGACGGACATGCGGTGCATCTTTCCAGACGCAGCACGTCAATTTATGTATTGGAGACGCTCAGTCTCCGCTGTGTAAATTACCCATACAATTTCATTATATGCGGTAAAATTGCATTATCTTTCTGATAACACCAGGCTGCAGCAGTTTGCTTCCCTTGGATGGTTAGCAAAAATAGTGGGATCTCCTTAAAAAAAAAAAAAAAAATAGCGTGGGGTCCCCCTATTTTTGTTAACCAGCCAAGGTAAAAGCAGACAGATGCGATCTGGCATTCTTAGGCTGGTGAGACCCGTGGATTTTGGCCCTCACCAACCTTAAAATAGCAGCCTGCAGCCGCCCTACAATTGGCACATCCTAAGATGCGCCAATTGTGGCACTTGGCTCTTTCCATTTGACCTGTAGTGGTGGCAAGTGAGGTAATATTTGTGGGGTTGATGTCACCTTTGTATTGTCCGGTGACATCAAGCCCGTGGCTTGGCAATGGAGAGGCGTCAATAAGACGCCTATCCATTACTAATCCTATAGTTATATGGTAAATAAAGACAGAATAAAGTATTTTAATTGAAATATTGACACAGTCTCTTTTTAATAGATCTTAATTAAACCATACTTACTGCATCATCTAATTCCACCGAAGCCTCATTCTCATGTAAGAGAATTAAAATAAAAAAGCAACAATATACCATACCTGTCCGCCGAGACGATATACATACTGTCCCACAACGAGTCCAGCTCTGCTACATCTGGATGCCTTTGGCTGAACGGTGGCATTATACCACCACTCAGCCTGACATCCAGACATGGCTGAGCTTGAAGCTGATGACCGGAGATAACTCGGTCCTTGACAGGCACAGCCGTTCTCACGGTCAGCTCAGCTCATCGCGAGAACTACAGTGGATGCAACCTTTTGGCTGTGGCACAAGGTACACCTTTATTTAAATTGGTACACATGCATAGTAAGCTGCGTTTCCACACTTAATACGCATGTGACTAAAGATAATGAGGTTTTACCGCATCTAATTAAATCCTATGGGTAATTTACGCTGCGGAAACTGAGCGTCTCCGCAACATAAATAGACATGCTGTGGTCTGGAAAGACGTTCCGCACGTCCGTTTACGCAGGGAAGCTGGAGGCGTCTCTAAACGCATAGTTGGCATGGAACTTCTTGAAATCCCACCCACTATGCTGTAACATCTGGACGCTGCGGGTTTGACGCTGTGGATGTACGCAGCGTCCAACCCACAACGTTTACTGACCGTGGGAACAAACCCTAACTGTTCAATGTGTCAGTACTTTTTGCACAACTTGCTGTTCTCTAGCAAGGATCTTAATGGCAACATTCACAACAGGTGTTTGATCCATGAATCTGCCAATATTTTTTTTTTTTTTTTTTTTTGGAGGGGGGAGGGGGCTCAATGACAGTTGGTATTTAAACAGTCTTCCTCATCATACTGTTCACATTTTGAGACCAAGAAGACACCTAACAATTGATCAACAGTACCGGCTCCCCATTGTGTGGCTTTAAGCAGGATTTTATCAGAGTGAAGTGGCTACTGAGCTTAGTGTCAGTGTCATTAGCAGATTGCAACAGATACCGTATTTTTTGGACCATAAGACGCACACCAAATTTTCAGGAGGAAAATAGGGGAAAAAAATTAATGTGTCAAATGAGGGTCTGTCTTGCAGGCCAAATTCAGCTTACGGGGGGGGGGGGGGGAGAATCTGCAACGCTGGTGGAGCGGGGTCACAGGGGGTGTTTGGTGGTCTGGTGAAATGACTCCCATCCCAGACTGGTCCGGTGGTGGTGCGGGGGCTTCGCTGACATTTTGTGAAAGCCTGGAGCCCCCACACTTCCACTGCCACGATGCTGTGCCCTCTATGAAAATGTCTGCCGGAGGCGGCGCGTGTGCAGGTTAAGATCTTGTCTCCCGAGGGCTCTGGGCCTTCACAAAATGTTGGCAGAGCCCCCATAACCAACAAATACTGCTGCACCAGCCTTAGATGTGGGAGTGACCTCATCGCCCTGCAGCGTTGGACCACCGCAGAATCGCCTGACTCCTGCCGCCACCCTACTGGTAAATGCATTCTGACTATAAGACGCACCCCCATTTCCTCTCCCCCCCCCCCCCCCCCCAGTTTTGGGGGGGAAAAGTGCGTCTTATATTCCGAAAAGTACGGTGTATAGAGCGACTGGAAGGGCCACAGAAAGGCATAGAAGTGGACGTCCTTAGGCCGCATCCAACTCTGACGACAACTTCATTGTGAACAATGAACTTCGGAACTGGATGATGAATGCTCCAGGCACATGTAAGGGAGGTGACTGCAGGGTTGTGGAGTCGCTATAAAATGGACCGACTCCTAAAATATATAATACATTGGGTATAGTAGTACAGTGCAGAATGGGCTGTAAAGGTTTTCAGAATAATTTAGGAAAGTTCTGAAATGTCCTATAAATGACTGTTCTGTTCCCGATCTAAGGATCTCGTCTTAGTTGACGTGAATCTGTTCTGCTCTTTATGTACAGGCTCAGTAGTGAGACAGTGCTCGGAGTCTGAGTTGGAGATCACAACCCTGGATAAGAGACATCCAAGTGTCACGTCAGACCATTCAAAACCGTTTACATCAGCGTAGTCTGCGTGCTAGATGAACTTCAAGGGTTCCTCATCACACCACCAGGCACATGTGCCAGGGAGCATCTATACAGTATGAGGGACCAATTGGCCTCAGTGCTGATTACTAATGAAAATCAATTCGTGCTGAGCAGAAATGATGGCCACCAACAATGTTGGAGATGTCAAGGAGAGTGCTATGTATCAACCACAGTTGTCACCAGTGGTCGTGGCGTTAGTGAGGGCAGGTGTGTCTAGTCTACACAAAACTGCCCTACACTTTGTAAATTGTACAGTGACAAGCCCCTACTACTTGAATAACCTCATTAACCAGACATTATGCCTCTGCATGAACAACACAGGCCTAATTTCATCTTCGTGGACCACAATACTCCAGCTCATCGAGGTCATGTCATTAGGGAATGGCTGCTGGAGACTGGGGTACCTCAAATAGTGACCTGCACTTTCTCTAGATATGAATCCTATGGAAAACCTATGGGATCAGCTGAGTCGCCGTGTAGAGGCTCATAACTCTGTACCCCAGAACCTCCATGACTTGAGGGCCTCCGTTCAAGATGAGTGGGATGTCATGCTTCAGCAGATAGTAACTGGATTTGTGAACACCATGGGACCTTGTTGTCAAGCTGTAAGTGATGCTCAAGGCCACATGACAAGTTGAGACAATGACATTTTTGGGGGTATAACTATCACTTTTCTTGACTCTTGTTTTAGTAAATTGAGATGAGGAAATCACCATTGCTTGATTCTACTTAAATTCCCTACTGTCTTGATAAAATATCACGGTAGTATGAACTTTGTTTTCCATAAATTTCACCTGAAAGCCAAATATCCCTAACTTTTTTGTGAGTGGTGGTGTTTGGCCTCCCATTAGTATGGACATAGCTCAGCATATTACCGAATATTTCATTGTTAGATTAATATCTTGGCAAAAAATAATCTTATACGTCCTGCAGACTATAATTCATAAATTGAGAGAAGCTAGATTCTGTACACATTACTATTCATCTGCTCTCGTGGATGAAGGCTGCAGTTGGTCAGTGGCTTCTGATTGGTTGCAGCAGTCTCGACATTGTCAGGCTACCGGCGGGGGGAGACAGGGCTGAGTGCAGAAGAGGAAGCCCATCTGGACAGTAAATATTGATTTTCTTTTTGTCCAGCACCTTAATATAATGAGGGGTTGTCCACTTTAACGGCCAAAGTAGATTACTCCTAAAAGGTTTTGTGGCATCTTTTCCCAACTCCTTTTATTTGCTATTTGTCCTGGTCAGTTTGTTATAGCTTTGTAGCCTGAAGTGTGATTGGCTAGAATGGCTAGAGGCATGTGTGCCATGATATCCTGGCTGCCCCTCACCCATTACATCATCTGCCGGATGCCACACCAGCAACCATTATCTGTAATGTATAGCTGAATTTTCTCCATGTTTGCCACCTAAGACCAGGACGTTATTTACAGTGGTTAAACCAGTATACATTTTTTTTTCTTATGCTGCAAGGTATGTTTCATTTTTATTTTTTACTAAGAAATATACATCCAAGCATACCGCAGGAATAATGAACATGCTGCGGATTTTACCGCTATGCGATTCCGCAGCATGGGCACAGCAACTGTGGAACCCCATAGGATTGCATGGGATGCATTTTAATAGCGTTTTTTAAACGTTTCCGCTGTGGCAAAAAGGCTTAAAAAACGCAACGTGGGCACATACCCTTATTTCCAAATGAAGTGCATATCACAGGAGAGAGTTACATGGTGTAGGAGTGACCTCAGATGAAGCATAAGTGAATGTGAAACATCTGTCACCCAGTTCTTCACCTGTGGCTCTCACGTGATATGTATAAATATATGCGGGGACAGTACAGAGACCTTTCTAATGATCTTTTTACTCTTAGACCTGTGACGGGGACAAGGGGGCATCCTCTACGTCTGGAGGAAAGAAGGTTTAAGCATACTCACAGACGTGGATTCTTTACTGTAAGAGCAGTGAGACTATGGAACTCTCTGCCATAAGATGTTGTAATGAGTGATTCCCTACTAAAATTTAAGAAGGGACTGGATGCCTTTCTTGAAAAGTATAATATTACAGGGTATATACACTAGTTTCCTTAATATTGCGCTGATCCAGGGAGCTAGTCTGATTGCCGTATGTGGAGTCAGGAAGGAATTTTTTTCCCCAATGTGAAGCTTACTGTTTGCCACATGGGGTTTTTTTTTTTTTTTGCCTTCCTCTGGATCAACATGTTAGGGCAGGTTAGGATAGGATATGGGTTGAACTAGATGGACTTAAAGACTTCCCTCAACCTTAATAACTATGTTACTATATTTTTGGAAGTAAATGAAGGTTTTTTTATGCAGCTTGGTGAGTGCCGTCATTTCTATTCTCATAATGAAAAAATAAAAGGCTTCTACTATCTATTGCAATGTTGATCACGGACAACACATGTATTAGGCCATGTGCACACGATGCAGATTTGCAGCGTTTCCGCAGCGGATTTTACCGCGCAGAAACGTTGCATATCCGCATTGTGATGTACAGTACCTTTAAAATGAATGGAAAAAAAAAAACGCTGTGCAGACGCTGCGGATTTTTCCGCGTGGTTTTCGTGCGGTACAAAATCCGCAGCATGTTACTTCTTTTGTGCGGTTTTCTATCTCCCCTGTCACCAAATCCGCAGGGGGAAGACCGCAATGGAAAACCGCACAAAAACCGCATGAAAACCGAGTGAAAAATGGAAGAAATCCGCAGGAAAAATGCAGGTCATTTGACCTGCGGTTTTCTTCCATTCTGCACGGAAAAATCCGCAGGGCTCAAAACTCCGTCTGCACTCAGCCTTACATTGTCCATCATCTTCACAGACCCATAGACTTCTATTTGTGTCTATGATCAAAACAGACATGTCTTTGATTTTTTTTTCTGGGCACACGGTCTGTAAAAAAAACATTACTATGTAAAAAGCCCCATACAATATAATGGGTATGTGTCCTTTCTGTGAAGATCATGGATAAAATGTGTACTTGGAAAAATGGACATCAGTTGAGGCCTGATAAAGAAACTGGAATATGTAGAGGCAACCCAGCCACTAAATCTGTCCTATTGTAAATCTGTCTTTCTAGTATAAGTTTAACCCCTTTCTGCCATTAGACGTACTATCCCGTCCATGTGCCCTGGGACTTAATTCCCAAGGACGGGATAGAACGTCTAATGCGATCAGCGGCGCCCACGTGGTGAGCGCCGCTGATCGCGGCCGGGTGTCAGCTGATTATCACAGCTGACACCCGGCACAATGTGTCAGGGGCGGTCACGGGCCGCCCCCGACACGTTAACCCCTTGTACACCGCGATCAAACACGATCACGGTGTACCGGGAGTTAAAGGGAAGCTTCGGCAGGGAGGGGGCTCCCTCCGTGCTTCCCTGAGCCCCCCACGGCAGCGCAATGTGCAGCGCTGCTGCGGGGGACTCTTTCCCTACAGGCCCCCGGATCCAAGATGGCGACGGGGGCCTGTAGGGAGCTGACTTCCTCACTGCCTGCAAAGCGCAGGCATGAGGAAGTCTGCAGAACTGCCTGTGACAGATTGCTGATCTGTCACAGTGATCTGTGATCAGCGATCTGTCACAGGACAGTGATGTCCCACCTGGGACTATGTAATAAAGTAAAAAAAGATAAAAAAAAAAAAGTGTAAAAATAATTTAAAAAAAAATCACTAAATAAATTAGTAAAAAAAAAAAAATATTCCCCAATAAATTCATTTTTTGAAAATAAAAAAACCAAAAACAATAAAAGTACACATTTGGTATCGCTGCGTCCGTAGCGACCCGCCCTATAAAACTGTCCCATTAGTTAACCCCTTTAGCGAACCCCTTAAAAAATAAAAATAAAAAACGAAGCAAAAAATGATTTATCATACCACCGAACAAAAAGTGCAATAACGCGCGATCAAAAAGACGCATATAAATATCCATGGTACCGCTGAAAACGTCATCTTGTCCCACCAAACAGCATCATTCGCAAAAAAATAAAGTTATAGCTCGCAGAATAAAGCGATGCAAAAATAATAATTTTTTATATAAAATTGTTTTCATTGCAAAAAACCGACAAAACATAAAAAAAGACCTAAATGAGGTATCGCTGTAACCGTACCGACCCGAAGAATAAAAGCGCTTTATCAATTTTACCGCACGCGGAACGGTGTAAACGCACTCCCCCAAAAGAAATTCATGAAACGCTGGTTTTTGTTCATTCTGCGTCCCAAAAATCGGAATAAAAAGCGATCAAAAAATGTCACGTGCCCAAAAATGGTACCAATAAAAACGTCAACTCGTCCCGCAAAGAATAAGACCTCACATGACTCGGTGGGTCAAAATACGGAAAAATTATAGCTCTCAATATGTGGTGATGCAAAAACTATTTTTACAATAAAAAGCGTCTTTTAGCGTGCGACAGCTGCCAAACATAAAAACCGCCATAAATAGTAAATCAAACCCCCCGTTATCACCCCCTTAGTAAGGGAAAAATAATAAAATTAAAAAAAAGTATTTATTTCCATTTTCCCATTAGGGTTAGGGCTCAGATTAGGGTTAGGGGTGTGTTGGGGTTAGGGTTGGAGTTAGAATTGGGGGGTTTCCACTGTTTGGGCACATCAGGGGCTCTCCAAATGCAACATGGTGTCTGATCTCAATTCCAGCCAATTCTGCGTTGAAAAAGTCAAATGGTGCTCCTTCCCTTCCAAGCTCTGCCATGCGCCCAAACAGTGTTTTACCCCCACATATAGGGTATCGGCATACTGAGGACAAATTGCAAAACAACTTTTGGGGTCCAATTTCTCCTGTTACCCTTAGGAAAATAAAAAATTGGGGGCAAAAATATCATTTTTGTGGAAAAAAATGATTTTTTTATTTTCACGCCCAGGCGTTATAAACTTCTGTGAAGCCCTTGGAGGTTCAAAGTGCTCACCACACATCTAGATAAGTTCCGTGGGGGGTCTAGTTTCCAAAATGGGGTCACTTGTGGGGAGTTTCAATAGTTTAGGTACATCAGGGGCTCTCCAAACGCACATGACACCCGCAGACCAATCCATCAAAGTCTGCATTCCAAAACGTCACTACTTCCCTTCCGAACCCCGACGTGTGTCCATACAGTAGTTTTCTCCCACATATGAGGTATCAGCGTACTCAGGACAAATTGGACAACAACTTTTGGGGTCCAATTTCTCCTTGTACCCTTGGGAAAATGAAAAAAATTGGTGACTAAAAGATCATGTTTGTGGAAAAAATACGATTTTTTTATTTTCACGCACGGGCGTTATAAACTTCTGTGAAGCACTGGGGGGTTCAAAGTGCTCACCACACATCTAGATAAGGGGTCTAGTTTCCAAAATGGTGTCATTTATGGGGGGTTTCTACTGTTTTGGTACATCAGGGGCTTTCCAAACGCGACATGGTGTCCGATCTCAATTCCAGCCAAAAACGTCAAATGGCGCTGCTTCCCTTCCGAGCTCTGCCATGCGCCCAAATAGTCATTTACACCCACATATGGGGTATCAGCGTACTCAGGACAAATTGCACAATAACTTTTAGGGACCTATTACCCTTGGAAAAATAAAAATTGGGGGTGAAAAGATCATTTTTGTGGAAAAAATATGATTTTTTAATTGTACCGCTGTACGTTATAAACTTCTGTGAAGCCCTTGTGGGTTCAAAGTTCTCACAACATATCTAGATAAGTTCCTTGGGGGGTCTAGTTTCCAAAATGGGGTCACTTGGGGGGGTTTCCACTGTTTAGGTACATCAGGGGCTCTCCAAACGTGACATGGCGTCCGATCTGAATTCCAGCCAATTTTGCATTGAAAAAGTCAAATGGCACTCCTTCCCTTCTGAGCTCTGCCATGCGCCGAAACAGTGGTTCCCCCCCAGATATCAGGTATCAGCGTACTCAGGACAAATTGCACAATAACTTTTGCAGTCCAATTTCTCCTGTTACCCTTGGTAAATTAAAAAAAATTGAACCTGAAGTATTTTTTTAGTGAAAAAAAGTTAAATGTTCATTTTTTTTTAAATATTCAAAAAATTCCTGTGACGCACCTAAAGAGTTAATAAACTTCTTGAATGTGGTTTTGAGCACCTTAAGGGGTGCAGTTTTTAGAATGGTGTCACTTTTGCGTATTTTCTATCATATAGACCCCTCAAAGTGACCTCAAATGTGATGTGGTCCCTAAAAATAAAATGGTGTTGCAAAAATGAGAAATCGCTGGTCAACTTTTAACCCTTATAACTTCCTAACAAAAAAAAAATTTTGGTTTCAAAATTGTGCTGATGTGAAGTAAACATGTGGGAAATGTTATTTATTAAGTTTTTTGTGTGCCGTATCTCTGTGATTTAAGGGCATAAAAATTCAAAGTTGGAAAATTGCGAAATTTTCGCCAAATTTCCATTTTTTTCACAAATAAACGCAAGTTATTTGAATGAAATTTTACCACTAACATGAAGTACAATATGTCATGAGAAAACAGTGTCAGAATCACCGGTATCCATGGAAGTGTTTCAGAGTTATTACCTCATAAAGGGACAGTGGTCAGAATTGTAAAAATTGGCCCGGTCATTAACGTGCAAACCACCCTTGGGGCTTAAGGGGTTAAACAATGTTTTAGTTACCTTTTTGGGGGTCAGGAATGTGTGCCAGGAGTCTGGTGCATTTTTAGCACAATGTGTGAACTAACGCCCAAAAGGCGCAGAAAGTGTCTAAAACACATAAGTTTTGCAGTTTGTGAAAGTTTTGTTAGTGTGTTTTGTTTTTTTTTTGTTTTTTTTTCTCCACAATTTTGGCTGCGCCACCCTAAAAAATTTTTTTTTTTTTTCAAGTTTTATTTGGGGCATTGGTTTTTTACTGGCCTTTAGAAGTCCTAGAGAGATGCCAATGGGGAAAAAAATAGTACCTTGAGCAACATGTCTCATCATGGAGATTTTACTTTTTGAACAGTACTGACAGTGTTTTTTGGAGCATTTCTGGGTATGTTGTGCATTTGCCCGGTGTCTTCATTTTTTGGCCTTTTCTAAAACTCACAAAGGCGTGTAACATGTAACCAGCTTGATTGTATGACTTCTGTCCCCGAGTCGCATGCGTCCTTCCTGTATGTGCCAGAATCCCATGCCCAGATCATGACTTTGGAAAGCTTTTTGTTCTGCTGTATAAATGTAGTGATGTGACAGCCAAGTGTCTCCGGCAGAATAGCATCTGAGCCAGAGAGCTGCCCTATGGTGACACAAACATTGTACTCTAAACAGGGGAAGTGTGGAACTGTAAGATACAGATGGCATGATCCTCCAGAATTTCGGCCATGATCTTATTGGAACACGGGAATACCTCCTATAGTCAGCCAACCCCAGTGAAATCTCTTTACATTGATTTCATAAATGAGGGTATATGTGGATAGTCCTGAGTAGTACTGGATTTATGCATCACATATACAATAGATGAATGGAAATAATCTTGGACCGCAGCAGACTGTGCAGACAAGGTAACGACAGGACTGCTTTGTACTGATGTGTCCTCACATGTAGGATTTTGTACCTGCTTCATCCAACAAGTGTTGGAATAATAACATTACTTCAGTCCTATCCCCATGAGTCTAGTACAGGTGCATTTCCACGTTTCTATCTCAGCTGAAGTCGCAGCCTGACCGCTGGTCTAAGACCTCAAAGTAACAGCATAGGTGATCTGTTCTACCGTAGTCATTAGACCAGTGGTCTTATTCAGATATGCATTTTATTTTTTATTACAGCTATAAGACCATTTATCAATGCACTGGATCCAGCGTTGCATCTGTTTTTGGTTCATTTCCATTTTTACCATCAGTGTGGCATCCGTTTTCTGATGACATGAGTGCTATTTTTTCACAGACAAATTCACTTGAATGGGCAAATTTTGATTATCAGATGGGAAAACAGACATGACTATACCCGCGGAGTATAAGTACTTGTTCTAAGGCTGGGATCACACATGCGAGAAACACGACCGAGTCTTTCGTGTTAATAACCGGTACTACTCGGGAGCGGAGCGTGCGGCCAAATAGCAATACACGCAGCCGCACGCTCCGCTCCCAAGTGCCGGCGGCAGTGGCGGGTATTAACATGCAAGACTCGGCCGTATTCCTCGCATGTGTGATCACGGCCTAACTTTGAAATACAGAACATCTATGTGACGCGATGCCGTCTGAAGAAGGCCCGAAGATGCATTTACAAAACCTTATATTAATCCAATTCCCTTGCCTACAACAGGTCTCTTGACAGCTTTGTGCCACTTAATCTGAGAGCAGCATAATGTAGAGGCGGAGACCCTGATTCTAAAGATATCACTGGGCTGCAAAAAATGTTTCCAACTCTCACAGTATATGATGTTACAGTTCAGATTTTTAATGGAACAAGCCCGATTACGCTCTTTTAAAACTTTATGTCCCTTACAAAATTTTGTAACTTGTTCAGCCTTAATCTTTTTTTTTTTTTTTTTTTCCTGTGATGTATCATTGAAAATAGTTTTCTTTATTGCTTCATTGGGGGGACACAGGTTACCATGGGTGTATGCTGCTGTCACGATGAGGCTGACAGGCTAAAAAAGAAAATGGCTCCTCCCCAGTAGCATACACCCACTGATAGGAACCAAGTACCTCAGTTTAAGCTTAGTGTCTGTAGGAGTCGAACCTGGATCTAACCCCAGATCCGAAGTTTTTTACTTTTCAGGTCTTGTTGTGTTTTATTAATCTTTTTCCTTCAGATTATTCATCTTCAGGGTAATGGGGTGTAAGTTCTCACCCTGTTTTCCCACACTTGTGCGTCTGAGAGAGAAGTGTGGTGTCACCCACATCGTCCACTCTCAGATCCCCAAGCAGGACCTTATCCCCTGTCACCTTTCCAGGTGTTCCAGGGTGATTTCCAGTGGCTGGTCCTTTGCCTGTTCCCCACCTCACCCCTCACTCCTTTGAGAGGCCTGAGAGGAATACGGTTTTCACCAGCAGTGGCCTCCTCCCCCTCTTTTCATAAGGGATTGATGCCGTCTTCTGCACCGTCTGGAGACTGTGTGTGCGGAAGGAGGATCTCCCACCAGAGGGCTCCTGATGCGATCCTCATTGGTGAAGAGGACCGTGGACACACCGGCAGGTCTGTGTATCACCTCCCTTCCCACCCCCTGCAGGCGCATGGCACCTTCCCTTAGCAGGGGACAGGATGTCTTGTTCGCCGTATGGCCCCGGCCACTGTTGGTCCCACGGGTTCCCCAGCCAATAAGACTCACTGGTCTCCCCGTGGCGCTTTTCCATTTCCTTTTTTTCCCTCGCTCTGCCGTTTATCGGTGGCCATAGCTTCCTATAGTTCTGTATAGCGGCGGCCATTTTCCTGTCCCCATGTGTTCCAGGCCACGCCTCCTCCTGGCTTCCTCTGGCCGCTCATTACTGCGTTTTGAATCTCGCTCCCTTTTTTCAGCCAATAGAAAGGCTTCCCTTGACTGCAGACCAATATCCACGCCCCCAGCTTCAGCGCACGTCTTCCTGGCATGCTTTTTCTCCTATCATGGAGCTTCCTCTCCCTGCCGGTACACGCCCCGGCAATGCGGCCAATCAGAGGGGTACTTACGCTTCCTTACTGGCCGGCTTTTGTAGACACGCCCCCCGCAGCGTCGCTCTTGCCTGGGGCTCGGCACAGCCAATGCTCCGTTACAGCATTGCGATTCTGCGGACAGGATCGCTCGGAGCTCCCTGCCAGGGAACGCCCCCAGTACCCGCTGGATTTTCAGGCACACCCTCCGCAGTGCACCGTGCTTGCTGCGGCTCAGCACAGCCGATGCTCTGCTTTTTAGCTTGTGTCCCAGCAGATAGTTTATCCTCGGCTCTACCTATCGGAACCTCTCCATGCCTGCTACAGAAGGACAGATGCAGCCGCACGGTCACCGCTGGTCATCTGGATATGGGCAAGATATATTCTCTTTTACTTCTGTTGCCCTTCCCAGCAGACCTATGCCCATGCCCCTCTAAGCTGACAATGATCCAGTACACCTGTGCCCTCTAAAAAAGAAAGTGGTCTTCAGGTCCAATTTCCCCTTCCTGCGCAGTCCTGCACCACATCTGCCACACAGGAGCACTCTATCGCCCGGGATGAGAGTACACCTCTCCCTCCGTAGTGGGCTGTTGCCATGTCACAGTCGGTCTCTGACCTGACAAAGTGTATCACAATCCCTGGTCCTGGATCGTCTTTTACATCTGTCTACCGCCACCAGTGCGCCGAACGCATCGCGGGGAGTCGTAGGCACCTGACCATGACATTACACCTGGGATGAGAGCACACCCCTCCCTCAGGAGTGGGCTGTTGCCATATCCCAGTCGGTCTCTGACCTGACAAAGTGTATCACAGTCCCTGATCCTGGATCGTCCTTCACATCTGTCTACTGCCACCAGTGCTCCAAACGCCTCTCATGGTGATTCGTATGCACCTGACCATGACCTTCACAGGGACCGATCGGGCGCAAAGCACAGGAAGCGGGCTCTTTCCAGTTCCCCTTTAGGATGCCCTCGTCTCCCCAGGTCCCCTCCTCGGAGGCGACCTTTGGGTCGAATGCGGATTACCAGTCCGAGTCCAGTTTGGACCAGGTCTCAAAAACACAGGGTATGGTCAATAACCCTATCTTGGCAGAACCCTGAATCTCATGGAGAGCACTCCCGTTTCCCTCAAGCGGGTAAAATGTCCCTTCCGAACTTTATCCTATGACAGGGAATTTGAAACTATCGTGGATAAACTCTGGAAACATTCTGAAAAGCGCTTCCTGGGAAACAAACAGCTAGACATTCTTTATTCCTTTAGCCATGATCTCGTTGGTAGATGGGCAGAGTCCCGTAAGGTGGACCCGCCTCTTTCTCGCCTATCTTCCAAGACGGTCTTGTCTCTGCCAGACGGTGTGTCTCTTAGGGACACTATGGATAGGCAGATTGAGTCTTTGTCCCATTTTTGCCTCCGCCTGGTGGCAATGTCCATTTATGCCTGGGCAAAGAATTCTTCTCCAGGGCAACCTATCTGCAGCTCCTCTGGATGAGATGGCGGATATGGCAGAACAGATTGCCCATGCCGACAAATATCTTTTGACCGCCTCTTTTGGATGCAGGCTGTTGCTCCTCTGGGGAGAATAGCAGCATCATTGCTGTGTGCCACATCCTCTGGTTGAAGGTGTGGATTACAGATCCATCCTAAAAAAAAAAAAAAAAAATAAAATATCAAGAATCAACTTTTTTCTTCCCTCCCAGTTGGACGTTTCTTTCGGTCTCGTTTGCTAAGGCATCCGTCGCAGGCTCCAGAGGTTCTTCATGCTATCTCTTCCCTGCTACACTCAGGGGTAATCGTACCCGTTTCCCGGAACATTTGCTTTTCAATGTTCTACTTTAATCTTTTCGTAGTCCTGAAAAAGTCGGATCTCTCCGTCTAACTTTTGATTTCAAGCGACCAAATCCTCATGTTCGGATCGACCATTTCAAGATGGAGTCCTACCGTGATTGCGACCAGAGTCTTCAATTCATCTTAGACACTCTGGCCCGTCTCGGCTAGGTCATCAACAGAGAGAAGTTCTCCCTCACCCCAGCCTAGCATCTGGTGTCTCTGGGAATGAGGTTTGATATGGCACAAGCCTTGTCTACTTTTAAAAGGTGAAGTTCTTATCCTTTTGCCGAGGAATCCGCACTCTAAACGACTAGCTTCTCTCTCCCTACAATACAGTATGAGAGTTCTGGGGAAGATAATTACTGCCATGGAGACATCTCCCTTTGCCCAGTTTCAGACCCGTTCTCTTTAGCTGGCCCCCGTGTTGGCTTGGCACAAGAGGACCGCTTCCCTGGACCGGCCCATTCTACCCCCTCTTAAAGGGGAGGCAGTCCCTGACCTGGTTGACCTTATTAGTGTCAGTCCTTCGAGGGGAGGTCCTTCCATCCTCTCTGGTGGCAGGTCGTCACTGACACCAGTCTCCTCGGTTGGGGGAGCGGTTTTTTTTCTTCATCATTCAGCGCAGAGTCGCTGGAATTCCTAGGTATCCACTCTCCCCTTCAATCTCCTGGAGATCAGAGCAATTTTTTTCTTCTTGCCCTTTGCCACTGACAGTTCTTCCTAGCAGGCCAGCAGGTTCATATAAAATCGAACGACATCACTGCCGTAGCTTAAAATGTCAAGGAGGGACAGAGTTAAGGGCCTGTCACACTAAGCGATATCGCTAGCAATATCGCTATAACGTCACTGGTTTTTGTGATGTTATAGCGATATTGCTAGCGATATCGCTATGTCTGATACTTACCTCCGACCGGCTCCCCGCTGGTTATCGCTGATTGCGCGAGAACGTCCTGGACTGTTTCTCGTCGTCAGCTTCCTGTCTCGCCGACGAGCGACGCGGGCAGGAGGACGTCAGGATCGCCTTGTCTGACAGGTAAGTACCGACCCCGACCCCTGCTATGTCGCTGGTGAGATCTGCCTGTGTGGCAGCTCACTAGCGACCACTTAGCGATGCACCAGCGATCCTCGGTTTTTGCACCCACCAAACTGTATCCCTGGTCAGGTGCGTTTCTACTAGGGCCAATATGTGAGGACGGTATTGTCTGACCTGTGAGAATACCTTAATTTTCTTGCGAGGGGGGTTTTTATGCCCCTCACATTCCAGGTCATACAAGTCAGCTCAGAACCCATTACCATCCATTCAAATATGGTGTATAATGGTGCCCGAGCCAGGTGCAGAGAGTCCACACAGATAGCAGAATTTGACGTCGGCTGCAGCCTCTATCTAAACAACGACAAACATAAAAAAACTTTTAAAAAATAAAAAGCAAAAGCAATGCAGGAACCTAGTAACATAGGCGTACAGTCTTACGCCCCCAACAGAAAATGAACAAGGGGATACCATCACAGAGCACAGTGTCCGGTATAACTGGTATCTGGGAACTCGCCGGGAGAGCTCCAATTAGACCTTTGGTTGAAAGGATCCGAAATAACAGTCGCCGCATTAGGACTCCCTCGCAGGGGATCCCTCATGGGACCGCAGCCATTCAGTCGCTTCCACCGGATGCGTAAAAAATACAGAAGAACCCTCATGGACAACTCTGATCTGGGCTGGATATATCATAGAATATACAATGATCCTGTCTCTGAGTCGCTTCTTGACCTCGAAGAACTGCGCCCGCTGTTTCTGCAGCTCCACGGAGAAGTCCGGAAAGATGGAAACGACAACATTATTGAATTTAATAGGACTTTTCAGGCGCGCCAGACGTAAGATGGTGTCTCTGTCCTTGCAGTTGAGCAGGCGTGCCAGGAATGGTCGAGGTGGGGCCCCCAGAGGCAGGGGTCTTGTAGGGACCCTGTGAGCTCTTTCAACGGCAAACATTGAGGAGAATTCGTCCCCTAAGGAGGTCTTAAGCCAATCCTCCAGAAACTGCTCAGGATGCTGACCTTCCGAGCGCTCAGGCAGTCCAACAATACGTATATTATTCCTGCGCATTCTGTTTTCTAAATCATCCGCCTTTTGCTTCCAGGCATTCATGGAGCCCGCCACCTTCGTTAATTTAACCTCCATAGGTGTAATGATATCTTCCACCCTGGACAACCTCGTCTCCACCTCCGTAATGCGTCCCTTCATGGCCTGCATATCCTGACGGAGTCTCCCCACCTCTGTATAAACATCCTCAATTTTCTCTGTCAGGGAAGTCCTGGTCAATGAGAGAGCCTGAATCAACTGTGCAGACGCTTGTTTAAGGGTCAATTCTTCCTGATCCGTCTCCTCCTCACCCCCAGAAGGGCGATTTTTGCGCTGATTTTAGAGGATGTGCTCCTATTGTGCCACGCACTTTCAGCGGGGTCAGGTCTAGCAAACTCCTTTAATTTTTCTGTCGCTCCCGGCCCCTTAAGTTGGCTCATGATTGTCTGCAGTGTGGCTGATAAAACAAATTAAGGTGTGCAATCCAGGTATTGCCCACTACAGATAGGTATCACAGCGGGTTGGTAACCGTTAATTGTGAATCAAACTACAGAGGGACGTTTGAGGGATTACCAGGGCAGCAGCTAGGCACAGTCCAGATGATCTTTATGGCCCGGGGAGGGGGTCCCGCAGAGGCAGCTGCAGTGAGGGAGGGTGCACAAAGCCTCCCTTAATGATGGCGCCAGCCGGTAGTGAGTAGATAGGCAGAGAGGGATACCGCGCAGGGGCCCATTTTCCAGGGCACTCACCTCGCGCTCCCCCGGATTGTCAGTCAGATTTCTTCTCTGCCCGGCGGCGGTGCAGCAGTGGGAAGCCGGCGCTGTAGCTCTCAGCAGTTGAGCTGCGCGCCCAAGATGGCCGCCGCCTCGTGGGAGAACCAGCCGCCCGCTCTTATCTTCCCCGTCGCCCGCTCTCAGGATCCGTCTCCCGACCTGCCACAAAGCGCCCAAGGGGTCCCAGCGTCCGAGGGAGGTCCAGCCAGCAGCAGGTGAGCCGCCAGAAAAAGGTCTAGGGACCAGGATCATGAGGAGCTCTCTCCACTAGCGTCCTCTCCCTGTCACAGCATAGCCACGCCCCCATGCACCAGCGATCCTGACCACGCCATATCGCTGGTCGGGATCGCTGGTGCATCGCTAAGTGTGACACTACCTTTAACAAGTATTCTGCGACAGGCGGAGCGTCTCGTTCCCGTTATATCAGCCGTACACACTCCTGAGGTGGAAACTTGTGCAGCCTATTTTCTGAGTCTTCAGGGTCTCGCATCGGGCGAGTGGTCTTTCATTTCCGCCATTTTCAATCAAATATGCCAGAGAGATGGGGCTCACCTGACGTCATTCTCCTGGTGTCTCGGAAGAACCACAAGATTCCTTCGTTCGTAGCCAGGTCCCAGGATCCGCTTGTCATAGCATTTGATGCACTAGTGATCCCGTTATCATATTTTCAGTTGACTTATCTTTTTCCGCCTCTCCCCTTTATTCCGAGAGACGTGAAAAGGATATAGGCGGAAGGAACTCCCGTAATCCTGGTAGTTCCACATGGCTCAAGAATGGCCTGGTATGCGGAGCTGGTAAACATGCTCATCAATGCCCTCTGGAGGCTTCCAGACCGTCCAGATTTTCTTTCACAGGGCCCCCTCTTCCTCCAGAGTTCTCAGTCTCTGATTTCAATATAGCATGACCATTGAGGCTATAGTCCTGAGGGTGACCAAACTTTCCCATCAGGTTATTCAGACAATAATTAGGGGAAGAAAAACAGCATTCTCGCTTATCTATCACAAATACTGGAAGGTTTTCTTTCAGTGGTGTGGACAAAATTTGGTCACTACCTTTAAGGGTCAGGTTTCCGCTCTTCAATCCTTTCTCAGCGAGATTCAACAAGATTTGGCTTCTCGTTCCCAGGTAAAGACCTTTCTTCCAGGAGTTGCCCACCTGGCACCTCCCTTATAGTCCTCCGATGGATCCTTAGGATCCTAATCTTGTCCTTGGATGCACTCCAGCACACTCCCTTTGAGCCTATTCAAGTTTTTCCATCTTCTCTCCTGTCATAAAAGTGGCCATCTTGGTTGCCATTACGTCCATAAGGAGAGTTTCTGAGTTAACGGCTTTGTCCTGCCGTTCCTCGTTCCTGATTCTCCATCAGGACATGGAAGCTGTCTGGCACGTTCCCTCCTTCTTACATAGGGTGATCTCTCCACTTCACATTAAGAAATTGTCCTTCCTTCTCTATGTCCCTCTCCAGTTCAACCCCTGGAGAAGTTCCTCTACAAATTAGATCTGGTCAGAGCTGTCCGAGTATATCTCTCAAGGACTGCTCCCTGATGCCCTATTTGACATCTCTGAACGTCAGATCTATTTTATTTTGTTCGGCAATATTGGAGGCATACCTCGTTCAGGACTAACAACTTCTTCCGAGGATAAAGGCTCACTCCACCCAGGCAGTGAGAACTGCGTGGGCAGTTTGTCACCAGGCTTTGGCTTAACAGATTGTTAGCTGCGAACTGGTCTTCATTGTACAGTTTTGCGGCGTTTTATAAGTTTCATACCCATGTCTTGTCTGATGCAGACATGGGAAGGAAGGTGTTTCAGGTGGCGGTTATTTAGTGGCCGACCTAGATTTTTTTTTTTTTGTTTTTTGTTGTTTTTTCTTTGCATTGTTTTGTTTCCCGCCCTTGGGGGACTGCTTTGGGACGTTCCATGATAACCTGTGTCCCCCAATAAAGCTATAAAAGAACGATTTTTGGTACTCGCCGTAAAATCTTTCTTGGAGCCTTCATTGGGGGACACAGCACCCTCCCTAACAGTTAATACCCTTTTTTTGGGCCTACGTGTCTTTGTTGCTGAGTTGGTATATATGTTGAGTTTTTGGTTGCTTCTCCTACTGCTTTAACACTAACTGAGGTACTTGGTTCCTATCAGTGGGTGTATGCTACTGGGAAGGTGCTATTTCCTTTTTTTAGCCTAGTGTCAGCCTCCTACCGACAGCAGCATACACCCATGGTAAACTGGGTCCCCCAATGAAGGCTCCAAGAAAGAGATTTTACAGTGAGTACCAAAAATCCTTCGTTAACATTCATTAGTCCTGCAAGGTGACTTGTGACTCTACATAATACACCGCACTAATTAGGCAGTGCATTAACCCCTTTATGACAGTCAATTTTGACCTTAATGACCAGGCCAATTTTTACAATTCTGACAAGTGTCACTTTATATGGTAATAACTTTGGAACTCTTCAACGGATCCCACTGATTCTGAGAATGTTGTGGGTTTTTTTTTTTTTTTTTACATAATGTACTTCATGTTAGTGGTAACATTTCTTCGATGTGACTTTTTGTGTAAATAAAAAGATTTTGCAGTTCTCATACTTTTAATTTTTATGGTTTGCACTTTCATGACCAGGCTAATTTTTACAATTCTGACCACTGTCCCTTTATGAGGTAATAACTCTGAAACGCTTCCATGGATCCCGATGATTCTGACACTGTTTTCTCATGACATATTGTACTTCATGGTAATGGTAAAATTTCATTCAAATAACTTGCGTTTATTTGTGAAAACAAAGGAAATTTGGTGAAAATTTTGCAGTTTTCCAACTTTGAATTTTTATGCCTATAAATCACAGAGATATGGCACACAAAAAACTGAATAAATAACATTTTACATATGTTTACTTTACATCAGCACAATTTTGTAACCAAAACTTTTTTTTGTTAGGAAGTTATAAGGGTTAAAAGTTGACCAGCGACTTCTCATTTTTGCAACACCATTTTATTTTTACGGACCACATCACATTTGAAGTCACTTTCAGGGGTCTATATGATAGAAAATACCCAAAAGTGACACCATTCTAAAAACTGCACCCCGCAAGGTGCTCAAAACCATATTCAAGAAGTTTATTAACCCTTCAGGTGCTTCACAGGAATTTTTTTGAATGTTTAAAAAAAAAAATTAACATTTAACTTTTTTCACAAAAAAATTACTTCAGGTCCAATTTTTTTTTATTTTACCAAGGATAACAGGAGATATTGGACTGCAAAAGTTATTGTGCAATTTGTCCTGAGTACGCTGATACCTGAAATGTGGGGGGGAACAACTGTTTCGGCGCATGGCAGAGCTCAGAAGGGAAGGAGCGCCGTTTGACTTTTTCAATGCAAAATTGGCTGGAATTCAGATCGGATGCCATGTCACGTTTGGAGAGCCCCTGATGTACCTAAACAGTGGAAACCCCCCACAAGTAACCCCATTTTGGAAACTAGACCCCCCAAGGAACTTATCTAGATATGTGATGAGTATTTTTAACCCACAAGGGTTTCACAGAAGTTTATAACGTACAGCCTTACAATTAAAAAATCATATTTTTTCCACAAAAATGATCTTTTCACCCCCAATTTTTATTTTCCCAAGGGTAACAGGACCCTAACAGTTGTTGTGCAATTTGTCCTGAGTACGCTGATACCCCACATGTGGGTGTAAACGACTATTTGGGCGCATGGTAGAGCTCGGAAGGGAAGCAGCGCCATTTGACTTTTTTGGCTGGAATTGGGATTGGATGCCATGCTGCATTTGGAAAGCCCCTGATGAGCCTAAACAATGGAAACCCCCCCCCACAAGTGACCCCACTTTGGAAACTAGACCCCCTAAGGAACTCTAGATGTGTGGTGAGCACTTTGAACCCCCCCAGTGCTTCACAGAAGTTTATAACGCCCGGGCGTGAAAATAAAAAAATCATATTTTTTCCACAAACCTGATCTTTTAGTCCCCAATTTTTTTATTTTCCCAAGGGTAACAGGAGAAATTGGACCCCAAAAGTTGTTGTCCAGTTTGTCCTGAGTATGCTGATGCCCCATATGTGGGAGAAAACTACTGTATTGGGCACACTTCGGCGCTCGGAAGGGAAGTAGTGACGTTTTGGAATGCAGACTTTGATGGAATGGTCTGCGGGTGTCATGTCGCGTTTGGAGAGCCTTTGATGTACCTAAACTATTGAAACTCCCCACAAATGATATTTTTGCCCCCAACTTTTTATTTTTCCTGAGGGTAACAGGAGAAATTGGACCCCAAAAGTTGTTTTGCTATTTGTCCTGAGTAGGCTGATACCCAATATGTGGGGGTAACTGTTTGGGTGCATGGCAGAGCTTGGAAGGGAAGGAGCACCGTTTGACTCTTTCAGTGCAGAATTGGCTGTAATTGAGATCAGACACCATGTTGCGTTTGGAGAGCACCTGATGTGCCCAAACAGTGGAAACCCCCCAATTCTAACTCCAACCCTAATCTCAGCCCTAACCCTAGCCCTAATGGGAAAATGGAAATACATTTTTTTAATTTTATTACTTTTCCCTAACTAAGGGGGTGTTAACGGGGGGGGGGTTTGATTTACTATTTATGGCGGGTTTTTATGTTTGGCAGCTGTCATACGCTAAAAGACGCTTTTTATTGTAAAACTAGTTTTTGCATCACCACATTTTGAGAGCTATATTTTTTCTGTAATTTGACCCACCGAGTCATGTGAGGTCTTATTTTTTGCGGGATGAGTTGATGTTTTTATTGGTACCATTTTCGATCGCTTTTTATTCCGATTTTTTTGGGACGCAGAATGAACAAAAAGCAGCATTTCATGAATTTCTTTTGGGGGGTGCGTTTACACCGTTCCGTGTGTGGTAAAATTGATAAAGCGGTTTTATTCTTCGGGTCAGTACGATTATAGCGATACCTCATTTGTCGTTTTTTATGTTTTGGCGCTTTTATGCAATGAAAACAATTTTATATAAAATAATAATTTTTGCATCACTTTATTCTGCAAGCTATAACTTGTTTTTTTTGCTGATGTCGCTGTGTTGCGGCTCGTTTTTTGCGTGACAAGATGACGTTTTCAGCGCTACCCTGGATATTTATATGTCTTTTTGATCACGTGTTACTGCACCTTTTTGTTCAGCGGTATGATAATAAGGCATTATTTTTTACTTTGTTTTTTATTTTTAAGGCGTTCACTAAGGGAGTTAACTAATGGGACAGTTTTATAGGGCGGGTCGTTACGGACGCGGCGATACCAAATATGTGTACTTTTATTGTTTGTGTTTTTTATGTCCAAAAAATGAATTTATTAGGGAATATTTTTTTTTAAATTTATTTAGTGATTTATTTTTTTTTTTATAAATTATTTTTACACTTTTTTTTTTTTTTTTTTTTAAACTTTATTACAATGTCCCAGGGGGGACATAACTGTCATGTGACAGATCGCTGTGACAGATCAGCGATCTGTCACAGGCAGTGCAGAAGGCTTCCTTGTGCCTGCGCTTTGCAGGCATGAGGAAGCAGGCCCCCGAAGGTCCCCACCGCCATTTTGGATCAGGGGACCTGCAGGGAAGGAGCCCCCGTGGCATTGCTGCACATTGCGCTGCTGTGGGGGTCTCAGGGAAGCACGGAGGGAGCGCCCTCGCTGCCGATGCTTCCCTAAACCCCCGGTACACTGCGATCGTGTTTGATCGCAGTGTGCCAGGGGTTAGCATGTCGGGGGCGGTCCGTGACTGCCCCTGACACACAGTGCCGAGTGTCAGCTGTGATAATCAGCTGACACCGGGCCGCGATCAGCTGCGCTCCCCCCATGAGCGCCGCTGCTCAGTGGTTAGTGCTGCAGCCTTGCAGCGCTGGAGTCCTAGGTTCAAATCCCACCAAGGACAACATCTGCAACGAGTTTATATGTTCTCCCCGTGTTTGCGTGGGTTTCCTCCCACATTCCAAAGACATACTGATAGGGAATTTAGATTGTGACCCCTTCAGGGACAGCGATGCTAATGTGTGCAAAACTGTAAAGCGCTGTGGAATTTGTTAGTGCTATATAAAAATAAAGATTATTATAATCCCGTCCCTGGGAATTAAGTCCCAGGGCACATGGACGGGATAGTACGTCATATGGCAGAAAGGGGTTAAATCAGAGAGTTATGTCACACAAAATAGTTAATAAATAACATTTCCCACATGTCTACTTAACATCACTACAATTTTGGAAATGTAATTTTTTTTTCTTTGTTAGGACGTTTTTGGGATTAAAAGTTGACCATCGATTTCTCATTTTTACAACAAAATTTACAAAACCTTTTTTTTAAAAAAAAACTTCGCTTTTAAACCCAAAATTTTTATGTTTAGAACTGTAACAGTAGAACATAGACCCCAAAATTTGTTGTGCAATTTCTTCTGAATACGCAGATACCCCATATGTGGGGGGGGAAATCTACTGTTTGGGCGCACGAAAGGGATGGAGTACCATTCGATTTTTAAATGTAACATTTGCTGGAATAATTAGCGCATGCCATGTTGCATTTGGAGAGCCCCTGATGTCCCTAAACAGTGGAACCCCCCCCGCAAGTGATGCCATTTTGGAAACCACACCTATCAAGTATTTAGTATAGTGAGCATTTTGATTCCACAGGTACGACACAGAATTTGATATCACTAGGTCGTCATATTGAATAGGTCGTCATTAAGTTGAGCGCAAGTGCTCGCTACTCCAGTTTGCATCACGTGCTCGGGTATGCACCAAGTATCGCGGGTGCTTGAGTGATATGATCGAGTTCCCTCCGGCCCACATGTTTTGTGCCTATTAGACAGCCAAACAAAAACAAGCGGGGATCCGCTATACTCCGAGCATACCCGAGCAACCGATGCAAACTCAAATAGTGAACATCTGGCCTGGGGATGGCAGCGGTACCAGGGGAACTCGGGGGCATCATTTCTCTCTCCTCTGACATGTATATGTAATGTCAGAAGAGAGAGAAATCCTTGAAACAGCCTACACACTTTTTTTTTTTTTTTATCGCTGTTATTCGCTGAATAACGGCGATCACATGATCGGGCACCGGAAAATCCGATCCTGATGTTCTCTGGGGACTCGGCTGCCCCCGGAAGCTGAAACCCCAAAGAGTTTCTGACTCTGGGGGGGGGCACTACAGCCTTATTCCCGATCGCAGTTTTAAAATGGCGATGAATGAATAAGTACCCTTAGCAGCTGCTGTTTTAATGCTTATCAATGGTCGCTAAGGGGTTAAGCCTGTCACTAATAATACTGACAGTCAGCCTGTTAGGTCCTGCTTCTGAATAGGCTTCCAAACATGGCAAGCCTGAGGGCTATTGGAGGTCTCCAGGCTGCCATAGCACCAATTTGCACCCTGAAATCTTATATTGGGGAAGATAAAAGCTGATTGAGGACGCCACCTCCCGCTGACACCTCTTAGATTGCCAAGTTTGCTGTTGACAGTGGCATTGAAGGAGTTAAATGGCCTGATTGGGTGGACTATTTGATCTTGGCCATTAGAAAATGAAGCATCCTTCATATTTGTTACAGGGCTTCCGCAATAGACTTAAGGGCATGTCACACTAAGAGGTATCGCTATAACTTGTGACGTTATAGCGATATTGCTAGCGATATCGCTATGTCTGATACCTACAACCCGCTCCCCCGCTGGTTATCGCTGATCGCGCGAGAACAGGCTGGACCGTTTCTCGTCGTCCGCTTCCTGCGGCGGTTCCTGCTGTGCCGACGAGCGGCGCGTGGAGCCGGGCGGGAGGACACAGGATCGCCTTGTCTGACAGGTAAGTAGCGACCCCCGACCCCAGCGATGTCGCTGGTGAGATCTGCCTGTGTGGCAGCTCACTAGCGACCACTTAGCGATGTACCAGCGATCCTAACCGCATCATATCTCTGGTCGGGATCGCTGGTACATCGCTAAGTGTGACAGTACCTTTAGAAATACAGTTTGGTAGGTCTAAGGCTGTTTAGTAACCATCTTAAAAAGGCGTACTGGTGGTCACTTGAGTTTAAAGCGGTTGTGCAAATTATTAAAACATGGCTGCTTAAGTCATGGATCATTATTGCAGCTTCGTTCCATTCAATTTCATAATGCTGAATTTCAATTCCAGATGTAGCCTGTGGACAGGTGTGGCACTGATCTGAGAAGAAAACAGACCTATTTTTCTAACTTTGGATAATCCACTTTAGTGAGGTTCAGCATGTAAATGTATTTTTTGCAGTCTACTGAAGGAGAGCTTCAGCAAAAATAAATTGGGCAGAGTTATGTGAAGTGCTTAGTCTTTTTCATATATATAGTTGTGTGAAAGTATGTTTGCCCCTTCCTGATTTCCTATTATTTTGCATCTTTGTCACACGTAAATGTTTCAGATTACCAAACAAATTTAAATACTAGAAAAAGATAACACAAGTAAACACAAAATGCAGTTATTAAATGAAGGTCTTTATTACTAAGGAAAAATAAATCCAAACCAACAGGGCCCTGTGTGAAAGTGATTTTCCCCCACCTTAATTTTGTTTTAACTGTGGTTTATCACATCTTTGGAAAGCGGAGTTCAAATTCTCTGGGCACACCCAGGCCTGATTACTGCCACACCTGTTCTTAATCAAGAAATCACTTAACTAGGACTTATCTGACATAGTGAAGTAGACCACAAGATCCTCAAAAGCTAGACATATTGCCGGGATCCAAAGATATTCTGAAACAAATTAAAAACAAAGTAATTGAGATCTATTAGTCTGGAAAAGGTTATAAAGCCATTTTTCAAGTTTTGGGACTCCAGCGAACCATAGTGAGAAACATTTTCAACAAATGGCGAAAACATGGAACAGTGATGAAACTTTCCAGGAGTGGCCATCTGAGGAAAATTACCCCAAGAGCGCTGCGACTACTCATCCAAGAGGTCACAAAAGACCCCACAACAACATCCAAAGAACTGCAGGCCTCACTTGACTCGGTTAAGGTCCGTGTTCATGACTCCACCATAAGAAAGAGACTGAGCAAAAATGGCCTGCATGGCAGAGTTCCAAGACAAAAACCACTGCTGAGCAATAAGAACATAAAGCTTGCCTCTGTTTTGCCAGAAAACATCTTGATGATCCCAAGACTTTTGGGAGCATACTTTGTGGACTGACGAGACAAAAATGTAACTTTTTGGAAGGTGTATGTCCCATTACATCTGGTGTAGAAGTAACACAGCATTTCAGAAAAGGAGCATCATACCTACAGTAAAATATGGTGGTAATAGTCATTGGTCTGGGGCTGCTTCAGGACCTGGAAGACTTCCTGTGGTAAAAGGAGCCATGAATTATACCAAAATATCCTGAAAGAGAGAGGACAATGTCCGGCCATCTGTTCGTGACCTCAAGCTGAAGCTCAATTGGGTTATGCATCAGAACATTGATCCAAAGCACACCAGCAAGTCCACCTCTGAATGGCTTAAGACTTTCGATTGGCCTCGTCAAAGTCCTTATCTTAATCCGATGCTGTGGCATGTCCTTAAAAATTAGGTTCATGCTTGGAAACCCACCAATATGGCTGAATTCTAGCAATTCTGCAAAGATTTGTGGGCCAATATTCCTCCAGAGCGTTGTAAAAGACTTATTACCCGTTATCACAAGCAATTGATTGTAGTTGTTGCTGCTGAGGTTGGCCCAACCAGTTATTAGGTTTAGAGGGCAATCACTTATTCACACAGCACCCTGTAGGTTTGGATTTCTTTTTCCCCTTAATAAAGGCCTTCATTTAAAAACTGCATATTGTTATCTTTGTCTAATATTTAAATTTTGCTTGGTGATCTGAAACATTTAAGTGTTTCAAACCTTCAAAAGAATAGGAAATCAGGAAGGGGGCAAACACTTTTTCACACAACTGTATGTTAGATAGTAAGTTATCACAGATAAGATTTCTATGTAGATCATGCGGTCTATGTATCTAAGACCTCATTTTGACATCCTTGAATCATGTACATCTGTATTTCATGAATTAACTCATTTTCTATGTGGCTGTTCGCATGTCTGTGTTTTGTTTGTTTTTGTATTCTGGGAGTTTGAAAAATATTCAGAGATGTGTTTTTCATTGCAGTCATGGATCAAAATTACCCATACAAGTCTATGGGTCCAATAAAATCATGGACTGCACATGGATGGCATCAGTGTACAATCCATGTGCTGTTTAAATTGTTAATTATAAAGTATAGGTGAATCTTTCATTGACATTGCTGATGGTAAAAATTGATACTGACCTTAAGAAATCACTGATGACCTAATGAGCACAAATGATTAGTTACTGGCAGCTATTCTACAGTATATAGCATGGCCCTTCTTCCTCGAATATCCTGCAGGTACGTGGCAGAAGGCTATGGGCGGATTCATTATTGCATTTGTGTCTTTTTTTTTTTTTTTTTGTCTTGTTCTTGAATGCTCTTCATTTGCACCTAATTCTTTTAATTTGTGCTTTTTTTTGTGTTCACATATATATTTTTTTATTAACCTTTCCTATTGTGGACGGAGTTCTAGGTTTACATGTTTTCAGTTGATTTCATAAATGTGAATTTTTAAGTCTCTTTTTTTTTTTTTTTTTTTTTTTTTTTTTTTATTTTATTTTGTGCAAAAATGATGCCATGTTAGGCTAGGTTCACATTCGCGGATGGCCGAGCTGCGGACTTCCTCCGTGAAGCTCCGCCCACTACCGCACCTCCTCCGTCAAGCTCTGCCTACTTCCTCATACTTCTGCATGTGGCCTGCGTACCCTATGTGGAAGTAGGCGGAGCTGAACGGAGGAGATGCGGCAGTGGGCAGAACTTCACGGAGGAAGTCCGCAGCTTGGCCATCCGCAAATGTGAACCTAGCCTTGGTGCAAATTGATGACAACGAATGGTGCAAGACAAAAAGGAAGGCGACTTAAAAAACTAGACTGAAGAATCGGGGCATGTATGTTTTTTGGATGACTAACAACAAAAGACTGACTGGCCTTCCAAATCCGAAAACTGGTGTGTATACGAAGAGTAGCCATCTCTCTATATATCAAACAGTTGCACTCTAGTGCTATAGCATGTAAACATGAAATAGATAAAATCTGAATTGCATTACTGCTCTAGATAATAAGAAAAAATGGAGGTATTTGGCCAATTTTATGACTGAGCCTGTGGTGGCAGTTTTAATCACTGCAGGATACTCACTTCCCGTAAATGTAGGCTTCAGCCTAGGAGAGGATTCACATTAGAAACGTAGATTCCCAGCAAACCGGAGATCGCCTTGTTGTTGGCTGCTGGGCATACATGAATTGGCCAAATTATGTGCTAAGCAGGGCTGTGGAGTCGGTAAACCAAACCCGTGACCCCGACTCTTCAGTTTCCCTTACACCGACTCCCACACATATATTGCTTATATTTAACTGAAAAATTTATTGTAGTACAATGTGAACATCAGACATTTAATCATTTTTATGATACAATAATCAGGATATTTAGATAGAACATAATATATTTATTGGAATACAACTTTAGAACAGAAAACTGTAATAAATTGTAAATGTTATACACTATGTAATATCGATTACATATATATATTGTGTGTGTGTGTGTGTGTATATATATATATATATATATATATATATATATATATATATATATATATATATATATACACAATCTAATAAACTACTATGTAAGTGGCAAAAAACAGTTTTCAACAAAAACATACTAAATAACATTTGTGCAGTCTATGAATTTGTTCTAAGAAATAGAATTGCCTCCATCAGATCCTCCTTCATAGATGACCTCAAATCTGACCTAGTAATTTTAAGGCCAGAGAACAACCTCTCTACACTAGGGTTGGAGGCAAAGCTGTAACCACATGGGCAACATCTCTAACAATTTCCGGGTGTAAAGGAATTGCCTCATGCACAGTCAGTTTTGATGAATGGTTGAATTTTTCTATTTCTTTGAGAGCAAGTGAAACATTTTGCTGAAATATGGTCAATCTGCTTGCTATAGGAGACGGAGTGAAATCTTTTTCCTTGCGGCAACGCTTTGCCTGCTCCATGTCATCCAAATACTTGTCAAAGTCAAACTCCTCATCTGATGAGGATGTAGATATGGCAGCAGTAGCGCTGTCAGGACTCACGTCCTCTTGCGCCTGGCAGTCCTCCTGTAGGCCACTCATCCTAACTACTACCTCAGTCAGCGCTTCTTTTCCTTTAGTAAGCCGTTGATTATCAAGCAGTATACGATGACTTGGGTCCACATAAACAGCTGCCAGAAAAATTTTATTTTCCAGTAGCTGGGTCTCTCTCCGTTTCATTGAAGCAGAAATGCCATCTGCGATTAAACCTCCTCTTTGGGACAGGCAAAATAGCAAGTTCTTCCACTCCCTTATGAAAATGCCAGGAGTTAAATACTCAGCTTGTAATTTTTTAGTCACGGTAAATAGGTGATTAAGCAATTCCTTCAATTCAGCCACCTGTGTCCATTGCCCTTTATTTAGGGTTACCTGAGGGTTCGCCATATCTATAAGAAACGGTTTTAGTTCAAGCAATCGCTCAATCATTAAATAAGTGCTGCCCCACCGAGTGGCTTAATCGACAATTGCCCCTTTCCCAGCACGTCTCTTCAAGATGGAATCAATTTTAGGGGTTCTGGCGGCAATAACCAATTTCCTCACTTTTCCAATCAGATTTCCAGCATGTCCCTCTTGCAGACTATCTCTTATTGCCAGCTGCAGCGTGTGCACAACTTTCTCACTTTCTCCAGCTTGGGGCCCAGGAATCGGATCCTGTGCAGGGCAGGCACCCCTCTCTCCTCTCTGGTGAAGAAGACAGGACAGAGGAGGGGAGATTGCCCCCTGCAGTCTGTAGCCGGTGCAGGACGGGAGCACTGCAGCATACAAGTGAGTTTTGATAAGTGCGTGCCCCTGCTTCTAGGGGGGGGGCAGCTGCCCCTCGCTGTCTACGGCCATGATTCACATAGCGTTTTTATGGATCCGGTTTTTGCAGTAAAATGCAGTGACTGGGCATGCCAGCAAAGTCAATGGGTTTCAAGATATGACTTTCAGACACATTGTTTTGTGAGGATCCGTTTTAAGGCTGAATGAGCATGTCGGTTTGTGTGGCGTTTTTCTAATCTGCTTTGGCTATTGAAAACCTTATCTATGAGCTCAAAAACCTTTCAGGTGAAGCGGTTTTTTAAAAAGCTGATCTGCTTTTGCAGCTGAAAAACGTATCCTCAAAAAACGCAGCAAAAACGCTGTGTGTGAATGTACCTTAGATCAAGAATAGAACAGCCATTTATAGGACATTTCATAAGTTTCCCAAATTCCTATGAAAAAATATTCATCACATTCTGCATTGAACTACTGTACCCAATTTATTACCG
The DNA here is from genome assembly GCF_039654945.1 of Dendrobates tinctorius. Lineage (NCBI taxonomy): Eukaryota > Metazoa > Chordata > Amphibia > Anura > Dendrobatidae > Dendrobates > Dendrobates tinctorius. The sequence goes on along the minus strand of NW_027361679.1, from coordinate 111,145,745 downwards.
TATATACTCGAATATAAGCCGAGATTTTCAGCTCATTTTTTTCGGCTGAAAGTCCCCCCTCTCGGCTTATATTCGAGTCATATACACCAGGGGGTCGGAGGGGGGGGGCGACAGGTCATAGTTACCTGTCCTGGCACTGTCTCTTCAACCCCCAGCTTCTCGATCTTCATTCCTTCAGCGGTCACATGGTACCGCTCATTACGCTCATGAATATGCGCATATTCTTGAGTTTTAATGAGCGGTACCATGTGACCGCTGAAGGGAGATCGCGGAGCAGCTGGGGGCTGAAGAGACAGCACCAGGACGGGTAAGTATAGCGATACTCGCCTGTCCTGCGTCCATGGCTGCTTGTTGCTGTCTGGCTCGTCATCTGTCAGTGACGTTCAGACGGCAGAGGGCGCGGTGACGTGGTTAGTGCGCGCCGCGCCCCCTGCAATCTGAACATCACTGACAGATGACGTGCCAGACAGCAGCAAGCAGCGATGGACCGAGGGACAGGTGAATATCTCAGGTGCCAGCAGGGACACCGGCACCTGACACCCAGCGACGGAGAGGTGAGTATGTCATTTTTTTTTTTTTATTTTTAAATGCAGCGGCAGCACATGAGGGCTTAATCTATGGGGGTAGCATATGGGGGCTTAATCTATGGAGCATCTATGGGGGTAGCATATAGGTGGCATAATCTATGGAGCATCTATGGGGGCAGCATATAGGGGCATAATATATGGAGCATCTTATGGGGGCAGCATATGGGGGCATAATCTATGGAGCATCTTATGGGGGCAGCATATGGGGGCATAATCTATGGAGCATCTTATGGGGGCAGCATATTGGGGCATAATCTATGGAGCATCTTATGGGGGCATAATCTATGGAGCATCTTATAGGGGCATAATCTATGGAGCATCTTATGGGGGCATAATCTATGGAGCATTTTATGGGGCCATAACCTTTATGGAGCAGCATATGGGGCATATTATTCTATGGAGCATCTTATGGGGGCATTATTAACCTTTGTGCAGCATTATATGGGGTGTATTTTGTATGGAGCATCTTATGGGGCTATCATGAACTGTATGGAACATTATATGGGGCTCCTGATTCAATATGGATATTCTAAAACATTTAACCTACTGATGTCTCAATTTTACTTTTATTGGTATCTTTTTATTTTTGAAATTTACCAGTAGCTGCTGCATTTTCCACCCTAGGCTTATACTCGAGTCAATAAGTTTTCCCAGTTTTTTGTGGCAAAATTAGGGGGGTTGGCTTATACTCGAGTATCTAGAGCAGTAATGTTGTTCATATTCATACACTACGGAGTGCAACTTGTTTTGTATGACTGTCAGACTTTGGAGTTTGCTGTGAAATTTTTCCTGTTTTGTGTACGTACAGCTAGGTCAGGGAGTACTACACTACTTCTTGCAACTAGTGGTAAATGTGACTGCAGCCCACAGGTTACTGCAGAAATGATACCACAGTTTGTGATTGGGACCCTGCGATGCCGTCTCTGGGGGCTGATGCATCTCTCCTGCCAAGGCAACCCATTAAAGGGAACCTGTCAGCAGGATTGTGCACGGTAACCTACAAATAGTGTCAGGTCGGCTCCGTTATACTGATTACAGTGATACTTTGTGAAATCAGTTTTGTGATTGATGTTTAATCTTTATTTGTAGTTTTGTGTTAATGATATGCTCGTGCTGCGGGGTGGCCTGTGGCTCTTCATGTGGTGCTCTAATTAGGTATTCGTCTGTATGGCTTCTGACAGCTCACTGATCCCTCAGTGACTTGACCCCTATTTTACATACTGCATATACTATTGCTGAGTTACAAAAAAAAATGACAATCAAAATGGCGGCGTCACCTGCGCCGTAGCATCTATTGTGTTCCGATAGATGCTACTGCCCAAGCGCCTGCGCCATTTTGCTGGAGAAAAACTTTTTTTGGGCTGTATCAAAATAGCGGCCCCTGCGCAGTAGCATCTATCGGCGATTGATGTTACTGCGCAGGTGCCACCCGTTCCATTTTGATGGCGCTAAAAAAAAGTTTCTCCAGCAAAATGGCACCGTCAGTGTTTACGTAGTAGCATCTATCGGATGCTACTGCGCAGTTGTCATTTTAATGAATGATTTTTTTAATTTAATTTTTTTTTTGCCCCATGATGGCATAAGAATAAAGCATTAATGTATATAGGCATATGAGGCATGTATCATGTTACACTGCAGGCACCATTTTGATGAAATTGTTTGTTTTTTTTTGTGTAACCTCACAATAGTAAATTCAGTATGTAAGTTAGGGGGCAGGTGAGTGAAGGATCAGTGACCTGTCAGCAGCCATACAGATGAATACCTGAGCAGAGCACCACATGAAGACCCCCCCCCCCCCCCCACAGACCGCCCCGAAGCACGAGCATAGCATTAACTCAAAACTGAAAATAAAGATTAAACAACAGCCACAGGACGGATTTCATCAACCATGGTATTGTTTTAATCAGTATAACAGCGCCAGCCTGACACTAGATTACTGTGCACAATCCTGCTGACACATTCCTTTTAAAAGCGCTTTTGCACTTTTTCAGCAGAAGTGAAAGGCCCCCCCAAGCCTGCCATGGCCTGTGATTGACACTGGCAAAAAGCTAAGAGATGGGTATACCCATCAGTAGAATACATTGTTTGGGTGGGCTTAGGTTCGGCCAACTTGTCTCAACCTCCTGACTTACAGAAAGGTGACTTATATGATGCGCATGGGGGGCATTACATGATTTTTGTGTCTGGTTAAAAGGAGGCATCTCCTTGGGCTACTGAGATCTCTTTATAAAGTACAGGTTGATGGTGGCGGTTTGGGGCATGCACAGAATCTGTCAGGTCTTGGAACAACATCTTGGCTTTTATTATAGTTAGAGATGGGCGAACCCGAACAGAAAAATTTCGGCATCCGTATCGAACACCTACTGTTCGGGCACGGACTTCACCAGGAAGTCCGTGTTACTGTTCGTGTTCGGCTGCCCGAACACGGCAGTTCAGCCCGGCTGGGAATGGAGCCTCAGTGACCGGATGTAACCTCTATGACGTCACCACTGGTCTCTGAGGCAGCGCTCGCAGCAGTTCAGTCACCAGTGGTTCTCAGCCTGGACGGTCACATCTTGGCACCGTCCAGGTTGAAAACTGTTTACCCCCCAGATATGGATTACGGTGTGGGACAGAATGACAGTCAGGTATGGTATATTGTTTTTTTATGTAACTTTTATTACAGGAGAATGAGGGCTTCAGTGGAATTAGGCGTTTAAATAAAAATGGAAAACTGTGTTTAGTCTTATTTCTAATAAAAGACTTTATTCTGGCTGTGTCTTTATTTACCATACAACTATAGGATTAGTAATGGGTGGGTGTCTTATAGACGCCTCTCCATTACTAATCCGTGGACTTCTAGTCAATGTGCATTTTCTGGGTGGCTGCGGGATGCTATTTTTAAGCTTGGGTAGGGGGCAATATCCATGACCCCTTACCAGCCTGAGAATATCAGCCCCTAGCTGTCTGCTTTATCAAGGCTGGTTGTCAAAAATGGGGGGGACCCCACACTGTTTTTTTTTTAAATTATTTAAATAAAAAAGACAGTGTTGGAAACTTTTTATTCTTGATAACCAGCCTTGCTGAAACTGACAGCTGAGGTTTGCAGCCCCCAGCTGTGAGTTTGCCTGGCTGGTTAGCAATAATACAGGGGAACCCACGCCATTTTTTTTTTTTTTTTTCCCCCCTAATTATTTATTTGTAGCGCAGCAGCGGCTGATGAATACTCCCATCGGACGCTTCTGCTCTCACTTTAATTAGTGGCTGCAGGTGTCGGATGATGGGATCAGTAGTCCCATCAACTGACACCAGTGACCGGAGGTGAGCTTTATACCTCCGATCACAGCTGAGCGCTCATGCTGTCTTTTGACTGCATGGGAACCGCGGCTCTGACCGGTGGGGATGGTTTCACCGCCAGTCAGAAGCGATGTTTGCCGCTCTACCATGCACATGACAGCGTGGCAAACACTGGATGTTCGAGCCACCCATTCAAGTGAATGGGGTCCAGGTACTGTTCTAGTACCCAAACTTTTTGTATGGCCGGGATCACACATGCGAGAAACACGGCTGAGTCTCGCATGTTAATACCTGGCACTCAGGAGCGGAGCGAGCAGCTGGATAGAAATACATGAAACAGAGAAAAAAGATCATGCCCATATAATGGGAGACACCTCCATTGCATATAAAAACGATTTTTATTAAACATGTATATCAAAATGACACACAGAATACATGAGAACAAAGCACAATCCAGTTTAAAAACAATTAAAAGTACAGTGGATTACATTGGGCTATTTTGTGGGGCTTGGTGTGGTTTGCTCAGGCCTTTATATCAAGGCTGGGCCTACGATAGGTCTTTTTCTGTGTACTTTTAATTGTTTTTAAACTGGTTTGTGCTTTGTTCTCATGTATTTTTTGTGTCATTTTGATGTACATGTTTAATAAAAATCATTTTTATATGCAATGGAGGTGTCTCCCATTATATGGGCATGATCTTTTTTTCTCTGTTTCCGTTCACTACAGCCTGCCCATGGTGAGCCCTCTTGCTCATATTAACTAGTGGTGCCCTCCATTATTTAAAGTATTTCTGCATAGCAATACATGGAGTCGCACGCTCCGCTCCAGAGTGCCGGGTATTAACATGCGAGACTCGGCTGTGTTTCTCGCATGTGTGATCCCGGCCTAACTGTTCGTCCATCTCTATAATGTGTCAGGATGGAAATGATTCCACTCGAGCAGAATACATGCGATTGTTTTCCACAGCGCTCATCTGATCGTAGATTACCTGCTGCTTTTAAGGTGATTGCTACTACTTGCAAAACTTCAATTTGATCCATGGAAACTTAAGTAATGGAAGCTACAATTGGAAGAAACTGATTGTACTGTGAAAAATGCAAGCTATGTAACGTTTATCTGATAGATCGGGCACTTCTTTCCCTTTTGTTGTGCTTGCTGCACCCTGAGTGAAAAATCACTGTTTTTATTTAACACATTTTTCATTCTGTCAGTCTAGGAATTGAGCCAAAACCCCGAGCCAGAAATTGTACTGTTAGATTATGGCATGACTCAGACATGTTATTGTAAAACCAATTGCTGGAAACTGGGGGATGGGTTTCCAACGCATGTCTGTCTCTGCAGCTGCGTATACACAGTGAAGTGCTAGCATCTCTGCATTTTCTCATCTTCCCATATAAGACACCTTAAAGGGAACCTGTCAGCAGGATGGTGCACAGTAACCTACAGACAGTGTCAGGTCTGCGCCGTTAAACTGATCGACACCTGGGTTGATGAAATCCGTCTTGTGGTTGTTGTTTTAATCTTTATTTTCAGTTTTGAGTTAATAAGACCGTGCCCCCGGGGTCTTCATGTTGTGCTCTGCTTAGATATTCATGTGTGTGTATGTATGTGTGTATATATGTATGTGTGTGTGTGTATATATATGTATGCACACACACACGCTCTCACACTAAGGGGCAGGTCATTGAGGGATCAGTGACCTGTCAGAAGCCATACAGATGAATAACTAAGCAGAGCACAATATCATATTTTTTTTAAGAAGTTTTAACGGTTAAGAGTTAACCAGTGATTTCTCATTTTTATAACAAAATTTGCAAAACCATTATTTTACGGACCACATCACATTTGAAGTGACTTTGAGGGGCCTATATGAGCGGAAACACCCAAGTGACACCATTCTAAAAACTGCACACCTCAAGGTGCTCAAAACCACATTCAAGAAGTTTATTGACCCTTCAGGTTCTTCACAGGAATTTTTGGAATGTGGAAGGAAAAAAAAACCATTTACTTTTCTTTGACAAAAATGTTCTTTTAAACCTTTTTTTTTTTTTTGTTTTTTTTTTGTTTTTTTTCCTTCGCAAGGGTTACTGGAGAAAATGCACCATACAATTTGTTGTGCAATTTCTCGTGAGCATGCCGATACCCCATATGTGGGGGAAATCTACTGTTTGGGCACTTGTTAAGGTACTGTCACACTAAGCGATATCGTTAGCAATAGTGCTATAACTTGTGACGTTATAGCGATATTGCTAGTGATATTGCTGTGTGTGATACTTACCTACGACCCGCTCCCCCGCTGGTTATCACTGCGCGCGAGAACGTTCAGGACCGCTTCTCGTCAGCTTCCTGCGGCGCTTCCTGTGGAGAGACGAGCGACGCGTGGAGCCGGGCGGGAGGACGCAGGATCGCCTAGTGTGACAGGAAAGTAGCGACCCCCGTCCCCAGCGTGTGGCAGCTCACTAGCGACCACTTAGCGATGTACCAGCGATCCTGACTGTCATATCGCTGGTCGGGATCACTGGTACATCGCTAAGTGTGACAGCACCTTTAGGGCTCGGAAGCTTTTTGAATGTAAAATTTGCCTACACTATGGAAACCCCGCCACAAATGACACCATTTTGGAAACTAGACCCCTTAGGGAACTTATCTAGATGTGTATTGAGCAGCTTGAACCCCCACGTGATTCACAGAAATTTATAACGTGAACCTGCAAAATTTATTTTTTAGCTCCAAATTTTGTATTTTCACAAGGGTAACAGAAGAAAATGGACCACAAAATGTGTTGTAATGTCTCTTGAGTTTACCGATACCCCATATGTCGTTGAATACTACTTTTGAGGCACAATACATAGCTCAGAAGAGAAGAAACGCCCTATTATAGTGCAGATTTTGCTGCACTTGTTTGAGGGGGCCATGTTATGTTGGCAGAGCCCCCCTCCTATATTACCCCATTTTACAAACTAAACCTCCCAATGAATTTTATCTAGGGGTGCATATTGACACCACAGGTGTGTCACAGACTCTTATACCATTGGGCAGTGAAGAAAAAATAATTTACATATTTACTGCCAAGATTGTGTCTTAGCCCCAAGCTTTACATTTTCAAGTGACCCCATTTTGGAAATTATAAACCTTTGGGAATTTATCTACAGATGTAGTAATGATTTTGACTGACTTGGGTATTTTCCAGATATAAGCAGCGGTGGATGTTGCGGAGTGAAAATTGCAAACTGCCATTGTATTGGCCAGTACGTTATGCACAGCTCTGGAGACACACACCTGTAAATAATGCGGGCTCTCATCACTACAGAAATGCCAAACGTGGACGCTAAATGTGGTTTAGGCACACTGGGGCTCAGAAGGGAGGGGGGATTTGGGAGCGGAGAATTTGCTATTTGCTAAATTTTCTTTTGGGGAGCGAGGAGCCATTTCACTTTTCCAGATCCTTTGTGCTACCAGTAATGTGGTAGCCCACTATTTCCATTAACAGATGACAGACCTGAATGAGGACTTGCTTTTTTTTTTTTTTTTTTTTTGTGGATTGAGTTGAAGCTTTTATTGGGAACATTTTACATAACCTTTAGGATCACGTTTATCCGGCGGTGAGCCCACCTCAAAGCCGCGACATGTCAGCTGTTTTAAACAGCTGACATTTGCCCGCAATAGACACGAGTGGAATCCACCTGCACCTATTAACCATTTAAATGCTGCTGTCAAACGCTGACAGTGGCATTTAACAAGCACTTCCGGCCGCTGGACCGGAAATACGCGCATTGCTGACCCTCGTCGTGATCGGGGGTCAGCGAAGCGTTGCCATCACAACCAGAGGTCTCCTGGAGACCCCTATGGTTGTTGATGACAGATTGCTATGAGCGTCACCCTGTGGTCTGCGCTCATAGCAATGCTGTAATTCAGCTACATAGAGATGATCTGTGCATCACCTCTATGTAGCAGAGATGATCAAGTAGTGGAGTATATTGAAGCATGCTAAAAGTAAAAAAAAAAAAAAATGTTTAAAAATAAAGTTCAAATCGCCCCCCTTTGCTCCAATCAAAATAAGGCAATAAAAAATCAAACCTACACATATTTGGTATCGCCGTGTCCAGAATCGCCCAATCTATCAATAAAAAAAGGATTAACCTGATAGCTAAACGGCGTAGCGAGAAAAATCAAAACGCCACAATTACGTTTTTTTGGTCTCCGCAACATTGCATTAAATTGCAATAACATGCGATCAAAAGATTGTATCTGCACCAAAATGGTATCATTAAAAACATCAGCTCGGCACGTAAAAATAAGCCCTCACCCAACCAGAGATCACAAAAAATGGAGGCGCTACGGGTCTCGGAAAATGGCACAATTTTTTTTAATTTTTTTTTAAGCAAACTTTGGATATTTTTTTCACCACTTAGATAAAAACAGAACTTAGACATGTTTGATGTCTATGAACTCGTAATGGCCTGGAGAATCATAATGGCAGGTCAGGTTTAGCATTTAGTGACCCTAGCAAAAAAGCCAAACAAAAAACAAGTGTGGGGTTGCACTTTTTTTTTTTTTTCAATTTCACTACGCTTGGAATTTTTTTCAAGTTTCTGTTACACGACATGGTGAAACCAATGGTATCCTTGAAAAGTACAACTCGTCCAGCAAAAATAAGCCCTCACGTGGGCATATTGATGGAAAAATAAAGTTATGGCTCTGGAAATAAGGGGAGCGAAAGCGCTAAACCGAAAAAATCTCCGGTTATTAAGGGGTTAAAGGATGCATATGTCGTCATTTGGTTTCTGCACATTACACTGGGCAATGATTGTGTTTGATTATCGCCTTGTGTAAGGACTCTGGTAGTGGACAACAATGGAGGTAGTAAAATGTCATTCCTGCTTCTGTCCGGTCTGCAAGCACGAAGTCTGTGGCCTACCCATAAAATGTACCTGCCCCCCATGCCTTACAGTCTTCCATAGTGTGATTGGAAGTGGGTGAAAGCTGACCCTCATTGTTTTGGTGACAACCATGTGGTAATTGATGTCATACACCATGTCCCCTTTTGCTTATACAGGAAAGCACCTCTCTAGTGAGAACCATTGGCATGGCATTTATTTTCTTGTCCCGTGATGTAGACTGTCTTGGGCTATGTCTCCACACAAAAATGAAAGGGTTTTCTGCACAATCAAAACAGTCAGACAATTCTGAGGTAGTGTTTAAGTTTCCTTTATTTTTATTTCCACTTGTCAGCATATTCTCCATCTGAAGTTCTACAGGTAATATTTTATCCTACCGTGCATCAAGCAGCGCAGAAGGTCAGTAATTAAGCATGCATGCACATAATTATTCAACTTGCCCTCTGTCTGCATCCCCCACTCCCTTATTATAAAGACCACTCTCCTGTAGGAATATAGTTTCTCTACATACTGTAGAACTTGCATCGAGAAACTGTACATTATACCAATTTGTTTACTTTTTAATATCTATGGTTTGATATACTTTCCGCATTTTAACCACTTCACGACCTTGGTATTTTCAGTTTTCCCTTCACCCATGACAGCACACCTGAGAGAGGGATCCGCCCCGCCCGGACAGGAACTTACCGAAATATAAGGGGCGGTACCTCTTCCCCACTTCAGTTGGGTTCCTGTCCTGGATGGGTGCCGGTCATAGGAAGAGAAAGGTCCCGGGTCCTTCCCGGCGCGGGAAGAACAAGTTCCATACCTGTAGCATTGGGCGTCCGGAAGTGCAGTCCACGGGTCCCCCCGGGGCTTGGTGTTCGTGCGGGCGGCATCTGCAAGAGGGCCTGAAGGAAATCCGCCACGCCTCCCTCCTCTCATGCCCCCCAAGCCGGTTCTCTCTGATTCTGCGTGGAGGAGTGGCCGGTGATGACGACTTCCGGGTGCCGCTGACATCACGGGCGCCTCAAAGAATTGAGGGAATGTGCCCTGCTGATGTCAGGAGCCGAAAACACGGCGCCCAGTGCAAGGCCGGCTTTTTTTGTGATGGAAGCGTGCAGTCCGACCGGTGGTCGCAAGGGGGAGGGGCACCCGGATTGAGGCGGCCTATTTTAAGGCGGACCCCAGGGAATCGGGCTGCTAGCAAAGATGGAGTCAGAGCAGCAGCAGTCGCTATCGCCACCGCCACTACCTCCAGCTCAGTTAACGGCTCACCGACAGCAGGATCGCAAAGGTGACGGTCAGTCAAGTGCCAGAAGCAGCAGTCGCCCCAGCCACAAATCGGGGGACTCCTCGTTGTCCAGGGATGACGCGTTACGTGTTCCTCCACAGCCTCCGAGTCCGGTACTCGTGGTTATCAGCGGGTAGTGAGTGATCTTCGTGAATGTTAGCTAGGTGATTAATAGGTCCCTATTGTCTGCTTGAATCTGTAGGAAAAAAAAAAATCGGGGGCAAAGAAGAATAACAGTGCCCTGTGTAAAATTCCTTTAGCAATGGATTGGCAGAAGGGCCTGTGTTCTAACTGCATTCAGAGAACTATTTTGGTGGAAACCCCAATTTTTGCAGCTACCCTTAGGTCGACTATTAGGTTGGAGGTGGAGGGCTCCCTTAAATCCCTTACTAAAGAAAGGAAAGAAGAGGTTTGAAGATTTTCCATCTAACTCACTCTTACTCGGTCTCATTCCAGGGTCGAGTGCAGGCTGAATCCCGTTCTTCCTCCTCCTCGAGGAGTAAACCATGTTTTCCCATAAAAGACACGGACAGTCTCCTTAAAGCCATCAGGGTAACAAGGGGTCTAAAGGAAGAAAAAATGGCTAAGTCCCTGGAAGATGTTATGTTTGGGGGATTGCAGGAGAGGAGAAAGCGAACCTTTCCAGTTAATGACAAGGTCCGAGCACTCATTAATAGAGAGAGGAAAAAAACGGAAAAATCAGGAGCCTGTCTTTTTGGAGGAAAAAATTCAACAGGTGCTTCCCCCAGGGGAAAAGAGAAAATGGGAGGATAGGAGAAAAAAGGACTCTGGATTCATGTTCGGTGGGTCCGCCTCTACATCTAAGAAATCCCCGCAATGACGCCAGAATCCTGGTGGAGGGAGGGCTGTCGTTTTTTGCTCAGGCCTCGGAAAACATCTCTTCCAACACCTGGATCCTAAATACAGTGAAGGAAGGCCTGAAGATACAATTTTATCGTCAGCCAAAAGGGGGATAGAAGAACAATTAGCCCTAGAAACATAAATCTTGAGTCTGCTAGACAAACAGGTCTTGTCCGAAGTCCCAAACAAACAGAAGGGGAGAGGGTTCTACTCGCCCCTCTTCTTAATAAAACAAAAAAAAAACAGGTGGTTCTTTCAGAACGATCATAAATCTCAGAGGTCTCAATCAATGGGTGGAAAATCATACCTTTAAGATGGAGTCAGTAACTACAGCCATAACTTCTGCATCACAACTGTTTCTTGGAGGTAATCGATTTAAAGGATGTCTATTATATTCCCATCCATCCAGGCTATCAAAAATATTTGAGGGTGGCCCTATATATCCAGGGCAATTGCAGGCATTTTCAATTCAGGGCCCTTCCCTTTGTACTATCAATAGCCCCGAGGGTGTTCACCAAAGTTATAGCAGAGATTACAGCCGCCTTCCGAATCCAGACGATTCCTGATAGTGGGAGACTGAGGACCATTGTGCTATGCAGTTGAGACAGGTGACCAAAACCCTGCAAGAATTGGAGTGGATGATAAATACTCAAGAATCAAGATTGCAACCCCTGAAGAGACAGACCTTCCTAGGGTTTATCCTGGACTCTGAACTACAAGCCTGTCTTCTTCCTGAGGACAAGATAGAATGGGTAGTAAAACTGACCTCAGCAGCTATAGAACAACCCCATATGGCCCTGAGAAAAGCAATCTACAGTGGGAAGTCCTATCAGCACAAAAACTGCTAAGAGGGCATTTAGAAAGAAAGGTAGAGCTTTCCTTAGGGGTCAGGAACTCCCTCAGTTGATAGTCAAACTTGACATCGGGAATACCTTAGGAAACACCAGTAAGCAATGTGATCCTGACAGATGCAAGTTCCTCAGGGTGGGGGCGCACCTAAGAGGTCAGGCAATACAAGGGTCCTGGGCGCCTCAGGAGCGAGGCTCATCATCCAACCTAAAAGAACTTTTGGCGGTGAGCAAGTACCTGGAACACTTTATTCCCCTCCTCCGGGGCCACAATGTCCGTATTATGTCAGACAAAAGGGCCACAGTAGCGTACATCAACCATCGGGGGGGACGAGATCATACCCGCTAATGGAATCAACCAACAGTATTTTTCTAGCAGCAGAACATTTTCTGACCCTGTTGGCACTACACATAAAGGGGGCGGAAAACATCTAAACAGATTTCCTGAGTCATAACAGACCAAAACAGGGGGAATGGGCCTTAAACCGCAGAATTTTTCAGCAGATAGTACACCTGTGGGGAAAACCAGAAATAGATTTGTTTGCCAACAAGAGCAACAGGCAAGTGGAAAAGTTTTGCTCGTTAAACCTAAGAGGCCATTTGCAGTAGACTGCCTGCATATTCCTTGGGACTTCAAGATGGCCTACGCATTCCCTCCAGTGACTCTGATTCCGGCAGTTGTGAGGAAAGTCAGAAGGGAGCAAGTGAGAGCGATTTTGGCCAAAAAGACCTTAGTTTTCCCTGTTGAGGATAATGTCGCGATCAGAGCCATGGATCCTGCAAGAGATCACGGACCTTCTCAGTCAGGGTCCAATATTCCATGCGCAAGTGAAAGGTTTCCATCTTGCAGCATGGAATTTGAGAGGTCGCTTCTGAATAGTAGAGGGTTCTCCCCCTTGCTAGTTTCCACCTTGCTAAGGAGTAGGAAACCCATAACTACAAGAATCTATGGCAGAACATGGAGTAAATTCCTACAATTCTTAGGGAAACCCTTAGACCAAAAACCTCTGATTGGCCCCGTCTTAGAGTTCCTACAATCAGGGTTGCAATTGGGTCTGGCTGTGAATACCTTTTAAGGTTTAAGTATCGGCAATAGGAGCATTGTGCAACTGTAATCTGGCAGCAAATAGATGGGTAGCAAGGTTCATAAAATCATTCCATAGGTCCAAACCTATCCCAACACTGAAAATTTCTCCGTGGGATCTAAACTTAGTTTTAGAGGCCCTTACAAAGGAACTGTTTGAACCTGTTCAGCAGTTACCTATAAAGTACCTTACCCTGAAAACAATTATATTAGTAGCCCTTACATCCGCTCGTAGGGTGAGTGATTTGCAGGCCCTTTTTATAAATCCACCTTATATTCAAGTATATCAGGATAGGATCGTATTAAAAACAGACCCCGCGTGTCTACCCAAGGTAGTGTCAGATTTTCATCGGAGTCAGGAAATTGTCCATCCCTCTTTCTGTGAAAACCCCAAAAATCTGGGGGAAAAGAAATTCCACAATCTGGACGTGAGGAGGGCTCTGCTAGAGTATGTGTCTGGAACTAGCCAGTGGAGGAGGTCCTAGTCCCTATTCATAGCCTTTCAGAAAGCCAGGAAGGGTTATGGAGTGTCGGGAGGCTATTAGTATAGCATACTTGGCTAGTGGTTCTCCAATTCCTGATGGCATCAAGGCTTATTCCACCAGAGCCGTGGCGACCTCCTGGGCAGAGAAAGCGGAGGTATCAAGTGACCAAATTTGTAAGGCCGCTACCTGGGCCTCACCATCAACCTTCTTTAGGCAATATAGGTTGAACTTATCCTCCTCGGCTGACTTGACTTTTGGTAGAAGGGTGCTGCAAGCTGTGGTCCCTACCTAAGGTGCTTTGATTTCTTCAAAAGTGTCTCAGGTGTGCTGTCATGGGTGAAGGGAACACCATCAAGGTTACTTACCATATGGTTGTGCACTATAGTTGGATGTATTTGTAATGTGATGGATAAATATATGACTAACCGGAAGTCCTCTCATACTCTGTAACCACCTGAAGCCGGGGAGAGGTACCGCCCCTTATATTTTGGTAGGTTCCTGTCCTGGCGGGCGAATCCCTCTCTCAGGTCTTCTGTCATGGGTTCCGGAATAACCGGCTACCAGTAAGTAACCTTGGTGGTTTTTGCGTTTGTTTTGCTCCCCTTCTTACCAGAGCCATAACATGGCGCCATTTTTGAGACCTGCAGCGTCTCTATTTTCCATGATCTGGGGGCTGGGTGAGGACTTTTTTTTTTTTTTTAAACGCGTCCAGCTGACCCTTTTATTGCTACCATTTTGAGGTAGATGTTTTTATAGCCTGTTATTGCATGTTATTGCAATGTCGTGCTGACCAAAAAAAAGGATTTCTGGCTTTTTTTTTTTTTTTCTCGTTACGCTGTTTACCGATCGGGCATTTCTGAACATGGTGATACCAAATGTGTAGTTGTAATTGTTTTTATTTTGAATTGGACAAAAAGGGGGTGATTTGAACTTTTACATTTTAATATTTTTATATTTTTAAACTCTTCTTTATTACTTCAATAGTCTTCTTAGGAGACTTTAAGTTGCAATCTTCTGATTGCTTGTGCTACACATAGCAGAATTTATAATCTTCTGTGAACGCTGCTCATACAGCAGCAATGACAACCACAGGGGTCTCCTGCAGACCCCAGATTATCATGTCAACCCATCGGCGCTCTGTGGTCATGTGACAGGGGTGCCGATGGGCTGGGTTAGAGACGCGCTTCCGGCGCAGCCATGTTAAATACCTCTGTTGTAGATTTACAGCGGCATTTAACATGTTAACAGCTGCAGGTGGATTGCGATTCTATCCACGGCTCTTAGGGACCCATGTCAGCTGATGAAATTGGCTGTCATGTGCCGGACAACATGCTGGCTCAGCGCCGGAGCCCGTATGGAATGCAGGAACACTACTTTTGACGTGTGTATATGTGTCATAGGTCGTGAAGGGGTTAAGGGAATATGTCAGCAGGTTTGATAGTTAACCTGAGACTGCTCACCAATTACTAATTTAACTGGTGTAAGAAAAAAACATGTATATCACCAACGTACCCCTAATTACAAGTAATCATAATATTAAGACATCATCTGATTATAATTAAAAGAGAAATACGTGATGTCTTACTATAATAACTATTACTTGTAATTAGGGGCTGAAACACCAATTACAAGGATGTCACTTATCAGGCTGTGCACTGTTTACTTACAGTGAAGGTTTTATCACCTGGAGAGTATCAATGCCTTCTCTAGAGCTCACGCTCTTGCTAGTTTGACCACACTCCCTCCTCTGCTAAGCAGCTCACTGTCAATAGGCGATGTACATGGGAGAGCCTGGTGTTGGCAGGGTTAGCTTTCTCAGCTCTGTTTCATGTTACATCTAAAACTGTGTCACAACTGCGCACCCAGTGAGCTAAGTGATGCATCGCTGACATCCAGGTCTCTCTTCCTATGTTATGCTGCTCTCTGATGAGGTAGCGAAGAACTGGTGACACATTCCCCTGAAGGTTATGTTCCTATGATGAGGTTTTGGTGGTCTTTTGACTGATATCCAGCAAAGTGGATAGGATTTATAGAAATCTCATGCCCACTGTTTTGTTTTTTTACGCCTCGTAAACTGACTTGCAGTGTGTTTTACAAATCTGCATATTTCAACTTCTTTTGTAAGTACCCTTATAATGTGCAGATTTCACTAAAGACTTGCATTAGTTATGTGCACATGTTCAGGAATTGGCAGCGCTTTGGACGTAGCACATGTCCGTTGCGTCGTTTTCCAAGACCCAAAACATAATTTATATTTTTCTGTTGATGGGGCTGTGGTCAGCTGTTACTTTTTTATTGCTACCTAATTTATCTGGCAGTTTAATTTTTTTCTCTTTACTTATTGGGCTTATTAATTCCATATTTTATTAGATCTGGCTTCTACAAACGCAGCACCACCAAATGTGGGTTGTTGTTTTTTCTTACAGGGGAATGTATAGTGCATACAACAGAACTGCAGTATAGAGTGAAAATATCTGTCTCTGCCTATATCTGAGCTGCACTGGGGCACAAAGATGACAGCGAAAGGAGTCATCTGTCATAGAATCCAGTTGGTTACCTGTGATCAGGTTGTGTGGGTGATGCACTGGCGCATGTTCATTTAATGCCACTGTCAGCAAGTTAAATGGTCAACAGCAGGGGGGGGCACACGTTGGCTTCAGATGCAGCTCTTAGACTGATACTGGCCATTTAATGTAAACTCTGTAATGTTGGAAGGGGTTAGATGGCACCTGTCGGCCTAAACTGACAGTATAAACCAAGCACATGGCTTGTAGGGGGCATGGGCTCTGTAATAAGTGTTCTGATCATTGCCTTCGTTATGCAGAAACCTAAAGCGTAACTGTCATTTGTCAATAGTACAGAAGATATTATACAGTTTTTTCCTTTCAGAGAAATCTGCTTTCTCTGCCAATACAGATCAGCCATTATCAAATTCTCAATTGAGGTAAAATCTGTATTCAATGAAGATGGACTTTCCCATTACTGAGGAGATGGAGGTTGCCATAGATACAATTATATGTATCTTGTAGGAAGGAGGAGCTACAGGCAGAGCTCCTCCCGTCTACACAGAATCTCATTAGTAGCAGCGGCCATCTCCTCTCAGTAATGGGAAAGTCCGTCTTCATTGAATCCAGATTTTACCTCAATTGAGAATTTTGATAATGGCTGATAATTTCTGCAGAGAAGCAAACCCTTCTGAATCCCTGTGTTTCCCCCCAGTAAAATGACACATACTCCCCTTCAGTGCTGCTGTCATTCCAGCAGTGTTGGCACCGTCTCTCCTGTGGCTCGGGTGAAGTTATGTCAAGTGATCCCTGCAGCCAATTGGCGCTGGCTTCACTTTCCTCTCTTACAGACGTAATTGACATTCACTTCCGGCAGATGTCGTCACTTGTTCAAGGAGAGTGAAGCCTCAGATGTTAGGCTGCAGGGGTCACGTGACATAATGTCAGGGAAGCTCCGGGAGAGCCAGTGCCAACACCGCTGGAACAGCGCCAGCACTGGAGGAGAATATAGGTCTTATTTTACTGGAGGGAAATGGGATCAGAAGGGTTTGTCAGAGTAGTGGACACCACCTTTTTAAATAGAAAATAAAATGTGCGTGTTTGCTTATAGCCACACAATGAGCTTCATATAAAAAGAGAACCATAAATGCAATGGCAGAATTGCAATGAAATGTTTGGGGGGGAGGGAAAGTGTGTGTTGTGTTCTAAGCTAGTTATTGGTCTTAGAGGAAGGTAAGGGAAAAAAATGAAAAATTGCTTGGTCATGACAGGGTTAAAGGTTCTGCCTGCCATTCCTCTTGGTTGTGTGTCCAGCTCTTCTGCAATGCAGCCTCCCTTAGGGTATGTGCACACGTTGCAGAAAATTTCTGCACAAAAACCTGAATCCCGTCCCAGAAACCGCACCTATTTTTCCGCGGCAGTTTTTGTGCGTTTTTTGCGCGGTTTTGATGCGTTTTTGATGCGTTTTTTACCGCAGCGGTTTCTAAAAGCATGGGAGAAGCCTAAACCGCGGAAAAAAACGCAAAATTAATGTGCATGCTGCGGTTTTTACTGCGATGCGGTTTTTTCACGGTAAAAAAACTCATCAATGTGCACAAAAAGTGCAAAATGCATAGAAATGACTGTGCAGCTTATTTTTAGCGGTTTTATAGCGGTTTTATAGTGAAAACCGGGGTAAAAACCGCTAAAAAAACGCTGTGTGTGAACACAGCCTTATAGATCTCTGCCCCTACTACTGTCAGTCATTGCCAGCTGCACACGTCACGTAGCCTTCCTACGTCTCGGCACAGTCCTCTGCGTGCGTGCGCTTGGTGGCATCACAGACATATACAGTAACTGATGAGTAATACTTTACAGACGGTAGAGCAAAATTCCTGGAGTCTGATGTGAGCGCTGCGTCTGCTGTCACCCTGGCCTCACGGCACTGGAAGGTGATGAATGCATGAAGGTTTTCTGAGCATGTCGGCCAGGATTTCCTCACAGGTTGCTGAAACGTCTCCTACATTGCACTAAGGCTATGCTATGCCGTCTATACGTAGCAGGGTACACAGTGTCAGCTGCACTTCTGGCTATGTGTGTATATATCCTGTATCCGATGCAGATCGGTTGCACCCCGCTGTTCCTCGGTTACTTAAAGTGCATCTGTCAGCAGGTTTATAACACTTCAAACTGTATACATTAACCCCTTCATGACATGTGCTGTAATTGTCTCTCACATGTCGTGTGCCAGTATAGAGCTCAGTAGCTGAGCCCGCACCATTCCCAGGAGATGCTTGTTCTGATTACTGTTTAACCATTTAGATGCTGTCAGTCACCGATAGTGGCATTTAAATAGCATGATAATAGTGCATTGGTTTTCATTTGCCTCCACGCACCGCAAACGATGAGTGCCGATAGGTTGTCAGTAATGATGAGCGAGTATGCTCGTTACTCGAGATTTCCGAGCATGATCAGGTGATCTCCGAGTAGTTTGGGCGTGCTCGGAGCTTTAGATTCTGTCGCAATAGCTGCATGATTTGCGGCTGCTAGACAGCCTGAATACAAGTAGGTATTTCCTAACAAAGAGGCAATCCCCACATGTATTCAGGCTGTCTAGCAGCCACAAATCACGCAGCTGCGGCGACACAAACTATATCTCCGAGCACGCCCAAACTACTCGGAGATCATCTGATCATGCTCGGAAATATTGAGTACCAAGCATACTCGCTCATCACTAGTTGTCAGGGCAACCAGTTTGCTATCACTATATGGTAATATGGTACTGACCTTGGAAATCATGTTGGCAGGTAGTTTTTGCCACACAATAATCACCATAAATGCAAAACCTCAAATCACTACCAGAATTTTTTCGTTTTTTCCTTCATTATGTGGTTCTGGGAATTCTTTTACCCTTTTCAGTACATTACATAGTAAAATAAGTGTGGTAATGCAAAACTACAATTCTTATCGCCAAAAATACGCCCTGACGGGCCTTGGTCAATGGAAAAATAAGTTATGACTTTATGAAAGAGGGGAGGAAAAAATGGAGATGCAAAAATTTTAAAATCTCCCTCATTTGAAATGGTTAAATAGATTTCTCAACCACCACGAGAGAGGGAATCTACACTTCAAGAACCAGAAACCTACATGATAAAAAACCTGTAACGGGAACCTGTAACAGGGAGCAGGGTTGACGTACCTGTATCAAACGCTGGTAGTAGATCAGATAATGATGACTGCGCCTCAGATTCCTCCTCGTCAGCTTCTTCATCAGACAGCAATCTGGGGCATCACTGTTGCTCAGTAGAAGAGACTGATAAACTGGTCAGAGCCACAATGGGGATAGTTAATTCAAACCCTGAAGTCTGTGCAAGATATTGGTTTGGGGGCCTAGATCAGAGGAGACGTAGAACATTTCCTCTAAATGAAAAGATCCAGGCACTACTAACAACCGACATGAAAAGCATAAATTATCAAAATCATGATCTCAGGGAGACCCCTGATGAAGCAGGGGTGAAACACACGTTGGAGCCCCAGGACTACATTCCATAACCGTTATTAGGATAAGTAAATTACTTTTTAGTAATCTTCTTGTTCACAGGTCTTCCTGTACAATTGGCAGACAGACCATAAACTTGCACTATGCAGTATATACATTAGACTATCAAAGCTTTGTTTTTGGAGTAATTATTGCTGTACTTTAAACAATTTCCTAGACTGTTTTTTGGTATAACACCAGTGACATGTGATTTAACCATGCTTATGCATTATGTGGCCCTGCATTGTGCTACGCTGTTAACTGCTATTGATTTTATATTGGTGTTTTCAATAAAGTTTACATTTTTAGCGACTACAGGCACCAATTTGTTCTCTCGGTATTACTAGTCCAGAAGGAGTGGAAGAGACCAGAGAAGAGAGGCTCTCTTCCCCCATCGTTTGAAAGGAGCTATCCTTTTGATGAGGCTTCTTAGTCCATCTGGGAAAAGGCTCCTAAGCTTCTTGTGGCCATAACAAAAGCATCTTAAAAATTTGCCCTCCCCTTTGATGATATGGAGATGCTAAGGAAAAAAGCAGACCTTTTTCTCAGGGGTACGTGAGTGACATCAGCCGGAGCCCTAAAACCAGTGGTGGCAGCAACATGTACTGCTAGATCTTGAATGATCTTGAATGATCTGTTAGATCACCTAGAAGCTCAGGTGAAGGACAATGTGGCGAGGGACAATGTCTTATCCCACTCATGTGGGGAACAGCAGCATCTCTATCAGATGCTGCGGCTGGCTCTGTGTGACTAGCAGATAGATCAGTTGAACTTTCAGACACGGCTCGTAGGGAATTGTCGTTGAAGTGCTGGCCGGAGGATATTCAAGCCCCAGAGCAAGGTTGTGCCATTTCATGTGAAGGACAATATCTGTTTGGTAGGGGCTATGTTTAAAACCTCCTCCGAGGATTCTAAGAAATCGGGCCAGTGACTCCTGTTCCCAGGTAGGGGGACGCTCTCCTCCTTCTTCCCTGCCTAAGAAAGAGTAACGGGTTTAACGCCAGAGTTCCAGTCAGTCCCATAGAGGAAGAAATTTGTGCACTGATTGGTTTGGTTGGGATGTATATATTGCGTAGGTGGCTGGAGATCGGTGGTATCCTTTTTGAAAGTTTTTCTCAGTCTGGTATGGACTTTGAGGCAAGGACATCAGGTCTTGATGACTATATTTCCGTCCAGGACAGATTTTTTTCGGACACTGTAGCATGTCCTATCCAAATAGAGCAATATACACACTGTTAGAATTTGGCTCAGCTTGCCATTTTCAGTGTTTTTGAGAGAAGCCATGGGAAATAAAGGAAGAGCTAGTTGGCACATGTCATATCCACATTTCTTGGGCTACTATGGCTGGAGGGTTCAGCACACAAATGGTTCTTTGTTGACTTTTTAAGGGTGTTCTGCAAATAATTGCTCATGCTTACTGTGTAACAAGGCAGGACTTTACGTTCCAGTGGAACATATTCTGTGGATTTGTCGGAACTGTCTGAATACCCCATAGTAGTAACGCTCGATCAGGTAGCAATGGCTGTCTTCTGTTGGTTGAGAGACCCTGCAGGCCAGGTTACAGGATTGTCGGAAGAGGAATTGAGTGGAGATTGTTGGATGGTGTGAGACATAGTCTTAGGAACCATGATGTGTAGCTGTTTCTAGGTCTTCACGATTTCACTTCCTGAAACTCTCACCACGCTGGTGCCGATTATTCACACGTGGTGGGATGTAAAGGCTTTCAGTAATTCTATCTAGGGTTTTATGGGGAAACTCAGCAGGTGTTTTTTCAGCAGACAGTCCCTGGGGAACCCCCGTGTTCAGCCTTTATAGTGTCAGGCTGGTTGGGTACATTGCCATAATCTGGCTGTGTATGTCCGATATCAAACTATAGCAAAGTGTCTAGTCATGTTTGCATTTTTTATTCTGAGCTGGCAATCCATTCCTAATATGGAGGTTGATCTTGTATAATCAGTTGGATTTTTAGGCACTTTTAAATAGGACCTACCACTGATGAAAACCTGACCAGTTTTTGCTCCTATTGTATTCCCTCTGCTCCCCAATAGTCTTAGTTTTTTTAGAAATCCGCCTCTATATGGTTCCAGAGATTTGGTTCTTTGTATTTGGTGTTAATTTTTGTGGTCTGCAGGGGGGGCATGGCTCACAGGGTAAAAATGCAGAGCAGCCGAAAGACGCGTACCCATAGATTCTGGTGAGCAACGACTCCTTGTAAAGACTATAAAAATTACATTATATAAAAAAGCCCGTATGCTGGATTAAAAAAGCAAACTGTCCATTTTTCACCTGGTGGTAGTTCCTCCTTAGGCAAAACTTTCCAACAAAAAGACTGTAGTTGTTGCCCATAGCAACCAGAACAAAAATGACTTGACTTTCTTCATTGGGTTATAAGCCTAACTTTTTACTGCATTTTTTCCAAATATTTTTTTAGCAATCTTTTATTTTTATTTTAGTTTTATGGTTTTGAGGGAAAAAAAGTACTTTACTCTGAAATATACTATGCTTACCATAGTATATGGCAGGGCTGTGGATTCGGTAAGCCAAACCTCCGACGACTCAATTTCCTTGACTCGGGACTCCCTCATACCAGGACTGTGGAGTCGGTAAGCCAAACCTCCTGACTCCTCAATTACCATGACTCCGACTCCACCAAAATGGGCTCCGACTCCACAGCCCTGCTATATGGGTAGTGCAGGTGGTGTTTAAATATAGTTTTCACTTTTCAAAGGTTTTATAGGAAACCGACTTTAAAGAAACACTCCCATCAAAGTTTTTCAGTGCAATACAAAGGAAATCCTGAAAACATGATCTGTTGGTGGGCCTTGAGGACTGGAGTTGGGGAACCCTGCTGTAGGCTGCTAAACTATTTGGTTGTAAAGATGCATGTTTACAATCTGGTGGGAGTATTTCTATGGCTATTGCCTTTGGTGGTCCGGTTACATAGGCCTAGGACCACGTGGTATGTGATGTGTTCTGTCCTAAAGATTTTCTATTGCCGTATATAAACTATTTGATTGTAGCAGGCGGCCAGAATTTTGCCACTTCACCTTTTGCTGCATGGAGGGCACTTTAGCACACATGGTTACATGTAATTCATTTTTCATAAAAATTTTAAACCATACTTTTGTCTTCCAGGACTCTGTAGCTTTGAAGCCAGCCATTCGATTCCAAGGTACCCAGGGGGTAAGATTCTGATTTTTATTTATTTTTTTTTTTTCCTAATACAGATTCCATTGTTCTAAATGTAAGTTTTATTCTAGATAAGTTGACATTTGTGTATGAATGTATGTTAAAGGAGGTCTCCACCAGGACTAGAAGTCATTTACTTAACAGTTGAGGTCTGTTTGGCTGTAGGGAGTTGGACATGATGTCCTTACTTCCAGTCCTGTTGAGGACAACCGGAGACGTGTCACCAGAACTTTGTAAAAGGGGTTTTTGAAGCCTGTCATGGATATCTTAATGGTAGTGCTATTTTTTCCCAGCCATGGCTATTCCAGCACATCCTAGCCCTTGCAGCTTTCTGTTGTATGTCTCTGTATATTGTTTGGAAAAAAAAAATTCTAGTACTTGCATATTTTTCGGTAGATATGTTTTCCATTACTTTTATGATCTTCTAGTGATCCCTAGCCAAGTCTAATACTTTTGAGTTTACAAAGTAATTTGATTTGCATAACCAAAAAGCCTGAAATGCTCTTGTTGGTTTTAGTTCTCCTGCAGTGTTTCACTTTGTGACTTGTGCTAGTATTGTGTGAGCCACAAGCAGTACCTAGCTGTCATTTCTGTGGGTTTTTTGCTCCACTGCCCTAACTGCTTCTTGTACTTTAATAATATAAATGTGCTTTTAAATGATGCCCTTCACATTGTGCAGCTGAAGACCCGACAGCTTTTGAGGCATGCTGCATTATCATTTTTCTTCTAACTACTGTATACTTTAGCAGATTTTGATTTCCAGCATTGAAGTCTGAGTACGGATCATAGCTGAAGGCCATCTGTTAGCAGGTTAGCTTTTTGTCACGGCGCATGTCCTGAACAGATGAGGGGTTTCAGATATACCGTTACAAAGGGATGAGGACTTGGCACCTAAACTGAGCCTGACACCTCACTGTGCTGCCAGTCATTCTTTTCTTGAGCAAGAGCGATTTTAGCTCATTGTCAGAGTGAATGTTGCATTCAAGGGGTAGGGGATGAAGTGGCTCATAAATGTAGAGAATTGCAGACTTATTTGATAAGATGTATTACAAAGTTTGTTACATTTTTTGCATTGATTTTATTCTAAGTTAGGTGAACAGTTTGCATTATAAAAAGTAGCCCAGTGGTCCCTTCGCCTTTCCTGCACTCATCCGATTTTCTATCAAGCTGCTCTTGTGTTGTATACATCTGTTTTATGGCGTTTTTTAGTGCATTATATATTCATGTAATGTGTGCTTTGTCATAAATTTTGAAGCTGTATTTATTTCCTATACAGCAAATAACTATCCCGCGACCGGACTGTCCTACGGAAGTGCGAACCTTCACTTTCTATCTGTCTAATGTTGGCAGGGATAGCCCTCAAGGGAGCTTTGATTGCATCCAGCAGTATGTTCAAAGGTGAGCCATTTCCACTTTGTAACCATTTTAATTACATTCTGTGTGTTGTCATACTTCAGAAAAACCAAATTTTACATTGTCCCGCTACACCCTAAGGGTGTTGCTGAGGCATTCCAAATCTGTGATCATCTTTTGGCGATGCCATTATTTTCTTCATTTGGAAGTGTACTTTTCAGCTGTTGTCATTCTGAAAGGTGAAATTCCTCTTCAGCTTTTTAGCAAAGGCTTGAAGGTTTTGTTGCAAAACTGCCTGATATTTGGTACGGTAATTCCAATATTTCCCCCCTCCTTGACTAAAGCCTGAGTCCCTACTGCTGCAAAACTGCCTCAAAGCATAATGTTGCCTCCACCATGATTCACTGTAGGTATGGTGTTCTTTTGGTGATGAGTATTGGTGGCGTTAAGCCAGATGTACCTTTTGAACTTATGGTCAAAAAGTTCAGCCTTGGTCTCATCAGAACGTAGCTTGTTTTTCCAAGTGCCAATTTTCTTTTCTTTTCACCACTATTTGAGGGTCGTCCAGTTCTAGGTAATGTCACTGTTGTGCCAAGTTGAAGCCACTTCATAATAGTTTTTACAGTTTTATTAGGTATGTCTAATTAGTATATTTCATGCCTTAGAATTTTTTGTACCTTTCGCCGAACATAATTACTCTGTCGCCTAATTGGGGGACACAGAACCTTGGTGTTATGCTGCTGTCCACTAGGAGGCGACACTATGCATAATCTGAAAAAGATTAACTTTGGCTCCTCCTCTGCAGTATACACCCCTGGACGGCGTCAGCCTTCTCCAGTTTTTGCTTAGTGTCGCAAGGAGGCACACCTTTTTTTTCTTCCGTTTTTTTTTTCCTTTTTTTCACCGGAAATACAGATGAAGAAAAGTGGGTCTCCAGCGAGACTCCCGGCATGGCTCCCTCCTCGGTCCCCTATTAGGGGTACCCGGTTGAGGTCGAGGTGGTTTTTCCCCATGTCGCTCCCTCCCCAGTCCCTCGGGTCCTGGTTCGAGGTCGAGACCCCCCTCCTTCCCCAACCCCTTTAAGGGGTCTGGGTTGAGGCGAGGATGAAGACCCCCTGACGGTGACAGACACACCCTCCCTAATCCCCCGCAGGGGGTATTAGGTTGAGATGCCTCAGGTAGGGTCGGAGATCAGGCAGCATTTCGCAGCTTCCAGGGACCCCAGGCTGGCTGAAGGATCCTGTTGGGGCCGGGGGAGGGTGCGGACTGGATGGCACAGCAGAGACAGGGCTTTTCTGCGTCCCTGTCTCTGCAACAGCAGCGGCTCCATAGCGCTTCAGGGGCCCCCCATACAAAAACCGCTACCCCTGCTACCCCCACCGCTATCCAGTTGACCATTCTGGGGGGGTCTGGTGCAAATCCGCCCCCCCCCCCCGGACTACCGCGCCGCTCTGGAGCCCTCCTGGGCATCAGGCTTCTAATTTAGGCCGCGGCTTCGGCCTAGCTGAAGCCGCCGCCTTTTCCCCGCCCCCCGGATGACCAAAATGACACACTGGAGTGTCATAGAAGGGGCGGATTGATGCAGAAAGGGGGCGTTTTTACACAGCCCAGCGCGCCCTTTTCAGCTCTCCGCCCCCTCCTCCCTCTCCTCAGAACCCCGGTGGCCATTTTTTCTGGATGAGATCCAGGAGAGGAGCATCACAGCGGTCTCCGGGGGGCACAGAACTGGGATCTGTCGGCGCTGGACCTAGGGGCACACCGGTGGGGTAAGCTCACAGCTGGGTTCTCATTACTCAGCTGTGAATCTATACTTCCTATAAGGCTTTCTGTGGGTTCCCTCTGCGTAGCCACCCCTGTACGATCCCTTATAGCCAGCCTCTGTGCACTATGCCGGGCTCAAGGAAGAGAACCAGGCAGGAATGTTTCTATGCATTCTGTACAGCCTGCAAAGCCACGCTCCCTAGTGGCAGCACGTATCCGCACTGCTGGGACTGCATCCAGAACTCTGGGTCAGAACCCCAGGGAGTCCCTACTGACGCTTCAGTGTCACAGGCCACACCGGAATGGGCAACTCAGATGTCTGTCTATGTCACAGTCCATAGACAACCTAACTGCTACATTACTGCAAGCTCTGCAGAGTCGGGCCCCGGCTATGGACGGTACACAGCAAACGGACAGCTTGTTTCAGGAACATGCTGCTTCCGACTCTCACAGACGTAAGCGGACCCACAGGTCTTGGTCACCTGAGTCGCACTATAGCACAAGGTCGTCCCCCCTCTAGGGAGAGACAGCGTCATTCCAGGTCTCCTGGGCAGTCCCCTGCCACAGACAGTGCAATTTACCACAGGGATCCCCCACCACAGAAGACCCCCGCCCCAGGTCGCCCTCCAGGGATCACCTTAGTGAGGCACAGGATTCGGAGGGTATCTGTGACTCCGACTCAGATAATGAAACGGTCAGGTCCGTGGTACCTTCTCCCCCTAGCAATACAGCGCTAGTTGAGGACATAATTTCTGCCATTCATCGGGTGCTAAAAATTCCAGAGTCGCTCCCGGAAGTCCCAGAACAGAGGATTTGCTTCGAAAGTGTTCAAAAACCACCTAAGGTCTTCCCTAATCACGATGAGTTT
This sequence comes from Dendrobates tinctorius, assembly GCF_039654945.1. Taxonomy (NCBI): domain Eukaryota; kingdom Metazoa; phylum Chordata; class Amphibia; order Anura; family Dendrobatidae; genus Dendrobates; species Dendrobates tinctorius. Next base: position 111,119,241 of record NW_027361679.1, on the reverse strand, counting down.
GAGAAAATACTTACCAAACAGTTTGCGCAGCCTGACAAAAAATTCGCTAATCGCAAATATTTGGAAGCGAAGTACCCCTTCCCACAGAAAGACACCAAACAATGGACAGATCCACCTGAAGTGGACCCTCCGGTTTCTAGGCTAGCAGCGCAGACTTTACTCTCTCTGCCGGATAGCTCAACCCTCAGGGACGCAGCAGACCGGCAAGTAGAACGCATGGCTCGTTCTATTTTCGAAGCGGCAGGCGCCTCTCTGGGCCCTGCGTTTGCTTCAGTTTGGGCAGCCAAGGCCATCCTGGCTTGGGCCAAAAAACTACAGGAGGGTCTTCAGGCTTCAAATCCTGAACTCTCGGACCAAGCGGTCCAGATGGCAGTGGTAGCAGACTACATAATTCATGCAGCCCTGGATTCCGCCAGAGGTGTAGCGGGAATAGCATCAAACGCCATCACGATCCGACGCATCCTCTGGCTGCGAGAATGGAAAGCGGATGCGGCCCCAAAGAAGTCCCTCACGCGACTTCTGTATCTTACTGGAAGACTTTTCGGCGAAAAGTTGGACACCATGATAGCCAATGCCACTGGGGGTAAGAGTACCTCTCTCCCTCAACTAAAACCGAAACGCACGTTTAAACGAAGAAACCAGACGCGATTCCGATCCTTTCGGAATTCCTCAGGCTGGTCAGTTTCGCGCCCAGTGCAAAACCGCAACCGTTCTCCACGCAGAGACAACCCACGGACGCAGCAGCGACCGGACAGGGCTTGGCAGTCGAAAGCAGGCCAAGCGAAACCCAAGGGAGGAAAACCTCAGAACTTCACTTCATCATGACTCGAGACCTCCGGAAGACACCCCACCAGTAGGCGGCCGACTTTTACTCTTTCAGCAAGTCTGGCTGCCTATTACAGAAGACAGGTGGGTCAGGGAAATAGTGTCTTCCGGATACAAGATAGAGTTCACTTCCGTTCCACCGAACCGGTTCTTCCTTTATGTTCCTCCAACACCACCAGAAAAGGCTCGCGGTTTCCTCTCTCCTTCAATCGGGAGTTGTGGTGCCGGTTCCCGCGAACGAGAGATTCCGAGGATTCTACTCAAATTTGTTCGTAGTCCCCAAGAAAGGAGGCGGCGTCCGACCCATACTGGACCTAAAACAGCTCAACAATTACGTACGGGTCCGTCATTTCCGCATGGAGTCCCTCCGGTCCATCATTGCATCCATGGAGCAGGGAGAATACCTCGCCTCCATAGACATACAGGATGCGTATCTCCACATACCAATTGCTCCCGCCCACCAAAGGTTTCTCAGGTTCGCGGTCAACCAAAACCACTACCAGTTTGTCGCCCTTCCGTTCGGACTCGCCACGGCTCCAAGAACGTTCACCAAAGTCATGGCGGCCACCATGGACGTCCTGCACTCAAGAGGCATCCTAGTAGTCCCGTACCTGGACGACCTCCTCGTCAAGTCTCCCGCTTTCAAAGACTGCGAGGTCAGTGTCTCAATCACTCTAGACACTCTGAGTCGCCTGGGATGGCTAGTCAACCTACAGAAATCGTCGACCATCCCAACTCGGACTCTAACATTCCTGGGAATGGTATTCGACACCGCCAGGGGCCTGGTGCTCCTTCCCAAGGACAAGACACTGGCCATCCGTCTGGGAGTTCGCACACTCCTTCGCAGTCCTCCTCGATCTCTCCGGTTTGCCATGAGAATCCGCAGCAATAGAGGCAGTGCCATTTGCCCAGTTTCACCTCAGGGTCCTTCAACTAGCCATACTCAGATCTTGGGACAGGAACCCTCTCTCCCTCGACAGGGAGTTCAGGTTGACGTCATCAACCAGGAGGTCCCTGCATTGGTGGCTGAAACCAAACTCGCTTACACGAGGGAAGCCGTTCCTCTCAGGACAATGGAAGATCCTGACTACCGATGCAAGCCTGACAGGCTGGGGGGCGGTGCACCTACATCACAGGGCACAGGGCAAGTGGTCATCGAGGGAAGTGACATTGCCTATCAATGTTCTGGAAATAAGGGCCATTCTCTTGGCACTGAGAGCATTTCATCACTTGCTTGCAGCCTCGCACATACGGATACAGTCGGACAATGCCACGGCTGTGGCATACGTGAACCACCAAGGCGGGACCCGCAGCGCCCAGGCGATGAGAGAAGTGGCTCATATCCTCCGCTGGGCGGAAGACACAAGGTCGGTACTTTCTGCGGTACACATTCCAGGTGTAGAAAACTGGGAAGCCGACTTCCTCAGCAGGCAAGGAATGGACTCGGGGGAGTGGTCTCTCCATCCTGAGATTTTTTTACCAGATCTGTCAACGCTGGGGAACCCCGGATGTGGACCTAATGGCATCCCATCTCAATACCAAGGTTCCCAATTTCATGGCCAGGACACACGACCCGCGGTCGCTCGGAGCGGATGCCCTGGTCCAGGACTGGTCACAGTTCCGACTCCTGTACATTTTTCCACCCCTCCCCCTAATCGCCAGGGTCGTGAGGAAGATCAAGCAAGAGGGAGTTCCGACCATCCTCATCGCGCCAGACTGGCCCAGACGTACTTGGTACGCCGACATCGTCCAACTTACGGCAGACGCCCCCTGGCGTCTACCCGACCGTCACGACGATATGTCTCAAGGTCCGTTCTTCCACCAGAATTCAGGGGCTCTCAATTTGACGGCATGGCCCTTGAAACCTGGATTCTAACCCAGGCAGGTTTTTCACCGGCAGTCATTGCAACTATGATCAGGGCAAGGAAGCCTGCCTCCGCCAAGCTCTATTATCGTACCTGGAGAGCTTTCTTTTCTTGGTGCGAATCTCATGGACAAGTCCCACTCCCTTATTCCCTCCCGAAGGTACTAGGTTTTCTTCAATCGGGCCTAGATGCCAAGCTATCCTTAAGTTCGCTTAAGCGTCAGGTGTCGGCGCTTTCAGTCCTTTTTCAAAAGCGCATTGCTATTAAACCGCAAGTAAGGACTTTCATCCAGGGAGTTTCCCGATTGGTTCCTCCCTACAAACGTCCGCTGGATACGTGGGACCTCAATCTGGTCCTGACAGCATTGCAAGCTCCACCCTTCGAACCTCTTAGAGGAGTTCCACTCTCCATTCTGTCTCAGAAAGTGGTTTTTCTAGTGGCGATCACCTCGTTACGCAGAGTGTCGGAATTGTCAGCACTTTCCTGCAGACGGCCTTTCCTAGCCTTTCACCAGGACAAGATGGTTCTCCGCACGGTACCATCCTTCCTTCCGAAGGTTGTGTCCAACTTTCACCTTAATGAAGAGATTTCACTGTCTTCCCTTTGCCCGGTTCCGGTTCATAGAGTGGAGAAGGCTCTGCATATGCTTGACCTCGTCAGAGCATTGCGGATTTACGTGTCCAGGACTGCACCTTTCCGGAAATCTGATTCCCTCTTCATTCTTCCGGAAGGTAGTCGCAAGGGGTTGCCGGCTTCCAAGGCTACCCTTGCCAGGTGGATTAAGTCCACCATACATGAGGCCTACCGACTTAACAGTTCCCCTCTTCCGGCCGGTATCACGGCACACTCTACACGGGCAGTAGGGGCCTCCTGGGCCATTCGGCATCAGGCTTCGGCACAACAAGTGTGCAAGGCGGCCACTTGGACTAGCCTACACACGTTTACGAAACACTACAGTGTTCATACCCAGTCCTCAGCGGATGCGAGCCTGGGTAGACTGGTTCTGCAGGCGGCAGTACCCCAAGTCTAGGGGACTGTCAGCACAATATTCGTCCACTGCTTCCCACCCAGGGACTGCTTTGGGACGTCCCAAGGTTCTGTGTCCCCCAATTAGGCGACAGAGTAAAGGAGATTTTTGTGTACTCACCGTAAAATCTTTCTCTTAGCCTTTAATTGGGGGACACAGCTCCCACCCTGTTGCCCTTACGGGCCGTTGTTTCCTGTTGAGTTCTCATATTGTTCTTTGAGCTCGTACATAGTAGCCTTCTCACAGGCATGGTTATGTTATTTGGTTACGTTCCTCCTTATGCTTTGGCACAAAACTGGAGAAGGCTGACGCCGTCCAGGGGTGTATACTGCAGAGGAGGAGCCAAAGTTAATCTTTTTCAGATTATGCATAGTGTCGCCTCCTAGTGGACAGCAGCATAACACCAAGGTTCTGTGTCCCCCAATTAAAGGCTAAGAGAAAGAGATTTTACGGTGAGTACACAAAAATCTCCTTTTTCAACAATGAGATCCCTTTGCTGTGTTGTAAGCTGTTTGCAGACCTTGGCTTTTGCTGTAAAATGCAACTAAAAAAATGGAAAACACTACTAGAAAACTTTATATGATGATAATCAGAATCGCAGTAAATGGTAGCTGTGTACTGACTGTTTAACACGAATGTTAAATCTGAGTAATTCTGAACACAACTACAACCCCAATTATAAGAGGGTGTTCACACTTATGCAACTACATTATTTTAGTTTTTATTCTTTATCAATGTGTTTTCAGTTTTTCTTAATAGATTTGTACAGAAAAAGTTCTGAAATGATTTTTTGCTATTTTTCACGTGGCAAAAACCTGCTCTTTTAAAAAGGGAGTGTAGACTTTTTATATCCATTGTACCATTACTGCTTGACAGGAAGAGGCAGTGATGTGTAACACCATAAACCTAGATTAGAATAGACTCTGCGGGCTCCATTTGTAGTGAATATTCAATTATCCCTCTTTTTGTGGGATCAATGCAAAAGTCGCGTTGCTGACCAGCAGCTAAAGCAACTTTTTTTTTTTTTAATAGTGGGCAATAAGCCTTACACAGTGTACAGTTAGGGATCACTATTATCTGATTGTCTCCATATAGCAACATTATTTTAAAATGCATCTAATTTTGAAAATGCTTAATTTTCAATGTTCAGCACTTTTGTTTTTTAGGGCCTCGCTTCGAAATTAGTTCACTGCAAGGCAGCCAACATGAGTCAAAGAGCACTTCTGATAGAGCTCCCAAGTTCTTTAGTTATCGGCTTCCTTCTCTAGCTTTACCCCAAACATTTCTTTGTACTGCAGGACTTGGATCAGAGATGCTCTGGAGCAGCCTTTGAGAAGGAAAGGTTGCACTATATCGCACCTCCATGTACCTTTTCATTTTACTTTCCCAATACTGCGGGTACATATGGTATAGTTGTCTTTTCCATTAATGATGGAAAAATAACTGATCTGAGCAGGACAAGTTTTTCTTACAATGAGCACACACCCCTTGGGATAAGTTAGGGTTTGTCCTCTTCGTGTTACAGCTACATTTGGTGGGCCTTAGTGTGCTCTGTTCCCCCTGTGTAGATTAGTAGTGATCATTTTAAGTGATGTTGCTAACAACTTGTTTACCGGGATCTGCACTTGGGAGTCTTCTAACCCCCCGTGTCCTACAGAAATAACTTTCTCTGGAGCTTGCGGAGCTAGCAAGTATCAGATGAGACACCTTCTGCCCACCATAGTCATCAGTGCTTTAAACAGACGTTTTTCTATGAGCAGAAACCTCTGTTTCAAAATGTTTCTTAATTTTTATCTTCATTTTTTTCGTTCCACAACTATGTAATACCTAGGCTTTATTACATTGTTAATAGATCGTAGTAGGTTAAAGGGTTATTCACATCATAGCCATTCATAGGGGAGACGGCAATATCGGCATCCAGGTGCTGGCCACAGGAGGATGGCTTCTGGAAACGCGCTAGTGCCCCTGTGCTATGCTGTTTCATAACACTCATTCACTCCTGTGGAGGAGTTTTTGAAACTACAAAATTCAACCACACTGACTTTCTGGAGAACCACCTGTGACCAGTGCTTGAATATCGATACTCCTATCTCATCCATCAATGGCTAAATTGGGAGCAGTCTATGAAACTTGGCTTGAATTCATGTTTAAAGTGAAACTGGGGGCATTGCTGGTTTGAAGTCCTGGATCTCATTCATGCCTTAGATCTGGGTTTAAATGTTAAGTAGGTGTACCCTTCATGCTGCTTTTTATGTGTCACTTTTGTATCTTTTCTAGCAATGGAAATATCAAGCTCGACTGTCTGGGCAGCATCCAGGATAAAGTCACTGTATGTGCTACAGACGATTCCTATCAGAAGGCGCGACAGAGCATGGCCCAAGCCGAGGAAGAGAACAAAAGCAGAAGTGCCATAGTCATTAAAATGGGTAGTCGGTATGGAGGTATGTCGTTACCTTACTGTTCTCTTACTTGACTTTTATTTAGTTTATTAACCGGGCTGTCATGATTTTAAAGGTGATAACAAATAGATAGGATATGCTATTACTTTCTGAACAGTGACTGGACTACAGGTATCCTCGCCTACCCTGGGACTGAAACTGTTTGGGAATTATCACCCCTTGCCTTAGAGGTTTTCCCACAAACAAAGTACATTTTGTTCAATATAACTTGGAATAATAATAATTTCCACAACTGGGATGTGTGTTTTTTAAATAAATAAAATGTTCCTGTGTTGAGATAATCTTATAAATGTGCCCCTGCTGTGTACTGTGTAATGGCTGTGTCTGACCGTACAAGGACATGGTCTGATCATACCACAAGTCCTGGGCAGGAGAGGAGGCAAAAGGGGCTACAGACAGGACAGAATGGGAACTGCCTGTTTTAAAAAAAAAAAATGTTTTACCTCACAGAAATCAGCTGTGATCCTGTGCTGTCCTGTCTGTATACTCTCTTTCGCCTCCTTCCCTGCCCAGGAGCTGTGCTATGATCAGACCATGTTCCTGTACGGTCAGACACAGCCATTACACAGCAGGAGCACATTTATAAGATTATCTCAGCACAGGAACATTTTATTTAAACTCATCCAATTGTGGAAATTATTATCATTCCAAGATCTATTGGTTAAAATGTACTTTTTATTTGGGGGGGGGGGGAAATCCCTTTAAATAGGTCAGACACTTTCTCTTGTTGTGCGAGTTTCGCCACAGACTGCACAGCTATCCTGTCCATACAATGGCTGCTGGTGGAGGAGCATGTGACCAGACCTGCCCATCAGCCTCCAATAGAAAAGCAGCTTTCCCATGTGATATGTATTGCAATCAGGAGGCTGATAGAAGGGCCGCGTCTGACCATCAGCAGCCACTGTATGGACAGGATAGCTGTGCAGTCTGTGAGGAAAGTGGCTGACCCATTATGGTGTGGCTTCTTGGCTTTCTATATGTATCACTGTTAGTATTAATAAAAGCTGCATTAGATAAGACCTACTTTGATCATTGCATGTCAATCATCCACATGGAGGCACACTTGACTGTAGAGTCAGTGGATGGTCCATGAACACAATTTTTGCGTAATTGTCATCCCTGGCTCTGATGTATAATTAGTGGGCATATGTGTAGTGCAGTCAGGGGATCTAGCTCGGGCTGACTTCACTACATAATCGTGTGGCTTGTACAGCAGTCCTCTTCGGTCTTGTCCATCCCTGTGCCAATAGAATACTCTGTAGTCTCTGCTCTGAGCATTATGTGAATATAGAGAATAAACTCTACCAGCAAACTGGCAACATGATAGATGGGGTTAAAAAAAAGTCATGCCTTACAATTCAGAGTGTGGAATAATTGTCAGCCTCGTTCAAATCTTCTTTGTAGTTTTTTTTGCATATGAGGAAAAAAAAAAACCCAAAACCCTTTTTAATCAGCATGGTGGATCCGAGTTTTGTGTTTTTTGGTCGGTCCATTTTTATACTAGATGTGGCAATTATTATTCTTGAATGCAAAATGACAAAAAATGTTTCCAAACATCTGTGCTATAGATAGTGTGTAAAAAAAAATAAAAAAAAAAAAAATCATCACTTGGGTGACACACATGGCATCTGAGATCTGGTTTTTGTTTGACCATCCCGACTTAAATGATCAAGCTTCATCTACAAATCGGATGAAAAGTGGCCCGGTGTCAGACAATTGTTCTGAGTATGACAGCGAGCGATGTCTGAATCTGGCCGGGTTTCTGCCATGGTCTCCTTCTGCAGCCCTGAAATACGGGATACTGGTGACTCTGTGACACGGGCCATTCACATTAAGGAACTCTTTCTGGCCTGCATATAAGTGACTGTCTACCTCATTAAAATGAACGGCCTTGTTGGCGGTCTGCCCAAATCCCATTTTTAGGGCATCAGTCCCAATAGAGCCTCTGACGTGTGTCCCAAAAGCATAGTGACGATATCCGAAGGCTAACATAAGGTTTTGAAAACCCTATTCACATGATTATCTGCAACAAATCTGTTTCTCTATGCGACCTAAGTTAACATTAGCACCACATAGGTTAAACAGCATTGATAAGCTTATTCAAAATTTCCCACAATCGGTATGGAACTGAACATGGAATCTCCCCTATTGAGAACCAGAATGTAGGGTCTAACATGACCTCCTACACTAATGCCCTATTCCTAGTAATGCCAAGATGTGAGATGGACGTGTGAGTGATCCCACTGCCGTCTAAGGCCTGAACCTCCACTGAGTGTCTCCACTAAGCAGCTCTTTGCTGCTTTAAGATCTGGAATGCTTTTTGTGATTGCATTTCCAGTGTGTGATCTTCTGCGACTGTCACCATTCTTTCTCCGGTAATGTTGAGCTTGTGCTGTGCGCATGGCTAGATGAGCTCACCTCCTCTGACACGTTTATGGGACTTGTACTGGCCGTGATTCCAGGAGGATGACCTCAGCGGACAAGCATCTGAGCCTGCCAGATGACATCACTGAACAGTGCTCCGTGACTTCTCGCTTACATTTGTGCTACGCTAGAATATTACTTGGCCCCAGAGGACTGGATGGTTACAACCTGCTTGTACGGGAGAGATGTAAATAAATGAGCTGTGTCAGAACAAGGCTCCATTTGGCCTTTCCCGCACCCGGTGTTCCTTTGGGTTTGGATGCTCTTGCATGACTTTCTATATATGCCTTACTTAACACTATAAAGACTTTCTAGACTATGTATTCTGATATTTTATTAGGTAACATTCTTTTCATGATGGTAATTCTTTTTTTTTTGAATCAGATCTTTTTTATTAAACATTCAGGAATCAATACAGAAAGAATATGACATCTTATATAGCTAGTAAAATTTACATTGAGAGCAAATATTATTTAAAGGGTAAAACTCTTCCTGTGTAAGAATAAATAAAAAGAAGAAATCTCAAAACACAGATATTTGCATAAAATTGAGCCTATAAACAACATGGCTCCACAAATAAACAAAAATCAAAATTATACATCAGTGCCTCATTTCAGCGGGAAAACCATCCCCGCCAGCCGCGCCACTCCGCATCATATTTCGCCCCCCACGGATATCAGGTCCAATCCACCCCAGCTCCCTCCCACCGCGCCACTCAAAATCTACTTCGCCACAAAGGGCACTAGACTTTATTTTCACCCCCCAAGCATCCCCTCATCGCAAGCACAACAGCAACTGGTCCAACATCGCATCCCGTACCAGTGCGCCCGAGGGGAGACCCGGTGACTCCATCCATGGCTGCCAAATTTTGTAAAACTTTCTTAATGCATTTCTTTTTAAATAAGCCCCCCTTTCCAATCTGATGACATTATTTAGTTTATTTTTAAGCTCTGACAATGTTGGTGGCATAGGATCCAACCAATGATATGCAAGTATCTTTCTTGCCTGATACAGGATGCGTGCTATTCCCAGGGCCACTGCAGAGTCCGGGTCAACCCCCTCCTCCCACAAATTCAACAAACATAGACGAGGTGACGGTCGTATTGTGATATGGTATACTTGGGCTATGAGTCCCAGGGTCTGCCTCCAGAAATCCCCAATGTGCCCGCACTCCCACATAACATGCATCAAGTGGGCATCATCCTGCCCACACCTAACACATTGTGTATTGGGCCTAAGTCCCATTTTAAATAATAAGCTGGGTGTTTTATATACCCTGTGAATGAGATATATTTGCGAAAGCCGCTGGCACTCAGAAACCGCCATTTTAGGGACCTGTTCTAGAATATCGGACCACTGGTCCTCCGTCAGGGGGCCAACGTCCCGTTCCCACTTATTCTTAGCAGCAGTCAGTGGATATGTCTCCAGATGGGCAGGTAATAATCTTTTATATAATTCAGAGATAAGTCCCCTAGAAGACTCAGATGTAAGTAGCATATGTAGTGTTTGATTATGTGTCACTATCACCGGATTTGTCCTTCTCTGTTTTTCCAATGCATGTCTTAGCTGTAAGTACTGATAAAAGAAGACGTGCGGGAGGTGAAATTCTGTTCTCAATTGTTCAAAACTCTTAAGAGTATTATTTTGCAAAATTTGTGACACCAGATAAATCCCTTTATCTTCCCATCTTCCGAACCCCACCAGCTTTTTGATCTCTTGCAAATCCGGATTTCGCCACAATGGCCACAATTCCGTAGGCCCATTTATCTTCAAAAGAGACTTACCCCTATCCCACACCTTGAAAATCATAGCCAACGTGGGGTATCGTGCCCCATTTATCTGCCGTCTTCCCACCTCCAACCGGCACCCTGGATATTTCCATACCGATCCTTCCCTCACAATATCACCACCATTGTCACACGCCCCGTCTCTACCCCAACCCTTAAGATGTTGCATCTGGGAGGCTATAAAGTATATGAATGGGTTTGGCACCGCCAATCCTCCCTCCTCCTTCCCTCGCTGCAGTATCTCCAAGCGAATCCTAGCCTGTTTTTTCTTCCAAATTAATTCCCGGAATAATGTATTTATTTTTGCAAAAAAGTCCCTACAGATCCACACCGGAGAATTATGTATCAAATATAATAATTGTGGCATCATTACCATTTTGATTAAGTTAGATCTACCAATATTCGACAACGGCAGGCGACACCAAGTATGTACTTTTGCTCTAAATCGCTGCAACAGGGGCTCCAGATTCAGAGCCCGAAAATCCTTCGGGGCAGGACTAACAATTATACCCAGATACCTAAACCTCCGAACTACAGGGACCGGTATCTGCAAATCTGAGAAATCCGCCGGGAGAGGGTCTATCGGCATTAAAGCTGATTTGGACCAATTAATCCGAAGACCAGACCTCAGCCCAAATTCTCGAATGACCTCCATTGCCGGCAAAATCGAGGAATGTACCTTATCTAAATATAGAAGTAAATCATCCGCGTACAATGATATCCTCAACTCCACAGTTCCACATCTGAATCCCATTATTTCTCTGGACTTCCGAATTGCAACTGCCAATGGCTCCACCGCAGTAGCAAATAGCAAGGGCGAGAGCGGGCACCCCTGTCTAGTACCTCTCCCAAGAGGAAAAGACTCAGAGACCCTGCCATTAGCCCCAACCTTCGCCACCGGCGAGCCATACAACAGCCTCACCCAATTTATAAATCTGTGTCCAAAGCCCATTTTCCGAAGTACCGCCCACAAAAAACCCCACTCCAAACTATCGAACGCCTTAGCGGCGTCTAAGGACAAAATTGCTCTTCCCCCCAACTCCCCAGAACTATGTTGAATCCCCAAGTATAGTTTCCTAAGGTTCATAGATGTGGCTCTGCCTGGGATAAATCCCGTCTGATCCTTCTGTATAACAGATGAGATAACTCGGGACATCCTATTGGCGAGTACCTTGGCCAATAATTTAACATCTGTTGATAATAGGGAAATCGGGCGATATGAATCCGGAACCTCTGGATCCTTTCCGGGCTTTAATATTAAAACTATCAAAGCTTCCCTCATAGATGGCGGGAGGACCCTCTGCCTTTCAGCCTCTTCAAATACCTTAAGTAGCTTAGGTAGCAGTAAGGGTGCATAGGTTTTGTAAAACTCGCCAGGCAGGCCATCCATTCCTGGAGCCTTTTCATTTTGCATCTGACCAAGCGCCTCCTCCAACAGGATGTCCCGATCCAATGAATCCCTATCGCTATCAGCCAATGCAGGGAGAGAGAGCGCATCCAGGTACTGCTCAATCTCAGTCTCCGTGAGACTGCAATCTGATGTGTATAGTCGCATATAATACCTCCTTATCTCACTCACTATGTCCGCACTGTCTGTCACAGGACCACCCGAGTCCGTTTTTAGCCTATTGATATATGAAGATCCGTCCTGTGCTCTAATGACCGTGGCCAATAAATGTCCTACTCCCTCCCCCTCTATAAAATATTTTTGTTTGAGGAAATAACGTTTATTTGCTGCCGCCGACATGAGGTTTTCCCTGAGCGACCCCTGTGCCTTCTCCAAAGCTTTTTTAGTTTCCTCTGTCGGGTTGAGTATCACCGCAGCCTCCGCAACAGACACCTCCTGGATCAGACTCTGGGTGTAGCGTCTATTTTGGCTTTTCCGTGTGCATATTTCTCTAATATATAAGCCCCTGACATAGGCTTTCATGGAATCCCAGACTATGTGTGATGATGCAGAGTACTCATTAAGTTGAAAATATTCTAGAATGGCATCATGCAAAGATCCCCCTATAAGCTGGATCCAGAAGGGATTAAGCTTCCAGATAGGTCTAGATAGGGTGAGGGGGTGTCCCCATGAAAGTGTGACATGTAGCGGCGAGTGATCAGATACACTTCTAGGCAGGTAGGCCACCCCTCGTACATATGGGGTCATGAGTGTATTCCCAATGGCCAGGTCTATCCGTGACATAGCGTGGTGGGAGCTAGAGTAGCAGGAAAACTGTCTGGCTGTGGGGTTTTGGACACGCCAAAGATCTACCATACCCAGCTCCACTAACGTTCTAGCAAATGAGGTTGAGGCTGCATCCTCTGATATGTTTCCCGAATGCAACTTATCCAAATAGGGATGCAAATATGTATTAAAATCTCCTATTAGAAGAGTCGGCGCAGGGGGAAAGGAACCCAAAATAGACAAGATTCTTTTTACTGGTTGGACTGAATAGGGCGGGGGGATGTATATTGCAACCAAAATAAATTGTATACCGTATAACGTGCAAAGCAAACATACAAATCTGCCCCCAGGGTCAACCACTGATTTAGTACATGAGAAGGGGATGGACCTGTGCACCAGTATACTGATACCCCGCGCATGGGTCGAGTACGTGGAATGATATTCATGTGAAACCCATCCCTTTCTTAGCCAATGAATATTATCTTTCACCATGTGGGTCTCAGACATACACAGGATAGCCGGGAGAAATTTCTGCATATTAGTAAATATAGCACATCTCTTATTTGCATCCCCGAGCCCCCTAACATTCCACGCTACAATATTAAGTGATATCGCCATAAGAGCAGACTAAAAAATGAGAAATCGGAACATACTCCACTCCCGAGGGAGAGAGGCAATCTCCACCATCCCTCAGTACAATGAATTGGGCGACACGGCTGACGCACATCACATCCCACAGAACAATTAGGGAATACAACAACAAACGAAAAAAACAAAGGAGGGAGAGGGAGCACTGCACACCAGTGCACAGCGCCCCTACCCCCAAACACAAGTGTAACTTGCACATTTCTCTCAAATAGAGAGAATCAGGGCTAGAAAACTCGCCCAGAGTCCATGCAGGGAGAAGGGTCCACAGCTTGTCACTGTAACGAGTGTCCACAGCAATCCGGTCAGCTCCCGCCCTGAATCCGAAATGGAATGAACAGTAGTAATTATACCAGCATAGCGTCCTAGACAAAAAGGAGTAACAACACCTGGTGGCGAAAAAAGGGAGAACTTCAAGTATTCTTCCTCCTCATGGACCTCTCATTAATATCCAGCCAGGACAGCGCCATTCCCGCCGTATCAAAAAAGTGCGTTTCTCCATTCACATCAATCCGCAGTCTAGCAGGGTACATCATGGAATATGTCACCTGTAAGTCACGTAGGCGTTTTTTAATCTCAATAAATTGCGCCCTTTTACGCTGCACCTCCAGGGAAAAATCAGGGAAAATGGAGACTTTCCTCCCATTAATAGCAAGTTCCTTAATGTCTCTGGATCTGCGCAGGATAGCATCTCTATCTTTAAAGTGTAGGAGCTTAAGCAAGATGGGACGCGGGGGTGCTCCCGGCGGGGGGGCACGCGTAGGGACCCTGTGTGCTCTCTCAATAGTAAAGAATGGGGACAAAACATCTTTACCAAAGGTGTCCATTAGCCATTTTTCAAAAAAGCCAAGTGAGTCAGTCCCCTCCGTCCTCTCCGGAACCCCCACCAGTCGCAGATTACTTCTACGGGAGCGGTTCTCTAAATCATCCACCTTGTTCAGCAGTATTGTAATATTTTGCGTGGCTTTTCCCAGCTCCCGTGTTATTGGTGGCAATTTATCCTCCGTCGCACCAACACGCTCCTCCAGTTCCCCCACCCTGGCAGTCACCCCTCGCAGCTCTTGTTTAATACAGGCCATGTCCTTGGTGACAATCTCCATTTGATTACTTAGAGTGGCCAGTGTGGTATTGCAGGAGTTAATTGCTGCGAGGATTTCTCCCAGTGTGGGCTCAGCAGTCACAGACTCCGGCTGCTCCCCATCCCCCACTCCTTCCTCCTCCAGCACAGGCCCCTGTGTCTGCACATGTTGGGCTGAAGGGGGGCCCAGTTTACTCACTGTTCCCTCCCTGGAGAGATGATCCTCCAGCTCCACGCTGCATCCAGCGTCTGCCTCAGTCTGTGCACTGGGCGATTGAGCAGCAGCAGGAGGCACCCTTGCTTATCGTTCCAGCCTGCCAGCAGCTCCCATCGCTCCACTACCAGCCGACTTGTTGTTTGCTGGTGCCATCCTGGATGTAGCAGAGGCGCGCCCCGGCGTCTCCTTATCTTTTTTACTGCTGCGGTTCGACATGGCCCAAGGATCCTCCGCTGTCTAAACGCCCAGGGAGATATTGCAGCCCTCCAGGTCAGTGGGACTCGTCAGCAGTGCCGGTAATCAGGATTTATTGTCGGATCCGGGCAGGAGCTCTCACTCCACGTCCTCCCTACATGAGGTCCAGGCCACGCCCCCTCATGATGGTAATTCTACAAATAGCAAAGCCATATGTTATGTTCTTTCTGACTGCATGTATGTCTAGGCGTGTCTCCATGTACCTATGGCTTACACCTTAAGGCTTCATCCAGAGCTGCATCTTGGGACAAGTTCTAAAACTAGTGCATCTAAAAACATTGGCACTTTCAATATAGAAAATCATTTGGTGTGCTACTGATGTTACATGAACTTACACACCAGCCATATCACTAAAGCATATCTACACCTTCACACAGAAATTTCTTTTTTCATTATTTGCATCCTAGATACAAAGTTAAGCACCTTTAGAACTGGTCAATTTTTTCCATTGCACAAAGTCCTTTATTTAGCTTGGTACTTTAGATAAATAAATACTAATCTGTCAGCTACTTCTTCTGAGGGTTCTCTTCGGCCTATTTCACACATCAGTTTTTTTGGTCAGTCAAAATCCGCTAAAATGGCGGATAACGGATCCGTTCCTGTACTGACCACAACGTTTGGCACCGGACCGTTATTTTAACGGATCCGTCAAAGCAAGAATTTTAAAGGAACCGCTTCCAAGAGAGAGCAAGAATTTTTCAGCCGCCAGAGCAGAGTTTAGGGTTAAATTTGCAGCTGAGTGAAGTCTTTCGGGCATGCGCAGTGAGAAATGCGGATCCGGCCGCCCGAAAAAACGTTGCATGCTCCGTTCGGGCATGTCGGCGGACGTCAAAATTGACGGATCCAACGGATGGCCATCTGTCAAGATCCGCCGGTAATGCAACTCAATGGGAAAAAAAAAACGGATCCGCCAAGAAAAATGGCGGATCCGTTTTTTTTTGCAAAACGGCGGATTTTGACTGATGGACACAAACGGATGTGTGAAACAGGCCTTAGCTACCCCCCACCCCCCTTCCTTAGAAATAGCAGGTGGAATCACATGTAAAATGGAGAGAGGTTAGAGTACCCTGGATTGTCCTGAAAACTGGCTATAGACAAGAGCATAGAACATGTAGTAGAAATTGCAGTACTGTAGCTGTGCTGATACTTGAAAGCGAGTTTAGTGATATACTACAGCAAGTGATGACTGAAGAACCCTGGATCCACAGACCTCACATCCTGCCTATATTACTGGCAGAGACACTCCCACAAAAAGCTTTAGCTTGTTTCAGGCTGCAAACTCTATATCGAGGGGTCTGAAAATGAATGATGAATGCAGACTTAAGTGACATTGTATTAACCACTAAAATGTAAAGAATCATTTTTTTTCCATTTTGAAAGGTTTTCCATAGCTATTACCAGGATTTTCCCGGCTTGCTTTGTTGTTGACCTATCCACAGGATTGGTCCTCAATATCAGTTTGGTGGAGGTGCATCTACATTCACTTCAGTAGCTGCAATACCTGAGAATGGCCAATAAGCTGAATTATGCCGTTTGGTTATGTAGCCTCTTTACATGCAGCCACTGCCTGGGCTGAATAATTATGACTTGTGGGGGTGGTGTGTGTAGGGATAGATCATCACTATCCGATCTGGGAGGGACCATGCACAGGCATTCCATATGTGTAAGTAGTAGACCACTCCTTCAAAGGATTACCCAATCTGTTATTTATGTTAATGCATTGGAAGCAGGAAAATGGACTTAGGTGAGCATCATGGCAACTTTGATGGGGTCAAATTTTGATGGCTCGGCCACTAGGGAGCAACTCTTAAAGCGGCTGATCTTATAATAGGTTACTGATATGCAGTGGTTAGTACTTGGCCTTGCTCAGACCTATTGTGCTATGCGGTGAACTGGTGACAGGGTCTTGTTGGCTGAAGGCTTACAGTTTCCCGTAGGTAGCAAATGCTAACCCAACTGGTCCAATCCAACAAAGACTGCTGTGACCAAAGCTAGTTAAAAGGTTAATGTTGGTTATAATAAAAACTTGTAAAGTGTGAATGCTTTATGGCTTGTGTATTGGACAAAGTGCCCAGCCTGACGTGCGTCTACTATCTGAAGCATGGAACCGGGCCACGGAGCAATAGAAGTTGGCGGCCTTGTCTGATAGCATAGATTTTTCTTTCATGTTGTCAGCTGAGTGTGCATTCCTTGCCTGGGGAAGACGTGGTACTAGGATGCGCTATGGAGAAATGGCAAGCCTGCGCTAGTATTGCGATCTTGGCAATGTTTGTTTCCTAAATTGCAACCTGTTTAGCATTTAATTAGGTCGTATGCATCAATATTTCCTCAATTTCACCGGAATCCTAATAACTGATTGGATTTGTTTCTCCTTTCAGTTAAAAAGGTTCAAGTTCGAAAACCGGCACCAGGCGTTCCAGATGCTGTCCCGTCTCGGAAGAAGCCAACACCTGTCAATCTGGCCAATGCAATGAAAAAAAGCTCCAGCATTGTGGCACAGAGACCCTTCAAAGATAGGGTCATGCACTTACTGGCTCTCAAACCGTATAAGAAGCCTGAGCTAATTCTGCGCCTGCAGAAGGATGGTCTCTCCACGCAGGACAAGGATTCCCTGGATGGCCTCCTGCAACAGGTCAGTGTCGTGCCCCTTCTCATAGTGCTGAATGTAGTCTGCCTGCATTGCCGTACTGTGCTCTGCTGTCGAATCATAGGGCCTGTTTGGAGATTATATGTTTGCTGAAATCTCTCCGTTCTTTGATAAAGAAATATTGGTCCCTGAAAAGCAGTATTGTTTTTATCTTATTTACTTACACTGCCTGAGACTTTGATTAATCTAAGTGTAATAGTCAGGAAAGCCAAAGAAATGTCTGTCATTGAGCCATAGTGTTTGTGAAATGGCTGATTAAATGGAGCGTACACTCACAAATGTGAATTTATTATCCAGGTTGTCTTTTTATCAGTGTAATATTGGAGGTTAAGCACTTTTAATGCATTGGCTATAATCCAGCATTCATTGTCAGTTCTTTTGGCCTCTGAAAGTACATCAATCCAGGACACATGGAAGGGGCCATTTGCTGATTGGCCATGCTAAAGACCCTAAAGTGTTGCAGGTGCATATTCTGTCCATTATCCTCACGGCTCCTCATCTAGTCCAGGAATCTGCGTATTCAGCCTATCAGTGGCGCTTGCGTACTAACCTCCGTTTTTTTCATGGAAGTCACATTTCTTACTATTCAGCCACATAATGTAGGGAGAATGGTTATTGGAAGTTCTCAGCTAATGAAACGAAATGCAATTTACTCCCAATATAAAAGGGTATAAAAGTACACATTCTCACAAGTCTCCTCTGAGCTGCTTTAATGCATTTCAGTTACAGAATCCAGAATTTAAAAAGGTTGTCAACTACTTTATCATTGAATGACAGATCCGAAGCATAGGTCAATCAATGTGTAATCAGTCGGGGTCTGACCAATCAATAGGTGGATGTGCAGCACCTGGCCGCGGCCACTATCCGAAGACAGAGCAGCTCCGCAATTGAGCAATTCCAGCTGGCCACCGAGAACGATCCTAACCATAGATCATCATTGATAAAGTAGTGGAGAACCTCTTTAATGTCATGGCTTCTGTAGTACATTCAACTCTTGGTCTTTTTAAAGTAATCACACATTTCTCACTGCTGCTACTTTACATCTGCTCCATTAGCTGGCACATTTAATAATGTAACTTTGCCCAAATTAGCGATTAGGGGATGCAAAAATGCATATATACATACTGTATATAAAACTTTAGATGAGGTTGTCGGTCCTCAAAGCCTGCACTCTGTGTGACAACTCCTGTAAAGCTGAACACCAGGACTTTGCTTTGCTCTGTGTAGCTTTTCTCCATTATTGTTAACATTTTGGATCTTACGTTTGTGTTTTTTTTTTTTTTCTTGGTAGCTTTTATTAAAGGTCCCTGTTTGTTTGCATTTCTGCAGTGTGCTCCAGGGTTCCACCTGAATCCCTCCCATAAAACAAGAGTCAGACGAACTCCCGTGGGAGGCCATAGAATACAATGATGCAATGCAGTTCAAATGACTGGTTTCTTTTCTTGGTTTTTTTTTTTCTGAAATTGTCATCTTTTCAGATAGCCACTGACATGTGATCCGAAAACATGGACAATTTTAGAGGAAAGCACAAATTGAATTAATTTGCAGTCTGTTTCAGTGCATTGTATGGACCCCATAAGAGTTTGTATGAATCCTGTTTTTAAGGAAAACTAGGCGGAACACCCCAATCTTAGTGTCAACTGGACCCTAATATATCATTGAGAGTCTTAACTAGATGGGTGTCATTTGCAGTTGTCTGGGTGTTTAATTTTTTTTTTTAACTTTTTTTAGGTAGCGATTCTGAGTGCCAAAGACTGCACCTACACCTTGAAGGACTGTCTGTATAAGGAGGTGCAGAAGGACTGGCCTGGGTACTCTGAAGGAGACCAGCAGCTGCTAAAAAGGATTCTTGTCCGGTAATTTTATAGCTTTAGTTCCAGAACACTACACCGGGGTTCCAAGGGTCTAATTGTATTGTGTTTTTATGTTTGAATTTTTTTTGTATTTTTGTTATATGTGGCAGAATGTTTTAGGGTTTCTGCTTTTGCGGCATATTTTGTTGCAAAGTTACCACAGTCTTTACCCTACATATTGCAAGTATGAATGTTACAATGCATCCCATCCAAGAAAATGAATGGCCTTCCCAAGGATTTGAAAGTCTGCATCATATGATGTTCTCTGTGTGTAAAATAACCCCAGTGTGTAGATGAGATGCTAATATACTTCCATTATGTTTGGGAAGTGGTGCGCATTTTTGTCTTTGCGTGCATCTGTAGGGTGCGTGAGGCATTCCTGTATATTTTCATACCCGCTTTTTTGATCCATCGTGGGATGTATTGAGCCTCGACCATTTAGACCTTGCACATGTTCTACTGACTCCATAAAGTATATTTTTTACCTCTCGTCATTTTCTCCTTCTTATCCGTTTCTGGCTTCTTCACTAGTTTGCTTTGTAGGCTATTGGATTTGGAGAAATCGCATGTGACTGTTTAGTTGCAGTTCATCTGGAGATTGCTGCACATTCTTTTAGTGTTTAGTGGGCTACAATCCAGTTACATTAGTCTCGTGATGGGGACTAAGGTAGAGCATGGAAAAACTCCACTTTCATACTGTGCCTGAGGGGCACCCCTGCTACAGTCCTGACCGTGCATGGTGTATTCTTGTTGGGGCAGGGCAGACTATATGGCAATGTCTGCAGCGAATGAGCGAATTGTATAATGACAGCTAAAAATGTCTTATAACTTAATTTCCTGTATCAAAGGTTTACAAAATTCTGCATTAAAATGAAGTGAAGTGGCTTGCATTCCCTGTAGCTGCTGTCTTTCATAGACCGGGTGCCCATGATCCGGAGCTAGCAGGTCTTTGGATGCAGAGCATGTTCACTGAACCATGATGATTTTCCGCATCCAATACATTCTATTGGTGAAATTCCTCTTGCAAAGATGCTAGTCTCCGAAGGAGAAATTGACATGCTGTGGTCATGAGACGCGCCGCGTGTCCGTCTCCACGGGTGAGACTGGGATTTCTAGAATCCGGTATGCTGCAACATCTGACCGCTGCGGGTTTGTGGCTGCATAAGTACGCAGCGTGAAACCCGCAGCTATTACTGATCATGGGCACGTACCCTAAATGAATCTGTTGCCCTACTGACCACTGCATAGCACTCAGAAATGTAACCATGATGCCCATCTGAATGATTGCAGCAATTGGATCCGAAAAAACTTGTGTGTTTTCCCACAGTCGGATTAATATCACCATTCTCTGTAGGAAAATATTGGCTACTTATATTGAATACACGTTTTGACATCTGATCTGGCACATCTTCAGGCGCTTGCCTGTCACTTTCTTTTTGGTGGTAGTTTTTCTGTGTTTATGGGCTGCTGTTTGTTTCCTTAGGAAGCTCTGCCAATCACAGAATCCAGGATTAGGTGGAGACAGTGCTCCTCTGAGCCCCCCCAAAGACAATGTGAATTCCTCTACCCCCTTTCCTCAGGTAAGTGACTTATCTTTAATGTAAATTAGCAATATTTGGCCAACTGTACATACGGTTACAAATCCAATTTTGTTGCCCATTTCCTATTTTACAATTGAAAACGATCAGACTCCTTTCTGTATGATAAAGATGCTTTTGATTTCTTCTTTTTTAAAGGCAAATGACTTAAAATAAAGGCTTTGTTCACATTTGTGCTTTCAACCATAAAAAACACAAAGAATTTTTGTGTTGTGACAAATTCCATAGGGCATTGTGACTTCACACTGATGTGGCCAGAGCCTTAGGGCCCCGTCACACACAGCAATCTCGCTAGTGAGATCGCTGCTGAGTCACAACTTTTGTGTCACAACAGCGATCTCACCAGCGAGATCGCTGTGTGTGACAGCGATCAGCGACCGGCCCCCCTGCCGGTATCGCTGATCGCTGCAAGAAACCTCTGGACATTTTTTTCGTCGCTGATCTCCCGCTGGCCAGCACGCATCGCTGCGTGTAACAGGCGGGAGACCAGCGATCAGCTGTAAAATAATAACAATATTTTTTATTTTTTTTATTCTCACCTTCCGGTGTCCCGCGCAGCATTCCCGCCTCTCTCCATGCTCCCGGTCCCAGTAATCCTTTGCAAGAATGACCGCAAGACTTCGCGATCCCGCGAGAACGGATGTCATCGCGGTAATTCTCGGAAAGGATTACTGGGACCGGAGCGTGGAGAGAGGCGGGACGTCGGAAGGTGAGAATAACAATATTTTTTATTTTAATTCTATTTGTGACATGAATATGGCATCAGCGCTAACGAACACAGGGATGCCACGCGCGGTGTCGCTGTGCTAATCGCTGCTGAAGCTGTCTGTGTGACAGCTCACCAGCGATCCTGACACGTTGATATCGTTGTCGGGATCGCTGGTAATTCGCTATGTGTGACTCCAGCTTAACACTATGAGCCATCAGAAGGACTGATATTTATTTTGGCTCAGTATTTCTGCATAAAGTGGGCAGCACTTAGGTTCAAATCCCAGGGCTGTGGAGTCGGTAAGCCAAACCTGTGACTCCAACTCCGACTCCTCAATTTCCCTTCCACCGACTCCGATTCCCACATATATTGCTTATATTTCAGTGAAAAATTTATTGTAGTACAATGTGAACATCAGACATTTAATCATTTTTATGATACAATAATCAAGACATTTAGATAGAACATAATATATATTTATTGGAATACAACTTTAGAACACAAAAAACTAATAAATTGTAAATATGTAATATCGATTACTTATATACTATGTAATAAACTATGTAAGTGGCAAAAAACAGTTTTCAACAAAAACATACTAAATAAAATTTGCGCAGTCTATGAATTTGTTCTAAGAAATGGAATTGCCTCCATCAGGTCCTCCTTCATAGATGACCTAAAATCTGACCTAATAATTTTAAGGCCAGAGAACAACCTCTCTACACTAACTTGGGTTGGAGGCAAAGCGGTAACCACATGGACAACATCTCTAACAATTTCCGGGTATAAAGGAATTGCCTCATGCACAGTCAGTTTTGATGAACGGTTGAATTTTCCTTTGAGAGCAAGTGAAACATTTTGCTGAAATATGGTCAATCTGCTTGCTATAGGAGACGGAGTGAAATCTTTTTCCTTGAAGCAACGCTTTGCCTGCTCCATGTCATCCAAATACTTGTCAAAGTCAAACTCCTCATCTGATGAGGATGAAGATATGGCAGCAGTAGCACTGTCAGGACCCAAGTCCTCTTGCGCCTGGCAGTCCTCCTGTAGGCCACTCATCCTAACTGCTACCTCAATCAGAGCTTCTTTTCCTTTTGTAAGCTGTTGATCATCAAGCAGTATACGATGACTGGGGTCCACATAAACAGCTGCCAGAAAAACTTTATTTTCCAATAGCTGGGCCTCTCTCCGTTTCATTGAAGCAGAAATGCCATCTGCGAGTAAATCTCCTCTTTGGGACAGGCAAAATAGCAAGTTATTCCACTCCCTTATGAAAATGCCAGGAGTTAAATCCTCAGCTTGTAATTTTTTAGTCACGGTAAAAAGGTGATTAAGCAATTCCTTCAATTCAGTCACCTGTGTCCATTGACCTTCATTTAGGGTTACCTGAGGGTTCGCCATATTTATAAGAAACGGTTTTAGCCAGGATCAAAACTAGGGGGGGGGGGGGCAGAATCTCGTACTGTTCCGCAGAATCTCATACTGTTCCGCAGAATCTCATACTGCACACCTCAGCTGCTGCAGAACCTTATACTGCACACCCCTACACTTGAAAATAAAGCCTGCACCTTAAGATGTGGTGAATGCAGTCTATTTATTCCAACTATCAGTTGATGTGTTACTGAAGACGAGCAATGCCTGTCCTGGGCGTCCTTTTGGGCAGCTATGAGGTGTACCTGACTGGTGCTAAAAATAAAAAAAGTGTTAGTCTGTGTGCTACCCGGCTTTCATTCTTTTTGGTACAGATAAGATATGGATAGACAGATATGGATAAATGGATAGAGCAGATTTCTAATCTGCTTTTGCTATTGAAAACATTATCTAGGAGCTCAAAAACCTTTCAGGTGATGCGGTTTTTTAAAAAGCTGATCTGCTTTTGCAGCTGAAAAACGTATCCTCAAAAACCGCAGCAAAAACGCTGTGTGTGAATGTAGCCTTAGATCAGGAATAGAACAGTCATAGGACATTTCATAACTTTCCCAAATTCCTATGAAAAAATATTCAGCACATTCTGCATTGAACTACTGTACCCATTTTATTATATATTTTAGGAGTTGGTCCATTTTATACCGACTCCACAAAAATGAGCTCCGACTCCACGACTCCGACTCCACAGCCCTGCCAAGGACAACATCTACAAGGAGTTTGTTCTCCCCGTGTTTGTGTGGTTTCCTCCCACAATGTATACTGATAGGGAATTTAGATTGTGAGTTCCATTGCGGACAGCGATGATAATGTGTGCAAACTGTAAAGCGCTGCGGAATAGGATACAGCTATATAAGCTACGCATAATAAAAGTGAATATTGGCCTTACTGGAGGGTTTTTGTTTTGTCATTATACAAGTCTGTGCTTAATAATCACTCTTCTCTTGCTGACTCTCACAGACGGCATGGTACAGTTCGATGGGTGTCTCTGGTGCCTCTTCGTTTTTCTTACAGTGGCTATCCTCCTTCCCTGTTTCATGTGAATGATGCATCCTACGTCATCAACACTTTGTCCTGCATAGTGCTCCTGAGCAAAGCTGTAGTGCCGGGAAAGAGCAAAGAGCGTGGATGACTCCTAGGTACAACCAGCGCATGCACTACAGTGCTTTGCTGTGCCCTCGTCAGGGCAGAGAAGTGCGCCTGAGCAGGAACGCAATGGGCGACACTGCGGATGACTTGAGGCGTTATCCAAACTGAGAGGAGAAGGACTACTGCTATTGTAAGAGAGGAGGCATCGGATCAAGACCGGAGACACCCATCGGACCTGACAGTGCCGTCTGTGAGTAAAATAAAAGCTTTTTTGTGCCTTTCAGGGTTGGATTGGGGAAATATTTGATACACTGTCAGTTTTGCAAGTTTTCCCATCTACAAAGAATGGAGCAGTCTGTACTTCTTATTGTACATATCCTTTACCTGTGTGAGAGAAATATAAAAATAAAAACCAGAAATTCACATTGTAGGATTTTCACATAATTAACTTGCATTTTATTGCACGAAATTAGTATTTGATACAATAGAAAAACAAAGCTTAATATTTAGTACAGAAACCTTTGTTTATAATTATAGACGTCAGACGTTTCCTGTAGTTCTTGACCAAGTTTGCGCACAGAGCAGCAGGAATTTTTGCCCACTCCTCCATACAGAGCTTCTCCAGATCTTACAGGTTTCGGGGCTCTTGCTGGGCAACATTGAGCTTCAGCTCCCTGCAAAGACTTTCTATTAGGTTCAGGTCTGGAGACTGGCTAGGCCACTACAAGACCTTGAAATGTCTCTTACGGAGCCACTCCTTAGTTGCTATGGCTGTGTGATTCGGGTCATTGTCATGCTGGAAGACCCAGCCTTGGCCCATCTTCAATGCTCTTACTGAGGGAAGGAGGTTGTTGGCCAAAATCTCGAGATGCATGATCCTATCCATCCTCCCTTCAATATGGTGTAGTTGTCCTGTCTCCTTTGCAGAAAAGCACCCCCAAAGTATGATGTTTCCCCACCATGCTTCACGGTTTTGGGGGGGGGGGGGGACGGTGTTCTTGGGGTTGTACTCCTACTTCTTCTTCCTCCTCCAAACACAGCGAGTGAAGTTGATACCATAAAGTTCTATTTTGGTCTCATCTGACCACAGGACCTCCTATGCCTCCTCTGAATCATCCAGATGGTCATTTGCCAACTTCAAATGGGCCTAGACATGTGTTGGTATGAGCAGAGGAACCTTGTGTGCCCTGCAGGATTTTAATCCATGACTGCATAGAGTGTTAATACTAACGGTAAGGTAATGTTTGAGACTGGTCCCAGCTTTCTTGAGGTCATTAACCTGCTCCTCCTGTGTAGTTCTGTGTTGATTCCTGACCTTTCGTAGAATTATCCTTAACTCACGAGGCGAGATCTTGCATGGAGCTCCAGATTGAGGAAGATTGACAGTCAACTTGTGTTTCTTTTCTAATAATTATGCAAACAGTTGTTGCTTCTCACCAAGCTGCTTGCCTTTTTGTCCTGTAGCTCATACCAGCCTTGTGCAGGTCTGCAAGTTTGGCCCTGTTGTCCTTAGACAGCTCTTTGGTCTTGGCCAGGTTGGAGGGGTTGGAGTGTGATTGTGTGTGGACAGGTATCTTTTATACAGGTAACGAGTTCGAAGTGGTGCAGTTGGTACAGGTAATGAGTGTAGAGTAGGAGAGCTTCTTAAAGAAAAACTAACAGGTTTGTGAAAGCTAGAATTATTGCTGGTTGGTAGGTGATCAAATACTTATTACATACTGTAACATGCTATTTAATTACTTAAAATCTTACAATGTGATTTTCTGGTTTTTATTTTTTAGATTCTGTCTCTCACAGGTGAAGTGTACCTACAATAAAAATTACAGATCTCTGCATGCTTTGTAGGTGGAAAAACTTACAAAACTGGCAGTGTAGCAAATACTTATTTTCCCCAATGTATACAGTACACTAGAATGCTGTATCGGGGATGAAAGATGCTGGCCTTACTTTTATGTGGGGAAATCCTGGTGACTGGTTCCCTTTTAATTCAATACAAAGTTAGGGTTGGGGGTCGGACCATTGACATGTGCTGTTTACTGAAGTTAGAAGTGCAAAATTTCTATTTTTAACCTGTTAATGACCTAGCCAGTTTTGACCTTAAACCCTTTATTCCCAAGGGTGGTTTGCGTGTTAATGACCAGGCCAATTTTTACAATTCTGACCACTGTCCCTTTGAGGTCATAACTCTGAAATGCTTCCATGGATCCCAGTGATTCTGACATTGTTTTCTCATGACATATTGTACTTCATGATAGTGGTAAAATTTCATTCATATAACTTTTTTCTATTTGTGAAAAAAATGGAGATTTGTCGAAAATTTTGTAAAGTTCGCAATTTTCCAACTTTGAATTTTTATGCCCTTAAATCACAGAGATATGGCACTCAAAAAACTTAATAAATAACATTTCCCACATGTTACTTTACATCAGCACAATTTTGGAACCAAAAATTTTTTTTTGTTAGGAAGTTATAAGGGTTAAAAGTTGACCAGCGATTTCTCATTTTTGAAACACCATTTTATTCTTACGGACCACATCACATTTGAAGTGACTTTGAGGGGTCTATATGATAGAAAATACCCAAAAGTGACACCATTCTAAAAACTGCACCCCTTAAGGTGCTCAAAACCATATTCAAGAAGTTTATTAACCCTTCAGGTGCTTCACAGGAATTTTTTGAGTGTTTAAAAAAAAAAAAAAAACATTTAACTTTGTTTCACAAAAAAACAAAGCGTTCCCAGGCCTCGCGATGCTCCCGTTCCCAGTAATGCCTTGCGACAATGACCTTTGATGACGTAGCAGTCTTGCGATACTGTAGCCGTCTTGCGAGACCGCTACGTCATCACAGGTCCTTGCCGCAAGGCATTACTGGGAACGGGAGTTGGCGGGAGCATCGATAAGGCTGCGCGGGTGGTGAGTATAACCCGATTTTTTTATTTTCTATTTTTTTTTTTTTTTTAACAGGGATATGGTACCCAGGGCTTGGAGGACAGTCTCCTCCAGACCGTGGGTACCATCCGCACATGAGACGCTCACTTTGCGCATGGTGGGCATAGCCACATACGGAAAGTAAGCGGATCTCATGCATTCCTATGTGTGCGGAATCGCGGCAATTCTGCAAAAATGAGCCTGCTGCTTTTTTCCCCGCAGTGCGATTCTGCTGCAGAAAGGTACGGCATGCCATAGGAATGCATGGGGTGCGTTCTGTATGCATTTTTGCAGCGTGTTTGCGGCGAAAAACTCAGCAAAAATGCATACAATGCGCAACGCGAGTACACAGCCTTAAAAGTTGACCAGCGAATTTTCTTTTCCAACAAAATTTACAAAACCGTTTTATATGGGACCACCTCACATTTGAAGTCTTTGAGGGGCCTATATGACAGAAAATACCCATTTTTAAAACTTCACCCCTCAAGGTGTTCAAAACCACATTCAAGAAGTTTTTTTTTTAACCCTTCAGGTGCTTCACAGGAACTGAAGCAATGTGGAAGGAAAAAAAAATAACATTTAATTTTCATGATAAATTTACTTTACGCCCAAACCTTTTTATTTTCACATGGGTAACAGCAGAAAATACACCCCATAATTTGTTTAATTTCTCCTGAGCTTGCCTATACCTTATTGGTGGGGGAAATCTATTGTTTGGGTGCACAGCAGGGCTTAGAAAGGAAGGAGTGCCATTTGACTTATTGAATGTAAAATCTAAACAGTTGAAACCCCCCCTTCAAGTGACACCATTTTGGAAACCACACCCTTCAAGGATTTTTATACTGGGCTATAGTTGGCATTTTGAATCCACAGGTTCGGTTGTCATATTGAATATGTTTTCATTGGTGTTGAGCACAAGTGCTCTGTACTCCAGTTTGCATTGGGTGCTCGGATATGCACTGAACTCGTATCGCGGCTGTTAGACACACACATAAATAAAATTTAAAAATGCGGGCATCTGCGGGTATCCGCTATAATCCGATAATATTCGAGCCCCCGATGCAAAGTCGAGTAGCAAGCACTTGCGCTCAACAATAGCCATCATATCATCTTTTGTTTTTCAAAAGTGAAAAGAAAAAAAAAAGTTACCTACCCCCAACTACAAAATATATATATAATTTTTGTATAACCTAGGGGGTGACAAATGGTATTTGATTTATTTTTTTTCTTTTGATCACAGTGATGGGGTCTATCACAATGATCAGAAGGAACCAATAGGAAAATTCCTATTGTTGCCAGGTACCGGCTGTCAGATCTCGGCATGTGCCCATTTTTTGTCTCCAGGAAGACGCCGACGGGTTGGGGAACAATTTTCCAACTCTAGGCGGCGCTACAGCCTTCTTCCCTCATCGCTGTTTTAAAACAGCGATCAGGAATAAGTACCCTTAGTGGATTTATTCCTGTGTGGAGGAAATCGAAGACTAAGGGTCCCATTTCACATAGCGATGCACCAGCGATCCCTACAACGATACGACCTGGTAAGGATCGCTGGTGCGTCGCTAAATGGTCGCTAGTAAGCTGTCAAATGGTCAGATTTACCCAACGACGCAGCAACGATCCGTATGACGACCCCGCTGTCGTTGGGACCTTGTCACAAGCAGTGATTCTGATGACTCCCACCTGCGTCCATGATTTCTGAGTCCCTAACGAGGTCGCTCGTCGGTGTCAAACACAGTGATGCGCGCTGGCTAGCGGGACACCAGTGATCAAAAAATGGCCCAGGACATTCCAGCACGATCAGCGACATCACAGCGGGGGGGGCGGTCACTGCTAAGTGTCACATGTAACGAGATCGCAGGCAAGGTCACTGTTGCATCACAAATCGGTGATGCTTCAGCGATCTCGCTAGCGATCTCAATATGTGAGACGGGGCCTTAAGAAGTTTGATTTCGTGAACCCTGCAATGTTTTTGTGATTTTAAAATTGCCTTTTCATATGACAACTTTCGTATTGTTTGTTTTAGTCCTGGACCACAGAAATGTCTGGCCACCGGTAATCTTTTTTTTTTTTTTTTTTTAAATTGTGTGGCAATGAGACCTCATTCCTTGCTCTCAGTTTCTGTCCTGTTTCTCCCACATAGAGGCCCCCAATAGAACATATAGTGCACAGAATTAAGTGCATCACATTGGAAGAGGAACGAGTGAATGTCCCAAGAATCTGTTACAGTCCTACTGTATGTTGGGATTTGGTATCCTGTCTTTGGTCTCTAAATAAGTGCAGAATCTGCAGCTCTTCACATTGCACTGATAAGTTCCTCTCGGTGTATCTGAGGGCATTCAACTTCAGATCATGTTCTTAAATTTGTAGGTTGCCTGTAGCAGAGCAACGGAGGGTCTTTGAATATTGTCTTTAGCCCGCGTCATCCTTGTGTAAGATGTGACGTTTTTAGAAGTTGTTCTCAGTACCTCAAGCTGTGGGTTGTAGCTCACCACCAAAGGTACACAATTATTTTCATCTTTTTCTCAATATTGAAGTAATTGAATTCTAGGGATCCTTGTGGCTCTAATGATCTGATCATGGTGGTGGGATGGTAGCCTTGATTTTAAAAATGTCTTTTTAAGATAGGTTAAGTGTTCAGGCCTTTCGTTAGGCTATATCTAAGGGCCTGACTGTAGGTGATGGACCTTTTAATGTGTTTCGAGTGGAAGCTGTCCCATCTGGGGTATGTTTGCGGTCAATTGGTTTCCGATACACCTATGTCTGGATTGAACCATTTTGAATTTTCATGGTGGTATTCAGAAAGTTGATATCTGTTTTTTGTGTGGTCCAAAGTCAAGTTTATTGTGGGATGAAATGTATTGAATTTGTCATGGAATTTTAGAAGACTCAGTCCAGATTAAGATGACATCGATATAACGTAAATAAATTAAGGGTTTGATTAGTGTAAGGCCACACAAACGCGGCGCCGTACTAGTACTGCTCTTTGCGGAACGCACCTCCCGCAGAGCAGTGCTAGTACAACGCATGTCGGGAAGGGGTTAAGCGTACTTTAAAAACACATCTCTTTAAATAAGCCTATCCCCTCAACTCAGTAGTCTAACCCTTCCCTGTTCCTTTCTTCTAAATATTAATCAGAAGCTGCTTCCTCCTATTCCTGTCTCCACATCATACAAGCACCTGATAATTGCCCTTAGACACACTGGCTGATCACATGCAGCTTTATATGAAAATCCCTATTATAATTGCTGAACCAGGAATAGCGAGCACTTTTCATCTATTGTGTCCCCCATATTTCCTTGTAAGCTTGCAAGCCAGGCCCCCACTACTACTGTAACCATTTACATGGTCTTACCTTGTATTGAGTTTACTGCCTATATATGTCCCCGCTTACTTGTATGTTGGCGCTATATAAAGAATATAAATAAAATGATTAAATTATGATGTCTCTATTTTGAGCTAATGTAAATGCCCCTTCGCCCTGATGGTAGCACTGAGGAGCCTTTCATCACAAGTAGAAAGCTCCATGGAACAGTTGGTGAGCGGCACGTCCAATCCATGCTAGATTGCATGTGAGGGAAAGGTATTCATAAACTAGTACTGCTGTAAATGCGGGCAGGATGTGAATCACACAGGATTACTGACCATGGCTTTAGTCAGTCAGTAGCCTGACTCATCTTCCTGCTGTGCCTGCCTCACTTTACCTTTGCTTCATTAACTCCACAAATGCTATAACTTTGTGAGCGCCGATTATAATGCTTTTATCAGGACACTAAACCCAAGTCTATGCAAACTGCTAAGGATCTGTACATAGCTGCCAATTTTTAGCCACATATGACAGGATTTGCAGTGGAGTCTCCAAAGCAAATTTGAACGGAGCTTAATATAATAAATTTTATTTCTATAGCGCCAACATATTCCGCAGCACTTTACATTTCAGAGGTGACATGTACAGACGATAGACATTACAGCATAACAATAATCACATAGGTCATAACAGATACCAAGAGGAGTGAGGGCCCTGCTCACAAGCTTACAATCTATGAGGAAAGAGGTAGACACGAAAGGTGGGTGGTAACAGTTGCCCTGATTGTATGGACCAGCCATAATGTTAAGTGTGTAACAGTACAGACACAGAGGGCTAATGGATGCATAAAGCATATGGGAACATGACGCGGGGAACCTGGTTATGGTAAAAACTTTTGGCTGTGCCACACAGGGATAGATTAGGTTAATGTGTTGAGGCGGAAGGCCAGTCTGAATAAAATGCGTTTTCGGGGCAAGCCTATCGCACCATTCTGTGCTTTATGGACTCTTCCCTGGGTTCATACTGTCAGAGCCATCCAGGAGGCTTGACGCCTTATGAACTGCTTCAAAGATGCTATTTGGGTCGCCAGGAACCGGCTCGTCTTGAGGAGGGAAGAGGATGTCCATCCAGGACTGCCGCAGGCTGATCCACAGCCTGCTCAGAGACTATTCCATCGTCGATGGTCTGGAGGATGAGGACAAGGACTAGACCCCTTTTCCTCCCCCACTTTCCCCTTATGTATCTAGTCTTTCAATAAAGCTTTGGGCCTGTGATCTCCCCCTACCTACCCCCTCTTTCCAATCCCCTTCCCCTATCACAGGTCGTCGTACTGTTTTGTTTAACATGCTTTTTATTTCAGCTTGAGTATTTTTGTGTAGCATAGGAGTTTGATGTATAGGTAGTGTCATATTCTTATGCTTTGTATAAATGATGTAGAATTACGTGTGTACCGGGCTGCGGCACGGTACACGCGCTTAACCCCTTAAGGCTATTTGACATATCCACACAAGTCACTTAGTGCTCTGACGGATATACAGCTTCTATACCCGTGTGATCAGCAAGTTAGATACCGCCGGGCTCCTGCTGTAATTACTAGGATGAGCATTCCCGTACATCCCCAATGTTTAATCTCTCGTATGCCACAGTCCAGAGTAAAGGCCCCTTTACATTTAGCGATGCCCAAGCGATCCCGACCATCTCCTCCCTTGTTTCAGTATACCATCCTGCCCGCGCCCTCCATTCTGCTGATGACCTGAGGTTAGCATCCTCAATCAGAACCTCCCACTCCCGCCTCCAAGACTATACACGTGCTGCGCCAATTCTTTGGAATGCACTTCCCAGGTCAATACGATTAGTCCCCAATCCCCACAATTTTAAGCGGGCCCTGAAAACTCATTTATTCAGACTGGCCTACCGCCTCAACACATTAACCTAATCTATCCCTGTGTGGCACAGCCAAAAGTTTTTACCATAACCAGGTTCCCCGCATCATGTTCCGACATGCTTTATGCATCCATTTGCCCTCTGTGTCTGTACTGTTACACACTTAACACTATGGCTGGTCCATACAATCAGGGCAACTGTTACCACCCACCTTTCGTGTCTCCCTTTTTTTCCTCATAGATTATAAGCTTGCGAGCGGGGTCCTCATTCCTCTTGGTATCTGTTATGATCTATGTGATTATTATTATGCTGTAATGTCTATTGTCTGTACAAGTCCCCTCTGAAATGTAAAGTGCTGCGGAATATGTCGGCGCTATAGAAATAAAATTTATTATGATATGACCCGGTCAGGATCGCTGGTGCATCGCTAAATGGTCGCTAGTGAGCTGCCAAACAGGCAGATCTCAGCAGCGGTCGTTACTTACCTGTCAGACGCGGCGATGATGACGTCCTCCACCCGCGTCGCGCCAGCAGGAAGACGCCGACGAGAAATGGACGCGCGATCACCAATAACCAGCGGGGGGAGCCGGTCGGAGGTAGGTATCACATGTAGCGATATCCCTAGCAATATCGCTGCTGCGTACAAAATCGGTGACGCTTTAGCGATATTGATAGTGATATCGCTATGTGTAAAGCCCCCTTTACAGTGGCATATCAGGAATGTGACAAAAGAAAAGCTAAGGCCTCTATCAGCCCATCATCGCCACCACAGCAAGATTGTGAGTGCTGATATGTTGCAATGGCAACCGGAGTCCTTATAAACTCCTGCCATACACTACAGCCTATCGGACCCCATCGGGAGCAGAGCCTGTTAAGGTACTGTCACATTTAGCGATGCACCAGCGATCCCGACCAGCGATATGACGCGTTCAGGATCGCTGGTGCATCGCTGAGTGGTCGCTAGTGAGCTGCCACACAGGCAGATCTCACCAGCGACGTTGCAGGGGTCGGGGGTCGCTACTTGCCTATCACACTAGGCGATCCTGACGTCCTCCCGCCCAGCTCCATGCTCGTCTCTCCACAGGAAGCGCCGCAGGAAGCTGATGACGAGAAACGGTCCAGGACGTTCTTGCCCGATCAGCGATAACCAGCGGGGGAGCGGTCGTAGGTAAGTATCACACACAGCGATATCGCAAGCAATATCGCTATAACGTCACAAGTTATAGCGATATTGCTAGCGATATCGCTTAGTGTGACAGGCCCTTTAGGCCAACTGAGAGTCAAGCCCTGCCAGGTTTTACTATTGCAGTCAAGAACTTGCATGTTAAAGTCCTCCTGGGGGACTAATAAAAAAAAATTATATATATTAAAAAAAAAAAAGGTAGCACTTCATTACTTCAGTAGTTGAAAATAGTGGATTTAATTCAGACCCACATGTCGCAAGCTTGAGAAAGGCGCTGTGTGAGCCGAAACGTTGCCCAGACCTGTGGGTCTAAATTAAATCCACTTTTTTGAACTACTGAATTCATGGAGTGCTGCCTTTCTTTTTTAACTATTGGAGTTTGGGGCAAGTAATGGACTTTTTGCCTGGAGGCCTGGCACTCTGTATTTGAATTATTGTGCTGTTCCAGTTTTTTCTCTTGTATAAGTATGTATGTACACTACCGTTCAAAAATTTAGGGTCACTTAGAAATTTCCTTTTTTTTGAAAGAAAAGCCGTTTTTTTCCAAGCTAACATTAAATGATTCAGAAATACACTCTATACATTGTTAATGTGGTAAATGACTATTCTACCTGCAAACGTCTGGTTTGTAATGCAATATCTTCATAGGTGTTTAGAGGCCCATTTCCAACAACCATCACTCCAGTGTTCTTATGGTACTTTGTGTTTGCTAACTGTGTAAGAAGGCTAATGGATGGTTAGAATACCTTTTGAAAACCCTTGTGCAATTATGTTAGCACAGCTTAATACAGTTTGGCTGATTAGAGAAGCTATAAACCTGACCTTCCTTTGAGCTAGTTGAGAATCTGGAGCATTACATTTGGTTCCATTAAACTCTCAAAGTGGCCAGAAAAAAAGAACTTTCATGTGAAACTCCACAGTCTATTCGTGTTCTTAGAAATGAAGGCTATTACATGTGAGAAATTGCCAAGAAACTGAAGATTTCCTACAGCAGTGTGTACTACTCCCTTCAGAGGAGAGCACAAACGGGCTCTAACCAGAGTAGAAAGAGAAGTGGAAGGCCCCGCTGCACAACTGAGGAACATGACAAGTACATTATAGTCTGTAGTTTGAGAAATGACTCCTCACAGGTCCTCAACTGGCAGCTTCATTAAATAATACACACAAAATGCCAGTGTCAATGTCTACAGTGAAGAGGCGACTACGGGATGCTGGCCTTCAGGGCAGAGTGGTGGAGAAAAAGCCATATATGAGACTGACTAATAAAAGGAAAAGTTTAATACGGGCAAAAGAACACAGACATTGGACAGAGGAAGATTGGTAAAAAGTGTTATGGACAGACAAATCCAAGTTTGAGGTATTTGGATCACACAGAAGAACATTTGTGAGACGCCGAACAACTGAATAGATGCTGAAAGAGTGCCATCTGTCAAGCATGGTGGAGGTAATGTGATGGGCTGGGGTTGCTTTGTTGCTGGTAAAGTGGGAGATTTGTACAAATTAAAAGGGATTTTGAATAAGGAAGGCTATCACTCCATTTTGCAACGCCATGCCATACCCTGCGGACAGCGCTTGATTGGAGCCAATTTCATCCGACAACTGGACAATGACCCAAAGCACACCAAAGCAAGAGCTATTTAGGGAAGAAGCAGGCGGCTGGTATTATATCTGTAATGGAGTGGCCAGCGTAGTCACCAGATCTCAAACCCATTGAGCTCTTGTGAGAGCAGCTTGACTGTATGGTACACAAAAAATGCCCATCAAGCCAAACCATCTTGTGGGAGGGGCTTCTGGAATCATGGGGTGAAAATTCTCCAGATTACCTTAGAAAATTAACTGCTAGAATGTCAAAGGTCTGCAATGCTGTAATTGCTGCAAAGGTAACATTCTTTGACGAAAGCAAAGTTTGAAGGAGAAAATTATTTCAAATATCTTTTTTTCTAACCTTGTCAATGTCTGGACTAGATTTTAAATTCATTTGGCAACTCATTTGATTAATAAAAGTATGAGTTTTCATGAAAAACAAAAAATTATCTTGGTGACCCCAAACTTTTGAACGGTAGTGTATATATCAAAAAAATTATATATTTTTTCCCAAACTGTGTAAAAATCATGCAAAAGTAAGTTTCATATTTTTAAGGTTGAAACTAGACACAGGTCCATCAGGTTCACCCAATAACCTAACATGTTGATGCTAATTGCTCCAAATTGGGGGAAAAATTCCTTCTGGACTCCGATCCAGGGAATTAGTCCGAATGCCATATGTGATGTCCCATCACAGAATCTAGTGCCTGTAATGTTATACACTGCTCAAAAAAATTAAGGGAACGCTTGATCACAATATAACTCCAATTCAATCACACTTCTCTGAAACCAACCTGTCCAGTTATGAAGCAACACTGATTGTGAATCAACTTCTCCTACTGTTGTGCAAATGATACAGAATACAGGTAGAAATGATAGGCAATTAGCAAGACAACCCCTATAAAGGAGTGATTATGCAGGTGGTGACCACAGACCATTTCTCTGTTCTCATTCCTTTTGTCTGTTTTTTTTTTTTTTTCATTTTTGCATTGTCATTGCCCTCACCCCTAGAAGTACAGTAGCATGAGGTTGTGCCTACTGTACAACCCACAGAAGTTGCTCAGGTACTGTAGCTCGCCCACAATGGAACAGCAAGGCTAGCTGTGTATGTCATCTACAAAGGGGTTAACTGAGACCCTGGAAAACGTGATTCAAGTCTGTTTTTACAGTCCCCTGTCACGTGATCGCTGTTATTCACCGACTAACTGTGATTAAAATAAAGTCAGATTTTCAATTTATTGGGGGTCCCACGAGCACCCACTGTGCCTCCACCATCCCCGGGCCCTCCACGTCCCCTTCCTGAAAGAAAATGGTGAGCACATGTGCAGTGCACCCGACGAGATCTGCCTGCGAGTACCCAGCAACAATAGGAGGTTTTTCCTATTTGTTCTTTTTGATCACTGTGATAGACCCTATCGCAGTGATCAAAATAATACAAAAAAAGTGAATCAAGCCTCCATTTGTCACCCACTTAGATAAAAATAATAAAATACCATATATACTCGCGTATAAGAGGAGATTTTCAGCCC
This sequence comes from Dendrobates tinctorius, assembly GCF_039654945.1. NCBI lineage: Eukaryota > Metazoa > Chordata > Amphibia > Anura > Dendrobatidae > Dendrobates > Dendrobates tinctorius. The sequence continues at coordinate 111,082,754 of NW_027361679.1, read as the reverse complement.
AGTTTTTTGGGCTGAAAGTCCCCCTCTCAGCTTATACTTGAGTCATATAGGCAGGTGGTAGGTGAGTAGGGGAGTCACATCATACTGACCCCCCCCCCCCCCTGGCGTGGTCTCTGAAGCCCCCTGCTTGTCCCACGGTCTCCCTTCCTTCCTACAGCGGTCACATGATACCGCTCATTAAAGTCATGAATATGTGCATATATATGACTTTAATGAGCGGTACCACGTGACCACTGAAGGAAGGAAGGGAGAACGGGGCTGCAGAGACGCGCCAGGGGAAAGTAAGTATATGCTATATTCACCTGTCCCGCTTCCAATGCTGCTCGCCGCTGTCTGCCCGCCGGGTCCCTCTGTCAGTGACGTTCAAACAGCAGAGGGGTGCGATGACGTAGTTAGTGCGCGCCCTCTGCCTAAACAGTCACTGACAGAGGAACCCGGCGGGCAGACAGCGTCGAGCAGCGTTGGAACCGGGACAAGTGAATATTTCAGGTGCCGGGTCCTGAGCCAGCGGTGACACCTGTCCCCCATAGCGCGCCGGTGTCTCCGCCTGCTCAGCACACCGGTACCTGTCCCCCAGGGACAAGAGGGGTATATTTTTTTTTTTTTTCTTTTTTTTACCCTAATACCTGCAGCAGTGGCAGCAGCAATATATGGGGGCATAATCTATGGGATATATTCAATGGAGCATCTTATGGGGGCAGCATATGGAGGCATATTCAGTGGAGCATCTTATGGGGGCATAATCTATGGAACATTTTATGGAGCAGCATATGAGGCATAATCTATGGAACGTCTTATGGGGCCATAACATTTATGGAGCAGCATATGGGGCATATTCTATGGAGCATCTTTTGGGGCCATTATTAAACTTTGTGCAGCATTATATGCAGAAACTGCTGCGGATCCGCAGGACCAAATCTGCTGCGAATCTGCAGTGTGTGCACACCCTAATGTTGTTTTTTTCTTTCTACATTGCTTTAGTTTTTGTGAAGCACCTGAAGGGTTAATAGCCTTCTTGAAAGTGGTTTTGAGCACCTTGAGAGGTGCAGTTTTTTGAATGGTGTCACTTTTGGGTATTTTTGTCATGTACACCCCTCCAAGTCACTTCAAATGTGATGTGGTCCCTAAAAAAAAAAAGTGGTTTTGTAAATTTTGTTGGGAAAATGAGAAATCGCTGGTCAACTTTTTACTCTTATAATTGGGGATGAGCGAATAACTTCAGCTAACTCCTTATCCAAATAGCTATAGCACTTCCTGAATAGCTGCATCGGGAACCTGGATACCTGTAGCCCTCCCGATAATCGGCTGCTCTGCGCTGCAGCTGCATGTGTCCCAGCTGTGTGACAGTCTCAACTAATTATAACTCCTTAACAAAAAAATATTTGTTTCTAAAATTTGTGCTGATGTAAAGTAGACATGTGGGAAATGTTATTTATTAACTATTTTGTGTGACATATCTCTGTGATTTAAGGGCACAAAAATTAACCCCTTCCTGACATCAGACGTACTATCCCGTCCATGGGACCCGGGCCCCTATGCCCATGGATGGGATAGTACGTCTACCGCGATCAGCGGCGCCCATGTGGTGAGCGCCGCTGATCGCTGCCGGGTGTCAGCTGATTATCACAGCTGACACCCGACACAATGTGTCAGGGTCACGGACCGCCCCCGACACGTTAACCCCTTGCACACCGCGATCAAACATGATCGTGGTGTACTGGGGGTTAAAGGGAAGCATCGGCAGGGAGGGGGCTCCCTCCGTGCTTCCCTGAGCCCCCCACGGCAGCGCAATGTGCAGCACTGCTGCGGGGGGGGGGGGCGCCTTTCCTGCAGGCCCCCGTATCCAAGATGGCGACGGGGACCTTTGGCGGCCAGCAGGAAGCTGGCCTCCTCAGTGCCTGCAAAGCGCAGGCATGAGGAAGCCTTCGGCACTGCCTGTGACTGATCGCTGATCTGTCACAGTGATCTGTGATGTGACAGATCAGTGATCTGTCACAGGACAGTGATGTCCCACCTGGGACTATTTAATAAAGTTAAAAAAAAAAATAAAAAAAGTGTTAAAATAATTTAAAAAAAAATCGCCAAATAAAATAGAAAAAAAAAAATATTCCCCCAAATCCATTTTTTGGAAATAAAAAAAAAAAAAACAATAAAAGTACACATATTAGGTATCGCCGCGTCTGTACCGACCCGCCCTTTAAAACTGTCCCATTAGTTAACCCCTTTAGCGAACCCCTTAAAAAATAAAAAACGAAGCAAAAAATGATTTATCATACCGCCAAACAAAAAGTGTAATAACGCGCGATCAAAAAGACGCATATAAATATCCATGGTACCACTGAAAACGTCATCTTGTCCCGCAAAAAACGAGCCGCCACACAGCATCATCAGCGAAAAAATAAAAAAGTTATAGGTCGCAGATTAAAGCGATGCAAAAATAATTATTTTTTATATAAAATAGTTTTCATTGCATAAAACCGACAAAACATAAAAAAATACCTAAATGAGGTATCGCTGTAACCATACTGACCCGAAGAATAAAACCGCTTTATCAATTTTACCGCACGCGGAACGGTGTAAACGCACTCCCCCAAAAGAAATTCATGGAACGCTGGTTTTTGTTCATTCTGCGTCCCAAAAATCGGAATAAAAAGCGATCAAAAAATGTTACGTGCCCGAAAATGGTACCAATAAAATCGTCAACTCGTCCCGCAAAAAATAAGACCTCACATGACTCGGTGGGTCAAAATATGGAAAAATTATAGCTCTCAATATGTTGTGATGCAAAAACTATTTTTACAATAAAAAAGCGTCTTTTAGCGTGCGACAGCTGCCAAACATAAAAACCGCCATAAATAGTAAATCAAACCCCCTGTTATCACCCCCTTAGTTAGGGAAAAATAATAAAATAAAAAAAATGTATTTATTTCCATTTTTCCGTTAGGGTTAGGGGTGTGTTGGGGTTCGGGTTGGAGTTAGAATTGGGGCTTTCCACTGTTTGGTCACATCAGGTGCTCTCCAAATGCAACATGGCGTCTGATCTCAATTCCAGCCAATTCTGAGTTGAAAAAGTCAAATGGTGCTCTTTCCCTTCCAAGCTCTGCCATGCGCCCAAACAGTGTTTAACCCCCACATGTAGGGTATCAGCCTACTCAGGACAAATTGCAAAACAATTTTTAGGGTCCAATTTCTCCTGTTACCCTTAGGAAAATAAAAAATTGGGGGCAAAAATATCATTTTTGTGGAAAAAAAATGATTTTTTTATTTTCACGTCCGAGCGTTATAAACTTCTGTGAAGCACTTGGGGGTTCAAAGTGCTCACCACACATCTAGATAAGTTCCGTGGGGGGTCTAGTGTCCAAAATGGGGTCACTTGTGGGGAGTTTCAATAGTTTAGGTACATCAGGGGCTCTCGAAACGCACATGACACCCGCAGAACATTCCCTCAAAGTCTGCATTCCAAAATGTCACTGCTTCCCTTCCGAGCCCCGACGTGTGTCCATACAGTAGTTTTCTCCCACATATGGGGCGTCAGCGTACTCAGGACAAATTGGACAACAACTTTTGGGGTCCAATTTCTCCTGTTACCCTTGGGAAAATAAAAAAAATTGGGGACTAAAGGGTTAATAAACTTCTTGAATGTGGTTTTGAGCACCTTAAGGGGTGCAGTTTTTAGAATGGTGTCACTTTTGCTTATTTTCTATCATATAGACCCCTCAAAGTGGCTTCAAATGTGATGTGGTCCTAAAAATAAAATGGTGTTGTAAAAATGAGAAATCGCTGGTCAACTTTTAACCCTTATAACTTCCTAACAAAAAAATTTTGGTTCCAAAATTGTGCTGATGTAAAGTAAACATGTGGGAAATGTTAGTTATCAAGTTTTTTGTGTGCCGTATCTCTGTGATTTAAGGGCATAAAAATTCAAAGTTGGAAAATTGCAAAATTTTCAAAATTTTTGCCAAATTTCTGTTTTTCTCACAAATAAACGCAAGTTATTTGAATGAAATTTTACCACTAACATGAAGCACAATATGTCACGAGAAAACAATGTCAGAATCACCGGATCCATGGAAGCGTTCCAGAGTTATGACCTCATAAAGGTACAGTGGTCAGAATTGTAAAAATTGGCCCGGTCATGAACGTGCAAACCACCCTTGGGGGTGAAGGGGTTAAAGGTCATATCGAAGAAATGTTACCACTATCCTGAAGTACAATATGTCATGAAAAGCATTTTCTGAATCACCGAGATCCATTGAAGCGTTCCAGAGTTCTTTCCACATAAAGTGACACTGGTCAGAATTGTAAAAATTGACTCAATCACTAAGGGGTTAAGGACCAGTCACACATTACAAGAGAGTAGAGTGAAAAGTGTTGGTACTCTGTAAGCCATGTCTTCTAACATGACAGATTATATTTGATGCTTTGAGATTCCCTCCCTTCCCAAAAATAAGTGCGCTGCGTGTGGGTTTTTTTGGGGGGGGTTATCTTTATAGTATGCAGAAAAAGCGTTACGTGGAGCATGAAGTAGTTCATGTTCAAAATGTTGGCAGATTTTCTTCACATATGTATATATACTGTGTGTGTGTGTGTGTGTGTGTGTGTGTGTGTGTGTGTATAATATACATACACATATATATACAGTACAGGCCAAAAGTTTGGACACACCTTCTCATTCACAGAGTTTTCTTTATTTTCATGACTGAAAATTGTAGATTCACTCTGAAGGCATCAAAACTATGAATTAACACTTTTGTTAATTATATAATTCCACATAAGTGTGAAACCACTGAAAATATGTCTTATATTCTAGGTTCCTCAAAGTAGCCACCTTTTGCTTTGATTACTGCTTTGCACACTCTTGGCATTCTCTTGATGAGCTTCAAGAGGTAGTCACCGGAAATGGTCTTCCAACAGTCTTGAAGGAGTTCCCAGAGATGTTTAGCACTTGTTGGCCCTTTTGCCTTTACTCTGCGATCCAGCTCACCCCAAACCATCTTGATTGGGTTCAGGTCTGGTGACTGTGGAGGCCAGGTCATCTGGCGTGGCACCCCATCACTCTCTTTCTTGGTCAAATAGCCCTTAGACAGCCTGGAGGTGTGTTTGGGGTCATTGTCCTGTTGAAAAATAAATTATGGTCCAACTAAACGCAAACCGAATGGAATAGCATGCCGCTGCAAGATGCTGTGGTAGCCATGCTGGTTCAGTATGCCTTCAATTTTGAATAAATCCCCAACAGTATCACCAGCAAAGCACCCCCACACAATCACACTTCCTCCTCCATGCTTCACGGTGGGAACCAGGCATGTAGACTCCGTCCGATCACCTTTTCTGCGTCGCACAAAGACACAGTGGTTGGAACCAAAGATCTCAAATTTGGACTCATCAGACCAAAGCACAGATTTCCACTGGTCTAATGTCTATTCCTTGTGTCTTTAGCCCAAACAAGTCTCTTCTGCTTGTTGCCTGTCCTTAGCAGTGGTTTCGTAGCAGCTATTTTACCATGAAGGCCTGCTGCACAAAGTCTCCTCTTAACAGTTGTTGTAGAGATGTGTCTGCTGCTAGAACTCTGTGTGGCATTGACCTGGCCTCTAATCTGAGCTGCTGTTAACCTGCGATTTCTGAGGCTGGTGACTCGGATGAACTTATCCTCCGCAGCAGAGGTGAATCTTGGTCTTCCTTTCCTGGGGTGGTCCTCATGTGAGCCTGTTTCTTTGTAGCGCTTGATGGTTTTTGCCACTGCACTTGGGGACACTTTCAAAGTTTTCCCAGTTTTTTGGACTGACTGACCTTCATTTATTAAAGTAATGATGGCCACTCGTTTTTCTTTACTTAGCTGCTTTTTTCTTGCCATAATACAAATTCTAACAATCTATTCAGTAGGACTATCAGCTGTGTATCCACCAGACTTCTGCACAACACAATTGATGGTCCCAACCCCATTTATAAGGCAAGAAATCCCACTTATTAAACCTGATAGGGCACACCTGTGAAGTGAAAACCATTTCCGGTGACTACCTCTTGAAGCTCATCAAGAGAATGCCAAGAGTGTGCAAAGCAGAAATCAAAGCAAAAGGTGGCTACTTTGAAGAACCTAGAATATAAGACATACAGTATATTCAGTTGTTTCACACTTTTTTGTTAATTATATAATTCCACATGTGTTAATTCATAGTTTTGATGCCTTCAGAGTGAAACTACAATTTTCATAGTCATGAAAATAAAGAAAACGCTTTGAGAGGGTGTGTCCTAACTTTTGGTCTGTATTGTATGTGAAATATATGTGTGTGTATGTATATATATATATATATATATATATATATATATATATATATATATATATATATATATATATATATATATGTATGTGTATGTATTTTTTTTTTTTTTATGAAAATATATTGGGACATTGAAAAAAAAAAACTGATCATTTTGCAACATGTACTGCTGAGTTGTTGTTTTTGTTTTGGTTTTTTTTCTGCAGCCAAAATGTGCTCTTTTGGTAGCAAAAAACGCCACATTCAAAATGTCTGTTCAGCTTTTTCATATAGTTTTTGTCTTGCTTTTTTTTTTTTTTTTTGCAGGTTTTTTTGTGAGTAGATTACATGTGTTATTTACAGTACATGTCTAATAGTTATATTCACCAAAAATACTTTGATAATGCTGCGAATAGAAACCCTGAAACGATGAAAGCATTGACATGCTGTAGATTTAAAAATTGCTGCAGCTCTCAAGTTCAGTCAGGAAAACAAAACCAAGCAAGTGCATGAGATTTCTGAAAAATAAATCCACTTATTTGTATAACAGTGCAAAAATGCTGCATGTGGACATAGCCTTATTCTTCATCCTTGTGATCTAGGTTTGTGTTTTGTAGAGCAGTGCCATCTAGTGGTAGCGGCAAACATTGCCCATATCTTTCTACGGCACCATAAGACTGTGTGATCTGTCATCTTGCCTGTACTTAGAATGACTAAAGCCCCGTTACACTAAACGATGTCCCAGCGATCCCACCAACGATCCGACATGATGAGATCGCTGGGACATCGTTAGGCTGATCGCTGGTGAGCTGTCACATAGACAGCCCCAGCGATCAGGACCAGCGACGCTGGTTTCTAATGTAAACGTCCGGTATCCAGGAGCCTCGCGACTCCTGGATACCTGCTGTTTACCTTGGAAACCAGTGTCGCTGATCGCTGGTCTCTCGCTGCCACACGCAGCGATGCGTGCTGGGCAGCGGGAGACCAGCGATCGAAAAACGGCCCAGGCTGCTCAAGCACGATCAGCGATAACTGGCAGGGGGGGCCGGTCGCTGATCCCGTCACACACAGCGATCTCGCTGGCGAGATCATTGATGTGTCACAAAATCGGTGAGATCGCTAGCGAGATCGCTGAGTGTGACGGGACCCTTACTTGATTGTTGCACTGGTGTATAGAGACTGTAATGAGATAAGATCGTGGCATAATTATTAGAAACACAAAAGTAATTGACTGCTGCTCTATTTTCTGCCCTCAGAAACGACCTCAGCAAAATCCAGAGTTCATTGACCCTTTAGCCAACAAGAAGCCACGTATTTCCCACTTCACGCACAGATCACAGCCCACCTTTAATGGGAAGCTAAGTTCTTCCAATGGAAAAGATTCACCAGCTCCCCCAACGTTGGATGCAGTCAGTTCAAGTTCCCACCTTCCACCACCCCATGAACCTCTTTCAGATTCCAGCTCTGATACGCAACCCAAAGACTGTGAGGGAGAAGAAGCCTCTGAGAGGCTGGGCCTTCCTCTAAAGACAGATGGTCTCAATGAGGCCAAACAGAACTGCAACCCAACACGTTCAAAGCCCAAAAAGAAGTCCCGAAAGCACAAGGAGCGAGATCGAACCAAGGAGAAGGGAGCAGAAGGAAAACAAAACTGCAGCTTGAGCAAAAGCTCAGGCGTAAACAGTGGCTCTTCTCCAATAGTGCTTGGTGAGTATGGCCGACGACACGTGGATCAACATGTGTAATCAATCTAGGCTACAAATGGTCCTCTAATCTGGAGTGTGAGCTAGTCATCTACTTCAGATGTTGGCCACAATCTTTGCTTTTCATCTTCAGAAGTCTTTGTGCATACTAAGGGGGCTAATCTCAAGTGAAAACCAGGGAGTTAAATGCCAATTGAATGATACTGGATCCACAGTGTTAAGATAAATGCAAGAAAAAGGAATGGGATATAAACATCATACTGCATGCATGTTATGTAACAGGTATAAAATCTTCTTATGGTGGGATTTAATTTTGATTGGACCAGTGATCCTGTGGCAATTGGCAGGCTGTAAGGAAAAGCTGTACTCAAGACACAGCTGTAAGGCTATGTTCACATGTTGCATTTTTGCTGCATTTTTTTTTTTCCTCCTGGCACAACCTGCTCTCTTGGCAGTAAAGAAAGCTGCTTTAAAAAGGAGGTTTTACTGCGTTTTTGTTGTCTTTTGTACATGCTGATAGTTTAGTGGCCCCCAAAAAAATCAGGATGCAATTTCCTTAAGGTTTTTGCATCAAAAATGCAGCAAAACCTGCGTTTTTGCAACAAAAAAAGCTGCACATACGCTGGAAAAAAAACCTGAGTGACATGTTGCAATTTGCAAAAACGCAACAGTTTTTCAAATCGGGGGAAAAAAATAATGCACGCGTGAGATTTGAGATCTCATAGGCTTTTGCTGGTACTGTAAAACGCAGCTTAAAATTTGCATACAAAAGGCAAAAAAAAAAACTGCTGCAAAAACGCCACGTGGGAACATAGCCTAGGAGCGCTCACTAATTGAGCAGACAGCCATTCTCCAAACCTGTCTACCTAGGCTCCCTCGGATATTTTGCAATAAAGGGGAATGGAATAAGCAGGGAATCTTAAACCATGCTTCACTCAAGAGGATTTGGAAAGGGATACAGTACTTAATTTTACTAATTTTCAACAATAGTACAGAGTATACAGTAAATGTTTGAGCACCTCTGGTCAAAATTACTGCTATTGTGAACAGTTAAGCAAGTTGTAGATTATATAATCTGTAAAAGGCCTAACATTTAAAAATGACATTTCCTTTGTATTTTAGGCAAAAAAAGTCATCTTTTTATTTTTTAAAAAGTACCTAGTAGCACCACCTTTTAAAAGTGTCACAGCTTGGAAATGCTTAATGTAGCCAGACAAGAGTCTTTCAATTCTTGTTTTGAGGGATTTTCATCCATTCTTCCTTGGAAAATTCTTCCAGTTCTGTCAGATTCCTTGGTCGTCTTGCCTGCACTGCTATTTTGAGGCCTAGACACAGATTTTCAGTGATGAGCAGATCAGGAGACTGTGAGGGACATTGTAAAACTTTCAGCTTGTGCCTTTTGAGTTAGTCTGTTGTGGATTTTGATGTGTTTAAATTATCCATTTGTAGAAGAAATCCTCTTTTCAACTAAAATTAAACTTTTTTACAGATGGTGTTATGTTTGCATCAAGAATTGAAATTTAATTGAATCCATTCTTTCTTGTACATGTAAAATGTTCCCTGTACCATTGGCTGCAACACAACCCCAAAGCATGATTGATCCCACCCCATGCTCAATGGTTGGTGAGATGTTCTTTTCCTGAAATTCTGTGCCCTTTTTTTCTCTACACATACCTTTTGATCATTGTGGCAAAAGAGTTCCTTAACTTCATTAGTCCACAGAACTTGTTTCCAAAATGCATCAGGCTTGTTTAGATTTTATTTGCATACTTCTGACACAGAATTTTATGGTGAGGACACAGGAGAGGTTTTCTTCAGATCACTCTTCCATGAAGGCCATATTTGTGCAGATGTCTCTGACCAGTGGAACAATGTACTACAACTCCAGAGTCTGTTAAACATTTCTGAAGGTCTTTTGCAGTCAAAAGGGGCGGGGGGGGTACAGATTTGTCTCTCTAGCAATGCTACGAGCTGCGTTCATTGAAATTGAATTCCTCATTGAACTGAGGAAAAGGCAACTTGAAAACACTTTGCTATCTTCTTATAGCCTTCTCCTGCTTTGTGGACCTCCACCATTTTCATTTTCAAAGTGCTAGGCTGCTCCTTAGGAGAACCCATGGCTGCTGTTTTTTGTGACAAGGTTAGAGGAGGCTGGGTTTTTATAAAGCTGGGAATTTTCCATCACTTGGACTAACGTTGATGGTCAACAAACCATAACCCTAACAGGCTAATTAAGGTCGAAAAATTTTGGTCATCGTTATGAGAACAGAAATCTCCGTGGGTGCCCAAACTTTTACATCTGCCCATTTGCCTTTTTTTTTTTTTTTTTTTTTAAATTTAAACCCTTCACCCCCAAGGGTGGTTTGCACGTTCATGACCGAGCCAATTTTTACAATTCTGACCACTGTACCTTTATGAGGTCATAACTCTGGAACGCTTCCATGGATCCCGGTGATTCTGACATTGTTTTCTCGTGACATATTGTACTTCATGTTAGTGGTAAAATTTCATTCAAATAACTTGCGTTTATTTGTGAGAAAAACGGAAATTTGGCGAAAATTTTGAAAATTTCGCAATTTTCCAACTTTGAATTTTTATGCCCTTAAATCACAGAGATACGGCACACAAAAAACCTGATAACTAACATTTCCCACATGTTTACTTTACATCAGCACAATTTTGGAACCAAAATTTTTTTTTGTTAGGAAGTTATAAGGGTTAAAAGTTGACCAGCGATTTCTCATTTTTACAACACCATTTGATTTTTAGGACCACATCACATTTGAAGCCACTTTGAGGGGTCTATATGATAGAAAATACCCAAAAGTGACACCATTCTAAAAACTGCACCCCTTAAAGTGCTCAAAACCACATTCAAGAAGTTTATTAACCCTTTAGGTGCGTCACAGGAATTTTTTTGAATATTTAAAAAAAAAATGAACATCTAACTTTTTTTCATAAAAAAAATACTTCAGGTTCAATTTTTTTTATTTTACCAAGGGTAACAGGAGAAATTGGACTGCAAAAGTTATTGTGCAATTTGTCCTGAGTACGCAGATACCTGAAATGTGGGGGGGAACCACTGTTTCGGTGCATGGCAGAGCTCAGAATGGAAGGAGCGCCGTTTGACTTTTTCAATGCAAAATTGGCTGGAATTCAGATTGGACGCCATGTCACGTTTGGAGAGTCCCTGATGTACCTAAACAGTGGAAACCCCCTACAAGTGACCCCATTTTGTAAACTAGACCCCCCAAGGAACTTATCTAGATGTGTGGTGAGCACTTTGAACCCCCCAGTGCTTCACAGAAGTTTATAACGCCCGGGCGTGAAAATAAAAAATTCGTATTTTTTCCACAAACATGATCTTTTAGTCACCATTTTTTTATTTTCCCAAGGGTACCAGGAGAAATTGGACCCCAAAAGTTGTTGTCCAATTTGTCCTGAGTATGCTGATACCCCATATGTGGCAGAAAACTACTGTATGGGCACACGTCGGGGCTCGGAAGGGAAGTAGTGACGTTTTGGAATGCAGACTTTGATGGAATGGTCTGCGGGTGTCATGTTGCCTTTGGAGAGCCCCTAATGTACCTAAACAGTGGAAACCCCCCACAAATGACCCCATTTTGAAAACTAGACCCACTAAGGAACTTATCTAGATGTGAGGTGAGCACTTTGAACCCCCAAGGGCTTCACAGAAGTTTATAATGCCAGGGCATGAAAATAAAAAAATCATATTTTTTCCAGAAACCTGATCAATTAGTCCCCAATTTTTTCATTTTCCCAAGGGTAACAGGAGAAATTGGACCCGCAAAAGTTGTTGTCCAATTTGGCCTGAGTACGCTGACACCCCATATGTGGGAGAAAACTACTGTATGGACACACGTCGGGGCTCGGAAGGGAAGCAGTGACGTTTTGGAATGCAGACTTTGATGGAATGGTCTGTGGGTGTCATGTGCGTTTGGAGAGCCCCTGATGTACCTAAACTATTGAAACTCCCCACAAGTGACCCCATTTTGGACACTAGACCCCCCACGGAACTTATCTAGATGTGTGATGAGCACTTTGAACCCCCAAGTGCTTCACAGAAGTTTATAACACTCGGACATGAAAATAAAAAAATCATTTTTTTCCACAAAAATGATATTTTTGCCCCCAATTTTTTATTTTCCTAAGGGTAACAGGAGAAATTGGACCCCAAAAATTGTTTTGCAATTTGTCCTGAGTAGGCTGATACCCTACATGTGGGGGTAAAACACTGTTTGGGCGCATGGCAGAGCTTGGAAGGGAAGGAGCACCATTTGACTTTTTCAACTCAGAATTGGCTGGAATTGACATCAGACGCCATGTTGCATTTGGAGAGCCCCTGATGTGCCCAAACAGTGGAAACCCCCAAATTATAACTCCAACCCTAACCCCAACACACCCCTAACCCTAACACACCCCTAACCCTAATCTGAACCCTAGCCCTAACCCTAATGGGAAAATGGAGATAAATACTTTTTTTTTAATTTTATTATTTTTCCCTAACTAAGGGGGTGATAACGGGGGGTTTGATTTACTATTTATGGCGGTTTTTATGTTTGGCAGCTGTCGCACGCTAAAAGACGCTTTTTATTGTAAAAATAGTTTTTGCATCACCACATATTGAGAGCTATAATTTTTCCATATTTTGACCCACCGAGTCATGTGAGGTCTTATTTTTTGCGGGACGAGTTGACGTTTTTATTGGTACCATTTTCGGGCCCGTGACATTTTTTGATCGCTTTTTATTCCTATTTTTGAGACGCAGAATGAACAAAAACCAGCGTTTCATGAATTTCTTTTGGGGGGGTGCGTTTACACCGTTCCGCGTGCTGTAAAATTGATAAAGCGGTTTTATTCTTCGGGTCAGTACGGTTACAGCGATACCTCATTTAGGTCGTTTTTTATGTTTTTGTCGGTTTTATGCAATGAAAACTATTTTATATAAAAAATAATTATTTTTGCATCGCTTTATTCTGCGAGCTATAACTTTTTTATTTTTTCGCTGATGATGCTGTGTGGCGGCTCGTTTTTTGCGGGACAAGATGATGTTTTCAGCGGTACCATGGATATTTATATGCGTCTTTTTGATCGCGCGTTATTACACTTTTTGTTTGGCGGTATGATAATAAATCATTATTTTTTGCTTCGTTTTTTATTTTTAAGGGGTTCGCTAAAGGGGTTAACTAATGGGACAGTTTTATAGGGCGGGTCATTACGGACGCGGCGATACCCAATATGTGTACTTTTATTGTTTTGTTTTTTTTTATTATTTCCAAAAAATGGATTTATTGGGGGAATATTTTTTTTTTTTTTTCTAATTTATTTGGCGATTTTTTTTTTTTTTTTTTTTTTTTTTTTTTTTTTTTTTATTATTTTAACACTTTTTATTTTTTTTTTTTTACTTTGTTAAATAGTCCCAGGTGGGACATCACTGTCCTGTGACAGATCGCTGATCTGTCACATTACAGATCACTGTGACAGATCAGCGATCTGACACAGGCACTGCAGAAGGCTTCCTCATGCCTGCGCTTTGCAGGCACTGAGGAAGCCAGCTTCCTCAGGCCCCCGAAGGCCCCCGTCGCCATCTTGGATTCGGGGGCCTGGAGGAAAGGAGCCCCCCGCAGCAGCGCTGCACATTGCGCTGCCGTGGGGGCTCAGGGAAGCACGGAGGGAGCCCCCTCCCTGCCGATGCTTCCCTTTAACCCCCGGTACACCGCGATCATGTTTGATCGCGGTGTGCAAGGGGTTAAAGTGTCGGGGGCGGTCCGTGACCGCCCCTGACACATTGTGCCGGGTGTCAGCTGTGATAATCAGCAGACACCCGGCAGCGATCAGCGGCGCTCACCACGTGGGCGCCGCTGATCGCGCTAGACGTACTATCCCGTCCATGGGCATAGGGGCCCAGGTCCCATGGACGGGATAGTACGCCGGATGGCAGAAAGGGGTTAAAAATGATTGTGTGTGTGTATTCAAAAAAATAAAGGGGACAGTAAAATCAGGGCTGTGGAGTCGGAGTTAGTTTTGGTTGGAGTCGGTAGAAATGTACCGACTCCAGCTTTAAAAAAAAAATGTATTCATATTTCATAATTGAACTTTCATATGAATTTTATGAATGTTACTCAAATATATATGTTCTATCAAACTATGAACAACAGTGATAAGCAGTTCTACTGGAGAGACATTTCTTACTTCTTGTGTGTCACTGTTCTCCACTGCCCTTATCTAATCTTATACTTGGTTAACCTCATGCTGCCCCAACCCCCCTAATTACAATGTATGAAACTGAAAGTGAAAATGTGTTGCAAATTCTTAGTAGTAAAGCTCCTCCTCTAGACTAGATCATACTACGTGTGCGTCTTCCAAGAATCTCACAGCTGCCTGCTACTCAGAAGAGGAAGACTGTAAGAAGTATTATCCTTTCAACAAACTTTGCATCAGTTAACTGTGAGTACATGAGGAATAATAACAGTATTACTGACCACTATATCAGTTGTACGACCTGGCAATAATTTTGTACAATTGTTTTTAGGAAAAACAATTGTCATTTGGATTGTGAATGCAGAATTAAAAACCTGAGTGTCAAAGAAGCATCACATTAAATCAGCTGTATTTGAACATTTCACCATCACTCAAGATAGAAAACATTATGTCTGTCAGTGTATGACAAATGATCCAGACGAAAACAAATGATGTGAAGCCAAGATGAGTTCATATTCAGGCAAAGATAAAAATGCTCCTACCAGAGCTTCTAATCTAAAGAGACATTTACAGCGCTTTCATCCAGAAGTACTGAAAGCACTGGATGAGAAAGACTGCATCCAAACCAATTAACCAGTGCCCAGCTCTTCCAGCCAAACAAAGGAGCAGAGAACTTTGCAGCCATCAGTTGCAAGATATTTTGTCAGTGACAAAGTTACTGTGACAATGACAGTAGATACATTTAAAAAACAGATCATAGAGCTTGTTGTAAAGGATAGTGTGCCTATTTCATTATTTTCACGACCAGCTTTTATGTGTCTGAATGGGGAAATGGCCCGCAAGCTTGGAGAGAGAGAGTATTAGAAAATTAGTAATCGAAGAAGCTTTTAAACAAAAGGAAGAACTTAAAAAAACTCTCAAGGGACGCTTTCTATTTCTTAAAATGGATGCCTGCACACGTCACAGAGTGAACTATTTTGCCATCAATGTCCGATTTGTTTGTGACAAAAATGAAATAGTTACCAAGACATTGGCAGTAAAAGACACCAAAGCTCATCACACCAGTGAGTTTCTCCAGGTCTTGGTGCAAAAGGTTCTGCAAGACTATGAACTTAAAAAAGAGCAAGTTCTTTCTGTCGTAACTGACAATGCTTCAAATATGATAAGTACTATTAAGCTAATGAATGAGAGTAATGATGGTGACCAGCAGCTAGAAGAACATTCTGGGTCCACAGACACAGAAATGTTTGAAATAAAGGAACACAGTATTGTAACTGAGGAGCAAACTGAAGTTGCTTCAGATGAACAGCAACATGATAGTTTAGATGATCTTGGTGAAACTGTGTCAATATGTTCTTTCATTCATCACATGCGCTGTGTTGTGCATACGCTACAGCTGGCTATAAGAGAGAGTCTGCAAGAAGGACATGCTGCTGCACTGATTGGCAAGGTGAGAAAATTGGCTACTGTTGCCAGAACCCCTAAAGTTGACTCAATTTTGAAGAGACGTGCTGGAAAAGGGGCAATTATTGATCAAGC
Source organism: Dendrobates tinctorius (assembly GCF_039654945.1). Taxonomy (NCBI): domain Eukaryota; kingdom Metazoa; phylum Chordata; class Amphibia; order Anura; family Dendrobatidae; genus Dendrobates; species Dendrobates tinctorius. The sequence continues at coordinate 111,067,036 of NW_027361679.1, read as the reverse complement.
CACACGATGGGGCAGTACTTAATGATTCAGCGCTTGGTTGAACTGAAAACCTTTCTTGTAGACATGGCTAACCCTCAACTGACGCTAAATGAAAGTCAGTGGAATCAGGTGACTGAGCTGGAAAAATTGCTAGAGCACCCATTTACAGTGACTAAAAAATTACAAGCAGAGGACTTATCTCCAGGTATTTTCTTAAAGGAGTGGAAGAACCTGATATTTCGCCTGTCCCAAAGAGGAGGGTTAATTGCAAGTGGCATTGCTACATCAATGAAACGGAGAGAGGAGCTACTATTACAAAATAACATTCTTTTGGCAGCTGTTTATGTAGACCCAATGCATCGGATTCTTCTAGATGATCAACAGCTAAGTAAAGTAAAAGAAGCTCTGTTTGAAATAGCAGTAAGGATGAAAGGGTTGCAGAACAGTCAGGAGGAACAAGAAGAATTTGGTCGTCCTGCCACATCTTCACCCTCATCATCAACTGATGAAGAATTTAATTTCGAAAAATATTTGGATCACAAGGACCGTGCAAAGCTTTCCCGCATAGAAGAAGAGTCATCCCCATCAAGGAACACAGCCAGTACATTTCAGCAGAATTTTTCATGTGCACTAAAAGAAATTGAGAAATTTGACCGTTCATCAAAAATAACAGTGCAACAAGCGATTCCTCTGTATCCTGACATTGTCAGAGATGTTGCCCGAGTGGTTACTGCTTTGCCACCAACACAAGTTAGTGTAGAGAGGTTGTTCTCTGCTCTCAAAATAATTAGATCAGATTTGAGGGCATCCATGAAGGAGGATCTGACAGAGGCAATACTTTTTCTGAGGACAAATTTATAGATTTCTTCTTATTAACTGCATAACAGTGTTTATTGCATATTTACTTACAGTTTAGAAAAGTTTATAAAAGTTATTTGCTATATTCTAATTGTATTCTAATAAATGTAGTTTTTGCTCTAAGTGGTCTGATTACTTATATGACGGTGAGAAACTGAATAAGCATGATGTTTAATATTTTACAACAGTAAATTTGTTATGAATTGGCCATTTATGAAGGAGCCGGAGTCGGAGCCTGATAAAATCCAGGAGTCTGAGTCGGAGTCGCAACTGTGGCTTACCGACTCCACAGCCCTGAGTAAAATACCACATAACTCTCATGGTTCCACCCCCCTGAGTGTGTCTGCGATGCAGTTACTGACAGCTTGGCCATCCAATCTGGTACAGGGGCGTGCTGAGCTGTCGGTGTGTTTGACAGCTCAACTATCCAATCTGAGTCTGGGAGGCATCTCCAAGTGTTTGTTATCCCAGATGATTGCCATGCTACTTAACTGAGCGGATTCTCACAGACCTCTGCCAGACTTGCATTCAGCTAGTGATTGTGCTTCCTGTGCCTTGAGTTCTGCATGCTTGATCTTTTGTTGCCGGACCTTAGACTTCATTCTGACCATCCATCTGTTTAACTCCTTCTGCTCTGATCAGTTATCCTCCTGGTATTCTGACCTCGGAACGTTACCTGACCATACTTTTGTCTCTTCCTTCTGTTTATGACTTACCCTCCCAGCTTCTGACCTTGGACTCCTTGACCATTCTGATTCACTGCTTGGCCTGGAGAAGTGACTAGCGTAACTATCACTGAATGAAATATTCCAGTTGCAATCTTTATTCATTACATAGTGTAGTATATTGAAAGCACTAAAACATAAAAATTATCAATGTAAATCAAAATTAATATCCTATGGAGGTCTGGATTTTGAATAATACTCAAAATCAAAGTGGCAAATTCAAATTACAGTCTGATCCAACGTCAGTGGAAGTGCCTCAAGACAAGTAAATAATGCTCAGTGGTGTATGTGGCTTCCACGTGCCTGTGCCACCTCCCTATAATGCCAGGCCTTGCTTCTTAAGAGGCATCGGATGTTCTCCTTAGGGATCTCCTCCCAGACCTGGATGAAAGCATCAGTCAACTCCTGGACAGTCTGCGGTGCAATGTGGCATTGGTGGATGGAATGAGACCTGGTATCCCAGATGTGCTCAATTGGATTCAGGTCTGAGGAATGGGCAGGCCAGTCTTGAGCATCAAAGCCTTCATCATGCAGGAACTGCTGACACACTTCAGCTACATGAGGCCTAGCATTATCATGTATCAGAAGGAACCCAGGACCCACTGCACCTGCATATGGTCTCACAATGGGTCTGAGGATCACATCCTGGTACCTCTGGCTAGCACATGGAGGGCTGTGCAGCCCTCCAAAGACATGCCTTCCCACACCATTACTGACCCACTGGTTAACAGCAGGGCTGTGGAGTCGGAGTCGTGGAGTCGGAGTCGGTGCTCATTTTGGTGGAGTCGGAGTCGGAGTTGGAGTCGGTATAAAATGGACCGACTCCAACTCCTAAAATATATAATAAATTGGGTACAGTAATTCAATGCAGGATGTGCTGAATATTTTTTTATAGGAGTTTGGGAAAGTTATGAAATGTCCTATAAATGGCTGTTCTATTCCTGATCTAAGGCTACATTCACGCACAGCGTTTTTCCTGTGTTTTTTGAGGATACGTTTTTCAGCTGCAAAAGCAGATCAGCTTTTTAAAAAACTGCATCACCTGAAAGGTTTTTGAGCTCATAGATAATGTTTTCAATAGCAAAAGCAGATTAGAAATCTGCTCTATCTATATATCCATTTATCCATATCTGTCTATCCATATCGTATCTGTACCAAAAAGAATGAAAACCGGGTAGTACACCAATATATATTCTGTTCTATCTAAATATCTTGATTATTGGATCATAAAAATGATTAAATGTCTGAGGTTCACATTGTACTACAATAAATTTTTCACTTAAATATAAGCAATATGTGTGGGAGTCGGAGTCGTGGAGTCGGAGTTGGAGTCGGAGTCGGTGTAAGGGAAATTGAGGAGTCGGAGTCGCAGGTTTGGCTTACCGACTCCACAGCCCTGGTTAACAGGTCATGCTGGAAAAGGTTCTAGGCAGTAGAACGTTTGGCATGGTGTCTCCAGACTGTCACGTTTGTCACTTGCTCAGTCTGAACCTGCTCTCATCCGTGAAGAGCACAGGGTGCCAATGTTCAATCTGCCAATCTTGGTGTTCTCTGGCAAATGCCAACACCCTCTAGTGGGTGTCAGGCCCCCATACCACCCTCATGGAGTCTGTTTCTGATAGTTTGTGCAGACACATGTTAAGTGTATTAACCTAAAAATGAATACTAGTAGAAATAATATAACCAAAATCGACCTTTAACTGACTAAGTACTAAACGTGAAAGTGTACGGAAGTGTACCGTTTAAGATGAAAGCAAAAAAATCTAAGATTCTTTTAGATTTTTGGGGTATTTCTTATACTGTTAATTTCCGTACACGTACACATTTGGTCACATAGATGTTGGTGGCCTGCTGGAGGTCATTTTGCAGGGTTCTGGCACTGCTCCTCTTGTTCCTTCTTGCACACAATAGGTATCAGTCCTGCTCCTGGGTTGTTGCCCTCCTATGGCCCCTTCCATGTCTCCTGGTATATGCTCCATGCTCTATACTTGTGTACTGACAGACACGGCTACTCTTCTTGCTACAGGTCGCATTGATGTGCCATCCTGGATGAGCTGCACTACCTGAGCAGCTCCTTTGGGTTGTAGACACCTACTTTACGTTCCTCCTAGGAGTGAGAGCAATGACAAAATGCAAAAGTGACCAACATCAACAGCCAAAATGAGAACAGAGAAATGGTGTGTGCAGCCAAAATGAGAACAGCGAAATTGTGTGATCACCCCCTGCAGGATCACTCCTGTATAAGGGTTGTCTTGCAAGTTGCCTTTCTTTTCTACCTGTTGTCTGTTCCATTTCCAAAACCGCATGAGAAATTAATAATAATAATATAATAAATTTTATTTTTATAGCGCCGACATATTCCGCAGCACTTTACATTTCAGAGGGGATTTGTACAGACAATAGACATTACAGCATAACAATAATCACATACAGTAGATTATAACAAATACCAAGAGGAGTGAGGGCCCTGCTCGCAAGCTTACAGTCTATGAGGAAAGAGGGCGACACGAAAGGTGGGTGGTAACAGTTGCTCTGATTGTATGGACCAGCCATAATGTTAAGTGTGTAACAGTACAGACACAGAGGGCTAATGGATGCATAAAGCATGTGGGAACATGATGCTGGGAACCTGGTTATGGTAAACCTTTTGGCTCTGCCACACAGGGATAGGTTAGGTTAATGTGTTGAGGCGATAGGCCAGTCTGAATAAATGCGTTTTCAGGACACGCTTAAAATTGTGGGGATTGGGGACTAATCGTATTGACCTGGGAAGTGCATTCCAAAGAATTGGCGCGGCACGTGTAAAGTCTTGGAGACGGGAGTGGGAGGTTCTGACTATTGAGGATACTAACCTCAGGTCATCAGCAGAACGGAGGGCGCGGGTAGGGTGGTATACTGAAACAAGGGAGGAGATGTAGGGTGGTGCTGAGCCATGGAGGGCTTTGTGGGTGAGGGTAATAAGTTTATACTGAATTCTGGAGTGGATGGGTAGCCAGTGTAATGACTGGCACAAGGTAGAGGCATCGGTGTAACGATTGGTGAGGAATATGATCCTGGCTGCAGCATTCAAGACAGATTGGAGAGGGGAGAGTTTGGTAAGAGGGAGACCGATTAGAAGAGAGTTACAATAGTCGAGACGAGAATGAATAAGAGAAACAGTAAGAGTTTTTGCAGAAATTGATTCAAAATCGGTGTTGCTTCATAACTGGACAGGTTGATTTCCCAGAAGTGTGATAATGGAGTTATATACTACTGTTAAGGCGCCATCTTGGGGGAGGAGTGTTTTTTTAATGAATTTACCTTGCCATAAAAAAAGGGGGGCAGGTCACTGAGGGATCTGTGACCTGTCAGAAGCCATACAGGTGAATAGATTATCAGAGTACCACATGAAGGCCGCCCCGAAGCACGAGCAGCATATCATTAACTACAAATAAAGGTTAAACAATAACCACAAGATGGATTTCATCAACCACTGTAATCCGTATAACAGCGCCACCATGACAGTGTCTGTAGGTTAGTCAACACCATCCTGCTGACAGGTTCACTTTAAGACTGCATCAAAATTTCTAGGTACACTTACACAGTCAGAGATTTAGTAGGATTATAATCAGGTGTATGAGTAACCAATTATACCAAACAGATAAATTGTTTTCAACCTATGTATGAAATTAATGTCTAGCTGAAAAAGGTGTGTAGAAGGTTTTAAACTGGGTGAGGAACAACCAAAGTCGTCTTGTAAATGTGCAGTTGTGGAAGATTTTTTTCATGTCTCCACTTCATACACCATGGAAAGACTGGGAACTGGAACAAGAAACAAGCATTACTACATCAGCAAGGTATCTCCCAGGTAAAGATTTTCAAGCACACCCGGGTACTAATATGTGCTGTTCAAGTTCTTTTGAAGAAGCACCAAGAAATGGGTAGGTTTGGAAACCGTACTCAGTGGTTGGCCAAAGAAACTTGGAGACTGTCAGCGCAGAATTACAGTTCAAGCCAAGTACAGGTGCACGGTTCTTCATGGCGGAGCCAATCATTTAAATACTTTCCCACCTGCTTGTTTTCCATCTATTTCCTCCCTTATTTTTGCTCTATGAAGCCAGAGCTATAAATCAAAGAGGGGCGAGTGGAAATAGAGGGTAAAACGAGCATATGGGAAGGTGTATTTAAATGATTGGCTCCGCTATGAAGCACCAAGCGGCGGGAGCTTGTCAGCACCAAATGACTGTCTAGAGCTTTAAACTAGAGTAATATGGGATGGGAAATATACGGCCAGGGAAAAAGTATGCAGCTAATGAATTCTTTTGAGAACCCTGCTTTTAGAAGTGGAAATAAAGAACAAAAAAATTTCTGAATTAAAATAGAGGAGCAAGAGAAGCTGAATACAAACTTAAATGTGTCTATACAAATGCACAAAGCATAGGAAGCAAACAAGGATAATTGGAGCTGCTGACACAGGAAGAGCGAGATAATGTCATAGGCATCACTGAAACTTGGTGAGATGATGCACATTAGAATACAAACCTTGAAGGCTGCAACTTATTTATTAGAAGCAGTATTAACAAGAGAGGGAGGAGGTGTTGCATTGTATATTAAGAAAACATATCTCCACAGAGAGCCTAGCATCCGAGACTGGTAGCTCTGTAGAAACTGGTTAAGAATACAAGGAGAGAAGAACAGAGAGGACACTATTGTAGGTGTTTATATAGGCAACCTTGAAAGACTGAAGATATAGATGAACTCTTTTGTTACATCAGATGTCTCTGTTCTCAAAAAAGTTCGACAGATATTTGTTGAGAATGTCGCTCAGGCACTAATAATGGTCCAGAAAATTCTTGTCTCGCTGACAATTTTGTTTCGAAAAGTAGAAGAGGATCTGCAATCTTGGACCTAATTTTTACCAACAAAAAGGAGGATGTAAAAAGTGGCTAGGAATTTAGGAGGCAGCAATCATTCTATTCTCGAGGACTCAGACTTTAAGGTTGGACTTCAGAAAAGTAGATTTGAATGGACTCATAAAGTGGATAGGAAAGATACAATGGCTGGATGTTCTAAAGGACAGAAATATCCAAGAAGGATGGGAGATTTTGCTGAACGAAATTCTGACTGCACAGTCTAGCAATCCCGAAAAGAAGGCAGAATTGGAAGCTTTTAAAGAGACCAGGATGGATGAACTCAGAAACTAGTCACTTGTTAAAAATGAAAGAAATGTATATTAAATGTAAAGAGGGGGGCATATCTAAAGAAGAATATAATGCTGTCTGCAGGGAATGCAGGGCAAGCATTAGAAGAGCTAAAGCCAGTAATAAAGTGAGGCTTGCAAGGGAGACCAAAAGTGTTAATAAAAGATTTTGGGAGTATGTCAGAAGAAAAGTCAAAGATGCTATAGGATTATTAAGGGATGAAAATGGTGAAGTGGTCAAAACTGATGTTGAGAAGGCTGAACATTTAAATTCTTATTTTACATCTGTGATCTCTAGGAAAGCAATTGTAACATCAACTCATCTTCACAGTGCCATCAAAGAAATAGAAGAATCCACACCATCTACAAAGAGATGATTTTAAATTGGTTTAAATCTCCAGGTCCATTTGAATTCTATCATATCGTGCTGAAAGAGTTAGCATTGGGAATTGCAAAACCATTAGCCAGAATCTTAGAAAAATCCTGATGTACAGGAGAAGTCCCAGAAGATTGGAGATGGGTAAATGTTGTCCCGATCTTCAAAAAATGAAAGACAATGGAGCCAGGAAAACTACATGCCAGTGAGCCGTACTTCTACTCCAGAGAAGATCTTTGAACAAATTATTAAACAGCATGTATGTAAGTACTTGGATAAGAATACAGTAATTAGCATGAGTTTGTCACAGATAATTCATGCCAGACTAATAATTTCATTTTATGATGGAATCACTGACTGGGTGGGTCAGGGAAATTTGATGGATATAGTATATCTCGACTTCAGCAAGGCTTTTGATAAAGTAGCTTATACGTATTGAAAAAATGACCAAGTATGAAATTGACAAGGCTATGGTTAGGTGGATTCATAACTGGCTTAGTGATCGTATTCAGTGGTAAGACATGGTTGCACATCCAGTTGGAAGAGTGTTTCAAGCGGGGTACCAGAAAGCTCTGTCCTGGCCCTAGTGTTCAACATTTTTATAAATGATCTAGAGAATGAATCTGAACGTAAACTAATCAAGTTTGTAGACGATACAAAGCTAGGAGGGATAGCTAACACTAGAGAAGACAGAGAAAGGATTCAGAAAGATCTAGATAAGCTTGAACAATGGACAGCGACTAATAGAATGGTATTTAACAGAGAAATGCAAGATTCTACATCTGGGCAAGAAAAACAAAAATTACATTTACCGAATGGGAAGAATACACCTAAGCAACAGTACACATGAAAAAGACTTGGGTATACTAATAGATCACAGACTGTACATGAGTCAACAGTGTGGTGCAGCAGCAAAAAAGGCAAACACAGTTCTAGGATGTATTAAGAAAAGCATAGTCTAGATCATGTGAAGTAATTATCCCCTTCCTACTCCTCCTTGGTCAGGCCTCATGTGTAGAATTCTGTGCACCACATTTTATTAAAAAATACATTGAAAAACTGGAGCAAGTACAGAGAAGAGTGACCAGGATTGTGAGTGGACTGCAAAGTATGTCCTACGAGGAACGGTTAATGGATATGTAAAAACTCTCATGGTGCTAGCATGAAATCGGGCGTTTGGTTGGGCACCGCTGGGAATATGAGCTGGTGTGAGCGACGCTGTGTAATGTTTGTGGTGGACAATTCTAGGCTGTTAATGACTGTGCTGCCACCATGTGCCTCATGGTTGCTTAGGACATTGCACACCCCATTGATATGATCCTAATCCACATGTGCACTATCACTAGATTGTTTGCCAAATAACACATTCAATTGAGCAGTTAGGGTTGGAACATGCATTTTTATAACTTTTTTGGGGACCCACCTTTTTGTGTGTCTTTGCATTGTAAATATGAGATTCTATAAAAAAAAATTGCTTTTATAAAAATGCAGTAGCTGATTTTAATAATTTACACCAGATCTGACATGAATTTTTCATGATAAGCACATCTACCTCATCAGGTCTAAGAGCTAATGTATGCAGTTAGTAATGTGAAATCTTGTGACAGATTTGCTTTCCCATAGGTTAATTAGTGCTCAGTTGAGCGCGGACATAGACCCACAGCAAGAAACTCACTAACACATTGCTGAAATTGGGGTCTCTGCTCCTACTTTATGCCACCCCCAGGCTGTAAACCTGGTGCTTGATTTTCCTTTCGTTATCTCTTAAGAAGCTGGAAAGAGTAGAGATTTTTGCAGGAGAGAAGTTTCCTGGGCGTCCGCCCTCCCATAAGATGTTCTGGTGGCGTCAGCAATAAATGGGAGTACCAGCGCAGTCTGACTGATAAAAACGTGGTGAAGGCTACTGCTTAATTGCACTTAGAAGATCTTGTTTGCGTTTTGACCTAAATTTTTATTGGCTAATGGTAACACTTTTCTCTCCCCCTAGACGTAAATGGAGCATGCAGTAATTCCAGTATTCCAACATCCACGTCAGAGATGCCAGATTATATTGTGTGAGTATAGAAACACACTGCCATTGTATTGCTTCACATTTCTGCATTTCAGTCCTGATGTTTTGGTGGTTTCTGTCATTTCATAGGAAATATGCTGCAATCTCATCGCAGGAACAGCGCCAGAGTTACAAGAATGACTTCAATGCCGAATATAACGAATACAGAGACTTGCATGCGAGGATAGAGAGGATAACCAGCAGATTTACCCAGCTAGACTCGCAGCTGAAACAGTTGTGCCAGGGTACTGAGGAGTACAAGGTAAAGATGGCTGCCCGCCGGGCATGGCTTCCAGCAGGAGATGCCCCGGAGAGTGTAGAGGAATCTGTAGCATGTCAGGAAAGCAAGAGGTTGAAGTGCGGGTTCTCACTCACTACAATTACTTGTGGTAGTGGTTCTGTCTCAGTTACAATCCATATTCCCGCAGCTGCCTGGGTATCATGTTTGGTCTTGGCTCCTGCATTCTGTGAATCCTCTCATCTCCATGCTGCTTTAGGAAACCGGGTGTTAACGTTATAGAGGAATCAGTTATAATGCTCTAAGGATGGAGTACCATTGTGAAGTCATGCTCACTCTTTCAGGATTCTGTGCCAATATACAGAGGGGAAAAAAGGATTTAGTCAGCCACCACCAATTGTGCAAGTTCTCTCACTCAAAAAGATGAGAGAGGCCTGTAATTGACAAAACAGGTAGACCACAACTATGAGAGTGAAAATGAGAAAACAAATGCAGAAATTCACCTTGTCTGATTTGGCAAGATTTATTTTGCAAATTATGGTGGAAAATAAGTATTTGGGCATTAACAAAAGTTCATCTCAATATTTTGTTCTATATCTTTTGTTGGCAATGACAGAGGTCAAATGTTTTCTGTAAGTCTTCACAAGGTTGGCACACACTTGGTATGTTGGTCCATTCCTACATGCAAATCTGCTCTATAGCCGTGATGTTTTGGGCCTGTCGTTGGTCAACACAGACTTTCAAATCCCTCCAAAGGTTTTCTATGGGGTTGAGATCTGGAGACTGGCTAGGCCACTCCAGGACCTTCATATGCTTCTTACAAAGCCACGCCATTGCCCTGGAGGTGTGCTTGAGATCATTATCATGCTGAAAGACCCATCCATGTTTCATCTTCAATGCCCTTGCTGATGGAAGGAGGTGTGCACTCAAAATTTCACGATACTTGGCCCCATTCATTCTTTCATGTACACGGATCAGTCGTCCTGGTCCCTTTGCAGAGAAACAGCTCCAAAGCATGATGTTGCCACCCCCATGCTTGTACTGGCTTAAGCAGGGGGACATGTCTGGCACTGCAGGATCTGAGTCCCTGGCGGCGTAGTGTTACTGATAATAGCCTTTTTTATGGTGGTCCTACCTCTATGCAGGTCATTCACTATGTCATCCCCCCCCCGTGTGGTTCTGGGAGTTTTGCTCACCGTTGTTTGACCCCACGGGGTGAGATCTTGCGTGGAGCCCCAGATAGATGGAGATTATCAGTGGCCTTGTATGTCTTCCATTTTCTTATTATTGCTCCCACAGTTGTTTTCATCATACCACGCTGTTTGCCTATTGCAGTTTCAGATTTCCCAGCCTGGTGCAGGGCTACAGTTTTCTTTCTGGTGTCCTTCGACAGCTCTTTGGTCTTCACCATAGTGGAGTTTGGAGTGTGACTGTTTGAGGTTGTGGACAGGTGTCTTTTATACTGATAACAAGTTCAAACAAGTGCCATTACTACAGGTAAGGAGTGGAGGACAGAGGAGCCTCTTAAAGAAGAAGTTACAGGTCTGTGAGAGCCAGAAAGCTTGCATGTCTTTAGGTGACCAAATACCGTATATACTGGCGTATAAGCAGAGATTTTCAGCCAATTTTTTTTTGGCTGAAAGTCCCCCTCTCTGCTTATACGCGAGTCATATAGCCAGGGAGTAGGTGGGGGAGGGGAAATGGGGGTGTCACATCATACTGACCCCCCCGGCGTGGTCTCTGCAGCCCCCCTGCTTGTCCCCCATAGCGCGCTGGTGTCTCCGCCTGCTTAGCACACCGGCACCTGGGCCCCAGGGACAACAGGTGAGTATGTCTTTTTTTTTTTTTTCGTTTTTAATACCTGCAGTAGCGGCAGCAGCAATATATGGGGGCATAATCTATGGGGCATCTTATGGGGTCAGCATATGGGGGCATATTCAATGGAACATCTTATGGTGGCATATTCAGTGGAGCATCTTATGGGGGCAGCATATGGGGGCATATTTAGTGGAGCATCCTATGAGGGCATATTCAGTGGAGCATCATATAGGGGCATCATATGGAGACATTAAATGGAGCATCATATGGGGGCATATTCAGTGGAGCATCTTATGGGGCATATTCAATGGAGCATCTTATGGGGGCAGCATATGGGGGCATATTCAATGGAGCATCTTATGGGGGCATAGTCAATGGAGTATCTTATGGGGGCTGCATATGGGGGCATATTCAATGGAGCCTCTTATGGGGGCATATTCAATGGAGCCTCTTATGGGGGCAGCATATGGGGGCATATTCAATGGAGCATCTTATGGGGGCAGCATATGGGGGCATATTCAATGGAGCATCTTATGGGGGCATATTCAATGGAGCATCTTATGGGGGCAGCATATGGGGGCATATTCAATGGAGCATCTTATGGTGGCAGCATAAGGGGGCATATTCAATGGAGCATCTTATGGGGGCAGCATATTGGGGCATATTCAATGGAGCTTCTTATGGGGGCAGCATATGGGGGCATATTCAGTGGATCATCTTATGGAGGCAGCACATGGGGGCATAATCTATGGAACATTTTATGGGGCAGCATATGGGGCATAATCTATGGAACGTCTTATGGGGCCATAACCTTTATGGAGCAGCATATGTGGCATATTATTCTATGGAGCATCTTTTGGGGCCATTATTAACCTTTGTGCAGCATTATATGGGGTGTATTTTGTATGGAGCATGTTATGGGGCCATCATGAACTGTATGGAGCATTATATGGGGCTCCTGATTCAATATGGCTATTCAAAAACATTTAACCTACTGATGTCTCAATTAATTTTACTTTTATTGGTATCTATCTTTATTTTTGAAATTTACCAGTAGCTGCTGCATTTTCCACCCTAGGGTTATACGGGAGTCAATAAGTTTTCCCAGTTTTTTGTGGCAAAATTAAGGGGGGTCGGCTTATACACTGGTCGGCACTTATTTTCCACCATAATTTGCCAAATAAATCTTGCTAAATCAGACAAGGTGATTTTCTGGATTTGTTTTCTCATTTTCACTCATAGTTGTGGTCTACCTATGATGTCAATTACAGGCCTCTCATCTTTTTAAGTGGGAGAACTTACACAATTGGTGGCTGGCTAAGTACTTTTTTTCCTCACTGTAGATGCAAAATTTTAGAGCATTGTCTGGATGATCTGTTCCATGTAAGCATAACACACAAGCGGACAAGTGTATATTTTTTTTTTTTTTTTTTTTGTGCAAGCAATATAAAATGTGTCCACTAGAGGTCAGCATAATACTTGTTATGTGTACTTTATCGCTCATCCATATTTTAACATGTCCTCATTAAAAAAAGTTTTTTTTTGTAGACCATCCACGATCAAATCTTGCAAGAGTACCGTAAAATTAAAAAGGTAAGCAGTCCTATTAAATATGTTGTAAACCACAAACTGTAAATTACCTTTCAGTTGGCAAGGAGAAAAGTGTGAACTTGATTTGGTTATGACTAGTAAAATCCTTGTATGACCAATTAACAGCACTTTGTACCATTGCCTATGGGTTGCACAAGACGAATATGCTACAGTCACGGACAGCACTTCATCTTCCAATTCTGACATTCATATGTATGCCGGTTGCCAGAGCATGCTGGGAGTTGCCAATATGTCAGATTATTCGGTGAACCCATAATGACAGACCTATTAGGAACTGTTGCATGTAAACCGCAAACCACGGATTAAATGTATTTTTCTGTAATACAAAGACATTAATTGTGATATTTATCAAACTTCTGGCATAATTTCTGCCAAAATAGTAATTTATGACCTACACCAGATTCTTGGTGTGTTCTTACATGCTTTATACGACTTGTCTGACAAGGGGGCGTGGCTTAAAATGCAACGCTATGCAAATGAACAGTGTAGGCTTAGACTAGGTTTTCTGAGCGACTTTGGTAAATCCGGACTGTCCATTCTGTTTGCTGTTGGTTGTGATAAATCTGCAGTAGTATGTTACATAAGGTAAATGTAGTGTCTGTTACATAAGGTAAATGTAGTGTCTTACTGATCTTAAGATGGTTTCTTCTTTCTTGCAGTCAAATCCCAAATACAGCGAGGAGAAGAACAGATGTGAATACCTTCATAATAAACTGGCTCACATAAAGAAACTGATTGCACAGTATGACCAACAGCAGTTTCAGTCGTGGCATTAATGCCCACATCCAGGTAGCGGTATCTGTGCACCTGGATATGTGACTGTTTGTTTTTTTTTGTTTTGTTTTTTTTCCTCTCCATTTCTTTTTTTTTTTTCTCCTATAAATTCTCTGTGCTGGCGATACCTATTCTCCGGTCAGCACCAGTGAAAGTATTTGCCGCACGGCGCAGACTTTTTGTTAACCTCATCCAAGTTTTTCTTGCCAAGCCAAGTAGTGGAAGCTGCACCTGGCTGAGGCACGATCTCTATAAATGCAGTTTAAGTACAATTTAATATATACATATGTATTTTTTTTTTCGTCACAGGCCTCATTATTTTTTTTATTTTTTTTGTCCGTTTTAACATTGTTTGGACTAATGAGATATACAAATGCCAAAAGAAGATATGCTATTTTTATTTCCTGAGTTATTGCTGGAATCCAATAATAAATGAATTAATACTGTTGAATGTATGCTGAGACTTCCAAGTATGGTTTTCAAATAAGTCCTATACAAAAGAAAAAAAAACATTGTAAGGATTTTAAAAAAAAAAAATATCGTTGCTGGATTCAAAATGTTAATGATTGAGGGTGGTCTTCACACTCCAAAGAGATTTTATGCTGCAAGCCAATTACTGGACCATGTTTAGTGGGGACATAGTGGTGTCAGCAGCAGACCCAATGTGATTATCAGGGATACACTGGAGGGAATGTGAATTGCACAGGGCTCTTCATTCTTCAAGCGCTCTGAAACAAGAAAGCCAGTACAAGACTCCAGCACACGTCAGAGAGAGTGTTTGTAACAAGGATTGCAAAAGAGCAGCAGGAAGCCGCAGGCTGACACTGCGCGCTACTGAAGAGCAATGAATACTCACTGCTCTCTGCGATGAAGATTCCCGGCGAGTATTCCGGCAGCTGTGCTCTGCTTGTGAGCAGCGCATGATGTCCTTGCCATGTGCGGCTTACAAGCATTAAGCAGCTGCTGGCAACAGAGCAGGGTGCTGTAAGGGAGCGGAGGAAGGTAAGTGTAATTGTTTTTTTTAATCTTTTCTGATGAGGTCATGCATACCAGGACTGGGATGGGGGCCAATCATACCAGGACTGGGATGGGGGCCAAATCATACCAGGACTGGGATGGGGGCCAAATCATACCAGGACTGGGATGGGGGCCAAATCATACCAGGACTGGGATGGGGGCCAAATCATACCAGGACTGGGATGGGGGCCAAATCATACCAGGACTGGGATGGGGGCCAAATCATACCAGGACTGGGATGGGGGCCAAATCATACCAGGACTGGGATGGGGGCCAAATCATACCAGGACTGGGATGGGGGCCAAATCATACCAGGACTGGGATGGGGGCCAAATCATACCAGGACTGGGATGGGGGCCAAATCATACCAGGACTGGGATGGGGGCCAAATCATGCCAGGACTGGGATGGGGGGACCAATCATGCCAGGACTGGGATGGGGGACCAATCATGCCAGGACTGGGATGGGGGACCAATCATGCCAGGACTGGGATGGGGGACCAATCATGCCAGGACTGGGATGGGGGGCCAAATCATGCCAGGACTGGGATGGGGGGCCAAATCATGCCAGGACTGGGATGGGGGGCCAAATCATGCCAGGACTGGGATGGGGGCCAAATCATACCAGGACTGGGATGGGGGCCAAATCATACCAGGACTGGGATGGGGGCCAAATCATACCAGGACTGGGATGGGGGACCAATCATGCCAGGACTGGGATGGGGGACCAATCATGCAAGGACTGGGATGGGGGACCAATCATGCCAGGACTGGGATGGGGGACAAATCATGCCAGGACTGGGATGGGGGACAAATCATACCAGGACTCTGGGATGGGGGACAAATCATACCAGGACTCTGGGATGGGGGACCAATCATTTCTGTCAGGATAGGGATGAATGGCCATGTGTATCAGGATAGGGGATATTAAGTACAGAACTGACCACATTTTTTGCTTCAATTTTCTTTTCTCCTAATTTCCATCTCTAAAACCGAGGTGCGTCTTATAGTCCGAAAAATACGGTACATCAAAACAATATTGTCGTCTTATGCCACATTTTACTTTATGGGCGTATATCTACTTGCCTTTTTTTGTTCCTTTTTGACAAGAGGGGGGGTTTACATTTAATAAAATAGCATAAAAATTAATCTACATATTTAATTGTGCAGGTCAATTTTTTTCCACCTGTTCAAAGGGAACCTACCAGGTCCCCCGTGACAGGTCAACCACCAGGTGTTGTGTGTACATATCTAAATTCCCTGCCTAACTGTCCTTTATTACATTATGCAGAAACAGATCTTTAGAAATACTTTTTCTAAAGTCCATTTTTGATATGTAAAGGAGGGCTTTGACTAGTCAATTGTGCGTTAGTGTCCCCAGACTAGTCAGCCCACTTAGCATGTTAGCATGTGATAACATGACTTGCAAGTGCCTGCATCATCACCTGCGCTATACTTACCTTGCGCGTGTGCTCAACTTCTTTCCCTCACTGCGTCCATCCTCTGAAGCCAGGTGTACATGTCCCAGCTTCAGAGAGGCGCACTGCAATAGAAAGTGAAAGACTTGTGATCATGCACCGTGCGCCTCTCTGAAGCTGGGACGCGTTCTACCAACCTCTGCTGCATTAGGCATTTTTGGTTTCATGCATACCTACCTAGTATTTCACAGTTCTTTTGCCAAGGGTTGAATAACTGTGGTTGAAAAGTTTTGTGAACATTCATTATACTTGTATACAAAATATATGGCAAAAGAAAGTGACATTAGACAGGTAGTGTGAAAGAAACCCAAGCAATGGTTAAGAATGTGACAGCCACTAGCAGCAGCACCACTGGTATTACCTATCCAGGCAGTAGTACTTCCGATGCAGTCACAGCAAGCTAACCTATAGATATACCACTATAAAAAGTGAAATATAATCCCTGAAAATCTTTTATACAACCAAAAAATGGGTCACTTCTGATTTAAATAGAGGATATTTTATATACTATTCCCTATGTCAGAAATAATAAAGAAACCTGACAACTAAGGGAATGGAAACTATCCCACTGTCACTACTAGGACAACCCCTTCTTTGATCCAAATGTTTGTCCCCCATAAAATATTAAAGGCTAAACTTTACTCCCTTGTCAGTCAATTAGTGCTGGCATCCCTCTCCCTGCCTTCGGGCAAATAGAACATAAGGAGGAGGATGTCCAGTCTGCAAGCTGATCTCGCACTTTCTCTTCATGCTGAATTCGACAGGCGGTGGAGACAGTGATGCCAGCGCAGATTGGGCGCCTGCGTCACGTCACAACAAATTATGATGGCCAAGTAAGGGGCATGACAAGAAGTTGTCAAAGTAGTGGACAACTTCTTTTAAAGTTTATTACAAAATATACAAGTTAAAATCCCCTTAATGCCCGCCAATACGTCTTTTTACTGACCTGAGATATAGCAGAATAGCATCCCCATACAGGTGACAATCCAGCAGTTGTCGGCTGTACACTATAGCTGACAACTTGCTGTATCAGCCACGATCAGTGTTTGCACCATCCATATTTGTTTAACCCCTTAGATGCTGCTGCCAATAGTGACTACATTGATTCAATACTCCAGCATTCGTGGGTTCCTTTCCTGGGCGTGAAGCATCTGGCAAAATTTGGTTTCATAGCGTGGATCTAACAGAGTGGCAACACATGCAGTGTTGGTGGCTGGGTAATAATGAGGTTCGTTTCCTCCGTCCTCTTCCGCCAACCACGAACAACAGAGAGGGGAGAATTATCCTCTTCATCTGACAGTTGCTCGCCCATCACCTCTTTCTCCTCAATTTGTTCCTCGGATCTTGCACCTTAGATAAGTTTGTGTGTTATCACCAGCCCCCCTCAATCGCAGTAATCCACCCTCCCTTGGCACCCGCATGTGTGACGACAGTCTTGAACTTGGAGACATTGTTATCCCTTCCGCATCCTCTTCTTCTGGCACCACTATCTCCTCCCGTAGGCTATTCAAAATCTGCTCCAGCATATAGATGAACTGAATAGTGATGCTGACGACGACATAGTCAGCGCTAACCCTCTTAGCAGCCATTTCAAAACTGTGTAGAAGGGTGCAGAGGTCCTTAATCTGTGCCCACTCTGTAAACGTGATATGTGCCATGTCTGTACTGCTTTGGCCCAGGCTATACGATATGACATACTGCGTCGGGGCTCGTTGCTGCTGCCACAGTTGCTGCAACATGTGCATAGTGGAATTCCACCTTGTTGGCATATCAACCTGGTAACTGACATGGACAAAGACCTCTGTATAGATGTAAGTAGGGCCGCCACCAAGTTCGCACCGTTATCGGACACAGCCTTCCTTGGATGCAGGTTCAGCGGAGACAACCATTGATCAAACTCTGCCTGGAGAGCTGTCCACAACTCTTCAGCTGTATGACTGCGATCTCCAAGGTGTAACGAATGGAAGCGGAGGCAGAGATGGTGAAGTTCACATTCGTTTTTATTTTTTAAGTGGAACCTCGGGACCACGGTCTGGGGGGCTCCGAAGGGGGCGTGACTAGTGAGCCCCGGGCACCCGTAGTAAAGCCCCTCAGGCAGGGCCAGAATGGAATACCCAGAGGACACAGGTGCTACCTCCAGTTAGACCCCGAACACGTGGCAGCTGTCCCAACGGGACCAAAAGGGATAACAAAAGTTACAGCAGAGTCCGTAATGCGCTGGGTCCTGGATCCGGTTAGTTGGTAAGGAGTCGGTTCCAGTGACCTTCACACAGTCCTTGGACTCGGATGGCTGTAGGCGGAACGGGATGGCTTAGGCCCAGATGGTTGCTGATATAACCAGGTAACACAGGATACTGATATGCTGTGGAAACAGAGAGCATTAGACAATGCACAGAGACATGATAGATACTCATTGCTCCGGTGCTCTCCCTATGGAGGAGAGGCCAGAAATAGCAGCCAGTGAGCTGCCAATGGTTAATTGTATTTTTTTGAATAATGCGCGCCGCCCCTTTAAGAAGGCAAGAGAGCCGGCGGGCGGGCCCTAATAGTCTTAGCTACAGATCTCCTCTCAGGGCGGCAGGAGGGAGGACAGAACGCTGAGCAGCAGCATGAGATCCAGAGGGGGCCGGCTGCTGCCTATGTGAGGCTCGAGGTGAGTGCCCAGAACGGAGCGCAGCGGCAGGCCTGAACGCAGCGCCAGGACGGGGGCCAGGTGTAACACAAGGCAAATCAATTTTAATACTGCCTGATTGCGGTTAGCCCTGGCTGCGCAGTACGGAGGTGGTGGGGATTCGCTCTTCACTGTTGGAACGCGTGTCTCATTAAGGCAGAGGTTGAGGAGGCAGAAGCAGTGGAGGAAGTGTTAAATGTAGAGGTTTGTCCTGCAAGCCTTGGGGATTCCAAGACTTGTGGAGCAGTGCCTGTCCTCACAGCCACCAGTCACCCAGTGCCCAATCAGCAAGATGCAACGCCCTTGGCCATGCTTACTCATCCAAGTGTCTCTGGTGAAATGCACCCTGGCAGACAGATTTAGTAAAGGAACGGGTGATGTCTGCGACATACTGGTGTAGCGCAGGCCAGCTTTCTTAGAAAAGTAATGGCGGATAGGTAATTGGTACTGGGGGACTGCGACGGCCATCAGCTTTCGGAAACTGTCTGTATCTACCAGGTGGAAAGGCAGCATTTCCGTGGCCAACAGATTGGAGATGGAGTTCAAGCTCTTATATTTGTCATGCGTAGGAGGAAACAATCTTTTACGTGACAACTGCGAAACCGTGGGCTGGCGGCAGTGCTTAGAGAGGGTGGAGTATGGTGAACAGCACGAACTGCTGGACCGTGAGAGGTGCAGGCGGAGATGTTACTGTGGTTTGAGAAACTAGTGTGCTCGTTCTCTGAGAAGTCAAAAACAGCAGGCATGTCCCCTTCCTTTACAGTTGACAGTGGGCTCTCAGTTGGCGTGACTGGAGCGGGTAAAGGGCCTGAGGTTCTACGTTCAAAGACCTGCGTCTCAATAGTTGGAAGGTTCTCGGAGTATGAAGCTGCAGTTGTGCTTGATGGGGCGGCTGACCGCATTTTTGTGCAGTGGGATTCCCACAGTAAAGCATGTTGATTGCGAAGGTTCATACTTGTAATAGTCAAATTATTGCACTTTTTACCTCGAGTTTTTTTTTGCACAGTTGGCAGATTACCTGAGTTGGTTCATCCTTTGCAGTGTCAAAAAGGGCTAGGCAAGCCTTGACATCCCTGCGAGCTGCAGACCCGCTGACGCTGCTGGTCACAGGCACAGTTGTGGCTGAGGATGCATTGCTCATCGTGGCTGCATCACTACGTGTCTGCGACGTACGGCGCAATGTAACCTTGTCTTCCTCCTCAGATGACCTACTCATCTGTGTGCCTCTATGTTGACGCTAACTGGGATCTAACACATCATCATCCTCCTCTGTTTTATCACATTCCTCGCTCTTGGCATCATCCTCTTCCTGCCCTGACAGCACAGTACAGTCCGCATGAGCCTCAGATATGAGTCTCACCAGGATCACCTCTCCCCCAGGAGTTAACGTTTGATAGCGAGGGTCAGGATGCTGTTAGGACCCTAATTCGTCCTGCCCCGGATCCAAGCTAAAAAAAAAAGTGTTGGGCAGCGGTGCAGATTTCCTCCTCTTGACTGTGTGAAACTTTTGAGTACACTTCTGCTGACCATGGCATACAATGTGTAAACAGCTCTTCAGACTCGCCCATCTGTGGTTCCGTGCAGTCAGTTGTACGGTTGGAGAGTTGGGATGCAGGGGGAAGCAAGGGGAATTTGGGTGCCAAATCTGTGGACCGGTATTGGGTGTGATGTTGAGGTGGCGGAAAAGGAGGAGAGGCCACATGAAGCTGTGCTTGCCATCCATTCAAGCACTCTTTCTGGGCATCATCAACAAGGCGTGCTGCTACCAAAGAAAGGTAGTGGTGTAGCCGGTCCAGTAACATAAGTTGTCAGTTGTGTTTGCATAGGACGTGATGTTGCTTCACTAGTGCTTTCACAAATATTACCACCTACCCCACGTACACCAAGCCAAATTCCCCTTCCACCACGGCCTTGCTTTTTCCCAATCCTGCTGCTCAGATGGTGTGGTAGGAGCACAGTATTAGCAAAAAAAAATTAGATTTTAAACTCAGCACCACCTCTGCAAACAGCTGAACTTCAGCGGCAGTAAATTCCAAGTTGGCGTGCTATATTGTGTTAGTCACAGAAAAAAAGAATTGTTTGAGTGTGGATGAGGCCTATATGACAAAGATATTCTACAAAGCATTTTGAAAGTCAGGTCCCCTACTATATAAAACAAGGAACAGAAGGATTTTTGGGTGGTCTCTGGATCAGGCCTCTACAGCTTAATTTCAACCCAAACAAATGACAAAGTGTGAATCATTGGTTGTTTAACTTTTTGCAACTGAAAAATTTATACCGTATATCCTCGTGTATAAGCCGAGATTTTCAGCACACTTTTCTGTGCTGAAAATGCCCCCTCGGCTTATACACGAGTCATTGTGCAGAAACCAGCGGGGGAGGGGGAGCGGCGGCAGGAGCCAGTGGCTGGGACATCATACTCACCCCTCCTATGCAATCGCTGAACGTCCCCTGCATCCTCCGTTGTCCCAGGGCTGACAGCTGCTTCCTGCATTGAGCGGTCACATGCTACCGCTCATTAAGGTCATGAATATGGACGTGACTCACATAGGTGTGACATCCATATTCATGACCTTAATGAGCGGTACCATGTGACTGTTCAATGCAGGAAGAAGCTGTCAGCCCTGGGACAACGGAGGATGCAGGGGACGTTCAGTGATTGCACAGGAGACTGAGGAGGACGGGGGGAGCACAGAGCAGGATTGGGGAGCACAGGAGCATGGAGCAGGACGGGGGGAGCACAGCGGAGCATGGAACAGGACGGGGGGGAGCACTGAGGAGGACGGGGGTGCACTGAGGAACATGGAGGAGGACAGGGAGCCGAGCCATACATAGAAGGATGGGACTGGGGAGCCAAGCCATGCATACTGGGAGGGGGGAGAGCCACACAGAACAGGACAGGGATGAGGGGACAATGAATACCCGGCTTATACTCGAGTCAATAAGCTTACCCAGTTTTCCGTGGCAAAATTAGGGGCCTCGGCTTATACTCGAGTATATACGGTATATTTTTTTTAATGTGCCTTAGGTCTGCAGACCGTTTAATATCACCACAGTACAAAATGACAAGGTGGGATACAGCAGGATGTTTCTCATTTAGCTACTGAAAAAATATTATTTAGAATTATTTATTATTTAGAATTCTATACTTGTGCATGGAGCACAATAGAAGCCGTGCACAACACACTTGTAGAACATGTGCCCTGCTGGCTTTCTGTGGCCAAAAAAAAGTGCTGGAAGGTAAATTTACCAGCCACACTGGACACTATCTAGCTACATTATCAAACATTTTTGATAAAGGATGACTCGAGCGTTTGAAATAAGTAATTATATCTTGCCAAGTGAACTTTGTCATTGCCATGGTTTTTTTTCTTAAGACGCAATTTCTATTAAATTTTTGGATTCAAAGAAGTTGGAACAAACCCATCTCCTTTCTCTCATCAGTACATAAATCTGAAACTGCTCTCACATTTTTGCACAGCTTTTAAGAAACCATTCCTTCACTTTCAAAAGGGGCAAACCTATTCCTGCTCCCAAAAAAAGGAATAATTTTTGGTAAATAACTTTTGGTTAAAAAGTCAATGTTCAGTTTGCAAACAGAAAACCTATTGATAATCCCAAAATAAGGATATTTTTTGCACTGCTTAAGATCTCGCTCCCTCTCTTTTCAAACAGTGAACCTTTTTGCTTCCAAAATTGATAAGTGTTTAAGGGAATCTCTCACCATGTTTTTACTACCTGATCTGAGACCATCACAATCTAGAGAGACAGATTCTCGTTGCAGTGATGTCCCTTATTAGGCTGCCTAGTGTAGTTTTGATCTCCTGTTAAACAGTGATTTTATTTCTCGGGGACTAGTAAACCTGCTGCCATATAGTTCAACCATGCCCTTACCACTGATTGGCAGGTTTGGTAGCTTTCTACCTATACTGTACACAATCAGTGGTGGTGGTGGGGGGGTTATGCAGAACTCTGCTGCAGATCTATCAGTTGTCTGTGGAGAAAACGGTGATTTCTATCAGAATGACAGGACCAGGAAAGATATTTGAACAAATTATTAAACAGCATGTATGTAAGTAGTTGGATAAGAATACAGTAATTAACCAGAACCAGCATGAGTTGGTAGGAAACAAGTTATGTTCGACTAATCCAATTTCCTCCTTTGATGGAATCGCTGACTGGGTGGAGCAGGGAAATGCGGTAGATATAGTATCTCAACTTCAACAAAGCATTTTATAAAGTATCTCACACTGTCCTTATTGAAAAAAATGACCAAATATGGGATTGACGAGGCTACGGTTAGGTGGATTCATAAGTGGCTCAGTGATCGTCCTCAAAGACTGGTAATAAATGGTTTCACATCCAATTGTTTCAAGTGTAGTACCACAAGGCTCTGTCCTGGCTCCAGTGTTGTTCAACATTTTTATAAATGATATGGGAACTGAATGTAAACAAAATATTTTCACACTATGCAAAGCTAGAAGGGATAGCTAATACTAGAGAAGACAGAGAAAGAATTCAGAAATCTCCCGATAAGTTTGATCAATGGGCAGCGACTAATAGAATGGTATTTAACAGGGAGAAATTCAGACTTCTACAAGAAAAACGAAAATTATATCTATAAAATGGGAGTAATAGACCTAAGCAACAGCACGTTTGAAAACGACTTGTGTTTACTAATAGATCACAGACTGCACATGAGTCAACAGTGTGATGCAGCAGCAAAAAGGCAAATGTAGTTGTAGGATGTATTAAGAGAAGCAAACTAGATCACGTAAAGTAATTATCCCCCACTTACTCCTCCTTGGTCAGGCCTCACCTGGAATACTGTGTACTGTTCTGGGCACCACATGTAAAAAAAAAAGACATTGAAAAACGAGCAAGTACATAGAAGAGTGACCAGGATGGTGAGTGGCCTGCAAAGTATGTCATACAAGGAACGGTTAACCCCTTAGTGACAGAGCCAATTTGCAGCTTAATGACCAGGCCTATTTTTCAATTCTGACCACTGTCACTTTGAGGTTATAACTCTGGAACGCTTTAAAGGATCCTGCTGATTCTGAGATTTTTTTTGTGACATATTGTACTTCATGTTAGTGGTAAAATGTCTTCGATATGACGCGTTTACTTAAAAAACGGAAATTTTGCCGTTTTCAAACAAATTTTTATGCCCCTAAATCAGAGAGATGTCACACAAAATACTTAATAAATAACCTTTTCCACATGTCTACTTCAATACAATTTTGAAAACCACATTTTTTTTGTTAGGAACTTTTAAGGGTTAAAAGTTGACCAGCGATTTCTCATTTTTACAACAAATTTTACAAAAACTTTTTTTTTTTAGCGACCCCATCAAATTCGGAGCGGTCAATATGACAGAAAATATCCAAAAGTGACACCATTCTCAAAACTGCAACCCTCAAGGTGCTCAAAACCACAATCAAGAAGTTTATTAACCCTTTATGTGCTTCACAGGAACTGAAGCAATGTGGAAGGAAAAAACATTTAACTTTTTTTTTTACAAACCTTTTACTTCAGAACCAATTTTTTTTATTTTCACAAGTGTAAAAAGAGAAAATAAACCACAAAATTTGTTGTGCAATTTCTCCTGAATGCGCAATACCTCATATGTGGGGGTAAACCTCTGTTTGGGCCCATGGCAGAGCTCGGAAGCGAAGGAGCGCCGTTTGACTTTTCCAATTCAGAATTGGCTGGAATTGAGAATGGACGCCAGGTCGTGTTTGGAGAGCCCATGATGTGTCTAAACAGTGGAAACCACCCACAAGTGACACCATTTTGGAAACTAGACCCCTAAAAGGTCAGATTAATACATTGTGAATACAGTCTAAAAAACTGTTGGCCAGTATAGCCCCTTGTCTCAAAATCATGTAGTCTTTGCAGAACTCTAGGATTTAGGGCATTCTGCTGATGTCTTGAGAAAAACGGCCCATAGACTAGAATATGAACGCCGAGTTATTTTCTAGGAACAGACTTTCTATTGCTGACCCAGTTGGTAACCTCTTTGGACTTGGTTTCCTTAGAGTTGCCTATGAGAGAGTGCCACGCCAGTTTATGGGCAGGATCTGGTTTTGTGTTCACTTCTATGGGGTTGATCTGGAATACAAGACACGGTGAATAGATAGGAGCGGTGCGATTTCTAGAGTGAAAAGGGCTCATATGGGTGCCCTCAAAGCAAACCTATATGGAGGATATACCTGATTTGGTAAGGATGTAGGAGAAGCTTGCAGTTAATCGGTTGCGTTTTTGATCAATTAAATTTTCCACCATTGACAAGTGTTCATGAAAATGGATCACATTTCCGAAGACGTGCGCCGGGGCTTGTATGCCAGTTCTTGTAAGTTAAAGGAGCTTTGCACTAGTTGGCTCCTTTTACAAGACACAATTTGCTTGTTGTGTAGCAGACTGAAAAATAAAGAACATGGCTTTAATAGATACTGGATATTCAAAGCCTCTCTGTCAAGCTCAAGGGAGTGAAAAGCTATTGAAACCCTTTGGCTTTGTGCCTGTTGGTAATATGGCCTTCTTTTTACATACCCATTCAAGCCCAGCCACATGCCAGCCTTCTGCCTGATGAATTTGCTTTGTACAGGGGTAGGAGATAGAGAATGCCTTCACCAGGTTTTACAGATGCTGTATATTTTATTAAATATTTGAATCCCATTGTACACTATATTAAGCAATCCTAAAAAAAAAAAAAAGTCATATCAAGTGCAAACAAGTCAGGTGATACATGACTTCTAGTGTTTTAAACGGTGGTTCTTGTGTATTCCCTTATGCCAATAATAGTTCTGCACCACCATGTTTCATAGTAGGCATGCTAATTTTTAGATGGTATCTTGCTCATATTTGCCAGAAAAAGCAATCATTCTTTCCCATAATTAATAAAAATGAAGTACCTTTTACACCAATATGGCCCATATCCTTTGCCTATTACCTGTCCTCGCTGCATCCTGTACCTTTGCCCTGCATGGGTGCCTATCACTTCTGGTACAGGTGAGTGGCAGTAGCACAATGCAATTTCATTATCACTGATGTAATCTTTCATGAGACTGCTTAGTAGGGGCATAAATCCTTCCATGTAACACAACCTACCGGGCCCTCTGTAATGTGTTGAATGACCTGTGATTGGATCTGTCTCATCTTCCATTCTGCAGGAAAACAATAGCTTCGTATCCTGTTATGGATTTAGGCAATATTTAGCGCCACATAGTCAGGTTGGCTCTTCTGAAATGTGCATATAATCTCT
Source organism: Dendrobates tinctorius (assembly GCF_039654945.1). NCBI lineage: Eukaryota > Metazoa > Chordata > Amphibia > Anura > Dendrobatidae > Dendrobates > Dendrobates tinctorius. The sequence continues at coordinate 111,040,996 of NW_027361679.1, read as the reverse complement.
AGCTTTAGTACAGTAGTCCTATTAATGCCTAATCTCTTGTGTCCTAATTTGTGACGTGGACGTACTGTGTGAGCGGGTCATTGCTCATAAATAAGTCAAGCCCTGTATACATGTTGGCAGTGCTCCGTTTCTACTTAGTGTCTTGTGATGGCCTACGGGAAAATATTGTCATCCACTATGGGTGCTGCTTTGTATAAAGGAAAACATTTGGAGCAACAGAAGTTTCTGGTAGTATTCATGTCACTTTATTAGTATTCGTGTTGCTCCAGTTGTGTTTTTCCTGAAAAAGCGGTGTTTGTAGCAGGGCCATGGAGTCAGTAATCCAAACTTCTGACTCTGACCCCACAGCAATGGTCTCTACTGAGCATGTATATAAAATGCAGCACAGATTCATCTCAAGTAAAAGCCGAGATCCTTAGAACAGGAACAGAACATAGGACATTTCAGAACTTTCCCAAATTATGGAAACCTTTACAGCCCATCCTGCACTGTAGTACTGTATCCAATGTATTATATTAGAGGTGTCAGTCCATTTTATACCGACTCCACCAAAATGCACACTGCCTCCGACTCCTCATCCCTGGTTCGCAGTGTATTACAATATTTTGGTGTATTCACTTGGTTTTTTGACATGACTGATTCGGAGATTGGGACCCATCCATGGCACAAGCGAAGAACATTGATACGCGCTGAGTGCATGTACTAGCAGACATTCACAATCTCTGTTAAAGGAATGTGTTGTTAGAAAATGACCTATTTGCATCAAGTTTTTATGCTAAACAATATTTAAGCTTTTTATTTCAATTTTTTAATGTCACTTTATAAAAAAAAACGACTTTTTACACTGATCTATGGGCTTCAAAATGTACTGAGTAGTGATGAGGGAACATGCTCGGATAAGGTGCTATATCCGAGTGTCTTCAGCGTGCTCGAATACGATGTTCCGAGTCCCCGCGGCTACATGTTTCACGGCTATTTGGCAGCCGCAACACATGCAGTGATTGCATAACAAACAGGTAATCCCTACACGTGTTGCTGCTGTCAAACAGCCGAGACATGCACACACGCTGACTCGGAACATGGTATTCAAAGACACTCGGATAACACCCAAGCATGCTCTGATAACATCTTATCGAGCATGTCCACTCATCACTAGTACGGACACATCTTGTTCTGTAGAGGTCACTTTTCATCAGTGATTGGGTATGATCACAGTAATTTAATATAATCTAGGTCATTTTTGGCATGACGTATTCCAGGAGGCAGCCATGCTTGAACCCAACTGGCGACCGTGCTATCCACTATTTTAACTTGTGTGATTACTTTTTCAAGAGTTTACGAGGAGATTCACAATTAAATCACAATTTGGATGACATGTACACTTTGGCATCATAGCTGAGGCCCTAAGTGGCTTATGAATACACCATATGATCACTAGCAACACCAATATAATCAGTAATTCCAATAACTGAATGCATTAGGCATGTGGTGTTTTTTCTTTATTTTTCCTTAATGAGTACAACATACGATTAATCTAATGGCTTCCTTGAAACCAACCTGAAGAGTATTGCTGGTGTGAACAATACGTTGCGTTCTTGCGGTCACGTTTGTCTGGCTCCCCTCAATTGGCTCTATGGAGAGACGCTAATTGCGGGCACGTGACGAAACTATGCAAATCACATACATGTGACCACTGGGAATAATGACCGCGTGTACCGCACAGAGTGACTGCAGACTTTTGTCCCAAGCCTGGACAACCCCTAATAAATCTAAAATGTTTTAGAGATTAGTTCCGTGTTTAGGAGTACTGAATCAGAGGGCTAAGTATTGCAATACTCTGCATTGTCTATGAATACCGGCGTCGGATGCTTGGCCGGTCCAGGCATTGGAAATTTCCACTGTCTAATGAGATGCTGCTAACTAGTCCTGGAAATTTCCACCAGCATCCTCCATTCAGCTTCTCATTAGCCATTCTGACAGATTCGAGATTCTTCACCCCCAACAACAGTATCACACTGCTCTGGAATCCAACTCCTAAGCAGACACCATTTCTCCCAGAGATATTTCACTGCCAGTATTACACACTTTACACAAGTGCACATTGTGATTATAATGCAAGTCATCTTAAAACGGAACGGTCAGTTTATAAACCTTTTTTTTTTTTTTTTTTTTATATTGCAGGCTTTGAATAGTGTTGCTAAAAGTTTTACAAAGTGGTGGTTACACTAACTTTGACATACATTGAGGAAACTAAGTATTTGATACACTGCCGATTTTGCAAGCTTTCCCACCTACAAAGAATGGAGAGGTCTAATTTTTATTGTAGGTACACTTAACCTGTGAGAGACAATCTTAAAAATAAAAAAAATCCAGAAAATCACATTCTATGATTTTACATGATTAATTAGCATTTTGTTGCATGAAATAAGTATTTGATGCAATAGAAAAACAGAACTTATTTGGTACAGAAACCTTTGTTTGCAATTACAGAGGTCAGACGTTTCCTGCAGTTCTTGACCAAGTTTGCACACACTGTAGCAGGGATTTTGGTCCACCCCTCCAAGCAAATCATCTCCAGATCTTTCAGGTTTAGGTGCTGTCACTGGGAAACATTGAGTTTCAGCTCCCTCCAAAGATTTTCTATTGTGTTCAGGTCTGGAGACTGTCTAGGCCACTACAGGACCTTTAAATGCTTCTTATGGAGACATTCCTTCGTTGGCCCAGGCTGTGTGTTTCAGGTCATTGTCATGCTGGGAGACCCAGCCTCGACACCTCTTCAATGCTCTTACTGAGGGAAGGATGTTTTTGGTCAAAATTTTGCAATACATGGGCCCCTCCAGCCTCCCTTCAATACTTTGCAGTCATCCTGTCCATTTTGCAGAAAAGCACCCCCAAATTACGATAATTCCCCCACCATGCTTCACAGTTTGGATAGTGTTGTTGGGGTTTTACTCATCCCCCCCCATTCTTCCTTCAAACACGGCGAGTGAAGTTGATACCAAAAAGTTCTATTTTGGTCTCATCTGACCACATGACCTTCTCCCATACCTCCTCTGGATCATCCAGATGGTCATTGGCCAACTTCAAACTGGCCTGGACATGTCCTGCTGTGAGCAGGGGGGCCTAGTGCACCCTACAGGATTTTAATCCATGACAGCGTAGCATGTTACTAATGGTAATGTTTGAGACTCTGGTTCCAACTCACTTCAGGTCATTGATCAGGTCCTTTCATGTAGTTCTGGGCTGATTCCTGACCTTCCTCAGAATCATTCTTACTCCATGAAGTAAAATCTTGCATGTAGCCCCAGACCAAGGAAGATAGAAAATGCAAGAAACAAGTTAAATGTCAAACAATGGTGCCAACAGTTGTCGCCTTCTCACCAAGCTGCTTGCATATTGTCATGTAGTCCATCCAAGCCTTGTGTAGGTCTACAAGTTTGTTCCTGGTGGCCTTAGATAACTCTTTGGTCTTGGCCATGGTGGAGAGGTTGGGGTGCAATTGAGTGTGTGGAGAGGTGTCTTTTATACAGGTAACCAGTTCAAACAGGTGCAATTAATACAGGTAATGTGTAGAGTAGGAGGGCTTCTTAGTTTTTCTTTAACGGGTCTGTGAGAGCCAGAATTCTTGATGGTTGGTAGGTGATCAAATACTTATTTAAATGCAATTTAATTATTTAAAAATCATACAATGTAATATTCTGGGTTTTTTTTTAGATTCTGTGTCTCACAGGTGAAGAGTACCTATGATAAAAATTTCCAGACCTCCATTCTTTGTAGGTGTGAAAACTTGCAAAATCTTCAGTGTTTCAAATATTGATGGACGAGACCACACAGGTGGCTGACCCACCTCACCTAAACTCCATTGCAGTGGCTGCCCTTTTTTTCAGGCAAGATGTCGGGGTTTTTTTTTCTCCCACTAGTTTAATTGAGTAATATACAAAGCATATAATTAGTTGCTAAGGCTAAATAAAAAAGGAAAGGAAAATACATAAGCACTTTGCAATCAGCTATTTCATATCTTCTTAAATACATACGTGTGAAATGAAACCTATGACAAATGTGTTAGTCAGGCTAATAATATTGGAGGATACAGATCTTGTGATTACAGCTAGTGTAGTTACTGACTGAGGGATAGCCCACTAATGAAAGACTGAGCAGTGTATATGGTAAGGGCTGATGCACATCACATATTCCCAGCATATGTGCTATTAATCTCGCTGTGGCCGGCGTCCATAGGATACTCAGATTTCTACTATACATCAATACTTTAGTGTTGCTGTATATAATTTAAGTGATCGGATGATCCCAGGTTTAAGACCCCCAAGGAGACTACAAAATGTTAAAAAACCACAGGTACAGCAAAAATAAAACAAAATCCTCTTCTCCCACATTAAAAATTAGCGAAATACATTTTTTAAAAATGTATCGTTGCGTCCAAAACATGCGGATATTGAAATATAAAGGTAATTAACCTGATTGGGTCAACTCAAAAAAAAAAAAAAAATATGAATGACAATGAGTTATGACTCTTCAAAGAAAATTAGGAAAAATGAAAGCCTACAAAAAAATGCAAAACAATCACTTGTCATGAATAAGGCTTCTCCTAAATATTTTGATATGACATTTCATCAAGAATCCCAAAATGACATCATTCAGGAACTTGAACCAGGGGTATTTGTAAGATCAAGGATAGATGGAACTGTGACCACCTTCCGGAAAGTCTGAATGATTGGACCATCTCATATCGTATGCCTAGCACTTGTACATGCACACTTAGGCTGCGTTCACACGTTGTGTTTTTTTTGCGGCGATTTTCCGCTGCAAAAAACCTATCCCATACAATCCTATGAGATTCCGTATTGCTGTGCTAATGCTGCGGATTTTACCGCTGCAGAATCGCATCGCGGTAAAATCCACAGCATGCGCATTCTTTTTGCGGAATCGCGGTGATTCCGCACACACAGGATTGCATTGATCTGCTTTTCACATGTGGCTATGCCGACCATGCGCAAAGTAAGTGGATCATGTGCGGATGGTACCCAGGATCTGGAGGAGAGGAGACTCTCCTCCAGGCCCTGGGTACCATAATCCTGTAAAAAATAGAATAAAAATAAAAAATAGTGATCTCACCCTCCGGCAGCCCCCCGAAATCCTTCCCGCCTCTCGCCACGCTCCCGGCATCTTCCGGTCCCAGTAATGCTTTGCGCAAATGACCGCGGTGATGTCGCACTCTTCCGAGTGTGACGGCATCTCAGGTCCTTCGCGCAAAGCATTACTGGGACCGGGAGTGCCGCAGAGCAGATTGGGGGCCGTCGGAAGGTGAGAATAATATATATATTATTTTTATTATTTTAACATCCTACCTATCACATTCCAAGAGATGCTAATTGCTTGGAAATGCGCAAGCGAAAAATGTTTGCAAAACGCTTGTTTTCCTTGGGAAAACGCATGCGAATTTGCATGCGTTTTACCGACAGCGGAAATGTTGTGGAAATGTCCACAGCATTTCTGCAACGTGGGTACATAGCCTTAATGTAGTCAGTGAATAGCAAGAACCCAATCTCAGAGGGTATCTGTTACAGAAAAAAAAATCAGTGTAATCTGCAAATATTTTCTTTCTTTTTAGAAAAATATGAAAAATGTTAATTTTTTTTTTTTTTTAACTTTTAAACAAGAGAGAGAAGCTGTTTAGCCGCAATGAAAATTTACAGTTATTCAGATTACTCAGCCATGTGTCTCAGCAGCTGGTTGATTAGCGGTGCCTGAAACGGTCATGGCCAGGATCTGTGTGACAGATTCCAAAAGCAGCAGCTGACAGCACTTCAGAAACGGGATGCACTTTCAGAATCCACAGGACCCAATTGGAGAATACATATCAAAAAATAGAGAAGAACAGCATACAATCCGGGTATAAAAAAAAAAAAAACGATTAACTCTTTGTTTTGCCATAATGGAACTTTTTCAAGACCTAGATTGGATGCTTTTTTTTTTTTTTTAGGAACTGTGTGACATGCATCTTCTTTAGCTAGAACTACATCCAGAGTGAGGAGATGAAAGGGCGAGTGGTCTATATGTAACATTGGCCTACGGCACCAAGAGATCTTATCCAGGCCATGAAAAGGGTTTTACATTGTTGCACCAAAGGTTTAAACTGATTGTTGCTTATCTACACAGGAGCGTACATACCGGGTGAGTCATAAAGGACGGACGTTTTTAAACTAATCATAAAATCGTTAAATATTTATTAAATATAAATGTATTCACAGATTTGGTTACGTATACTAATAGCATTTGACAAATTCAAGTGTGGAAAACAACATCTGCCATGTGGTGGCCATTATCAGTGATGCATTTCCAAAGGCGTTCTTGGAAGTTGGCATCAACACGTTCCAACACAACTCTGTCGATTTGGGCAACTTCCACTCGAATAGCTTCCTTCAGTTCTTGTAATGATCGAGGCTTAAGCTTGTATACACATGATTTGAGGTGACCCCATAAGTAATAATCGCACATGGACAGGTCTGGGGACCTAGGAGGCCAATTAATATCGCCAAACCTGGAAATGATGCGACCAAGGAAGAGAGGGCGAAGAACGTTCATTGTTGCTCCGGCTGTGTGGGCCGTTGCCCCATCTTGTTGAAACCACACACTAGAGATGGGGATATGTTGCCGTCGTAACTCAGGAACAAAGAAGTTATTTATCATGGCGATATAACGTTGTGAGTTCACGGTAACAGTATTGCCATTATCGCCTTCGAAAAAGTACGGACCGATCACGCCATATTTGCCCATAGCGCACCACACCGTTACCTTAGGGCTGTGCAGCGGTACGTGCCGTTCGTGGAGCCCCCGGTGGTCGTTTGTTCATTAGTGTACCTCGTGTACGGAGTGCTTCAACCCAACGTAGGATAGTGTTACGAGCGGGAACAGCTTGATTTCTGTGAATATTGAAATGACGCCGAAACTCACGCTGAACGGCTGTGATACACTCATTATTCTTGACAAAACTGTCGTACGCAAAAACGCGATGTTCTATCGTCCACGGCACCATAGCTTAAACTGAAACTAAAATAAAAACAATGCTTTCACCTCACAAACATAACCCCGCCTCCCGCACATCTCTACCTCCACCTGGTGGTGAGTTATAGCCACTTCAAATACATCCGTCCTTTATGACTCACCCGGTATAAATCTCGATGCTCAAAAGCTAAAGTCCTAGTTGATCACCAATGTCCTTCTGACCCCCACCCCAAGAAGAAAAAAGTAAAAAAGTTGGAGATTGGGCGCGGTCATTGCACTTAGATGCAGTTAGAGAAGGATATTGTGTCACTACTCACGGATAAGGCATGAAGGGTAGTCAAGAGGTCCGAGGTCAAAAGCCAAGAGATTACATCATGGACTGAGGGGTGAGACAAAGGTGTAGTCCGGCGGAAATGGTCACAGGTCAATATTCCAAGAAGGTAGCGGATCACGACAAAAAGGGCAAGGCAAAAGAAGGGCCAGCACAAATCCTAGATTGAGCAGCAAAGATCATAATTCCAGACAAGGAGCACAGAGCAAGCACAAACCTCATGAGAAATGCTACAATTGGCAGCTATCAGAGGCAGAGAGCTTTGGTTAAATAACGAGGTAATTATTGTGGACAAGAGACACATGGATTAAGCCCCTGCACACCCTGATCCAGCTAGACTTGTCACTCCAGACACTGACATCTCCGCATGCCCCAGCATCCGATTGGAAGGCTGAGCTGTCCACCACCATACTGACAGCTCAGCACACCCCATTCCTAGATTGGACGCAGAACTGTCTTTCACTGCGTCCAGATACTCAAGTAGGAATCGTGACAAACATACCTCCCAACTTTTAACCCCTTCATCCATGAGCCCATTTTTTTCACTTTCCTTACCAGGCCAAATTTTACAATTCTGATCAGTGAAGTACTTAACGGGGTGAAGTACTTTTAGAAAAGTGATGTCCCAAACAACTGGATAGAAGTAAAACAAAGCCAATACCCATCCTCCTCAAATCCAGTGCAAGGCTCCCAGCTGCTGTTTCCTTCTCGGTGTTTCGGCTGCAGCGGTGAAGGCACGTTTGACAGCACACATCACAGCTGCAGTCAGTCCCTCAGCTCGGAGGCTTGTGCAGTCTGTCAATAAAGTTGCTAAGTTCAGTGATTGGCTGCATGAGTGAAGTGTGTTGTTTGACATCACTGCAGCAAACAGAACACAGATGGCAGCAGCGGTGGGTGGCTGGCATTGGACCCAGGAAAAGAGAGTTCTGTTTTTTTCTTTTTAATAGTATCCAATCACTTGGGTACCACTTTTCTAAAAAGGAAGACCTTTTTACAATTATCCAAAAGATCAGCATTAGGGTAACTGCTACCCACCTGTCTTTGTTGACATAGCTACAGCAGTCACATTGAACTACAGCATGTGACCACTGCAGACAGTCTGCTCCGCCTTAGCATGACTGCTTTACCCAGTGACAGGCTGTAGGTGTAACATGATGTAGACACAAGAGTGTAGTACTAATAGCGGCAGACCACGTGATCCATATGGGGCCTGGGCAACTGCTCGGCATTGAAGATGTTAATGATATTGGCTTACTGAGTAAGGAGATACATTTACAAGAAGGGTGTAACGGAACCATCGGTGCTGATGGACCATTCAGCCTGTGCATTTTGCTCACTAGATCGTGCCTGGTGAGTGGAATCTCAGTCCACACACTGCACAGAGTAGAGCAGCACATTGGGTGAATGGGGCGAGCAAATTTATATTTCATCAGTAAATTCTTGTTTGGGCCTGCATATTGTGTCATGGACTCTGGGAAGATACAGTGTGTGAAGGCAGAAAAACCTTGAAAAAACACAGTGAAACTGTCCATATAAATACTGCAAAATTTTATTGATACAAAATTATCATGACAAAGACACCACAACAATGGGGTAGACTAAAAAGTGACAGGTACAATACACCGCACATACTAAGACAGAAGGAGTATCCTGGTTAATAAGTATGTGACCACTCATAATTCCCTAGCATGATAATGAGGGGAAACCATATAGGGCACATGCATAGATAACCAACAGCAATAAACATAGTAATTCAAAAATCTCAATCCTATGTGCACCATATGGATATCCAAGGTATTAACATCACACCCACAATGGGCAACGATAGATGGTGGACATACCCGATGGAGGTATTCAGGATACCCCGCTGTCTCCTGCCATCCCAGACACTCATTTCAGCACTTTCCTTCCTCAGGGGGCGTGAGGGCATCATACTGTGTGTGGTGGACACTAGGGCCATCATAGTGTGTTTTGGGAGTGATTGAGGACTTCAATGTGTGTGGGACACTGCATTGTCAAACTGTTAGTGGCATTGTGGCAACAACGAACTGTTTGGAGCATCATACATTGCTTTGGGCACTGTGGGGTTATCATACTGAGCATTTAGGGGGTACCTTTGGGGAAATTCATGATCGTGTTATCATACAGTGTGTGGAGGTAATTTTGATGGTATACTCATAGTGGGTAAAAAAAAAGGTGCTTCCATACGGGCAAAATTACTGTAAGGGCAGAGTCACACTGCCATATTTCTTCTGCGAGAATCGCATCGTAAAACTCGCACCGGCTGTTGGCTCTCCTGATCTCAGCTTGACAGCTGCATAGTAATCCATCAGGCTGTCATGCTCAGGTCAAGAGAGGTGCCGGCCAGTCCGTGCAGTGCGATGCGATTATCGCACGAGAAATATGGCAGTGTGTCTCTGCACTAAGTGTCGCAGTACATCTCCTGATCTTCAACCCCTTCACAACATTTGATGTATAGGTACGTCATGGCAATCGTGGGCGGCACAGGAACTGTCACCGCACGATTGCCACCAGGAGCTCGGCTTACATAATAGCCGAGACCCAACTCTCTCTATAGGGAACCCCCGACGTAAGATTCCCTATAATGAGGCAGCTAGAGACACTGGACACCGTCTGATCTGTGATCCAGTGGTGTCCATCTTTTTTAGGATTGCATAAAAGTGCCATCGGCTACAGTTTTGTGCACTTCTGTAAAGGACACCGCGGAACAGGCCAGACAAAGTCCAAAGTAACCCTGCTGCCTCATAATAGGGAATGGATCCCTCGGGGGTTTCTTCTGAATCACGTCACTTGGAGATTTAGATGGAAACCCCAAAGTGCGTGCTCAGCGTAGAGTGCCGGATAACTGTGATCTCAAACATTATGTAAAATGTTCCTAATAAAAGCTTCAACTCAATCTACAAAAAAGCAAGTCCTCACTCAGATCCCTTATCTGTTGTTAACAGAAATATAGCGTGCTTCTATGTTACTGGTAGCACAAAAGCTCCGGAAAAGCGAAATGGCTCCTCACCCGCCCAAAGAAATTTAGCAAATTCTGCGCTCTCAAATCCAAATGCCCCCCTCCCTTCTGAGCCCCACAGCGTACCTAAACCACAGTTAACAATCACGGTTGGCATCTCTGTAGCGATGAACGTCAGCTTAATTTAAGGGTGCATGTCTCTAGAAGGAAGAGTTGGGCATAATATATGGGTACTACAATGTACGGTCAATACAGTGGCAAATTTGCAATTTTCACCCATGGAGTCAAAATTGTCACTACATCTGTAGATAAATTCCCAGAGGAGTGCAATTTCCAAAAATGTGATAAACAATGGGAGACAGGGAAGGGAGAGACAGTTCACTACCTGTTGCAGCAAAGTCCTGCTGTACACGTATGGAAGGGCCCGGGATGCAGCTGGTGGAATGGACAAGATATTGGAAACCAAAAAAATAAATAAATTTGAATTTTTTTTTTTGTTTCTATAATCTCTACATGGTTTTACATAAGTTCAGCTTTGAATGCATTTCCATTATTAAGTGTTTGTGTGTTTACTCTTTGTCCTTTGTGTGTATTATACCGTATAAGCCGACCCCCCCCTAATTTTGACACAAAAAGCTGGGAAAACTTATTGACTCGTGTATAAGCCGAGGGTGGAATCCATAGACTTTGCCCCCATATGCTGCTCCATAGAATAGGCCCCCATATGCTGCCTCATAGAATATGCCCCCATATGTTGCCTCATAGAATATGCCCCATATGCTGCACCATAGAATATGCCCCCATATACTGCTCCATAGACTATGCCCCCATATGCTGCCCCATAGTGTATGCCCCCATATGCTGCTCCATAGAATATGCCCCCATATGCTGCCCCATAGAATATTATTATTATTTATTGTTATAATAATAATATGCACCATATGCTGCTCCATAGTTTATGCCCCATATGCTGCTCCATAGAATATGCACCAATATGCTGCTCCATAGCCTATGCCCCCATATGCTGCCCCATAGAATATGCCCCCATATGCTGCTCCATAGAATATGCCCCAATATGCTGCTCCATAGAATATGCCCCCATATGCTGCTCCATAGAATATGCCCCCCATATGCTGCAAAAAAAAGCAGTGAGCAGCGATGGACCGGGGGACAGGTGAATATCGCTATACTCACCCATCCTGCCGCAGTCTCTGCAGCCTCGCTCGCTTCTCCACTGTCTCCCTTCCCTTCCTGTCTTCAGCGGTCACGTGGTACCGCTCATTACCACTCATGAATATGCGCACCACGTGACTGCTGAAGACAGGAAGGGAGACAGTGGAGAAGCGAGCGAGGCTGCAGAGACCGCGGCAGGACAGGTATGATCTCTGACACCCCTGCCAACCCCCAGGTATATGACCCGTGTATAAGCTGAGGGGGACTTTCAGCCCAAAAAAATGGGCTGAAAATCTCGGCTTATACACGAGTGTTTTTATTCACTTTTATTACTTCCCTACAAACATGCTCGATTTCTTCTTCCTGTAATTTCCAAAATGGTGCCACTTGAGGGGGATTCGACTCTTCTGGCACTTAGGGGCTCTGTATATGCAGTCCGCAAACTATTCCACAATAATTTCTTCACCAAGATTCATATCACGCTCCTTCCCTCCAGTCTCGCTGCGTGGCTAAACAGTATTGTATAGCCACATTTAGGGTATTTCAACATTCAGCAGCAATTATGACAAATTTTGGTGCCATTTTTTACCCATTTCCCCTTGTGACAATGTAAAATCTGGGGGCTAAAACAAAACTTGTGGAGCCGGAGAGACCATGGAGGAGAGAGAACAGTCCTGAAAGTTTGATTTCTATGAGCCCTACCATCTGGGCTGAAGTGAATGGGCGAGCCATTCGTTGCTTGTTTGATACTGGTTTGCAAGTGACCACCATGCTGGAAGCGTACTTTAGATGTCATTTTCCAGAAGTGTCGCGGCCAGAGTGGGGCCCAGTGATCAGACTGATGGCTGCCAACCAGTTGCCCATCCCAGACGCATGGGTGGTCTGGATGGAGATTAAACTGTGCAGAAAGGATATGAGCCGAAAAGGAGTCATGTTAGTGGACGGAGATGTCGGCAGTGTGCCTGTGGTGACTCTCGGGATGAACGTACTGAAAGGAATCTGAACTCTCCTGATCAGTGAAAGAGGCCTTTCTGGACCGTTGGCACCCATGAACCCCCCAGAGAAAGGCATTTCAGCAACTGATACGGACTGCCCAGGAAACGTCAAGTGAACGAAAAGTTCTGGGAAAGGTGATGATTCCTGCAGCTGCTAAACTCATTCTGCCACCCAGTCAGACTGTGCTCACATTGCCATTACGAGCCTGTATACCTCTCGAGGGGGTGGAAGTGCAGATAGAGCCAACATTGGTGGATCAGGTACCCCAGGACTCCTCTTCGCTTGGACATTAGCCACAGTCCATGATCGTAACGTTGTGGTGCGTTGTGTCAACCTGGGAGAAGATAAACTTGCCCTCCCATCTAAGAGTGAAGTGGCCCAGGTGCTAGGAATGCCGGAAGAGTTGGTGCAACCGGAGGCTGTACAGCTGGCAGCAATGCAAGATCCATGAACCTTAGCTGTTACAAAGACACCGGAGCATCCTCTTAGAAACATGAAGGAGGGTCGTCGAATCTTGTAGCAGATGCGGGCCGAATTGACGGGACTCTCGCCGCAACAGGTGGAAGCTGTAATAGAGCGCTACCAAGAGGTCTTCACTCGCCATGAAGATGACTTCGGGTGCACCCAGGCTATTGTAGCAAGATCCCCACGGAAATGCTGCGCCAGTCCGGGAAAGATAACAGATACTGCCTCAGATTTTCATGGAAGTGAAGGAAATGCTGGCTCACATGTTGCAGAGCGGAGTCCAAAGGTAGAGTCAGATCCTGTGATCAGCTCCCATTGTTCTAGTTCAGAAGAAAGACAGAACACTGCGCTTCTGCGTTGACCATAGACGATTGAATGCTTGTACGGTGCGGGACTCCTACCCATTGCCCAGAATTTGCTTTGGGAAAGGCAAAGTATTTTTCTTCCCTGGATACTGGCAGTTGCCCATGGCTGAACACGACCGGCCAAAGACGGAGTTCATACTGCCCACGGTATTGTTTGAGTTTAATAGGTTGCCCTTTGGCCTGCTCACGCTCCCGGGACATTTCAACGGTTGATGGAAAGATGCTTGGGTGACTTGAATTTCAAGGCAACACTCACCTATCTTGATGATATCATTGTCTATGCGGCCACGTTTGAAGAACAAAGGCTGGAGCAAGTGTTTAGTCAGCTGCAGAAGCACAGCCTGAAAGTGAAACCACAAAAATGACACCTTTTTCGCAAACAAATTGAGTACCTGGGACACATCGTATCCACTGAAGGAGAGAGACCGGCGCGAGAAAAGATAGTTGTGCAAGAATGGCCCACCCCGAAAACGGTAAACGATGTTTGGGCCTTTATGGGGCTTACAGGGTACTACTGAAGGTTTGGAAAGAATTTCGCCCATCTCGCCAATCCGCTGCTGGAATTACTAAATGGAGTGGCATCTGGTTCGAAGAATCGAGCTATGCAATGGGGAAACAGCCAGGTGGAAGCTTTCAGAGCCTTGAAAATGGCCTTGACCGAGGCCCCAATACTTGGGTACGTGGATTTCTCACAGCCCTTCATCCTTCACACTGATGGAAGTCTACATGGTTTGGGAGTCATTCTATCACAAATGCAGGAAGGAAAAAAACAAATGATAGCCTATGCAAGCCGGTCTCTTCACAACTCTGAACAGAATCTGGATAATTACAGCTCTTTCAAGTTGGAACTGCTGGCGTTGGTGTGGGCCATGATCGAAAAGATTGCGGAGCATTTGTCGGGGTCCAAAGTCCTGGTGTGCACTGATAATAATCCTCTGGCCCACCTAGAAAATTGGTGGCCTTGGAACAACGGTGGGTGGCCCGCATGGCGAAGTATCTGTACAAGATAGCTTATCGGGCCACCAGTCTCAGGGAAGTGCCTGAGCCTGAAGCAACAGAAATGGCAGCGTCATCGGACCAAAATATTCTCCCACCTCCTATCAGTCAACCTGAACTACGCCGGTCAGCGCAAACGACAGCTGGAGTAGCTCCCACTCGTTATGGACAAAACCAATTTATTTGGCAACGAATTATTCAAGGAGTGGAGGAATGTGAACGATTGCTGAAGGAACTCTTGCCCGTGGAATGGCAAGTTAAAGGAGGGGTAAGAGTGTAAGGAGGAAGGCCGGGCTGTGGGGTACCTGTGCAATGCCGGGTCCGGAACTGTCGGAGTTTTCAGTATTGCCGGGGGGAATGAATGGGGAGCCGGACAGGACTTGAGAAGAAAGATCCAGCTCAGAAGTGTAATAAAATCCAAAGCTTTATTTCAGATTCAAGTATAAAATCCAACAAACCCGACCGGGAGACCCGGAGGAAAGGTTGCCCATGGGAGACTGGACACGTTTCGAACAACTTGGCGTGTTCTTAGACTCAGTATGTCTCCCATGTGTGAGTAATGAGTATAAGAAGTCAATACACAGGTGTTAAACATTAATGACAAAAATTTGAAATAAGAAATAAAGGAAAAATATAAAAACAATTAATAATACAGCATGAACTCCCTTTTGAGATTTAACCCCATAGGGACTCGAGTGTCCAATAAAAGAGTCCATAGGGCTTTTCTATCACGCAAATGTCTCTCCCTGTTACCCCCACGTGGATGATTAGCAATATGTTCGATTGCAAAAGTGTTAAAATGGGAAATATCCCTGTTATGAGACATTATAAAGTGTTTAGAAACATTAGAAATATTGCGGGTAGTAGGGTGAATAATATCATAAATATGTTCCCGTATACGATCTTTTAATTTTCTGATCGTAGAACCCACATATTTTAATTTACATTTTCGGCACTCAATAATGTACACAACATATTCTGCGTTGCAATTCAAAAATTCATTAATATTAAAATTTTTATTTATGATGGGGTTACAGAAAGTGGTGGTCTTAATTGAATGTGAACACGTTTTACATGGAAATTGTCCACAATTGAAATCACCCTTTATGGACAACCAATGACTTTTACCCCGCTTTTGTTGTTGGCAATAATAACTGGGAGAAAGAAATCTACCAAGAGTGGGGACACTTCTCGAAGCAATCCTCACACCATGTTCTAAAATATTGTCCATTATGTGATCACTCCTAAGGATGTAAAGATTACGTTTTATTATATCAGAAATCGGTTTGAAAAAAAACCGCTGTGTGTGAGTACTAAAGTAGGACTTTTATTCTGATAACTGGTGTTATTTTTGGAAGCATTAGATAAAGGATCAGTAGTTGTAACAGTCTGATCCAGATCAAGCAAAGAACTACCTGATTTGTTTTTAGCAATATTTTGTGCTCGATCCAGACACCAACCAGGATACTTGCATTCTCGTAATCTGTCACAAATGTTTTTACTTTCCTGTTCAAATGAAGACTGATCACTACAATTGCGCCTGGCCCGGGTGAGTTCCCCTCCCGGAATAGACCTTAGGCTGGAGTCACACACAACAATTAAATCGGACGAATGCAATGCGATAAAAAATCGCATTGCATTTGTCCCAATATTATTCTATGGTGCTGCTCCCATCATGCGTTTTTTTGTCGGATCCGTTCCTCGGACCAAGACAATCGCAGCATGCTGCGATTGTCACCGATTTTCGGATCGGACTCGCCAATGCAAGTCACATTTATATATGTATTTCTAATTCATACAGTTCATCATAGCAGAATAGCCGCTGAAACATTTGTCGGCTTTTGGAAAATCATTCTCCTACCCGACATGAAATGACACATGGTTTACATACAGTTAACCATTTCATTTCATGGTTTTTTTTAGATGTCTATCACTAGTAATTAGATGAGGGTTTGTGGGTTAAATTTTGGAGTTGTAGGGGTTAATTTAAGGGGTTAATTCGCTGTTAAAAATTACGGGGACTCCCTGCAGCCTCAGTGACGTTAGCGGGTGTCCCCGCAATTTTATACAACGCATTAACCCCTTAAATTAACCCCTACAACTCCAAAATTTAACCCACAAGCCCTCATCTAATTATTAGTGATAGACATCTAAAAAAAAAACATGAAATGAAATGGTTAACTGTATGTGAACCATGTGTCATTTCATGTCGGGTAGGAGAATGATTTTCCAAAATCTGGCAAATGTTTCAGCGGCTATTCTGCTATGAAGAACTGTATGAATTAGAAATATATATATATATAAATGTGTCTATATGACATATATATGTGTATTCTATGTGTCTAGATCTATTCATTCTTTGTGTGGGGAAACCTGTCATTGGGCTCCATTATATGTCCATTTTGCTAGCCTGCGAGAAAATCTCGCCAGACGGATGTCAAACGGATGCTTAGATGCGAGTTAAATCACATCATCACACGAAATTCGGCTGACAGACGGATCCCTGGTGAAGAAACCTTTGTGCGATTTCGGTCCGTCAAAATTGGACCGATTTTTTTTATCGTTTAGTGTGACTCCAGCCTTATCGATTATTTCCAAGGTGGTTTTATCCCACCAAATACGGGTTTCATCAAGACTTAGTTTTTCAATCTCCTGCATTAATTTCAAAGCATTGGGAGAAGTGTCCGCATTTGTATGCATTAATTGAAAAACTTGTGCTCCACGTTCCTTTCTGATAGCACCAGCGGTAGGATCCATGGTCAAAAAAGGAGTTCATACAAAACAATGTGGCAACCTTTCCATTCAATTTATGGGGATGCACTGTTTGACTAACATGCAATCCATAAAATGAGACCGAAGAGTCTATATGCAAAAGGGAGCACGAATTAAACAGAAGCAGCAAGCATAGAAAAAATGATTCAGCTCACCCTTTGAATGTCTCTGAACCTTCGAAGCACAGTTTTTTCTACAACAGACAGGAGTTTCAATGGGAGCCAAATTCTCCCCATCTGTTGCAAACTTAGTCATGGCTTGGTGGGAGGAATTATACATCCTTAATACAGAAAATCCATTTTTGAATAACATACAATATTATTCTAGATTCATTGATGACCTATTGTTGGTTTGGAAGGGAGATCAGGCAGCTATTTCTTCCTTCATCGATTATCTTAATTCTAATTAATTGAATCTTAAATTTACCTATAATTTTGATAAGGAATCTATTTGTTTTTTTAGATCTCCGTTTAGTTGGTATACCTTTCAACACGGTTACTAGCTCAGCATACCGCAAATCAACTGTGGGCAACACAATTTTGCATGCGGAGAGCTTCCATCCTGTTCACACAATAAGGTCTATTCCGGTGGGGGAACTCTCCCGGGCCAGGCGCAATTGTAGTGATCAGTCTTCATTTGAACAGGAAAGTAAAAACATTTGTGACAGATTACGAGAATGCAAGTATCCTGGTTGGTGTCTGGATCGAGCACAAAATATTGTTAAAAACAAATCAGGTAGTTCTTTGCTTGATCTGGATCAAACTGTTACAACTACTGATCCTTTATCTAATGCTTCCAAAAATAACACCAGTTATCAGAATAAAAGTCCTACTTTTGTACTCACACACAGCGTTTTTTTTTTTCAAACCGATTTCTGATATAATAAAACGTAATCTTTACATCCTTAGGAGTGATCACATAATGGACAATATTTTAGAACATGGTGTGAGGATTGCTTCGAGAAGTGTCCCCACTCTTGGTAGATTTCTTTCTCCCAGTTATTATTGCCAACAACAAAAGCGGGGTAAAAGTCATTGGTTGTCCATAAAGGGTGATTTCAATTGTGGACAATTTCCATGTAAAACGTGTTCACATTCAATTAAGACCACCACTTTCTGTAACCCCATCATGAATAAAAATTTTCATATTAATGAATTTTTAATATGCTGTGTACATTATTGAGTGCCGACAATGTAAACTAAAATATGTGGGTTCTACGATCAGAAAATTAAAAGATCGTATACGGGAACATATTTATGATATTATTCACCCTACTACCCGCAATATTTCTAATGTTTCTAAACACTTTATAATGTCTCATAACAGGGATATTTCCCATTTTAACACTTTTGCAATCGAACATATTGCTAATCATCCACGTGAGGGTAACAGGGAGAGACATTTGCGTGATACAGAAGCCCTATGGACTCTTTTATTGGACACTCGAGTCCCTATGGGGTTAAATCTCAAAAGGGAGTTCATGTTGTATTATTAATTGTTTTTATATTTTTCCTTTTTTTCTTCTTATTTCAAATTTTTGCCATTAATGTTTAACACCTGTGTATTGACTTCTTATGCTCATTACTCACACATGGGACGCATACTGAGTCTAAGAACACTCCAAGTTGTTCGAAACGCGTCCAGTCTCCCATGGGCAACCTTTCCTCCGGGTCTCCCGGTCGGGTTTGCTGGATTTTATACTTGAATCTGGAATAAAGCTTTGGATTTTATTATTCTTCTGAGCTGGATCTTTCTTCTCAAGAAACTGCCCTATATATCATCTGACATGGACGTGATCTGTGCTTCGAAGGCTCAGAGACATTCAAAGGGTGAGCTGAATCATTTTTTCTAAACCGGTCAGGACCCATGAGTCGAGTGTCGGGCGTCTGTGCTCCGAGCCTCTCGCACAGAGAGAATCGGAGCACAGCTGCGGAGGAGGTCCACGTATATCACACATTACTCGGATGATATCTGAGTCATGTGCGTTGTCTCACTCGTACCCATAGGCTTATATGGGTGTGAGTGAGCCAATACTCAGCGATTTCACTCGCACGTTAAAAACGGCCGAGAAAAAAATGCTGATGGGAGCTGCCCCATAGATGAATATTGGTCAGAGTGCTATGCGATGGCGATGTTTTATCGCATACCACTCATCCGTATTCATTGCTAGTGTGACTCCGGCCTTACTCTGAACTTTGTCTGGCCTCTGTTCGACGGTGTCGTTCTTTACAGAAGTTCACAAAACTCTGGCCAACAGCCGTTTTATGCAATCCTAAAAAGACGGACAGCGCCGGATCAGACGTCAGAAAGTGCCTCCATACGCATCATTATAGGGAATCTTCTGCCTGTGGTTGAGCTCTTGTTTTTTGCGGGATGAGTTGACATTTTATTGGTACCATTTTTGGGCACATTACATTTTTTGATCGCTTTCTATTCTGAGTTTTGGAAGGCAGAATGTACAAAAACCAGTAATTCAAGAATTTTTTTTGAGGGGGGGAGGTGTGGTGTTTATCATTCTGCGCGTGGTAAAATTGATAAGGCAGTTTTAGGGTATGTGCACACGTTGCAAATTAGTCTGCGGAATTTTCTGCACAAAATCTGCATCTCTTGGCAGAAAACGCAGGGGAAAACACTTGCGGATTTCATGCGGATTGTAATGTGTGTTGGTGTGCGGATTTGTTAGGCAGTTATTTGATCTGTGGATTTTCTCCCTTGTGCCTCTGTGGAGAGAGAGAGAGAGAGAGGATCAGCAAAAAGAATTGACATGCCACAGAAAACAAAACGCAGCATGTGCACAGAAATTCAAAATTTACCATAGACTAACATTGCCTGTGCACTACACTGCAGATCTGATGCAAATCCGCACATCAACAAACGCTGCGGATCCGCATCAAAATCTGCAACGTGTGCACATTCTTCGGGTCAGTACGATGACAGTGATTACTCACTTATGTTTTTTTATGTTTTGGAGCTTTTAAGCAAAACTATTTTATTGAAAAAATAATTATTTATTCATTTCTTTATTCTGAGAGCTATAACTTTTTTTATTTTGTCACTGATAGAGCTGTATGATGGCTTATTTTTTGCGGGAGAAGATAACGTTTTCAGTGGTGCCTTGTTTATTTATATCCATCTTTTTGATTGCATTTTATTCCACTTTTTGTTCAGCGGTATGATGATAAAGCATTGTTTTCTGCTTTGTTTTTTATTTAATTTTTTTTATAATGTTCACTAAAGGGGTTAAATAGTTTGACAGTTTTATAGGTCAGGCCATTCCGGATGCGGTGATACCAAATATGTGTACTTTTTTTTTCATACGAGCACTTTTGGGTACAATTTTGTTTTTGATTTTCTTTAATTTATTCTGACAATTATTTGAAAAAGAAAATTTAATTTTTTTAACTTTTTTTTTTTTACTTTGTCCCACTATGGGACTATAATTTGCAGGCTGATTGCTTGTATAGTATAGGGATGCAGCTGCATCCCCATGCTGTGAAAACTGTCAGCTCTGCACTGACAGAGAAATTTTCTGATCATGCAGTGCTCATGATCAAGCAACATTCCTAGCTCTGGTGACCCTGATGTCATCATGACGACATCGGGTCACCATGGCAATGATCGGGACCCGCGCTATGCAGAAGGGTTTCCGATCCAAGGGCAGGGGGGCTGTCATCCTTCTGCCTGCTACAAGAATGCTGCGATTGCATTCGATAGCAGCTTTTAGGGGGTTAAAGTGCCGGGAACAGTGCGGGACGGCTCCTGGCACTTAATGCCGGGTGTCAGCTGTCACAATCAGCTGACAGCCAGCGGCAATCGCATGCATGTTGGAACATCCCATGTCTCTCTGGTTTGACTTTCCATTTTAAAGCATTGGAGATCATTTTAGCTGAACAGTCTATCATTGTCTGCACTGCATTATAATATTTACCCTCTCCAATCAACTTTTTAATCAAAGTACACTGTTCTTCTGAACAATGTCTCAAACTACCCATATTTCTCAGTCTTTCAAGGGGAATTGCATGTACAACATGTCCTGCCTTCACCATTAAATAAGGGCCACCTGATCCACACCTGTTTCTTCACAGAATGATTAACTTCACTATTTGAACTCCACACTGCTAAGATTTTGAACACTTTGATTAGTTATTCTAACACACAGACTCAAAAACATACAAATCATGAATGCTGAGTCTGTTGGTTTTCCTAGAATCTACTGCACCAACTGGTAAATTGTTTGACATGTGGTATTATAATTTATACCAAAAACAGTGATTAATCAGGTTAGTCATATTGGACTGCTATTATTTTGAATAGTACTTTACATGCTTAAGGCAAAACTTAATGCAGAAACACCGACAAACAAGCAACAACTGATGCCGTGCGCGCTGGGTTATGTTCGCTGTTTTTTCTGTATTCATAGTGATTGATTAGGCTGCTGTGCACACACAGCAGCCCAGCCCTGCCCCAGAGCTCTAATTAATTGTGCACCTGTATCTGGGCCTGTATTGCCTTTCATCTGTGATTGCTGGTAGGGAGACTGTGGAGGTTAAACCTGAGATGTCTGTCTAGACCTGGTTGGCCTTTATCTGCGCTACCCTTTCCTGGCTTCATGGGAGTGATTCAGAAACGTTTCAGGTACAGTGTGCATTTGATATGGTCTTGCTTTTAATTCATTTAGGAGGCCGTAATGGCACAGCGAATATAAAAAACGTAGAGTAGGACTGCCCCATATGAGATTGCCTTGGCGTGGTGGGGTAGCTCAAATGATTGATCAATTTTTTTGCTAAATATCTCATTTTGAAATACAGTTAGAAATTAATATGTGCATATGCACTTTATGAATTGCGTTCTGACTACAAGCAGCGCTGGCTTCTCTCCTATTTTTACTTTAAGCAACAACTGATGTCTGGTACCGTAAGGCTATGTGCACACGTAGCAGAAAATTTCTGCTGAAAAACCTGACTCCCTTCCCAGAAACTGCGCGTTTTTTCTGCGCGGTTTTTGTGCAAAAAATGCGCGGTTTTCATGTGTTTTTTCCGCGCGTTTTCAAGACGCATAGAACTAGCCAGAAATGCGGAAAAATCAGCGAAATTAATGAGCATGCTGCGTTTTTTTCGTGGTAAAAAACGCATCAGTATGCACAGAATGGGAAGCTTATTTTTAGTGGTTTTATTGGAAAATCTGCTAAAAATACAGCTAAAAAACGCTGTGTGTGAACACAGCCTAAAGGCGAGCGTTTGGTGACGTCCATGGCTTCAAGACTTCAGGCAGTCATTGTATGCAAGGAATTCTCTACAAACTATTAAAATTGAACATTTTATGGTAAATTTAATTTGTCCAATTACTTTTGAGCCACTGAAATGAGAAGGCTTTGTAGGAAATTAGTTGCAATTCCTAAATACTTTATAGGAAATTGTTGTTCAGTCCTTTTAGTTCAAGCTGAAAGTCTGCACTTCAATTGCATCTGTTTCATTGTAAGTGAATAGTGGCATAAAGAGCCCAAGTCATGAAGATTCAGTCACTGTACAAATATTTCTGGACTGAACTATGTATGTACAGTGGGGAAAAAAAGTACTTAGCCAGCCACCAATTGTGCAAGTTCTCCCACTTAAAAAGATGAGAGGCCTGTAATTGATATCATAGGTAGACCTCAACTATGATTGTCAAAATGAGAAAACAAATCCAGAAAATCACCTTGTCTGATTTGGCAAGATTTATTTTGCAAATTATGGTGGAAAATAAGTATTTGGTCATTAAGAAAACTTCATCACAATATTTTGTTATATATCCTTTGTTGGCAATGACAGAGGTCAAACGTTTTCTGTAAGTCTTCACAAGGTTGTCACACACTGTTGTTGGTATGTTGGCCCATTCCTCCAAGCAGATCTCCTCTGGAGCATTGAGGTTTTGGGCCTGTTGCTGGGCAACACAGACTTTCAAATCCTTCCAAAGGTTTCTATGGGGTTGAGATCTGGGGACTGGCTAGGACACTCCAGGACCTTCATATGCTTCTTACAAAGCCACGTCATTGCCCTGGCGATGTGCTTGGGATCATTATCATGCTGAAAGACCCATCCATGTGTCATCTTCAATGCCCTTGCTGAAGGAAGGAGGTTTGCACTCAAAATCTCACAATACAAGGCCCCATTCATTCTTTCATGTACATGGACCAGTCATCCTGGTCCCTTTGCAGAAAAAAAGCCCCAAAGCATGATGCTGCCACCCCCATTCTTCACAATAAGTATAGTGTTCTTTGGATGCAACTCAACATTCTGTCTCCTCCAAACATGACGAGTTTTGTTTCTACCAAACAGTTCTACTTTGGTTTCATCAGACCATATGACATTCTCCCAATACTCTGCTGGATAATCCAAATGCTCTCTAGCAAACTTCAGACGGGCCTGGATATGTACTGGCTTAAGCAGGGGGACATGTCTGGCACTGCACTATCGGAGTCCCTGGTGGCATAGTGAGTTACTGATGGTAGCCTTCTTTACGATGGTCCCAGCTCTATACAGGTCATTCACTAGTTCCCCCCGTGTGGTTCTGGGATTTTTGCTCACCGTTCCAGATTGAGGGAGATTATCAGTGGTCTTGTATGTCTTCCATTTTCTTATTATTGCTCCCACAGTTGTTTTCATCACATCAAGCTGTTTGCCTATTGCAGTTTCAGTCTTCCCAGCCTGGTGCAGGGCTACAGTTTTGTTTCTGGTGTCCTTCGAAAGCCCTTTGGTCTTCACCGTAGTGGAGTTTGAAGTGTGACTGTTTGAGGTTGTGGACAGGTGTCTTTTATACTGATAACAAGTTCAAACAAGTGCCATTACTACAGGTAATGAGTGGGGGACAGAGGAGCCTCTTAAAGAAGAAGTTACAGGTCTGTGAGAGCCAGAAATCTTGCATGTTTTAGGTGACCAAATACTTATTTTCCACCATAATTTGCCAAATAAATCTTGCCAAATCAGACAGGGTGATTTTCTCAATTTTTCTAATTTTGACTCTCATAATTGTGATCTACCTATGATGTCAATTACAGGCCTCTCTCATCTTTTTAAGTGGGAGAACTTGCACAATTGGTGGCTCACTAAATACTTTTTCCCCACTATATGTGCATGTTTCATCCCATGGTTCTGTCCATGTACGATATACTATTAGTCTAACTGGTCTTCCATTAATCAGTCAGATTGTTATAATAACATATTGACCCTGTGAAAAAAATCAGTTGTCTGCAATGACAACCATGCACATTAAAGATGGGGGTGGGGACGTCAACCAAAACAATCATTTATTGGGTAAAACCTTAAGAACAAATAGTCGCTTTAGCTGATATATCAGGCTGTCCTTGTTTGAAACTAAGTTGAAAGAAAACTTCTAGTAAGGTGGCTTGTCACCTGGTGTCACAAAACATATATGGCCAGCTTGGTGGCTCAGTGGTTAGCACTGTTCTTTGCAACATCGGGTCCTGGGTTCAACCCACCAAGAACAACATCTACAAGGAGTTTGTATGTTCTCTCTGTGTTTGCGTGGGTTTCCTTCGAGTTCTCCAGTTTCCTCCCACACTCCAATGACAGAGAGTATGGATTGTGAGCCCCAATTCGGACAGAAATGGTGATTAACCCCTTAACCCCCAAGGGTGGTTTGCACGTTCATGACCGGGCCAATTTTTACAATTCTGACCACTGTCCCTTTATGAGGTAATAACTCTGAAATGCTTCCATGGATCCCGGTAATTCTGACATTGTTTTCTCGTGACATATTGTACTTCATGATAGTGGTAAAATTTAATTCATATAACTTGCGTTTGTGAAAAAAATGGAAATTTGGCCAAAATTTTGAAAATTTGGAATTTTCCAACTTTGAATTTTTATGCTCTTAAATCACAGAGATACGGCACACAAAAAACTTAATAAGTAACAATTCCCACATGTTTACTTTACATCAGCACAATTTTGGAACCAAAATTTTTTTTTGTTAGGAAGTTATAAGGGTTAAAAGTTAAGCAGCGATTTCTCATTTTTGCAACACCATTTTATTTTTACGGACCACAACACATTTGAAGCCACTTTGAGGGGTCTATATGATAGAAAATACCCAAAAGTGACACCATTCTAAAAACTGCACCCCTTAAGGTGCTCAAAACCACATTCAAGAAGTTTATTAACCCCTCAAGTGCTTCACAGGAATTTTTTGAATATTTAAAAAAAATGAACATTTAACTTTTTTTCACAAAAAAAATACTTCAGGTTCAATTTTTTTTATTTTACCAAGTGTAAAAGGAGAAATTGGACTGGAAAAGTTACTGTGCAATTTGTCCTGAGTACGCTGGGGGGGAACCACTGTTTCAGCGCATGACAGAGCTCAGAAGGGAAGGAGCGCCGTTTGACTTTTTCAATGCAAATTTGGCTGGAATTCAGATTGGATGCCATGTCACGTTTGGAGAGCCCCTGATGTACCTAAACAGTGGAAACCCCCCACAAGTAACCCCATTTTGGAAACTAGATCCCCCAAGGAACTTATCTAGATATGTGGTGAGAACTTTGAACCCACAAGGGCTTCACAGAAGTTTATAAGGTACAGCGGTACAATTAAAAAATCATATTTTTTCCACAAAAATGATCTTTTCACCCCCAATTTTTATTTTCCCAAGGGTAACAGGACCCTAAAAGTTATTGTGCAATTTGTCTTGAGCACGCTGATACCCCATATGTGGGTGTAAACGACTATTTGGGCGCATAGCAGAGCTCGGAAGGGAAGCAGCGCCATTTGACGTTTTTGGCTGGAATTGAGATTGGACACCATGTTGCGTTTGGAAAGCCCCTGATGTACCTAAACAGTGTAATCCCCCCACAAGTGACCCCATTTTGGAAACTAGACCCCCTAAGGAATTTATCTAGATGTGTGGTGAGCACTTTGAACCCCCCAGTGCTTCACAGAAGTTTATAACGCCAGGGCATGAAAATAAAAAAATCGTATTTTTTCCACAAACATGATAATTTAGTCCCCAATTTTTTTATTTTCCCAAGGGTACCAGGAGAAAATGGACTCCAAAAGTTGTTGTCCAATTTGTCCTGAATACACCGATACCCCATATGTGGAAGAAAACTACTGTATGGGCACACGACGGTGCTCGGAAGGGAAGTAGTGATGTTTTGGAATGCAGACTTTGATGGAATGGTCTGCGGGTGTCATGTTGCCTTTGGAGAGCCCCTGATGTACCTAAACAGTGGAAACCCCCCACAAATGACACCATTTTCGAAACTAGACCCCCTAAGGAACTTATCTAGATGTGTGGTGAGCACTATGAACCCCCAAGGGCTTCACACAAGTTTATAATGCCCGGGCGTGAAAATAAAAAAATCGTAGTTTTCCACAAACATGATCATTTAGTCCCCAATTTTTTTATTTTCCCAAGGGTACCAGGAGAAATTGGACCCCAAAAGTTGTTGTCCAATTTGTCCTGAGTACGCTGATACCTCATATGTGGGAGAAAACTACTGTATGGGCACACGTATGGGCTTGGAAGGGAAGTAGTGATGTTTTGGAATGCAGACTTTGATGGAATGGTCTGCGGGTGTCATGTGCGTTTGGAGAGCCTCTGATGTGCCTAAACAGTGGAAACCCCCACAAGTGACCACATTTTGGAAACTAAACCCCCCACGGAACTTATCTAGATGTGTGGTGAGCACTTTGAACCCCCAAGTGCTTCACAGAAGTTTATAACGCCCAGGCGTGAAAATAAAAAAAATCATTTTTTTTCCCACAAAAATGATATTTTTGCCCCCAATTTTTTATTTTCCTAAGGGTAACAGGAGAAATAGGACCCCAAAAGTTGTTTTGCAATTTGTCCTGAGTAGGCTGATACCCCATATGTGGGGATAAAACACTGTTTGGGCGCATGGCAGAGCTTGGAAGGGAAGGAACACCATTTGACTTATTCAACGCAGAATTGGTGGGAATTGAGATCAGACACCATGTTGCGTTTGGAGAGCACCTGATGTGCCCATACAGTGGAAACCCCCCAATACTAACTCCAACCCTAACCCCAACACACCCCTAACCCTAATCTCAGCCCTAACCCTAGCCCTAACCCTAATGGGAAAATGGAAATAAATACATTTTCTTTTAACTCTATTATTTTTCCCTAACTAAGGGGGTGATAATGGGGAGTTTGATTTACTATTTATGGCGGTTATTATTTTTGGCAGCTGTCACACGCTAAAAGATGCTTTTTATTGTAAAAATAGTTTTTGCATCACCACATATTGAGAGCTATAATTTTTCCATGTTTTGACCCACCGAGTCATGTGAGGTCATGTGAGGTCTTTAAGAAAGAATAGAGGTACAGAGAGATGCATAAAGTGCATGTATACTAATGCCAGAAGCCTCGCCAACAAAATGGAGGAATTGGAGTTAATGTTGTTGGAACATAATTATGACATGGTGGGGATATCTGAGACATGGCTGGATGAGAGCCACGACTGGGCGGTTAATTTACAGGGCTATAGTCTGTTCAGAAATGACCGAACAAATAAGCGAGGGGGAGGCGTGTGTTTATATGTAAAATCATCCTTAAAACCCATCCTTCGTGATAATATATATGAATCTAATGAAAATGTAGAGTCCCTGTGGGTAGAGATAAGGGGAGGGGGAAAAATAATAAATTACTGATAGGGGTTTGTTATAAGTCTCCAAAAATAATGGAAGCAACTGAGAATATCCTCATAAAGCAAATAGATGAAGCTGCGACTCAAGGAGAAGTCATTATTATGGGGGACTTCAACTACCCTGAAATACATTGGGGAACCGAAACCTGCAGTTCCAGCAAAGGTAATAGGTTTTTGACTACTATGAGAGACAATTACCTTTCACAACTGGTTCAGGACCCAACAAGAGGGGGGGCACTGCTAGACCTAATATTAACCAGCAGGCCAGACCGCATATCAAATGTAAGGGTTGGGGGTCACTTGGGTAACAGTGATCACAAATTAATAAGTTTTCATGTATCCTTTAATAAGATGTGTAGTAGAGGGGTTACAAGGACACTAAACTTCAGGAAAGCAAATTTCCAACGGAAGAGAGATGATCTTGGTGCAATTAACTGGGACGATATCCTGAGACATAAAAATACACAAAGAAAATGGGAGACGTTTATTAGCATCCTGAATAGGAGCTGTGCACAATATATACCGTATGGGAATAAACATGCGAGAAATAGGAAGAAACCACTATGGCTAAATAGAGCTGTAAGGGGCGCAATAAGGGACAAAAATAAAGCATTTAGCGAATTAAAGCAAGTAGGTAGTGATGAGGCATTAACTAAATACAGAAGATTAAATAAATTCTGTAAAAAGCAAATCAAGACAGCAAAGATTGAGCCAGAGAAAGTAAAAATAATCCCAAAATATTCTTTAACTACATAAATAGTAAGAAACTAAAAAATGATAGTGTTGGCCCCCTTAAAAATAGTCTGGGTGAAATGGTGGATGAGGATGAGGAAAAAGCCAATATGCTAAATGACTTTTTTTCAACAGTGTTTACACAAGAAAATCCCATGACGGATAACATGATCAGGGATAAAAAATTCTCTGTTAAATGTCACCTGCTTAACCCAGCAGGAAGTACGGCGGCGTCTAAAAATCACTAAAATTGACAAATCCCCGGGCCCGGATGGAATACACCCCCGAGTACTGCAGGAATTAAGCACAGTCATAGATAGACCATTATTTTTAATCTTTAAAGATTCCATAATAACA
Organism: Dendrobates tinctorius; assembly: GCF_039654945.1. Taxonomy (NCBI): domain Eukaryota; kingdom Metazoa; phylum Chordata; class Amphibia; order Anura; family Dendrobatidae; genus Dendrobates; species Dendrobates tinctorius. The sequence goes on along the minus strand of NW_027361679.1, from coordinate 111,012,148 downwards.
GGGTCTGTACCACAGGACTGGTGTATAGCAAATGTGGTGCCAATATTCAAAAAGGGGACAAAAACTGAACTTGGAAATTATAGGCCAGTAAGTTTAACCTCAACTGTGGGTAAAATCCTGGATGGTTTTCTAAGAGATACTATACTGGAGTATCTGGAGAAGAATAACCTCATGACCCAATATCAACATGGGTTTACAAGGGACCGTTCCTGTCAGAATAATCTGATAAGCTTTTATGAAGAGGTAAGTTCCGGACTGGACCAAGGGAATGCAGTGGACGTGGTGTACATGGACTTTTCAAAAGCTTTTGATACGGTGCCACACAAAAGGTTGATACATAAAATGAGAACAATGGGGATAGGGGAAAATATGTGTAGGTGGGTTAAGAGCTGGCTCAGGGATAGGAAACAAAGGGTGGTTATTAATGGAGCACACTCAGACTGGGTCAAGGTTAGCAGTGGGGTACCACAGGGGTCAGTTTTGGGCCCGCTTCTTTTTAACATATTTATTAATGACCTTGTAGGGGGCATAGAGAGTAGAATTTCAATATTTGCAGATGACACTAAACTCTGCAGGGTAATCAATACAGAGGAGGACAATTTTATATTACAGGAGGATTTATGTAAACTAGAAGCTTGGGCTGATAAATGGCAAATGAGCTTTAATGGGGATAAATGTAAGGTCATGCACTTGGGTAGAACGAACAAGATGTATAATTATGTGCTTAATTGTAAAACACTGGGCAAAACAGTCACTGAAAAAGACCTGGGTGTATGGGTGGACGACAAACTCACATTTAGCGGCCAGTGTCAGGCAGCTGCTGCAAAGGCAAATAAAATAATGGGATGCATTAAAAGAGGCATAGATGCTCATGAGGAGAACATAATTTTACCTCTATATAAGTCACTAGTGCGACCACACTTAGAATACTGTGTACAGTTCTGGTCTCCGGTGTATAAGAAAGACATAGCTGAACTGGAGCGGGTGCAGAGAAGAGCGACCAAGGTTATTAGGGAACTAGGGGGTCTGCAATACCAAGACAGGTTATTACATTTGGGGTTATTTAGTTTGGAGAATCGAAGGCTTAGGGGTGATCTTATTACAATGTATAAATATATGCGGGGACAATACCAAGAGCTTTCTAATGATCTTTTTACTCTTAGACCTGTGACGGGGACAAGGGGGCATCCTCTACGTCTGGAGGAAAGAAGGTTTAAGCATACTCACAGACGCGGATTCTTTACTGTAAGAGCAGTGAGACTATGGAACTCTCTGCCATATGATGTTGTAATGAGTGATTCCCTACTAAAATTTAAGAAGGGACTGGATGCCTTTCTTGGAAAGAATAATATTACAGGGTATATACACTAGTTTCCTTAATATTGCGTTGATCCAGGGAGCTAGTCTGATTGCCGTATGTGGAGTCAGGAAGGAATTTTTTTCCCCAATGTGAAGCTTACTGTTTGCCACATGGGTTTTTTTTGCCTTCCTCTGGATCAACATGTTAGGGCAAGTTAGGATAGGATATGGGTTGAACTAGATGGACTTAAAGTCTCCCTTCAACCTTAATAACTAAGTTAATGTCTTATTTTTGGCGGGACGAGTTGACGCTTTTATTGGTACCATTTTCGGGCACGTGACATTTTTTGATCGGTTTTTATTCTGATTTTTGGGACGCAAAATGAACGAAAACCAGCGTTTCATGAATTTCTTTTGGGGGGTGCGTTTACACCGTTCCGTGTGTGGTAAAATTGATATAGCAGTTTTATTCTTCGGGTCGGTACGGTTACAGCGATACCTCATTTATGTCATTTTTTTATGTTTTGGCGCTTTTATGCAATAAAAACAATTTTATATAAAAAATAATTATTTTTGCATCGCTTTATTCTGCGAGCTATAACTTTTTTATTTTTTCTCTGATGATGCTGTGTAGCAGCTCGTTTTTTGCAGGACAAGATGACGTTTTCAGCGGTACCATGGATATTTATATGTGTCTTTTTGATCGTGCGTTGTTGCACTTTTTGTTCGGCGGTATGATAATAAAGCATTATTTTTTGCTTCGTTTTTTATTTTTTATGGGGTTCGCTAAAGGGGTTAACTAATGGGACAGTTTTATAGGGCAGGTCGTAACAGACGCAGTGATACCAAATATGTGTACTTTTATTGCTTTTTTTGTTTTTTTTATTTCCAAAAAATGTATTTATTAGGGAAATTTTTTTTTTAAATTTATTTAGCGATTTTTTAAAAATTATTTTTACTTTTTTTTTTTTAACTTTATTAGGTTGTCCCAGGGGGAACACCACTGTCCTGTGACAGATCGCTGATCTGTCACATCACAGATCACTGTGACAGATCAGCGATCTGTCACAGGCATTGAAGAAGACTTCCTCTTGCCTGCCAGCTCCCTGCACGCCCCTGAAGGTCCCCGTCGCCATCCTGGATTCGGGGACCTGCAGGGAAGGAGACCCCCGCAGCAGCGCTGCACATTGCGCTTCTGTGGGAGGCTCAGGGAAGCACGGAGGGAGCCCCCTCCCTGCCGATGCTTCCCTTTAACCCCCGGTACACCGCGATCGTGTTTGATCCCGGTGTGCAAGGGGTTAACGTGTCGAGGGCGGTCCGTGACCTCCCCTGACACATTGTGCCGGGTGTCAGCTGTGATAATCAGCTGACACCCGGCCGCGATCAGCGGCGCTCACTACGTTGGCGCCGCTGATCGCTGTGACTTACTATCCCGTCCCTGGGAATTACGTCCCAGGGCACATGGACGGGATAGTACGTTACATGGCAGTAAGGAGTTAATGTAAAGTGCTGCGGAATATGATAGTGCTATATACACAATGCAAAATAATGAAGTATGGGCTAAAGTGTATGTGGCCATTGAGCATTACAATTGTTGATTAAATAATTATTCAGCCAGCAATATACTTTAATGTGCATGAGCACAGTGCCTTTATGAAGCTGTTTCACTTGCCATCTAATGACTGTCAGCTACTTCACACTGTGTTTAATTGCTAATGTAAGGCACATGTTGAGTATTTGCTTGCAGAAATTTCTGCGAGTTTTGCATCTATTGGCAGGACAATTGCTGAGGCAAAAACAGGCATTTTTTCCTCGTTTTTGTATGCGTTTGTTGTATGCGTTTTTGTAAAGCAATGAAGGCTTTTTTTTTAGCTAAATAAAGATATTTAAAAAAAAAGTGTTGTGATGTAACTTCTTGGTTCAACACCACCTTTTTCATGCTGATGCAGTGGCATCAGGGTAATGGGATTGGGGCTTGGTGTCAGCAGCTGTGATTGACACCTAGCCCAAGGCTTCATAATTAAAAGGTGTCAGCCCAACACACTCATTACTAAGCTGGTAAGTAAACACAAACATACAGTTGTGGACAAAAGTATTGACACCCCTGCAATTCTGTCAGATAATACTCAGTTTCTTCCTGAAAATGATTGCAAACACAAATTCTTTGGTATTATTATCTTCATTTAATTTGTCGTAAATGAAAAAACACAAAAGAGAATGAAGCAAAAAGCTAAACATTGATCATTTCACACAAAACTCCAAAAATGCGCCAGACAAAAGTATTGGCACCCTCAGCCTAATACTTGGTTGCATAACCTTTAGCCAAAATAACTGCGACCAACCGCTTCCGGTAACCATCAATGAGTTTTTTACAATGCTCTGCTGGAATTTTAGACCATTCTTCTTTTGGTAAACTGCTCAAGGTCCCTGATATTTGAAGGGTGCCTTCTCCAAACTGCCATTTTTAGATCTCTCCACAGGTGTTCTATGGGATTCAGGTCTGGACTCATTGTTGGCCACCTTAGAAGCCTCCAGTGCTTTCTCTCAAACCATTTTCTAGTGCTTTTTGAAGTGTGTTTTGGGTCATTGTCCTGCTGGAAGACCCATGACCTATGAGGGAGACCCAGCTTTCTCATATTGGGCCCTACATTATGCTGCAAAATTTGTTGGTAGTCTTCTGACTTCATAATGCATGGCACACAGTCAAGCAGTCCAGTGCCAGAGGCAGCAAAGCAACCCCAAAACATCAGGGAACCCCCACCATGTTTGACGGTAGGGACCGTGTTCTTTTCTTTGAATGCCTCTTTTTTTCTCCTGTAAACTCTATGTTGATGCCTTTGCACAAAAAGCTCTACTTTTGTCTCATCTGACCAGAGAACATTCTTCCAAAACGTTTTAGGCTTTTTCAGGTAAGTTTTGGCAAACTCCAGCCTGGCTTTTTTATGTCTCGGGGTAAGAAGTGGGGTCTTCCTGGGTCTCCTACCATACAGTCCCTTTTCATTCAGATGCCGACGGATAGTACGGGTTGACACTGTTGTACCCTCGGAATGCAGGGCAGCTTGAACTTGTTTGGATGTTAGTCGAGGTTCTTTATCCAACATCCGCACAATCTTGCGTTGAAATCTCTTGTCAATTTTTCTTTTCCGTCCACATCTAGGGAAGTTGGCCACAGTGCCATGGGCTTTAAACTTCTTGATGACACTGCGCACGGTAGACACAGGAACATTCAGGTCTTTGGAGATGGACTTGTAGCCTTGAGATTGCTCATGCTTCCTCACAATTTGGTTTCTCAAGTCCTCAGACAGTTCTTTGGTCTTCTTTCTTTTCTCCATGCTCAATGTGGTACACACAAGGACACAGGACAGAGGTTGAGTCAACTTTAATCCATGTCAACTGGCTGCAAGTGTGATTTAGTTATTGCCAACACCTGTTAGGTGCCACAGGTAAGTTACAGGTGCTGTTAATTACACAAATTAGAGAAGCATCACATGATTTTTCGAACAGTGCCAATACATTTGTCCACCCTCTTTTTTATGTTTGGTGTGGAATTATATCCAGTTTGGCTTTAGGACAATTCTTTTTGTGTGTGACGAACAGCACGAACCGCCGTTCGCCACTTACGGGCGACTAACGGGGGTCCCGCTGCCACCAAAACGCGACGGACAGCGGACCCTGTGTCACCACTATGTCACAGTCCCACCACTGACACGGGTGTATCAGCGGACGGAGGGACGAGACACAATGCTGGCACATGGCTATCACAGGCACAGTTGGGGCTTATCTTAGTTATCCCACCACTGGCACCATGTGACAAAAATATCCAGCAAGCTACTCTCGCTCTACAATTTGCCGCAGGGGGAGTTTAATTTGCATGCCCCACCACTGCTATCAATCTTCCAAGTACTGCGGGGATTTATGTATATCCCACTTTCTCAGTTCCACTTTGGAACTCGCAGCTCTCCGGCGCCCCCCCTTACCCTCAGGTCAGTCAGGGAACTGCACCTAGGATAATTAGTCGCCGGACGGACTGCCTGTTGTGAACCGGCAATTAGGCTTCTGCAGTAAGGGAATTATCAATGCTGTGGCCGCAGCCCCTTATTCAGCAATATAAGACCCTTCTGTGCTGCCAGCAAGCCGCAATAGCCGTTCACAACGCGCTGCCACCAGTCACGGTTACTTAATTCACAGTGTTAAATTAAGAGGGTCCCTGGCAAACCCCTTGAATTAGTAGCGATTATCTATCAAAGGCGTATAGTTTGATTCTTAGAGCATGGAGACAGGCTAAATATTAAATCATTTATTTTCCGAAAGAGGACAGTGATTACAGATAAAAGTTGCTATAAAATTTAGACATAAAATATGTACATTAGACAAGTATAAAACAAAGTGGATGAAAGAAGAAGGTACACTCACACTCAGTCAGTTGTTGTTAGGCATCCCATGTGGCTTTAAGGGGGGTGGAGGCGGAGCTGCACGTCTCCACTCATCTGGGTTCTGCTCAGCACGAGGATTGGAGCTCTTCTGAGCTGGTTTTGCCAGGGAATGCCTTATAGACTTTCCTATGTGACATCACGGAGAGATGCATTCTGGGTTGATCCCACCTCTCTCATCCAAGTTAGGTTTTGGCTACAAAACTTAGATTAGCTATAACTTTATGGGAGAAGCTGGTATGGACTCATCAGTGGTATCATGTTTCCCAGCGTAATGAGCCTATCAAGAAAACATCAAACATCTATGCGATATGACCATCCATTTGGGCGCAAATCATATCTCAGGTTCTCGACATGTTAGGACTTCGGAAGTGACACTGTAGCGGAGCTGGGACCGCTCGGATCACAGAGATATGGTTATTATATCTCTATGTTATAGGGCTTTCGCAGGGCAGGCTCTTAAAGGTTTACTTCTAACTCCTGATTTCAAACAAAGAGTTTTCCTTTCCCGCACTTTTTTTCCCTCTTTCAGCTGAGGCTGAGAGAAGCCAAATGGTGTGGCAGGAAGTTGATTTATAACACCTGGGGGGGAAAGGAAGCTGCTGCAGTGTGCAATGTAACTGAGACACTGGCAGGCAGCTTCTTACAAAATGGAGGATTTTTAGCACATTGCAACAGAAAACATATCTTGCAGACATTGTACATCACACCTCCCCCCTTAAGAGGGCGCTAAGAAGGCATTACCTCTCGGTAATCGGCCATGCGCACCTCAGCGGGTTCGCCCCGGCGGGACAACCCATCAGCATTGCCGTTTTCACTGCCCTTCCTGTGTTTTACAGTAAAGTCGTACTGTTGAAGGGCAAGGCTCCAGCGGAGCAACCTTCCATTGGTTCCGGACACTGTGTGCAACCAGCTCAGAGGGTTGTGGTCAGTTACCACCGTGAAGGCGCGCCCGTACAGGTAGGGCTGCAAACGCTGCAGTGCCCACACCATGGCCAGACACTCCTTCTCGATGGTCGAGTATGCCACTTCCCTCGGCAAAAGTTTCCGGCTCAGATACAACACGGGGTGCTCTTGGTCCCCCGAATCGACCTGGCTAAGCACAGCACCGAGGCCAAACTCGCTGGCGTCGGTCTGTACCAGAAACGGGCGACTGCTGTCGACTGCTCTCAACACTGGAGAGTTGCACAGGGCTGCTTTCAAAGCTTGGAAAGCCGCCTCACAGTCATCTGTCCAGTTGACTGTTTGGGGTAGCCTCTGCTTGGTGAGGTCAGTCAAGGGTTTGGCAAGGGCGCTATAGTCCTGTACGAACCGCCTATAGTACCCTGCAGTGCCCAAGAAGGACTTCACCTGTTTCTTGGTCCTGGGGGTGGGCCAGGACACGATTGCGTCCACCTTTTCTGGCTCCGGACTCATGGAACCCCCGCCTACCCGGTGCCCCAGGTAGTGGACCTTGTGCATGCCTATCTGGCACTTCCCCGGCTTGATGGTCAGGCCTGCCTGGTGAAGATGCTTGAGCACCTCCTGGAGGTGCTGAAGGTGTTCCTCCCAGGTGGAACTGAAGACGGCAATATCGTCTAAGTACGCCACCGCGTACTCCTCCAGTCCCCGAAGCAGGTGGTTGACCATCCGCTGGAAAGTGGCAGGGGCATTCTTCATGCCGAAGGGCATGACCGTGGACTCGTACAGCCCAAAGGGGGTGATAAAGGCGGATTTCTCCTGCGCCTCAGGGCTCAGGGGAATCTGCCAGTATCCCCGACTCAAATCCATGATGGATATGTAGTTGGCGTTTGTCAACCGCTCGAGCAGATCCTCGATGCGCGGCATCGGGTGGGCATCAGAGGTTGTGATGGCGTTGAGCCCCCTGTAGTCCACGCAGAACCGGGTGGTCCGATCCTTTTTAGGCACGAGGACTACAGGTGAAGCCCACGCGCTTTTTGACCGTCGAATCACCCCCAGCCTTAACATCTCATCGATCTCTTGGCGCATGACTTGTTGCACTGTTTCAGAGATCCGATAAGGTGTTCGCCGTAATGGGGCACGATTCCCGGTGTCCACCTCATGAACCGCTAACTCCGTCCTCCCCGGTTGGTTGGTGAACACGGGCCGGAAGAGTTCCAGGGTGGCCATCAACTGCAACCGCTGGGACACGGTGAGCGAACCACTTATCTCCTTGTCCTCAATGGACCCATCGGCCTTGGCCTGGGCCAGCATGTCCAGGAGGGGATCTTCCTCCCCATCCTCGGGCAGGTTGCAGACCGGTAGGACCCAAGCTTCACGTTCGTAGTGCGCCTTCAGCATGTTGACGTGAAAGGCCTTGCGCCTACCCCGAGTATGGTCAAGCGTGACCACGTAGGTGACCGGGTTGAGCTGTTGGTGGACGACGTACGGGCCTTCCCAGGCTGCCTGAAGCTTATCCGTTGGTACAGGGACCAGCGCCCACACCTTTTGACCCACCTGGTAGGTCCGCTCCCGGGAGTTCTGGTCGTACCAGCGCTTCTGGTCAGCCTGAGCCTGCGTCATGTTGTCATGCACCAACTGCGTCAAGGTCTGCATCTTGTCACGGAAGCGCATGACATAATCCACGATGGACACTTCTGTGGGGTTTGGCTCATCTTCCCAGGATTCTCTTATCAACCCAAGGGGTCCCCGGACTCGCCTGCCATACAGGAGCTCGAAGGGGGAGAACCCGGTCGAGGCCTGCGGAACTTCTCTGTAAGCTAACAGCAGGTGTGGGAGGTACCGCTCCCAGTCGCGCCCTTGGGTCTCAACCAGTATGCGGAGCATCTGTTTGAGGGTACCGTTGAAACGTTCACACAAACCATTAGTCTGTGGGTGATACGGACTCGATACCAGGTGCGTCACCTGCATTTTCTCACAGAGAGCCTCCATTAGGCGAGACATGAATTGGGGCCCTTGATCGGTAAGCATCTCCCTGGGAAATCCTACTCTTGAAAAGATGGTCACCAGTGCGTCAGCCACCTTATCTGCCCTGGTTGAAGACAGAGCTACTGCCTCTGGGTACCGGGTAGCGTAGTCTACCACGGTGAGAATGTATCGCTTTCCGGAGCTGCTGGGGACAGACAGCGGTCCTACAATGTCCACCGCGATTCTCTGGAAAGGCTCCTCTATCACCGGCAAAGGAATAAGGGGAGCCTTAAGAGCAGGCCCCGCCTTACCCACTTTTTGACAGGTGGCGCAGGAGCGGCAGTAGTGTGTTACATCTGTCCCCATCTTGGGCCAATAGAAGTGTTGAGACAGCCGTGCCTTTGTTTTGCTGATCCCCAAGTGTCCAGCGAGTGGAATCTCATGGGCAATCCGCAACAACTCAGTTCTGAACTGATAGGGGACGACCAGCTGTCTTTCCCTCAACCACTCCTTTTTAGGATCTCCGGGTACTGTCTCCCGGTACAACCTTCCTCGTTCCCAGAACACCTTCTCCTTATCAGACTCGGAGGTAGGCGTCTTGGCGAGACCTCTCAATTTCTCCAGGCTGGCATCTGAGTGCAGAGCAGCCTGGAACTCCATGCTGGAGGCTGCCAGAAGTGACGTCAGGGTCCCCTCTTTACTGGGACCCTCTGGAACCGGCTCTGGGTTCACCTCTGGTTCAGTCTCTCCTGTAGCAGCAGAGGTTCCAGAAGACGTTACCTGCGATCTGGGCACTCTGACTGCGTGTGACAGCTGCTATGTATGCTGTCTCCCTGGGGATTTCTACAGACCCACCAGCCGGTGCTGCCCTGGGCTCTACCTCCCCATCCACCCCCAACACTTCAGGAGCAGTGCTACTTATGGGCCAGTTACCTTCCTCGGTGGCACTGGTCAGCTGCATGGCATTACCTTCCTCATGGTCCCCATGCACCTCCCCATTTCCTTGAGCACCGTTGCTTACTCCTGCCAGGGGTTCCTCAGCCGTCTCACTCCGCAGAGTGACGGGGCTGAGCACTTCGGTACCTGTGGACACATCTACCGCTTCAAAGAAAGGGTTAACGGGTTCAGTCGGCACAGATACATCAACATCATCATCATCCTTCCTAGGAGAAGAATGGTTATCAGTTTGCTTTGGCACATTCACATCAGCATCATACCTGGGGAAAGAATGGTTGTTAGTTGCATCATTACTCATCAAGGCATTAGCAGGTAACACATTCAGTTTCCCCTCATCAACATCATCAGGGTTAACGTTACCCTTATTATCAGTTTGGGGAAGGGTGTCAGGGACATAGTATGCAACCATCCTCCCCAAGTCAGTCCCCAATAAAACATCAGTGAGCAAATTTTCAGACACTCCCACCTCCCTCAACCGGCTCCCGGCACCCCAATCAAGAAAGACCCAGGCCACTGGCAAGGGACAACGGGTGCCTCCAATCCCGGTGACAGTCAGGGTTTTCCCCTCAACAAACTCTTCAGGGGCCGCCAGTCCAGGACGGATGAGGGTTCATTCAGCCCCGGTGTCCTTGAGGCCTGTAGCAAGACGGGCCCCCACCTGAACAGGTTGAACGTTGTCGTCAGCCCTCCCAACCACACCTCCCACCAAAAGAACAGAGGCGTTGGGCCCGGGGGCCTTGGCTGGGGGGTTCTTCGGCCTATTCGGACAGGCGTAAAAGAAGTGACCAGGCCGCTGGCAGTGGTGACACAGGCGACTGTCAGTAGCCGGCCTGTTGTTGGCAACAGGGACAGGGCCTCCGGAGGGACGGCTAGCTGGGGCACTGGGGTTGGTTGCAGGCTTACCCCCTTTCCAGCTGGTGGCGACTGGCCTCCGCGTCTCGGGCTTCCGGTTGGCCTCGTAGTTGTCGGCGATCTGCGCCGCTTTCTCCGCGTTCGTTGGTTCGCGGTCCAGGATGAACTGTCGGACCTCAGCTGGGCAGAGATGCAGGAACTGGTCTTTGATCATCAGGTCCCGTAGCTGCTCAAAGGATTCAACGGACAGTCCATGGATCCACTGGTCAAAGTGAGTCCTGAGTCCTTGCACCACATCACTGTAGCTATCATGTGGGCCACGTTGGAGGTGCCGGAACTTCTTTCGGTATACCTCAGGTGTCAGCCGGTATTTGGCGATCAGCGCCTGCTTTATGGCGTCATAGTCGTCATCGGCTTCTGGCGGAAGAGAAGCAAATGCCTCCAGGGCTTTGCCTTTTAGCCCTGGGGTCAAGTACCTTGCCCATTGGTCTCTAGGCAGCTGGTACTGTCTGCAGGCTTTCTCAAAGGCTCGCAGAAACGTGTCCAAGTCCCCGTCCTTTTCCATCACGGGAAAATGCTCTGGCCGGGGTTTAGGAGTCTGGACGCTGCTGGGCTCACGGCTTCAGGCTGTGGGGGCATTCCCACCCCGCTGGAGTACCTCCAGTTCATGGGCCCTCTGCGCCTGGCGCTCGGCTCTCTCAGCCTCTGCTCGGCGCTCAGCTCTCTCAGCCTGGGCTTGACGCTCGGCCCTCTCAGCCTCAGCTTGGCGCTCACGTTCGGCTTGGGCCTCCTGCCGATATTGCTGGATCAGCCTCACCCGCCCATCACTGTCTTCGGCGGGGAGTTCGTCCAAGGCCATTTGCAGATAGGGGTCCACCCCGTTCTGGTTGAATGTGGGGCCAGCGCTCAGGAGTGGAGCCTCTGCTGCAGCCCCATTGCCACTTGGGCCAACTTCTGCGCTCGCTGGATTCTGGTCGTTGTCCAGCTGCACTAGAGCCGCGATCATTTGAGCTCTGTTTTTGTTCGTGGCGTCAAGGCCTTGGTACGTGCATAACCCAGCAAGAACTTCCTTTGTCTGCCGTTTGTACCAAGGTTCTCCTTTTGCCGCCATGGTTGCCAAATAAAAGATAGAAAAGAAAACGAAGAAAAAAGGAAGGGGATACTTGCACGTACACAAAAATGTCTCAGGACTAATAACCACTGAGTCTGTTCTCCAAAACCTATGATGCAGGATTCCCGCAGGAACCGTGCAGGTTTTTAGTGAGAGGACTGATTGCTCAAACCAAATCACTAATGCTCTAGGATTATCCCACCGCTCTGCCCTCAATATGTGACGAACAGCACGAACCGCCGTTCGCCACTTATGGGCGACTAACGGGGATCCCGCTGCCACCAAAACGCGACGGACAGCGGACCCTGTGTCACCACTATGTCACAGTCCCACCACTGACACGGGTGTATCAACGGACGGAGGGACGAGACACAATGCCGGCACACGGCTATCACAGGCACAGTTGGGGCTTATCTTAGTTATCCCACCACTGACACCATGTGACAAAAATATCCAGCAAGCTACTCTCGCTCTACAATTTGCCGCAGGGGGAGTTTAATTTGGATGCCCCACCACTGCTATCAATCTTCCAAGTACTGCGGGGATTTATGTATATCCCACTTTCTCAGTTCCACTTTGGAACTCGCAGCTCTCCGGCGCCCCCCTTACCCTCAGGTCAGTCAGGGAACTGCACCTAGGATAATTAGTCGCCGGACGGACTGCCTGTTGTGAACCGGCAATTAGGCTTCTGCAGTAAGGGAATTATCAATGCTGTGGCCGCAGCCCCTTATTCAGCAATATAAGACCCTTCTGTGCTGCCAGCAAGCCGCAATAGCCGTTCACAACGCGCTGCCACCAGTCACGGTTACTTAATTCACAGTGTTAAATTAAGAGGGTCCGTGGCAAACCCCTTGAATTAGTAGCGATTATCAAAGGCGTATAGTTCGATTCTTAGAGCATGGAGACAGGCTAAATATTAAATAATTTATTTTCCGAAAGAGGACAGTGATTACAGATAAAAGTTGCTATAAAATTGAGACATAAAATATGTACATTAGACAAGTATAAAACAAAGTGGATGAAAGAAGAAGGTACACTCACATTCAGTCAGTTGTTGTTAGGCATCCCATGTGGCTTTAAGGGGGGTGGAGGCGGAGCTGCACGTCTCCACTCATCTGGGTTCTGCTCAGCACGAGGATTGGAGCTCTTCTGAGCTGGTTTTGCCAGGGAATGCCTTATAGACTTTCCTATGTGACATCACGGAGAGATGCATTCTGGGTTGATCCCACCTCTCTCATCCAAGTTAGGTTTTGGCTACAAAACTTAGATTAGCTATAACTTTATGGGAGAAGCTGGTATGGACTCATCAGTGGTATCATGTTTCCCAGCGTAATGAGCCTATCAAGAAAACATCAAACATCTATGCGATATGACCGTCCATTTGGGCGCAAATCATATCTCAGGTTCTCGACATGTTAGGACTTCGGAAGTGACACTGTAGTGGAGCTGGGACCGCTCAGATCACAGAGATATGGTTATTATATCTCTATGTTATAGGGCTTTCGCAGGGCAGGCTCTTAAAGGTTTACTTCTAACTCCTGATTTCAAACAAAGAGTTTTCCTTTCCCGCACTTTTTTTCCCTCTTTCAGCTGAGGCTGAGAGAAGCCAAATGGTGTGGCAGGAAGTTGATTTATAACACCTGGGGGGGAAGGGAAGCTGCTGCAGTGTGCAATGTAACTGAGACACTGGCAGGCAGCTTCTTACAAAATGGAGGATTTTGAGCACATTGCAACAGAAAACATATCTTGCAGACATTGTACATCACATTGTGTTTTTTCATTTAAGACAAATTAAATGAAGATAATAATACCAAAGAATTTGTGTTTGCAATCATTTTCAGGAAGAAACTGAGCATTATCTGACAGAATTGCAGGGGTGTCAATACTTTTGGCCACAACTGTACACACACATTGTCACCAGCCTATGTAGAAGCATTAACAGAATGAATGTACATAGGCTGTAACTAAACAGCAACTATTAATTTTATAGAAAAAAAAATGAAGAAAAAAATGTTGTGGGCTCCTGCATAATTTTAATAACTGGCACAGGGAAAGCCGACGGCTGGGAAGGAGCCAATAGCCATAAAGGTTCCCAGTGAAAATAGTAGAAAAAGCTACTGACCAGACAAAGCAGGGATCACCATAATAATATAAATTTTATTACGGACACATGAACAACATCGGATAAAAACAATTAAAAGTCATACAAGTGACAATGCAAAAAACGCACACAAAGGGCTCGTAATAGAGCCTAACAAAGCACCCCCCTAGTGAGCAAAAATACCTGGCTTTATGGTTGCAGAAATGTATACCATATGAGTAATAACCTTTACTTTCTATTGTCAGTTGACATCAAGCCAACAGGTTAGTGATAGTGTATAAAAACCCTATAGTGATACTGTATAAAAAAAACACCCAGAATAAAGTCTTATTTGAAATAATGACACAGACTCCTTTAATAAATCTTAATTAAACCATACTCACCGAATGCCTAATCCACTGATGCCAACATTTGCTGCAACAAAAATAAGATAATAAACCACAATATTCCTCACCTGTCTAGAGTGAAGATAATCCACAATGTCCCACAATGATCCTGATTACTTTGAGAGCAGTCACTGATGTGATTGCTCTCAAAGACAGCTGGCGATACACTGCGGGAGCGATTACCTCCTGTCACTGTATCACTGAGCTAGTGTAGGGTCGGTGGGCCGAGCTGGGGGGTGGTCCCTCTCTTACCGCGCAGAGATGTAACAGAGACACGATGGAGGCAAATGTCGGGTACAACAGGTCCAAGTTTTATTCTCTCTTGCCGCCCACTTGACGGCCTCCACAGTACACCGCACTTCAATGCACTTCTTCACTTTACTTCATTCCCAAAGCCGCTTTCTGCACACCGTACTTTACACTGGGGACGTGTATGTATACACCGTCCCCTCTTTACTCTTTGACACTCCTGTCAGATCCGTCACTGTGGCCGCCTTAGGCCCGTAAACCAACAGTACTTTTACTGATCAGTCGTCTCTCTCAATACGGTATGCTTTACCTCAGTGCCTCGTCTTTTCTGCGGTACTTTCCTGTCAGGACCACCCCCCTGATGTTCTCTCTCCTCAGTCCCCCCTGCTTTGGTTTTCCTCAGAGTGCACAGACTGTCATAGTCCTCTTGTCACTTGAGCTCCCCCTGGGGACTGGAACTTTCTGGAACCCTCCCTCAAATTTATACCTTTCCTGGTTCCCTGTAACTCCGCCCCCCATGACCAACGGTTTCCTAAGCCCTAAGCTGATGTTAAGTCCTTTGCTCACACTCCTCCCTGCCCTCTAATGGTCAACCCAGGTACTGCACGTCCGCTACACTTTCCTAGCTGTTTCCCCATTGTAGTAACTGACAACTATCTGAACTGTGCAAACCTTTCCTTCTCTATACCGACAGGTCCGTCCGTCCGTCCGTCCGTCGGGTCACCTTCCCTACACTGCCATGAGAGGGTTCTCACACAGAGGTGCCGTAAGCGAGAGCAATGAAGCTGATCAGCTGATGAACTCCAGTGAACACTCTCACGGCAGCTCACGTGAGATCGCCATGGGACACTCGGGATTATGTGGACTACGGCAGACAGGTGAGTATATGGTGGTTTTATAATTTTTTTCTAGGAGACGAGAGCATCGGGGATTTGGTGTTAGATGAGTATAATTTTTTTTATTTGAATATGTATGGAATTTTATTTATTTATTTTTTTTAACTGTGAGCACAGTTACTGGCTGATGAGACTGCATCTCCCATCAGTGGCATCTGCTGCCACAGTTATCAGTGACAGCACAGCAGACGTAGCCCAATGGGAGCAGTAGTTTCATTGGCCAACACCAGCTGACCTGTCGTAAGCTTTTTACTGCAGGTCACCACTGTGGGGTCACACTGACATCTGACAGCATGACCCCGCAGCGCTCTGACAGTCTTACTGACTGTAGTGTTAACGTTGATAAGAACCTCAGCGCCAGTGTTTCCCATGCTGTCACACAGATGACAGCATGGGAAACTCCATAGGAAGTACATGAACAAAAACTCAGCAAATATCTCAAACTTAGAGGCTGTCCACTACTTTTACATTGATAGCCTACCCTCAGGCTAGGTCATTAATGTCTGATCGGCCAGGGGTCCAACAACTGACACTTCTGCCGATCAACTGTTATCGGTGGCAGCCGTCGGCTGGCCGGAAGTACTTACTTGTAGAGCTGGCAGTCTACTTCTAGTAGCTGGGGCTTGGTGCTGCACATTAGCTTGGTACATGAACAAAAACTCAGCAAATCCGCAAACATTCCTGCGGATTTAAATGACTCAATTGAAGTTGATGGGTGAAAAACGCTGCAGAAATGCACAAAGAATTGACATGCTGCAGAAAAATGCAAATACTCAAGGAAAATCACTGATCATGTGCACAACATGGGCTCACAGAGTGACGCCAGGGGTATCATATGTTTGCTTACAAATTTCTCTTTAAGACCGAACACCACATGTCTATGTATGACTGGGAGGCATATACCCTTTTCTCGGCTTCTGGAGGACGCACAAGTCGCAAAACGCTGCTGGAAATAGCTTCAATTATGCCGATTCCGGAAATATATTGGTCCTGTCCCTATTATTATTCTGTGATATTAAATTTGAGTTTGAATGAACAAAGAAACATTTACTTTAAGCAAAGCCGGATTTAACCGGTCAGGAGCTCACATCACACAAAGCTTGTTTCCCTGCAGGAAGGGGAGAGTGGACATTCAAAAAGGGAGAAAGAGGGGACTGGTGCAGCTGCGAGGGGGATGTTTGTGAGCTGTGCCTGCACATGGGGCTTCGCCTGTACACTGCACAAGCCTAATGGGGGAGTGGAGCAGCGCGGGCACTGGAAGCGAGAGGACGGCACACAGCAGGCATCCCTACAATGCCACCACTATAATACAGGACTATGTGCCCTGGTGACAGGATGGCACACAGCAGGCTCTGTACAATGCCACCACTATAATACAGGACTATGTGCCCTGGTGAGAGGATGGCACATAGCAGGCATCCCTACAATACCACCACTATAATACAGGACTATGTGCCCTGGTGAGAGGATGGCACACAGCAGGCTCTGTACAATTCCACCACTATTATACCGGACTATGTGCCCTGGTGAGAGGATGGCACACAGCAGGCATCCCTACAATGCCACCTCTGTAACACAGGACTATGTGCCCTGGTGAGAGGATGGCACATAGCAGGCATCCCTACAATGCCACCACTATAATACAGGACTATGTGCCCTGGTGTGAGGGTGGCACACAGCCGTCTCTGTACAATGCCACCAGTATAATACAGGACTATGTGCCCCGGTGTGAGGGTGGCACACAGCCGTCTCTGTACAATACCACCAGTATAATACAGGACTATGTGCCCCGGTGTGAGGGTGGCACACAGCCGTCTCTGTACAATACCACCAGTATAATACAGGACTATGTGCCCTGGTGTGAGGGTGGCACACAGCCGTCTCTGTACAATACCACCAGTATAATACAGGACTATGTGCCCTGGTTTGAGGGTGGCACACAGCCGTCTCTGTACAATGCCACCACTATAATACAGGACTATGTGCCCTGGTGTGAGGGTGGCACACAGCCGTCTCTGTACAATGCCACCAGTATAATACAGTACTACGTGCCCTGGTGTGAGGGTGGCACACAGCCGTCTCTGTACAATACCACCAGTATAATACAGGACTATGTGCCCTGGTTTGAGGGTGGCACACAGCCGTCTCTGTACAATACCACCAGTATAATACAGGACTATGTGCCCTGGTGTGAGGGTGGCACACAGCCGTCTCTGTACAATACCACCAGTATAATACAGGACTATGTGCCCTGGTGTGAGGGTGGCACACAGCCGTCTCTGTACAATACCACCAGTATAACACAGGACTATGTGCCCTGGTGTGAGGGTGGCACACAGCCGGCTCTGTACAATACCATCAGTATAATACAGGACTGTGACCTGTTGTGAGGGTGGCACACAGCCATCTCTGTAAAATACCACCAGTATAATACAGGACTATGTGCCCTGGTGTGAGGGTGGCACACAGCCGTCTCTGTACAATACCACCAGTATAATACAGGACTATGTGCCCTGGTGTGAGGGTGGCACACAGCCGTCTCTGTACAATACCACCAGTATAATACAGGACTATGTGCCCTGGTGAGAGGATGGCACACAGCAGGCTCCGTACAATGCTACCACTATTATACCGGACTATGTGCCCTGGTGAGAGGATGGCACAGAGCAGGCATCCCTACAATGCCACCACTATAACACAGGACTATGTGCCCTGGTGAGAGGATGGCACACAGCAGGCATCCCTACAATGCCACCACTATAACACATGATTATGTGCCCTGATGCGAGAGTGGTACACAGCAGGGTCCTTCCATACAATGCCACCAATATAATGTCGGACTATGTGACCTGGTGTGAGGATGACACACAACACGCTCCGTACAATGTCACCACTATCATACAGGACTATGTGCCCTGGTGTGAGGATGGCACACAGTAGGCACTGTACAAAGCCACCAGTATAATACAGGACTATGTACCCTGGTGTGAGGGTGGCACACAGCTGGCTCCGTATAATGCCACCACTATAATACAGTATAGGACTATACGCCCTGGTGTGAGGGTGTCACACAGTAGGCTCCGTACAATGCCACCACTATACTACTGGACTATGTGTCCTTGTATGAGGCTGGCAGACAGCAGGCGCCGTACAATGCCACCACTATAATACAGGACTATGTGCCATGGTGTGAGGGTGGCATACAGCAGACTCCGTA
The DNA here is from genome assembly GCF_039654945.1 of Dendrobates tinctorius. Lineage (NCBI taxonomy): Eukaryota > Metazoa > Chordata > Amphibia > Anura > Dendrobatidae > Dendrobates > Dendrobates tinctorius. Next base: position 110,993,782 of record NW_027361679.1, on the reverse strand, counting down.
CAATATCATCAATGTAATACAGGACTATATGGCCTGGTGTGAGGGTGGCAAACAGCAGGCACTTTACAATGGCACCACTATAAAACAGGACTATGTAACTAGGTGTGAGGGTGGCAAATAGCAGACTCCGTACAATGGCACCACTATAAAACAGGACTGTGACCTGTTGTGAGGGTGGCAAACAGCAGGCATCCGTGCAATGCCACCACTATAATACAGGACTATTTTCCCTGGTATGAGGGTGGCACACAGCAGGTTCCATACAATGGGACCACTTTAATACAGGACTATGTTCCATGGTGTGAGGGTGGCAAATAGCAGGTTCCATACAATGGGACCACTTTAGTACAGGACTATGTGTCCTGGTGTGAGGGTGGCACACAGCAGGCTCCGTACAATAGGACCACTATAATACAGGACTATGTGCCCTGGTGTGAGGGTGGCACACAGTAGCCATACGTACAATGCCACCACTATATTACAGGACTATGTGCCCTGTTGTGAGGGTGGCACGCAGCAGGCTCCGTACAATAGGACCACTATAATACAGGACTATGTGCCCTGGTATGAGGGTGGCACACAGTAGCCATACGTACAATGCCACCACTATATTACAGGACTATGTGCCTTGGTGTGAGGGTGCCATACAGCAGCCATACATACAATGGTACCACTATATTACAAGACTATGTGCCCTGGTTTGAGGGTGGCACACAGCCATCTCTGTACAATACCACCAGTATAATACAGGACTATGTGCCCTGGTGTGAGGGTGGCACACAGTAGGCTCAGTACAATGCCACCACTATATTACAGGACTATGTGCCCTGGTGTGAGGGTGGCACACAGCAGACTCTGTACAATGTCTAAACTATGATACAGGACTATGTGCCCTGGTGTGAGGGGGGCACACAGCCGTCTCTGTACAATACCACCAGTATAATACAGGACTATGTGCCCTGGTGTGAGGGTGGCACACAGCCGGCTCTGTAAAATACCATCAGTATAATACAGAACTATGTACCCTGGTGTGAGGGTGGCACACAGCCGTCTCTGTAAAATACCACCAGTATAATACAAGACTATGTGCCCTGGTGTGAGGGTGGCACACAGCCAGCTCTGTACAATACCACCAGTATAATACAGGACTACGTGCCCTGGTGTGAGGGTGGCACACAGCCGTCTCTGTACAATGCCACCAGTATAATACAGGACTACGTGCCCTGGTGTGAGGGTGGCACACAGCCGTCTCTGTACAATACCACAAGTATAATACAGGACTATGTGCCCTGGTTTGAGGGTGGCACACAGCCGTCTCTGTACAATACCACCAGTATAATACAGGACTATGTGCCCTGGTGTGAGGGTGGCACACAGCCGTCTCTGTACAATACCACCAGTATAACACAGGACTATGTGCCCTGGTGTGAGGGTGGCACACAGCCGGCTCTGTACAATACCATAAGTATAATACAGGACTATGTGCCCTGGTGTGAGGGTGGCACACAGCCATCTCTGTAAAATACCACCAGTATAATACAGGACTATGTGCCCTGGTGTGAGGGTGGCACACAGCCGTCTCTGTACAATACCACCAGTATAATACAGGACTATGTGCCCTGGTGTGACGGTGGCACACAGCGGGCTCTGTACAATACCACCAGTATAATACAGGACTATGTGCCCTGGTGTGAGGGTGGCACACAGCCGTCTCTGTACAATATCACCAGTATTATACAGTACTATGTGTCCTGGTGTGAGGGTGGCACACAGTAGGCTCCTTACAATGCCACCAGTATAATACAGGACTATATGCCCTGGTTTGAGGGTGGCACACAGCCGTCTCTGTACAATGCCACCAGTATAATACAGGACTATGTGCCCTGGTGTGAGCGTGGCACACAGCCATCTCTGTACAATACCACCAGTATTATACAGGACTATGTACCCTGGTGTGAGGGTGGCACACAGCCGGCTCTGTACAATACCACCAGTATAATACAGGCCTATGTGCTCTGGTGTGAGGGTGGCACACAGCCGGCTCTGTACAATACCACCAGTATAATACAGGACTATGTGCCCTGGTGTGAGGGTGTCACACAGTAGGCTCCTTACAATGCCACTACTATAATACTGGACTATGTGCCCTGGTTTGAGGGTGGCACACAGCCGTCTCTGTACAATACCACCAGTATTATACAGGACAATGTGCCCTGGTGTGAGGGTGGCACACAGCCGGCTCTGTACAATACCACCAGTATAATACAGGCCTATGTGCCCTGGTGTGAGGGTGGCACACAGCCGGCTCTGTACAATACCACCAGTATAATACAGGACTATGTGCCCTGGTGTGAGGGTGTCACACAGTAGGCTCCTTACAATGCCACTACTATAATACTGGACTATGTGCCCTGGTTTGAGGGTGGCACACAGCCGTCTCTGTACAATACCACCAGTATTATACAGGACAATGTGCCCTGGTGTGAGGGTGGCACACAGCCGGCTCTGTACAATACCACCAGTATAATACAGGCCTATGTGCCCTGGTGTGAGGGTGGCACACAGCCGGCTCTGTACAATACCACCAGTATAATACAGGACTATGTGCCCTGGTGCCTGGTGTGAGGGTGGCACACAGCCGGATCTGAACAATACCAACAGTATAATACAGGACTATGTGCCCTGGTGTGAGGGTGGCACACAGCCGTCTCTGTACAATACCACCAGTATAATACAGGACTATGTGCACTGGTGTGAGGGTGGCACACAGCCGTCTCTGTACAATACCACCAGTATAATACAGGACTATGTGCCCTGGTGTGAGGGTGGCACACAGCCGTCTCTGTAGAATACCACCAGTATAATACAGGACTATGTGCCCTGGTGTGAGGGTGGCACACAGCCGGCTCTGTACAATACCACCAGTATAATACAGGACTATGTGCCCTGGTGTGAGGGTGGCACACAGCCGGCTCTGTACAATACCACCAGTATAATACAGGACTATGTGCCCTGGTGTGAGGGTGGCACACAGCCGTCTCTGTACAATACCACCAGTATAATACAGGACTATGTGCCCTGGTGTGAGGGTGGCACACAGCCGGCTCTGTACAATACCACCAGTATAATACAGGACTATGTGCCCTGGTGTAGGGGTGGCACACAGCCGTCTCTGTACAATACCACCAGTATAATACAGGACTATGTGCCCTGGTGTGAGGGTGGCACACAGCCAGCTCTGTACATTACCACCAGTATAATACAGAACTATGTGCCCCGGTGTGAGGGTGGCACACAGCCGGCTCTGTACAATACCATCAGTATAATACAGGACTATGTGCCCCGGTGTGAGGGTGGCACACAGCCGGCTCTGTACAATACCACCAGTATAATACAGGACTATGTGCCCTGGTGTGAGGGTGGCACACAGCCGACTCTGTACAATACCACCAGTATAATACAGGACTATGTGCCCTGGTGTGAGGGTCGCACACAGCCGGCTCTGTACAATACCACCAGTATAATACAGGACTATGTGCCCTGGTGTGAGGGTGGCACACAGCCGGCTCTGTACAATACCACCAGTATAATACAGGACTATGTGCCCTGGTGTAGGGGTGGCACACAGCCGTCTCTGTACAATACCACCAGTATAATACAGGACTATGTGCCCTGGTGTGAGGGTGGCACACAGCCAGCTCTGTACAATACCACCAGTATAATACAGAACTATGTGCCCCGGTGTGAGGGTGGCACACAGCCGGCTCTGTACAATACCATCAGTATAATACAGGACTATGTGCCCCGGTGTGAGGGTGGCACACAGCCGGCTCTGTACAATACCACCAGTATAATACAGGACTATGTGCCCTGGTGTGAGGGTGGCACACAGCCGACTCTGTACAATACCACCAGTATAATACAGGACTATGTGCCCTGGTGTGAGGGTCGCACACAGCCGGCTCTGTACAATACCACCAGTATAATACAGGACTATGTGCCCTGGTGTGAGGGTGGCACACAGCCGTCTCTGTACAATACCACCAGTATAATACAGGACTATGTGCCCTGGTGTGAGGGTGGCACACAGCCGGCTCCGTACAATACCACCAGTATAATACAGGACTATGTGCCCTGGTGTGAGGGTGGCACACAGCCGTCTCTGTACAATACCACCAGTATAATACAGGACTATGTGCCCTGGTGTGAGGGTGGCACACAGCCGTCTCTGTACAATACCACCAGTATAATACAGGACTATGTGCCCTGGTGTGAGGGTGGCACACAGCCGGCTCTGTAAAATACCATCAGTATAATACAGAACTATGTACCCTGGTGTGAGGGTGGCACACAGCCGTCTCTGTAAAATACCACCAGTATAATACAAGACTATGTGCCCTGGTGTGAGGGTGGCACACAGCCAGCTCTGTACAATACCACCAGTATAATACAGGACTACGTGCCCTGGTGTGAGGGTGGCACACAGCCGTCTCTGTACAATGCCACCAGTATAATACAGGACTACGTGCCCTGGTGTGAGGGTGGCACACAGCCGTCTCTGTACAATACCACAAGTATAATACAGGACTATGTGCCCTGGTTTGAGGGTGGCACACAGCCGTCTCTGTACAATACCACCAGTATAATACAGGACTATGTGCCCTGGTGTGAGGGTGGCACACAGCCGTCTCTGTACAATACCACCAGTATAACACAGGACTATGTGCCCTGGTGTGAGGGTGGCACACAGCCGGCTCTGTACAATACCATAAGTATAATACAGGACTATGTGCCCTGGTGTGAGGGTGGCACACAGCCATCTCTGTAAAATACCACCAGTATAATACAGGACTATGTGCCCTGGTGTGAGGGTGGCACACAGCCGTCTCTGTACAATACCACCAGTATAATACAGGACTATGTGCCCTGGTGTGACGGTGGCACACAGCGGGCTCTGTACAATACCACCAGTATAATACAGGACTATGTGCCCTGGTGTGAGGGTGGCACACAGCCGTCTCTGTACAATATCACCAGTATTATACAGTACTATGTGTCCTGGTGTGAGGGTGGCACACAGTAGGCTCCTTACAATGCCACCAGTATAATACAGGACTATATGCCCTGGTTTGAGGGTGGCACACAGCCGTCTCTGTACAATGCCACCAGTATAATACAGGACTATGTGCCCTGGTGTGAGCGTGGCACACAGCCATCTCTGTACAATACCACCAGTATTATACAGGACTATGTACCCTGGTGTGAGGGTGGCACACAGCCGGCTCTGTACAATACCACCAGTATAATACAGGCCTATGTGCTCTGGTGTGAGGGTGGCACACAGCCGGCTCTGTACAATACCACCAGTATAATACAGGACTATGTGCCCTGGTGTGAGGGTGTCACACAGTAGGCTCCTTACAATGCCACTACTATAATACTGGACTATGTGCCCTGGTTTGAGGGTGGCACACAGCCGTCTCTGTACAATACCACCAGTATTATACAGGACAATGTGCCCTGGTGTGAGGGTGGCACACAGCCGGCTCTGTACAATACCACCAGTATAATACAGGCCTATGTGCCCTGGTGTGAGGGTGGCACACAGCCGGCTCTGTACAATACCACCAGTATAATACAGGACTATGTGCCCTGGTGTGAGGGTGTCACACAGTAGGCTCCTTACAATGCCACTACTATAATACTGGACTATGTGCCCTGGTTTGAGGGTGGCACACAGCCGTCTCTGTACAATACCACCAGTATTATACAGGACAATGTGCCCTGGTGTGAGGGTGGCACACAGCCGGCTCTGTACAATACCACCAGTATAATACAGGCCTATGTGCCCTGGTGTGAGGGTGGCACACAGCCGGCTCTGTACAATACCACCAGTATAATACAGGACTATGTGCCCTGGTGCCTGGTGTGAGGGTGGCACACAGCCGGATCTGAACAATACCAACAGTATAATACAGGACTATGTGCCCTGGTGTGAGGGTGGCACACAGCCGTCTCTGTACAATACCACCAGTATAATACAGGACTATGTGCACTGGTGTGAGGGTGGCACACAGCCGTCTCTGTACAATACCACCAGTATAATACAGGACTATGTGCCCTGGTGTGAGGGTGGCACACAGCCGTCTCTGTAGAATACCACCAGTATAATACAGGACTATGTGCCCTGGTGTGAGGGTGGCACACAGCCGGCTCTGTACAATACCACCAGTATAATACAGGACTATGTGCCCTGGTGTGAGGGTGGCACACAGCCGTCTCTGTACAATACCACCAGTATAATACAGGACTATGTGCCCTGGTGTGAGGGTGGCACACAGCCGTCTCTGTACAATACCACCAGTATAATACAGGACTATGTGCCCTGGTGTGAGGGTGGCACACAGCCGGCTCTGTACAATACCACCAGTATAATACAGGACTATGTGCCCTGGTGTAGGGGTGGCACACAGCCGTCTCTGTACAATACCACCAGTATAATACAGGACTATGTGCCCTGGTGTGAGGGTGGCACACAGCCAGCTCTGTACATTACCACCAGTATAATACAGAACTATGTGCCCCGGTGTGAGGGTGGCACACAGCCGGCTCTGTACAATACCATCAGTATAATACAGGACTATGTGCCCCGGTGTGAGGGTGGCACACAGCCGGCTCTGTACAATACCACCAGTATAATACAGGACTATGTGCCCTGGTGTGAGGGTGGCACACAGCCGACTCTGTACAATACCACCAGTATAATACAGGACTATGTGCCCTGGTGTGAGGGTCGCACACAGCCGGCTCTGTACAATACCACCAGTATAATACAGGACTATGTGCCCTGGTGTGAGGGTGGCACACAGCCGGCTCTGTACAATACCACCAGTATAATACAGGACTATGTGCCCTGGTGTAGGGGTGGCACACAGCCGTCTCTGTACAATACCACCAGTATAATACAGGACTATGTGCCCTGGTGTGAGGGTGGCACACAGCCAGCTCTGTACAATACCACCAGTATAATACAGAACTATGTGCCCCGGTGTGAGGGTGGCACACAGCCGGCTCTGTACAATACCATCAGTATAATACAGGACTATGTGCCCCGGTGTGAGGGTGGCACACAGCCGGCTCTGTACAATACCACCAGTATAATACAGGACTATGTGCCCTGGTGTGAGGGTGGCACACAGCCGACTCTGTACAATACCACCAGTATAATACAGGACTATGTGCCCTGGTGTGAGGGTCGCACACAGCCGGCTCTGTACAATACCACCAGTATAATACAGGACTATGTGCCCTGGTGTGAGGGTGGCACACAGCCGTCTCTGTACAATACCACCAGTATAATACAGGACTATGTGCCCTGGTGTGAGGGTGGCACACAGCCGGCTCCGTACAATACCACCAGTATAATACAGGACTATGTGCCCTGGTGTGAGGGTGGCACACAGCCGTCTCTGTACAATACCACCAGTATAATACAGGACTATGTGCCCTGGTGTGAGGGTGGCACACAGCCGTCTCTGTACAATACCACCAGTATAATACAGGACTATGTGCCCTGGTGTGAGGGTGGCACACAGCCGGCTCCGTACAATACCACCAGTATAATACAGGACTATGTACCCTGGAGTGAGGGTGGCACACAGCCGGCTCCGTACAATACCACCAGTATAATACAGGACTATGTGCCCTGGTGTGAGGGTGGCACACAGCCGGCTCCGTACAATACCACCAGTATAATCCAGGACTATGTGCCCTGGTGTGAGGGTGGCACACAGCCGTCTCTGTACAATACCACCAGTATAATACAGGACTATGTGCCCTGGTGTGAGGGTTGCACACAGCCGGCTCTGTACAATACCACCAGTATAATACAGGACTATGTGCCCTGGTTTGAGGGTGGCACACAGCCGTCTCTGTACAATGCCACCACTATAATACAGGACTATGTGCCCTGGTGTGAGGGTGGCACACAGCCGTCTCTGTACAATGCCACCAGTATAATACAGTACTACGTGCCCTGGTGTGAGGGTGGCACACAGCCGTCTCTGTACAATACCACCAGTATAATACAGGACTATGTGCCCTGGTTTGAGGGTGGCACACAGCCGTCTCTGTACAATACCACCAGTATAATACAGGACTATGTGCCCTGGTGTGAGGGTGGCACACAGCCGTCTCTGTACAATACCACCAGTATAATACAGGACTATGTGCCCTGGTGTGAGGGTGGCACACAGCCGTCTCTGTACAATACCACCAGTATAACACAGGACTATGTGCCCTGGTGTGAGGGTGGCACACAGCCGGCTCTGTACAATACCATCAGTATAATACAGGACTGTGACCTGTTGTGAGGGTGGCACACAGCCATCTCTGTAAAATACCACCAGTATAATACAGGACTATGTGCCCTGGTGTGAGGGTGGCACACAGCCGTCTCTGTACAATACCACCAGTATAATACAGGACTATGTGCCCTGGTGAGAGGGTGGCACACAGCAGGCTCCGTACAATGCCACCACTATAACACATGACTATGTGCCCTGGTGAGAGGATGGCACACAGCAGGCTCCGTACAATGCTACCACTATTATACCGGACTATGTGCCCTGGTGAGAGGATGGCACAGAGCAGGCATCCCTACAATGCCACCACTATAACACAGGACTATGTGCCCTGGTGAGAGGATGGCACACAGCAGGCATCCCTACAATGCCACCACTATAACACATGATTATGTGCCCTGATGCGAGAGTGGTACACAGCAGGGTCCTTCCATACAATGCCACCAATATAATGTCGGACTATGTGACCTGGTGTGAGGATGACACACAACACGCTCCGTACAATGTCACCACTATCATACAGGACTATGTGCCCTGGTGTGAGGATGGCACACAGTAGGCACTGTACAAAGCCACCAGTATAATACAGGACTATGTACCCTGGTGTGAGTGTGGCACACAGCTGGCTCCGTATAATGCCACCACTATAATACAGTATAGGACTATACGCCCTGGTGTGAGGGTGTCACACAGTAGGCTCCGTACAATGCCACCACTATACTACTGGACTATGTGTCCTTGTATGAGGCTGGCAGACAGCAGGCGCCGTACAATGCCACCACTATAATACAGGACTATGTGCCATGGTGTGAGGGTGGCATACAGCAGACTCCGTACAATATCATCAATGTAATACAGGACTATATGGCCTGGTGTGAGGGTGGCAAACAGCAGGCACTTTACAATGGCACCACTATAAAACAGGACTATGTAACTAGGTGTGAGGGTGGCAAATAGCAGACTCCGTACAATGGCACCACTATAAAACAGGACTGTGACCTGTTGTGAGGGTGGCAAACAGCAGGCATCCGTGCAATGCCACCACTATAATACAGGACTATTTTCCCTGGTATGAGGGTGGCACACAGCAGGTTCCATACAATGGGACCACTTTAATACAGGACTATGTTCCATGGTGTGAGGGTGGCAAATAGCAGGTTCCATACAATGGGACCACTTTAGTACAGGACTATGTGTCCTGGTGTGAGGGTGGCACACAGCAGGCTCCGTACAATAGGACCACTATAATACAGGACTATGTGCCCTGGTGTGAGGGTGGCACACAGTAGCCATACGTACAATGCCACCACTATATTACAGGACTATGTGCCCTGTTGTGAGGGTGGCACGCAGCAGGCTCCGTACAATAGGACCACTATAATACAGGACTATGTGCCCTGGTATGAGGGTGGCACACAGTAGCCATACGTACAATGCCACCACTATATTACAGGACTATGTGCCCTGGTGTGAGGGTGCCATACAGCAGCCATACATACAATGGTACCACTATATTACAAGACTATGTGCCCTGGTTTGAGGGTGGCACACAGCCATCTCTGTACAATACCACCAGTATAATACAGGACTATGTGCCCTGGTGTGAGGGTGGCACACAGTAGGCTCAGTACAATGCCACCACTATATTACAGGACTATGTGCCCTGGTGTGAGGGTGGCACACAGCAGACTCTGTACAATGTCTAAACTATGATACAGGACTATGTGCCCTGGTGTGAGGGGGGCACACAGCCGTCTCTGTACAATACCACCAGTATAATACAGGACTATGTGCCCTGGTGTGAGGGTGGCACACAGCCGGCTCTGTAAAATACCATCAGTAAAATACAGAACTATGTACCCTGGTGTGAGGGTGGCACACAGCCGTCTCTGTAAAATACCACCAGTATAATACAAGACTATGTGCCCTGGTGTGAGGGTGGCACACAGCCAGCTCTGTACAATACCACCAGTATAATACAGGACTACGTGCCCTGGTGTGAGGGTGGCACACAGCCGTCTCTGTACAATGCCACCAGTATAATACAGGACTACGTGCCCTGGTGTGAGGGTGGCACACAGCCGTCTCTGTACAATACCACAAGTATAATACAGGACTATGTGCCCTGGTTTGAGGGTGGCACACAGCCGTCTCTGTACAATACCACCAGTATAATACAGGACTATGTGCTCTGGTGTGAGGGTGGCACACAGCCGGCTCTGTACAATACCACCAGTATAACACAGGACTATGTGCCCTGGTGTGAGGGTGGCACACAGCCGGCTCTGTACAATACCATAAGTATAATACAGGACTATGTACCCTGGTGTGAGGGTTGCACACAGCAGTCTCTGTAAAATACCACCAGTATAATACAAGACTATGTGCCCTGGTGTGAGGGTGGCACACAGCCATCTCTGTAAAATACCACCAGTATAATACAGGACTATGTGCCCTGGTGTGAGGGTGGCACACAGCCGTCTCTGTACAATACCACCAGTATAATACAGGACTATGTGCCCTGGTGTGACGGTGGCACACAGCGGGCTCTGTACAATACCACCAGTATAATACAGGACTATGTGCCCTGGTGTGAGGGTGGCACACAGCCGTCTCTGTACAATATCACCAGTATTATACAGTAATATGTGTCCTGGTGTGAGGGTGGCACACAGTAGGCTCCTTACAATGCCACCAGTATAATACAGGACTATATGCCCTGGTTTGAGGGTGGCACACAGCCGTCTCTGTACAATGTCACCAGTATAATACAGGACTATGTGCCCTGGTGTGAGCGTGGCACACAGCCATCTCTGTACAATACCACCAGTATTATACAGGACTATGTACCCTGGTGTGAGGGTGGCACACAGCCGGCTCTGTACAATACCACCAGTATAATACAGGCCTATGTGCTCTGGTGTGAGGGTGGCACACAGCCGGCTCTGTACAATACCACCAGTATAATACAGGACTATGTGCCCTGGTGTGAGGGTGTCACACAGTAGGCTCCTTACAATGCCACTACTATAATACTGGACTATGTGCCCTGGTTTGAGGGTGGCACACAGCCGTCTCTGTACAATACCACCAGTATTATACAGGACAATGTGCCCTGGTGTGAGGGTGGCACACAGCCGGCTCTGTACAATACCACCAGTATAATACAGGCCTATGTGCCCTGGTGTGAGGGTGGCACACAGCCGGCTCTGTACAATACCACCAGTATAATACAGGACTATGTGCCCTGGTGTGAGGGTGTCACACAGTAGGCTCCTTACAATGCCACTACTACAATACTGGACTATGTGCCCTGGTTTGAGGGTGGCACACAGCCGTCTCTGTACAATACCACCAGTATTATACAGGACAATGTGCCCTGGTGTGAGGGTGGCACACAGCCGGCTCTGTACAATACCACCAGTATAATACAGGCCTATGTGCCCTGGTGTGAGGGTGGCACACAGCCGGCTCTGTACAATACCACCAGTATAATACAGGACTATGTGCCCTGGTGCCTGGTGTGAGGGTGGCACACAGCCGGATCTGAACAATACCAACAGTATAATACAGGACTATGTGCCCTGGTGTGAGGGTGGCACACAGCCGTCTCTGTACAATACCACCAGTATAATACAAGACTATGTGCACTGGTGTGAGGGTGGCACACAGCCGTCTCTGTACAATACCACCAGTATAATACAGGACTATGTGCCCTGGTGTGAGGGTGGCACACAGCCGTCTCTGTAGAATACCACCAGTATAATACAGGACTATGTGCCCTGGTGTAGGGGTGGCACACAGCCGTCTCTGTACAATACCACCAGTATAATACAGGACTATGTGCCCTGATGTGAGGGTGGCACACAGCCAGCTCTGTACAATACCACCAGTATAATACAGAACTATGTGCCCCGGTGTGAGGGTGGCACACAGCCGGCTCTGTACAATACCATCAGTATAATACAGGACTATGTGCCCCGGTGTGAGGGTGGCACACAGCCGGCTCTGTACAATACCACCAGTATAATACAGGACTATGTGCCCTGGTGTGAGGGTGGCACACAGCCGACTCTGTACAATACCACCAGTATAATACAGGACTATGTGCCCTGGTGTGAGGGTCGCACACAGCCGGCTCTGTACAATACCACCAGTATAATACAGGACTATGTGCCCTGGTGTGAGGGTGGCACACAGCCGTCTCTGTACAATACCACCAGTATAATACAGGACTATGTGCCCTGGTGTGAGGGTGGCACACAGCCGGCTCCGTACAATACCACCAGTATAATACAGGACTATGTGCCCTGGTGTGAGGGTGGCACACAGCCGTCTCTGTACAATACCACCAGTATAATACAGGACTATGTGCCCTGGTGTGAGGGTGGCACACAGCCGTCTCTGTACAATACCACCAGTATAATACAGGACTATGTACCCTGGAGTGAGGGTGGCACACAGCCGGCTCCGTACAATACCACCAGTATAATACAGGACTATGTGCCCTGGTGTGAGGGTGGCACACAGCCGGCTCCGTACAATACCACCAGTATAATCCAGGACTATGTGCCCTGGTGTGAGGGTGGCACACAGCCGTCTCTGTACAATACCACCAGTATAATACAGGACTATGTGCCCTGGTGTGAGGGTTGCACACAGCCGGCTCTGTACAATACCACCGGTATAATACAGGACTATGTGCCCTGGTGTGAGGGTGGCACACAGCCGGCTCTGTATAATACCACCAGTATAATACAGGACTATGTGCCCTGGTGTGAGGGTGGCACACAGCCGTCTCTGTACAATACCACCAGTATAATACAGGACTATGTGCCCTGGTGTGAGGGTGGCACACAGCCGGCTCTGTACAATACCACCAGTATAATCCAGGACTATGTGCCCTGGTGTGAGGGTGGCACACAGCTGTCTCTGTACAATGCCACCAGTATAATACAGGACTATGTGCCCTGGTGTGAGGGTGGCACTCAGCCGGCTCTGTACAATACCACCAGTATAATACAGGACTATGTGCCCTGGTGTGAGGGTGGCACACAGCCGTCTCTGTACAATACCACAAGTATAATACGGGACTATGTGCCCTGGTGTGAGGGTGGCACACAGCCGGCTCTGTACAATACCACCAGTAAAATACAGGACTATGTGCCCTGGTGTGAGGGTGGCACACAGCCGTCTCCGTACAATACCACCAGTATAACACAGGACTATGTGCCCTGGTGTGAGGGTGGCACACAGCCAGCTCTGTACAATACCACCAGTATAATACAGGACTATGTGCCCCGGTGTGAGGGTGGCACACAGCCGACTCTGTACAATACCATCAGTATAATACAGGACTATGTGCCCCGGTGTGAGGGTGGCACACAGCCGTCTCTGTACAATACCACCAGTATAATACAGGACTATGTGCCCTGGTGTGAGGGTGGCACACAGCCGGCTCTGTACAATACCACCAGTATAATCCAGGACTATGTGCCCCGGTGTGAGGGTGGCACACAGCCGTCTCTGTACAATACCACCAGTATAATACAGGACTATGTGCCCCGGTGTGAGGGTGGCACACAGGCGGCTCTGTACAATACCACCAGTATAATACAGGACTATGTGCCCCGGTGTGAGGATGGCACACAGCCGGCTCTGTACAATACCATCAGTATAATACAGGACTATGTGCCCCGGTGTGAGGGTGGCACACAGCCGTCTCTGTTACAATACCACCAGTATAGTACAGGACTATGTGCCCTGGTGTGAGGGTGGCACACAGCCGTCTCTGTACAATACCAACAGTATAATACAGGACTATATTCCCCGGTGTGAGGGTGGCACACAGGCGGCTCTGTACAATACCACCAGTATAATCCAGGACTATGTGCCCCGGTGTGAGGGTGGCACACAGCCGGCTCTGTACAATACCACCAGTATAATACAGGACTATGTTCCCCGGTGTGAGGGTGGCACACAGGCGGCTCTGTACAATACCACCAGTATAATCCAGGACTATGTGCCCTGGTGTGAGGGTGGCACACAGCCGTCTCTGTACAATACCACCAGTATAATACAGGACTATGTGCCCTGGTGTGAGGGTGTCACACAGCCGTCTCTGTACAATACCACCAGTATAATACAGGACTATGTGCCCTGGTGTGAGGGTGGCACACAGCCGGCTCTGTACAATACCACCAGTATAATACAGGACTATGTGCCCTGGTGTGAGGGTGGCACACAGCCGGCTCTGTACAATACCACCAGTATAATACAGGACTATGTGCCCTGGTGTGAGGGTGGCACACAGCCGTCTCTGTACAATACCACCAGTATAATCCAGGACTATGTGCCCTGGTGTGAGGGTGGCACACAGCTGTCTCTGTACAATACCACCAGTATAATACAGGACTATGTGCCCTGGTGTGAGGGTGGCACACAGCCGTCTCTGTACAATACCACCAGTATAATCCAGGACTATGTGCCCTGGTGTGAGGGTGGCACACAGCCGTCTCTGTACAATACCACAAGTATAATACAGGACTATGTGCCCTGGTGTGAGGGTGGCACACAGCCGGCTCTGTACAATACCACCAGTATAATACAGGACTATGTGCCCTGGTGTGAGGGTGGCACACAGCCGTCTCTGTACAATACCACCAGTATAATACAGGACTATGTGCCCTGGTGTGAGGTTGGCACACAGCCAGCTCTGTACAATACCACCAGTATAATACAGGACTATGTGCCCCGGTGTGAGGGTGGCACACAGCCGACTCTGTACAATACCATCAGTATAATACAGGACTATGTGCCCCGGTGTGAGGGTGGCACACAGCCGTCTCTGTACAATACCACCAGTATAATACAGGACTATGTGCCCTGGTGTGAGGGTGGCACACAGCCGGCTCTGTACAATACCACCAGTATAATCCAGGACTATGTGCCCTGGTGTGAGGGTGGCACACAGCCGTCTCTGTACAATACCACCAGTATAATACAGGACTATGTGCCCCGGTGTGAGGGTGGCACACAGGCGGCTCTGTACAATACCACCAGTATAATACAGGACTATGTGCCCCGGTGTGAGTGTGGCACACAGCCGTCTCTGTACAATACCACAAGTATAATACAGGACTATGTACCCTGGTGTGAGGGTGGCACACAGCCGGCTCTGTACAATACCACCAGTATAATACAGGACTATGTGCCCTGGTGTGAGGGTGGCACACAGCCGTCTCTGTACAATACCACCAGTGTAATACAGGACTATGTGCCCCGGTGTGAGGGTGGCACACAGCCGTCTCTGTACAATACCACAAGTATAATACAGGACTATGTACCCTGGTGTGAGGGTGGCACACAGCCGTCTCTGTACAATACCACCAGTATAATACAGGACTATGTGCCCTGGTGTGAGGGTGGCACCCAGCCGTCTCTGTACAATACCACCAGTATAATACAGGACTATGTGCCCTGGTGTGAGGGTGGCACACAGCCGTCTCTGAACAATACCACCAGTATAATACAGGACTATGTGCCCTGGTGTGAGGGTGGCACACAGCCGTCTCTGTACAATACCATCAGTATAATACAGGACTATGTACCCTGGTGTGAGGGTGGCACACAGCCGGCTCTGTACAATACCACCAGTATAATACAGGACTATGTGCCCTGGTGTGAGGGTGGCACACAGCCGTCTCTGTACAATACCACCAGTATAATACAGGACTATGTGCCCTGGTGTGAGGGTGGCACACAGCCGGCTCTGTACAATACCACCAGTATAATCCAGGACTATGTGCCCTGGTGTGAGGGTGGCACACAGCCGTCTCTGTACAGTACCACCAGTATAATACAGGACTATGTGCCCTGGTGTGAGGGTGGCACTCAGCCAGCTCTGTACAATACCACCAGTATAATACAGGACTATGTGCCCTGGTGTGAGGGTGGCACACAGCCGGCTCTGTACGATACCACCAGTATAATACAGGACTATGTGCCCTGGTGTGAGGGTGGCACACAGCCGTCTCTATACAATACCACCAGTATAATCCAGGACTATGTGCCCTGGTGTGAGGGTGGCACACAGCCGTCTCTGTACAATACCACAAGTATAATACAGGACTATGTGCCCTGGTGTGAGGGTGGCACACAGCCGGCTCTGTACAATACCACCAGTATAATACAGGACTATGTGCCCTGGTGTGAGGGTGGCACACAGCCGTCTCTGTACAATACCACCAGTATAATACAGGACTATGTGCCCTGGTGTGAGGGTGGCACACAGCCAGCTCTGTACAATACCACCAGTATAATACAGGACTATGTGCCCCGGTGTGAGGGTGGCACACAGCCGGCTCTGTACAATACCATCAGTATAATACAGGACTATGTGCCCCGGTGTGAGGGTGGCACACAGCCGTCTCTGTACAATACCACCAGTATAATACAGGACTATGTGCCCTGGTGTGAGGGTGGCACATAGCCGGCTCTGTACAATACAACCAGTATAATCCAGGACTATGTGCCCTGGTGTGAGGGTGGCACACAGCCGTCTCTGTACAATACCACCAGTATAATACAGGACTATGTGCCCCGGTGTGAGGGTGGCACACAGGCGGCTCTGTACAATACCACCAGTATAATACAGGACTATGTGCCCCGGTGTGAGGATGGCACACAGCCGTCTCTGTACAATACCACCAGTATAATACAGGACTATGTGCCCTGGTGTGAGGGTGGCACACAGCCGGCTCTGTACAATACCATCAGTATAATACAGGACTATGTACCCCGGTGTGAGGGTGGCACACAGCCGTCTCTGTTACAATACCACCAGTATAATACAGGACTATGTGCCCTGGTGTGAGGGTGGCACACAGCCGTCTCTGTACAATACCACCAGTATAATACAGGACTATGTGCCCTGGTGTGAGGGTGTCACACAGCCGTCTCTGTACAATACCACCAGCATAATACAGGACTATGTGCCCTGGTGTGAGGGTGGCACACAGCCGGCTCCGTACAATACCACCAGTATAATACAGGACTATGTGCCCTGGTGTGAGGGTGGCACACAGCCGTCTCTGTACAATACCACCAGTATAATACAGGACTATGTGCCCTGGTGTGAGGGTGGCACACAGCCGTCTCTGTACAATACCATCAGTATAATACAGGACTATGTGCCCTGGTGTGAGGGTGGCACACAGCCGGCTCAGTACAATACCACCAGTATAATACAGGACTATGTGCCCTGGTGTGAGGGTGGCACACAGCCGTCTCTGTACAACACCACCAGTATAATACAGGACTATGTGCCCTGGTGTGAGGGTGGCACACAGCCGTCTCTGTACAATACCATCAGTATAATACAGGACTATGTGCCCCGGTGTGAGGGTGGCACACAGCCGTCTCTTTTACAATACCACCAGTATAATACAGGACTATGTGCCCTGGTGTGAGGGTGGCACACAGCCGTCTCTGTACAATACCACCAGTATAATACAGGACTATGTGCCCTGGTGTGAGGGTGGCACACAGCCATCTCTGTACAATACCACCAGTATAATACAGGACTATGTGCCCTGGTGTGAGGGTGGCACACAGCCGTCTCTGTACAATACCACCAGTATAATACAGGACTATGTACCCTGGAGTGAGGGTGGCACACAGCCGGCTCCGTACAATACCACCAGTATAATACAGGACTATGTACCCTGGTGTGAGGGTGGCACACAGCCGGCTCTGTACAATACCACCAGTATAATACAGGACTATGTGCCCTGGTGTGAGGGTGGCACACAGCCGTCTCTGTACAATACCACCAGTATAATACAGGACTATGTGCCCTGGTGTGAGGGTGGCACACAGCCGACTCTGTACAATACCACCAGTATAATCCAGGACTATGTGCCCTGGTGTGAGGGTGGCACACAGCCGTCTCTGTACAATACCACCAGTATAATACAGGACTATGTGCCCTGGTGTGAGGGTGGCACTCAGCCGGCTCTGTACAATACCACCAGTATAATACAGGACTATGTGCCCTGGTGTGAGGGTGGCACACAGCCGGCTCTGTACAATACCACCAGTATAATACAGGACTATGTGCCCTGGTGTGAGGGTGGCACACAGCCGTCTCTGTACAATACCACCAGTATAATCCAGGACTATGTGCCCTGGTGTGAGGGTGGCACACAGCCATCTCTGTACAATACCACCAGTATAATACAGGACTATGTGCCCTGGTGTGAGGGTGGCACACAGCCGTCTCTGTACAATACCACCAGTATAATACAGGACTATGTGCCCCGGTGTGAGGGTGGCACACAGCCGGCTCCGTACAATACCACCAGTATAATACAGGACTATGTACCCTGGAGTGAGGGTGGCACACAGCCGGCTCCGTACAATACCACCAGTATAATACAGGACTATGTGCCCTGGTGTGAGGGTGGCACACAGCCGGCTCCGTACAATACCAACAGTATAATCCAGGACTATATGCCCTGGTGTGAGGGTGGCACACAGCCGTCTCTGTACAATACCACCAGTATAATACAGGACTATGTACCCTGGAGTGAGGGTGGCACACAGACGGCTCCGTACAATACCACCAGTATAATACAGGACTATGTGCTCTGGTGTGAGGGTGGCACACAGCCGGCTCTGTACAATACCATCAGTATAATACAGGACTATGTGCCCTGGTGTGAGGGTGGCACACAGCCGGCTCCGTACAATACCACCAGTATAATACAGGACTATGTGCCCTGGTGTGAGGGTGGCACACAGCCGGCTCTGTACAATACCACCAGTATAATACAGGACTATGTGCCCTGGTGTGAGGGTGGCACACAGCCGTCTCTGTACAATACCACCAGTATAATACAGGACTATGTGCCCTGGTGTGAGGGTGGCACACAGGCGGCTCTGTACAATACCACCAGTATAATACAGGACTATGTGCCCTGGTGTGAGGGTGGCACACAGCCGTCTCTGTACAATACCACCAGTATAATCCAGGACTATGTGCCCTGGTGTGAGGGTGGCACACAGCCGGCTCTGTACAATACCACCAGTATAATACAGGACTATGTGCCCTGGTGTGAGGGTGGCACACAGCCGGCTCTATACAATACCACCAGTATAATACAGGACTATGTACCCTGGTGTGAGGGTGGCACACAGCCGGCTCTGTACAATACCACCAGTATAATACAGGACTATGTGCCCTGGTGTGAGGGTGGCACACAGCCGTCTCTGTACAATACCACCAGTATAATACAGGACTATGTGCCCTGGTGTGAGGGTGGCACACAGCCGTCTCTGTACAATACCACCAGTATAATCCAGGACTATGTGCCCTGGTGTGAGGGTGGCACACAGCCGTCTCTGTACAATACCACCAGTATAATACAGGACTATGTGCCCTGGTGTGAGGGTGGCACTCAGCCGGCTCTGTACAATACCACCAGTATAATACAGGACTATGTGCCCTGGTGTGAGGGTGGCACACAGCCGGCTCTGTACAATACCACCAGTATAATACAGGACTATGTGCCCTGGTGTGAGGGTGGCACACAGCCGTCTCTGTACAATACCACCAGTATAATCCAGGACTATGTGCCCTGGTGTGAGGATGGCACACAGCCGTCTCTGTACAATACCACAAGTATAATACAGGACTATGTGCCCTGGTGTGAGGGTGGCACACAGCCGGCTCTATACAATACCACCAGTATAATACAGGACTATGTGCCCTGGTGTGAGGGTGGCACACAGCCGTCTCTTTACAATACCACCAGTATAATACAGGACTATGTGCCCTGGTGTGAGGGTGGCACACAGCCGTCTCTGTACAATACCACCAGTATAATACAGGACTATGTGCCCTGGTGTGAGGGTGGCACACAGCCAGCTCTGTACAATACCACCAGTATAATACAGGACTATGTGCCCCGGTGTGAGGGTGGCACACAGCCGGCTCTGTACAATACCATCAGTGTAATACAGGACTATGTGCCCCGGTGTGAGGGTGGCACACAGCCGTCTCTGTACAATACCACCAGTATAATACAGGACTATGTGCCCTGGTGTGAGGGTGGCACACAGTCGGCTCTGTACAATACCACCAGTATAATCCAGGACTATGTGCCCTGGTGTGAGGGTGGCACACGGCCGTCTCTGTACAATACCACCAGTATAATACAGGACTATGTGCCCCGGTGTGAGGGTGGCACACAGGCGGCTCTGTACAATACCACCAGTATAATACAGGACTATGTGCCCCGGTGTGAGGATGGCACACAGCCGTCTCTGTACAATACCACCAGTATAATACAGGACTATGTGCCCTGGTGTGAGGGTGGCACACAGCCGGCTCTGTACAATACCATCAGTATAATACAGGACTATGTACCCCGGTGTGAGGGTGGCACACAGCCGTCTCTGTTACAATACCACCAGTATAATACAGGACTATGTGCCCTGGTGTGAGGGTGGCACACAGCTGTCTCTGTACAATACCACCAGTATAATACAGGACTATGTGCCCTGGTGTGAGGGTGTCACACAGCCGTCTCTGTACAATACCACCAGTATAATACAGGACTATGTGCCCTGGTGTGAGGGTGGCACACAGCCGGCTCCGTACAATACCACCAGTATAATACAGGACTATGTGCCCTGGTGTGAGGGTGGCACACAGCCGTCTCTGTACAATACCACCAGTATAATACAGGACTATGTGCCCTGGTGTGAGGGTGGCACACAGCCGTCTCTGTACAATACCATCAGTATAATACAGGACTATATGCCCTGGTGTGAGGGTGGCACACAGCCGGCTCCGTACAATACCACCAGTATAATACAGGACTATGTGCCCTGGTGTGAGGGTGGCACACAGCCGTCTCTGTACAACACCACCAGTATAATACAGGACTATGTGCCCTGGTGTGAGGGTGGCACACAGCCGTCTCTGTACAATACCATCAGTATAATACAGGACTATGTGCCCCGGTGTGAGGGTGGCACACAGCCGTCTCTTTTACAATGCCACCAGTATAATACAGGACTATGTGCCCTGGTGTGAGGGTGGCACACAGCCGTCTCTGTACAATACCACCAGTATAATACAGGACTATGTGCCCTGGTGTGAGGGTGGCACACAGCCATCTCTGTACAATACCACCAGTATAATACAGGACTATGTGCCCTGGTGTGAGGGTGGCACACAGCCGTCTCTGTACAATACCACCAGTATAATACAGGACTATGTGCCCCGGTGTGAGGGTGGCACACAGCCGGCTCCGTACAATACCACCAGTATAATACAGGACTATGTGCCCTGGTGTGAGGGTGGCACACAGCCGTCTCTTTTACAATGCCACCAGTATAATACAGGACTATGTACCCTGGTGTGAGGGTGGCACACAGCCGTCTCTGTACAATACCACCAGTATAATACAGGACTATGTGCCCTGGTGTGAGGGTGGCACACAGCCGTCTCTTTTACAATGCCACCAGTATAATACAGGACTATGTGCCCTGGTGTGAGGGTGGCACACAGCCGTCTCTGTACAATACCACCAGTATAATACAGGACTATGTGCCCTGGTGTGAGGGTGGCACACAGCCATCTCTGTACAATACCACCAGTATAATACAGGACTATGTGCCCTGGTGTGAGGGTGGCACACAGCCGTCTCTGTACAATACCACCAGTATAATACAGGACTATGTGCCCCGGTGTGAGGGTGGCACACAGCCGGCTCCGTACAATACCACCAGTATAATACAGGACTATGTGCCCTGGTGTGAGGGTGGCACACAGCCGGCTCCGTACAATACCAACAGTATAATCCAGGACTATATGCCCTGGTGTGAGGGTGGCACACAGCCGTCTCTGTACAATACCACCAGTATAATACAGGACTATGTACCCTGGAGTGAGGGTGGCACACAGACGGCTCCGTACAATACCACCAGTATAATACAGGACTATGTGCTCCGGTGTGAGGGTGGCACACAGCCGGCTCTGTACAATACCATCAATATAATACAGGACTATGTGCCCTGGTGTGAGGGTGGCACACAGCCGGCTCCGTACAATACCACCAGTATAATACAGGACTATGTGCCCTGGTGTGAGGGTGGCACACAGCCGGCTCTGTACAATACCACCAGTATAATACAGGACTATGTGCCCTGGTGTGAGGGTGGCACACAGCCGTCTCTGTACAATACCACCAGTATAATACAGGACTATGTGCCCTGGTGTGAGGGTGGCACACAGGCGGCTCTGTACAATACCACCAGTATAATACAGGACTATGTGCCCTGGTGTGAGGGTGGCACACAGCCGGCTCCGTACAATGCCATCAGTATAATACAGGACTATGTGCCCTGGTGTGAGGGTGGCACACAGCCGGCTCTGTACAATACCACCAGTATAATACAGGACTATGTGCCATGGTGTGAGGGTGGCACACAGCCGGCTCTGTACAATACCACCAGTATAATACAGGACTATGTACCCTGGTGTGAGGGTGGCACACAGCCGTCTCTGTACAATACCACCAGTATAATACAGGACTATGTGCCCTGGTGTGAGGGTGGCACACAGCCGTCTCTGTACAATACCACCAGTTTAATACAGGACTATGTGCCCTGGTGTGAGGGTGGCACACAGCCGGCTCTGTACAATACCACCAGTATAATCCAGGACTATGTGCCCTGGTGTGAGGGTGGCACACAGCCGTCTCTGTACAATACCACCAGTATAATACAGGACTATGTGCCCTGGTGTGAGGGTGGCACTCAGCCGGCTCTGTACAATACCACCAGTATAATGCAGGACTATGTGCCCTGGTGTGAGGGTGGCACACAGCCGGCTCTGTACAATACCAGCAGTATAATACAGGACTATGTGCCCTGGTGTGAGGGTGGCACACAGCCGTCTCTGTACAATACCACCAGTATAATCCAGGACTATGTGCCCTGGTGTGAGGGTGGCACACAGCCGTCTCTGTACAATACCACAAGTATAATACAGGACTATGTGCCCTGGTGTGAGGGTGGCACACAGCCGGCTCTATACAATACCACCAGTATAATACAGGACTATGTGCCCTGGTGTGAGGGTGGCACACAGCCGTCTCTGTACAATGCCACCAGTATAGTACAGGACTATGTGCCCTGGTGTGAGGGTGGCACACAGCCAGCTCTGTACAATACCACCAGTATAATACAGGACCATGTGCCCCGGTGTGAGGGTGGCACACAGCCGGCTCTGTACAATACCATCAGTATAATACAGGACTATGTGCCCCGGTGTGAGGGTGGCACACAGCCGTCTCTGTACAATACCACCAGTATAATACAGGACTATGTGCCCTGGTGTGAGGGTGGCACACAGCCAGCTCCGTACAATACCACCAGTATAATCCAGGACTATGTGCCCTGGTGTGAGGGTGGCACACAGCCGTCTCTGTACAATACCACCAGTATAATACAGGACTATGTGCCCCGGTGTGAGGGTGGCACACAGGCGGCTCTGTACAATACCACCAGTATAATACAGGACTATGTGCCCCGGTGTGAGGATGGCACACAGCCGTCTCTGTACAATACCACCAGTATAATACAGGACTATGTGCCCTGGTGTGAGGGTGGCACACAGCCGGCTCTGTACAATACCATCAGTATAATACAGGACTATGTACCCCGGTGTGAGGGTGGCACACAGCCGTCTCTGTTACAATACCACCAGTATAATACAGGACTATGTGCCCTGGTGTGAGGGTGGCACACAGCCGTCTCTGTACAATACCACCAGTATAATACAGGACTATGTGCCCTGGTGTGAGGGTGTCACACAGCCGTCTCTGTACAATACCACCAGTATAATACAGGACTATGTGCCCCGGTGTGAGGGTGGCACACAGGCGGCTCTGTACAATACCACCAGTATAATACAGGACTATGTGCCCCGGTGTGAGGGTGGCACACAGCCAGCTCTGTACAATACCACCATTATAATACAGGACTATGTGCCCTGGTGTGAGGGTGGCACACAGCCGACTCCGTACAATACCACCAGTATAATACAGGACTATGTACCCTGGAGTGAGGGTGGCACACAGCCGGTTCCGTACAATACCACCAGTATAATACTGGACTATGTGCCCTGGTGTGAGGGTGGCACACAGCCGGCTCTGTACAATACCACCAGTATAATACAGGACTATGTGCCCTGGTGTGAGGGTGGCACACAGCCGTCTCTGTACAATACCACCAGTATAATACAGGACTATGTGCCCTGGTGTGAGGGTGGCACACAGCCGTCTCTGTACAATACCATCAGTATAATACAGGACTATGTGCCCTGTTGTGAGGGTGGCACACAGCCGGCTCCGTACAATACCACCAGTATAATACAGGACTATGTGCCCTGGTGTGAGGGTGGCACACAGCCGTCTCTGTACAATACCACCAGTATAATACAGGACTATGTGCCCTGGTGTGAGGGTGGCACACAGCCGTCTCTGTACAATACCATCAGTATAATACAGGACTATGTGCCCCGGTGTGAGGGTGGCACACAGCTGTCTCTTTTACAATACCACCAGTATAATACAGGACTATGTGCCCTGGTGTGAGGGTGGCACACAGCCGTCTCTGTACAATACCACCAGTATAATACAGGACTATGTGCCCTGGTGTGAGGGTGTCACACAGCCATCTCTGTACAATACCACCAGTATAATACAGGACTATGTGCCCTGGTGTGAGGGTGGCACACAGCCGTCTCTGTACAATACCACCAGTATAATACAGGACTATGTGCCCCGGTGTGAGGGTGGCACACAGCCGGCTCCGTACAATACCACCAATATAATACAGGACTATGTACCCTGGAGTGAGGGTGGCACACAGCCGGCTCCGTACAATACCACCAGTATAATACAGGACTATGTGCCCTGGTGTGAGGGTGGCAGACAGCCGGCTCCGTACAATACCAACAGTATAATCCAGGACTATATGCCCTGGTGTGAGGGTGGCACACAGCCGTCTCTGTACAATACCACCAGTATAATACAGGACTATGTACCCTGGAGTGAGGGTGGCACACAGACGGCTCCGTACAATACCACCAGTATAATACAGGACTATGTGCCCCGGTGTGAGGGTGGCACACAGCCGGCTCTGTACAATAACATCAGTATAATACAGGACTATGTGCCCTGGTGTGAGGGTGGCACACAGCCGGCTCCGTACAATACCACCAGTATAATACAGGACTATGTGCCCTGGTGTGAGGGTGGCACACAGCCGGCTCTGTACAATACCACCAGTATAATACAGGACTATGTGCCCTGGTGTGAGGGTGGCACACAGCCGTCTCTGTACAATACCACCAGTATAATACAGGACTATGTGCCCTGGTGTGAGGGTGGCACACAGGCGGCTCTGTACAATACCACCAGTATAATACTGGACTATGTGCCCTGGTGTGAGGGTGGCACACAGCCGGCTCCGTACAATGCCACCAGTATAATACAGGACTATGTGCCCTGGTGTGAGGGTGGCACACAGCCGGCTCTGTACAATACCACCAGCATAATACAGGACTATGTGCCCTGGTGTGAGGGTGGCACACAGCCGGCTCTGTACAATACCACCGGTATAATACAGGACTATGTGCCCTGGTGTGAGGGTGGCACACAGCCGTCTCTGTACAATACCACCGGTATAATACAGGACTATGTGCCCTGGTGTGAGGGTGGCACAAAGCCGTCTCTGTACAATACCACCAGTATAATACAGGACTATGTGCCCTGGTGTGAGGGTGGCACACAGCCGGCTCCGTACAATGCCACCAGTATAATACAGGACTCTGTGCCCTGGTGTGAGGGTGGCACACAGCCGGCTCTGTACAATACCACCAGTATAATACAGGACTATGTGCCCTGGTGTGAGGGTGGCACACAGGCGGCTCTGTACAATACCACCAGTATAATACAGGACTATGTGCCCTGGTGTGAGGGTGGCACACAGCCGTCTCTTTTACAATGCCACCAGTATAATACAGGACTATGTGCCCTGGTGTGAGGGTGGCACACAGCCGTCTCTGTACAATACCACCAGTATAATACAGGACTATGTGCCCTGGTGTGAGGGTGGCACACAGCCATCTCTGTACAATACCACCAGTATAATACAGGACTATGTGCCCTGGTGTGAGGGTGGCACACAGTCGTCTCTGTACAATACCACCAGTATAATACAGGACTATGTGCCCCGGTGTGAGGGTGGCACACAGCCGGCTCCGTACAATACCACCAGTATAATACAGGACTATGTACCCTGGAGTGAGGGTGGCACACAGCCGGCTCCGTACAATACCACCAGTATAATACAGGACTATGTGCCCTGGTGTGAGGGTGGCACACAGCCGGCTCCGTACAATACCAACAGTATAATCCAGGACTATATGCCCTGGTGTGAGGGTGGCACACAGCCGTCTCTGTACAATTCCACCAGTATAATACAGGACTATGTACCCTGGAGTGAGGGTGGCACACAGACGGCTCCGTACAATACCACCAGTATAATACAGGACTATGTGCTCCGGTGTGAGGGTGGCACACAGCCGGCTCTGTACAATACCATCAATATAATACAGGACTATGTGCCCTGGTGTGAGGGTGGCACACAGCCGGCTCCGTACAATACCACCAGTATAATACAGGACTATGTGCCCTGGTGTGAGGGTGGCACACAGCCGGCTCTGTACAATACCACCAGTATAATACAGGACTATGTGCCCTGGTGTGAGGGTGGCACACAGCCGTCTCTGTACAATACCACCAGTATAATACAGGACTATGTGCCCTGGTGTGAGGGTGGCACACAGGCGGCTCTGTACAATACCACCAGTATAATACAGGACTATGTGCCCTGGTGTGAGGGTGGCACACAGCCGGCTCCGTACAATGCCATCAGTATAATACAGGACTATGTGCCCTGGTGTGAGGGTGGCACACAGCCGGCTCTGTACAATACCACCAGTATAATACAGGACTATGTGCCCTGGTGTGAGGGTGGCACACAGCCGGCTCTGTACAATACCACCAGTATAATACATGACTATGTACCCTGGTGTGAGGGTGGCACACAGCTGGCTCTGTACAATACCACCAGTATAATACAGGACTATGTGCCCTGGTGTGAGGGTGGCACACAGCCGTCTCTGTACAATACCACCAGTTTAATACAGGACTATGTGCCCTGGTGTGAGGGTGGCACACAGCCGGCTCTGTACAATACCACCAGTATAATCCAGGACTATGTGCCCTGGTGTGAGGGTGGCACACAGCCGTCTCTGTACAATACCACCAGTATAATACAGGACTATGTGCCCTGGTGTGAGGGTGGCACTCAGCCGGCTCTGTACAATACCACCAGTATAATACAGGACTATGTGCCCTGGTGTGAGGGTGGCACACAGCCGGCTCTGTACAATACCACCAGTATAATACAGGACTATGTGCCCTGGTGTGAGGGTGGCACACAGCCGTCTCTGTACAATACCACCAGTATAATCCAGGACTATGTGCCCTGGTGTGAGGGTGGCACACAGCCGTCTCTGTACAATACCACAAGTATAATACAGGACTATGTGCCCTGGTGTGAGGGTGGCACACAGCCGGCTCTATACAATACCACCAGTATAATACAGGACTATGTGCCCTGGTGTGAGGGTGGCACACAGCCGTCTCTGTACAATGCCACCAGTATAGTACAGGACTATGTGCCCTGGTGTGAGGGTGGCACACAGCCAGCTCTGTACAATACCACCAGTATAATACAGGACTATGTGCCCCGGTGTGAGGGTGGCACACAGCCGGCTCTGTACAATACCATCAGTATAATACAGGACTATGTGCCCCGGTGTGAGGGTGGCACACAGCCGTCTCTGTACAATACCACCAGTATAATACAGGACTATGTGCCCTGGTGTGAGGGTGGCACACAGCCGGCTCCGTACAATACCACCAGTATAATCCAGGACTATGTGCCCTGGTGTGAGGGTGGCACACAGCCGTCTCTGTACAATACCACCAGTATAATACAGGACTATGTGCCCCGGTGTGAGGGTGGCACACAGGCGGCTCTGTACAATACCACCAGTATAATACAGGACTATGTGCCCCGGTGTGAGGATGGCACACAGCCGTCTCTGTACAATACCACCAGTATAATACAGGACTATGTGCCCTGGTGTGAGGGTGGCACACAGCCGGCTCTGTACAATACCATCAGTATAATACAGGACTATGTACCCCGGTGTGAGGGTGGCACACAGCCGTCTCTGTTACAATACCACCAGTATAATACAGGACTATGTGCCCTGGTGTGAGGGTGGCACACAGCCGTCTCTGTACAATACCACCAGTATAATACAGGACTATGTGCCCTGGTGTGAGGGTGTCACACAGCCGTCTCTGTACAATACCACCAGTATAATACAGGACTATGTGCCCCGGTGTGAGGGTGGCACACAGGCGGCTCTGTACAATACCACCAGTATAATACAGGACTATGTGCCCCGGTGTGAGGGTGGCACACAGCCAGCTCTGTACAATACCACCATTATAATACAGGACTATGTGCCCTGGTGTGAGGGTGGCACACAGCCGACTCCGTACAATACCACCAGTATAATACAGGACTATGTACCCTGGAGTGAGGGTGGCACACAGCCGGTTCCGTACAATACCACCAGTATAATACTGGACTATGTGCCCTGGTGTGAGGGTGGCACACAGCCGGCTCTGTACAATACCACCAGTATAATACAGGACTATGTGCCCTGGTGTGAGGGTGGCACACAGCCGTCTCTGTACAATACCACCAGTATAATACAGGACTATGTGCCCTGGTGTGAGGGTGGCACACAGCCGTCTCTGTACAATACCACCAGTATAATACAGGACTATGTGCCCTGGTGTGAGGGTGGCACACAGCCGTCTCTGTACAATACCATCAGTATAATACAGGACTATGTGCCCCGGTGTGAGGGTGGCACACAGCTGTCTCTTTTACAATACCACCAGTATAATACAGGACTATGTGCCCTGGTGTGAGGGTGGCACACAGCCGTCTCTGTACAATACCACCAGTATAATACAGGACTATGTGCCCTGGTGTGAGGGTGTCACACAGCCATCTCTGTACAATACCACCAGTATAATACAGGACTATGTGCCCTGGTGTGAGGGTGGCACACAGCCGTCTCTGTACAATACCACCAGTATAATACAGGACTATGTGCCCCGGTGTGAGGGTGGCACACAGCCGGCTCCGTACAATACCACCAATATAATACAGGACTATGTACCCTGGAGTGAGGGTGGCACACAGCCGGCTCCGTACAATACCACCAGTATAATACAGGACTATGTGCCCTGGTGTGAGGGTGGCAGACAGCCGGCTCCGTACAATACCAACAGTATAATCCAGGACTATATGCCCTGGTGTGAGGGTGGCACACAGCCGTCTCTGTACAATACCACCAGTATAATACAGGACTATGTACCCTGGAGTGAGGATGGCACACAGACGGCTCCGTACAATACCACCAGTATAATACAGGACTATGTGCCCCGGTGTGAGGGTGGCACACAGCCGGCTCTGTACAATACCATCAGTATAATACAGGACTATGTGCCCTGGTGTGAGGGTGGCACACAGCCGGCTCCGTACAATACCACCAGTATAATACAGGACTATGTGCCCTGGTGTGAGGGTGGCACACAGCCGGCTCTGTACAATACCACCAGTATAATACAGGACTATGTGCCCTGGTGTGAGGGTGGCACACAGCCGTCTCTGTACAATACCACCAGTATAATACAGGACTATGTGCCCTGGTGTGAGGGTGGCACACAGGCGGCTCTGTACAATACCACCAGTATAATACTGGACTATGTGCCCTGGTGTGAGGGTGGCACACAGCCGGCTCCGTACAATGCCACCAGTATAATACAGGACTATGTGCCCTGGTGTGAGGGTGGCACACAGCCGGCTCTGTTCAATACCACCAGCATAATACAGGACTATGTGCCCTGGTGTGAGGGTGGCACACAGCCGGCTCTGTACAATACCACCGGTATAATACAGGACTATGTGCCCTGGTGTGAGGGTGGCACACAGCCGTCTCTGTACAATACCACCGGTATAATACAGGACTATGTGCCCTGGTGTGAGGGTGGCACAAAGCCGTCTCTGTACAATACCACCAGTATAATACAGGACTATGTGCCCTGGTGTGAGGGTGGCACACAGCCGGCTCCGTACAATGCCACCAGTATAATACAGGACTATGTGCCCTGGTGTGAGGGTGGCACACAGCCGGCTCTGTACAATACCACCAGTATAATACAGGACTATGTGCCCTGGTGTGAGGGTGGCACACAGGCGGCTCTGTACAATACCACCAGTATAATACAGGACTATGTGCCCTGGTGTGAGGGTGGCACACAGCCGGCTCCGTACAATGCCACCAGTATAATACAGGACTATGTGCCCTGGTGTGAGGGTGGCACACAGCCGGCTCCGTACAATACCACCAGTATAATACAGGACTATGTGCCCTGGTGTGAGGGTGGCACACAGCCGGCTCTGTACAATACCACCAGTATAATACAGGACTATGTGCCCTGGTGTGAGGGTGGCACACAGCCGTTTCTGTACAATACCACCAGTATAATACAGGACTATGTGCCCTGGTGTGAGGGTGGCACACAGCCGTCTCTGTACAATACCACCAGTATAATACAGGACTATGTTCCCTGGTGTGAGGGTGGCACACAGCCGGCTCCGTACAATGCCACCAGTATAATACAGGACTATGTGCCCTGGTGTGAGGGTGGCACACAGCCGTCTCTGTACAATACCACCAGTATAATACAGGACTATGTGCCCTGGTGTGAGGGTGGCACACAGCCGTCTCTGTACAATACCACCAGTATAATACAGGACTATGTGCCCTGGTGTGAGGGTGGCACACAGCCGTCTCTGTAGAATACCACCAGTATAATACAGGACTATGTACCCTGGTGTGAGGGTGGCACACAGCCGGCTCCGTACAATACCACCAGTATAATACAGGACTATGTGCCCTGGTGTGAGGGTGGCACACAGCGGTCTCTGTACAATACCACCAGTATAATACAGGACTATGTGCCCTGGTGTGAGGGTGGCACACAGCCGTCTCTGTACAATACCACCAGTATAATACAGGACTATGTGCCCTGGTGTGAGGGTGGCACACAGCCGTCTCTGTACCATACCACCAGTATAATACAGGACTATGTGCCCTGGTGTGAGGGTGGCACACAGCCGGCTCTGTACAATACCACCAGTATAATACAGGACTATGTGCCCTGGTGTGAGGGTGGCACACAGCCGGCTCCGTACAATGCCACCAGTATAATACAGGACTATGTGCCCTGGTGTGAGGGTGGCACACAGCCGGCTCTGTACAATACCACCAGTATAATACAGGACTATGTGCCCTGGTGTGAGGGTGGCACACAGCCGTCTCTGTACAATACCACCAGTATAATACAGGACTATGTGCCCTGGTGTGAGGGTGGCACACAGCCGGCTCTGTACAATACCATCAGTATAATACAGGACTTTGTGCCCTGGTGTGAGGGTGGCACACAGCCGTCTCTGTAGAATACCACCAGTATAATACAGGACTATGTGCCCTGGTGTGAGGGTGGCACACAGCCGGCTCCGTACAATACCACTAGTATAATACAGGACTATGTGCCCTGGTGTGAGGGTGGCACACAGCCGTCTCTGTACAATGCCACCAGTATAATACAGGACTATGTGCCCTGGTGTGAGGGTGGCACACAGCCGTCTCTGTACAATACCACCAGTATAATACAGGACTATGTGCCCTGGTGTGAGGGTGGCACACAGCCGTCTCTGTACAATACCACCAGTATAATACAGGACTATGTTCCCTGGTGTGAGGGTGGCACACAGTAGGCTCCTTACAATACCACCAGTATAATACAGGACTATGTGCCCTGGTGTGAGGGTGGCACACAGCAGGCTCTGTACAATACCACCAGTATAATACAGGACTATGTGCCCTGGTGTGAGGGTGGCACACAGCTGTCTCTGTAGAATACCACCAGTATAATACAGGACTATGTGCCCTGGTGTGAGGGTGGCACACAGCAGGCTCTGTACAATACCACCAGTATAATACAGGACTATGTGCCCTGGTGTGAGGGTGGCACACAGCCGGCTCTGTAGAATACCACCAGTATAATACAGGACTATGTGCCCTGGTGTGAGGGTGGCACACAGCCGTCTCTGTACAATACCACCAGTATAATACAGGACTATGTGCCCTGGTGTGAGGGTGGCACACAGCCGGCTCTGTACAATACCACCAGTATAATACAGGACTATGTGCCCTGGTGTGAGGGTGGCACACAGCCGTCTCTGTACAATGCCACCAGTATAATACAGGACTATGTGCCCTGGTGTGAGGGTGGCACACAGCCGGCTCTGTACAATACCACCAGTATAATACAGGACTATGTGCCCTGGTGTGAGGGTGGCACACAGCCGTCTCTGTACAATGCCACCAGTATAATACAGGACTATGTGCCCTGGTGTGAGGGTGGCACACAGCCGTCTCTGTACAATACCACCAGTATAATACAGGACTATGTGCCCTGGTGTGAGGGTGGCACACAGCCGGCTCTGTACAATACCACCAGTATAATACAGGACTATGTGCCCTGGTGTGAGGGTGGCACACAGCCGTCTCTGTACAATGCCACCAGTATAATACAGGACTATGTGCCCTGGTGTGAGGGTGGCACACAGCCGGCTCTGTACTATACCACCAGTATAATACAGGACTATGTGCCCTGGTGTGAGGGTGGCACACAGCCGTCTCTGTACAATGCCACCAGTATAATACAGGACTATGTGCCCTGGTGTGAGGGTGGCACACAGCCGTCTCTGTACAATACCACCAGTATAATACAGGACTATGTGCCCTGGTGTGAGGGTGGCACACAGGCGGCTCTGTACAATACCACCAGTATAATACTGGACTATGTGCCCTGGTGTGAGGGTGGCACACAGCCGGCTCCGTACAATGCCACCAGTATAATACAGGACTATGTGCCCTGGTGTGAGGGTGGCACACAGCCGGCTCTGTACAATACCACCAGCATAATACAGGACTATGTGCCCTGGTGTGAGGGTGGCACACAGCCGGCTCTGTACAATACCACCGGTATAATACAGGACTATGTGCCCTGGTGTGAGGGTGGCACACAGCCGTCTCTGTACAATACCACCGGTATAATACAGGACTATGTGCCCTGGTGTGAGGGTGGCACAAAGCCGTCTCTGTACAATACCACCAGTATAATACAGGACTATGTGCCCTGGTGTGAGGGTGGCACACAGCCGGCTCCGTACAATGCCACCAGTATAATACAGGACTATGTGCCCTGGTGTGAGGGTGGCACACAGGCGGCTCTGTACAATACCACCAGTATAATACAGGACTATGTGCCCTGGTGTGAGGGTGGCACACAGCCGGCTCCGTACAATGCCACCAGTATAATACAGGACTATGTGCCCTGGTGTGAGGGTGGCACACAGCCGGCTCCGTACAATACCACCAGTATAATACAGGACTATGTGCCCTGGTGTGAGGGTGGCACACAGCCGGCTCTGTACAATACCACCAGTATAATACAGGACTATGTGCCCTGGTGTGAGGGTGGCACACAGCCGTTTCTGTACAATACCACCAGTATAATACAGGACTATGTTCCCTGGTGTGAGGGTGGCACACAGCCGTCTCTGTACAATACCACCAGTATAATACAGGACTATGTTCCCTGGTGTGAGGGTGGCACACAGCCGGCTCCGTACAATGCCACCAGTATAATACAGGACTATGTGCCCTGGTGTGAGGGTGGCACACAGCCGTCTCTGTACAATACCACCAGTATAATACAGGACTATGTGCCCTGGTGTGAGGGTGGCACACAGCCGTCTCTGTACAATACCACCAGTATAATACAGGACTATGTGCCCTGGTGTGAGGGTGGCACACAGCCGTCTCTGTACAATACCACCAGTATAATACAGGACTATGTGCCCTGGTGTTAGGGTGGCACACAGCCGTCTCTGTAGAATACCACCAGTATAATACAGGACTATGTACCCTGGTGTGAGGGTGGCACACAGCCGGCTCCGTACAATACCACCAGTATAATACAGGACTATGTGCCCTGGTGTGAGGGTGGCACACAGCGGTCTCTGTACAATACCACCAGTATAATACAGGACTATGTGCCCTGGTGTGAGGGTGGCACACAGCCGTCTCTGTACAATACCACCAGTATAATACAGGACTATGTGCCCTGGTGGGAGGGTCGCACACAGCCGTCTCTGTACAATACCACCAGTATAATACAGGACTATGTGCCCTGGTGTGAGGTTGGCACACAGCCAGCTCTGTACAATACCACCAGTATAATACAGGACTATGTGCCCTGGTGTGAGGGTGGCACACAGCCGTCTCTGTACCATACCACCTGTATAATACACGACTATGTGCCCTGGTGTGAGGGTGGCACACAGCCGGCTCTGTACAATACCACCAGTATAATACAGGACTATGTGCCCTGGTGTGAGGGTGGCACACAGCCGGCTCCGTACAATGCCACCAGTATAATACAGGACTATGTGCCCTGGTGTGAGGGTGGCACACAGCCGGCTCTGTACAATACCACCAGTATAATACAGGACTATGTGCCCTGGTGTGAGGGTGGCACACAGCCGTCTCTGTACAATACCACCAGTATAATACAGGACGATGTGCCCTGGTGTGAGGGTGGCACACAGCCGTCTCTGTACAATACCACCAGTATAATACAGGACTATGTGCCCTGGTGTGAGGGTGGCACACAGCCGGCTCTGTACAATACCACCAGTATAATACAGGACTATGTGCCCTGGTGTGAGGGTGGCACACAGCCGTCTCTGTACAATACCACCAGTATAATACAGGACGATGTGCCCTGGTGTGAGGGTGGCACACAGCCGGCTCTGTACAATACCATCAGTATAATACAGGACTTTGTGCCCTGGTGTGAGGGTGGCACACAGCCGTCTCTGTAGAATACCACCAGTATAATACAGGACTATGTGCCCTGGTGTGAGGGTGGCACACAGCCGGCTCCGTACAATACCACTAGTATAATACAGGACTATGTGCCCTGGTGTGAGGGTGGCACACAGCCGTCTCTGTACAATGCCGCCAGTATAATACAGGACTATGTGCCCTGGTGTGAGGGTGGCACACAGCCGTCTCTGTACAATACCACCAGTATAATACAGGACTATGTGCCCTGGTGTGAGGGTGGCACACAGCCGTCTCTGTACAATACCACCAGTATAATACAGGACTATGTGCCCTGGTGTGAGGGTGGCACACAGCCGTCTCTGTACAATACCACCAGTATAATACAGGACTATGTGCCCTGGTGTGAGGGTGGCACACAGCCGGCTCTGTACAATACCACCAGTATAATACAGGACTATGTGCCCTGGTGTGAGGGTGGCACACAGCCGGCTCTGTACAATACCACCAGTATAATACAGGACTATGTGCCCTGGTGTGAGGGTGGCACACAGTAGGCTCCTTACAATGCCACTACTAATTTTGGAACTGTGAACACTCCTGGTTGGGTCTCCTTCATGTGTGTTGCCTGTAGCAGTAGGCCTCCGATACTGTCAGTGCTCCCCTGTCTGTGAGTCAACTACCCATGTTACTATCCGTACAGTATTCTGACAGCGAAACAAAAACCAGACTCATCATAAACTGCACCGGGCGTACTAACACCCAAGTCAGTGCAGTTAGCCACTCTGCCAACGAATCAGACGAAACAGGAGAGCAAGCAGAGTTTAGCGTAAAAACATGAACAATCTTTATTAATATACACAAGAATAAAAGCGGCATAACAAACATAGACCATGTAAAGACACCAATGAATCCGGAATGCCCTGTACAGCTCCAAGCCTGCAAATGTTTTGGCGTTGCCGACCCACCGTTTCTGTTGTTGGAAGCCTATCACTGCGATGTGCACTGTGTGCCTCACTGCTGTCACGGGGAAAACCACGATCTAGATTGTCTTCCAGCATGTTTTGATACTGCAGCATGGGCGCGTCTCTTTCCAGGAGGGAAGCAACTGGCAAAATTTACTTTTGTATCACAGATAGAACACACTGGCAACCCAGTAGTCAGCACTATTTGGAGCCACAAGTACAGTAGGTACGGAAAGTATTCAGACCCCTGTAAATTTTCCACTCTTTGTTTCATTGCAGCCATTTGGTAAATTCAAAAAAAGTTCTTTTAATTCTCATTAATGTACATTCTGCACCCCAGGTTGTCTGATAAAAAAAAACAGAAATGTAGGAATTTTTGTAAATTTATTAAAAAAGAAAAACTGAAATATCACATGGTCATAAGTATTCAGACCCTTTGCTCAGTATTGAGTAGAAGCACCCTTCTGAACTAGTACAGTCATAAGTCGTCTTGGGAATGATGCAAGTTTTTCACACCTGGATTTGGGGATCCTCTGCCATTCTTCCTTGCAGATTCTCTCCAGGTTGGATGGTGAACATTGGTGGGCACTGGACAGCCATTTTCAAGTCTCTCCAGAGATGCTCATTCGGGTTTAGGTCAGGGATCTGGCTGGGCCAGTCAAGAATGGTCACAGAGTTGTTCTGAAGCCAGTCCTTTGTTATTTTAGCTGTGTGCTTAGGGTCATTGTCTTATTGGAAGGTGAACCTTCGGCCAAGTCTGAGTTCCAGAGCACTCTAGAAGAGGTTGTCATCCAGGATATCTCTGTACTTGGCCGCATTAATGTTTCCTTCAATTGCAACCAGTCGTCTTTTCCCTGCAGCTGAAAAACACCCCCATAGCATGATGCTGCCACCACCATGTTTCACGGTTGGAATTGTATTAGGCAGATGATAAGCAGTGCCTGGTTTTCTCCACACATACCACTTAGAATTATCACCAAAAAGTTCTATCTTCGTCTCATCAGACCAGAGAAACTTATTTCTCATAGTCTGGGAGTCCTTCATGTGTTTTTTTTAACAAACTCTGTGCTGGCTTTCATATGTCTTGCACTAGGGAGAGGCTTCCGTCGGGCAATTCTGCCATAAAGGCCCGACTGGTGGAGGGCTGCAGTGATCGTTGACTTTGTGAAACATTTTCCCATCTCCCTACTGCATCTGTGGAGCTCAGCCACAGTGATATTGGGGTTCTTCTTTACCTCTCTAACAAAGTCTCTTCTCCAACGATTGCTCAGTTTGGATGGACGGCCAGGTCTAGGAAGACTTCTGGTTGTCCCTAACTTCTTCCATTTAAGGATTATGGAGGCCACTGTGCTCTTGGGAACCTTGAGTACAGCAGAAATTCTTTTATAACCTTGGCCAGATCTGTGCCTTGCTAGAATTCTGTCTCTGAGCTCCTTGGCCCGTTCCTTTGACCTTATTATTCTCATTTGGTCTGACGCTGTGAGCTGTGAGGTCTTATATAGACAGGCTTGTGCCTTTACAAATCAAGTCCTATCAGTTTACTTAAACACAGCTGGACTCCAATGAAGGAGTAGAACATCTCAAGGAGGATCACAAGGAAATGGACAGTATGTGACTTTAAATATGAGTGTTTGAGCAAAGGGTCTGAATACTTATGAACATGTGATATTTCAGTTTTTCTTTTTCAATAAATTTGCAAAAATTTCTACATTTCTGTTTTTTTTTCAGTCAAGATGGGACGCAGCGTGTACATTAACGCCTTTCTGACATTTGATGTAATATTCCGTCCATGTGACCTGGGAATGTTTGACCATGGACGGACCGAAGTCTCGTTGATCGCATTAAAATTCTGGCGCCATCATCCTCAGGGTGTCGCCGCCCACTCGCACCCACCATTGCTGTGATTGGCTGTTCAATTCTGCACAGCCAATCGCAGCATTTCTAAGTGTTTAAGCCAATCAGATTGCTTGAAACACTGATGTCTGGGCCTAGGATCATGCACCAATCCTAGGCTGGTGCCTGGCAATGCCAGGCATTAACAAAAATGACTGATTGGCGCGATCGACGATCACATCAATCGCGCCAATCACAGGACACAGCTGCGGTGTAACCGTACTGTGCCCTGCTAGTGACCTGCCTAGGATCGGAGCTGTAAGAGCACCGATCCTAGGCCGGTGCCTAGCTATGCCTGCGTCACCAGGGCCAGCTCTGATTGGTGTGATCAACATCATTATCAATCGCATCAATGACAGGGCACAGTAGCGGTATGACCTGTCTGTAACCGCGCTGCAGGTCCACTAGCTGAGGATTCCTGCAGAGCGGTCACGCTACAGAATCTGCTGCTGTGCAGGGCCTTCTGGTGCCACAGAAGCGTGTGATACCACAATCTCTGCTGAACAAAGAAAGAAGACAAAACAGAAGAAAGTGTT
Organism: Dendrobates tinctorius; assembly: GCF_039654945.1. Classification (NCBI taxonomy): domain Eukaryota; kingdom Metazoa; phylum Chordata; class Amphibia; order Anura; family Dendrobatidae; genus Dendrobates; species Dendrobates tinctorius. Next base: position 110,954,805 of record NW_027361679.1, on the reverse strand, counting down.
TTGATCCCTGATCCCATTTATTGGTGACACAGTTCAACGATCAGCACTTGTGTCTGCTGTTTTCCACCTCACTTTGCGCCACCCCCAGGTGCACATTCAGCAACCGCCGAGCTTTGATTAGTGACACAGCTCACTCATCAGAGGTCATGACTGCTGTTTTACACTTTTCTTTTCACAGACATTTTTTTCTCCCTGGTTGTGCTTTTTTCTTTCAGACAAAAGTTTACACCAAGCACTATCCCCCCACACACAAACAGTTAAAAATAAAGTAATGACACTATCACCATATTAATAAAAAAGTCATCTCTCCTGTCCCATTCCTCCCAACAATGCTATTCAGTGGAGGAGGCATATGCTTTTCTTGCCTTGCTATTCAGCTCATGACTGCTGTTTTACACTTTTCTTTATCATCTCCTTTTGCGCCACCCCCGTGCGCACATCCCGCAGCCGCCGATCTTTGATTAGTGACGCAGTTCACTAATCAGAGCTCATGACTGCTGTTTTACACTTTTCTTTTCACAGACATTTTTTTCTCCCTGGTTGTGCTTTTTTCTTTTAGCTTTTTTTTTCAGACAAAAGTTTACACCAAGCACTATCCCCCACACACAAACCGTTAAAAATAAAGTAATGACACAATCACCATATTAATAAAAAAGTCATCTCTCCTGTCCCATTCCTCCCAACAATGCTATTCAGTGGAGGAGGCATATGCCTTTCTTGCCTCCGACACTGATAGCAAGGGAGAGGAACCCATATTTCTTTGTGTCTCAGATTTGTCATCCTCTTCCTCCTCATCTTCCTCCTCAGGTCCTGCTGAACTGCCTCACAGATGTCCCAGGAGAGAAGATGAAGAAGCGCCCACCATTCCAGAAGATGAACCAGCGCACCCCATTATGGACCCCGTATGAAACTCGCTCCCCAAAAAATATGAACCACTGATTCCTGATTTTGTGGCAGATTCAGGAATCATGTTTGACACCACCGGCCTCACAGAACTAGACCTTTTCAAAGTCTTCTTCTCTGAGGACTTTGTTAACCTCATGGTGCGCCAAAACTAACTTATATGTTCATCAATTTTTGTCACAAAACCCAGGTTCATCATTTTCTAACTGGTCTCCTGTAGACGCAGTTGAAATGATGCAGTTTTGGGGCCTGGTTCTTCACATGAGTACCCTGAAGAAGCTAGGACTTCGGCAATATTGGAGTGTTGATGTTTTATACAATACTCTAGTGTTCCGATTGGTCATGGCCGGGACACGTTTTGAGGCCATCCACAAATTCCTGCATTATACCGATAATGCGCAGTGTCCCCCACGAGATAACTCCAACTTTGACCGTCTGTTCAAAGTTCGGCCGGTCATCAAACACTTCAACAAAAAGTTTGCTGAAGTGTACGTGCCCCAAAGGGTCATCTGCATGAATGAGTCCTTAATTAGTTTTAAGGGAAGGCTCAGATAACGTCAGTACCTGCCCAGCAAGAGGGCCTGGTATGGAATTGAATTCTATAAGCTGTGTGAGAGTACCTCAGGGTACACCCACAGGTTTAGAGTTTACGAAGGGAAGGACACCCAGATTGAACCCCTGGAATGTCTTCCTGTCCTGGGAGTGAGTGTGAAAATTGCGTGGGATTTGGTGCACCCACTGCTGGATAAAGGTTACTGCCTCTACACGGATAACTTTTATACCAGCATCCCACTCTTCAAATCCCTGTCTGCGCGAGGTACCGCAGTCTGCGGTACTGTCCGCAAAAATCATAGACCTCCCAAAAATGCTAATTGGGCATATGCTCAGAAGGGGTGACAGCAGAGCCCAATGTACCGTCCACCTGCTGGTGGTCAAGTACAAGGACAAGAGGGATGTCATTTTCTTGACCACCTTACACGGTGATGGCAGCGCCCTCGGCACTGTACGAGGTATCTCTGCACAGGTCAGCAAACCGGACTGTGTACTGGGGTCCAACAAAAACATGGGGGGCATTGATCTCTCTGATCAATTCCACCAACCATACAGTGCTTTGAGAAAGGCCAAGGTGTAGTGCAAAAAGCTGGCCGTGCACATCGTACAGATGGCAATGCTCAACGGTTTCCTGCTGTCACAATGTGCAGGCCACACCAATATGTCATACCTTCAGTTACAAGTGGTAGTAGTTAAAGCCCTAATATTTGGCACTCAGGAAGGAGCGGGCCCCCATACTTCTGGAACTGAAGGTGTTCGTATGTACCAGGTCAGAATTTCCCAGGGGAGGTCCCTCAAACTGAAAAAAAGGTAAGTTGCAAAAAAGGTGCCAAGTGTATTACAAAAGGGGAATACGCAAGGACACTATTTATCAATGCAACACCTGCCCCAAGAAACCTGGCCTGTGTGTAAAAGAATACTTCAAACTGTACAACACCTCCATGCACTACTAATTTACTTAAATTTACATAACAGGAAACAGTAGATTAGTTCCAAAAAGAGGGCACTTGTTGGGCAATGCCACTGTTTAGGCACATCTAGATAAATTCCTTGGGGGTCTAGCTTCCAAAAAGGGGGCATTTGTTGGGCATTTCCACAGTTTTGGAACATCTAGATAAGTTCCTTGAGGGTCTAGATTCCAAAATGGGGTCACTTGTGGGGGGTTTCTATTGTTTAGGCACATCAGGGACTCTGCAGACAGAACATGACGCCCACAGACCATTTCATCAAAGTCTGCATTCCAAAACGTCGCTACTTCCCTTCCGAGCCCTGACGTGTGCCCAAACAGTAGTTTTCTCCCACATATGGGGTACCAGCGTACTCAGGACAAATTAGACAACTTTTGAGGTACAATTTCTCCTGTTACCCTTGGAAAAATAAAAAATTGGGGGCTAAAAAATCATTTTCATGGAATTTTTTTTTTCGCGGCCGGGCATTATAAATTTTAGTAAACCACTTGGGGGTTCAAAGTTCTCACCACACATCTAGATAAGTTCCTTAGGGGGTCTGGTTTCTATAATGGTGTCACTTTTAGGGAGTTTCTACTGTTTAGGCACATCAGGGGCTCTGCAAACGGAACATGACGCCCGCAGACCATTCCATCAAAGTCTGCATTCCAAAACATCACTGCTTCCCTTCCGAACCCCGACTTGTGCCCAAACAGTAGCTTTCTCCCACATATGGAGTACCAGCATACTCATGACAGATTGGACAACAACTTTTGGTGTCCAATTTCTCCTGTTGCCCTTGGGAAAATAAAAAATTGTGGACTAAAAAAATCATTTTTGTGGAAAAAAAAGTTGTTGTTTTTTTCACGGCCAGGCATTATAAACTTTAGTGAAACACTTGGGGGTTCAAAGTTCTCACCACACATCTAGTTAAGTTTCCTAAGGTGTCTAGTTTCCAAAATGGGGTCACTTGTGGGGAGTTTCTACTTTTTAGGCACATCAGGGGTTCTCCAGACGCTACATGGAGTCCGATCTCAATTCCAGCCAATTGTGGTTTGAAAAAGTCAAACGGCGCTCCTTCCCTTCCGAGCTCTGCCATGCACCGAAACAGTGGTTCCCTCCCACATATGGAGACAAATTGGACAACAACTTTCTCTGTCCATTTTCTCCTTTTACCCTTGTGAAAATAAAAAAAATTGTTGCTAAAAGATCATTTCTGTGACTAAAAAGTTAAATGTTCATTTTTTCTATCCACGTTGCGTCTGCGCCTGTGAAACACCTCAAGGGTTAATAAACTTCTTGAATGTGGTTTTGATCAGCTTTAGGGGTGCAGTTTTTAGAATGGTGTCACTTTTTGTCATTTTCTGCCATATAGACCCCTCAAAGTAACTTCAAATGTGAGGTGGTCCCTATAAAAATGGTTTTGTAAATTTTGTTATAAAAATCAGAAATCGCTGGTCAACTTTTAACCCTTATAACTTCCTAACAAAAAAATAGTTTCCAAAATTGTGCTGATGTAAAGTAGACATGTGGATAATGTAATTTATTAACTATTTTGTGTGACATATTTCTCTGTTTTAAGGGCATGAAAATTCAAATTTTGAAAATTACAAAATTCTCCAAAATTTCACCAAATTTCCATTTTTTACACAAATAAACACAAGTTATATCAAAGAAATTTTAACAGTAATGTGAATTACAATATGTCACGAAAAATCATTCTCAGAATTGCCAAGTTGTGTTGAAGCGTTCCAGAGTTATTACCTCATAAAGGGACAGTGGGGAGAATTGTAAAAATTTGCCCGGTCATTAACGTGCAAACCACCCTCTGGGGTTAAAGGGGTTAATGAGAAAAAAACTTTTTGGAATTTACCAAATGGCTGCAATGAAATGGAGTGAAAAATTTAAAGGGGTCTGAATACATTCCGTAAATACTGTATGTGACTCACGCATATATATAGTGTATGTGTATATGTCTGTTTATGTACACAATGTTAATGTAGACTATATAAAGTTCAAGAGCATAAACATTATGCTTGTAGTATATTTATAATGCAGGTGTATATGTTTGTGGCCTGTATAGTGAATGTGTAAATTTGTGAGTAGCACATATATGCTTTATGTTTATGTGTGTAGCAGATATGTGATGTACATGATGATTGCCTAGCCTGTATATAAAGTGTAGGTGTGTTTGTGGCCTGTGCAGTGGCGTAGGGTGGGGGGGCGGGGGGGGCGGTCCGCCCCAGGCGGCACGTGTGTGGAGGCGGTGCGGCAGCAGCAATTCCTCTCCTCTGTGGGAGAAGCGCAGAGGTACAGTGCAGCAGCAGCCAGCAGGACCTGTCCCGCCGCCTCATTTACATAGAATGTGGACATGTGATTTAGTGGAGGAACGTGACGGTGCAGTGGGAGTGATGTAGTGATGAACAGGTGAAGGCTCCGGGTGACAGTGCTGAGCCGAGGAGCAGTGAGTGATGACGTGATGGCTGGGAGCTGTGTGCAGGTGTCCTCCGCCATCCTCAGCACAGGTGAGTGGGGATTGCCCCCAGCCTGTGTGCGAGAATCACTGTCCTTCTAACCCACTGCCAATGTGAGGTCTGTGCTAGTCACCCACCTCAGCGCCGCCACAGCCACTGGGGGTTTTGTGAGGATGTGATCCCTTAAAAGGGATCCTGTCATGTTGAAAATGGTGTCTTATCTGCAGGTAGGGTGGTATAGACCAGGAGCTGGTCAGATGTGCATCTGTATGGGGCGATCTCCATAATAACTTGTATTTTATTCATTGACATCCCTGATGTTTGTGCAAGTCTGGTGGGCGGTCCTACTCTGTGATTGACAGTCCGACCTGTATTACTGCATGTGGATAGCTGTCACTCCATGCATAGGAAGGACCCATGTGTACAGACACCAAGGATTTAATGAATAAATACAAGCTATACTGGATCTGCTTCAACAAACCCATATATAGTTCTGCTCAGTGTGTGTGTGTATACAGTATATATATATAGTTTACCATTCTGTCCAGAGATCGGTCTGTGCATAGAATGTGATCAGTCCCCTTTAAGCGATTGTTTGCTTCTCAGCCCGGTGGTACACTAATTCCTCTGATCTTTTGTCAACATCACAATCCCAGATCACCAAAGCTAAAATGAATGACTGAAGAAATAGTTTCTATAGGGAAATGGTTAAATAATGTTTCCACCCAATGGGAACGCATGTACGGCCAAGTGCTCTACAGTGAGGATACAACAGAATCCCATTTATAAAGATGAGAACGTTCCCCGCCACTAGTGTTACACAGAGGACAGGAATTCCCATCATGGTAAACTATTTCAGCATGGAAATCCCCCGCACAGCGCAAGGTCATAAGGCCTCTCTGATGGACTCTGTACCAGGTCCGCTGGAGCGTTGGTGTGGCGCCCCTGAGGCTTCCGTCGCCAGAGGTACTGCACCTTCTCCTAAGGTGTGGTACCCCACCATCCAGGTAGGCTGGGAACTCCTTTCTGCATTCCAACACTTGCACCCCACACACAGGATAGTTCAGCAGGGACCCATCCATGCTTTATGCTGGAAAGGTCATAGGGTGCCTTTTGTAGTCCCTGGCTTCGTAACATGAGAGGTGCTGGGGAGGCGGGTGGAGTTAGATATAAAAGAGAGGGAAGGTGTAGGATTTCAGGTCAGTCTGACAGGTCAGTCTGGGGTGAGTCCCAGAGAGAAGGAGAGAGCAGGCTGACAGCGGGTCAGCCTGAGAGGAGCTCAAGGCGGAGGAAGGCAGTCAGTCAGGAGAGGCTGAGGACTGGTCTTAGTGGAACGAGCTCCTCAGGGAAGGAAGAGAAGGAGAAAGAGACGTAGACTGGAGACTACAGATTTCATAAGAGAGATAGAACAGATCGGAACGAAGGAGAACAGAAGGGTGGTGGGAAGCAGGTTGAGAAAGAGAGATAACCCTTCCAGTCCAGAGAGCACAAAGGCCGGGGCCCGGTCCCCGAGGTTGATTGGATCTTTATGTCCGGCAACAGACACCGGAGGAGTAGTGAGCCGCTAACGCCTTGCTCCCATCATAGACTTGGGACACAACAGCAATTGTATAGAGAGCCGGGACGCAGTGAGGAGTCCCCGAAGCAGGCTACAGCTGTCTGTCATACAAGTAAAGACTAGAAACACCTAGAGAGAGGCATTCCATTAACTAAGTACTAAAGGCGCATTGGAGGAGTCGTTCAGTAAGGTACATGTTGGCGGAGTGTGGAAGGGAGAATCCTATCCTGCCTGGAGGTTGGCTGGAGCCCTGACCTGGAGAACACAGTACGGAGGCAGGCAGTTGTGTGAACTGCAAACAGTGAGTAAAACTTTGGAACCGCACACCCTGGTGTTCTCCAGTTATTCCCGCACCACTACACCTGGGTACCAGCATCCATACCATTCTGTGCCTCTCCTCATCCATTGCACCTACACTGCCCTGGGACTACAGCTCCACCTGTGGGGAGCTATACCATCTCTGCAGCACCACACCATCAGTCCCAGCGGATCTGTATGCAGCGTTGGCTCAACATCTTACTTGCCAAACACCACGGGTGGCGTCACGAACTACCTAATAAACTATTACACCATTAACATCACCGCCATTGATATTGGGCGCCCAGGGCCACGGACTGGGGCACCGCTGCTGTGACACATTCCCGCCTTGACACCGGCCCGGTACCGAGTACCCTGCTGCCCTGGGTGTGCGAGGTCAGCCCATTGGGGGAGGTGATGGACTTTAGAGGTCATTCCCACCTTCCCTCTTCTGGAATATCCACAGGAATTGTCACCTGTACTGTAAAGTTTAGAGTAAATAAGAAGCCACTGTAGTGAGTGTTGGCCCCACCTGTGCATTATGAGACTATACAATATACATGCCTTGGAGGCGATGGTCACCTCTGGGACCTGGAGATGGGTGCAGCATCTGTCTCTATTGCGTCTGAATGTATCTCCAAGTTCACTTATAGGAGTTGTCTAATGAAGTTGACGGATGATTATATACCCTATTAATGCATATGAACATCATAGAGGAGGTCCTCACTTCGAACCCACCAACATGATGCAGCAGAGAGAGCCACTATATACAATTGATTTCCATTCTGATGGTTTTGAGTCATATATCCGCTATATCAGAATCATTATGAATGGATGCCATGTAATGGCATGGACCTGTCAGCTGAGTTCTGTGGCCACTGTAGTTGAGGGAGTCAGACAAGGCATTGTCTCTGGAACAACTCTTTTACATGTTAGAAAACTGTCGGCCGAGCTCTCGTTCCAGTCTAGGTGGTTACATTAGATTGGTGGTGGTATGTCTGGGTATTTTTCCAATGCACATGGCCAGCTTATCAGGTGTATGCTGAAGTTACATCTTTAATTTTCTTTTTGTCTGTGCATCAGTATGTTTGAAAAAAAAAAGTCTTTAAGCAAGGAAGATTTATTGTAGATATGTTCTCATGGAAATTTTCGAATTCTGAATGTGCTGGTTGTGAACAGAATGAAGCCTTAGGGCTCATACTCACTTGTGAGAGACTCGCACGATTCTCGTGCGAGTCTCTCGCATGAAAACCTGGCACTGCAATCGGCACTTGGACCGGAGCGTGCGGCTGCATAGAAATGCATGTAGCTGCACGCTCTGGTCCCAGTGCCAGCAGCAGTGCCTGGTTTTCATGCGAGAGACTTGCACGAGAATCGTTAGAGTCTCTTGCAAGTGACTATGAGCCCTTAGTTTTGACCCAATAGGTGACAAGGGAATTTCGGGCCATTACGAATGCACATAAAAATGGTATCGCTGAAAACGTCATTGTGTCACGTAAAAAATAAGCCGTCATACAGCTCCATTAGCGGAAAAATGAGTTATAGCTCTCAGAATAAAGAGCACCAAAACATAAAAAAAAGATATAAATGTGGTATCACTGTAATAGTACTGAGCCAAATAATAAAACGGCCTTATCAATCTTACCACACATGGAAAAGCCATTAGGTCTTCATCCAGCATCATCAAGCTAATACATACATATACATAGAGAACTGCAAGAAGTGCAATATCTTCATAGGTGTATAGAGGCCCATTTCCAACGACCATCAATCCAGTGTTCTTATGGTACTTTGTGTTTGCTAACTGTGTATGAAGGCTAATGGATAGTTAGAATACCCTTGAAAACCCTTGTGCAAGTATGTTAGCACAGCTGAAAACAGTTTGGCTGATTAGAGAAGCTATAAACCTGATCTTCCTTTGAGCTAGTTGAGAATCTGGAGCATTACATTTGTTGATTCCATTAAACTCTCCAAATGGCCAGAAAACGAGAACTTTCATGTGAAACTCGACAGTCTATTCTTGTTCTTAGAAATGAAGGCTATTCCATGCGAGAAATTGCCTAACAACTGAAGATTTCCTACAACGGTGTGTACTACTCCCTTCAGAGGAGAGCACAAACAGGCTCTAGTCAGAGTAGAATGAGAAGTGGGAAGCCCCCCTGCACAAGTAAGCAACAAGACAAATACATTAGAGTCTGTAGTTTGAGAAATCGATGCCTCACAGGTCCTCAACTGGCAGCTTCATTAAATAGTACACGCAAAACGCCAGTGTCGACATCTACAGTGAAGAGGCGACTCCGGGATGCTGGCCTTCAGGGTAGAGTGGCAAAGAAAAAGCTATATCTGAGACTCGCTAATAAAAGGAAAAGATTAATATGGGCAAAAGAACACAGACATTGGACAGAGGATGATTGGAAAAAAGTGTTAGGGACAGACGAATCCAAGTTTGAGGTGTTTGGCTCACACAGAAAAACATTTGTGAGACGCAGAGCAACTGAAAAGATGCCGGAAGAGTGCATGACGCCATCTGTCAAGCATGGTGGAGGTAATGTGATGGTCTAGGGTTGCTTTGGTGTTCGTAAAGTGGGAGATTTGTACAAGGTAAAAGGGATTTTGAATAAGGAAGGCTAACACTCCATTTTGCAATGTCATGCCATACCCTGTGGACACAGCTTGAATGGAGCCAATTTCATCCTACAACAGGACAATAATCCAAAGCACACCTCCAAATTATGCAAGAACTATTTAGGGAAGAAGTAGGCATCTGGTATTCTATCTGTAATGGAGTGGCCAGCGCAGTCAGCAGATCTCAACCCCATTGAGCTGTTGTGGGAGCAGCTTGACCGTATGGTACGCAAATAGTGCCCATCAAGCCAAACCAACTAGTGGGAGGGGCTTCTGGAAGCATGGGGTGAAATTTCTCCAGATTAGCTCAGCAAATTAACTGCTAGAATGCCAAAGGTCTGCAATGCTGTAATTGCTGCAAAGGGAGCATTCTTTGACGAAAGCAAATTTTGAAGGAGAAAATTATTATTTCAAATAAAAATCTTTTTTTCGAAACTTGTCAATGTCTGGACTAGATTTTAAATTCATTTGGCAACTCATTTGATTAATAAAAGTATGAGTTTTCATGGAAAACACAAAATTGTCTGGGTGACCCCAAACTTTTGAACGGTAGTGTATATCTATGTACATGATTATTGCCTAGCCTGTATATAGTGTAAGTGTATATATGTTTGTGGCCTGTGTATATAGTGAACGTGTAAATTTGTGAGTAGCATATATATTTATGTACATGATGATTGCCTAGCCTGTATATGTAGTGTAAGTGTATATATGTTGTACGTGTATACTGTATGTGTGCAGCATATATAAAGTGATTGTGTCCATGTGTACAGTAAGTATATTTATGTATATGTTACATGTTACAGAACCACTCAGCACCCAGAATATGTTGTGCAGTTATATGTATGTATAATAGGCTCCATGTGAAATGCATGTCCCTAATGCATCAGTTCACAGGCTGCGCCCCTGAGCAGAGGGGACACGATATTCTCCTTTTGTCCGCCCTCCCCCCACCTTTGCAATTCCCACAGTAAACATCGGCAGGTTCCGGCCACCAGTGTAACGGGGTCTACAAAAGGAGAATATCGTGTCCCCTCTGCCCAGGGGCGCAGCCTGTAAACTGATGCATTAGGGACAGGCATCTCACATGGAACCTATTATACATACATATAACTTCACAACATATTCTGGTTGCTAAGTGGTTCTGTAACACGTAACAGTATATATACAAAAATGTGTATATATGTGTATAGCGTATGCGTGATGTCTCTTCATATCTGTAAAAATCTACAAGATGAGGCCTGGAAATAAAACTCCTACAGCTTCAATTACAATGAATTCCCGACTATGAGACTAATGGTCCATTCCCAGTGACTGATCTGCCCATTGCCCAAGGGTTAAAAGCTCCCTGCATTTACCATGTGAATGGTGTGAACATACTATTCAGCCCTTCTGATATCTTATGTGTTCTGGACATTATTTCCATATGTGATGTGTGATACATATTTGTTTCCACTGGACTTCCTAATAGCTCATGTGTCACTGAGCATGATTTGCATATTCCTTATGACATCACTGTCCCTTTGTGATGTCATAAAGGCATCCTCTGGGCTTCCTAATAGCTCATGTGTCACTGAGCATGATTTGCATATTGCTCATGACATCACTGTCCCTTTGTGATGTCATAAAGGCATCCTCTGGGCTTCCTAATAGCTCATGTGTCACAGAGCATGATTTGCATATTCCTTATGACATCACTGTCCCTTTGTGATGTCATAAAGGCATCCTCTGGGCTGCCTAATAGCTCATGTGTCACTGAGCATGATTTGCATATTGCTTATGACATCACTGTCCCTTTGTGATGTCATAAAGGCATCCTCTGGGCTTCCTAATACCTCATGTATCACAGAGCATGATTTGCATATTCCTTATGACATCACTGTCCCTTTGTGATGTCATAAAGGCAGATTCCTATAAGACACTGTGTGAGGTTCTAAACTGCATCAGTGCTGTTTTCTCTTTGTGGGATACAGTTCTGTTTTCTCTGCGACTTAGCGACTAGCGACTACTAGAAGCGATTAGTTTGATTTTATTTCAAAATGTCTGGTTTTATCCAGACCAAACCATGGCTTTTCCAACTGTGCCTGGTGACATCTTTCCTCATTGGACCGTCTCTCGGCTGCATTCAATGTAACCGCAGAGGCGAAAAGGCTATGGAGAAGTTTAAAATTTACATAAATAGCCAAGTCAATGAAAACATTGATGAATTTGTGACCATCAAGCGGTATGCCAGATCTGCTGAACGAGCAGTGGTGCAATACCTGGAAGACGACGTTCAGATGCTGGGTAATTCTCTCATTCCTATTCACTACATTTCCTACATCTCTTCATGTAGGATGGATGGATGGATCTGACACCGATAATGATTGTATTTATTCCATTACAGATAATTTCGCCATATCAGAAATAGTGTCTGAATACAAGAGATGTGTGGACCTGATTGAGTTTTCGGACTTTACAGGTAAATTCTACATTTCCATGTAGATAAAAATTCACTTTCTGCTACTAATGCAAAATTGATAATAATGTGTTTTGGGGGCTGAGGTGGGGTAACACTAATAGACGGAGTCGCCTGTAATATCTGTCATTAATCCTTCTCTTTGTACATTGTAGGGGCCCAACTCCTTCAAACCGTCGGCCTTCATTTCCACCGGCTTTTACAGAAAGTGCGGAAAATTGTGGAGGAATATAACGACAGTAAGTGAGATATTTCTTCTTGCGGAGCCAGGCTGTGCCTGGAATAGAAGCATTTCCCCATGTCCCATGTACAGAGATCTCCCAATACTGATGTATTGGAAGTAATAGCAGTGCAAGAAGGGAATAGGTTTTATTTCTCCCCATTATATACTGTATTTATCTGCTCTTTTGGTTTTAATTAATAATTCTGCATTTCTTTAATTCTCTTTTATAGGCAGGTGCCCAAATAAGCATGGTAAGTTCTGATACAGTTCTACAAGCCTTTCCCAGCCTCCTGTAGAAATACTAGTAGACACCAACTCTAGGTTTCCCCATAGCCACCTGTACAGTCCTTCCTCTTATTTCCTTCTCCTCACTAGTCTGTAATGTCTTCCAGTCCGGGACATTACTGTTACTGTAGGAGTCTGACAGCCAAAACTTTCAGTAATTTGTCCTTTCTCATTTTTCAGGTGCAAACAGTTGTGGTAAGTCCATTTTATACTTGATTTCAGCCCTTGATTGATGTTATCATTGTCTGTATCATTAGAAGGTTTTAATACTGTCTGTGCATTCCTCCAGGTTTAATGATACAATCTGTTACCCACTGTGATACCTGCCTCAAGGAGAACATCATCTGTGCCGGTGGCCATGCAGAAAATCAAGGTACTTTAAAAAATTTATTTTTTTTAGTCAGAGAAAATATATAGGCCCCAATTCATCAAAGTCATCTTACCAGAATTCTGTCAGAAATGGCTTTGAAAATTCGCAAAAATTTTGAGCAACTCAAAATTGCATAAAAATGTTGCGACTTTTGGCGTTTTCATCTCAGTTCCTCCCAGAGCCACTAAAATGGTGAAGCTGGGGCAGGATGGGTGCGTGATGCCACAGATCATCTAATTGATGACTTACTGTGGTGTTCGTTACGTGGGACATCTTACTCCAGAGTTAGAGTTGTGGCGAGGTGCACAGAGGCACACACCACTCGTCAGACGCTCCTGATTCATTACACAAACAGAGAGCACAAAATGACAATTGTGCAGAAATATCCTGCAGTAAAACATATAACAGTAGTCAGCAAGTGCTGATAGAAAAGATGATAACAAATACAGGGTATTTAGTCGATACGTTTTTATGCTCCTGATTCATTAGTAGACATGCACCTCTTAATGAATGAGGAGCTTCCGACTCCTATAAGCGCCCTCCTTGATGAGTCGGAGCCATTGTTATATATGTAAATTATACTTGTAAAATATTTTCATTGCGCTCTGCCGGGAGAAAGCTGTGACTGCTGACTGGTTACTCACATATATATAGTACACGTGTATGTTGGACACACCTTGTGGTTGGCGCCTTCTGGGATCTCTGCGGCCCACACTGTAACACAGAGGCATATATTTATATAACACCCAGATATATAACACCCCAGATATAACGCCTGTACTAATCAGAGCCACTAATAAATATTATCTGGAGAGCTGATTAGATCCAGTAGCCGGATGGAGAGAATACTCCAATATATGGCGCCATTACAGCTCAGGTCACTGTCTATACGAGCAATGTTTCACGAGAGGTTAGATATTATAACAATGTACTTATGAGAAGAAGTAGTGACAACTTTCCTCTGACTGGATGATGGGATTTATTGTATGATGTCTCTTCTCTTCACAGAGTTCTTCGATGGATGCAGCTGTTTGTGCATTGGAAACAAATGTACCGGTAAAGTATCATCCTACGTCCTATATATACATCTAGATACCCTGTGTGCACAAGGATTAGGCAATTTTGTATTTTTCATTAATTTTCTAATGGAACAACTACAGCGCTGGCGGTCAATCCAAAAAGTTATTAAACCTGAAACCACAATATATAAGAAAAGTGAGGCTTTGTGTTTCTAAGAAGAATATCTATGTGTGCAGAATTATTAGGCAACTATGAAATATCAGTGAGCAATCTAGCCCAGCCTCTTCCTTACAAGAACTGCCATAAGCCTTCCATCCTTTTCCCTTACCACTGTTTGAAGAAAGTGTGTTCTAAAAATTGGAAGGACCATAGGTTTGGGAGTAGATTTTGAGCCCCTCTTCATTCTGAAAAAGTCCACAACTAGTAATACCAACCCATAGCAGTTCCACACCTCCAATCTGCTGGCATCTGAGTCAGAGTGAAGGTGTGTGCCAGTTACTGATCAAGACACAACATCAATCCATCTGCTTTGTCAAGAGTCACACCCATATCACCAGTCCAAATAATCTTTGGAAAATCTGTCTTCAGATATCTCTTGTCCTGGTCTTGAGGTTTCCACTTGTGTCTTGTGCAGTAGTGGTCTAGTTTTAGCTTCCCTTAGGCTGGTTTCAGACTAGCACATTGTACATGCAGCGCACGGCGCCGCTAAGCCCCGCCCCCTTCCTGCCCCGTCCGGTCATTTCCTCCTACTATCGCACACGGCTGCATGCGATCTGCACACCCTATCTTTAGCATAGGGTGCGCAGACCGTGCGCTGGCCGTGCGCTAGTAGGATTTTTGCGTGCGCTGTGCACTTTTGAAGATGTGCGCCGAACGCACCATGTTGCATTTTCGTGCGCTTGGCGCACCTTCAAAAGTGCGCAGCGCACGCAAAAATCCTACTAGTGCATGGCCAGCGCATGGTCTGCGCACCCTATGCTAAAGATTGGCTCCTGGTTCCTTCATATTTCCTTCTTCTCAAACCTTTGGCAGTTAATCTGCGCCTTTTTTTTCTCAACACATTTTCTGCAACTCTGTTGACTATTTGCAACAAAACTTTTGATGATTCTGTGATCACGCATCAATATTTTAGCAATTTTAGGAGTGCTGCATCCCTCTGTAAGACTTTTAACATTTTTTTTGCACCAGTTTGCCTGAGGAAAACAAGCTGCCTAATAATTATGCACAAATTAAGAGGGGGTTGATATTGTTAGTCCACATCCTCCCTCATTACACAAATACACATCCCCGGATCTGCTTCAGTTCTAGTGGCGTAACTAGAGTTCAATGGGCCTCAGTGTAAAATTTAGTCCTTGGACTCCAATTGCTTGTTGGTTAGTTGTATGAATCCTGTAGTGTCCCCCAACTGCTTGTTGGTTAGTTGTATGAATCCTTGTAGTGTCCTATGAAGGCAAATGTGGTTCTTTCATTTAATAATGTCTCCATCTTGGGATCCTTTCTGTTATAATGTGCGCCATCCTAGCTCCTTTATTTAATAATGGCCCTCATCCTACCTTATTTCTGTATTATTGCCCCCTCCAGACTTCTTTCTGTAATATAGTCTCCCAACCTGTCTCTTATCGTGAATAATGTCCCCCATTCTGACCCTTTTTCTAATATTGTCCCCATCTTGAGTACCATTATTTAATAACGTCCCCCATGATTGGACCCTTCATGGTACAATGCCCCATCCTGGGCATCCTGGAATAATGTCCCTTATCCTAGGCCGCTTTCCGGTACAATGTTTCCCATTCTTTGTAGGCACTGGCGTTGCTGATACAGTATGCCCCTGTTCAGGCTAATCAAGTTTATACAACATGTGATTTAAAATATTCATAAAAATGATGATATGGTCAAAATACTCAGTGGCCTAATAATTGTGCACACAGCGCAGTAAACCACAAGTTTCAGAAGACTTCCAATAGGCCTGAGATCATGTCAGACAATCTTGAAATGTCTGAATATGATTCCGAATAATTAGATTCCTACAGGCTCTATAAGCAGAATCTAAGGGTCCGTGTGTCGCCCATGTGCTGGTGACTGAGGTGGGGGTTACACATCAGGACATTATTAGACTTATTTTAATATAATAGAACATGTTTAATGCTAACTTCATATTTAATTGAATTCTTTTTTTATTATCAGATTTGAAAACTGGACTTTGGTGTTCTCCATGCAGAAACCAGGAGAAATATCTTTCTCAGACTTTAGACTGTGGAGGTGAGGAGATACTGTAATGTGACCAGTTACTTTTAGGTGTAGGCTCCAAATCATCAAAGTGTTTCAGTCAGAAATCTAATGCAAAAAACTGAAAAAAGTCACAAAATGTTTGCACCATGCGAGGTTGTGCAAAAATGTTGCAAGTTTTGGCAGTTTCCTGCCTGATTTGACCAGCTCCTCCAAAATGGACAGAACTGGGGTAGGACGGGGTTTGCTATATTCCTCAACATGACATATGGAAGGAGCTGTATTAGGAGACAAGCCCTTCACACATAGAACTATACTTTCAACACAGTTTCCATAAATCAATGGTAAAGAGAATTCTCAGTAATGTTATATCTTATCAGAGAAAACTGCTTCTTTTCCCACTTATAAGACACTTTTTCGCTTCCCCACTACCTCCTGAACTTGTTCATTCAAACAGTTCAAATCCATCTTCCTCACCCAAGACAGGGGACATGTTCACAGCCCATTATACTCTAAGTAGATGGGAGACAAAGGAAGAGTGAGGAGCAGGGAGAGAAACCGGGTAGAGATAGACACAGAACCATTTGTGCGGAGCTTTCTATCAAGTCTTTTACCTCACATCAGAGATTGATTCACATCCATACAGCTCAGCATTGCATTATAACTTCATACATGATCTTTCTGCTTCATACTGTGTGTAGAGCAGCAATACATCTAGTCTGCTCCCACCAGCTCAGAGTGGATAGCAGACTAAGGCTGGGTGCCCACGATCCAGAACTAGCAGCGCACGCTCGCTGTGTCCAAAGCGCTGCCTTCTATTAAATGCTGGTGAATCCGGATGTGCTCACTTAACCGTGCGGATTCAGCACATTCAATATATTTTATTGATGTAATTTCTCTTGCGGAAACTAGAGTTTTCTTAAGAAAAATTGACATGCTGCAGTCTGAAAAGACACGCCACATGTCATTCTTCACAGGTGAGCCACGAGCGTCTGTGGATGCATAGTGGACATTGGATTTTTTGAAATCCCACCCACTATGCTGTCACAGCTGGCCACTGCAGGCACGCAGCGTCAATCCCGCAGCATCTCGTGGATTGTGGGCTCATACCCCTAAAGATAGAGCCTGTAAAGAAGACAGTTTGTGACAAATGCAGGGTACAAGTCATATAATATCCAGATATAATGTTGTTCTTTCAGTTTATTCTGAAAAGTTGCTTGAAGTTATGTTGATCCTTCCCTTTAAATGCTTTAAGTAAAGGGAAAGAATAGCTAGATGATTTCTTATGTAATGTTTTTTGTTACTTTTTAATTTAGAGAGAAATATAGAAGTTCCAGAGGATGAAGATCTAATCCTGGACTGTAGATTTGTCTGGCATACCAGGCTAGAGCAGTCACGTAAATTAAAGTTCATTAGTGTAAGTATAAAGGCAGAATATCTAAAAGATACGGTTAAAAATCCTAGATGAGATTATAATAATGATTTTATCATTGTACACACGACCATAATATTTTGGCATTAATTGCCACATTAATAATAACAATGCTAGAAATAAGCTTAATGGTAAATAATTGTGACTTCTAAAACTCTGACATTTATCTTTCCAGGTTGTGCCGGTGAGTCTTCCATTTCCACACTTGCTTGAACTTGAATCAAGAGACATTGCGGAGCCCTATGTAGAGTTCAAGGGCATCCAGAAGATTGACGAAGGCATGTACAAGTGCACCACCATTCTGGAGTCTGATGTACCAGTCAGTACGATCACATATAATGTGAAAGGTGAGGACATATCATCACTGACACTGCTGAATGATAATATTTAGATATGTGGGATTCAGATCTATCTAGAGATGATTATTATGTACAGATCTACGACTCGATTCATCAAAACTTTTATACCAAAAAAGTGTCATAAAAGCGTTGAAAAGTGTCTAAACTTTGGCGCAACTCTGAGGGGTTCACAGGAGGACTGAGATGGCAGCCATTGAGGACATGCGCATGCCCCTGGCTGCAATGACTGGCAACTCATTGGCAGCCCACGATTAAGGCCTAAGGGCCAGTAATTGACAATGACATTTAAATGGTTAAACAGCAGAGATCGGAGCTAGCTCTTGCCGATGTATCTCCCGGGTATGGTGCGGGTTCAGCTCCTGAGCTCGATACATACATGGAGACCCAAAGTAGGAGGTACAATGGCATCCTATGTTGGGAAAGGGTTAATGTTCTATTCTTTAGATGGAATAAACTAATATATATTTCTGTTATTTTAGTTATCACAGGATCTGGAAGGACGACCGAAAAATACAAGCCTCGTCCTACACTTCCTCATGTGCTTGACCTCACCATGCCTCAGCCGACACCTATTAAGGACATGACTCCTGCTACGGACATGACACCTGAGAAGAAATCCCTGATAATATTCTTGGCGGTCAGCTGCATCATCATCGCACTGACTGTTGCAATATGGTATTTATCCTTTATAATCCACAAATAATAATTCTGTGTCTGTAGGAGAGATCTTACAGTTACGTGTATATAGCTGATATTACAAAGTATATACTGCTTTTTTTTTCAGCGTTTTCATCTGCATAATGCGGATTGTAGAATGGAAACATCAATCGGCTCAGGAAAAAGACCCGGGACAGAAGGCAGAAAGCCAAGCACCACCCTATCATCCTGTCTGATCATAGCCCAAAAAGAAAATTGCGCTGATCCAGGGAGCTAGTCTGATTGCCGAATGTGGAGTCGGGAAGGAATTTTTTTCCCCAATGTGAAGCTTACTGTTTGCCACATGGGGTTTTTTGCCTTCCTCTGGATCAACATGTTAGGGCAGGTTAGCATAGGATGTGGGTTATACTAGATGGACTTAAAGTCTTCCTTCAACCTTAATAATTATGTTACTATACAATTATACAATCTTTCCTTTCCCTATTCCCCTTCCTCAAAAATAAATTAGTGATTAACCATCTAATGACTGCGGCATTTCTATTCATTAGAGTCTGGATTCTTTACTCGGGGAGAAAAGCAATGATGGGGACAGGACGATCACTAATACCGTTGTCCTGTCTCCATCCACAGCACATGTTATCGGTGACACATCAGCTGGTTACACGGGGCGATGTGCAGCAAGGATTCTTCTACATGCACAAAAACCCAATTACTTGATGAAGGGACGGTGTTCTCATTCGTGGGGAGATTGCCGGCATGTTTGCATTGGCGACAATTGGGAACAAGTTTTCCTCTTATCATGTACAAGGGCCGTTACAGAGCTGAAGGCTAAGCAGTGGAAAGCAGAAGCATGTAGTTAGGAGTAAAGGGTAGAGTTGAGCGAAACGGGTCGAAAAATTTCAAAAGTCGCCGACTTTTGGCAAAGTCGGGTTTCATGAAACGAAACCCGACCCTAGGATGAGGTCGGCCACAAGGTCGGCGACTTACGCGCCAAAGTCGCGTTTCAAAAGTTTGTTTTGTGCTCTTTTTCAGCCAATCAGGATCCACAGACACTGTGGGCAACGTGATGACATAGGCAGGGGTCACCACCATCTTTCAGAAGGGCATGCAAGTGATTGGCTTGCTTTGGTGGGCGTCACAGGGGGTATAAAAGGGCGTGCACGCCGATCTCAGTATAGGGAGAGTTTGCTGCTGATTCTGTAGGGAGAGCGTTAGGCAGGGAAGAAGACAAAAAACTGCTTCTGCTGCTAGCGATTTGGCCTGCACAACACACCAGTCACTGTGTGTGCAGTGCAAGGGGAGGCTATATAGTGGTGTATCAGTGGTGTTGGTTGTTGGGCTGCCTTCTAAGGCTTCCCGACATTCCTGCATTGCTGTTTACTCACTGCTCCGCAAACTGCTTTTTTAAAAGCAATCCCAATTTTTTTTTTTTGTCCTGCTGAGAAGAAAAAAAAACTGCTTCTGCTGCTAGCGATTTGGCCTGTACAACACACGAGTCACTGTGTGTGCAGTGCAAGGGGAGGCTATATAGTGGTGTATCAGTGGTGTTGGTTGTTGGGCTGCCTTCTAAGGCTTCCTGACATTCCTGCATTGCTGTTTACCCACTGCTCCGCAAACTGCTTTTTTAAAAGCAATCCCAATTTTTTTTTTTGTCCTGCTGAGAAGAAAAAAAAACTGCTTCTGCTGCTAGCGATTTGGCCTGCACAACACACCAGTCACTGTGTGTGCAGTGCAAGGGGAGGCTATATTGTGGTGTATCAGTGGTGTTGGTTGTTGGGCTGCCTTTTAAGGCTTCCTGACAGGCTGGCATTGCTGTTTACCCACTGCTCTGCAAACTGCTTTTTTAAAAGCAATCCAATCTCCCTTATCCTCTAGTCACTTTTGTCACAGCTGTGCCATCGAGCCTGTGACATAGCGCTCAGATATCAGTGGGCCTCACACAATCCAAAAGTGTCCAGTGTCCACAAGTGTCTGCAGAAATTCAAAATCTCCCTTATCCTCTCGTCACTTTTGTCACAGCTGTGCCATCGAGCCTGTGACATAGCGCTCAGATATCAGTGGCCCTCACACAATCCAAAAGTGTCCAGTGTCCACAAGTGTGTGCAGAAATTCAAAATCTCCCTTATCCTCTAGTCACTTTGGTCACAGCTGTGCCATCGAGCCTGTCACATAGCGCTCAGATATTCATTGGGCCTCACACAATCCAAAAGTGTCCAGTGTCCACAAGTGTGTGCAGAAATTCAAAATCTCCCTTATCCTCTAGTCACTTTGGTCACAGCTGTGCCATCGAGCCTGTCACATAGCGCTCAGATATTCATTGGGCCTCACACAATCCAAAAGTGTCCAGTGTCCACAAGTGTGTGCAGAAATTCAAAATCTCCCTTATCCTCTAGTCACTTTGGTCACAGCTGTGCCATCGAGCCTGTCACATAGCGCTCAGATATTCATTGGGCCTCACACAATCCAAAAGTGTCCAGTGTCCACAAGTGTGTGCAGAAATTCAAAATCTCCCTTATCCTCTAGTCACTTTGGTCACAGCTGTGCCATCGAGCCTGTCACATAGCGCTCAGATATTCATTGGGCCTCACACAATCCAAAAGTGTCCAGTGTCCACAAGTGTGTGCAGAAATTCAAAATCTCCCTTATCCTCTCGTCACTTTTGTCACAGCTGTGCCATCGAGCCTGTGACATAGCGCTCAGATATCAGTGGGCCTCACACAATCCAAAAGTGTCCAGTGTCCACAAGTGTGTGCAGAAATTCAAAATCTCCCTTATCCTCTAGTCACTTTGGTCACAGCTGTGCCATCGAGCCTGTCACATAGCGCTCAGATATTCATTGGGCCTCACACAATCCAAAAGTGTCCAGTGTCCACAAGTGTCTGCAGAAATTCAAAATCTCCCTTATCCTCTAGTCACTTTGGTCACAGCTGTGCCATCGAGCCTGTCACATAGCGCTCAGATATTCATTGGGCCTCACACAATCCAAAAGTGTCCAGTGTCCACAAGTGTGTGCAGAAATTCAAAATCTCCCTTATCCTCTAGTCACTTTGGTCACAGCTGTGCCATCGAGCCTGTCACATAGCGCTCAGATATTCATTGGGCCTCACACAATCCAAAAGTGTCCAGTGTCCACAAGTGTGTGCAGAAATTCAAAATCTCCCTTATCCTCTAGTCACTTTGGTCACAGCTGTGCCATCGAGCCTGTCACATAGCGCTCAGATATTCATTGGGCCTCACACAATCCAAAAGTGTCCAGTGTCCACAAGTGTGTGCAGAAATTCAAAATCTCCCTTATCCTCTAGTCACTTTGGTCACAGCTGTGCCATCGAACCTGTCACATAGCGCTCAGATATTCATTGGGCCTCACACAATCCAAAAGTGTCCAGTGTCCACAAGTGTGTGCAGAAATTCAAAATCTCCCTTATCCTCTAGTCACTTTGGTCACAGCTGTGCCATCGAGCCTGTCACATAGCGCTCAGATATTCATTGGGCCTCACACAATCCAAAAGTGTCCAGTGTCCACAAGTGTCTGCAGAAATTCAAAATCTCCCGTATCCTCTAGTCACTTTGGTCACAGCTGTGCCATCGAGCCTGTCACATAGCGCTCAGATATTCATTGGACCTCACACAATCCAAAAGTGTCCAGTGTCCACAAGTGTGTGCAGAAATTCAAAATCTCCCTTATCCTCTAGTCACTTTGGTCACAGCTGTGCCATCGAGCCTGTCACATAGCGCTCAGATATTCATTGGGCCTCACACAATCCAAAAGTGTCCAGTGTCCACAAGTGTGTGCAGAAATTCAAAATCTCCCTTATCCTCTAGTCACTTTGGTCACAGCTGTGCCATCGAGCCTGTCACATAGCACTCAGATATTCATTGGGTCTCACACAATCCAAAAGTGTCCAGTGTCCACAAGTGTCTGCAGAAATTCAAAATCTCCCTTATCCTCTAGTCACTTTGGTCACAGCTGTGCCATCGAGCCTGTCACATAGCGCTCAGATATTCATTGGGCCTCATACAATCCAAAAGTGTCCAGTGTCCACAAGTGTGTGCAGAAATTCAAAATCTCCCTTATCCTCTAGTCACTTTGGTCACAGCTGTGCCATCGAGCCTGTCACATAGCGCTCAGATATTCATTGGGCCTCACACAATCCAAAAGTGTCCAGTGTCCACAAGTGTGTGCAGAAATTCAAAATCTCCCTTATCCTCTAGTCACTTTGGTCACAGCTGTGCCATCGAGCCTGTCACATAGCGCTCAGATATTCATTGGGTCTCACACAATCCAAAAGTGTCCAGTGTCCACAAGTGTGTGCAGAAATTCAAAATCTCCCTTATCCTCTAGTCACTTTGGTCACAGCTGTGCCATCGAGCCTGTCACATAGTGCTCAGATATTCATTGGGTCTCACACAATCCAAAAGTGTCCAGTGTCCACAAGTGTCTGCAGAAATTCAAAATCTCCCTTATCCTCTAGTCACTTTGGTCACAGCTGTGCCATCGAGCCTGTCACATAGCGCTCAGATATTCATTGGGCCTCACACAATCCAAAAGTGTCCAGTGTCCACAAGTGTGTGCAGAAATTCAAAATCTCCCTTATCCTCTAGTCGCTTTGGTCACAGCTGTGCCATCGAGCCTGTCACATAGCGCTCAGATATTCATTGGGCCTCACACAATCCAAAAGTGTCCAGTGTCCACAAGTGTGTGCAGAAATTCAAAATCTTCCTTATCCTCTAGTCACTTTGGTCACAGCTGTGCCATCGAGCCTGTCACATAGCGCTCAGATATTCATTGGGCCTCACACAATCCAAAAGTGTCCAGTGTCCACAAGTGTCTGCAGAAATTCAAAATCTCCCTTATCCTCTCGTCACTTTTGTCACAGCTGTGCCATCGAGCCTGTGACATAGCGCTCAGATATCAGTGGGCCTCACACAATCCAAAAGTGTCCAGTGTCCACAAGCGTCTGCAGAAATTCAAAATCTCCCTTATCCTCTAGTCACTTTGGTCACAGCTGTGCCATCGAGCCTGTCACATAGCGCTCAGATATTCATTGGGCCTCACA
The DNA here is from genome assembly GCF_039654945.1 of Dendrobates tinctorius. Taxonomy (NCBI): domain Eukaryota; kingdom Metazoa; phylum Chordata; class Amphibia; order Anura; family Dendrobatidae; genus Dendrobates; species Dendrobates tinctorius. Next base: position 110,931,362 of record NW_027361679.1, on the reverse strand, counting down.
CAATCCAAAAGTGTCCAGTGTCCACAAGTGTGTGCAGAAATTCAAAATCTCCCTTATCCTCTAGTCACTTTGGTCACAGCTGTGCCATCGAGCCTGTCACATAGCGCTCAGATATTCATTGGGCCTCACACAATCCAAAAGTGTCCAGTGTCCACAAGTGTGTGCAGAAATTCAAAATCTCCCTTATCCTCTAGTCACTTTGGTCACAGCTGTGCCATCGAGCCTGTCACATAGCGCTCAGATATTCATTGGGCCTCACACAATCCAAAAGTGTCCAGTGTCCACAAGTGTGTGCAGAAATTCAAAATCTCCCTTATCCTCTAGTCACTTTGGTCACAGCTGTGCCATCGAGCCTGTCACATAGCGCTCAGATATTCATTGGGCCTCACACAATCCAAAAGTGTCCAGTGTCCACAAGTGTCTGCAGAAATTCAAAATCTCCCTTATCCTCTAGTCACTTTGGTCACAGCTGTGCCATCGAGCCTGTCACATAGCGCTCAGATATTCATTGGGCCTCACACAATCCAAAAGTGTCCAGTGTCCACAAGTGTGTGCAGAAATTCAAAATCTCCCTTATCCTCTAGTCACTTTGGTCACAGCTGTGCCATCGAGCCTGTCACATAGCGCTCAGATATTCATTGGGCCTCACACAATCCAAAAGTGTCCAGTGTCCACAAGTGTCTGCAGAAATTCAAAATCTCCCTTATCCTCTAGTCACTTTGGTCACAGCTGTGCCATCGAGCCTGTCACATAGCGCTCAGATATTCATTGGGCCTCACACAATCCAAAAGTGTCCAGTGTCCACAAGTGTGTGCAGAAATTCAAAATCTCCCTTATCCTCTAGTCACTTTGGTCACAGCTGTGCCATCGAGCCTGTCACATAGCGCTCAGATATTCATTGGGCCTCACACAATCCAAAAGTGTCCAGTGTCCACAAGTGTCTGCAGAAATTCAAAATCTCCCTTATCCTCTAGTCACTTTGGTCACAGCTGTGCCATCGAGCCTGTCACATAGCGCTCAGATATTCATTGGGCCTCACACAATCCAAAAGTGTCCAGTGTCCACAAGTGTGTGCAGAAATTCAAAATCTCCCTTATCCTCTAGTCACTTTGGTCACAGCTGTGCCATCGAGCCTGTCACATAGCGCTCAGATATTCATTGGGCCTCACACAATCCAAAAGTGTCCACAAGTGTGTGCAGAAATTCAAAATCTCCCTTATCCTCTAGTCACTTTGGTCACAGCTGTGCCATCGAGCCTGTCACATAGCGCTCAGATATTCATTGGGTCTCACACAATCCAAAAGTGTCCAGTGTCCACAAGTGTGTGCAGAAATTCAAAATCTCCCTTATCCTCTCGTCACTTTTGTCACAGCTGTGCCATCGAGCCTGTGACATAGCGCTCAGATATCAGTGGGCCTCACACAATCCAAAAGTGTCCAGTGTCCACAAGTGTCTGCAGAAATTCAAAATCTCCCCTGTCCTATAGACACCTTGTACCTTGTTTTACATTACTATATAGTTTGTTGGATTTTGTCTACATTTCTACCAAAAATGAGGAAGGCTGGTGGAAGAGGCCGTGGAATTGGGCGGGGGTTGGCAGCTGGTAATGATGGTGTTGGTGGTGGATCTGATGGTAGTGGCAAGAGCAAAATAGGACCGAATGCAGGAGGTGTTGAGCCTGCGTCATCATCTGGCTACATAAGGCCTCGAATGCTTAGTTTTCTAGGAGTTGGCAAACCGCTTTTAAAGCCAGAGCATCAGGAAAAAGTTTTGTCTTACATTGCTGACTCAGCCTCCAGCTCTATCGCCTCCTCTTCTTCAGTTGTAAAAAGTAAAAGCACTGAGTCGTCATTGGAGGCTCATGTTCATGAACCACACCTTTCCTTGTGTCCTTCACCCCAACCAAGATTGAAGGATGACGCAGGCCATACTACTGATTACTCCATGGAGCTGTTTTCACATACCATGCCTGGATTATCAAGTGAAATGGTGAATTACCCAGGCCAAGATGAATCTGACATGGAGTGCACTGATGCACAGCCGCTGATGGATGATTCTGCTGGTACATTCACTCAGAGCACTACATTGTCCTCGCAGTGTACAGAGCCAGATTCTGACCCTGATGAGACTCAGGTGCCCCTTCCCGCACACTATACCACCATACACGGTGACACAGAGGAAGGTGCACATGACATAGAAGAGGAGGTGATGGATGACCCAGTTGTTGACCCAGATTGGCATCCATTGGGGGAAGAGGGTGCTGCTTCCAATAGCTCAGATGAGGAGCATCCACAGCAGACATCGACATCGCAACAGCTGTTATCTGGCAGGCCCGGAGCACTCCAAAGACAGGTTCCAAACATCAAAAGAGTTGCTGGACAGCTTGTCCAGAGGGTCAAAAGATCACAGCGTGCTAGGCCGCAAAATGTCTGCCAAAGTAGGAAGAGTGCAGTGTGGCACTTTTTTGACCAAAATCCTCATGATCAGGCCAAGGTTATCTGTAAGAAGTGCGCAAAGACCTTTAGCCGAGGGAAAAATCTGAAAAATTTGAATACCAGTTGCATGCTTAGACATTTAACCAGCATGCACTTGCAAGCGTGGACACAACACCAAACCTCAAGTGCCACATGTGCAACTGATCACAACGAAGGTAGTCAGCAACGCTACATTGTTTCCCCCACTGTAAGCCCACCGGTTAGCACAGCAGCAAATGTTGAGGTGTCGTTGCAAGGCCACAGCAGTCAGGGAATCCCACTGTTATATCAACAAAAGACTGATTCTAGGCCATCAGAAAGAACACCAACTCCATCACCATCATCAACCCTCTCTCAGTCCGCCCTGTCCACCGCTACTTCCACCATATGCAGCTCTCAAGTCTAGCTCACCCTCCCAGACACTATGAGTAGGTTAAGAAAGTACTCAGTCTCTCATCCGCGTACACTGGGTTTGAACGCCCACATTGCCAAACTAATCTCGTTTGAGATGATGCCCTTTCGGTTGGTGGAAAGCACAGCTTTCCGCGAACTCATGGCCTATGCAGTACCACGCTATGACCTACCCAGTCGCCACTTCTTCTCTCGCAAAGCCATCCCAGCCCTCCACCATCATGTGAAAGACCGCATTGTCCATGCACTCAAGCAGTCAGTGAGCGGAAAGGTGCACCTCACAACTGATGCATGGTCCAGTCGGCATGGCCAGGGCCGTTACGTGTCCATCACTGCGCACTGGGTTAATGTGGTGGATGCAGGGTCCACAGGGGACAGCGGTGGTGGGACAGTGCTGCCTAGCCCACGGTATAGGAAACAGTTGGCTGTAGGCGTTCGACCCTCCTCCTCCTCCTCCTCCAGAAGCGAAAGCTCGTCCACAGAGCGCAGTCGTACGAGCACTCCATCTGCAGCTGCCACTGTTGCACACGATGTGTCCCCCTATCGAGCAGCTAGTGGAAAACGTCAGCAGGCTGTGTTGCAGATGATGTGTTTGGGCAACAGACACACCGCCGAGGTGCTGGCCGAGTACTTGAAGCGACAAACTGAGTCATGGCTGGGCAGTGTACATCTTGAGGCAGGCAAGGTAGTTAGTGATAACGGCCGTAATTTTGTGGCAGCCATAGCCCTTTCAAAACTCAGCCATATACCTTGCTTGGCTCACACCTTGAACCTGGTGGTGCAGTGCTTCCTCAAAAATTATCCGGAGTTAACAGCCCTGCTCCAGAAGGTGCGAAGACTGTGCGCGCACATCCGCCGGTCGCCTGTACACTCCGTTCGTATGCAGAAGCTGCAGCGATTGCTCCACCTTCCCAACCACCGCCTCATTATCGACATTGCAACAAGGTGGAACTCCACCCTGCACATGGTGGAGCGGCTGTGCGAGCAGAGGCAGGCCATAATGCATTTGTGGGAGGATACACGGCCAGGCACTTTGAGAGCAGACATGGAGTTGACAGGTGTGCAGTGGTCGAAGCTGAAAGACCTCTGTAAAGTCCTTCAGTGTTTTGAGGAATGCACACGGCTGGTAAGCGCAGACGACGCCATCCTAAGCATGAGCATCCCACTTATGCGTCTGCTCATGCAAACTTTGACGCACCTTAAGGAGCAGGCGTCTGCAGCCAATGTTGATGAGGAGGAAGAGGAGGAGGGAATCCTTGATGACATTCAGCCATTGTCTGCTCAGGGACCTCTCCTGGACGAGGTGGAGGAAGAAGAGGAGGAGGAGGAGGATGATGGGGATGATTACTTAGGGGAGGAGGATGCATCTTGTGGGGCAAGTGAAAATGTTGGCGTGGCAAGGTCTGGTACAGGGTTTGTGCGTGACTGGAGGGATGTGGATTTGCCAGAAAGTGCTCCTCCAACCAGCACTCGCAGTGCATCATTGACATCGGGAACATTGGCCCACATGTCAGATTATGCCTTGCAGATCCTAAAAAGGGACCCACGCATTGCCAAAATGATGAACGATGACGACTACTGGTTGGCCAGCATCCTGGATCCACGCTATAAAGGCAAATTACAAAACATCATGCCACAGGAGAACCTTGACCTAATATTGGCTAATAAACAAGCAACTCTGGTAAATCGGTTGCTTGAGGCATTCCCAGCACACAGCAGCGGTGATGGTTCTCACACGAGCCGTACGGGCCGGGGGCAGCTTGGCAGAGGTGTTCGTGGTGCACACAGCAGAAGTGGCGTTGGAGACAGGGGTTTCATGACAATGTTGTGGACTGATTTTTCAAGTACCGCTCACACAACTGGTAATACTGCATCGATGGAAAGTGACAGGAGACAGCAGTTGTCAACTATGGTTACAAACTACTTTTCCTCCCATATCGATGTTCTCCCACACAGGTCATTCCCCTTTGACTATTGGGCCGCTAAACTGGACACCTGGCCTGAATTGGCACAATATGCCTTACAGGAGCTCGCTTGCCCAGCTGCAAGTGTGCTATCGGAAAGAGTCTTCAGTGCAGCTGGATCAATCCTGACAGAAAAAAGGACCCGTCTGTCAACCCAAAATGTGGATGATCTAACCTTCATTAAAATGAACCACACATGGGTTTCCAAGGATTTTGTCCCACCTTCCCCTGATGACACATAGGGTGACAGAAAAATGGCTTGCTTTGGTCCACCTCTTTCTGGGACTTGACCTATTTCACCTTTTGCATCAGCTGAATGTCCAACATCAACATATGCCACTTTCTAAAACTCCCTAACTGTGCTGCCTCCCCCCCCATGGCCGGGGTCACCACCTAGCGCACGACACCGTACGAGTGCCGTTGCCCTGGACAGGTGGGTAGGCCGACTCTTGGGCGCGGGCACTGGTACAGGGTCCTTCATAGTGCAATCAAGTGTCTCTGACGGTGGTGGTGCACACCGGCCGTCAGACACACCGCCGCACTATGAGGGGCCCAGTGCCAGTACCGACGCCCACGAGTGGGCCCCCCTTGCTTGGGCAGGGCCCCAGCATTTGCAATCTTTACCTCTCCCTGCTCCTCCGCTGTGTAGTCTGGGCCGTCAAATCCATACTGTGCCTGACACCGTCTGAGCCTGCCTCCTGATGTATAGACATATATTTTGAATGTGTACGCTATCCATACATGTTATCTGGGGATACGGTACCCTTTCTAACCTTTGTGCAATCACGTGCAATTCATACTGGGCCTAACACCGTCTGAGCCTGCCTCCTGATGTATAGACATATATTTTGAATGTGTACGCTATCCATACATGTTATCTGGGGATACGGTACCCTTTCTAACCTTTGTGCAATCACGTGCAATCCATACTGGGCCTAACACCGTCTGAGCCTGCCTCCTGATGTATAGACATATATTTTGAATGTGTACGCTATCCATACATGTTATCCGGGGAAACGGTACCCTTTCTAACCTTTGTGCAATCACGTGCAATCCATACTGGGCCTAACACCGTCTGAGCCTGCCTCCTGATGTATAGACATATATTTTGAATGTGTACGCTATCCATACATGTTATCTGGGGATACGGTACCCTTTCTAACCTTTGTGCAATCACGTGCAATCCATACTGGGCCTAACACCGTCTGAGCCTGCCTCCTGATGTATAGACATATATTTTGAATGTGTACGCTATCCATACATGTTATCTGGGGATACGGTACCCTTTCTAACCTTTGTGCAATCACGTGTAATCCATACTGGGCGTGAGAACGGCTGGCGAGCTGTTAAGCAAGCTACAGCACCTGTGGTTTGCACACGTAAGTTTTTCATTTTTTTCAGGAATGACGGTTAGGCCTAATTCCGGAACTGCGGTTGACCTGCACTTACTGGGAAATCATTGTTCGCGGGTAATAATTGTAATCAGTGATCCCCATCACTAACGTTGTTCAGCGGGTTATCTGCACCTGTAAGCGACAAACGCTGGCCTTTTCAGTGTAGCGCACATGCAGCCACGGACATGTAAGGGCATGACACACCAGTTATTGGCCAATCTCATGTGCCAGAGCCTCACGTGTCCCTCTAGTAAGCCGGACTCGGACCGCGGGGCATGACGGAGTCTCGTTCGTTAACGGAATTAAGCTTGCAATGTGTGCATCTGTTCTGTAGCTGGCATGGTTGAGGTTTCCCAGGTGGAGTCGAATTTAACCGTAGGCTCCACTCCTGGTGGTGCCCTTCTATACATTCCTTTAAGGTTCAGCTTTGCAACCATACTGCCCACGTAAAACAAACACTTTGCCTTCATGAACGCTGTTTGGAGGGTCATGACTCGTGGGAATAACGCCGCCCAATCAGTTAACCTGCTAGAGAGATCGTTCGTTGCTCCCAAGCATGACATCGCACTCCCTAGGAAGAAGGTAATGCCACTGTGGCGACCGTACTCCTGGGGGCGACACAAGTGCACTGATGCCCAGCCACTGCTCGATGAATCTGCTGGTACATTGACCCAGACCACTACATTCCCCTCGCACGCTACACGACCTGAATCTGACCCTGATGAAACTCAGGTTACCCTTCCCATATACAGTTCCATCTTACACGGTGACAAAGAGGAAGCTGCAGATGAAAGTGCAGGTTCGGCCCACCCGCCATCAGACACACCACCGTACTATCAGGGGCCCTGTGCCAGTGCCGTCGCCAACGAGTGGGCCCCCCCTGCTTGCTCAGGATCACAGCACTTGCAAAGTTGAAATACTGTGCAGTGAGATGGAAGATGGGGACGACGAGGAATCCAGACAAGTACAGGGATTCCCTAGCGAGGAGACTTATTTGATTGTTTTCAATGTTGGGACAGCAATTTTTGGGGAGCACTATACTCTGGAGAATGATAGATGGGGCCCACCATACACTGGAACATTCCAAAGGTGGACATCAGACACTGGAGCAGCATTTACAGGGCCCATTATACACTAGAGCATTAGAAATGGGGCCCATTATGTTTGGAGCATTATTTGGGCCCATAAGACAGTGGAGCTTCATCCATGGGGACCAACATATACTGTAGCATTATGTGGAGCTCATCATATACTGTTTCAAACATTATATGGGACCAATGATTCTGTATGGAGAAATAGATGGGCCTCGTCATGAGATGTAAAAAGTGAGGTATTTTTGATTGTACTATACCGCTACCGGGGGTCGGCGTCATGTTGCCTGGACAAACAGAGGTCTCTATGAGACCTCTATGGTTGTTCCAGGCATATGGCTTTCAGCGCCACCCGGTGGTCGGCGCTGAAAGCACAGCAGTAAATCTGCTACATATGGGCGATCTGCTCATCGCCCATATGTAGCAGAGCCGATCGGGTTGCGCAAGCTTCTAGACTCCTATGGAGGCAATTGAAGCATGCCAAAAGTAAAAAAAAAAAAATGTTTAAAAATAAAAAAAATTAAAAAAACCTAAAAGTTCAAATCACCCCCCTTTCACCCCAATCAAAATAAAACAGTAAAAAAAAATCACACATACACATATTAGGTATTGCCGCGTTCAGAATCGCCCGATCTATCAATAAAAAAAAGCATTAACCCGATCGCTAAACGGCGTAGCGAGAAAAAAATTCAAAACGCCAGAATTACATTTTTTTGGTCACCAAGACATTGCATTAAAATGCAATAACGGGTGATCAAAAGAATGTATCTGCACAAAAGTGGTATAATTAAAAACGTCAGTCCGGCACGGAAAAAATAAGCCCTCACCTGACCCCAGATCATGAAAAATGGAGATGCTACGGGTCTCGTAAAATTGCGCAAATTTATTTATTTTTTTTTTAGCAAACTTTGGAATTTTTTTTCACCACTTAGATAAAAGAGGACATAGACATGTTTGGTGTCTATGAACTCGTAATGACCTGGAGAATCATAATGGCAGGTCAGATTTAGCATCTAGTGAACCTAACAAAAAAGCCAAGCAAAAAACAAGTGTGGGATTGCACTTTTTTTGCAATTTCACCGCACTTGGATTTTTTTTCCCACTTTCGAGTACACGATATGGTAAAACCAATGATGTCATTTAAAAGTACAACTCGTCCCGCAAAAAATAAGCCCTCACATGGCCATATAAACAGAAAAATAAAAAAGTTATGGCTCTGGAAAGAAGGGGAGGGAAAAATGAAAATGTAAAACCAAAAATACCCCTGGTCATTAAGGGGTTAAGTAAGAAGAATTGATGCTTTTGGCATTCAAATGGGCACTGTAGGTGTGTTTCCTGTCCTCCTCTCACTGCCGACTTTTATTCCCCATTGACTTACATTGGGTTTCGTGTTTCGGGACGACCCCGACTTTTCCCCATAATCGGACGAACTTGCTCGACCCGACTTTTGGAAAAGTCGGGTTTCACGAAACGAAACGCGACCCTAAAAAACCAAAAGTCGCTCAACTCTAGTAAAGGGATCTAGAATTTTAAGTAACCATTTTATTTCAGATACCATCCATAAGTAGCCGCAATGTTTCAAAGGTTGAAAAAAGTTTAACCCCTTAGTGAGAGAGCCAATTTGCTACTTAATTTTTACAATTCTGACCACTGTCACTTTATTAGGTTATAACTCTGGAACGCTTTAATGGATGCTGCTGATTCAGAGACTGTTTTTTCATGACATATTGTACTTGATGGTAGTGGTAAAATTTATTTGCTAATACTTGCCTTTAGTTAAGAAAAAAATGGAAACATGGCAAAAATTTTAAAAATTTTGCAATTTTCTAAATTTTAATTTTTATGCTCTTAAATTAGAGAGATATGTCACACAAAATAGTTACTAAATAACATTTCCAAAATGTCTACTTTACATCAGCACAGTTTTGAAATTTTTTTTTCTTTTTTTAATATGTTATAAGGGTTAAAAGTTGACCAGCGAATTTCTCATTTTTACAACAAAATTTACAAAACCATTTTTTTTAGGGACCACATCACATTTGAAGTCAACTTAAGGGGTGTACATGACAGAAAATACCCAAAAGTGACACCATTCTAAAAACTGCACCCCTCAAGGTACTCAAAACCACATTCAAGAAGTTAATTAACCCTTCAGGTGATTCACAGGAACTGAAGCAATGTGGAAAGAAAAAATGAACATTTAACTTTTTTTCAGAACCATTTTTTTATTTTCACAAGTGTAAAAAGAGAAAATGAACACAAAATTTGTTATGCAATTTCTCCTGAATATGCTGATACCCCATATGTGGGGAGTAAACCACTGTTTGGGCGAACGTCAGAGCTCGGAAGGGAAGGAGCACCATTTAACTTTTTCAATGCAGAATTGGCTGGAATTGAGATTGGACGCCATGTCGCTTTTTTGAGAGCCCCTGATGTGCCTAAACAGTGGAAAGCCCTCAAAAGTGACACAATTCTGGATGCTAGACCACCCAAGGAACTTATCTAGATGTGTGGTGAGCACTTTGAACCCCCAAGTGTTTCACTAAAGTTTATAACGCAGAGCCGTGAAATAAAGAAATCATTTTTTTTTCCACAAAAATGATTTTTTAACCCCCAATTTTCTATTTTCACAGGGGTAACAGGAGAAATTGGACCCTAAAAGTTGTTGTGCAATATGTCCTGAGTACTCTGATACCCCATATATGGGAGGAATCACTGTTTGGTCGCATGGCAGAGCTCACAAGGGAAGGAGCGCCATTTTGGAACGCAGACTTTGATGGAATGGTCTGCGGGCATCATGTAGCATTTGCAGAGTCCCTGATGTGCCTAAACAGTAGAAACCCTCCAAAAGTGAACATATTTTGGAAACCAGGCCCCCAAAGAACTTACTGCATATACTTGAGTATAAGCCGACCTGAGTGTAAGCCGAGGCCCCTAATTCTGCCACAAAAATCATTGTGACATGACATCAGTAGGTTAAATATTTTTGAATATCCATATTGAATCAGGAGCCCCATATAATGCTCCATACACTTCATGATGGCCCCATAAGATGCTCCATACAAAATACGCCCCATATAATGCTGCACAAAGGTTAATAATGGCCCCATAAGATGCTCCATAAAATAATATGCCCCATATGCTGCTCCATAAAGGTTATGGCCCCCATAAGATGCCCCATAAAGGTTTCGACCCCATAAGATCCTTTTTAAAGGCTATAGCCCCATAAGATGCTCCATAGAATAGGCCCCATATGCTGCTGCATAAAGGTTATGTTATGGCCCCATAAGATGCTCCATAAAGGTTATGGCCCTATATGCTGCTCCATACAGGTTATGGTCCATTTGCTGCTCCATAAAAGTTTTGGCCCCATAAAAGGCTCCATAAAGGTTATGACCCCATAATATGCTCCACAGAATAGGCCCCATATGCTGCTCCATTATGGCTCCATAAGATGCTCCATAGAATAGGCTGTTGTGAGTTCATTTTCCCCTTCATTACCGAGGCCCGAGGAACTCCCTCTTCTGGTAAAGAAAGGTAGTGAGCCTGATTGTCAAACACCTGAGGCTGATGATTGTGACTGGCTGAGTGGAGTTACGGACTGGATATAATGCTGCCGATGCCCTTCTGCCCCGCGGGTGATTTCTCTGTGGGATCCTTGGAGACCAGTCTGAATTCCTGCTCCTCCAAAGCTAAGTTTGCTGCTCGGCCTTTTGCTTTTTGCTTTGACTTTGTTTTTTGCTTTGTTTTTCTGGATTTCTGCCATTCCCTGCTGGGGTGTGCTGAATTCATTTAGCTCTGTCTTCTGAAAATACCTGAGTGCTGATTCAGTTTTTGAAGCCTAGCTGCTTCAGGGCCTTTTTCATATCAGCTGGTTGGCTTATGTCTTTGATAGGGTTTTTGCAGATTGCAGACAGCAGCCTTCCTTTCCTTTCCTATCTAGGTAGTTTTGGGGCCCCGTCTTTGCTCAGTCTATCTTTCTGTCTGTGTTAGTATTTTCATCTTGCTTCACCGTCATTATATGTTGGGGGCTGCCTATTGCTTTGGGGTCTGCTCTGGGGCAGTTTAGATTTCCCCTTTCTTTCTTTAGGCTTATGTATTTCTCCGGCTGTGATCGAGGGGTCTAGGGCATCGTAGGAACCCCCCACGGCTACTGCTAGTTGTGTTGATAGGTTCAGGAGTCTGCAATCTGATAGTTGCCAACTTCTCTGGTTTTCTGGACTTAGCTTGTATAAGTGCTTTTGCCTCCTACGGTGACTCATTCATAACAGAATCACCCGCCGTACCGCAGATTCTAGGGTACTCAATAGCAGGAAAGAATTGTTAAAAAAAAAAAAAAAAAAAGTGTATATTTTTTCCTCTATATCTCTGAGGCCGTAGGGGGAATTTTTTTTTCTCTCAATGGAGATAAAGCAATTGTCTGATCGTGTGGAGCAGCTCGCTGCGGAAGTGCGGGTAATTTCCGCCTACCTTGCTCATTCACATGCTGCTGAACCAAAGATTCCTACACCTGATGTATTTTTTGGGGATCGGTCTAAATTTTTGAATTTCAAAAATAATTGTAAATTATTTTTTGCCTTGAAGCCTAATTCCTCAGGGAGCTCCGCGCAGCAGGTTAAAATTGTCATCTCTTTGCTGCGTGGCGATCCCCAGGATTGGGCGTTTTCTTTGAAACCAGATGATCCTATTCTGACTAATGTGAACGCATTATTTCAAGCTTTGGGGTTGTTGTATGACGAACCTAATGCCATTGATCAGGCTGAAAAGACCCTGCTGGCATTGAGCCAGGATCGTGATTCTGCAGAATTGTACTGTCAAAAATTCCGAAAGTGGGCAGTACTTACTACCTGGAATGATAATGCCTTGGCTGCTCTCTTTCGGAAGGGGTTGTCAGAAGCCGTAAAAGATACTATGGTGGGATTTCCTGTTCCCTCTGGTCTTGACGATTCTATGTCATTAGCCATTCAGGTTGATCGGCGTTTGCGCGATCGCAAAGCTGCACGAGAGGTGTTGCCACCTGTTGAACAAATGTCTGAACCTATGCAATGTGATAGTTTTTTCCAGAGAGCAGCATCAGGAGTTCAGAAGGCGTAATAAGTTGTGTTTTTTCTGTGGAGATGCCTCGCATATTATTTCTGTCTGTCCCAAACGAGAGAAACGCTTTGCACACACGTTTTCTGTTGGGGGTGTTCAACCTAAGTTTCTTCTGGCTATTACTCTGATCTGCTCCCTGTCCACATTTTCCGCCAAGGCGTTTGTGGATTCGGGAGCAGCCCTAAACCTAATGGACTTGGATTTTGCTAAACGTTGTGGATTTCCGATGACACCTCTGCAGACGCCTATCCCTTTGAGGGGAATTGATGCTACTCCTTTGGCTAAAAATAAACCCCAGTTTTGGACCCAGGTGGTAATGCGGGTCGCCCCAGACCATCAAGAAAATTGCAGATTTCTGGTGTTGCATAATCTGCATGATACTGTTGTTCTGGGGTTTCCCTGGTTACAGATTCATAATCCAGTTTTGGATTGGAAATCTGTGTCTGTGGTGAGTTGGGGTTGTCGGTGTGCCTTTAGTGAGGCTCCGGTGTTTTCCACCTCTCCTCAGTCGCATGATGTTCCTGATTATTTGGCGGACTTTTATGATGTATTTAGTGAGAATGAGTCTGCGTCTCTGCCTCCTCATAGGAGTTATGACTGTGCAATTGAACTGAGCCCGGGGTGTAAATTTCCCAAGGGTCGGCTCTTCAATTTATCTGTACCCGAGCACGAGGCTATGCGATCCTATATTAAGGAGGCGTTGGAGAAGGGTCATATTAGACCATCCTCGTCACCTTTGGGTGCCGGTTTTTTTTTTGTAGCCAAAAAGGATGGATCATTAAGACCTTGTATTGATTATCATTCCCTCAACAAAATTACTGTTAAATATCAGTATCCGTTACCCCTGATTTCTGATCTATTCTCCAGAGTTAAAGGTGCTTGCTGGTTTACCAAACTTGACCTCAGGGGGGCGTATAATCTTATTCGCATTAAGCATGGGGATGAATGGAAGACGGCGTTTAATACTCCGGAGGGACATTTTGAGTACCTGGTGATGCCTTTTGGGCTCACTAATGCCCCTTCTGTCTTCCAGTGCTTCATGAACGATATTTTCCGAGATTTTGTCGATAAATTTTTGATTATCTATCTTGATGATATTTTGATCTTCTCCAAGGATTGGGATTCTCATGTGGAACATATTCGGACTGTGTTCCGGATCTTGAGGGAGAATTCCCTGTATGTCAAGGGATCTAAATGCCTTTTTGGAGTACAGAGGATTTCTTTTTTGGGATTTATTTTGTCCCCGTCAACTATTGAAATGGATCCGGCCAATGTACAGGCCATTCACAATTGGGTTCAGCCCACTTCTTTGAAGGCCCTCCAGAAGTTTTTGGGTTTTGCTAATTTTTATCGGAAATTTATAGCAAAATTTTCTAGTATTGCCAAGCCATTGACTGATTTGACTAAAAAGGGTGCTGATGTGTTAAATTGGTCTCCGAAGGCTGTTTCTTCCTTTCAGGAGTTGAAGCGAAGATTCACCTCCGCCCCGGTTTTGCGGCAACCTGATGTCTCACTTCCATTCCAAGTAGAGGTGGATGCTTCTGAGATTGGTGCAGGAGCTGTTTTGTCCCAAAAGGATCCTGTAACATCTAAAATGAATCCCTGTGCTTTCTTTTCCCGAAAGTTCTCTCCATCTGAACGTAACTATGATGTGGGGAATAGGGAACTGTTGGCCATGAAATGGGCATTTGAGGAGTGGAGACATTGGTTGGAGGGAGCTAAGCATCAAGTCGTGGTCCTCACTGACCACAAGAATTTGATTTACCTAGAGTCGGCTAAGTGCTTGAACCCTAGACAGGCTAGGTGGGCCTTGTTTTTTACACGTTTTGATTTTGTGGTTTCTTTTCTTCCTGGAACAAAGAATGTCAAGGCAGACGCCCTCTCTAGGAGCTTCCTTGCTGATTCTCCTGTGGTGACCAAGCCTGCTACCATCTTAGGCGAAGGGGTAGTTCTTTCTGCCATCTCGCCCGATTTGAGACGTGCTCTGGAAGAGTTCCAAGAGGACAAACCTGAGCGTTGTCCCACTGGAAAGTTGTATGTTCCTGACCAGTGGAAGAAGAGAGTGATGTCTGAAGTTCATTGCTCTGCTTTGGCTGGTCATCCAGGTATTTTTGGTACTAGAGATCTGGTGAGTCGGTTTTTTTGGTGGCCCTCCTTGTCTCGTGATGTCAGGAATTTTGTGCAGTCCTGTGGGACGTGCTCCCGGTCTAAATCGTGTTCTCACTCTAGTGGGTTGTTGATGCCTTTGCCTGTCCCCAAGAGGCCATGGACCCATATTTCAATGGATTTCATCTCTGATATGCCTGTCTCTCAGAGGATGACTGTTATTTGGGTGATTTGTGATAGGTTCTCTAAGATGGTTCATCTTGTACCACTCCCTAAGTTGCCGTCTTCCTCTGAGTTGGTGCCCCTGTTTTTACAACAGGTGGTTCGTTTGCACGGGATTCCTGAGAACATTGTATCTGACAGAGGAGTGCAGTTTGTGTCTAGATTTTGGAGAACTTTCTGTTCCAGGCTGGGAATTCAGTTGTCCTTCTCCTCTGCTTTTCACCCTCAGACCAATGGGCAGACAGAGAGAACAAACCAGACCTTGGAGTCATATTTGAGATGTTTTATTTCTGCTGATCAGGATGATTGGGTTTCATTTTTGCCCTTGGCCGAATTTGCTTTGAATAATAGAGCTAGTTCTGCCACTTTGATGTCACCTTTTTTTTGTAACATTGGGTTTCATCCTCGATTTTCTTCAGGGCAGGTGGAGCCCTCTGCCTGCCCAGGTGTTGACACTGTGGTGGAGAGAATGCACCAGATCTGGGACCAAGTGGTGGATAAGTTATCTCTCTCCCAGGAGAAGGCCCAGCGGTTTTCCAACCGACATAGGACCATTGGTCCCCAGTTTAAGGTTGGTGATATGGTGTGGTTATCATCAAAAAATATTGCTATGAAGGTGGCTTCTCCTAAGTTTAAGCCTAGATTTATTGGACCTTACAAGATTGTGGAGATTATTAATCCGGTCTCTTTTCGTTTGGCTCTTCCTGTCACATTTAAAATCCATAATGTGTTCCATAAATCTTTGTTGAAGAGGTTTGTTGAACCTGTTGTTCCGGGGGTGGCACCTCCAGACCCTGTATTGGTTGAAGGTAACATGGAGTATGAGGTAGAGAAAGTACTGGATTCCCGTCTGGCTAGACGGAGACTCCAGTATTTGGTTAAGTGGAAGGGTTATGGTCAGGAGGATAATTCCTGGGTCTCCGCCTCTGATATTCATGCCAAACGATTGGTGCGTGCCTTTCATCGGGCTCACCCTGATCGCCCTGGTGGCATAGTTGAGGGTTCGGTGACCCCTCCTCAAGGGGGAGGTACTGTTGTGAGTTCATTTTCCCCTTCATTACTGAGGCCCGAGGAACTCCCTCTTCTGGTAAAGAAAGGTAGTGAGCCTGATTGTCAAACACCTGAGGCTGATGATTGTGACTGGCTGAGTGGAGTTACGGACTGGATATAATGCTGCAGACGCCCTTCTGCCCTGCGGGTGATTTCTCTGTGGGATCCTTGGAGACCAGTCTGAATTCCTGCTCCTCCAAAGCTAAGTTTGCTGCTCGGCCTTTTGCTTTTTGCTTTGACTTTGTTTTTTGCTTTGTTTTTCTGGATTTCTGCCATTCCCTGCTGGGGTGTGCTGAATTCATTTAGCTCTGTCTTCTGAAAATACCTGAGTGCTGATTCAGTTTTTGAAGCCTAGCTGCTTCAGGGCCTTTTTCATATCAGCTGGTTGGCTTATGTCTTTGATAGGGTTTTTGCAGATTGCAGACAGCAGCCTTCCTTTCCTTTCCTATCTAGGTAGTTTTGGGGCCCCGTCTTTGCTCAGTCTATCTTTCTGTCTGTGTTAGTATTTTCATCTTGCTTCACCGTCATTATATGTTGGAGGCTGCCTATTGCTTTGGGGTCTGCTCTGGGGCAGTTTAGATTTCCCCTTTCTTTCTTTAGGCTTATGTATTTCTCCGGCTGTGATCGAGGGGTCTAGGGCATCGTAGGAACCCCCCACGGCTACTGCTAGTTGTGTTGATAGGTTCAGGGGTCTGCAATCTGATAGTTGCCAACTTCTCTGGTTTTCTGGACTTAGCTTGTATAAGTGCTTTTGCCTCCTACGGTGACTCATTCATAACAATAGGCCCCATATGCTGCTGCTGCGAATAAATTAAAAATGACATACTCACCTCTCATCGATGGGGGCCAAGTGCCGGTGTCCTGAGCAGGCAGGGACACCGGCGCTATGGGGGACAGGTGCCGGTGTCGCCGCTGGCTCAGGGCCCTGGCACCTGCGATATTCACCTGTCCCCGTTCCACTCTGTCTTCCAGGTCCTCTGTCAGTGACTGTTCAGACAGCGGGCGTGCACTAACTACGTCATTGCGCCCTCTGACCTGAATGTTACAGCCAGTGGACATGGAGGACAGAGCTGCGCGCGGCGGTGGAATGGGGACAGGTGAATATCGCAGGTGCCGGGGCCCTGAGCCAGCGGCGACACCGGCACCTGATCCTCATACCGTCATACTCATCCCCTCCTGGAGCGGTCTCTGCAGCCCCTGCTGGTGCCGCAGCTCTTCCAGTGATCAGCGGTCACATGGTACCGCTCATTAAAGTCATGAATATGCGCATATTCATTACTTTAATGAGCGGTATCACGTGACCGCTGAACACAGGCACCGTAGGCCATGGGAGAAGCAGGGGCTGCAGAGACCATGCCAGGATGGGGTGAGTATGATCAGACCCCCACGCTCCACCTCACCCGCCGACCCCCTGGTATATGACTTGAGTATTAGTCGAGAGGGGCACTTTCAGCCTTAAAAAATGGGATGAAAATCTCGGCTTATACTCGAGTATATATGGTATCTAGATGTGTTGTTAGAATTTTGAACACTCAAGGGTTTCACTAAAGTTTATAACGCAGAGCCACGAAAATAAAAATCATTTTTTTCCACAAAAATCTTTTCGACCCCAAATTTTTATTTTCCCTAGGGTAACAGGAGAAATTAGACCCCCAAAGTTGTTGTGCAATTTGTCCTGAGTACGCCGATACCCCATATATGGGGTAAACCACTGTTTGGGCGAACGGCAGAGCTCTGAAGGGAAGGAGCACCATTTGGCTTTTTCAACACAGAATTGGCTGGAATTGAGATTGGACGCCATGTCGCGTTTGGAGAGCCCCTTATGTGCCTAAACAGTGGAAACCCTAACCCTAATCTCAACCCTAACCATAACCTTAACCACAACCCTAATCCCAACTCACTCCTGTCATGATCCAAACCGGGTTTGAATCCTGTCTGCCCCTTTTCCCTGGTCTGGTCTTGTCAGGTGTTAACTTTGCCTTGCCTCGTTTTGGTTTTAGGTTGGCTATTTCTCCCCGTTGCATCCTGCAGGCAATGACAGTTATTCTGTATATTTTGCCTACAGTGTGAGTATCTGACTCTGGTAGTACCCTGATTTTGTCCTGCTGCGCTTACTGACTTTGTCCGTGCCTGTTCCTTCATCTCTGCCCATCCCGTCTTAGTGTTTCCCTTTGTTTTTGGATTTCCCAGTGTTTGACTCGGCCTTGGCTCTGACCTGACTTTGTCTCTTGCTTCTGGTACTTCTGCTTTGGACTGGTATTGAGCCTCTGGCGCTGACTCTGTGCTTGTTTTTTCCCTTTGCACTGCGTGACAGTCTAGGTTTTGACTCTGCTTGTTTGACTACTCTGCAGCCACCTGGTGGTAGCCTCTCTGCAGTGCTGCAGGTCTGCTCTTGCAGACGTCCTGTCCTCCTTCCACTCTATTGCCATCTAGTGGAGCTTGCAGATACCTTCATAGCTGCAGCGTGACATTGTAACTGACCTATAACAGTTTCTTTTTTTTCTTTACTCTTCTCTATATGGATCCACTTTGCACGCTGGCGGATCAGGCGTCTAGTCTGATTCAAATGATGCAGGATTTGTCTGTGGAATATACAGCCCTGGCCACCTCCCATAATCAACTTCATAGAGAGCTCTCTGAGATGGTTAGGTCTTTTGGGTAATAGAACCCTGAATCTGCTTGTAAGCACTTGGAACCTATAGACATCTCGCTCCACTCTCCTGAACCCACGATCAGGCTCCCAGATACTTTTTACGGGGAGAAGGAGAAGTTCCGTACATTCAGGGAGAATTGTAAGTTGCTTTTCTCCCTTAGATCCCGATTCTCTGGGGATGAGCGTCAACGGGTGACGACAGTTATTTCATTACTCCAGGAGGGTCCTCAAATTTTGGCTTTTTCGCTACCTGCTACTGCCCCTGAACGTATGTCTGTGGATAGGTTCTTTGAAGATTGATTTTTGATGAACCAGACCGGGACGAGGTGACAGAATCATGGGTCTCTCCCAGGGTAAACTCACCGCTGAATGGTATTGCTGTAATGACCAGAGGTCCGAATAATATCCAGTGGGTCACAAACCAAGACTGAGGCAGAAATCCCAAGAGTCTTTACTCAAACAGCAGATAAAGTAGAACTTAGTATATGGAAGAAACAGACTGAAATACCCTTATACAGTACACTCACTCAACCGGAGCTGAAATCACTATGCCAATACAAGGTTCCCTGAAGAGTGTATTACACAGGGATTTGAAATAAATTTACCTACCAGAAAGGTCAATTCAGATACTCAGAGAACAGGTGTAAATAATTTCCTTCTATGACAGAATCACTGATTGGGTGGATCAGGGAAATGCTGTAGATATAGTATATCTTGACTTCAGCAAAGCATTTGACAAAATATCTCACACAATCCTTATTGAAAAAATTACTAAGTATGTGGGTCGCCCTCCCAGGGCTGTGGGGTACTCGGTACCGGGCCGGTGTCAGGGGGATGTGGTGTCACAGCGGCGGTGACCCAATCCGTGGCCCTGGGCGCCCAAATCAATGGTGGTTTATGATATAGTTTATGTGATAGTTCATGACGCCACCTGTGGTGTTTGGCAAGCAAGATGTTAAGCCAACGCTGCATGCAGATCCTCTGGGGCTGATGGTGTGTTGCAGCATAGATGGTGTAGCTCCCCACAGGTGAAGCTGTAACCCCAGGGCAGTGTATAGGCGCAGGCGGTGTGAGGAATGTTGGTACCCAGATGTAGCGGTGCTGACGGTGTTAGCGCACAAATGAATGGAACACACCAGGGCTTGTAGTTCCAAAGCTTTACTCACAGTCCGTGATACACACTGGTGCCTGCCTCTGTGCCGTGTCCTCCAGGGCAGATACTCAATCAACCTCCCGGGCAAGTCAGGATTCTCCTCTCCAACACTCCGCCAACATGTACCTTTCCTGAACGACTCCTCTATTGCGCCTTAAGGTGTGAAGAGCTCCAGTACTGTGGTACTCTGAAGTTCCTCCAGTCAGATGTTCCTAACAACTCTACTCGTATGGCAGACAGCTATAGCCTCTCTCGGGGACTCCCTTCTCCGGAGTCCTGGCTCTCTATTCAGTTGCTGTTGTGCCCCAAGTCTTAGATGGGAGTAGTGCATTTACAGCCTCCTACTCCACCGGTGTCTGCTGCAGAACCATATGTGTCCATACAACCTCAGGGACCAGGCCCCGGCCTTTCGCTGAGACCTATAGGCAGGGTTCCTCTTCCAACCCACAACTCCTCTCTGTTCTCCTACTCCTTCGTTCTGCACTGTTCCTTCTCTCTCTTATGGAAGCTTAGGTTGCAGTTCTACGTCTTTCTCCTTCTGTTCCTTTCCCGTGCCAGCCGGCTCAGGTCACTGAGGCAGCTGCAGCACTCCTTCCTCCATCCCTTCTTCCAGGGATCTTCACTCCTGTCTGAGTGACTTCCTACCCGACTGACCTTCTGTCAGACTAACCTGTAATTCTAAACCTTTTATATATCTAACTCCACCCACCTCCCAGCACATCTCGTGTTACGAAGCAAGGACCCACGAAAGGTGCTCTGCTACCCTCTAAGCATGGAGCCACAATGGGGTCCTGCTGAACTATCCTGTGTGTGGGGTGCAGGTGTTGGAGTGTGGAAAGTAGTTCCCAACTTACCTAGGTGGTGGGGCACTACACCTTAGGAGAAGGTGCAGTACCTCTGTGGCGACTGAGCCTCAGGGGCACCACACATGGAATGGACAAGGCAACTGTTAGGTGGATTTATAACTGGCTTAGTGATCGGACCCAAAGAGTGATCGTAAAAGGCTGCACACCAGTTGGAAGAATGTCTCAAGTGGGGTATCACAGGGCTCTGTCCTTGGCCCTGTATTTTTCAACATCTTTATCAAAGATTTAGATGAAGGAATTGAGGGTAAACTGATTAAATTTGCTGATGACACAAAGCTTGGAGGGAAAGCTAATACTAGAGTAGAGAGAGAGAGGATTCAAAAAGATACAAAACTGGATCAGTGGGCAGCAACTAACAGAATGGTTTTTAACAGGAAAAGATGCAAAGTACTACATCTGGGCAATAAAAATGAAAAAAGCATATACAGAATGGGAGGAATAGGGCTAAGCAACAGAACATGTGAAAAAGACTTGGGAATACTAATAGATCACAGACTGAATATGAGTCAACAGTGTGATGCAGCAGCAAAAAAGGCAAATGCAATTCTAGGATGTATTAACAGAAGCATACAGTCTAGATCACGTGAAGTCATTATTGCCCTCTACTCCTCTTTGGTCAGACCTCATCTGGAATACTGTCCAGTTTTGGGCGCCACATTTTAAAAAAGACATCATCAAACTGGAGCAAGTTCAGAAAAGAGCGACCAGAATGGTGACCGGTCTGCAAACCCTGTCTTATGAGGAAAGGTTGCAGAATTTGGGAATGTTTAGCTTGCAAAAGAGAAGACTGAGGGGAGACTTAATAACTGTCTACAAATATCTCAAGGGCTGTCACATTGTAGAAGGATCATCTTTATTCTCATTTGCACAAGGAAAGACTAGAAGCAATGGGATGAAACTGAATGGGAGGAGACACAGATTAGATATTAGAAAAAACTTTTTGACAGATAGAGTGATCAATGAGTGGAACAGGCTGCCACGAGAGGTGGTGAGTTCTCCTTCAATATAAATCTTCAAGCAGAGGCTGGACAGACATCTGCCTGGGATGATTTAGCGAATCCTGCTTTGAGCAGGGGGTTGGACCAGATGGCCCAGGAGGTCCCTTCCAACTCTACGATCCTATGATTCTATATCAAGGGACCCCCTGGAATGGCACACTGAGTATAACCTACACAAATCTACAATAACAATACATAGAAATATAATACAAAGGTTCTTAAGCCCGTCAACTAGGGATACCCGGGTATCTATGACTAGGGTACCTTTAACCTGAGGTAAGTCTCTTCTCAGGCACATAGATTGCATAGGCTGCAGCCAGTCACAAATCTTCGGCATCAATCAGTTGCAGCAACACAAGGTTCCTCGTCTTGTCGACTGGTGCTGAGCCCAAAAGCCGGTAACTTATATTTCTGTAGCCTCAAGACGCCGTCTCTCTTCCTGTAGTCCTCACAAATTCTCCTAGAAGCAATACGCCTTTTTCTGTATAAAATGTCTGTCCAATATTGCTTCTCAGCTTATCACAACAGGGACCCCACAGAGCTCTACAGTCACACAGCTCTCAGGAACGCTCAGTCTTTGTTCCACAGCAAGGTCTCAGGCTCCCAAGATGAAGGGGTTGCAGTAAACAGTCTCTTACAGCGTTCAATCTCTTTTATTCTCACAAGCTGCTCCACACACACAGTGTCTCTCGCGGCAGTCTCTCTTGATCTTCTGGAAGCTTCCCTTACAGCTCTAGACAGCCGACACTAGGCCCCACCCCCAGCACACACAGATTCCCGGGCACTCACAGCACCTGCTCTTAGCTGCAGCAGGCAAACACCACAGGGTCTTAGGGCTCTCGTGGTGTAATCACAGTTCACCCTCTTACATTGCTCTGAGTTCAGGCGGTGGTCCACCTAAGTGACCTGGAACAACTCTGCGCTAAGATGTCAGTTCAGGAGAGGACTGTTGAATCATCTCAAGGACACTCTGGCTCTTCACCCATCACCTAGCTCATTGGAGGAGGCTATGACTCAGGCCATTCATATGGATCAGAGGTTGCCGGAGAGAGGTGTTATGCAGCGAGAGGTTCCTATACTTCTAGCTAATTCTGATGTGGCACCATATACTGAACCTATGGAGGTTGGGGTCACCAACCTTAAAGAGGAGGAGAGGAGGCACCAATGAGAGGGGAGACTGTTTTACTGTGGAAATGCTGGACATTGGAAAAAGGATTTCCCCTCTTGCCCACCGACTGACAAGCTGCCAAGTCTGGGTGATCATTGAGGAGGTCGCCCAGACTCTCAGGTACCTTTTCCTCATGTCAAAAAATGTTGTTAGAGGTAGTACTTTGTTATGGGAATTGTTTCACACCCACTTTGGCTTACGTGGACTGTGGGTCCTCCATGGACTTCATTGACTCACGGTTGGTGTCCAAGTGTCAGATAGGGACAATTAGGCTTGAAACAACAATTGAGATCATTGCTAATATGCTGGTTAAGAATATTGTGAAATTAGTCTGGGAGGAGTTTCTCCTCAAGGTGGGTTCCTTGCATCAGGAACACATCTCATGTTATGTTCTCGACAATCTTCCAGCGGGACTGGTGTTGGGATTCCCATGGTTACGATTACATAATCCTGTGATTGACTGGGAATTTCGGGATATTGTGAAATGGGGTCCTAATTATTCTAAAGGTTGTCTTTCTGCTATTCTGGTGTCATCTGTTAATCTGGAGGGTATTCCGGAGTATCTGAAAGATTTTAAGGATGTGTTCTCAGAAAAGGGGCTGAGGTTTTGCCGCAACATCGCTCCTATGATTGTGCTATCAATCTAGTTCCGGGTGCTAAATTGCCCAAGGCCCGTCTTTGCAATCTTTCCGGCCCGGAACGTTCCGCTATGAAAGAGTATGTCTCTGAAAGTTTACGTAAAGGACACATCCGTCCCTCTGTCTCTCCTGTGGCTGCTGGATTCTATTTTTTTTAAGAAAAAAGATTGTGGTTTATGCCCTTGCCTCGATTTTTGAGAACTTAATAAGATTACGGTGAGAAATACCTATCCTCTGCCGCTAATCCCTGATTTTTTCAACCAATTGTCTGGGGCCAAGTGGTTTTCCAAGTTAGACCTCTGGGGAGTGTATAATCTTACCCGTATTCGGGATGGGGATGAGTGGAAAACAGCATTTCTCACCTCTGAGGGTTTGTTTGAAAACTTGGTTATGCCCTTTGGTCTCACTAATGATTGCTCTGACTTCATTGGGGGCTTTGTGGTGATATATTTAGAGGACATCCTGGTATTTTCATCTGACAAGGAATCTCACATGGGTCATCTGTGTGCAGTTCTTCAGTGGTTATGGGAAAACTTCATATTTGCTAAACCTGAGAAGTGTGTATTTTTTGTCCAAGAACTGTCCTTTCTGGAGGTAATTCTGTCTGCTAAGGGGTTTCGCATGGACCCTGGAGAGGTACAGGCCATTGCTGATTGGGTGCAACCAGGGCCGGCCCGAGAGATTACGGCGCCCTAGGCGAAACTATTTTGTTGCGCCCCTACTATTCTTGGCAGTAGATGAAAACTTGGGATATAAATTTAGGAGCAAAATAAACCACAACAACAATGATTAATTAACTCTCTCCTAACTCTTTAATCTTCTGAGAAGTTGTATAGGACAAATATATACAAAGTAATCAATAACACAAAACAAAAATGACCATAGGTAATTAAAATTTTTGTTTCCTTGCCTTTTTTTTTTTAAAAGGATGACACTAAGTCACCGAGATTAATTTGTTTAGCAACTTCAGATTCTATCGAAATTGTTGCCAACCCAACCAACCTCTCTTGCGTCATATTTGCCCTTAAATATGTACACTTTTCTTTCCATCCCTAAAACTTTTTGCCTTTTGAAAAGATTTTTTATAATTTTTTCTATTTTTTCTCTGGCGCCCTCTTTGGGTCGGCGCCCTAGGCGGCCGCCTAGTTCGCCTATACGTTCGGGCTGGCCCTGGGTGCAGCTCATATACCTTAAAGGTCTTCAGCGTTTTCTGGGGTTTGCCAATTACTATCGTAAATTTGTTAAAGGGTTTTCTCAGGTGGTCAAACCTCGCATTGATCTCACTCGTTAGGTAGATGATCTTAAAAACTGGTCGGTCCTGACAGTTGCAGCCTTTTCTTCATTGAAAAAATGTTTACCCCTTTAACCTATTTAGAGAACACCATAAAAAAAAACCACAAGACAAAAACCAATGCTTTCTCATCATACTGCCAAACCAAAAGTGGAATAAAACATGATCAAAAAGAAAAATATGAATAAAAAAGGTACCACTGAAGACGCCATCGTGTCCCGCAAAATACAAGTCATCTACATCTCCATCAGCAAAAAAATAAAAAATTATTGAACTCAGGATAGAGTGATGTAAAAATAATTATTTTTCTAAAAAACTGTTTTTGTCTTAAATCGCCAAAAGATAAAAAAGCAAATGTGGTATCATTGTAATCATACTGACCCAAAGAATAAAGCTGTCTTATCAATTTTACCACACGTGGAATGACATAAAAAAATCTTGAATTGCTATTTTTTGTTCATTCTGCCTCCCAAAATTCAGAATAGAAGGCGATCAAAAATGTCATGTGTTTGAAAATGATAGCAATAAAAAGCTGAAGTCGCTCCGCAAAAAAAACAAGCTCTCACATGACTCTGTGGGCCAAAATATGGAAAAATTATAGCTTTCAAAATATAGCAAGTTTTTGCAATAAAATAAAGAGATTTCAAGTGTGTGACAGCAGCCAAACATAAAAATGATATAAACCTACTATCTCTGTAATTGCAACGATCCGAAGAATAACAACGCCATATCACTTATACTACAGAAGGAACAGCATAAAAATAAATAAAACCAATTCTTCACATGCTGTTGATTTTTTTCATTTGTCTCCCAAAGATCGCACTAAGGCTCGGTGCACATTTATCCTGCACTCTGCAATGAGCGCTTTCACCTGGGTTTCCGTGTAAATCTCTGAAATACTTAATTCAGACAGAATTCCCAGCGGAAAATTCCCTATAATAAGGCTGATGGAGACACTATTGACACTGTAGGACCTGTGATCCGGAGATGTCCATCTTTTTAGGATTGCATAAAAGTGCCGTTGGCTAGTTTTGTGCACTTCTGAAAAGAAGGACACCTCTGAACAGAGGCCCAGAGGGAGTTCAGAGTAACTCTGCTGCCTCATTATAGTGAATGGATGCCTCAGAGTTTCATCTGAATCACGTCACTCACAGATTTAGATGGAAACCCCTATGTAAGTGCTCAGCGTAGAGAGTCGGATAAATGTGATCTCAAACATTATGTAAAATGTTCCTAACAAAAGCTTAAGCTGAATACACAAAAAAGCAAGCCCTCATTCAGTTCCGTCATCTGCTAACAGAAATATAGGGGGCTTCCACATTACTGGTAGCACAAAGGCTTTGGTAAAGCTAAATGGTTCCTTGCCCTCAAAAAAGAATCCTCAAATTCTGCACTCCCAAATGCAAATGCCCCCCTCCCTTCTGTGCCCCACAGTGTACTTAAACCACATATAGCATTCACATGTTTGGCCTTTATGAAGCAATGAGAGCCCTCCTAACTTACGGGGGCATGTCTCCAGAAGCACGAGCTGGGCATAACGTACTGGTCACTACAGCTTACTGGCGACTACAACAGCAGTTTGCAATTTTCACTTGGCAACATTCATTGCTGTTTATTTTTGGAAAACACCCATGAAGTCAAAATCTTCACTACGCCTGTAGATGAATTCCCAAAGGGGTATAATTT
The DNA here is from genome assembly GCF_039654945.1 of Dendrobates tinctorius. Classification (NCBI taxonomy): domain Eukaryota; kingdom Metazoa; phylum Chordata; class Amphibia; order Anura; family Dendrobatidae; genus Dendrobates; species Dendrobates tinctorius. The sequence goes on along the minus strand of NW_027361679.1, from coordinate 110,905,103 downwards.
CCAAAATGGAGTTACTTGAGGGGGAATTCTGCTCTTCTAGCACTTAAGGGCTCTGTATATGCAGTCCGTAAACTATTCTAGGAAAATGTGTTCTTCAAGAGGCAAATAACGCTCCCTCTCTGACGAGTCTCGCCGTATGGCTAAGTAGCACTGTATAGCCACATATGGGGAATTCATCTAAGGGTGCAGTGATCATATTGACGTCACAGGTGTGTCACGGAATTTTATATCATTGAGCAGTGAAGAAAAAATAATTATATTTTTACCACCAAAACTTTGTTTTTGCCCCAGATTTTACATTTGCACACAAGAAGTGGATAAAAATTGCACCATAATTTGTCCCACAATTTCTACTGAACGTGGCAATTCCCCATATGTGGCTATAGAGTACTACTTAGCCATATGGAGAGACTCGTCACTCGGCACCACACCTCAAATCAAATCCAGGCCTTTTATCTGCTTAATAGAGAATGATATAACGAAGGGATTGCCCACACCTGTCCATGAAATAAGCTTGGAGTCAATTGTCCCTTTAAAAACAGGGTGGCACATGTTAAGGAGCTGAAACTCCTAAACCCTTCATCCAATTTTAATGTGGATAGCCTCAAATAAAAGCTGAAAGTCTGAACTTCAACTGCATCTGAATTGTTTTGTTTAAAATTCATTGTGGTAATGTCTAGAACCAAAATTAGAAAAATGTTCTCTGTCCAAATATATATGGACCTAACTGTAGGATAGATATATATACATAGAATAGATGGTTGAATAGATGTCAGTGACATATATATATAGTATATATATATATATATATATATATATATATATATATATACCGCACACTGTGTGCAGAATTATTAGGCAAGTTTTATTTGAGAGGATTCGTTTTATTATTGAACAACAACTGTGTTCTCAATCAACCCAAAAGAGTCATAAATATCAAAGCTTAATATTTTTGGAAGTTGGAGTGTTTTGTTTTTTTTTAGATTTGGCTATCTTGGGAGGATATCTGTTTGTGCAAGTAACTATTACTGTGCACATTTATTAGGCAACTTAATAAAAACCAAATATATACCCATCGCACTTGTTTATTTTCACCAGATAAACCAATATAACAACACAAAATTTAGAAATAAACATTTCTGACTTTCCAAAAAAATAAAAAATCAGTGACCAATATAGCCACCTTTCTTTACGATGACACTCAAAAGCCTTCCATCCATAGATTCTATCAGTTGCTTGATGTGTTTACGATCAACATTGCATGCAGCAGCCACCACAGCCTCCCAGACACTGTTCCGAGAGGTGTACTGTTTTCCCTCCCTGTAGATCTCACATTTTATGAGGGACCACAGGTTCTCTATGGGGTTCAGATCAGGTGAACAAGGGGGCCATGTCATTATTTTTTCTTCTTTTAGACCTTTACTGGCCAGCCACGCTGTGGAGTATTTGGATGCATGTGATGGAGCATTGTCCTGAATGAAAATCATGTTTTTCTTGAACGATACCGACTTCTTTCTGTACCACTGCTTGAATAAGGTGTCTTCCATAAACTGGCAGTAGGTCTGGGAGTTGAACTTCAATCCATCCTCAACCCGAAAAGGTCCCACAAGTTCATCTTTGATGATACCAGCCCATACCAGTACCCCACCTCCACCTTGCTGGCGTCTGAGTCGGAGTGGAGCTCTCTGCCCTTTACTGATCCAGCCTCGGGCCCATCCATCTGGCCCATCAAGAGTCACTCTCATTTCATCAGTCCGTAAAACCTTAGAAAAATCAGTCTTAACCCCTTCCTGACATCAGACGTACTATCCCTTCCATGGGACCCGGGCCCCTATGCCCATGGATGGGATAGTACGTCAACCGCGATCAGCGGCGCCCATGTGGTGAGCGCCGCTGATCGCGGCCGGGTGTCAGCTGATTATCACAGCTGATACCCGGCACTATGTGTCAGGGGCGGTCATGGACCGCCCCCGACACGTTAACCCCTTGCACACCGCGATCAAACATGATCGCGGTGTACCGGGGGTTAAAGGGAAGCATCGGCAGGGAGGGGGCTCCCTCCGTGCTTCCCTGAGCCCCCCACAGCAGCGCAATGTGCACCGCTGCTGCGGGGGTCTCTTTCCCTACAGACCCCTGAATCCAAGATGGCGACGGGGGCCTTCAGGGGCCTGTAGGGAGCTGACTTCCTCAGTGCCTGCAAAGCGCAGGCATGAGGAAGTCTGCAGAACTGCCTGTGACAGATTGCTGATCTGTCACAGTGATCTGTGATGTGACAGATCAGCGATCTGTCACAGGACAGTGATGTCCCACCTGGGACTATGTAATAAAGTTAAAAAAAAAAAAAAAAGTGTTACAATAATTTTTAAAAAAATCCCCAAATAAATTAGAAAAAAAAAAAATATTCCCCCAATAAATCCATTTTTTTTAAATAAAAAAAAACACAATAAAAGTACACATATTAGGTATCGCCATGTCCGTAACGACCTGCCCTATAAAACTATCCCATTAGTTAAGCCCTTTAGCGAACCCCTTAAAAAATAAAAATAAAAAACGAAGCAAAAAATAATGATATATTATCATACCGCCAAACAAAAAGTGCAATAACGCGTGATCAAAAAGACGCATATAAATAGCCATGATACCGCTGAAAACGTCATCTTGTCCCGCAAAAAACGAGCTGCCATACAGCATCGTCAGCGAAAAAATAAAAAAGTTATAGCTTGCAGAATAAAGCGATACAAAAATAATTATTTTTTATATAAAATAGTTTTCATTCCATAAAACCGACAAAACATAAAAAAACATAAATGAGGTATCGCTGTAACCGTACTGACCCGAAGAATAAAACCGCTTTATCAATTTTACCGCACGCGGAACGGTGTAAACGCACCCCCCCAAAAGATATTCATGAAACGCTGGTTTTTGTTCATTCTGCGTCCCAAAAATCGGAATAAAAAGTGATCAAAAAATGTCACATGCCCGAAAATGGTACCAATAAAAACGTCAACTCGTCCCGCAAAAAATAAGACCTCACATGACTCAGTGAGTCAAAATGCGGAAAAATTATAGCTCTCAATATGTGGTGATGCAAAAACTATTTTTACATTAATAAGCGTCTTTTAGCGTGCGACAGCTGCCAAAAATAAATACCGCCATAAATAGTAAATCAAACCCCCCGTTATCACCCCCTTAGTTAGGGAAAAATAATAAAATTAAAAGAAAATGTATTTATTTCCATTTTCCCATTAGGGTTAGGGCTAGGGCAAGGGTTAGGGCCAGGGTTAGGGCTAGGGTTAGGGTTAGGGCTAGGGTTAGGGCTAGGGATAGGGTTAGGGCTGAGATTAGGGTTAGGAGTGTGTTGACATTAGGGTTGGAGTTAGAATTGGGGGTTTCCACTGTTTGGGCACATCAGGTGCTCTCCAAATGCAACATGGCGTCTGATCTCAATTCCAGCCAATTCTGAGTTGAAAAAGTCAAATGGTGCTCCTGTCCTTCCAAGCTCTGCCATGCGCCCAAACAGTGTTTTACCCCCACATATGGGGTATCAGCCTACTCAGGACAAATTTCAAAACAATTTTTGGGGTCCAATTTCTCCTGTTACCGTTAGGAAAATAAAAAATTGGGGGCAAAAATATCATTTTTGTGGAAAAAAATGATTTTTTTTATTTTCATGCCCGGGCGTTATAAACTTCTGTGAAGCACTTGGGGGTTCAAAGTGCTCACCACACATCTAGATAAGTTCCGTGGGGGGTCTAGTGTCCAAAATGGGGTCACTTGTGGGGAGTTTCAATAGTTTAGGTAGATTAGGGGCTCTCCAAATGCACATGACACCCGCAGACTATTCCATCAAAGTCTGCATTCCAAAACGTCACTACTTCCATTCCGAGCCCCGACGTGTGCCCATACAGTAGTTTTCTCCCACAAATGGGGTGTCAGCGTACTCAGGACAAATTGGACAACAGCTTTTGGGGTTCAATTTCTCCTTTTTACCCTTGGGAAAATAAAATAATTGGGGACTAATTGATCATGTTTGTGGAAAAAAATATGATTTTTTTATTTTCATGCCCGGGCATTATAAACTTCTGTGAAGCACTTGGGGGTTCAAAGTGCTCACCACACATCTAGATAAGTTCCATGGGGGGTCTAGTGTCCAAAATGGGGTCACTTATGGGGAGTTTCAATAGTTTAGGTAGATCAGGGGCTCTCCAAACCCACATGACACCCGCAGGCCATTCCATCAAAGTCTGCATTCCAAAACGTCACTACTTCCCTTCCGAGCCCCGACGTGTGCCCATACAGTAGTTTTCTCCCACAAATGGGGTGTCAGCGTACTCAGGACAAATTGGACAACAGCTTTTGCGGTCCAATTTCTCCTGTTACCCTTGGGAAAATAAAAAATTGGGGACTAATTGATCATGTTTGTGGAAAAAATACGATTTTTTTTATTTTCATGCCCGGGCATTATAAACTTCTGTGAAGCCCTTGGGGGTTCAAAGTGCTCACCTTACAACTAGATAAGTTCCATAGGGGGTCTAGTTTCCAAAATGGGGTCATTTGTGGGGGGTTTCCACTGTTTAGGTACATTAGGGGCTCTCCAAAGCAACATGAAACCCACAGACCATTCCATCAAAGTCTGCATTCCAAAACGTCACTACTTCCCTTCCGAACCCCAACGTGTGCCCATACAGTAGTTTTCTCCCACAAATGGGGTGTCAGCGTACTCAGGACAAATTGGACAACAATTTTTGCGGTTCAATTTCACCTGTTACCCTTGGGAAAATAAAAAAATTGGGGACTAATTGATCATGTTTGTGGAAAAAATATGATTTTTTTATTTTCATGCCCGGGCATTATAAACTTCTGTGAAGCACTTGGGGGTTCAAAGTGCTCACCACACATCTAGATAAGTTCCGTGGGGGGTCTAGTGTCCAAAATGGGGTCACTTGTGGGGAGTTTCAATAGTTTAGGTAGATCAGGGGCTCTCAAAACGCACATGACACCCGCAGACCATTCCATCAAAGTCTGCATTCCAAAACGTCACTACTTCCCTTCCAAGCCCCGACGTGTGCCCATACAGTAGTTTTCTCCCACAAATGGGGTGTCAGCGTACTCAGGACAAATTGGACAGCAACTTTTGGGGTCCAATTTCTCCTGTTACCCTTGGGAAAATAAAAAAATTGGTGACTAAAAGATCATGTTTGTGGAAAAAATACGAATTTTTTATTTTCACGCCCGGGCGTTATAAACTTCTGTGAAGCACTGGAGGGGTCAAAGTGCTCACCACACATCTAGATAAGTTCCTTGGGGGTCTAGTTTCCAAAGTGGTGTCATTTGTGGGGGGTTTCCACTGTTTTGGTACATCAGGGGCTTTCCAAACGCGACATGGTGTCAGATCTCAATTCCAGCCAAAAACGTCAAATGGCGCTGCTTCCCTTCCGAGCTCTGCCATGCGCCCAAATAGTGGTTTACCCCCACATGTGGGGTATCAGCGTACTCAGGACAAATTGCACAATACCTTTTAGGGCCCTGTTACCCTTGGAAAAATAAGAATTGAGGGTGAAAAGATCATTTTTGTGGAAAAAATATGATTTTTTAATTGTACGTCTGTATGTTATAAACTTCTATGAAGCCCTTGGGGGTTCAAAGTTCTCACCACACATCTAGATAAGTTCCTTGGGGGGTCTAGTTTCCAAAATGGTGTCATTTATGGAAGGTTTCCACTGTTGTGGTACATCAGGGGCTTTCCAAACGCGACATGGTGTCAGATCTCAATTCCAGCCAAAAACGTCAAATGGTGCTGCTTCCCTTCCGAGCTCTGCCATGCACCCAAATAGTGGTTTACCCCCACATGTGGGGTATCAGCGTACTCAGGACAAATGGCACAATAACTTTTAGGGTCCTGTTACCCTTGGGAAAATAAAAATTGGGGGTGAAAAGATCATTTTTGTGGAAAAAATATGATTTTTTAATTGTACCGCTGTACGTTATAAACTTCTGTGAAGCCCTTGTGGGTTCCAAGTTCTCACCACATATCTAGATAAGTTCCTTGGGGGGTCTAGTTTCCAAAATGGGGTCACTTGTGGGGGGTTTCCACTGTTTAGGTACATAAGGGGCTCTCCAAACGTGACATGGCGTCCAATCTGAATTCCAGCCAATTTTGCATTGAAAAAGTCAAACGGCGCTCCTTCCCTTCTGAGCTCTGCCATGCGCCGAAACAGTGGTTCCCCCCAACATATCAGGTATCAGCGTACTCAGGACAAATTGCACAATAACTTTTGCAGTCCAATTTGTCCTGTTACCCTTGGTAAAATAAAAAAAAATTGAACCTGAAGTATTTTTTTTGTGAAAAAAAGTTAGATATTCATTTTTTTTTTAAATATTCAAAAAATTCCTGTGACGCACCTAAAGGGTTAATAAACTTCTTGAATGTGGTTTTGAGCACCTTAAGGGGTGCAGTTTTTAGAATGGTGTCACTTTTGGGTATTTTCTATCATATAGACCCCTCAAAGTGGCTTCAAATGTGATGTGGTCCGTAAAAATAAAATGGTGTTGCAAAAATGAGAAATCGCTGGTCAATTTTTAACCCTTATAACTTCCTAACAAAAAAAATTTTGGTTCCAAAATTGTGCTGATGTAAAGTAAACATGTAGGAAATGTTACTTATCAAGTTTTTTGTGTGCCGTATCTCTGTGATTTAAGGGCATAAAAATTCAAAGTTGGAAAATTGCGAAATTTTCAAAATTTTCGCCAAATTTCCATTTTTTTCACAAATAAACGCAAGTTATTTGAATGAAATTTTACCACTTTCATGAAGTACAATATGTCACGAGAAAACAATGTCAGAATCACCGGGATCCATAGAAGCGTTCCAGAGTTATGACCTCATAAAGGGACAGTGGTCAGAATTGTAAAAATTGGCCCGGTCATGAACGTGCAAACCACCCTTGGGGGTGAAGGGGTTAAGATATTTCTTGGCCCAGTCTTGATGTTTTATCTTATGTTTCTTGTTCAAAGGTGGTCATTTTTCAGCCTTCCTTACCTTGGCCATGTCCCTGAGTATGGCACACCTTGTGCTTTTTGATACTCCAGTAACGTTGCAGCTCTGAAATATGGCAAAACTGGTGGCAAATGGCATCTTGACAGCTTCACGCTTGATTTTCCTCAATTCATGGGCAGTTATTTTGCGCCTTTTTTTATCAACACGCTTCTTGCGACCCTGTTGGATACTTGCCATGAAACGCTTGATTGTTCGGTGATCACGCTTCAAAAGTTTGGCAAGTTCAAGACTGCTGCATCCCTCTGCAAGATATCTAACAATTTTTGACTTTTCAGAGTCCGTCAAATCTCTCTTCTGACCTATTTTGCCAAAGGAAAGGAAGTTGCCTAATAATTAAGCACACCTTATATAGGCTGTTGATGTCATTAGACCACACCCCTCCTCGTTACAGAGATGCAAATCCCCTGATTTACATAATTGGCAGCTGGCTTTCAAGCCTATACAGCTTGGAGTAGGACAACATGTACTGTATAAAAAGGATGATGTGAGCCAAATACTCATTTGCCTAATAATTCTGCACACAGTGTATATATAATGTATATGTATTTATATTACATAAATACAAGAAAAGCTGGCAATTCATGGGCCAGTGTACTGTAAAATTACTGCAGGGAGCCGACAGGATAGAAGAGATCGATTACACACAGTAAATACAAATAGAATAGGTAGATATATAGATGTCAGTGTCATACAATTAGTACAGTGTGTGCAGCTTACTATACATGTATGTAATTAATAGACTATTTTTGTCACGGTCCTGTTAAGGTCGGCGTGCAGCCACCGCTGAGCAAGGACTCACCCACACTGCAGAGGGGCCCGGGGTCAGACACGGCCGGATAGTTCAGGCAAACAGGACCTGGAGAAGCTAAAGTCAGTAAGCAGTGAAGGACCTATGGTCATGTGACTGCAAGGGGGCGGAGCTTAGCGTCCTGCTGTCAGAGATAGGCAGAACAATAATACAGGAATTCTCAAAGTCAGACAAACCGGGTCATACACAGAGATAACAGTAAAGTACCAGGGATGAGACAGAACGGAGAGTCGGGGCCAGGCAGTGGTCAAAGCCAAACAGACCTAGAAGGTACCAAGCAGAATCCAACAAGCAGTATCCAGAGAACAGACTGTCATACACAGAGTATCAGATAAACAAGAACACAGCACAACCACACTCATATAACTGACGGGGATAGGAGCTTCCTGAGGCTATAAGAAGCCTTTCCCAGAACCAGGGAGAGGCCACAATCATAAGCCCCAGGTGTGCAGGTAAGCCTGCACTGGGATCACAACCTTTAACCCCAGAAATGCCAGTCATCAGCACTGGTTCCAGACATTAACCCCACATGTGCAAGTCAAACCCGCACTAAGATCATGATAGTACCCCCCTCTCACCGGGGGCCCTTTGGACCACCAGGCTTGCCCGGGTACTTAGCATGGAAAGCCCACAACAGGCGATCAGCATGCATCAACCGGGCCGGTACCCAGGACCTGTCTTCCGGTCCATACCCCTTCCAATGAACCAGGTACTGTACCGACGCCATACCATCCTGGAATCTACGTTATGACCAACCTCGTATCCCACCTGCTCCTCGACCAAAACTGGAGGAGCAACGGACTCGGAGTCTCCCCGGACTGCTTCAAAAGGTTTCAGTAGAGATTTGTGGAAGACGTTAGGGTCTTGAAAGAGGGTGGAAAGCACAGCCTATACACCACTGTATTGATTTTTTACACAATCTTGTATTGGCCAATGAATTTGGGCCTCAACTTGGCTGAAGGAACCTTCAACTTAATGTTTCGCATGGAGAGCCAAACCTTGTCTCCAACCTGAAACGTGGGCCCTGGTGTTCGTTTCCTGTCCGCGAAAAACTTATACCTGCCATGAGACCTAGATATACTCCGCTGGACTTCTGCCCACGTATTCTGTAATCGCTGAACAGAGCCCTCAGCCCCGGGACACCCCGAGTCCAGATGAGAAAACTCACCAAAATGAGGACTGAGCCTATAATTGATCAAAAAAGGAGTCATACCCGTGGATTGACTCACCTGACTATTGAAGGCAAATTCAGCCAACGCCAGTGCATCGCACCAGTCATTCTGTCTAGCAGAAGTTAGACACCTGAGGATCTGTTCCAGGGACTGATTAGTGCGTTCCGTCTGACCATTGCTCTCAGGACGGTATGCAGACGAAAAGGACAGAAACATCCCTAATTTTTTGCAGAAAGCACGCCAAAACTTAGCCACAAACTGCACACCACGACCAGACACCACATTCAGGGGTACTCCATGCAACCGGATCACATGCTGCACAAACAACCTGGACAACGTCTCAGCTGATGGTAGTGCAGGGATACAAAATGAGCCTGCTTAGAAAAGCTGTCCACCACTACCCATACCACCGTATTACCCTTAGATGGGAGAGATTGGTGACAAAATCCAAGGATAAAGTGAGTCCATGGTCTTTCGGGCACTGCCAAGGGCATCAGCTCCCCTGCCGGCCGGCTATGAGAGCTTTTAGAACGAGCGCAGACCCCAGAACCAGCAATGAATTTTTTTATGTCCGAACCAAGGGTAGGCCACCAAAAGATCCTAGCCACCGCCAGACGCGTGGCTGAAATACCAGGGTGAGCACTCAGCTTGGATTCATGGAACTCCTGCAAGAGTTTCAGGCGAAGTTGCTCTGGGACAAACAACTTACCCCCCGGCTTGGCCGCCGGAGCCCGCGACTGGGCCCCCTGAATCTCCCGTTCCAATTCAGAAGAATGGAGGACGGTTGCTCAGGGGAGACACCGGCTGAAAACTGCGCGATAAGGCGTCAGCCTTTACATTCTTAGACCCTGGACGAAATGTAATAGTAAGCTGAAAACGGGAATAAAAGTGACCAACGGGCCTGTCTGGGCGTTAGTCTTTCAGCAGACTCAATGTATGACAAATTTTTGTGATCCATGATCACTGTAACCGGGTGACTGGCCCCCTCCAAAAAGTGCCTCCATTCTTCAAACGCCAATTTGACTGCAAGAAGCTCTCTATTGCCTATGTCATAATTTCTTTCCGCAGCAGAGAACTTCTTGGAAAAGAAAGCACATGGCCTGAGGTTGGTTAGAGTGGCAGGCCCTTGGGACAACACCGCCCCCACCCTCACCACGGAGGTGTCCACTTCCACGACGAATGGTTTGGAGGGATCTGGCTGTACTAACACGGGAGCAGACATAAACCTTCTTTTCAGGGTCGCAAAGGCCTCACATCAGTTTCTCACATCTGCACCTTTACATGTAAGATCTGTGAGTGATTTGACCACCTGTGAAAACCCCCGAATAAATTTGCGGTAATAATTGGCGAACCCCAAGAAGCGCTGAAGACCCTTAAGGTCTCGGGGTTGCACCCAATCCGCAATGGCCTGCATCTTCTTGGGGTCCATGCGAAAACCCTCACAGGACACAATTAATCCCAAAAAAGTCAATTCTTGAACAAAAAACACACATTTCTCCAATTTGGCATACAGATGATTTTCCCTCAGTCTTTGGAGAACGGTTCGTACATGATTCAGATGAGATTGACTGTCGGGAGAGTATATCAGAATATCGTCTAAGTAAATGACAACAAAACGACCAATGAGATCCGAGAATACCACGTTGATGAAATTCTGAAATATGGCTGGGGCATTGGTAAGACCAAACGGCATGACTAAATTTTCAAACAGTCCCTCGGTCGTGAGGAACACGGTTTTCCATTCATCCCCCTCCCGGACCGTTATCAAATTATATGCCCCCCGAAGATCCAGTTTGGAGAACCATTTTGCCCCTGAAAGTTGGTTACACAAATCGGGAATCAACGGAAGGGGGTACGTACTTCGTACAGTAATCTTGTTGAGTTCACGAAAATCGAGACAGGGACGTAAACCGCCATCTTTTTTCTTTACAAAAAAAAACCCTGCCGCCACAGGTGAGACTGAGGGATGTATGTGTCCTTTGAAAAGACTCTTAGCAATGTAATCTTTCATGGCCAAGCGCTCAGGACCAGACAAATTACACTGTGTTCCAAATTATTATGCAAATGATATTTTTCTCTGATTTTCCTAAGTAGTCGGTACAATTGACAGTCAGTCTAATAAAAGTCATCACCCGTTAGAGTATGCATCGAATTTTATTGAAGAAACCTCCCAATGATAACAGTATAATCTCCAAAATGAATAAAAGCTCAAATTGCACTGTTCCAAATTATTATGCACAGTAGAATTTCTAAACATTTGATATGTTTTAAGGAACTGAAAATGCTCATTTGTGGAATTTGCAGCATTAGGAGGTCACATTGACGGAACAAAAAAGCTATTTAACTCCAAAACATCCTAACAGGCCAAGTTACATGTTAACATAGGAACCCTTCTTTGATATCACCTTCACAATTCTTGCATCCATTGAACTTGTGAATTTTTTGGAGAGTTTCTGCTTGTATTTCTTTGCATGAAGTCAGAATAGCCTCCCAGAGCTGCTGTTTTGATGTGAACTGCCTTCCACCCTCATAGATCTTTTGCTTGATGATACTCCAAAGATTCTCTATAGGGTTGAGGTCAGGGAAAGATGGTGGCCACACCATGAGTTTATCTCCTTTTATGCCCATAGCAGTCAATGACTCAGAGGTGTTCTTTGCAGCATGACATGGTGCAGTGTCATGCATGAAGAGAATTTTGCTCCTGAAGGCACATTTCTGCTTTTTATACCATGGAAGACAGCTGTCAGTCAGAAACTCTATATAATTTGCAGAGGTCATTTTTACACCTTCAGGAACCTTAAAGAGCCCTACCAGCTGTTTCCCCATGATTCCGGCCCAAAACATGACTCCTCCACCTCCATGCTGATGTCGCAGCCTTGTTGGGACATAGTGGCCATCCACCAACCATCCACTACTCCATCCATCTGGACCATCCAGGGTTGCTCGACACTCATCAGTAAACAAGACTGTTTGAAAATTAGTCTTCATGTATGTCTGGGCCCACTGCAACCATTTCTGCTTGTGAACACTGTTTAGGAGTGGCCGAATAGTAGGTTTATGCACCACAGCAAGCCTTTGAAGAATCCTACACCTTGAGGTTCGAGGGACTCCAGAGGCACCAGGAGCTTTAAATATCTGTTTGCTGGATTGTAATGGCTTTTTAGCAGCTGCTCTCTTAATCCGATGAACTTGCCTGGCAGAAACCTTCCTCATTCTGCCTTTATCAGCACAAACTTGTCTGTGCTCAGAATCAACCACAAATCTCTTAACAGTACGGTGATCACGTTTAAGTTTTTGGGAAATATCTAATGTTTTCATCTCATGACCAAGGCATTGCACTATTTGATGCTTTTCAGCAGCAGAGAGATCCGTTTTCTTTCCTAAATTCCTTGAAACCTGTGCCCTGCTTAATAATGTGGAACATCATTCTTAAGTAGTTTTCCTTTAATTGGGCTCACCTGGTAAACTAATTATCACAGGCGTTTGAGATTGATTTCAGTGATCCAAAGAGCCCTGATACACAATAGCATCTATGAGTTTATTTGTAAAACAAAAAATTACATCTTTAAGACACTTAAATCCAATTTGCATAATAATTTGGAACGCAGTGTAAACAGACAGGCTTTAGGCAATTTAGCCCCCGGGATTAAAGCTGGAGTCACACATAGCGACTTACCAGCGATCCCGACAACGATATCAACGTGTCAGGATCGCTGGTAAGTCACTATGTGATCGCTGGTGAGCTGTCACACAGACAGCTTCACCAGCGATCAGCACAGCGACGCCGAGCGCGCTGTGTCGCTGTGTTCGTTAGTTATCAGCGCGCTGATGCAGTGAGCTGGTAACTAACGTACACATCGGGTATCCAAGGGACGTGCGTCTCTTAGATACCTGATGTGTACATTAGTTACCAGCTCCCTGCATCAGCGCGCTGGTAACTAACGTACACACCGAGTATCTAAGGAACGCACGTCCCTTGGATACTCGATGTGTACATTAGTTACCAGCTGATCGCTGGTCTCCCGCCTGTTACACGCAGCGATGCGTGCTGGCCAGCGGGAGATCAGCGACGAAAGAAATGTCCAGAGGTTTCTTGCAGCGATCAGTGATACCGGCAGGGGGGCCGGTCGTTGATCGCTGTCACACACAGTGATCTCGCTGGTGAGATCGCTGTTGTGTCACAAAACTTGTGACTCAGCAGCGATCTCGCTAGCGAGATCGCTATGTGTGATGAGGCCTTAACTCGATAGCGCAGTCAAAGGGTCTATGTGGTGGCAACGTCTCTGCCTCGCTTTCAGGGAAGACATCTTCGAATTCTTTCAGGTACTCCGGAATACCTTCCAGCTCGACAGATGACACAGATACTGATTTAACAGGTTCAACCAATAGTGCAGACTTATCACATAACATCGAGTCATTAAACCCCCACTGAACAATCTCCCCAGTTTTCCAGTTAATGACTGGGTTATGGCATTGTAACCAGAGCATGCCCAACACCAAACCTGCTGGTAGATTGTCCAGAACCAAACAACTTAAGTTTTCCACATGGGTAGCGCCCACTTTGAGCGAAAACAAGTCAGACATAAAGAGAATTCCCTCTTTAGTGAGGGGGGAGGAATCAATGGCCACCACTTTGATCGGAACCTTAAGTCTAACTGTCCCTCTCTTACAGCGTGTGATCAATTGGGAGTCAATAAGATTGACGAATGATTCGCAGTCCACAAAAGCTGTAGAGGGAAAAAAGCAACCGTCCACTAACAGTTCCACATGAAGCAACACCTTAGAAAATGAGGAAAAGGGTACCTGAGGGTCTGAGTAGTCTCCCCGCTGACTACCCAGACCTAGTCGTTTCCCGTCGGTTTTACCACAGTAGAAGCATAACTGCTTTTCTCTCCGGCGTTGTCTCTCCTTTTCCTTCAGGGAGAGAGCCCCTTCGACCATGAGCACAGAAACAGTCTCTTTTCCCACTAAGGAACAATGGAGTCTCCACCTGCATCACCCCCATGGCCCGCAGCCTGTGGTCCATCCGGACGGCCTGGGTCATGGCGTCCTCGAGTGAGTTAGGTGGGGAATGTAATGCCAAGGCATCCTGTAACCGCTCGGACAAGCCTCTGCGAAAGAGTCCTCGGAGTGCGTCGTCGTCCAAAGAGACCTCTGCGGCCCAGTGGCGAAATTCTGTACAAAACCACTCAGCCGAATGTTTCCCCTGACAGACACTCATCACCATGTCCTCTGTCAATCGCACTCGGTCCGGCTCATCGTATATGTGCCCGAGGGCCTCAAAAAACGCATTCACAGACACTCTCTCAGGGGCAGTGGGAGGAAGGGAGAAAGTCCAAGCTTGTGGGGACCATCTTACTAAAGACATAATGACCCCAACCTTCTGACTTTCATCCTCAGAGGAACGTGGCCTCAAACTAAAGAAGAGTTTGCACCCCTCCATGAAGACCCTGAACTCCTTTTTGTTCCCAGAAAAGAAGTCAGGCAGTTTAACAGGTGGTTCGGGGGACACCAAAACAACATCACTCGCCCCAGCCCCCAGAGACCCAGCAGCTAAAGCCCCCCGCACTGTCTCAGAAACCTTCTGCTGAGAACGAGCCAGAGCTTCCTGCTCCAGAGATAAACCCTGAAACATCTGACTCAGATTTTTCATTTGTTCAGCCAGAGATTGTAAGGGATCCATATTTCTCAGCAGAGAAAAAAAAACCCAAAAACTTAGCGGTCAATTACAATGTCACGGTCCTGTTAAGGTCGGCGTGCAGCCACCGCTGAGCAAGACTCACCCACACTGCAGAGGGGCCCGGGGTCAGACACGGCCGGATAGTTCAGGCAAACAGGACCTGGAGAAGCTGAAGGACCTACGGTCATGTGACCACAAGGGGGCGGGGCTTAGTGTCCTGCTGTCAAAGATAGGCAGAACACTAATACAGGAATTCTCAAAGTCAGACAAACCGGGTCATACACAGAGATAACAGTAAAGTACCAGGGATGAGACACAACGAGAGTCGGGGCCAGGCAGTGGTCAAAGCCAAATAGACCTAGAAGATACCAAGCAGAATCCAACAAGCAGTATCCAGAGAACAGACTGAGTCGTACACAGAGTATCAGATAAACAAGAACACAGCACAAACACACTCAGGGGTCACCACACTATGCCAAGGGCAAAAGTATAACTGACGGGGATAGGAGCTTCCTGAGGCTATAAGAAGCCTTTCCCAGAACCAGGGAGAGGCCACAATCATAAGCCCCAGGTGTGCAGGTAAGCCTGCTCTGGGATCACAACCTTTAACCCCAGAAATGCCAGTCATCAGCACTGGTTCCAGACATTAAACCCACATGTGCAAGTCAAACGCACACTGAGATCATGACAATTTTTAGGAAAAACAAACGGCGTGGGCTCCCGTGCAATTTTTATAACCAGCAGAGGGAAAGGCAATGGCTGGGGGCTGATGTTTTTAGCCTTGAAGTGGGGTAATACCCATGGAGCTTCCCAGGCTATTACTATCAGTTCACAGCTGTATACTTAGCCTTTTCTGGCTATTAAAATGGTGGACACTAAAAAAATGATGTGGGGTACCCCTATAATTAGTAACCAGCAAAGGCTATGCCGACAGCAGTGGGCTGAAATTAATAGCCTAGGAAGGGACCATGGATACTGGTCTCCACCCCAGGCTAAAAACATCAGCCCTATCAGCCCCAGATAAGGCACTACTGGCAACTAGTCTCGCTCTTCCCACTTGCCCTGTAGTGGTGGCATAGTTGGAGGGGTGGTTAATGTCACCTTTGTAGTGTCAGGTGACATTAAGCTCCGAGGTTAGTAATGGAGAGGTGTCAATAAGACACTTTAATAACCCATAGTCACATTGTAAGAAAACACAGACACTCAGAAAAAGTCCTTTAATTGAAAGAAAAAGACTCCTTTAACAATCTTAATTAAACCATAATTACGACCTTGCCTATTCCCCCAATGCCAGCATCATCTGCAAAAGAGGGAAAAAAAAGCAACATTCCTCACATTTCCGCAGAAATGCTTTTAATCCATTTCTCCCATGACGGGTCTAGGTCTGCTACACCTAGATGGCAGGCTGCATGATGCGTCCATACAACCTGTCATTCAGCAGACACTGAGCACTGTGTGCTCAGTGTCTGCCTGTGAACTACTATTCCCTGTCTGAGAGCACCGCGAGCATGAGAAAGTTCTCCTGCTCGCAGTGCCATCTGACAGGTCCTGCGAGTTCGCGGCCAATGAACTCAGCTCACCTATGTGACATTGGCACAAGCAGACTCCTTACAATGCCACCACTATGATATTGGACTATGTGCCCTGGTGTGAGGTGGCACACAGCAGGTTCCGTACAATTCCACCACTATAATATCGGACTATGTGTCCTGTTGTGAGAGTGGCACACAGCAGGTTCTGTACAATGGCACCACTATAATACAGGACTATATACCCTAGTGTGAAGGTGACACACAGCAGGCTACACACAATGCAGTCACTATAATACTGGACTATGTGCCCAGGAGTGAGGAGGGAACACAGCAGGCTCTGTACAATGGCACCACTAAAATACAGGACTATATGCCCTGGTGTGAGGGTGGCACAAAGCAGGCTCCTTACAATGCTGCCACTATAATACTGGACTATGTGCCCAGGAGTGAGGATGTCACACAGCAGGCTCCGTACAATGCCACCACAATAATACCAAACTATGTGCCCTGGTGAGAGGGTGGCACACAGCAGGCTCCGTACAATGACACCACTATAATACAGGACTATGTGCCCTGGTGTGAGGGTGGCACACAGAAGGCTCCGTACAGTGTCTCAACTATAATACTGTGTTATGTGATCTGGTGTGAGGGTGAGATGCAGCAGACTCCGATCAATGCCACCACTATAATATAGGACTATGTGCCCTGGTGTGAGGATGGCACGCAGCAGGCTCTGTACAATGTCACCACTATAATGCAGGACTATGTGCCCTGGTGTGAGGTTGGCACACAGCCGGCTCTGTACAATGTCACCACTATAATGCAGGACTATGTGCCCTGGTGTGAGGTTGGCACGCAGCAGGCTCTGTACAATGTCACCACTATAATACAGGATTATGTACGCTGTTGTGAGAGTGGAACACAGCAGGCTCCGTACAATGCCACCACTATAATACCTTTCTATGTGCCCTACTGTGAGGGAGGCACACAGCAAGCTACACACAATGCCACTACTATAATGCAGTTCTATGTGCCATGGTGTTATGATGGCACACAGCAGGGTCCGCACGATGTCACCACTGTAATACCGGACTGTATGCCCTGGTGTGAGGGTGGCACACAGCAGGCTTCGTACAATACCACCACTATAATACTGGCCTATGTGGCCTGGTGCGAGGGTGGCACACAGCAGGCTCCGTAAAATGCCACCACCATAATACCGGACAATGTTCTCTGGTGTGAGGGTGGCACACAGCAGGCTCAGTACAATGGGGCCACTATAATACAGGCCTATGTACACTGGTGTGAGGTTGGCACACAGCTGGCTCTGTACAATGCCACCACCATAGTACTGGACAATGTGCAGTGGTGTGACGGTGGCAAACAACAGGCTCCGTACAATGCCACCAGTATAATACAGGACTATGTGCACTGGTGTGAGGGTGGCACACAGCAAGTTACATACAATGCCGCCACTATAATACCAGACATGTGCCTTGGTGTGAGGGTGGCACACAGCAAGCTACGTACAATGCCACCACTATAATACCAGATATATGTGCCCTGGTGTGAGGGTGGCACACAGCAGGCCCTGTACAATGCTATCACTGTAATACAGGACTATGTGCCCCGGTGTGAAGATGGCACGCAGCAGCCTTCGTACAATAGCACCACTATAATACTGGACTATGTGTCCTGGTGTGAGGGTGGCCCACAGCAGGCTCCGTACAATGCCATTACTATAATACCGGACTATGTGCCCTGGTGCGAGAGTGGTACACAGCAGGTTCCTTCCATGCAATGCCGCCACAAAAATACCGAACTATGTGCCCTGGTATGAGGGTGTGAGGATGACACACAACAGGCTCCATACAATGCCACCACTATACTACCGGACTATGTACACTGGTGTGAAGATGGCACACAGCAGGCTCAGTATGATGCCAACACTATAATACAAGACTATGTGCCATGATGTGAGTGTGGCATACAGCAGGCTCTGTACAATGCCACCACTATAATACCAAACTATGTGCCCTGGTGTGGAGGTGGCACACAGCTGGCTCCGTACAATGCCACAGCTATAATGCAGTATAGGACTATGTGCCCTGGTGTGAGAATGGCAGACAGCAGGCTCCGTACAATGACACCACTATAACACAGGACTATGTGCCCTGGTGTGAGGGTGGCACACAGAAGGCTCCGTACAATGCCATCACTATAATACAGGACTATGTTCCCTGGTGTGAGGGTGGTACACAGAAGTCTCCATACAGTGTCTCAACTAAAATACCGTGTTATGTGATATGGTGTGAGGGTGAGACACAGCAGGCTCCGATCAATGCCACCACTATAATACAGGACTATGTGCCCTGGTGTGAGGGTGGCATACAGCAGTCTCCGTACAATGTCACCACTATAATGCAGGACTATGTGGCCTGGTGTGAGGGTGGCACACAGTAGGCTCCATACAATGCCACTACTATAATGCTGGACTATGTGCCCTGGTGTGAGGGTGGCACTCAGGCTGCGCACAATGTCACCACTATAATACAGGATTATGCACGCAGGTGTGAGGGTCAGAGACAGCAGGATCCATACATTGCCACCACTATAATACCAGACTATATGGTGTGAGGGTGTGACACAGTAGGCTCCTTACAATGTCACTACTATAATACTGGACTATGTGCCTTGGTGTGAGGGTGGCACACAGAAGTCTCCGTACAATGTCACCACTATATTGTGGGACTATGTGCCCTGGTGTGAGGGTGGCACTCAGCAGGCTCCGTACAATGCCACCACTATAACACTGGACTATGTCCCCTGGTGTGAGGGTGGCACACAGCAGGCTCCGTACAATGCCACCACTATAATACCGGACTATGTGCCCTGGTGTGAGGGTGAGACACAGCAGGATCCATACATTGCCACCACTATAATACCAGACTATATGCCCTGGTGTGAGGGTGGGACACAGCAGGCTCCGTACAATGCTACCACTATAACACAGGACTATGTGCCATGGTGTGAGGGTGGCACACAGCAGGCTCCGTACAATGTCACAACTAAAATGCAGGACTAAATGCCCTGGTGAGAAGATGGCATACAGTAGGTTCCATAAAATTCAACCACTATAATACAGGAATATGTGCCCTCGTGTGAGGGTGGCGCACAGCAAGCTACGCACAATGCCATCCTCAAGATTACGCAAAGCTTCCCTCTCGATGTCGCTTAAAGATTTCGACGGTCGACACCGGTCATGGGGTTTTCTAAGCAGAAGCTTATGGGAAAACAGCTGAAGGTCTTTTAGAGCTGTAAAACAATTAAATTGATTAGTAGGTGAAAATGTAAGACCTCTGCTTAAAACTTCTAATTGAGTGTCTGACAGAACGTGCTGAGAGAGATTCACTACCTGTAATCCTCCCTGGGATCCAGTCTGGTTAGGCCCGCCCCCGGATGCCTTATTTTTGGATAACTGACGAGTAGTGTTGAGCATTCCGATACCGCAAGTATCGGGTATCGGCCGATATTCACTGTATCGGAATTCCGATACTGAGTTCCGATACTTTTAGCATATCGAATAGCGGAATCGGAAGTTCCCATAATGCTATGAGCCAGTTTGATTTAATCTCAGCCAATGACAATCCTCAGAAGTGTGGGCACATCCTGTTAGGCATGTAGGCATGTTAACTAATGGCATGGCTGTGATTAGCTGCTGAAATGATGTCATGATGCACTATAAAAGCCGCCGCCGCCGCCATTTCAGGTTCACTCTGCTGTGAATTCAGCTAGGGACAGGCTGCTGTTCAAGGCTATGAGGGACAGTTAGAGATAGCAATTTGCTATATAATATTGTGCTTTACCCAGGTTCCATAATCCACCACTGTAGCTTTCTTTTGCCTAGCAGCAGTGTTCACAGCTGTCTGCAAGGGCTGTGTGACTGCAGCTGACGCTGTGTAGTGTGTCCTGCAGCCACGTCTGGTTGTAGGCCGCTCAGCGTGCCTCACTGCCTCACACATATTTTTCTTTTATGGCAGCTCATTTTTTCTCCTATTAGTGTGCATCCATCCGTATCCATATACGGTGGTTGCAAACACTCTAGGAGTACACAGCGGAGCCTTTCTGCAGCCTGTCAGTGCTAGTGCCCACTTAGCTGCACTGTTCACGGCTGTCTGAGAGGTCTCTGACTGTGTGTGAGTGCAGCTCACACTGTAGTGTGTCCTACAGCTACGTCTGGTTGTAGACCGCTCAGCGTGCGTCACTGCCTCATACATATTTTTGTTTTATTACAGCTCATTTTTCATTCTCCTATTAGTGTGCATCCATCCGTATCCATCTACATTGGTTGGTTGCAAACACTATATAGGAGTAGATTGAGGAGCCTTTTTTCTGGCTTGTGCCCTTCAGCTGCAGCCAGATTAGTATTACCCTATTTTTTGGAGCCTCATCTTTTGCATTGTAGGTTACCTTCCTGCATTGTAATAGCTCCAAAAAGTTTGTGATACTATCGCTTTCAAATCTTTGGTCACATCCTTTTAGTTTTTTTGAAAAAAACAAAAACAAAATAAAGTTCACCAAACACTCCATTTGACAGTTGTGTAGGCCACACTAGCTCATATTAAAGTGTAGTCCACACATTTTATAAAATTAGTGTTTCTTATACCTGTTAGCAGCTGTTCAGGAATAAGCACAATAAGACCCACCTTTGTACTTTTCTGCCTATCTTTATCAGTCTACCAAGATGAAGAAGGCAGGTTCCACCTCCTCTCAGGGCCAGAGCACTGAAGAGCAACCATCTGTCTCTTCACCACCTGCCAAATTGCCCAGGCAGTCAGAGAGCCCTGGACAGGAGCCATCACAGTCTCTACTTCTGTTCTCTGAATCTGTTGGCTTGGAAAGAGGGGGCCAGCCAAGCAGCATTCAAGAATGTGAAGAAGAGGGAGTATGCAGTGATGCACAACTGCTTTGTCCCTCTGAATCTGAAGAGGCGGGTGGACCAGTGCCTATGGTCAGCACACCTCAGTACGCATCAGATGATGACAAGACTCAGGTGCCACTTTCTGGTGTGTACGGTGCTGGCGAAACTGCCCAGGAGAAGCAGGTGTTTGAAGAGGGGAGTGTAGATGATGAGGCCCTTGACCCATCATGGCGTGAGGAACAGGAAGGTGGTGGGAGCAGCTCTGAGAAAGAGATTCCCCGAACGGCCAAAACAGGAGGGAGAGGGAGGGGGCAGACTTGGTTGCCTGTAGCCTCCACTTTGGCACCCGTTAGGAGCATTCCTCTTTCAGAAGCCAAAAAAGTGCCCTCCCAAGACTTGCAGTGCGTGGTCCTTTTTTGACACAGTTGCAGATGACATTTGCTTTGTCAAATGCAAGCTGTGTCATCAGAAAGTCAAAAGAGGGAAAAGTGTCAGCAACCTCAATACCACAAATATGTGGAAACATGTGCGGACCAAGCACGTGGTGGAGTTATAGAGACACACTGAAGACGTAGGCCAACCTACAGCACCACCTACCACCTCTTCAGCTCGTGTTGTAGCTTCTTCCTCCAGCTCACACACAGCTGGTTCGGCTTCCTCACAGGATCGCCATGGAAGAACCTCTGGCACTGTTGTCCAGAGACCTAGTGACATTCCACCCACAGCACCACGTTCCCGTTCATCCTCACACTCCCAGGCCACTCTACAGCCATCGGTAGCACAGGCATGGGAGAAAAGGCGGCCATACTCGGCAAACCATCCCCGAGCACAGGCTCTGAATGCTGGCATTGCCAAATTACTGGCCCTTGAAATGCTCTCATTCAGGCTGGTGGAGACTGACACCTTCCGGAACTTCATGGCATTGGCAGTCCCACAATACACTGTGCACAGCCGCTTTTATTTCAGCAGGCAAGCCGTCCCTGCCCTGCAGAAACATGTGGAGGCAAACATAAAACATGCGCTACTAAACGCCGTCAGTAGCAAGGTCCACCTGACCACCGATGCGTGGACCAGTACCCATGGACAGGGACGATACCTTTCCCTCACTGCCCATTGGGTCAATGTTGTGGAGCCGGGTACAGATCTTGAGAGTGGCGCTGTACGTGTTCTGCCAACTCCAAGGATTGCAGGAATCCAGTCTGTACACATTGACTCCTCCTCATACTCCAGTTCCTCAGAATCAGCGCTGCAGGAGTCTGTTACAACCGATATGAGCACAGCCGTGGCCAAGTGTCAACAGGCCGTACTGAAATTAATTTCTTTGGGGAATCGAAGCCACACAGCGCAGGAGCTCTGGAATGCCATCAAGCAGGAGAGCGACGTGTGGTTTCTGCCAGCGAATCTCCAGCCAGGCTTGGTAGTGTGTGACAGTGGCCAAAATCTGGTGGCAGCTCTGGGCCTAGGCAACCTTACTCACATCCCATGTCTGGCACATGTGCTCAACTTGGTTGTGCAGAGCTTTCTGAGGGACTATCCGGATCTTGATGCACTGCTGCACAAGATCCGCATAGAGTGCGCTCACTTGCGGCGTGTCAGCACGGCAAGATCGCGCATTGCAGCTCTGCAGCGCCGATTACGCCTTCCGGAACATTGCATCATATGTGACCTACCCACCAGGTGGAATTCAACGTTACATATGTTGGAGCGGTTGTGTGAGCAGCAGGAAGCAGTAATGGAGTACCAGCTGCATCAGGCGCAAACAAGTCGCACTGTGCGCCGGTCACACTTCAGCACCACTGAGTGGGCCTCTATGAAGGACTTCTGCCTCGTTTTGCGTGCCTTCGAAGATTCCACGCAGATGGCAACTGCAGATGATGCACTAGTCAGCATGAATCTGTCCCCCTTTTCTGCCTGCTTCAAAAAACACTGCAAGCACTAAGGGAGGAGGTTTTAAATGAGGTGGAGGATGAGGAGTCACAAATGCCATCTGCTTCTGGACAGTGTGCGCTACGTGGTTCCTCAAAAAGGCCTAGGCAGAGGACACATTGTGAGGAGGATGAGGAGGAGTCAATGGAGGAGGAAGACTTCTCTCCAGAGGAGGGAGGTACACAATGCTCTAGTCAGTATGTACAGTGAGGGTGGGGTGATGCAGAGCAGGCAGAGATGACGCCTCAAGCAGGGGTCAGCGTTTCTTGGGCAGTTGGGAGTCTGCAGCACATGGTTGATTTCATGCTGCAGTGCCTGAGAAACGACCGCCGCATCGCCCACATTCTCAACACGGCTGATTATTGGGTGTACACCCTCCTAGATCCTCGCTACCGGGACAACTTACAAAGCCTCTGAACACCGTTGAACCGGGAGCATAAAATGCGGGAGTACCAAGACACACTGGTGCAGTCCATCATGTTCTCCATTCCACCCGAGAGCAGTGCTGCTAGTGCTTTACAAAGCAGCTCTGTGCGTCGAGGCAGTGGAGGAAGCTCTGCACAAAGAGGGAGCAGAGGCAGCGCCTCAGCACAAGGCAAGACCAGTATGGCCCAAATGTGGCAAAGTTTTGTGTGCCCGCCACAAATGTCTACACTATCACAGACGGCTCCAGTCAGCAGGAGGCAACGTTTCAGTCAGATGGTGACAGACTACATGTCTTGCTCTGTCAGTGTACTCCCAGACGGCTCTTCCCCCTTCAAGTTTTGGGTCTCCAAGCTGGATACATGGCCAGAGCTTAGCCAGTATGCATTGGAGGTGCTGGCTTGCCCTGCTGCCAGTGTATTATCGGAACGCGTCTTTAGTGCCGCAGGTGGTGTACTAACAGACTGTCACACGCGACTATCCTCCGATAACGTTGACCGGCTTACTTCTCTGAAACTGAACAAGGCCTGGATCTCGCCAGAATTTGCCAGTCCTCTTCCAGAATAAATAATTGGTTGGCAACAGTATCCAGGTCTCCTGTTGTGTTTCTACCACCTGAACTGTAATCCCTGGGCTTCACCACAGCCAGTTGTAGGCCTCAGCCTGCTGCATGATTGATCCTGGGCGTCAACACAGCCAGTTGTCGCTTGGAAGTGCCGTCTGCACAGAAAAAAACACTAGCTCCTGTGTTAGTGGGGTTCAGTAACGCCAGCTGCTCCCCTGCTGTGTGGACAGCAATATCTCCTGCTGCCTCCTCATTCACACTACTACTGATTTTTAACCGTGCTCCACTTAGGCCTCTGGCTCCACTGTCTCTAGTATTTCCACTGGCTTCCAACACCACCAGTTGCTGCTCAGAAGTGGCGTCTGCACAATCCACACTTGTTCCTGTGTTACTGGGGCTCAGTCACGTCAGTTGATCCCCTGATGTGTGTCCGGCAATGTCTCCTGCTCTGTCCACATTCCCATTACTAGTAGTGGGAATGTGGACAGAGCAGGAGACATTGCCGGACACACATCAGGGGATAAACTGACGTGACTGAGCCCCAGTAACACAGGAACAAGTGTGGATTGTGCAGACGCCACCTCTGAGCAGCAACTGGCGGTGTTGGAGGCCAGGGGAAATACTAGAGACAGTGGAGCCAGAGGGCTAAGTGGAGCACAGTTACAATCAGTAGTAGTCTACAACCTATATAAAACTTGCTGCAATTAGGCCTCAGCCTGCTCCATGACTGATCCTGGGCTTCAACACAGCCTGTTGTTGCTCCGAAGTGCCGTCTGCACAGAGAGAAACACATGCTCCAGTGTTAGTGGGGTTCAGTAATGCCTGCTGCTCCCCTGCTGTGTGGACGGCAATATCTCCTGCTGCCTCCACATTCAAACTACATCACATATAAAACTTGCTGCAATTAGGCCTCAGCCTGCTCCATGACTGATCCTGGGCTTCAACACAGCCAGTTGGTGCTCGAAAGTGCCGTCTGCACAGAGAGAAACACTAATAGTAGTGGGAATGTGGACAGAGCAGGAGACATTGCCGGAAACACATCAGGGGAACAGCAGACATTACTGAACCCCAGTAACATAGGAACAAGTGTTGATTGTGCAGACGCCACTTCTGAGCAGCAACTGGCAGGGTTGGAAGCAAGGGGAAATACTAGAGACAGAGTGGAGCCAAAGGCCTAGTTGGAGCACGTTTAAAATCAGTAGTAGAATCATAGAATCATAGAATCATAGAATCGTAGAGTTGGAAGGGACCTCCTGGGCCATCTGGTCCAACCCCCTGCTCAAAGCAGGAATTCGCTAAATCTTCCAAGTCAGATGTCTGTCCAGCCTCTGTTTGAAGACTTCCATTGAAGGAGAACTCACCACTTCTCGTGGCAGCCTGTTCCACTCATTGATCACTCTAACTGTCAAAAAGTTTTTTCTAATATCTAATCTGTGTCTCCTCCCATTCAGTTTCATCCCATTGCTTCTAGTCTTTCCTTGTGCAAATGAGAATAAAGTTGATCCTTCTACAATGTGACAGCCCTTTAGATATTTGTAGACAGCTATTAAGTCTCCTCTCAGTCTTCTCTTTTGCAAACTAAACATTCCCAAATCCTGCAACCTTTCCTGCAACCTTTGCAAAACCAGGGGAAGAGTCTTGAGGAGATCATTTGCATATTCCCAGTGCCTTCTGGGATAAGTGAAGAGTCTCCGCGAGCTCAACGATCACTGGGTTTTGGCCGTTGCAGCTGAAAAGAGGAAATCGGAAAACCAGGAGAAGAGTCTTGAGGAGATCATATGCATATTCCCAGTGCCTTCTGGGATAAGTGAAGAGTCTCCGTGAGCTCAACGATCACTGGGTTTTGGCCGTTGCAGCTGAAAAGAGGAAATCGGAAAACCAGGGGAAGAGTCTTGAGGAGATCATTTGCATATTCCCAGTGCCTTCTGGGATAAGTGAAGAGTCTCCGCGAGCTCAACGATCACTGGGTTTTGGCCGTTGCAGCTGAAAAGAGGAAATCGGAAAAACCGCGCGCCGAATTTTGGCTCATCTTTCATCGTTTTTAAGAAATCTCAAGATGGAAGAGGCCAGGAGCCATTTGGTGAGCTGCATTTCTTGCTACATGTTCACAGATTTACCAGTGGAAAAGCCAAACTTCACATGCCACAAATGCAAGCTTGTGTCCCTGTTGGAGGAAAAGTTGCAAACTCTCGAAGAGAGGTTAGCTACGTTGAAGATCATTAAGGAAGGTGAAGAGTTCTTGGACAGAGCAGAATTATCTCTTCATGTTACAGAAAGAGAAGAAATTCGAAGTGCACCTGAAGAAACAGAGGAATGGAGACATGTGACCCAAAGAAGCAGGAGGATCAGGAGGCAGTCAGCACCCATACTGCTCAGAAACCAGTACCAGGCTCTCACGCAGGAAAACGATGAAGAAATACATCAGGATAAGACTTTGCCAACAAACAGCAACCTTGTACGACTTCAGAGTCCTCCTGGATGTAGAAAGAAAAATGTTGTGAAGAAGAAACGGAGAGTGGTGGTCATGGGGGATTCCCTGTTGAGAGGAACAGAGGCCGCTATCTGCAGACCGGATATAACTTCAAGAGAAATGTGCTGTCTTCCAGGTGCAAAAATTAAAGATGTGTCTGACAGGATATCAGGACTCTTCAGACCTACAGATGACTACCCATTCCTGCTACTACATGTGGGGACAAATGACACCGCAAGAAACGACCTGGAAACCATCTGCAGAGACTTTGAAGACTTAGACAAGAAAGTGAAAGAACTGGGAGCGCAGGTGGTCTTCTCTTCCATCCTCCCAGTGGATGGCCATGGAACAAGGAGGTGGAAAAATATTCTGCAGGTGAACAACTGGCTACGTCGATGGTGCCGTCAGCAACGATTTGGATTTCTGGATCACGGAGTGAACTATTTATACGATGGACTACTTGCTAGAGATGGGGTGCACCTTACGAAGACTGGAAAGCATGTATTTGGAAGTCGCCTTGCTACACTTGTAAGGAGAGCTTTAAACTAGAACAACATGGGAAGGGAAGCAAAAGACCAGAAAAAGCCATACACCTGACAAATGCTATTGAGAACTCTGCTATTAGAAGTGGAAAGGAAGAACAAAGACGAAAGAATCTAATTAATAAAAATATTGGAGAAAGAGAAACCAATCACAAACTAAAATGTTTCTATTCTAATGCACAAAGCATGGGCAACAAACAAGGAGAATTGGAACTACTAACACAGGAAAATAAATATGATGTCATTGGAATCACTGAAACTTGGTGGGACAATACACATGATTGGAATACAAGACTAGAAGGATACAACTTATTTGCAAGAAACAGACTTGATAAACGAGGAGGAGGAGTCACATTGTATGTTAGAAACGCGTATATCTGCACAGAGATTGAAGCTTCAGAGACTGGGAGTTCTGTGGAAACTGTTTGGGTAAGAATACAAGGACAGAACAATGGAAAGGACACCATTGTAGGCATTTACTACAGGCCGCATGTGCAAGCTGAAGATATGGATGAACTCTTTATGCATCAAATGGCCAAGTTCTCCAAAAAATATGACATAGTTGTCATGGGAGATTTCAACTATCCAGACATTTGTTGGGAATCTCTCTCAGGCAAAACTAACAGGTCAAGGAAATTCTTATCCTCTCTTGCTGACAACTTTATCTTCCAAAAGGTAAGGGAGAAAACAAGGGGAACTGTTACCTTGGATCTAATCCTTATAAACAGGGAGGAAATGGTTGAGGAGGTAAAAGTGGCTGGGACCCTAGGAGGTAGCGACCATGCTATTTTAGAATTTTGGATAACTAGAGGCGGAAGACCTGTGAAGACTCAGACGTCAAGGTTAGATTTAAGAAAGGCAGATTTTAAGGGATTCAGAAAGAGAATTGGAGGGATCCAATGGCTGGATATCCTTAAAGACAAAAATGTCCAGGAAGGATGGAAAATCTTGAAATATGAAATTCTCAAAGCACAGTTGTTAACAATTCCGAAAAGAGGGAAGAATAGGAAGCATTTAAGGAAACCAGGATGGATGAACACAGAACTTAAGCACATGCTAAAAAGGAAGAAAAAAATGTTTATAAAATGGAAAGAGGGAGGCATATCTAAAGAAGAATATAATGCTGTCTGCAGAACCTGCAGGGCACAAATCAGATTATCTAAAGCTGAAAATGAATTGAGGCTTGCAAGAGATGTCAAAAGCAATAATAAAGGATTTTGGGGATATGTCAAAAGTAAAAGAAAAGTCAAAGATGCTATAGGATTTTTACAGGATGAAAATGATGAAATGGTAAGACAGGATGTTGAGAAGGCTGAACTTTTAAATTCCTATTTTGCATCTGTTTTCTCTCAGAAAGGAAATGTAACATCAACTGTTATTCACTGTCCTATTAAGGGAATAGAAGAATCCAGGATATCTATAAACAGAAAGATAGTGAGGAAACACTTAGCTAACCTAAATGAATTCAAGTCTCCAGGTCCAGATGAATTACACCCCAGAGTACTGAAGGAGATAGCAGAAGAAATTTTTGAACCCCTCTCCATAATCTTTGAAAATTCTTGGAGAACAGGAGAAGTGCCAGAAGACTGGAGAAGAGCAAATGTTGTTCCTATCTTCAAAAAGGGGAAGAAGGTGGACCCAGGCAACTATAGGCCGGTGAGTCTGACTTCTATACCAGGAAAGATCTTTGAACAAATTATTAAACAACATGTATGTCAATACCTGGATAAGAATAAAGTGATTAAACAGAGTCAGCATGGGTTTGTAACTAATAATGCAATAAAACTAAAGGAACAAAAAGCGCAATAGGGTCTTATCCGGGTTATTGTTAGAAGAATAAATTAGAATCTACTCACCCTTTTCAGGAGAGGTTCAGGAATATAAGATCCGTAGTCAGCTTGCTGCACGTCCAAAGGTCAGCTCTGTGACCGTAAAACTTCAGATTCTTTGGAGTAAATTCATGGACTTCAGTGCGCTGCTAGACAAATTCACTTATCCAGGTTATGAGAAAGATTAACCGCTTATTTACAAACGCGTTTCAAAGTGTATATCACTTCTTCATCAGGGGTGACATGATGTCATATAGGAAGGGAAGTACAGGCTCATACTGTATATAGGAGGCTATATGCGGCCTCATACTGTATATAGGAAGCGATGTGCAGGCTCATACTGTATATAGAAGCTATATGCAGCCTCATACTGTATATAGGAGGCAAATACTGTATTCAGGAGGCTATATGTGGCCTCATACTGTATATGGGAAGCGATATGCAGGCTCATGCTGTATATAGGAGGCTATATGTGGCCTCATACTGTATGTAGGAGGCTATATGCGGCCTCCCACTGTATATAGGAGGCTATATGCGGCCTCATACTGTATGTAGGAGGCTATATGCGGCCTCATACTGTATATAGGAAGGGAAGTACAGGCTCATACTGTATATAGGAGGCTATATGCGGCCTTATACTGTATATAGGAAGCGAAGTACAGGCTTATACTGTATATAGGAGGCTATATGCGGCCTCATACTGTATATAGGAAGCGATGTGCAGGCTCATACTGTATATAGAAGGCTATATGCAGCCTCATACTGTATATAGGAAGCAATGTGCAGGCTCATACTGTATATAGGAGGTAAACACTGCATTCAGGAAGCTATATGTGGGTGCTCATACTGTATATAGGAGGCTATATGCGGCCTCATACTGTATATAGGAAGGGAAGTACAGGCTCATACTGTATATAGGAGGCTATATGCGGCCTCATACTGTATATAGGAAGCGATGTGCAGGCTCATACTGTATATAGAAGCTATATGCAGCCTCATACTGTATATAGGAGGCAAATACTGTATTCAGGAGGCTATATGTGGCCTCATACTGTATATGGGAAGCGATATGCAGGCTCATGCTGTATATAGGAGGCTATATGTGGCCTCATACTGTATGTAGGAGGCTATATGCGGCCTCCCACTGTATATAGGAGGCTATATGCGGCCTCATACTGTATGTAGGAGGCTATATGCGGCCTCATACTGTATATAGGAAGGGAAGTACAGGCTCATACTGTATATAGGAGGCTATATGCGGCCTTATACTGTATATAGGAAGCGAAGTACAGGCTTATACTGTATATAGGAGGCTATATGCGGCCTCATACTGTATATAGGAAGCGATGTGCAGGCTCATACTGTATATAGAAGGCTATATGCAGCCTCATACTGTATATAGGAAGCAATGTGCAGGCTCATACTGTATATAGGAGGTAAACACTGCATTCAGGAAGCTATATGTGGGTGCTCATACTGTATATAGGAGGCTATATGCGGCCTCATACTGTATACAGGAAGGGAAGTACAGGATCATACTGTATATAGGAGGCTATATGCGGCCTCATACTGTATATAGGAAGCGATGTGCAGGCTCATACTGTATATAGAAGGCTATATGCAGCCTCATACTGTATATAGGAGGCAAATACTGTATTCAGGAGGCTATCTGTGGCCTCATACTGTATATGGGAAGCGATGTGCAGGCTCATGCTGTATATAGGAGGCTATATTCGGCCTCATACTATATGTAGGAGGCTATATGCGGCCTCATACTGTATTTAGGAGGCTATATGCGGCCTCATACTGTATGTAGGAGGCTATATGCGGCCTCATACTGTATATAGGAAGCGAAGTACAGGCTCATACTGTATATAGGAGGCTATATGCAGCCTCATACTGTATATAGGAGACTATGTGCAGACTCATACTGTATATAGGAAGCGAAGTACAGGCTCATACTGTATATAGGAGGCTATATGCGGCCTCATACTGTATATAGGAAGCGATGTACAGGCTCATACTGTATATAGGAGGCTATGTGCAGACTCATACTGTATATAGGAAGCAATGTGCAGGCTAATACTGTATATAGGAGACTATGTGCAGACTCATACTGTATATAGGAAGCAATGTGCAGGCTCATACTGTATATAGGAGGCTATATGCGGCCTCATACTGTATATAGGAAGCGCTGTACAGGCTCATACTGTATATAGGAGGCTATATGCGGCCTCATACTGTATATAGGAAGCAATGTGCAGGCTCATACTGTATATAGGAGGCTATATGCGGCCTCATACTGTATATAGGAAGCAATGTGCAGGCTCATACTGTATATAGGAGACTATGTGCAGACTCATACTGTATATAGGAAGCAATGTGCAGGCTCATACTGTATATAGGAGGCTATATGCGGCCTCATACTGTATATAGGAAGTGATGTGCAGGCTCATACTGTATATAGAAAGCGATATGCAGGCTCATACTGTATATAGGAGGCTATATGCGGCCTCATACTGTATATAGGAAGTGATGTGCAGGCTCATACT
Organism: Dendrobates tinctorius; assembly: GCF_039654945.1. Classification (NCBI taxonomy): domain Eukaryota; kingdom Metazoa; phylum Chordata; class Amphibia; order Anura; family Dendrobatidae; genus Dendrobates; species Dendrobates tinctorius. Next base: position 110,873,626 of record NW_027361679.1, on the reverse strand, counting down.
GTATATAGAAAGCGATATGCAGGCTCATACTGTATATAGGAAGCAATGTGCAGGCTCATACTGTATATAGGAAGCAATGTGCAGGCTCATACTGTATATAGGAGACTATGTGCAGACTCATACTGTATATAGGAAGCAATGTGCAGGCTCATACTGTATATAGGAGACTATGTGCAGACTCATACTGTATATAGGAAGCGATGTGCAGGCTCATACTGTATATAGGAGGCTATATGTGACCTCATACTGTATATAGGAGACTATGTGCAGACTCATACTGTATATAGGAAGCGATGTGCAGGCTCATACTGTATATAGGAGGCTATATGCGGCCTCATACTGTATATAGGAAGCAATGTGCAGGCTCATACTTTATATAGGAGGCTATATGCGGCCTCATACTGTATATAGGAAGCAATGTGCAGGCTCATACTGTATATAGGAGACTATGTGCAGGCTCATACTGTATATAGGAGGCTATATGCAGACTCATACTGTATATAGGAAGCAATGTGCAGGCTCATACTGTATATAGGAGACTATGTGCAGGCTCATACTGTATATAGCAGACTATGTGCAGACTCATACTGTATATAGGAAGCAATGTGCAGGCTCATACTGTATATAGGAGGCTATATGCAGACTCATACTGTATATAGGAAGCAATGTGCAGGCTCATACTGTATATAGGAGACTATGTGCAGGCTCATACTGTATATAGCAGACTATGTGCAGACTCATACTGTATATAGGAAGCAATGTGCAGGCTCATACTGTATATAGGAGGTAATTCAAAAGCAGGAAATATCCAGCTACAGATCCAGGGAAAAATTGTTAAAAAGAAAAAATGAAGGAGAGCGATAAAGTGGCGCCTGTGTAAAAGGTTTTGTAACTGCTGCGACTCTAGATACCAACCACAAGGAAATCGAAAGGATTATAAATATTTGTGATAAACTCGCGCTGAAAAAACCAAGATGTGGGAGAAAAGCTAGTCACTTATTAATGAGACAAATAGAAGAATATTTAATAGGTAAAACCTGACAAGAATAAACAATAAACTGCAGTTAGCCCAATCGTGGGGATAAATGGCTGAGAAATAAATAGTGATTAGTATATCTTAATGAATATATTGCAACTCGCCCAGTACAAAGCTGTGAAAAAAATGGTAGTTAATGGAAATTTTAAGTATTGCACTGAAACAGTTGATTATCCAAGGAGAGATGGCATGTACCCGAATAGAATTCTCCTAGAAGTAAAGGGTTAATATGTACATAGAACACAATTGGGTGAAAATATTAAATGGTCATAAGCAATATGTCCCGGACCTGAAGAAAGAAGCTGAGTTTTCCGAAACGCATTGGTTTCGGCCCTTTTTGCCACCCGTATCTCCATCTAGCAGCAGTTACGCGGCACCACGTGATCCACCGCGTCACACAGGTCCTGCTCCTACTGCACATCTGCCGGGACGCAGCTATCGACCAGAGTGACCGGATCCCTGCCGACAGCTGGAGCGCAGGAGCGCTGGTCTCACACTACACCTCGGCATATTGCCGCATCTCCCAGGTCCGACCTTTACTGCACCAGCCAGAACGCAGTCACCGGATTCTACGCAGACCATCGGAGGTATTGTGAGTAGCAACACTCACATACAACTATATATGGTGAAATCACCTTGTACTGTTCAGCGCGCTATTTCACAGGGCACGAGCCCTCCACTCATTGGAGAAAGTACTTGGTGTATCCGTCATCGGCCGGGGCAGCTCTCCCCACGGCTATAGACATTGGACTATTTTATGAATGCAGGTTTATACCAAGCATTAACTATGGACTAAGGATATAATCACACTCTTTATGCTGGGACATATTGCTCATGACCATTTAATATTTTCACCCAATTGTGTGTTCTATGTACCTATTAACCCTTTACTTCCTGCCGCTCTTATTTGCAGCCTCTAGGAGAATTCTATTCGGCTACATGCCATCTCTCTTGGTTAATCAACTGTTTGATTGCAAAACTTAATGGAAATAGTAACTACCATTTTTTTTCACAGCTTTGTACTGGGCGAATTGCAATATATTTATTAAGATATAATAATCACTATTTATTTCTCAGCTATTTATCCCCACGATTGGGCTAACTGCAAATTATTGTTTATTCTTGTCAGGTTTTACCTATTACCGTATATACTCGAGTATAAGCCGACCCGAGTATAAGCCGAGGCACCTTCTTTTGCCACGAAAAACTGGGTAAACTTATTGACTTGAGTATAAGCCGGGTGTGCATTGACCACTTATCCCTATCGTGGTATGCATGGTTCCCCCGTCCCTGTCATTGTATGCATGGCTCCTTATCCCCTATCTTTGTATGTATGATTCCTGTTAAGAAAAAAAACATCCTATTTACCTGCCTGCGCTCCGTCGGTGGCACTGCATCTTGTTCCGGCCATATAACACGGATAATTCTTGGTAATGACAGTGAATATTTAGAACATTCATTACCGTGCACATTATACACATTATACATTCCTGCAGCTCAGTGGCGTAGCAACTGTTTGTGGCGCCCGGGGTGGTCGAAAAATTTGCCGCCCCTTTGGTCGTTGATATTCCGGAAGCATCCGAAGAGCCCACACTACACTCAAAGATCTAAATTTTAGTCTACTACTAACTCTTCTGTTATTAATTCTAAATTTCTAGACTTTCATCTTCTTGCAGTTCTCTATATATATTTAGATATATGTATGTACTAGCTTGATGACCCTACTGAACCTCCACCACTGCCCTGCATAGAGCCGCACCATAAAACAGTGTAAGGAGACCCACGTGTCCTCCCCCTGCACAGACCCACAGTACACTCCCTACAGAGCCCTCATGTTCTCCCCTTGCACAGCCCCCCCGTGTACCCCCCTGCACAGCCCCCCATGTCCTCCCCTACACAGCCTCCCCATGTACCCCCCAGCACAGCCTCCCATGTCCTCCCCTACACAGCCTCCCCATGTACCCCCTTGCACAGCCCCCCCATGTCCCTCCTACAGAGCCCTCATATTCTCCCATACACAGCCCCCATGTCCTCCCATGCACAGCCCCCCATGTCCTCCCCTGCACAGCCCATGTCCTCCCCTACAGAGCCCCCCCATGTCCTCCCCTACAGAGCCCCCTCATGTCCTCGCCTACAGAGCCCCCCATGTCCTCCCTCTACAGAGCCCCCCCATGTCCTCCCCTGCACAGCCCCCATGTCCTCCCCCTACAGAGCCCCCCCATGTCCTCCCCTACAGAGCCCCCCTATGTCCTCTCCCTACAGAGCCCCCCTATGTCCTCTACCTACAGAGCCCCCCATGTCCTCTCCCTACAGAGCCCCCCATGTCCTCTCCCTACAGAGCCCCCCCATGTCCTCCCCTGCACAGCCCCCCATGCCCTCTCCCTACAGAGCCCCCCATGTCCTCTCCCTACAGAGCGCCCCATGTCCTCCCCTGCACAGCCCCCCACGTCCTCCCCCTACAGAGCCCCCCATGTCCTCCCCTGCACAGCCTCGCCATGGTCACCTATCTGCACAGCCCCCCAATTCCCAGTATCCCTCCTCCCGCCCTCACCTGCCGGTTGCCGGCTCCGTTCAGCAGCGGCGTGCTCTCCCCAGCCTCCTCCAGCTGCTCCCGGCCGGACCACGACACCCTGTTGGCCACTTTGGCCATGCTCCGTGCTGTGCGGCCGCTCCGCTCGCTGTTTGGGCATGTGACAGCCGGAGCCTCGGCAGATCCCACGGTCATGTGACTGCCAATCTACAGCGCTGCAGCGGGGTCATACCAGGAACGCACGCCCGAGGCATGACGGTTAATGTAGTCCTACAGTGTTACCATAGCAACACGGCTGCTGGGGCCTTTCCTAAAAGCAGCCGAGGAGCTGTCATGCTGCGGACCGCCCCCCCCCCACGCTACTCCAGTGCTGCAGCTATGGGTCCCTGTTATCAGCCATTCATAGGCCAGGACCAGCCCTCAACATAAAGGGGACACAATTATAACACTGAGCACAATAGTCAGGGGGCCCGTGAGACCACCCCCTGACATCAGCAGAGACCTGTGCAGTGGCTGAAGAGTTAACCACCCCTCGGGAATCTGCAGAGCTTCATTATACATCAGTGCCAATGTTCACTACAGGACTGGCATTGTATTCATTAACCAGATGGCTCAGGATGAACTCCAGGCAAGTATCAGAGACTCCACAGCGGAAACTCCAGATCTCATCCAGGGCTTCCTGGTGCCTGATCAGTAGGCAATGAGGTCCCTGTATCCACAATAATCCTTGGAGAAACAATTGTCCAGCAGACCCAGCAGCCCTATAACTGGTAAAACCATCCTTTTTACCTCCCTGGTGGCTTTGCAGCTCGTTCTGGCTGCCCGAGCCTGCAGCTCTTCCTGTCGAGTGATCACGTGGTACTGCTCATTAAGGTAATGAATATGCGCTCCACGCCTAAGGGAGCGGAGAGGCGTGCAGGCATGTGAGTATGGTGTGCTGGAAACTGGTGGCCTCTGTGACCTGCTGCTCCCCTCCTCTCCCGGCTTTCTGGGACCGTGACTCGTGTATAAGCCAAGGGGGGTGTATTCAGCACAAAAAAAGTGCTGAAAAACTCGGCTTATACACGAGTGTATACGGTAAATATTCTTCTATTTGTCTCATTAATAAGTGACTACCTTTTCTCCCACTTCTTGTTTTTTTCGAGTCTATCAAATATTTAAAAGCAAAAAATATAGAATCATTGAATCGTAGAGTTGGAAGGGACCTCCTGGGCCATCTGGTCCAACCCCCTGCTCAAAGCAGGATTCGCTAAATCATCCCAGTCAGATGTCTGTCCAGCCTCTGTTTGAAGACTTCCATTGAAGGAGAACTCACCACTTCTCGTGGCAGCCTGTTCCACTCATTGATCACTCTAACTGTCAAAAAGTTTTTTCTAATATCTAATCTGTGTCTCCTCCCATTCAGTTTCATCCCATTGCTTCTAGTCTTTCCTTGTTCAAATGAGAATAAAGTTGATCCTTCTACAATGTGACAGCCCTTTAGATATTTGTAGACAGCTATTAAGTCTCCTCTCAGTCTTCTCTTTTGCAAACTAAACATTCCCAAATCCTGCAACCTTTCCTCATAAGACAGGGTTTGCAGACCGGTCACCATTCTGGTCGCTCTTTTCTGAACTTGCTCCAGTTTGTTGATGTCTTTTTTAAAATGTGGTGCCCAAAACTGGACACAATATTCCAGATGAGGTCTGACCAAAGAGGAGTAGAGGGAAATAATGACTTCACGTGATCTAGACTGTATGCTTCTGTTAATACATCCTAGAATTGCATTTGCCTTTTTTGCTGCTGCATCACACTGTTGACTCATATTCAGTCTGTGATCTATTAGTATATATATATATTGAAAAAATGTTCAAAAAACCATAAAGAAAATGATGTGTCAGACTTTCTCTTGATGAAATATTTCACTCTGCGGTGGATTAGGCTGTGAAGCTGGTGAAAATACCGGGAGGAAAGGGCTTCAGTGACATGACTACTGAAGACGGAAACACCCTTCAGCAAGTGAAGAAGAGGATGAGGAACAGTTTGAACAACGGGTTTAAGAAGAGGAGGAGGCTGGCCTAACACTTGATCGACTTGTAATCATGGTCATAATGGGCAATGTACTTCATCGATTGGCTGAGGAATAGGACCTCCGTATGGTTCATAAGAAGCAGAACCAGCATCTCTCCATGACTATGTTCATCACTCGAACAAGAGGTTGGTTACGCATTTAGTGGTAGTAAAAGTTACAGATGAGGCTGAAGATACTACTGCCTCACCTGAAGAAGCTCCTGATGAAGTGGTGCCAATAGGAGAGCTGTAATGCTCTTCCATGCTGTGCAGTACAGTACTGTACATTCATCCCATTTTCATCACCTTCAATCATCAGTACTACACAGCTAATTCATCATCTTCATCATGTAGAATTTGTTTAAGAACATAAGTAGTGTTTATAAAAAGGTGCAAAAGGTTAATAAGGAACTGGGGCCGATTAATAAGGGACTGGTAATGGTAAATAAGTGTGTGGGAGGGGTTTGTAAATCCTTAAAATATATAAATGCTAAAACAAATGTAAGGTTCTTACTTGGCGGATTTTCAACTATGGTGTTGCAGGTTTAGAATGTAATGCCCGCGATTGTGTAGGATTGCTGTGGATTATATTCACTTTTTGCAGTGGTTTTGAGGCTCTTTTTAAGGCAGATTCCAGGCAGAATTTAAAACCAATTGGGGGCAATATGAAAATAACACCTGACACCAGATTAAAAGGGGAGAAGTTGACTCAATCTTTGCAGTGTATGTCTCTGTGCCACACTAAGCATGGAGGACATAAAGAGAAGATGAGAACTGTGAGGACTTGAGAACCAAAATTATTGAAAGATATCAACAATCTCAAGGTGGGGCGTGGCTATGCCGTGAACGGGAGAGGACGCTGGCTAGGAGAGCTCCTCATCATCCTGCTGGATCCTGGACCCTATATAAGATATAGTTTGTGACACCACCTGTGGTATTCGGCAAGGGATAGCCGACGCTGCTTAAAAAGACCACTGAGGCTGATGGTGATGCAGCAGAGTTGGTACAGCTCTCCACAGGTAGAGCTAAGTCCCAGGGCAATTATATTATAAAAGATGGTGATGATGGATGTAATGCAGGGCTGAGGTGATGCAGGAAATAAACAGGAGAACACAGCGGGTTGCAGTCTTTACGCTTTTACTCACATTTTGAGTTGCAAACCAGGGCACTGAGTACAGATGGTAATGGAGATCCAGCCAGCCTGGAAGCAATTTAGGATCCACTAAGCCAGATGGGTTGGAGGCCTCCTTTCTGCGCTGTCCCATGAGGTCTAAAGCTATGCTCAGTCCTCTGTTCCTTACGGTTCTTTAGTCCTTGCCTGTATGGCAGGCAGCTTGAGCCTTTCACAGGTGTCACTCCTTCGTGATGGCTCTGGCTCTGGTATGCTGCTGTGCGTTCAGGTGTGTGATGAGGTCAGGAGGCCTGCAGTCTCCTGCCATCCGGATTTGGCTGCTGGGACTGTTGTACCCGTGCAGCCACGGACTCTGGCGTCCAGTGTCAAGCGTTCTTCGCTGGGGTGAGCTTGGTCACAGCTCCAAACTTAATGTGTATGGCGGTGTAGCACTATAGCACCTTATATTACTGGGTCATATTATAGTAATTTATATCTTGGCATATTTTAGTATACATAAACTTTCATTTGTATTTATCCCTCATATTTTGCAGTACTCTGCAATTCATCCATAGCACTGCAGTACTTTTTGTAGATCATTATTTCTTGGTTATACTTGTATATTCATTTATTTTCAATGTGCATTGTATGTTTTGTCCTCTAGCACTTTATAGTACTGAATCATTTACAGTGGATTTAATTCTATATCTTGCAATACTTTTCACTTTTGCACAATTTTTGTTTTACAGCACTATAGCACTTTTTAGTGCAATTTTTAGAATATTATGGTAGTACTTTCCACAATATTATTGTCTACACTATATATTTAACTTACACATTATTAATAGAAAAAAGTTTTTTGAGCGATATATTATATTTAAAATCCCTCTCTCTCTCTCGCTCCAGAATTCTGTTTCTTTAATTCCTACAGCAAGGCTGCTACAACGGATCAGTCATAAAAACGGATCCAGTGCATCAGTTTTTTGCAATATACGCAGGATCCGTCCACTTGACGGATCTGAACACTTTGACGGATTGTGACTGATTGCAAAAGACTGGAGTGTGAAAGGGGCCTTAAGAAGCGAGATGTGGATGAGAAAAGGCGGTGGATCCGTTAATTGATGGAATCCGCCAACGGATCCTCCTTTTTATACTGAGCATGCCCGAATGAATGTCCTTTCATGATATTTAACCCCAAATCCCATTCTGGCAGCTAAATCTCTCTCTCTCTCGTGAAACAGGCCTTACTTTAAATTTCATGCACTAGCGTCTAAAGCGGATCCGTACAAAAAACGGATCCAGTTGCATCCGTTTGCCACAAAACGGAAACGGATCCGTTTTTGCACACTGGCGGATTTTGACTAACGCCAGAAAACTGAAGTGTGAAACAGGCCTGACTCAGAGAAGAGGTCACCTATAAGGTACCAGGATGTACATTTTTAGCTATAGGTACTGACTGCGTCTCATCAGTACTATGGTTCCTGTATAGTCCACAGTCTGATAAAGACTGATAACTCCCAGCATCTCCTTACCATTGTTAAGGACATACTGGGAGTTGTAGGTTCATGAGGTACAAATGTATATGGGCCTGACTTAGAAGGATTCAGCTCATCAGTTATTAATCACATGATGTCATAGACCTAATGGAAAAGGGAAGAATTAGCTGGGTAGAAATGCAAAATGGGCGCCTTCGGCTTCATCTGCCTTGGGCACCCAAAATACTTTGTTTCGGCCCTGGTAACGGATAAAGCAAAATCCTACATGACCTATCAGTGTTCTACGATTTGGGTTGAGGACACTTATTGTATGTGGGCTGGTGAATTTTGTGTGCCAGGGCTGCTTTTTAGTCCCAACTCGGCCCTGAATCCCCTCGTGTATCTGAATGGGAGGAAGAGTGTGAACTTGTGCTAATTGTGCAGTCACACTTTGTCATCTCTGCTCCGTCCTGTCTTCCAGCGCAGGGTTAAATTGCTCTGACTTCATATCTGGCTTCATGGCTTGATCATAGATGCTGGATCCTGATCCCCAACAAAATCTCACCAACCGAAGATTGTGAAAGAAACACACAAAACACTTTTATTGGATGTTAAATTGACCGAATTTTAATACAAATCTCATCATTATTATTTCTTTCAGTGTCTGAAATTTAGAATCAGCCAATTACTATGAAAGAGACACTGAAAATGGCAGAACCCCCGACTCACGAAGAGTCACCCCCCAGCACTCAGGAGAGGAAAAACCCCCTGTGGTGGAAACCTCTAGGGAACCATGGCTGTAGGATTGCCCTTCCCTTGGGCTTAGAAGGTTAGTGCCAACATGTAACAGCAAATTGTACCTGAATTTGTACATTTTGTCATATTTGTTTTGGAGAAGCCTAATGCGACCTCTCCAGGCCGTACACATAAAGTGAAGGCGGCGAGTACTGGACGTGAGGGAGATCTGGCTGCAACATCTGTCACCCCATTGATCTGGCTGGCTAGGCGGTATGGCTGATCTGGCTGGCTAGGCGGTATGGCTGATCTGGCTGGCTAGGCGGTGTCCCCTTCCTCCCATTGTGGAGTGATGAAGCTCCAGGTCTCCAGACACATCAAGTATGGCTCCGTCTACGGCTGAATGACTTGTGGTTCTGGAATCTTCTCCTGCATCATAGATGCATGTGTTTATGACATCAGCGCAGTTGCCATAGTTATCACAGGTGTTTTATACTGTGGTTTCATTGGCTAGAAAGTCCCTCTCAGTGTTCCAAAGAATTAACCCTTGAATGACTGGTATTGTGCCTTTCTCCAGAAGCCTGTAAAATAAACTTGTCACTAGACAGGACCATTATCATTATTATATTTTAAAGTTGCCCCAACCAAAGTCTAATAAGTGAGCGCATCTAGAGTTGATGTATAACAAGCGCAATCATTCCATTAAGCCCTACTAAATACATAAATGCACAATATGAGAACAGAGCAGTCTCATTGAAAATTAATGATACCAAGGTAAATGCAGTTAGATATGGGATGCTATATAGGGGCTCATATTGTATATAGGAGCTATATGGGGACTCACACTGTATATAGGAGGCAATATGGTGGCAAACAATGTATTCAGGAGGCTATATGTGAGTGCTCATACTGTATATAGGAGGCTATATGGGGACTCACACTGTATATAGGAAGCGATGTGCAGGCTCATACCGTACATAGGAGGCTATATGTGGCCTCATACTGTATATAGGAAGCGATGTGCAGGCTCATACTGTATATAGGAGGCTATATGCGGCCTCATACTGTATATAGGAAGCGATGTGCAGGCTCATACTGTATATAGGAGGCTATATGCGGCCTCATACTGTATATAGGAAGCGATGTGCAGGCTCATACTGTATATAGGAGGCTATGTGGGCTCATATTGTATATAGGAAGCAATGTGCAGGCTCATACTGTATATAGGAGACTATATGCGGCCTCATACTGTATATAGAAGGCTATATGCGGCCTCCTACTGTATACAGGAGGCTATGTGGGCTCATACTGTATACAGGAGGCTATATGTGGGTGCTCATACTGTATATAGGAGGCTATGTGGATGCTCATACTGTTTATAGGAAGCGTTGTGCAGGCTCATACTGTTTGTAGGAAACGATGTGCAGGCTCATACTGTACATAGGAGGCTATGTGGATGCTCATACTGTTTATAGGAAGCAAAGCGCAGGCTCATACTGTACATAGGAGGCTATATGTGGGTGCTCATACTGTATATATGAGGCTATATACGGCCTCATACTGTGTATAGGAAGTGATGTACAGGCTCATACTGTATATAGGAGGCTATTTGCAGGCTCATTCTGTATTAGGAGGCAAAAACTGTATTCAGGAGGCTATATGTGGGTGCTCATACTGTATATAGGAGGCTATATGCGGCCTCATACTGTATATAGGAAGCGATGTGCAGGCTCATACCGTACATAGGAGGCTATATGCGGCCTCATACTGTATATAGGAAGCGATGTGCAGGCTCATACTGTATATAGGAGGCTATATGCGGCCTCATACTGTATATAGGAAGTGATGTGCAGGCTCATACTGTATGTAGGAGACTATGTGGGCTCATATTGTATATAGGAAGCAATGTGCAGGCTCATACTGTATATAGGAGACTATATGCGGCCTCATACTGTATACAGGAGGCTATGTGGGCTCATACTGTATATAGGAAGCGATGTACAGGCTCATACTGTATATAGGATAAAGTACAAATATATCCCAAATACTGGAAAAAATTCTTCAAATGCTTAACTCACTGGAAATATAATAGCAAAAAAAGTCTCATAAATGAGCTATTAAGCATCACAAGAGATCAAAATTGGAGTTTTTCAAGCTAAATAATTTATTTAGAATAATTAACAGAGCATAAATGCTAAATGCAAGTTACAGCAGACATAAACACAATATAATTAAACCAGCACCTTGACAGTTAATAAAGTTTTTATCTGTATAAAACATGTAGTTTCTTTGCTTTCCTTTCACAAATAGAATGCATAGTAAACAGCAAACTCCCCATTTACATAATATGTATGCCCAGATAAGGTTTTGCATACAATAAGTGCCCAGAGTAAACTGCTGAATATAAAGTGCATAAGTGCCTTGTATCAAATAAGCCTGGTAGGCGTTAAGTGTACACAGAGTAAAAACTGTCTATACAAATTCCAGAGTAAGATACAAGGACAGCATTAGAAAGTAACAACTTACATGTGCTGTGTATGTCGCTGTAAAACCTGCCGCCCCTACGCGCGTTACGCCGCAGCTTCCTCAGGAGGCGTGGTTTACAAGTGGCCCGAATCTAGTTTATATAGTGCGGTCAACCAATAAACCGCTTTCCCTAATAAAGCTTGTAAAATTCAGGACCTGCGCTGTAGTGTCCACAATGACATCAATAGTATCCAGTTCTAAACGTCCACAGCATTATCGGCGCATGCGCTGTTGAGTCCCCACTATGAACAGCGAGTCTATCATCAGCATGAAAGCGGCTCAAGCTGCAAAACAGCCAGAGACAGCCACATACCAGACTGAGCACGTCAGAAGGCTCCTAGGGAGGACAGAACTGGGCATGCGCTCAAGTGAGGACAAGAAAATAAAATAATTATGAAGAATAATAATCACTATTTAAAGTGATAGCAAGTGTTGAAAGCGAGGGGATAAAACATAATGATGCTGAAATAATTATAGCGGTGTGTATGAACCATTAAAGTGAATATGCCTGACATAGAGTGCAAAGGCACACACATATGTGTCAATTATAAGCACACTATGCAAGCAATAAAATTTTTTTTAACAATTAGCATAATGTGTATGCAGGCTATATGAAAGTGTATGTGCATCATATAACTATAACAACTATATATCATGTCTCTGTTAAAAAACAAATGTACATAAAAATAACACATGGCATTCAATACATACATCAAATGTCATATATCATAAAGTAATTATACACACAATTATGTATAATGCATAATACATAGCACAAATACACAAAGAAACTTGTAAAAAAATAAAAAATGAGTGAAAAAAAAAATATAAAAATAAAACAAATAAAAATGTAAATGAAATAAACAAATAAAAAAAGAAAAAATGAATAAAAATGTGAACAAATAATATGAAATATTGAAGACCCAATGGGTACGAAAAGAGCCGTAGATTTCTTGTGAGAGAAGTGTTTCTTCAAAAAATCTTGAAACGCCCTCAACAATGAATTCCATGCCAGATCATATATTGCGATGCGAAGATAGAGAACTGGAGTATAAGCACAGGAAAAAATAATTAAAAACAGAAAACTGAAACCAAGACTAAAAAGATACCCATACGATTTTTACAGAAAGGACCCAAAACCATTACTCTCATTCAATCATTTTTTTTTGATACTCTATATAGGAGGCTATGGGCAGGCTCATACTGTATATAGGAAGCTATGTGCAGGCTCATACTGTATATAGGAGGTAAACACTGCAATCAGGAGGCTATATGTGGGTGCTCATACTGTATATAGGAGGCTATATGCGGCCTCATACTGTATATAGGAAGCTAAGTACAGGCTCATACTGTATATAGGAGGCTATATGCGGCCTCATACTCATATACTCATACTCATATATAGGAAGCTAAGTACAGGCTCATACTGTATATAGTAAGCGCTGTGCAGGCTCATACTGTATATAGAAGGCTATATGCAGCCTAATACTGTATATAGGAAGCGAAGTACAGGTTCATACTGTATATAGGAGGCTATATGCGGCCTCATACTGTATATAGAAAGCGATGTGCAGGCTCATACTGTATATAGGAGGCTATGTGCAGACTCATACTGTATATAGGAGGCTAATACTGTATTCAGGAGGCTATCTGTGGCCTCATACTGTATATGGGAAGCGATGTGCAGGCTCATGCTGTATATAGGAGGCTATATGCGTCCTCATACTTTATGTAGGAGGCTATATGCGGCCTCATACTGTATATAGGAGGCTATATGCGGCCTCATACTGTATGTAGGAGGCTATATGCGGCCTCATACTGTATATAGGAAGAGAAGTACAGGCTCATACTATATAAAGGAGGCTATATGCGGCCTCATACTGTATATAGGAAGCGATGTGCAGGCTCATACTGTATATAGGAGGCTATATGCGGCCTCATACTGTATATAGGAAGCGATGTGCAGGCTCATACTGTATATAGGAGGCTATATGCGGCCTCATACTGTATGTAGGAGGCTATATGTGGCCTCATACTGTATATAGGAGGATATATGCGGCCTCATACTGTATATAGGAAGCAAAGTACAGGCTCATTCTGTATGTAGGAGGCTATATGCGGCCTCATACTGTATATAGGAAGCGATGTGCAGGCTCATACTGTATATAGGAAGCAATGTGCAGGCTCATTCTGTATATAGGAAGCGATGTGCAGGCTCATACTGTATATAGGAGACTATGTGCAGACTCATACTGTATATAGGAAGCGCTGTGCAGGCTCATACTGTATATAGGAGGCTATATGCGGCCTCATACTGTGTATAGGAAGCGATGTGCAGGCTCATACTGTATATAGGAGGCTATATGTGGGTGCTGATACTGTATATAGGAGACTATGTGCAGAATCATACTGTATATAGGAAGCGCTGTGCAGGCTCATACTGTATATAGGAGGCTATATGCGGCCTCATACTGTGTATAGGAAGCGATGTGCAGGCTCATACTGTATATAGGAGGCTATATGCGGCCTCATACTGTATATAGGAAGCAATGTGCAGGCTCATACTGTATATAGGAGACTATGTGCAGACTCATACTGTATATAGGAAGCAATGTGCAGGCTCATACTGTATATAGGAGGCTATATGTGGTCTCATACTGTATATAGGAAGCAATGTGCAGGCTCATACTATATATGGGAGACTATGTGCAGACTCATACTGTATATAGGAAGCAATGTGCAGGCTCATACTGTATATAGGAGGCTATATGCGGTCTCATACTGTATATAGGAAGCAATGTGCAGGCTCATACTGTATATAGGAGACTATGTGCAGACTCATACTGTATATAGGAAGCGATGTGCAGGCTCATACTGTATACAGGAGACTATGTGCAGACTCATACTATATATAGGAAGCGATGTGCAGGCTCATACTGTATATAGGAGGCTATATGTGGCCTCATACTGTGTATAGGAAGCGATGTGCAGGCTCATACTGTATATAGGAGGCTATATGCGGCCTCATACTGTATATAGGAAGCGCTTTGCAGGCTCATACTGTATATAGGAGACTATGTGCGGCCTCATACTGTATATAGGAAGCAATGTGCAGGCTCATACTGTATATAGGAGGCTATATGCGGCCTCATACTGTATATAGGAAGTGATGTGCAGGCTCATACTGTATATAGGAGACTATGTGCGGCCTCATACTGTATACAGGAGGCTATGTGGGCTCATACTGTATATAGGAAGCAATGTGCAGGCTCATACTGTATATAGGAGGCTATGTGCAGACTCATACTGTATATAGGAAGCAATGTGCAGGCTCATACTGTATATAGGAGACTATGTGCAGACTCATACTGTATATAGGAAGCAATGTGCAGGCTCATACTGTATATAGGAGACTATGTGCAGACTCATACTGTATATAGGAAGCGATGTGCAGGCTCATACTGTATATAGGAGGCTATATGCGGCCTCATACTGTATATAGGAAGCGCTGTGCAGGCTCATACTGTATATAGGAGGCTATATGCGGCCTCATACTGTATATAGGAAGCAATGTGCAGGCTCATACTGTATATAGGAGACTATGTGCAGACTCATACTGTATATAGGAAGCAATGTGCAGGCTCATACTGTATATAGGAGACTATGTACAGACTCATACTGTATATAGGAAGCGCTGTGCAGGCTCATACTGTATATAGGAGGCTATATGCGGCCTCATACTGTATATAGGAAGCGATGTGCAGGCTCATACTGTATATAGGAGGCTATATGCGGCCTCATACTGTATATAGGAAGCAATGTGCAGGCTCATACTGTATATAGGAGACTATGTGCAGACTCATACTTTATATAGGAAGCAATGTGCAGGCTCATACTGTATATAGGAAGCAATGTACATGCTCATACTGTATATAGGAAGCGCTGTGCAGGCTCATACTGTATATAGGAGGCTATGTGCAGACTCATACTGTATATAGGAAGCAATGTGCAGACTCATACTGTATATAGGAAGCAATGTGCAGGCTCATACTGTATATAGGAAGCTATATGCGGCCTCATACTGTATATAGGAGGCAATTCAAAAGCAGGAAATATCCAGCTACAGATCCAGGGAAAAATTGTTAAAAACAAAAAATGAAGGAGAGCGATAAAGTGGCGCCTGTGTAAAAGGTTTTGTAACTGCTGCGACTCTAGATACCAACCACAAGGAAATCGAAAGGATTATAAATATTTGTGATAGACTCGCGCTGAAAAAACCAAGATGTGGGAGAAAAGCTAGTCACTTATTAATGAGACAAATAGAAGAATATTTAATAGGTAAAACCTGACAAGAATAAACAATAAACTGCAGTTAGCCCAATCGTGGGGATAAATGGCTGAGAAATAAATAGTGATTAGTATATCTTAATGAATATATTGCAACTCGCCCAGTACAAAGCTGTGAAAAAAATGGTAGTTAATGGAAATTTTAAGTATTGCACTGAAACAGTTGATTAACCAAGGAGAGATGGCATGTACCCGAATAGAATTCTCCTAGAAGTAAAGGGTTAATATGTACATAGAACACAATTGGGTGAAAATATTAAATGGTCATAAGCAATATGTCCCGGACCTGAAGAAAGAAGCTGAGTTTTCCGAAACGCGTTGGTTTCGGCCCTTTTTGCCACCCGTATCTCCATCTAGCAGCAGTTACGCGGCACCACGTGATCCACCGCGTCACACAGGTCCTGCTCCTACTGCACATCTGCCGGGACGCAGCTATCGACCAGAGTGACCGGATCCCTGCCGACAGCTGGAGCGCAGGAGCGCTGGTCTCACACTACACCTCGGCATATCGCCGCATCTCCCAGGTCCGACCTTTACTGCACCAGCCAGAACGCAGTCACCGGATTCTACGCAGACCATGGGAGGTATTGTGAGTAGCAACACTCACATACAACTATATATGGTGAAATCACCTTGTACTGTTCAGCGCGCTATTTCACAGGGCACAAGCCCTCCACTCATTGGAGAAAGTACTTGGTGTATCCGTCATCGGCCGGGGCAGCTCTCCCCACGGCTATAGACATTGGACTATTTTATGAATGCAGGTTTATACCAAGCATTAACTATGGACTAAGGATATAATCACACTCTTTATGCTGGGACATATTGCTCATGACCATTTAATATTTTCACCCAATTGTGTGTTCTATGTACCTATTAACCCTTTACTTCCTGCCGCTCTTATTTGCAGCCTCTAGGAGAATTCTATTCGGGTACATGCCATCTCTCTTGGTTAATCAACTGTTTGATTGCAAAACTTAATGGAAATAGTAACTACCATTTTTTTTCACAGCTTTGTACTGGGCGAATTGCAATATATTTATTAAGATATACTAATCACTATTTATTTCTCAGCTATTTATCCCCACGATTGGGCTAACTTCAAATTATTGTTTATTCTTGTCAGGTTTTACCTATTACCGTATATACTCGAGTATAAGCCGACCCGAGTATAAGCCGAGGCACCTTCTTTTGCCACGAAAAACTGGGTAAACTTATTGACTTGACTATAAGCCGGATGTGCATTGACCACTCATCCCTACCGTGGTATGCATGGTTCCCCCGTCCCTGTCATTGTATGCATGGCTCCTTATCCCCTATCTTTGTATGTATGATTCCTGTTAAGAAAAAAAACATCCTATTTACCTGCCTGCGCTCCGTCGGTGGCACTGCATCTTGTTCCGGCCATATAACACGGATAATTCTTGGTAATGACAGTGAATATTTAGAACATTCATTACTGTGCACATTATACACATTATACATTCCTGCAGCTCAGTGGCGTAGCAACTGTTTGTGGCGCCCGGGGCGGTCGAAAAATTTGCCGCCCCTTTGGTCGTTGATATTCCGGAAGCATCCGAAGAGCCCACACTACACTCAAAGATCTAATTTTTAGTCTACTACTAACTCTTCTGTTATTATTTCTAAATTTCTAGACTTTCATCTTCTTGCAGTTCTCTATATATATATATATATGTATGTATTAGCTTGATGACCCTACTGAACCTCCACCACTGCCCTGCATAGAGCCGCACCATAAAACAGTGTAAGGAGACCCACGTGTCCTCCCCCTGCACAGACCCACAGTACACTCCCTACAGAAAATTAGGAAGGGGAAAGGGAAATTTGTGCTCACCAAAATAGTCCTATAAGCCGGTCGTGCCTAGGGATCAAATGGCTGACCACCATGTGTTGCAAACATGAAGAGAGAAGGATGTCTCTGAGGAAGAACCTGGTGTAAGGTTCGAAACGCGTCAGGCGTGGGGGTCTGTTTTCCCCTTTATGGTTTTATCATGAAATTATGTGAATAAAACTCATCACTCCCTACAGAGCCCTCATGTTCTCCCCTTGCACAGCCCCCCCATGTACCCCCCTGCACAGACCCCCATGTCCTCCCCTACACAGCCTCCCCATGTACCCCCCCAGCACAGCCTCCCATGTCCTCCCCTACACAGCCTCCCCATGTACCCCCCCACACAGCCCCCCATGTCCCTCCTACAGAGCCCCCATATTCTCCCATACACAGCCCCCATGTCCTCCCATGCACAGCCCCCCATGTCCTCCCCTGCACAGCCCATGTCCTCCCCTACAGAGCCCCCCCATGTCCTCCCCCTACAGAGCCCCCCATGTCCTCCCCTACAGAGCCCCCCTATGTCCTCTCCCTACAGAGCCCCCCTATGTCCTCTCCCTACAGAGCCCCCCCCATGTCCTCTCCCTACAGAGCCCCCCATGTCCTCTCCCTACAGAGCCCCCCATGTCCTCTCCCTACAGAGCCCCCCCATGTCCTCCCCTGCACAGCCCCCATGTCCTCTCCCTACAGAGCCCCCCATGTCCTCTCCCTACAGTGCGCCCCATGTCCTCCCCTGCACAGCCCCCCACGTCCTCCCCCTACAGAGCCCCCCCATGTCCTCCCCTGCACAGCCTCACCATGGTCACCTATCTGCACAGCCCCCCAATTCCCAGTATCCCTCCTCCCGCCCTCACCTGCCGGTTGCCGGCTCCGTTCAGCAGCGGCGTGCTCTCCCCAGCCTCCTCCAGCTGCTCCCGGCCGGACCACGACACCCTGTTGGCCACATTGGCCATGCTCCGTGCTGTGCGGCCGCTCCGCTCGCTGTTTGGGCATGTGACAGCCGGAGCCTCGGCAGATCCCACGGTCATGTGACTGCCAATCTACAGCGCTGCAGCGGGGTCATACCAGGAACGCACGCCCGAGGCATGACGGTTAATGTAGTCCTACACTGTTACCATAGCAACACGGCTGCTGGGGCCTTTCCTAAAAGCAGCCGAGGAGCTGTCATGCTGCCGCGCCGCCCCCTCACACGTGCCGCCTGGGGCGGACCGCCCCCCCCCCACGCTACTCCATTGCTGCAGCTATGGGTCGCTGTTATCAGCCATTCATAGGCCAGGACCAGCCCTCAACATAAAGGGGACACAATTATAACACTGAGCACAATAGTCAGGGGGCCCGTGAGACCACCCCCTGACATCAGCAGAGACCTGTGCAGTGGCTGAAGAGTTAACCAGCCCTCGGGAATCTGCAGAGCTTCATTATACATCAGTGCCAATGTTCACTACAGGACTGGCATTGTATTCATGAATCAGATGGCTCAGGATGAACTCCAGGCAAGTATCAGAGACTCCACAGCGGAAACTCCAGATCTCATCCAGGGCTTCCTGGTGCCTGATCAGTAGGCAATGAGGTCCCTGTATCCACAATGATCCTTGGAGAAACAATTGTCCAGCAGACCCAGCACGCCCTATAACTGGTAAAACCATTCTTTTTACCTCCCTGGTGGCTTTGCAGCTCGTTGTGGCTGCCGGAGCATGCAGCTCTTCCTGTCGAGTGATCACGTGGTACTGCTCATTAAGGTAATGAATATGCGCTCCACGCCTAAGGGAGCGGAGAGGCGTGCAGGCATGTGAGTATGGTGTGCTGGAAGCTGGTGGCCTCTGTGACCTGCTGCTCCCCTCCTCTGCCGGCTTTCTGGGACCGTGACTCGTGTATAAGCCAAGGGGGGTGTATTCAGCACAAAAAAAGTGCTGAAAAACTCGGCTTATACACGAGTGTATACGGTAAATATTCTTCTATATGTCTCATTAATAAGTGACTACCTTTTCTCCCACTTCTTGATTTTTTCGAGTCTATCAAATATTTAAAAACAAAAAATATAGAATCATAGAATGGTAGAGTTTGAAGGGACCTCCTGGGCCATCTGGTCCAACCCCCTGCTCAAAGCAGGATTCGCTAAATCATCCCAGTCAGATGTCTGTCCAGCCTCTGTTTGAAGACTTCCATTGAAGGAGAACTCACCACTTCTCGTGGCAGCCTGTTCCACTCATTGATCACTCTAACTGTCAAAAAGTTTTTTCTAATATCTAATCTGTGTCTCCTCCCATTCAGTTTCATCCCATTGCTTCTAGTCTTTCCTTGTGCAAATGAGAATAAAGTTGATCCTTCTACAATATGACAGCCCTTTAGATATTTGTAGACAGCTATTAAGTCTCCTCTCAGTCTTCTCTTTTGCAAACTAAACATTCCCAAATCCTGCAACCTTTCCTCATAAGACAGGGTTTGCAGACCGGTCACCATTCTGGTCGCTCTTTTCTGAACTTGCTCCAGTTTGTTGATGTCTTTTTTAAAATGTGGTGCCCAAAACTGGACACAATATTCCAGATGAGGTCTGACCAAAGAGGAGTAGAGGGAAATAATGACTTCACGTGATCTAGACTGTATGCTTCTGTTAATACATCCTAGAATTGCATTTGCCTTTTTTGCTGCTGCATCACACTGTTGACTCATATTCAGTCTGTGATCTATTAGTATATATATATGTTGAAAAAATGTTCAAAAAACCATAAAGAAAATGATGTGTCAGACTTTCTCTTGATGAAATGTATCACTCTGCGGTGGATTAGGCTGTGAAGCTGGTGAAAATACCGGGAGGAGAGGGCTTCAGTGACATGACTACTGAAGACGGAAACACCCTTCAGCAAGTGAAGAAGAGGATGAGGAACAGTTTGAACAACGGGTTTAAGAAGAGGAGGAGGTTGGCCTAACACTTGATCGACTTGTAATCATGGTCATAATGGACAATGTACTTCATCGATTGGCTGAGGAATAGGACCTCCGTATGGTTCATAAGAAGCAGAACCAGCATCTCTCCATGACTATGTTCATCACTCGAACAAGAGGTTGGTTACGCATTTAGTGGTAGTAAAAGTTACAGATGAGGCTGAAGATACTACTGCCTCACCTGAAGAAGCTCCTGATGAAGTGGTGCCAATAGGAGAGCTGTA
Organism: Dendrobates tinctorius; assembly: GCF_039654945.1. NCBI lineage: Eukaryota > Metazoa > Chordata > Amphibia > Anura > Dendrobatidae > Dendrobates > Dendrobates tinctorius. Next base: position 110,852,801 of record NW_027361679.1, on the reverse strand, counting down.
ATGCTCTTCCATGCTGTGCAGTACAGTACTGTACATTCATCCCATTTTCATCACCTTCAATCATCAGTACTACACAGCTAATTCATCATCTTCATCATGTAGAATTTGTTTAAGAACATAAGTAGTGTTTATAAAAAGGTGCAAAAGGTTAATAAGGAACTGGGGCCGATTAATAAGGGACTGGTAATGGTAAATAAGTGTGTGGGAGGGGTTTGTAAATTCTTCAAATATATAAATGCTAAAACAAATATAAATTTCTTACTTGGCGGATTTTCAACTATCGTGTTGGAGGTTTAGAATGTAATGCCCGCGATAAGTGGGGGCATCATTGTGTAGGATTGCTGTGGATTATATTCACTTTTTGCAGTGGTTTTGAGGCTCTTTTTAAGGCAGATTCCAGGCAGAATTTAAAACCAATTGGGGGCAATATGAAAATAACACCTGACACCAGATAAAAAGGGGAGAAGTTGACTCAATCTTTGCAATGTATGTCTCTGTGCCACACTAAGCATGGAGGACATAAAGAGAAGATGAGAACTGTGAGGACTTGAGAATCAAAATTATTGAAAGATATCAACAATCTCAAGGTGGGGCGTGGCTATGCCGTGAAAGGGAGAGGACGCTGGCTAGGAGAGCTCCTCATCATCCTGCTGGATCCTGGACCCTATATAAGATATAGTTTGTGACGCCACCTGTGGTATTCGGCAAGGGATAGCCGACGCTGCTTAAAAAGACCGCTGAGGCTGATGGTGATGCAGCAGAGTTGGTACAGCTCTCCACAGGTAGAGCTAAGTCCCAGGGCAATTATATTATAAAAGATGGTGATAATGGATGTAATGCAGGGCTGAGGTGATGTAGGAAATAAACAGGAGAACACAGCGGGGTGCAGTCTTTACGCTTTTACTCACATTTTGAGTTGCAAACCAGGGCACTGAGTACAGATGGTAATGGAGATCCAGCCAGCCTGGAAGCAATTTAGGATCCACTAAGCCAGATGGGTTGGAGGCCTCCTTTCTGCGCTGTCCCATGAGGTCTAAAGCTATGCTCAGTCCTCTGTTCCTTACGGTTCTTTAGTCCTTGCCTGTATGGCAGGCAGCTTGAGCCTTTCACAGGTGTCACTCCTTCGTGGTGGCTCTGGCTCTGGTATGCTGCTGTGCGTTCAGGTGTGTGATGGGGTCAGGAGGCCTGCAGTCTCCTGCCCTCCGGATTTGGCTGCTGGGACTGTTGTACCCGTGCAGCCACGGACTCTGGCGTCCAGTGTCAAGCGTTCTTCTCTGGGGTGAGCTTGGTCAAAGCACCAAACTTAATGTGTATGGCGGTGTAGCACTATAGCACCTTATATTACTGGGTCATATTATAGTAATTTATATCTTGGCATATTTTAGTATACGTAAACTTTCATTTGTATTTATCCCTCATATTTTGCAGTACTCTGCAATTCATCCATAGCACTGCAGTACTTTTTGTAGAACATTATTTCTTGGTTATACTTGTATATTCATTTATTTTCAATGTGCATTGTATGTTTTGTCCTCTAGCACTTTATAGTACTGAATCATTTACAGTGGATTTAATTCTATATCTTGCAATACTTTTCACTTTTGCACAATTTTTGTTTTACAGCACTATAGCACTTTTTAGTGCAATTTTTAGAATATTATGGTAGTACTTTCCACAATATTATTGTCTACACTATATATTTAACTTACACATTATTAACAGAAAAAAGCTTTTTGAGCGATATATTATATTTAAAATCCCTCTCTCTCTCTCGCTCCAGAATTCTGTTTCTTTAAATCCTACAGCAAGGCTGCTACAACGGATCAGTCATAAAAACGGATCCAGTGCATCAGTTTTTTGCAATATACGCAGGATCCGTCCACTTGACGGATCTGAACACTTTGACGGATTGTGACTGATTGCAAAAGACTGGAGTGTGAAAGGGGCCTTAAGAAGCGAGATGTGGATGAGAAAAGGCGGTGGATCCGTTGCCAACCGTTAATTGACGGAATCCGCCAACGGATCCTCCTTTTTATACTGAGCATGCCCGAATGAATGTCCTTTCATGATATTTAACCCCAAATCCCATTCTGGCAGCTAAATCTCTCTCTCTCTCTCTCTTGAAACAGGCCTTACTTTAAATTTCATGCACTAGCGTCTAAAGCGGATCCGTACAAAAACGGATCCAGTTGCATCCGTTTGCCACAAAACGGAAACGGATCCGTTTTTGCACACTGGCGGATTTTGACTAACGCCAGAAAACTGAAGTGTGAAACAGGTCTAAGAGAAAGAAAAGACTCAATCAGAGAAGAGGTCACCTATAAGGTACCAGGATGTACATTTTTAGCTATTGGCACTGACTGCGTCTCATCAGTACTATGGTTCCTGTATAGTCCACAGTCTGATAAAGACTGATAACTCCCAGCATCTCCTTACCATTGTTAAGGACATACTGGGAGTTGTAGGTTCATGAGGTACAAATGTATATGGGCCTGACTTAGAAGGATTCAGCTCATCAGTTATTAATCACATGATGCCATAGACCTAATGGAAAAGGGAAGAATTAGCTGGGTAGAAATGCAAAATGGGCGCCTTCGGCTTCATCTGCCTTGGGCACCCAAAATACTTTGTTTCGGCCCTGGTAACGGATAAAGCAAAATCCTACATGACCTATCAGTGTTCTACGATTTGGGTTGAGGACACTTATTGTATGTGGGCTGGTGAATTTTGTGTGCCAGGGCTGCTTTTTAGTCCCAACTCGGCCCTGAATCCCCTCGTGTATCTGAATGGGAGGAAGAGTGTGAACTTGTGCTAATTGTGCAGTCACACTTTGTCATCTCTGCTCCGTCCTGTCTTCCAGCTCAGGGTTAAATTGCTCTGACTTCATATCTGGCTTCATGGCTTGATCATAGATGCTGGATCCTGATCCCCAACAAAATCTCACCAACCGAAGATTGTGAAAGAAACACACAAAACACTTTTATTGGATGTTAAATTGACCGAATTTTATTCCAAATCTCATCATTATTATTTCTTTCAGTGTCTGAAATTTAGAATCAGCCAATTACTATGAAAGAGACACTGAAAATGGCAGAACCCCCGACTCACGAAGAGTCACCCCCCAGCACTCAGGAGAGGAAAAACCCCCTGTGGTGGAAACCTCTAGGGAACCATGGCTGCAGGACTGCCCTTCCCTTGGGCTTAGAAGGTTAGTGCCAACATGTAACAGCAAATTGTACCTGAATTTGTACATTGTGTCATATTTGTTTTGGAGAAGCCTAATGCGACCACTCCAGGCCGTACACATAAAGTGAAGGCGGCGAGTACCGGACGTGAGGGAGATCTGGCTGCAACATCTGTCACCCCATTGATCTGGCTGGCTAGGCGGTATGGCTGATCTGGCTGGCTAGGCGGTATGGCTGATCTGGCTGGCTAGGCGGTGTCCCCTTCCTCCCATTGTGGAGTGATGAAGCTCCAGGTCTCCAGACACATCAAGTATGGCTCCGTCTACGGCTGAATGACTTGTGGTTCTGGAATCTTCTCCTGCATCATAGATGCATGTGTTTATGACATCAGCGCAGTTGCCATAGTTATCACAGGTGTTTTATACTGTGGTTTCATTGGCTAGAAAGTCCCTCTCAGTGTTCCAAAGAATTAACCCTTGAATGACTGGTATTGTGCCTTTCTCCAGAAGCCTGTAAAATAAACTTGTCACTAGACAGGACCATTATCATTATTATATTTTAAAGTTGCCCCAACCAAAGTCTAATAAGTGAGCGCATCTAGAGTTGATGTGTAACAAGCGCAATCATTCCATTAAGCCCTACTAAATGCATAAATGCACAATATGAGAACAGAGCAGTCTCATTGAAAATTAATGATACCAAGGTAAATGCAGTTAGATATGGGATGCTATATAGGGGCTCATACTGTATATAGGAGCTATATGGGGACTCACATTGTATATAGGAGGCAAACACTGTATTCAGGAGGCTATATGTGGGCTCATACTGTATATAGGAGGCAATATGGTGGCAAACAATGTATTCAGGAGGCTATATGTGAGTGCTCATACTGTATATAGGAGGCTATATGGGGACTCACACTGTATATAGGAAGCGATGTGCAGGCTCATACCGTACATAGGAGGCTATATGTGGCCTCATACTGTATATAGGAAGCGATGTGCAGGTTCATACTGTATATAGGAGGCTATGTGGGCTCATATTGTATATAGGAAGCAATGTGCAGGCTCATACTGTATATAGGAGACTATATGCGGCCTCATACTGTATATAGAAGGCTATTTGCGGCCTCATACTGTATACAGGAGGCTATGTGGGCTCATACTGTATACAGGAGGCTATATGTGGCCTCATACTGTATATAGGAAGCGATGTGCAGGCTCATACTGTATATAGAAGGCTATATGGGGACTCACACTGTATATAGGAGGCAAATACTGTATTCAGGAGGCTATATGTGGGCTCATACTGTATATAGGAAGCGATTTGCAGGCTCATACTGTTTATAGGAAGCGATGTGCAGGCTCATATTGTTTATAGGAAGCGATGTTCAGGCTCATACTGTACATAGGAGGCTATGTGGATGCTCATACTGTTTATAGGAAGCAATGCGCAGGCTCATACTGTACATAGGAGGCTATATGTGGGTGCTCATACTGTATATAGGAGGCTATATGCGGCCTCATACTGTATATAGGAAGTGATGTACAGGCTCATACTGTATATAGGAGGCTATGTGCAGGCTCATACTGTATATAGGAGGCAAAAACTGTATTCAGGAGGCTATGTGGGTGCTCATACTGTATATAGGAGGCTATATGCGGCCTCATACTGTATATAGGAAGCGCTGTGCAGGCTCATACTGTATATAGAAGGCTATATGCAGCCTCATACTGTATATAGGAGGCAAATACTGTATTCAGGAGGCTATATGCGGCCTCATACTGTATATAGGAAGCGAAGTACAGGCTCATACTTTATATAGGAGGCTATATGTGGCCTCATACTGTATATAGGAAGCGATGTGCAGGCTCATACTGTATATAGAAGGCTATATGCAGCCTCATACTGTATATAGGAGGCAAATACTGTATTCAGGAGGCTATCTGTGGCATCATACTGTATATGGGAAGTGATGTGCAGGCTCATGCTGTATATAGGAGGCTATATGCGGCTTCATACTGTATGTAGGAGGCTATATGCGGCCTCATACTGTATATAGGAGGCTATATGCGGCCTCATACTGTATGTAGGAGGTAAAAACTGTATTTAGGAGGCTATATGTGGCTTTATACTGTATGTAGGAGGCTATATGCGGCCTCATACTGTATATAGGAAGCGAAGTACAGGCTCATACTGTATATAGGAGGCTATATGTGGCCTCATACTGTATATGGGAAGCGATGTGCAGTCTCATACTGTATATAGGAGGCTATATGCGGCCTCATACTGTATATAGGAGGCTATATGCGGCCTCATACTGTATATAGGAAGCGATGTGCAGGCTCATACTGTATATAGGAGACTATGTTCAGACTCATACTGTATATAGGAAGCGAAGTACAGGCTCATACTGTATATAGGAGGCTACATGCGGCCTCATACTGTGTATAGGAAGCGATGTGCAGGCTCATACTGTATATAGGAGGCTATATGCGGCCTCATACTGTATATAGGAAGCAATGTGCAGGCTCATACTGTATATAGGAGACTATGTGCAGACTCATACTGTATATAGGAAGCGCTGTGCAGGCTCATACTGTATATAGGAAGCGATGTGCAGGCTCATACTGTATATAGGAGACTATGTGCAGACTCATACTGTATATAGGATGCGCTGTGCAGGCTCATACTGTATATAGGAGGCTATATGCGGCCTCATACTGTATATAGGAAGCGATGTGCCGGCTCATACTGTATATAGGAGACTATGTGCAGACTCATACTGTATATAGGAAGCAATGTGCAGGCTCATACTGTATATAGGAGACTATGTGCAGGCTCATACTGTATATAGGAGGCTATATGCGGCCTCATACTGTATATAGGAAGCAATGTGCAGGCTCATACTGTATATAGGAAGCAATGTGCAGGCTCATACTGTATATAGGAGGTAATTCAAAAGCAGGAAATATCCAGCTACAGATCCAGGGAAAAATTGTTAAAAACAAAAAATGAAGGAGAGCGATAAAGTGGCGCCTGTGTAAAAGGTTTTGTAACTGCTGCGACTCTAGATACCAACCACAAGGAAATCGAAAGGATTATAAATATTTGTGATAAACTCGCGCTGAAAAAACCAAGATGTGGGAGAAAAGCTAGTCACTTATTAATGAGACAAATAGAAGAATATTTAATAGGTAAAACCTGACAAGAATAAACAATAAACTGCAGTTAGCCCAATCGTGGGGATAAATGGCTGAGAAATAAATAGTGATTAGTATATCTTAATGAATATATTGCAACTCGCCCAGTACAAAGCTGTGAAAAAAATGGTAGTTAATGGAAATTTTAAGTATTGCACTGAAACAGTTGATTAACCAAGGAGAGATGGCATGTACCCGAATAGAATTCTCCTAGAAGTAAAGGGTTAATATGTACATAGAACACAATTGGGTGAAAATATTAAATGGTCATAAGCAATATGTCCCGGACCTGAAGAAAGAAGCTGAGTTTTCCGAAACGCGTTGGTTTCGGCCCTTTTTGCCACCCGTATCTCCATCTAGCAGCAGTTACGCGGCACCACGTGATCCACCGCGTCACACAGGTCCTGCTCCTACTGCACATCTGCCGGGACGCAGCTATCGACCAGAGTGACCGGATCCCTGCCGACAGCTGGAGCGCAGGAGCGCTGGTCTCACACTACACCTCGACATATCGCCGCATCTCCCAGGTCCGACCTTTACTGCACCAGCCAGAACACAGTCACCGGATTCTACGCAGACCATGGGAGGTATTGTGAGTAGCAACACTCACATACAACTATATATGGTGAAATCACCATGTACTGTTCAGCGCGCTATTTCACAGGGTACGAGCCCTCCACTCATTGGAGAAAGTACTTGGTGTATCCATCATCGGCCGGGGCAGCTCTCCCCACGGCTATAGACATTGGAATATTTTATGAATGCAGGTTTATACCAAGCATTAACTATGGACTAAGGATATAATCACACTCTTTATGCTGGGACATATTGCTCATGACCATTTAATATTTTCACCCAATTGTGTGTTCTATGTACCAATTAACCCTTTACTTCCTGCCGCTCTTATTTGCAGCCTCTAGGAGAATTCTATTCGGGTACATGCCATCTCTCTTGGTTAATCAACTGTTTGATTGCAAAACTTAATGGAAATAGTAACTACCATTTTTTTTCACAGCTTTGTACTGGGCGAATTGCAATATATTTATTAAGATATAATAATCACTATTTATTTCTCAGCTATTTATCCCCACGATTGGGCTAACTGCAAATTATTGTTTATTCTTGTCAGGTTTTACCTATTACCGTATATACTCGAGTATAAGCCGACCCGAGTATAAGCCGAGGCACCTTCTTTTGCCACGAAAAACTGGGTAAACTTATTGACTTGAGTATAAGCCGGGTGTGCATTGACCACTCATCCCTACCGTGGTATGCATGGTTCCCCCGTCCCTGTCATTGTATGCATGGCTCCTTATCCCCTATCTTTGTATGTATGATTCCTGTTAAGAAAAAAAACATCCTATTTACCTGCCTGCGCTCTGTCGGTGGCACTGCATCTTGTTCCGGCCATATAACACGGATAATTCTTGGTAATGACAGTGAATATTTAGAACATTCATTACTGTGCACATTATACACATTATACATTCCTGCAGCTCAGTGGCGTAGCAACTGTTTGTGGCGCCCGGGGCGGTCGAAAAATTTGCCGCCCCTTTGGTCGTTGATATTCCGGAAGCATCCGAAGAGCCCACACTACACTCAAAGATCTAATTTTTAGTCTACTATTAACTCTTCTGTTATTATTTCTAAATTTCTAGACTTTCATCTTCTTGCAGTTCTCTCTCTCTCTATATATATATATATGTATGTATTAGCTTGATGACCCTACTGAACCTCCACCACTGCCCTGCATAGAGCCGCACCATAAAACAGTGTAAGGAGACCCACGTGTCCTCCCCCTGCACAGACCCACAGTACACTCCCTACAGAGCCCTCATGTTCTCCCCTTGCACAGCCCCCCATGTACCCCCCTGCACAGACCCCAATGTCCTCCCCTACACAGCCTCCCCATGTACCCCCCCCTGCACAGCCTCCCATGTCCTCCCCTACACAGCCTCCCCATGTACCCCCCCGGCACAGCCCCCCATGTCCCTCCTACAGAACCCCCATATTCTCCCATACACAGCCCCATGTCCTCCCATGCACAGCCCCCCATGTCCTCCCCTGAACAGCCCATGTCCTCCCCTACAGAGCCCCCCCATGTCCTCCCCTACAGAGCCCCCCCATGTCCTCCCCTACAGAGCCCCCCATGTCCTCCCTCTACAGAGCCCCCCCATGTCCTCCCCTGCACAGCCCCCCCATGTCCTCCCCCTACAGAGCCCCCCTATGTCCTCTCCCTACAGAGCCCCCCTATGTCCTCTCCCTACAGAGCCCCCCCATGTCCTCTCCCTACAGAGCCCCCATGTCCTCTCCCTACAGAGCCCCCCATGTCCTCTCCCTACAGAGCCCCCCCATGTCCTCCCCTGCACAGCCTCGCCATGGTCACCTATCTGCACAGCCCCCCAATTCCCAGTATCCCTCCTCCCGCCCTCACCTGCCGGTTGCCGGCTCCGTTCAGCAGCGGCGTGCTCTCCCCAGCCTCCTCCAGCTGCTCCCGGCCAGACCACGACACCCTGTTGGCCACATTGGCCATGCTCCGTGCTGTGCGGCCTCTCCGCTCGCTGTTTGGGCATGTGACAGCTGGAGCCTCGGCATATCCCACGGTCATGTGACTGCCAATCTACAGCGCTGCAGCGGGGTCATACCAGGAACGCACGCCCGAGGCATGATGGGTAATGTAGTCCTACAGTGTTACCATAGCAACACGGCTGCTGGGGCCTTTCCTAAAAGCAGCCGAGGAGCTGTCATGCTGCCGCGTCGCCCCCACACACGTGCCGCCTGGGGCGGACCGCCCCCCCCCACGCTACTCCAGTGTTGCAGCTATGGGTCCCTGTTATCAGCCATTCATAGGCCAGGACCAGCCCTCAACATAAAGGGGACACAATTATAACACTGAGCACAATAGTCAGGGGGCCCGTGAGACCACCCCCTGACATCAGCAGAGACCTGTGCAGTGGCTGAAGAGTTAACCAGCCCTCGGGAATCTGCAGAGCTTCATTATACATCAGTGCCAATGTTCACTACAGGACTGGCATTGTATTCATGAATCAGATGGCTCAGGATGAACTCCAGGCAAGTATCAGAGACTCCACAGTGGAAACTCCAGATCTCATCCAGGGCTTCCTGGTGCCTGATCAGTAGGCAATGAGGTCCCTGTATCCACAATGATCCTTGGAGAAACAATTGTCCAGCAGACCCAGCACGCCCTATAACTGGTAAAACCATCCTTTTTACCTCCCTGGTGGCTTTGCAGCTCGTTCTGGCTGCCGGAGCCTGCAGCTCTTCCTGTCGAGTGATCACGTGGTACTGCTCATTAAGGTAATGAATATGCGCTCCACGCCTAAGGGAGCGGAGAGGCGTGCAGGCATGTGAGTATGGTGCGCTGGAAGCTGGTGGCCTCTGTGACCTGCTGCTCCCCTCCTCTGACGGCTTTCTGGGACCGTGACAGGTGTATAAGCCAAGGGGGGTGTATTCAGCACAAAAAAAGTGCTGAAAAACTCGGCTTATACACGAGTGTATACGGTAAATATTCTTCTATTTGTCTCATTAATAAGTGACTACCTTTTCCCCCACTTCTTGATTTTTTCGAGTCTATCAAATATTTAAAAACAAAAAATATAGAATCATAGAATGGTAGAGTTTGAAGGGACCTCCTGGGCCATCTGGTCCAACCCCCTGCTCAAAGCAGGATTCGCTAAATCATCCCAGTCAGATGTCTGTCCAGCCTCTGTTTGAAGACTTCCATTGAAGGAGAACTCACCACTTCTCGTGGCAGCCTGTTCCACTCATTGATCACTCTGTCAAAAAGTTTTTTCTAATATCTAATCTGTGTCTCCTCCCATTCAGTTTCATCCCATTGCTTCTAGTCTTTCCTTGTGCAAATGAGAATAAAGTTGATCCTTCTACAATGTGACAGCCCTTTAGATATTTGTAGACAGCTATTAAGTCTCCTCTCAGTCTTCTCTTTTACAAACTAAACATTCCCAAATCCTGCAACCTTTCCTCATAAGACAGGGTTTGCAGACCGGTCACCATTCTGATCGCTCTTTTCTGAACTTGCTCCAGTTTGTTGATGTCTTTTTTAAAATGTGGTGTCCAAAACTGGACACAATATTCCAGATGAGGTCTGACCAAAGAGGAGTAGAGGGAAATAATGACTTCACGTGATCTTGACTGTATGCTTCTGTTAAAACATCCTAGAATTGCATTTGCCTTTTTTGCTGCTGCATCACACTGTTGACTCATATTCAGTCTGTGATCTATTAGTATATATATATATATTGAAAAAATGTTCAAAAAACCATAAAGAAAATGATGTGTCAGACTTTCTCTTGATGAAATGTATCACTCTGCGGTGGATTAGGCTGTGAAGCTGGTGAAAATACCGGGAGGAGAGGGCTTCAGTGACATGACTACTGAAGACGGAAACACCCTTCAGCAAGTGAAGAAGAGGATGAGGAACAGTTTGAATAACGGGTTTAAGAAGAGGAGGAGGTTGGCCTAACACTTGATCGACTTGTAATCATGGTCATAATGGGCAATGTACTTCATCGATTGGCTGAGGAATAGGACCTCCGTATGGTTCATAAGAAGCAGAACCAGAATCTCTCCCTGACTATGTTCATCACTCGAACAAGAGGTTGGTTACGCATTTAGTGGTAGTAAAAGTTACAGATGAGGCTGAAGATACTACTGCCTCACCTGAAGAAGCTCCTGATGAAGTGGTGCCAATAGGAGAGCTGTAATGCTCTTCCATGCTGTGCAGTACAGTACTGTACATTCATCCCATTTTCATCACCTTCAATCATCAGTACTACACAGCTAATTCATCATCTTCATCATGTAGAATTTGTTTAAGAACATAAGTAGTTTTTATAAAAAGGTGCAAAAGGTTAATAAGGAACTGGGGCCGATTAATAAGGGACTGGTAATGGTAAATAAGTGTGTGGGAGGGGTTTGTAAATTCTTCAAATATATAAATGCTAAAACAAATGTAAGTTTCTTACTTGGCGGATTTTCAACTATCGTGTTGGAGGTTTAGAATGTAATGCCCGCGATAAGTGGGGGGATCATTGTGTAGGATTGCTGTGGATTATATTCACTTTTTGCAGTGGTTTTGAGGCTCTTTTTAAGGCAGATTCCAGGCAGAATTTAAAACCAATTGGGGGCAATATGAAAATAACACCTGACACCAGATAAAAAGGGGAGAAGTTGACTCAATCTTTGCAATGTATGTCTCTGTGCCACACTAAGCATGGAGGACATAAAGAGAAGATGAGAACTGTGAGGACTTGAGAATCAAAATTATTGAAAGATATCAACAATCTCAAGGTGGGGCGTGGCTATGCCGTGAACGGGAGAGGACGCTGGCTAGGAGAGCTCCTCATCATCCTGCTGAATCCTGGACTCTATATAAGATATAGTTTGTGACGCCACCTGTGGTATTCGGCAAGGGATAGCCGACGCTGCTTAAAAAGACCGCTGAGGCTGATGGTGATGCAGCAGAGTTGGTACAGCTCTCCACAGGTAGAGCTAAGTCCCAGGGCAATTATATTATAAAAGATGGTGATGATGGATGTAATGCAGGGCTGAGGTGATGTAGGAAATAAACAGGAGAACACAGCGGGGTGCAGTCTTTACGCTTTTACTCACATTTTGAGTTGCAAACCAGGGCACTGAGTACAGATGGTAATGGAGATCCAGCCAGCCTGGAAGCAATTTAGGATCCACTAAGCCAGATGGGTTGGAGGCCTCCTTTCTGCGCTGTCCCATGAGGTCTAAAGCTATGCTCAGTCCTCTGTTCCTTACGGTTCTTTAGTCCTTGCCTGTATGGCAGGCAGCTTGAGCCTTTCACAGGTGTCACTCCTTCGTGGTGGCTCTGGCTCTGGTATGCTGCTGTGCGTTCAGGTGTGTGATGGGGTCAGGAGGCCTGCAGTCTCCTGCCCTCCGGATTTGGCTGCTGGGACTGTTGTACCCGTGCAGCCACGGACTCTGGCGTCCAGTGTCAAGCGTTCTTCGCTGGGGTGAGCTTGGTCACAGCTCCAAACTTAATGTGTATGGCGGTGTAGCACTATAGCACCTTATATTACTGGGTCATATTATAGTAATTTATATCTTGGCATATTTTAGTATACGTAAACTTTCATTTGTATTTATCCCTCATATTTTGCAGTACTCTGCAATTCATCCATAGCACTGCAGTACTTTTTGTAGAACATTATTTCTTGGTTATACTTGTATATTCATTTATTTTCAATGTGCATTGTATGTTTTGTCCTCTAGCACTTTATAGTACTGAATCATTTACAGTGGATTTAATTCAATATCTTGCAATACTTTTCACTTTTGCACAATTTTTGTTTTACAGCACTATAGCACTTTTTAGTGCAATTTTTAGAATATTATGGTAGTACTTTCAACAATATTATTGTCTACACTATATATTTAACTTACACATTATTAATAGAAAAAAGCTTTTTGAGCGATATATTACATTTAAAATCCCTCTCTCTCTCGCTCCAGAATTCTGTTCTTTAAATCCTACAGCAAGGCTGCTACAACGGATCAGTCATAAAAATGGATCCAGTGCATCAGTTTTTTGCAATATACGCAGGATCCGTCCACTTGACGGATCTGAACACTTTGACGGATTGTGACTGATTGCAAAAGACTGGAGTGTGAAAGGGGCCTTAAGAAGCGAGATGTGGATGAGAAAAGGCGGTGGATCCGTTGCCAACCGTTAATTGACGGAATCCGCCAACGGATCCTCCTTTTTATACTGAGCATGCCCGAATGAATGTCCTTTCATGATATTTAACCCCAAATCCCATTCTGGCAACTAAATCTCTCTCTCTCTCTCTCTCTCTCTCGTGAAACAGGCCTTACTTTAAATTTCATGCACTAGCGTCTAAAGCGGATCCGTACAAAAAACGCATCCAGTTGCATCCGTTTGCCACAAAACGGAAACGGATCCGTTTTTGCACACTGGCGGATTTTGACTAACGCCAGAAAACTGAAGTGTGAAACAGGCCTGACTCAGAGAAGAGGTCACCTATAAGGTACCAGGATGTGCATTTTTAGGTATTGGTACTGACTGCGTCTCATCAGTACTATGGTTCCTGTATAGTCCACAGTCTGATAAAGACTGATAACTCCCAGCATCTCCTTACCATTGTTAAGGACATACTGGGAGTTGTAGGTTCATGAGGTACAAATGTATATGGGCCTGACTTAGAAGGATTCAGCTCATCAGTTATTAATCACATGATGTCATAGACCTAATGGAAAAGGGAAGAATTAGCTGGGTAGAAATGCAAAATGGGCGCCTTCGGCTTCATCTGCCTTGGGCACCCAAAATACTTTGTTTCGGCCCTGGTAACGGATAAAGCAAAATCCTACATGACCTATCAGTGTTCTACGATTTGGGTTGAGGACACTTATTGTATGTGGGCTGGTGAATTTTGTGTGCCAGGGCTGCTTTTTAGTCCCAACTCGGCCCTGAATCCCCTCGTGTATCTGAATGGGAGGAAGAGTGTGAACTTGTGCTAATTGTGCAGTCACACTTTGTCATCTCTGCTCCGTCCTGTCTTCCAGCGCAGGGTTAAATTGCTCTGACTTCATATCTGGCTTCATGGCTTGATCATAGATGCTGGATCCTGATCCCCAACAAAATCTCACCAACCGAAGATTGTGAAAGAAACACACAAAACACTTTTATTGGATGTTAAATTGACCGAATTTTATTCCAAATCTCATCATTATTATTTCTTTCAGTGTCTGAAATTTAGAATCAGCCAATTACTATGAAAGAGACACTGAAAATGGCAGAACCCCCGACTCACGAAGAATCGTCCTTCAGCACTCAGGAGAGGAAAAACCCCCTGTGGTGGAAACCTCTAGGGAACCATGGCTGCAGGACTGCCCTTCCCTTGGGCTTAGAAGGTTAGTGCCAACATGTAACAGCAAATTGTACCTGAATTTGTACATTGTGTCATATTTGTTTTGGAGAAGCCTAATGCGACCACTCAAGGCCGTACACATAAAGTGAAGGCGGCGAGTGCCGGACGTGAGGGAGATCTGGCTGCAACATCTGTCACCCCATTGATCTGGCTGGCTAGGCGGTATGGCTGATCTGGCTGGCTAGGCGCTATGGCTGATCTGGCTGGCTAGGCGGTATGGCTGATCTGGCTGGCTAGGCGGTATGGCTGATCTGGCTGGCTAGGCACTATGGCTGATCTGGCTGGCTAGGCGGTGTCCCCTTCCTCCCATTGTGGAGTGATGAAGCTCCAGGTCTCCAGACACATCAAGTATGGCTCCGTCTACGGCTGAATGACTTGTGGTTCTGGAATCTTCTCCTGCATCATAGATGCATGTGTTTATGACATCAGCGCAGTTGCCATAGTTATCACAGGTGTTTTATACTGTGGTTTCATTGGCTAGAAAGTCCCTCTCAGTGTTCCAAAGAATTAACCCTTGAATGACTGGTATTGTACCTTTGTCCAGAAGCCTGTAAAATAAACTTGTCACTAGACAGGACCATTATCATTATTATATTTTAAAGTTGCCCCAACCAAAGTCTAATAAGTGAGCGCATCTAGAGTTGATGTGTAACAAGCGCAATCATTCCATTAAGCCCTACTAAATGCATAAATGCACAATATGAGAACCGAGCAGTCTCATAGAAAATTAATGATACCAAGGTAAATGCAGTTAGATATGGGATGCTATATAGGGGCTCATACTGTATATAGGAGCTATATGGGGACTCACACTGTATATAGGAGGCAATAGGGTGGCAAACAATGTATTCAGGAGTAGTGTTGAGCATTCCGATACCGCAAGTATCGGGTATCGGCCGATACTTGCTGTATCGGAATTCCGATACCGACATCCGATATTTTTTCAATATCGGGCATCGGAATCGGAAGTTCAAAGTTGATTGACAGCCGAAATGACGTCATCATGATGCGCGGTGTGTGCGCATCATGATGCGCCGTCATTTCGGGCCTTCCGGGGGTCTCTGCCGGCCTGCCGGGGGGCTGTGCTACATACATACTACATACATACTACATATATACTACATGCATGCTACATACATACTACATGCTACATACATACTACATACATACTACATGCATGCTACATACATACTACATATATACTACATGCATGCTACATACATACTACATGCTACATACATACTACATACATACATACTACATGCTACATGCATGCTACATACATACTACATGCTACATACATACTACATGCATGCTACATACATACCACATATATACTACATACATACTACATGCATGCTACATACTACATGCTACATACATACCACATATATACTACATACATACTACATGCATGCTACATACATACTACATGCTACATACATACTACATATATACTACATGCATGCTACATACTACATGCTACATACATACCACATATATACTACATGCTACATACATACTACATACATACTACATGCATGCTACATACATGCTACATACATACATACTACATACATACTACATGCATGCTACATACATACTACATGCTACATACATACCACATATATACTACATGCATGCTACATACATGCTACATGCTACATACATACTGCATACATACTACATGCATGCTACATACATACTACATGCTACATACATACCACATATATACTACATACATACTACATACATGCTACATACATACTACATGCATGCTACATACAATACATTCATACAATACATACATAGACATACAGTACATATAACATAGAGTAACATACTTACCAATACTTGTCACATTGTTCCCCGAAGCCATTGTCGTCTACGGAATAAATATTAACATAACAAACCACAAAAATACTCACCCATGATCCGAAGCAGTCCACGAGTGTGTCCCACGACGATCTTGGGTAGAGAACTGCAGCATCAGGAAATTCCCACACAGCTTTTACCATAAAGTGAGACTAGGGATTTTTTTTTTTTAAGTGGCGGAGGAATACAGTGCGGAAGGATACCTACCTTCCGTCATTGGATTCCTGCAGCCCGTAGAGAGCGGCAGCATCAGCTGATGCTGCAGTTCTCTACCCAAGATCGTCGTGGGACACACTCGTGGACTGCTTCGGATCATGGGTGAGTATTTTTGTGGTTTGTTATGTTAATATTTATTCCGTAGACGACAATGGCTTCGGGGAACAATGTGACAAGTATTGGTAAGTATGTTACTCTATGTTATATGTACTGTATGTCTATGTATGTATTGTATGAATGTATTGTATGTAGCATGCATGTAGCATGTATGTAGCATGTATGTGGTATGTATGTAGTATATATGTGGTATGTATGTAGCATGTAGTATGTATGTAGCATGCATGTAGTATGTATGTAGTATGTATGTAGCATGCATGTAGTATATATGTAGTATGTATGTAGCATGCATGTAGTATGTATGTAGTATGTATGTAGCATGTAGTATGTATGTAGCATGCATGTAGTATATATGTAGTATGTATGTAGCATGTAGTATGTATGTAGCATGCATGTAGTATGTATGTAGTATATATGTGGTATGTATGTAGCATGTAGTATGTAGCATGCATGTAGTATGTATGTAGTATATATGTGGTATGTATGTAGCATGTAGTATGTATGTAGCATGCATGTAGTATGTATGTAGTATGTATGTAGTATGTATGTAGAATGTATGTAGCATGCATGTAGTATATATGTAGTATGTATGTAGCATTAAAAACAAAATCAGTGTGCATAAAAATGCACAGGATGACATCACCACCTGGTGACCCTCCCAGCAAACAAATACACCAACTCCAATAAATTATGCCATGACAAGAGAAACTGGAGTGCACGGTGACAACAAGAAAGATACTTTTTTGTATAAAATTATAAATGTTTATTTATGCATACAAAATATATAAATAATTATACATAGTAGGATAGTGCACCAAGGAGCATACAAGCAAAACACAAGGGCCACCCCTCTGGCAAAGCAATCCTATTGCAAGCAAATACTCAGGTCAAGTGACCAAAAGAAAAAATGTATAAGAGGCAAGTCAGGAAGTTCCCATCATGAACCGCAATGTTACCGCGATATATCCTGAGTAGCCAAATTAAATAAATAAATAATACCGCTTACCGGGATCTAGGAAGCCAGAGAGGGAGCCCCAGGTGCCTAATGTCCACCCCCTACGCGCGTTTCGCGGGCTCTGAAGCCTGCTTCCTCAAGGGGATAGTGAGTAGTGAGGAATAGGACCTTAAAATAGCTCATGTGATGGGTCACGTGATGCAGATGAGCCAATAGCGGTGGTTTGTGACGGCGCATGCGCGGTGTGCGCGCCAGGTCCTCCACACAGCCCGGGCGTCATGCCATCTCATGCACAAACAGGACAGCAACTATCCCGCTGTGCATGGAGGCATAGAGACGCCCTGCAGCCAGAGGACACAGGCGCCCACCACCGCGGACGCGCACAACCACCCTGGCTCAACAAAATCTGCCGCCAAAAATATAATAATACAAGTGGGTGAACCCAAAGGTACATAATACACATAAAGGCAGATAGTCCGCCCCAGTAATAATGTAACAAAATAAACACCCAAAAATAATAAGAAAAGGGTACAGAAAAAACAAAGCAGAAAAAACAAATAAAAATAAATACACCAACAACAATACAATATAGACAATAAATAATACAAAATGATATGAGGCTCAACAGATATATATAAATAAAAACAGGCTGCAGAGAGGGTGAGGAAGGAATCATCACAATACATCCATCTGTTTGGGTTTTTTTTCTCTTTTCAAAAGTTCTGCAACCGTTTCAGATTTTGGGAGTTCTAAATATATCACAAGTTGAAAGATAAGGAATCCTATAATCACACAAAAAATTCAAGAAGTTAAAAACAATAAAATAAAAACAAAATTGAAACAAGGGACATAAGGCAGTGATAGAACCAGCAGATGACGGACATAGGCCATTTATACAGAAACTAGAAATCATAGGAAAGGTGCAAAACTAAGATGTTCATTTAGGCCTTTAGGGGCCATAGTGTCCAACTAAACAATCCAACGAGTCTCCATCTGGGCCAAAATCTTTTTATAATTACCCCCTCTAATCCCCAGATGGAGAATATCAATGCCACGTATTTTGAGGGACCCCGCATCACAATTGTGGTGGGTTTTAAAGTGGAGCGGGATTGTTTTTAATTCCGAGGGATCCATGACTGCTTTTGCAGCGCCAATATCACGGACATGTTCGCGCACCCGTACACGCAGTTCCCTTGTTGTCAAACCAACGTATATCCTGGGGCAGCCACAAGTGGCATAATAGACCACATTAGTGCTGCCGCAGGAAATACGATGGCGAATGTCAAAGGTGCGTAAACAATCCGAAGCGATGAAATTTGTACTCCGTTGGACATTAGCGCATGCAAGGCAGTGGCCACAGGGAAAAAAACCCGGAGTTGGACCACGAGAGCTGAAAATATTACGAGTTGCCGGAACATAATGACTCTTGACCAATAAATCGCCCAAATTTTTGGAACGTCAGGATGTCATTGCGGGGAGGTCACCCAAAATGGACTCAAGAACCGGATCAGCTTTTAAAACATCCCAATGCTTAATGAGAATCTGTCGCATGTTTGTCCATTGATGGTTAAAAGTTGTAATAAATCGAATGGGACCATCAAGTCCAACTTTATCTTGGCCCTTCTTGGAATGCAATAGAGTGTTACGTGGAGTTTTCCTGGCCCGATCATATCCTTGTTTGATAGATCTGCCACTGTAACCCCGGGCCCGAAAACGTTGTTTAAGGTCGGCAGCCTGGGCCTCAAAAAGGACATCGGAGGAGCAAATGCGCCTCACTCTTAGGAACTGTCCAACCGGGACGGCCCTAATGGTAGCTGGATGATGTGCAGATTCTGCATGAATCAGAGAGTTAACCGAGGTGGGCTTCCTGAACACATCCGTCCTGACCCGACGTGAGGGGTCAACCTCCAAAGATATGTCCAGGAAGTCCACTCTAGTACTACTATGATGGTAGGTCAATCTAATATTGAGAGAATTTTGATTAAGTTGATTCATGAAGTCTCCGAGCTGCTGCACCGTCCCGTCCCACAATATCAAGATGTCATCAATATAGCGAAGCCAGCACAGCACATGGGAAGCGGCCGGCACGCCCGCGTCGCCAAAAATATGTCTCTCCCAGGAACCCAGGAAGAGATTTGCATACGCGGGCGCACAGGCCGCGCCCATGGCCGTGCCCCGCCTCTGGAGGTAAAAGGCATATTTGAATACAAAAAAGTTGTGGGACAAGACATAGTGCAGCAGCTCGAGAACAAGATCGCACAAAGGGCCATCCAGGTTGGAGGCCCCCAAGAAGAGGCGCACCGCATCCAAGCCGTGAGTATGGTCAATGCAGGTGTAAAGTGACTCCACGTCAGCCACCACAAAGATGGTCTCATGTTCCACAAGGATGCCGTCAACCCGTGCCAGAACGTCCGTTGTGTCACGAACAAAAGATGGCAGGGTCTCTACAAGGTTTCAAATAAAAATCAATAAATTTGCAGACCACATCACATAAGCCATCAATTCCCGACACAATAGGACGCCCCGGGGGGTTGAGGGCATCCTTGTGGATCTTAGGTAACAAGTAGAACGTCGGCACCTTTGGATTGGAAACAACCAAACCATCAAGAACTTTCTTGGAGATAATATTGGATTCATAAGCCTCAAATAAAATCTTTTGAAGCTCAATTGAGAAGGAAGCCATGGGATTTGATGTTAATTTAGTATAAGTACTTGAATCCCTAAGTTGCCGAAAGGCTTCACGTTCATACTTATCACAAGGCCAGACGACAATGTTCCCTCCCTTGTCTGCAGATTTAAAGACAACGTCAGGAAGAGCCCGCAACTGCTGGATTGCCTGACGCTGTTTCAATGTTAAATTATCAAATCTCTTTCTAGTGGATAATTTCTTAAAATCATCCATGACGAGTTTTGTAAAAATCTCGATAGCTGGACTCAGAGACAAGGGAGGGAACCTAGCCGATCTGGGCAATAATGCGACAGGGAACCTACTTGTCTGGGGTGCTGCCTGTTCCTCAAGTAGGTCTTCAAGATCATGTAAGGCTTCCATCTCAAGAGTATTCAAAGATGCCGACGTTTGACCACGATGATGTAATTTTCTCAATAATAATTTACGAGAAAATAATTGTAAATCTTTCAAAGCTGTAAAAAAATTAAATTGGTAAGTAGGTGAAAACGAAAGACCTCTGCTGAGTATATCAATCTGTGCCTCAGTCAAAACATGTTGAGAGAGGTTCAATACCTGTGGTTTATTACGAGATCCATTTTGAGTAGACCTCCCACTCGACGTCTTGCTCTTTGTAAATTGGCGTATGTAGCATGCATGTAGTATATATGTAGTATGTATGTAGCATGCATGTAGTATGTATGTAGTATGTATGTAGCATGTAGTATGTATGTAGCATGCATGTAGTATATATGTAGTATGTATGTAGCATGTAGTATGTATGTAGCATGCATGTAGTATGTATGTAGTATATATGTGGTATGTATGTAGCATGTAGTATGTAGCATGCATGTAGTATGTATGTAGTATATATGTGGTATGTATGTAGCATGCAGTATGTATGTAGTATGTATGTAGTATGTATGTAGCATGTAGTATGTATGTAGCATGCATGTAGTATATATGTAGTATGTATGTAGCATGCATGTAGTATGTATGTAGTATGTATGTAGCATGCATGTAGTATACATGTAGTATGTATGTAGCATGTATTATGTATGTAGCATGCATGTAGTATGTATGTAGTATGTATGTAGCATGCATGTAGTATATATGTAGTATGTATGTAGCATGCATGTAGTATGTATGTAGTATGTATGTAGTATGTATGTAGCATGTAGTATGTATGTAGCATGCATGTAGTATATATGTAGTATGTATGTAGTATGTATGTAGCATGTAGTATGTATGTAGCATGCATGTAGTATGTATGTAGTATATATGTGGTATGTATGTAGCATGTAGTATGTAGCATGCATGTAGTATGTATGTAGTATATATGTGGTATGTATGTAGCCTGTAGTATGTATGTAGCATGCATGTAGTATGTATGTAGCATGTAGTATGTATGTAGCATGCATGTAGTATATATGTAGTATGTATGTAGCATGCATGTAGTATGTATGTAGTATGCATGTAGCATGTAGTATGTATGTAGCATGCATGTAGTATATATGTAGTATGTATGTAGCATGTAGTATGTATGTAGCATGCATGTAGTATATATGTAGTATGTATGTAGTATGTATGTAGCATGTAGTATGTATGTAGCATGCATGTAGTATGTATGTATGTAGTATTTTTTTTTTTTTTTACATTTAACACATTAGCCGGATGATGGGACTACTACTGTCCCATCATTGGCTAATGTGTCAATCACTGTCATGGTAGAAGGCATCGCCCGATGGGACTTGTAGTCCCATCGGACGATGCCTGCACAGACCCCCGGACATCAGCACAACCCCACCGGCAGGCCGGCACAGCCCCCCGGCAGGCCGGTACAGACCCCCACAGGGTGCACAGACCCCGGGCAGTCCGCACAGCCCACCGGCAGGCCGGCACAGACCCCCGGCAGGCCGGCAGAGACCCCCGGAAGGCCCGTACAGACCCCCGAGAGGCTGTACAAGGGCAGGAAAGGGTTTTTCCAATTCCGATACCGGAAGTCTCATAGACTTGAATGGGACTTCCGGTATCGGCATCGGCAATACCGATACTTTTTTTAAAGATCGGCCGATCCATTCCGATCCGATATTTTGAAGTATCGGACGGTATCGCTCAACTCTATTCAGGAGGCTATATGTGAGTGCTCATACTGTATATAGGAGGCTATATGGGGACTCACACTGTATATAGGAAGCGATGTGCAGGCTCATACCGTATATAGGAGACTATATGCGGCCTCATACTGTATATAGAAGGCTATATGCGGCCTCATACTGTATACAGGAGGCTATGTGGGCTCATACTGTATACAGGAGGCTATATGTGGGTGCTCATACTGTATATAGGAGGCTATATGTGGCCTCATACTGTATATAGGAAGCGATGTGCAGGCTCATACTGTATATAGGAGGCTATGTGGGCTCATATTGTATATAGGAAGCAATGTGCAGGCTCATACTGTATATAGGAGACTATATGCGGCCTCATACTGTATATAGAAGGCTATATGCGGCCTCATACTGTATAAAGGAGGCTATGTGGGCTCATACTGTATACAGGAGGCTATATGTGGGTGCTCATACTGTATATAGGAGGCTATATGTGGCCTCATACTGTATATAGGAAGCGATGTGCAGGCTCATACTGTATATAGAAGGCTATATGGGGACTCATACTGTATATAGGAAGCAATGTGCAGGCTCATATTGTATATAGGAGACTATGTGCAGACTCATACTGTATATAGGAGGCAAATACTGTATTCAGGAGGCTATATGTGGGCTCATACTGTATATAGGAAGCGATTTGCAGGCTCATACTGTTTATAGGAAGCGATGTGCAGCCTCATATTGTTTATAGGAAGCGATGTGCAGGCTCATACTGTACATAGGAGGCTATGTGCAGGCTCATACTGTTTATAGGAAGCAATGCGCAGGCTCATACTGTACATTGGAGGCTATATGTGGGTGCTCATACTGTATATAGGAAGTGATGTACAGGCTCATACTGTATATAGGAGGCTGTGTGCAGGCTCATACTGTATATAGGAGGCAAAAACTGTATTCAGGAGGCTATATGTGGGTGCTCATACTGTATATAGGAGGCTATATGCTGCCTCATACTGTATATAGGAAGCGATGTGCAGGCTCATACTGTATATAGGAGGCTATGTGGGTTCATATTGTATATAGGAAGCAATGTGCAGGCACATACTGTATATAGGAGACTATATGCGGCCTCATACTGTATATAGGAGGCTATATGCCGCCTCATACTGTATATAAGAAGCAATGTGCAGGCTCATACTGTATATAGGAGACTATGTGCAGACTCATACTGTATATAGGAGGCAAATACTGTATTCAGGAGGCTATATGTGGGCTCATACTGTATATAGGAAGCGATTTGCAGGCTCATACTGTTTATAGGAAGCGATGTGCAGGCTCATATTGTTTATAGGAAGCGATGTACAGGCTCATACTGTACATAGGAGGCTATGTGGATGCTCATACTGTTTATAGGAAGCGATGTGCAGGCTCATACTGTACATAGGAGGCTATGTGAATGCTCATACTGTATATAGGAAGCGATGTGCAGGCTCATACTGTAAATAGGGGCTATGTGCAGGCTCATACTGTTTATAGGAAGCAATGCGCAGGCTCATACTGTACATAGGAGGCTATATGCGGCCTCATACTGTATATAGGAAGTGATGTACAGGCTCATACTGTATATAGGAGGCTATGTGCAGGCTCATACTGTATATAGGAGGCAAAAACTGTATTCAGGAGGCTATATGTGGGTGCTCATACTGTATATAGGAGGCTATATGCGGCCTCATACTGTATATAGGAAGCGATGTGCAGGCTCATACCGTACATAGGAGGCTATATGTGGTCTCATACTGTATATAGGAAGCGATGTGCAGGCTCATACTGTATATAGGAGGCTATGTGGGCTCATATTGTATATAGGAAGCAATGTGCAGGCTCATACTGTATATAGGAGACTATGTGCAGACTCATACTGTATATAGGAAGCAATGTGCAGGCTCATACTGTATATAGGAAGCGATGTGCAGGCTCATACTGTATATAGGAGACTATGTGCAGACTCATACTGTATATAGGAAGCGCTGTGCAGGCTCATACTGTATATAGGAGGCTATATGCGGCCTCATACTGTGTATAGGAAGCGATGTGCAGGCTCATACTGTATATAGGAGGCTATATGCGGCCTCATACTGTATATAGGAAGCGCTGTGCAGGCTCATACTGTATATAGGAGGCTATATGCGGCCTCATACTGTATATAGGAAGCAATGTGCAGGCTCATACTGTATATAGGAGACTATGTGCAGACTCATACTGTATATAGGAAGCAATGTGCAGGCTCATACTGTATATAGGAAGCGATGTGCAGGCTCATACTGTATATAGGAGACTATGTGCAGACTCATACTGTATATAGGAAGCGCTGTGCAGGCTCATACTGTATATAGGAGGCTATATGCGGCCTCATACTGTGTATAGGAAGCGATGTGCAGGCTCATACTGTATATAGGAAGCGATGTGCAGGCTCATACTGTATATAGGAGGCTATATGCGGCCTCATACTGTATATAGGAAGCGCTGTGCAGGCTCATACTGTATATAGGAGGCTATATGCGGCCTCATACTGTATATAGGAAGCAATGTGCAGGCTCATACTGTATATAGGAGCCTATATGCGGCCTCATACTGTATATAGGAAGCGATGTGCAGGCTCATACTGTATATAGGAGGCTATATGCGGCCTCATACTGTATATAGGAAGCGCTGTGCAGGCTCATACTGTATATAGGAGGCTATATGCGGCCTCATACTGTATATAGGAAGCGATGTGCAGGCTCATACTGTATATAGGAGGCTATATGCGGCCTCATACTGTATATAGGAAGCAATGTGCAGGCTCATACTGTATATAGGAGACTATGTGGAGACTCATACTGTATATAGGAAGCAATGTGCAGGCTCATACTGTATATAGGAGACTATATGCGGCCTCATACTGTATATAGGAAGCAATGTGCAGGCTCATACTGTATATAGGAGACTATGTGGAGACTCATACTGTATATAGGAAGCAATGTGCAGGCTCATACTGTATATAGGAGTATAGGAGGCTATATGCGGCCTCATACTGTATATAGGAAGCGATGTGCAGGCTCATACTGTATATAGAAGACTATGTGCAGACTCAAACTGTATATAGGAAGCAATGTGCAGGCTCATACTGTATATAGGAGGCTATGTGCAGACTCATACTGTATATAGGAAGCAATGTGCAGGCTCATACTGTATATAGGAGACTATGTGCAGACTCATACTGTATATAGGAAGCGATGTGCAGGCTCATACTGTATATAGGAGGCTATATGCGGCCTCATACTGTATATAGGAAGCAATGTGCAGGCTCATACTGTATATAGGAGGCTATATGCGGCCTCATACTGTATATAGGAAGCAATGTGCAGGCTCATACTGTATATAGGAGACTATGTGCAGACTCATACTGTATATAGGAAGCAATGTGCAGGCTCATACTGTATATAGGAGGCTATGTGCAGACTCATACTGTATATAGGAAGCAATGTGCAGGCTCATACTGTATATAGGAGACTATGTGCAGACTCATACTGTATATAGGAAGCAATGTGCAGGCTCATACTGTATATAGGAGACTATGTGCAGACTCATACTGTATATAGGAAGCGATGTGCAGGCTCATACTGTATATAGGAGGCTATATGCGGCCTCATACTGTATATAGGAAGCAATGTGCAGGCTCATACTGTATATAGGAGGCTATATGCGGCCTCATACTGTATATAGGAAGCAATGTGCAGGCTCATACTGTATATAGGAGGCTATATGCGGCCTCATACTGTATATAGGAAGCAATGTGCAGGCTCATACTGTATATAGGAGACTATGTGCAGACTCATACTGTATATAGGAAGCGATGTGCAGGCTCATACTGTATATAGGAGGCTATATGCGGCCTCATACTGTATATAGGAAGCGCTGTGCAGGCTCATACTGTATATAGGAGGCTATATGCGGCCTCATACTGTATATAGGAAGCAATGTGCAGGCTCATACTGTATATAGGAGGCTATATGCGGCCTCATACTGTATATAGGAAGCAATGTGCAGACTCATACTGTATATATGAAGCGATGTGCAGGCTCATACTGTATATAGGAGGCTATATGCGGCCTCATACTGTATATAGGAAGCAATGTGCAGGCTCATACTGTATATAGGAGGCTATATGCGGCCTCATACTGTATATAGGAAGCAATGTGCAGGCTCATACTGTATATAGGAGACTATGTGCAGACTCATACTGTATATAGGAAGCAATGTGCAGGCTCATACTGTATATAGGAGGCTATGTGCAGACTCATACTGTATATAGGAAGCAATGTGCAGGCTCATACTGTATATAGGAGACTATGTGCAGACTCATACTGTATATAGGAAGCAATGTGCAGGCTCATACTGTATATAGGAGACTATGTGCAGACTCATACTGTATATAGGAGGCTATATGCGGCCTCATACTGTATATAGGAAGCAATGTGCAGGCTCATACTGTATATAGGAGGCTATATGCGGCCTCATACTGTATATAGGAAGCAATGTGCAGGCTC
Organism: Dendrobates tinctorius; assembly: GCF_039654945.1. NCBI lineage: Eukaryota > Metazoa > Chordata > Amphibia > Anura > Dendrobatidae > Dendrobates > Dendrobates tinctorius. The sequence goes on along the minus strand of NW_027361679.1, from coordinate 110,825,927 downwards.
ATACTGTATATAGGAGGCTATATGCGGCCTCATACTGTATATAGGAAGCAATGTGCAGGCTCATACTGTATATAGGAGGCTATATGCGGCCTCATACTGTATATAGGAAGCAATGTGCAGGCTCATACTGTATATAGGAGACTATATGCAGACTCATACTGTATATAGGAAGCGATGTGCAGGCTCATACTGTATATAGGAGGCTATATGCGGCCTCATACTGTATATAGGAAGCGCTGTGCAGGCTCATACTGTATATAGGAGGCTATATGCGGCCTCATACTGTATATAGGAAGCAATGTGCAGGCTCATACTGTATATAGGAGACTATGTGCAGACTCATACTGTATATAGGAAGCGATGTGCAGGCTCATACTGTATATAGGAGGCTATATGTGACCTCATACTGTATATAGGAGACTATGTGCAGACTCATACTGTATATAGGAAGCGATGTGCAGGCTCATACTGTATATAGGAGGCTATATGCGGCCTCATACTGTATATAGGAAGCAATGTGCAGGCTCATACTGTATATAGGAGACTATGTGCAGGCTCATACTGTATATAGGAAGCAATGTGCAGGCTCATACTTTATATAGGAGGCTATATGCGGCCTCATACTGTATATAGGAAGCAATGTGCAGGCTCATACTGTATATAGGAGACTATGTGCAGGCTCATACTGTATATAGGAGGCTATATGCGGCCTCATACTGTATATAGGAAGCGATGTGCAGGCTCATACTGTATATAGGAGGCTATATGCGGCCTCATACTGTATATAGGAAGCAATGTGCAGGCTCATACTGTATATAGGAGACTATGTGCAGGCTCATACTGTATATAGGAAGCAATGTGCAGGCTCATACTTTATATAGGAGGCTATATGCGGCCTCATACTGTATATAGGAAGCAATGTGCAGGCTCATACTGTATATAGGAGACTATGTGCAGGCTCATACTTTATATAGGAGGCTATATGCGGCCTCATACTGTATATAGGAAGCGATGTGCAGGCTCATACTGTATATAGGAGGCTATATGCGGCCTCATACTGTATATAGGAAGCAATGTGCAGGCTCATACTGTATATAGGAGACTATGTGCAGGCTCATACTGTATATAGGAAGCAATGTGCAGGCTCATACTTTATATAGGAGGCTATATGCGGCCTCATACTGTATATAGGAAGCAATGTGCAGGCTCATACTGTATATAGGAGACTATGTGCAGGCTCATACTGTATATAGGAAGCAATGTGCAGGCTCATACTGTATATAGGAAGCAATGTGCAGGCTCATACTGTATATAGGAGGTAATTCAAAAGCAGGAAATATCCAGCTACAGATCCAGGGAAAAATTGTTAAAAACAAAAAATGAAGGAGAGCGATAAAGTGGCGCCTGTGTAAAAGGTTTTGTAACTGCTGCGACTCTAGATACCAACCACAAGGAAATCGAAAGGATTATAAATATTTGTGATAAACTCGCGCTGAAAAAACCAAGATGTGGGAGAAAAGCTAGTCACTTATTAATGAGACAAATAGAAGAATATTTAATAGGTAAAACCTGACAAGAATAAACAATAAACTGCAGTTAGCCCAATCGTGGGGATAAATGGCTGAGAAATAAATAGTGATTAGTGTATCTTAATGAATATATTGTAACTCGCCCAGTACAAAGCTGTGAAAAAAATGGTAGTTAATGGAAATTTTAAGTATTGCACTGAAACAGTTGATTAACCAAGGAGAGATGGCATGTACCCGAATAGAATTCTCCTAGAAGTAAAGGGTTAATATGTACATAGAACACAATTGGGTGAAAATATTAAATGGTCATAAGCAATATGTCCCGGACCTGAAGAAAGAAGCTGAGTTTTCCGAAACGCATTGGTTTCGGCCCTTTTTGCCACCCGTATCTCCATCTAGCAGCAGTTACGCGGCACCACGTGATCCACCGCGTCACACAGGTCCTGCTCCTACTGCACATCTGCCGGGACGCAGCTATCGACCAGAGTGACCGGATCCCTGCCGACAGCTGGAGCGCAGGAGCGCTGGTCTCACACTACACCTCGGCATATCGCCGCATCTCCCAGGTCCGACCTTTACTGCACCAGCCAGAACGCAGTCACCGGATTCTACGCAGACCATCGGAGGTATTGTGAGTAGCAACACTCACATACAACTATATATGGTGAAATCACCTTGTACTGTTCAGCGCGCTATTTCACAGGGCACGAGCCCTCCACTCATTGGAGAAAGTACTTGGTGTATCCGTCATCGGCCGGGGCAGCTCTCCCCAGCTCTCCCCACGGCTATAGACATTGGACTATTTTATGAATGCAGGTTTATACCAAGCATTAACTATGGACTAAGGATATAATCACACTCTTTATGCCGGGACATATTGCTCATGACCATTTAATATTTTCACCCAATTGTGTGTTCTATGTACCTATTAACCCTTTACTTCCTGCCGCTCTTATTTGCAGCCTCTAGGAGAATTCTATTCGGGTACATGCCATCTCTCTTGGTTAATCAACTGTTTGATTGCAAAACTTAATGGAAATAGTAACTACCATTTTTTTTCACAGCTTTGTACTGGGCGAATTGCAATATATTTATTAAGATATACTAATCACTATTTATTTCTCAGCTATTTATCCCCACGATTGGGTTAACTGCAAATTATTGTTTATTCTTGTTAGGTTTTACCTATTACCGTATATACTCGAGTATAAGCCGACCCGAGTATAAGCCGAGGCACCTTCTTTTGCCACGAAAAACTGGGTAAACTTATTGACTTGACTATAAGCCGGGTGTGCATTGACCACTCATCCCTACCGTGATATGCATGGTTCCCCCGTCCCTGTCATTGTATGCATGGCTCCTTATCCCCTATCTTTGTATGTAAGATTCCTGTTAAGAAAAAAAGCATCCTATTTTTCCTGCCTGCGCTCCGTCGGTGGCACTGCATCTTGTTCCGGCCATATAACACGGATAATTCTTGGTAATGACAGTGAATATTTAGAACATTCATTACTGTGCACATTATACACATTATACATTCCTGCAGCTCAGTGGCGTAGCAACTGTTTGTGGCGCCCGGGGCGGTCGAAAAATTTGCCGCCCCTTTGTTCGTTGATATTCCGGATGCATCCGAAGAGCCCACACTACACTCAAAGATCTAATTTTTAGCCTACTACTAACTCTTCTGTTATTATTTCTAAATTTCTAGACTTTCATCTTCTTGCAGTTCTCTCTCTCTCTCTCTCTATATATATATATATGTATGTATTAGCTTGATGACCCTACTGAACCTCCACCACTGCCCCTACACAGACCCACAGTACACTCCCTACAGAGCCCTCATGTTCTCCCCTTGCACAGCCCCCCATGTCCCTCCTACAGAGCCCCCATATTCTCCCATACACAGCCCCATGTCCTCCCATGCACAGCCCCCCATGTCCTCCCCTGAACAGCCCATGTCCTCCCCACAGAGCCCCCCCCATGTCCTCCCCTACAGAGCCCCCCCATGTCCTCCCCTACAGAGCCCCCCATGTCCTCCCTCTACAGAGCCCCCCCATGTCCTCCCCTGCACAGCCCCCCCATGTCCTCCCCTACAGAGCCCCCCCATGTCCTCCCCCTACAGAGCCCCCCCATGTCCTCACCTACAGAGCCCCCCTATGTCCTCTCCCTACAGAGCCCCCCTATGTCCTCTCCCTACAGAGCCCCCCCATGTCCTCTCCCTACAGAGCCCCCATGTCCTCTCCCTACAGAGCCCCCCATGTCCTCTCCCTACAGAGCCCCCCCATGTCCTCCCCTGCACAGCCTCGCCATGGTCACCTATCTGCACAGCCCCCCAATTCCCAGTATCCCTCCTCCCGCCCTCACCTGCCGGTTGCCGGCTCCGTTCAGCAGCGGCGTGCTCTCCCCAGCCTCCTCCAGCTGCTCCCGGCCGGACCACGACACCCTGTTGGCCACATTGGCCATGCTCCGTGCTGTGCGGCCTCTCCGCTTGCTGTTTGGGCATGTGACAGCCGGAGCCTCGGCATATCCCACGGTCATGTGACTGCCAATCTACAGCGCTGCAGCGGGGTCATACCAGGAACGCACGCCCGAGGCATGACGGGTAATGTAGTCCTACAGTGTTACCATAGCAACACGGCTGCTGGGGCCTTTCCTAAAAGCAGCCGAGGAGCTGTCATGCTGTCGCGCCGTCCCCACACACGTGCCGCCTGGGGCGGACTGCCCCCCCCCCACGCTACTCCAGTGCTGCAGCTATGGGTCCCTGTTATCAGCCATTCATAGGCCAGGACCAGCCCTCAACATAAAGGGGACACAATTATAACACTGAGCACAATAGTCAGGGGGCCCGTGAGACCACCCCCTGACATCAGCAGAGACCTGTGCAGTGGCTGAAGAGTTAACCAGCCCTCGGGAATCTGCAGAGCTTCATTATACATCAGTGCCAATGTTCACTGCAGGACTGGCATTGTATTCATGAATCAGATGGCTCAGGATGAACTCCAGGCAAGTATCAGAGACTCCACAGCGGAAACTCCAGATCTCATCCAGGGCTTCCTGGTGCCTGATCAGTAGGCAATGAGGTCCCTGTATCCACAATGATCCTTGGAGAAACAATTGTCCAGCAGACCCAGCACGCCCTATAACTGGTAAAACCATCCTTTTTACCTCCCTGGTGGCTTTGCAGCTCGTTCTGGCTGCCGGAGCCTGCAGCTCTTCCTGTCGAGTGATCACGTGGTACTGCTCATTAAGGTAATGAATATGCGCTCCACGCCTAAGGGAGCAGAGAGGCCTGCAGGCATGTGAGTATGGTGTGCTGGAAGCTGGTGGCCTCTGTGACCTGCTGCTCCCCTCCTCTGCCGGCTTTCTGGGACCGTGACTCATGTATAAGCCAAGGGGGGTGTATTCAGCACAAAAAAAGTGCTAAAAAACTCGGCTTATACACGAGTGTATATGGTAAATATTCTTCTATTTGTCTCATTAATAAGTGACTACCTTTTCTCCCACTTCTTGATTTTTTCGAGTCTATCAAATATTTAAAAACAAAAAATATAGAATCATAGAATCGTAGAGTTTGAAGGGACCTCCTGGGCCATCTGGTCCAACCCCCTGCTCAAATCAGGATTCGCTAAATCATCCCAGTCAGATGTCTGTCCAGCCTCTGTTTGAAGACTTCCATTGAAAAAGAACTCACCACTTCTCGTGGCAGCCTGTTCCACTCATTGATCACTCTATCTGTCAAAAAGTTTTTTCTAATATCTAATCTGTGTCTCCTCCCATTCAGTTTCATCCCATTGCTTCTAGTCTTTCCTTGTGCAAATGAGAATAAAGTTGATCCTTCTACAATGTGACAGCCCTTTAGATATTTGTAGACAGCTATTAAGTCTCCTCTCAGTCTTCTCTTTTGCAAACTAAACAATCCCAAATCCTGCAACCTTTCCTCATAAGACAGGGTTTGCAGACCGGTCACCATTATGGTCGCTCTTTTCTGAACTTGCTCCAGTTTGTTGATGTCTTTTTTAAAATGTGGTGCCCAAAACTGGACACAATATTCCAGATGAGGTCTGACCAAAGAGGAGTAGAGGGAAATAATGACTTCACGTGATCTAGACTGTATGCTTCTGTTAATACATCCTAGAATTGCATTTGCCTTTTTTGCTGCTGCATCACACTGTTGACTCATATTCAGTCTGTGATCTATTAGTATATAGATATATTGAAAAAATGTTCGAAAAACCATAAAGAAAATGATGTGTCAGACTTTCTCTTGATGAAATGTATCACTCTGCGGTGGATTAGGCTGTGAAGCTGGTGAAAATACCGGGAGGAGAGGGCTTCAGTGACATGACTACTGAAGACGGAAACACCCTTCAGCAAGTGAAGAAGAGGATGAGGAACAGTTTGAACAACGGGTTTAAGAAGAGGAGGAGGTTGGCCTAACACTTGATCGACTTGTAATCATGGTCATAATGGGCAATGTACTTCATCGATTGGCTGAGGAATAGGACCTCCGTATGGTTCATAAGAAGCAGAACCAGCATCTCTCCATGACTATGTTCATCACTCGAACAAGAGGTTGGTTACGCATTTAGTGGTAGTAAAAGTTACAGATGAGGCTGAAGATACTACTGCCACACCTGAAGAAGCTCCTGATGAAGTGGTGCCAATAGGAGAGCTGTAATGCTCTTCCATGCTGTGCAGTACAGTACTGTACATTCATCCCATTTTCATCACCTTCAATCATCAGTACTACACAGCTAATTCATCATCTTCATCATGTAGAATTTGTTTAAGAACATAAGTAGTGTTTATAAAAAGGTGCAAAAGCTTAATAAGGAACTGGGGCCGATTAATAAGGGACTGGTAATGGTAAATAAGTGTGTGGGAGGGGTTTGTAAATTCTTCAAATATATAAATGCTAAAACAAATGTAAGTTTCTTATTTGGCGGATTTTCAACTATCGTGTTGGAGGTTTAGAATGTAATGCCCGCGATAAGTGGGGGGATCATTGTGTAGGATTGCTGTGGATTATATTCACTTTTTGCAGTGGTTTTGAGGCTCTTTTTAAGGCAGATTCCAGGCAGAATTTAAAACCAATTGGGGGCAATATGAAAATAACACCTGACACCAGATAAAAAGGGGAGAAGTTGACTCAATCTTTGCAATGTATGTCTCTGTGCCACACTAAGCATGGAGGACATAAAGAGAAGATGAGAACTGTGAGGACTTGAGAATCAAAATTATTGAAAGATATCAACAATCTCAAGGTGGGGCGTGGCTATGCCGTGAACGGGAGAGGACGCTGGCTAGGAGAGCTCCTCATCATCCTGCTGGATCCTGGACCCTATATAAGATGTAGTTTGTGACGCCACCTGTGGTATTCGGCAAGGGATAGCCGACGCTGCTTAAAAAGACCGCTGAGGCTGATGGTGATGCAGCAGAGTTGGTACAGCTCTCCACAGGTAGAGCTAAGTCCCAGGGAAATTATATTATAAAAGATGGTGATGATGGATGTAATGCAGGGCTGAGGTGATGTAGGAAATAAACAGGAGAACACAGCGGGGTGCAGTCTTTACGCTTTTACTCACATTTTGAGTTGCAAACCAGGGCACTGAGTACAGATGGTAATGGAGATCCAGCCAGCCTGGAAGCAATTTAGGATCCACTAAGCCAGATGGGTTGGAGGCTTCCTTTCTGCGCTGTCCCATGAGGTCTAAAGCTATGCTCAGTCCTCTGTTCCTTACGGTTCTTTAGTCCTTGCCTGTATGGCAGGCAGCTTGAGCCTTTCACAGGTGTCACTCCTTCGTGGTGGCTCTGGCTCTGGTATGCTGCTGTGCGTTCAGGTGTGTGATGGGGTCAGGAGGCCTGCAGTCTCCTGCCCTCCGGATTTGGCTGCTGGGACTGTTGTACTCGTGCAGCCACGGACTCTGGCGTCCAGTGTCAAGCGTTCTTCGCTGGGGTGAGCTTGGTCACAGCTCCAAACTTAATGTGTATGGCGGTGTAGCACTATAGCACCTTATATTACTTCGTCATATTATAGTAATTTATATCTTGGCATATTTTAGTATACGTAAACTTTCATTTGTATTTATCCCTCATATTTTGCAGTACTCTGCAATTCATCCATAGCACTGCAGTACTTTTTGTAGAACATTATTTCTTGGTTATACTTGTACATTCATTTATTTTCAATGTGCATTGTATGTTTTGTCCTCTAGCACTTTATAGTACTGAATCATTTACAGTGGATTTAATTCTATATCTTGCAATACTTTTCACTTTTGCACAATTTTTGTTTTACAGCACTATAGCACTTTTTAGTGCAATTTTTAGAATATTATGGTAGTACTTTCCACAATATTATTGTCCACACTATGTATTTAACTTACACATTATTAATAGAAAAAAGTTTTTTGAGCGATATATTATATTTAAAATCCCTCTCTCTCTCTCGCTCCAGAATTCTGTTTCTTTAAATCCTACAGCAAGGCTGCTACAACGGATCAGTCATAAAAACGGATCCAGTGCATCAGTTTTTTGCAATATACGCAGGATCCGTCCACTTGACGGATCTGAACACTTTGACGGATTGTGACTGATTGCAAAAGACTGGAGTGTGAAAGGGGCCTTAAGAAGCGAGATGTGGATGAGAAAAGGCGGTGGATCCGTTGCCAACCGTTAATTGACGGAATCCGCCAACGGATCCTCCTTTTTATACTGAGCATGCCCGAATGAATGTCCTTTCATGATATTTAACCCCAAATCCCATTCTGGCAGCTAAATCTCTCTCTCTCTCTCGTGAAACAGGCCTTACTTTAAATTTCATGCACTAGCGTCTAAAGCGGATCCGTACAAAAAACGGATCCAGTTGCATCCGTTTGCCACAAAACGGAAACGGATCCATTTTTGCACACTGGCGGATTTTGACTAACGCCAGAAAACTGAAGTGTGAAACAGGCCTAAGAGAAAGAAAAGACTCAATCAGAGAAGAGGTCACCTATAAGGTACCAGGATGTACATTTTTAGCTATTGGTACTGACTGCGTCTCATCAGTACTATGGTTCCTGTATAGTCCACAGTCTGATAAAGACTGATAACTCCCAGCATCTCCTTACCATTGTTAAGGACATACTGGGAGTTGTAGGTTCGTGAGGTACAAATGTATATGGGCCTGACTTAGAAGGATTCAGCTCATCAGTTATTAATCACATGATGTCATAGACCTAATGGAAAAGGGAAGAATTAGCTGGGTAGAAATGCAAAATGGGCGCCTTCGGCTTCATCTGCCTTGGGCACCCAAAATACTTTGTTTCGGCCCTGGTAACGGATAAAGCAAAATCCTACATGACCTATCAGTGTTCTACGATTTGGGTTGAGGACACTTATTGTATGTGGGCTGGTGAATTTTGTGTGCCAGGGCTGCTTTTTAGTCCCAACTCGGCCCTGAATCCCCTCGTGTATCTGAATGGGAGGAAGAGTGTGAACTTGTGCTAATTGTGCAGTCACACTTTGTCATCTCTGCTCCGTCCTGTCTTCCAGCGCAGGGTTAAATTGCTCTGACTTCATATCTGGCTTCATGGCTTGATCATAGATGCTGGATCCTGATCCCCAACAAAATCTCACCAACCGAAGATTGTGAAAGAAACACACAAAACACTTTTATTGGATGTTAAATTGACCGAATTTTATTCCAAATCTCATCATTATTATTTCTTTCAGTGTCTGAAATTTAGAATCAGCCAATTACTATGAAAGAGACACTGAAAATGGCAGAACCCCCGACTCACGAAGAATCGTCCTTCAGCACTCAGGAGAGGAAAAACCCCCTGTGGTGGAAACCTCTAGGGAACCATGGCTGCAGGACTGCCCTTCCCTTGGGCTTAGAAGGTTAGTGCCAACATGTAACAGCAAATTGTACCTGAATTTGTACATTGTGTCATATTTGTTTTGGAGAAGCCTAATGCGACCTCTCCAGGCCGTACACATAAAGTGAAGGTGGCGAGTACTGGACGTGAGGGAGATCTGGCTGCAACATCTGTCACCCCATTGATCTGGCTGGCTAGGCGGTATGGCTGATCTGGCTGGCTAGGCGCTATGGCTGATCTGGCTGGCTAGGCGGTGTCCCCTTCCTCCCATTGTGGAGTGATGAAGCTCCAGGTCTCCAGACACATCAAGTATGGCTCCGTCTACGGCTGAATGACTTGTGGTTCTGGAATCTTCTCGTGCATCATAGATGCATGTGTTTATGACATCAGCGCAGTTGCCATAGTTATCACAGGTGTTTTATACTGTGGTTTCATTGGCTAGAAAGTCCCTCTCAGTGTTCCAAAGAATTAACCCTTGAATGACTGGTATTGTGCCTTTCTCCAGAAGCCTGTAAAATAAACTTGTCACTAGACAGGACCATTATCATTATTATATTTTAACCCCTTCCTGCCATCCGACGTACTATCCCATCCATGGGACCTGGGCCCCTATGCCCATGGATGGGATAGTACGTCTCAGCGATCAGCGGCGCCCACGTGGTGAACGCCGCTGATCGTGGCCGGGTGTCAGCTGATTATCACAGCTGACACCCGGCACAATGTGTCAGGGTCACGGACCGCCCCCGACACGTTAACTCCTTGCACACCACGATCAAACATGATCGCGGTGTACCGGGAGTTAAAGGGAAGCATCGGCAGGGAGGGGGCTCCCTCCGTGCTTCCCTGAGCCCCCCACGGCAGCGCAATGTGCAGCGCTTCTGCGGGGGGCTCCTTTCCTCCGGGCCCCCGAATCCAAGATGGCGACGGGGGCCTTCGGGCGCCTGCAGGAAGCTGGCTTCCTCAGTGCCTGCAAAGCGCAGGCATGAGGAAGCCTTCGGCACTGCCTGTGACAGATCGCTGATCTGTCACAGTGATCTGTGATGTGACAGATCAGCGATCTGTCACAGGACAGTGATGTCCCACTTGGGACTATGTAATAAAGTAAAAAAAAATTAAAAAAAAAGTGTAAAAATAATTTTAAAAAAATCGCCAAATAAATTAGTAAAAAAAAAAAATATTCCCCAATAAATTTATTTTTTGAAAATAAAAAAAACAAACAATAAAAGTACACATATTAGGTATCGCCGCGTCTGTAATGACCCGCCCTATAAAACTGTCCCATTAGTTAACCCCTTTAGCGAACCCCTTAAAAAATAAAAATAAAAAACGAAGCAAAAAATAATGATTTATTATCATACCGCCAAACAAAAAGTGTAATAACGCGCAATCAAAAAGACGCATATAAATATCCATGGTACCGCTGAAAACGTCATCTTGTCCCGCAAAAAACGAGCCGCCACACAGCATCATCAGCGAAAAAATAAAAAAGTTATATCTCGCAGAATAAAGTGATGCAAAAATAATTATTTTTTATATAAAATAGTTTTCATTGCATAAAACCGACAAAACATAAAAAAACGACCTAAATGAGGTATCGCTGTAACCGTACTGACCCGAAGAATAAAACCGCTTTATCAATTTTACCGCATGCGGAACGGTGTAAACGCACTCCCCCAAAAGAAATTCATGAAACGCTGGTTTTTGTTCATTCTGCGTCCCAAAAATCGGAATAAAAAGCGATCAAAAAATGTCACGTGCCCGAAAATGGTACCGATAAAAACGTCAACTCGTCCCGCAAAAAATAAGACCTCACATGACTCGGTGGGTCAAAATGCGGAAAAATTATAGCTCTCAATATGTGGTGATGCAAAAACTATTTTTACAATAAAAAGCGTCTTTTAGCGTGCGACAGCTGCCAAACATAAAACATGCGCTGTTGAGTCCCCACTATGAACAGCGAGTCTATCATCAGCATGAAAGCGGCTCAAGCTGCAAAACAGCCAGAGACAGCCACATACCAGACTGAGCACGTCAGAAGGCTCCTAGGAGGACAGAACTGGGCATGCGCTCAAGTGAGGACAAGAAAATAAAATAATTATGAAGAATAATAATCACTATTTAAAGTGATAGCAAGTGTTGAAAGTGAGGGGATAAAACATAATGATGCTGAAATAATTATAGCGGTGTGTATAAACCATTAAAGTGAATATGCCTGACATAGAGTGCAAAGGCACACACATATGTGTCAATTATAAGCACACTATGCAAGCAATAAAAATTTTTTTAACAATTAGCATAATGTGTATGCAGGCTATATGAAAGTGTATGTGCATCATATAACTATAACAACTATATATCATGTCTCTGTTAAAAAACAAATGTACATAAAAATAACACATGGCATTCAATACATACATCAAATGTCATATATCATAAAGTAATTATACACACAATTATGTATAATGCATAATACATAGCACAAATACACAAAGAAAATTGTAAAAAAATAAAAAATGAGTGAAAAAAATATATAAAAAAAACAAATAAAAATGTAAATGAAATAAACAAATGAAAAAAGAAAAAATGAATAAAAATGTGAACAAATAATATGAAATATTGAAGACCCAATGGGTACGAAAAGAGACGTAGATTTCTTGTGAGAGGAGTGTTTCTTCATAAAATCTTGAAACGCCCTCAACAATTAATTCCATGCCAGATCATATATTGTGATGCGAAGATAGAGAACTGGAGTATAAGCACAGGAAAAAATAATTAAAGACAGAAAACTAAAACCAAGACTAAAAAGATACCCATACGATTTTTACAGAAAGGACCCAAAACCATTACTCTCATTCAATCATTTTTTTTGATACTCTATATAGGAGGCTATGTGCAGGCTCATACTGTATATAGGAAGCGATGTGCAGGCTCATACTGTATATAGGAGGCTATGTGCAGGCTCATACTGTATATAGGAGGAAAACACTGCATTCAGGAGGCTATATGTGGGTGCTCATACTGTATATAGGAAGCAATGTGCAGGCTCATACTGTATATAGGAGGCTATATGCGGCCTCATACTGTATATAGGAAGCGATGTGCAGGCTCATACTGTATATAGGAGGCAAATACTGTATTCAGGAGGCTATCTGTGGCCTCATACTGTATATGGGAAGCGATGTGCAGGCTCATGCTGTATATAGGAGGCTATATGCGGCCTCATACTTTATGTAGGAGGCTATATGCGGCCTCATACTGTATATAGGAGGCTATATGCGGCCTCATACTGTATATAGGAGGATATATGCGGCCTCATACTGTATGTAGGAGGCTATATGCGGCCGCATATTGTATATAGGAGGCTATATGCGGCCTCATACTGTATATAGGAAGCGAAGTACAGGCTCATACTGTATATAGGAGGCTATATGCGGCCTCATACTGTATATAGGAAGCGATGTGCAGGCTCATACTGTATATAGAAGGCTATATGCAGCCTCATACTGTATATAGGAGGCAAATACTGTATTCAGGAGGCTATATGTGGCCTCATACTGTATATGGGAAGCGATGTGCAGGCTCATACTGTATATAGGAGGCTATATGCGGCCTCATACTGTATGTAGGAGGCTATATGCAGCCTCATACTGTATATAGGAAGCGATGTGCAGGCTCATACTGTATATAGGAAGCAATGTGCAGGCTTATACTGTATATAGGAAGCGATGTGCAGGCTCATACTGTATATAGGAAGCAATGTGCAGGCTTATACTGTATATAGGAAGCGATGTGCAGGCTCATACTGTATATAGGAGACTATGTGGAGACTCATACTGTATATAGGAAGCGCTGTGCAGGCTCATACTGTATATAGGAGGCTATATGCGGCCTCATACTGTGTATAGGAAGCGATGTGCAGGCTCATACTGTATATAGGAGGCTATATGCGGCCTCATACTGTATATAGGAAGCAATGTGCAGGCTCATACTGTATATAGGAGACTATGTGCAGACTCATACTGTATATAGGAAGCGCTGTGCAGGCTCATACTGTATATAGGAGGCTATATGCGGCCTCATACTGTATAATAATAATAATAATAAATTTTATTTTTATAGCGCCGACATATTCCGCAGCACTTTACATTTCAGAGGGGATTTGTACAGACAATAGACATTACAGCATAACAATAATCACATACAGTAGATTATAACAAATACCAAGAGGAGTGAGGGCCCTGCTCGCAAGCTTACAGTCTATGAGGAAAGAGGGAGACACGAAAGGTGGGTGGTAACAGTTGCTCTGATTGTATGGACCAGCCATAATGTTAAGTGTGTAACAGTACAGACACAGAGGGCTAATGGATGCATAAAGCATGTGGGAACATGATGCTGGGAACCTGGTTATGGTAAAACTTTTGGCTCTGCCACACAGGGATAGGTTAGGTTAATGTGTTGAGGCGATAGGCCAGTCTGAATAAATGCGTTTTCAGGACACGCTTAAAATTGTGGGGATTGGGGACTAATCGTATTGACCTGGGAAGTGCATTCCAAAGAATTGGCTCGGCACGTGTAAAGTCTTGGAGACGGGAGTGGGAGGTTCTGACTATTGAGGATACTAACCTCAGGTCATCAGCAGAACGGAGGGCGCGGGTAGGGTGGTATACTGAAACAAGGGAGGAGATGTAGGGTGGTGCTGAGCCATGGAGGGCTTTGTGGGTGAGGGTAATAAGTTTATACTGAATTCTGGAGTGGATGGGTAGCCAGTGTAATGACTGGCACAAGGTAGAGGCATCGGTGTAACGATTGGTGAGGAATATGATCCTGGCTGCAGCATTCAAGACAGATTGGAGAGGGGAGAGTTTGGTAAGAGGGAGACCGATTAGAAGAGAGTTACAATAGTCGAGACGAGAATGAATAAGAGAAACAGTAAGAGTTTTTGCAGAGTCAAAAGTAAGAAAAGGTAGAATTCTAGAAATGTTTTTGAGGTGCAGATGACAAGAGCGAGCCAGTGATCGAATGTGGGGGGCAAAGGAAAGCTCGGAATCAAGTATGACCCCAAGACAGCGGGCATGTTGCTGGGGAGTAATAGTGGAACCACACACGGAATTGGCAATGTCGGGTGTAGGTACATTAGTAGCGGGAGGAAACACCAGGAGTTCAGTCTTTGACAGGTTCAGTTTCAGATATAGTGAGGACATGATATTAGACACAGCGTTTAGACAATCGCCAGTGTTTTCTAGAAAGGCTGGCGTGATGTCAGGAGAAGAAGCGTATAATTGGGTGTCATCAGCATAGAGATGGTACTGGAAACCAAATCTACTGATTGTTTGACCAATAGGGGCAGTGTACAAGGAGAAGAGGAGGGGGCCTAGAACCGATCCTTGAGGAACCCCAACAGTAAGGGGAAGGTGAGAGGAGGAGGAACCGGCAAAAGAAACAGTAAAGGAGCGGTCGGAGAGATAGGAGGAGAACCAGGAGAGAACGGTGTCCTTGAGGCCAATGGAATGGAGCATAGTGAGGAGGAGCTGATGATCCACAGTGTCGAATGCTGCAGAGAGATCCAAGAGAATTAGCATGGAGTAATGACCATTTGATTTAGCTGTTAGCAGATCATTAGAGACTTTAGTGAGGGCAGTTTCAGTGGAGTGTAAAGAGCGGAAACCGGATTGGAGAGGGTCGAGAACAGAGTTTTCTGAGAGATAGCGGATAAGACGGGAGTGGACCAGGCGTTCCAGGAGTTTAGAGATGAAGGGAAGATTAGAGACAGGTCTATAGTTAGCGGCACAGTTTTGGTCGAGGGATGGTTTTTTAAGTAGTGGATGTATGATGGCATGCTTAAATGAGGAGGGAAAAATACCAGAAGAGAGAGAGAGGTTAAATATTTTAGTTAGGTGAGGGGTGACAGCAGGGGAAAGGGACTGGAGGAGATGTGACGGAAATGGGTCACTGGTGCAAGTAGTTGGGCGAGAAGATGCAAGGAGCCTGCTTACTTCTTCTTCTGTGACTGGTTCAAAATCAGAGAGTGAGTTAGATGCAGTGGGGGAGGGAGGACAGTGCATGGTATGAGGGGATTTGGAGATAATTTCCTGTCGGATCTGGTCAATTTTTTCTTTGAAGTAATTGGCCAGATCGTCAGCTCGGAGCTCCGTGGTTGGGGCCTGTACTCTTGGATTGAGTAGAGAATGAAAAGTGTCAAAGAGACGTTTCGGGTTATTGGACAATGAGGTGATGAGGGTGTTGAAATAGGTTTGTTTGGAGAGGTGAAGGGCAGTGTTGTATGTTCTAAGCATAAACTTAAAATGGATGAAATCTTCGTGTAGATTGGATTTTCTCCACAGACGTTCGGCGCACCTGGAGCACCGCTGCAGGAAACGTGTTTGCACCGTGTGCCAGGGTTGTCGCCGTCTGTGTTGTGGTGTTCTATTTATAGGGGGTGCAAATTCATCCAGGGCACTTTGACGTGTTTCATTGTAATGCTTCAATGCAGAATCAGGACATGAGAGGGAGGAGATAGGGGCCAATGAAGACTGCAAGTTCTTCAGAAGTTTCTGGGTGTTAATGGCCTGTATGTTTCTATAAGTCTGAACAGTGGGGGTGACCTGAGCAGCCTGGCAGTTCTTTATAGAGAATGAAAGAAGATTGTGGTCAGAGAGCGGGAGAGGGGAGTTTGCAAAATCATCCACTGCACAAAGCCGAGAGAAGACCAAGTCGAGGGAGTTTCCGTCTTCATGCGTTGGAGAATTAGTAAGCTGCGAAAGGCCAAATGAGGAGGTTAGAGATAAAAGGTGAGTAGCAGATGGGGAGAGGGGAAGAGCAATGGGGATGTTGAAATCTCCCATGATGAGGGTAGGGATGTCACAGGAGAGAAAATGTGGAAGCCAAGTGGCAAAATGATCCAGGAACTGATGGGAGGGGCCGGGAGGACGATACACCACCGCCACTCGCATGGAGAAGGGGGTGTAGAGTCTGACGGCATGGACCTCAAAAGAAGGGAAGACAAGTGAGGGTACTTGAGGGATAACCTGAAAGGTACATTTTGGTGATAGGAGCAGACCAACGCCTCCACCAGCTCTATTGTCTGATCTTGGGGTATGAGAGAAGTGTAGCCCCCCGTATGAAAGAGCAGCAGCAGCGGTAGTATCTGACTGCTGGATCCAGGTTTCAGTAAGAGCCAGGAGGTTAAGAGAATTAGAAAGGAAGAAGTCATGAATGAAGGAGAGTTTGTTACACACTGAGCGAGAATTCCAAAGTGCACAATTAAGAGAGACAGATGGCATGCAGGGAATATTAATAAGATTAGAGGGGTTTCTGAGTGTAGCAGTGGGGGGGTTTGACTTTCTATAACATGGGGGACCAGGGTTGGGAGCAATGTCTCCTGCAACTAGGAGAAGGAGGATAGAAAGAGTGAGCAGATGGTTAAGTGATTTGTGAGAGCGTCTCTGGTGTTGAATGGTGGGACTGCCTGGATCTGTGCAATTTAACAATGTGAAAAGAGCATGAATGCTATACATAGGAGAGGAAAGAAGCGAGGGGCCAATATGGATGGAGTGTGGAGAGTTAATGCCAGGGCGGTGGATGTGTGTGAATGCAGCGGCCAGGATATAAATTACACAAATGCATATGGTATATATTTGTTGTACTCCAAATGTACAGGGAGTAGATGTATATAAATGTCTTACCTGTCTCCTGCCCAGTCTAACTGTCATGTTATAACTGCCAGAAGTACTTTGATACATGTACTTCGATTACATGTGCATAAATGCCACCCCTGCATACATGCTCCCCCTAGCTAGGTCTGAATATATAGGAGGTTAAGGCTAAGTTTTTTTTTTTTTTTTTTGTTTTTTTCTATTTTGGCTCTCTCTTCTCGTTAATCAATCACACTAAATTGAGACACCAGGACCCAATAAAATGTTGTGGTCAAATAAACACATGTCCAGCACTACATGGATCATAAAGCACTTTGAAAAGTTTCTTGACCTCACAACATAAGGGGACAAGCAGAGTAAGTTGAAAAAAACTATATACCAGATATAAGCTTGCAGAGTTAAAAACACATAGATAGCATTCAGGATTAACTGCTTGCTGACATTGAATGGAGACACAGGAGTGGATTCAGAGCAGAGATTGGAAAAGCTGGTTACCAGATATAAGCTTGCAGAGTTGAAAACACATAGATAGCATTCAGGATTAACTGCTTGCTGACATTGAATGGAGACACAGGAGTGGATTCAGAGCAGAGATTGGAAAAGCTGGTTACCAGATATAAGCTTGCAGAGTTGAAAACACATAGATAGCATTCAGGATTAACTGCTTGCTGACATTGAATGGAGACACAGGAGTGGATTCAGAGCAGAGATTGGAAAAGCTGGTTACCAGATATAAGCTTGCAGAGTTGAAAACACATAGATAGCATTCAGGATTAACTGCTTGCTGACATTGAATGGAGACACAGGAGTGGATTCAGAGCAGAGATTGGAAAAGCTGGTTACCAGATATAAGCTTGCAGAGTTGAAAACACATAGATAGCATTCAGGATTAACTGCTTGCTGACATTGAATGGAGACACAGGAGTGGATTCAGAGCAGAGATTGGAAAAGCTGGTTACCTGTATGAAGAGAATAGAGATGCGTGTCACATTCATCCATGTTATAACTGCCAGAAGAACTTTGATACATGTACTTCGATTACATGTGCAAAAATGCCACCCCTGCAATATATACCCCTGTATATAGGAAGCGCTGTGCAGGCTCATACTGTATATAGGAGACTATGTGCAGACTCATACTGTATATAGGAAGCAATGTGCAGGCTCATACTGTATATAGGAGGCTATATGCGGTCTCATACTGTATATAGGAAGCGATGTGCAGGCTCATACTGTATATAGGAGACTATGTGCAGACTCATACTGTATATAGGAAGCACTGTGCAGGCTCATACTGTATATAGGAGGCTATGTGCAGACTCATACTGTATATAGGAAGCAATGTGCAGGCTCATACTGTATATAGGAGGCTATATGCGGCCTCATACTGTATATAGGAAGCAATGTGCAGGCTCATACTGTATATAGGAGGCTATGTGCAGACTCATACTGTATATAGGAAGCAATGTGCAGGCTCATACTGTATATAGGAAGCAATGTGCAGGCTCATACTGTATATAGGAGACTATGTGCAGACTCATACTGTATATAGGAGGCTATATGCGGCCTCATACTGTATATAGGAAGCGCTGTGCAGGCTCATACTGTATATAGGAGGCTATATGCGGCCTCATACTGTATATAGGAAGCAATGTGCAGGCTCATACTGTATATAGGAGACTATGTGCAGACTCATACTGTATATAGGAAGCAATGTGCAGGCTCATACTGTATATAGGAAGCTATATGCGGCCTCATACTGTATATAGGAAGCTATGTGCAGGCTCATACTGTATATAGGAGGCTATATGCGGCCTCATACTGTATATAGGAAGCAATGTGCAGGCTCATACTGTATATAGGAGACTATGTGGAGACTCATACTGTATATAGGAAGCAATGTGCAGGCTCATACTGTATATAGGAGGTAATTCAAAAGCAGGAAATATCCAGCTACAGATCCAGGGAAAAATTGTTAAAAATAAAAAATGAAGGAGAGCGATAAAGTGGCGCCTGTGTAAAAGGTTTTGTAACTGCTGCGACTCTAGATACCAACCACAAGGAAATCGAAAGGATTATAAATATTTGTGATAAACTCGCGCTGAAAAAACCAAGATGTGGGAGAAAAGCTAGTCACTTATTAATGAGACAAATAGAAGAATATTTAATAGGTAAAACCTGACAAGAATAAATAATAAACTGCAGTTAGCCCAATCGTGGGGATAAATAGCTGAGAAATAAATAGTGATTAGTATATCTTAATGAATATATTGCAACTCGCCCAGTACAAAGCTGTGAAAAAAATGGTAGTTAATGGAAATTTTAAGTATTGCACTGAAACAGTTGATTAACCAAGGAGAGATGGCATGTACCCGAATAGAATTCTCCTAGAAGTAAAGGGTTAATATGTACATAGAACACAATTGGGTGAAAATATTAAATGGTCATAAGCAATATGTCCCGGACCTGAAGAAAGAAGCTGAGTTTTCCGAAACGCGTTGGTTTCGGCCCTTTTTGCCACCCGTATCTCCATCTAGCAGCAGTTACGCGGCACCACGTGATCCACCGCGTCACACAGGTCCTGCTCCTACTGCACATCTGCCGGGACGCAGCTATCGACCAGAGTGACCGGATCCCTGCCGACAGCTGGAGCGCAGGAGCGCTGGTCTCACACTACACCTCGGCATATCGCCGCATCTCCCAGGTCCGACCTTTACTGCACCAACCAGAGCGCAGTCACCGGATTCTACGCAGACCATCGGAGGTATTGTGAGTAGCAACGCTCACATACAACTATATATGGTGAAATCACCTTGTACTGTTCAGCGCGCTATTTCACAGGGCACGAGCCCTCCACTCATTGGAGAAAGTACTTGGTGTATCCGTCATCGGCCGGGGCAGCTCTCCCCAGCTCTCCCCACGGCTATAGACATTGGACTATTTTATGAATGCAGGTTTATACCAAGCATTAACTATGGACTAAGGATATAATCACACTCTTTATGCCGGGACATATTGCTCATGACCATTTAATATTTTCACCCAATTGTGTGTTCTATGTACCTATTAACCCTTTACTTCCTGCCGCTCTTATTTGCAGCCTCTAGGAGAATTCTATTCGGGTACATGCCATCTCTCTTGGTTAATCAACTGTTTGATTGCAAAACTTAATGGAAATAGTAACTACCATTTTTTTTCACAGCTTTGTACTGGGCGAATTGCAATATATTTATTAAGATATAATAATCACTATTTATTTCTCAGCTATTTATCCCCACGATTGATCTAACTTCAAATTATTGTTTATTCTTGTCAGGTTTTACCTATTACCGTATATACTCGAGTATAAGCCGACCCGAGTATAAGCCGAGGCACCTTCTTTTGCCACGAAAAACTGGGTAAACTTATTGACTTGACTATAAGCCGGGTGTGCATTGACCACTCATCCCTAACGTGGTATGCATGGTTCCCCCGTCGCTGTCATTGTATGCATGGCTCCTTATCCCCTATCTTTGTATGTATGATTCCTGTTAAGAAAAAAAACATCCTATTTACCTGCCTGCGCTCTGTCGGTGGCACTGCATCTTGTTCCGGCCATATAACACGGATGATTCTTGGTAATGACAGTGAATATTTAGAACATTCATTACTGTGCACATTATACACATTATACATTCCTGCAGCTCAGTGGCGTAGCAACTGTTTGTGACGCCCGGGGCGGTCGAAAAATTTGCCGCCCCTTTGGTCGTTTGATATTCCGGAAGCATCCGAAGAGCCCACACTACACTCAAAGATCTAATTTTTAGTCTACTACTAACTCTTCTGTTATTATTTCTAAATTTCTAGACTTTCATCTTCTTGCAGTTCTCTATATATATATATATATATATGTATGTATTAGCTTGATGACCCTACTGAACCTCCACCACTGCCCTGCATAGAGCCGCACCATAAAACAGTGTAAGGAGACCCACGTGTCCTCCCCCTGCACAGACCCACAGTACACTCCCTACAGAGCCCTCATGTTCTCCCCTTGCACAGCCCCCCATGTACCCCCCTGCACAGACCCCCATGTCCTCCCCTACACAGCCTCCCCATGTACCCCCCCAGCACAGCCTCCCATGTCCTCCCCTACACAGCCTCCCCATGTACCCCCCCACACAGCCCCCCCATGTCCCTCCTACACAGCCCCCATATCCTCCCATACACAGCCCCCATGTCCTCCCATGCACAGCCCCCCATGTCCTCCCCTGCACAGCCCATGTCCTCCCCTACAGATCCCCCCATGTCCTCCCCCTACAAAGCCCCCCCATGTCCTCCCCTACAGAGCCCCCCTATGTCCTCTCCCTACAGAGCCCCCTATGTCCTCTCCCTACAGAGCCCCCCATGTCCTCTCCCTACAGAGCCCCCCATGTCCTCTCCCTACAGAGCCCCCCCATGTCATCCCCTGCACAGCCCCCCATGTCCTCTCCCTACAGAGCCCCCCATGTCCTCTCCCTACAGAGCGCCCCATGTCCTCCCCTGCACAGCCCCCCATGTCCTCCCCCTACAGAGCCCCCCCATGTCCTCCCCTGCACAGCCTCACCATGGTCACCTATCTGCACAGCCCCCCAATTGCCAGTATCCCTCCTCCCTCCCTCACCTGCCGGTTGCTGGCTCCGTTCAGCAGCGGCGTGCTCTCCCCAGCCTCCTCCAGCTGCTCCCGGCCGGACCACGACACCCTGTTGGCCACATTGGCCATGCTCCGTGCTGTGCGGCCGCTCCGCTCGCTGTTTGGGCATGTGACAGCCGGAGCCTCGGCATATCCCACGGTCATGTGACTGCCAATCTACAGCGCTGCAGCGGGGTCATACCAGGAACGCACGCCCGAGGCATGACGGTTAATGTAGTCCTACACTGTTACCATAGCAACACGGCTGCTGGGGACTTTCCTAAAAGCAGCCGAGGAGCTGTCATGCTGCCTCGCCGCCCCCTCACACGTGCCGCCTGGAGTGGACCGCCCCCCCCACGCTACTCCAGTGCTGCAGCTATGGGTCCCTGTTATCAGCCATTCATAGGCCAGGACCAGCCCTCAACATAAAGGGGACACAATTATAACACTGAGCACAATAGTCAGGGGGCCCGTGAGACCACCCCCTGACATCAGCAGAGACCTGTGCAGTGGCTGAAGAGTTAACCAACCCTCGGGAATCTGCAGAGCTTCATTATACATCAGTGCCAATGTTCACTACAGGACTGGCATTGTATTCATGAATCAGATGACTCAGGATGAACTCCAGGCAAGTATCAGAGACTCCACAGCAGAAACTCCAGATCTCATCCAGGGCTTCCTGGTGCCTGATCAGTAGGCAATGAGGTCCCTGTATCCACAATGATCCTTGGAGAAACAATTGTCCAGCAGACCCAGCACGCCCTATAACTGGTAAAACCATCCTTTTTACCTCCCTGGTGGCTTTGCAGCTCGTTCTGGCTGCCGGAGCCTGCAGCTCTTCCTGTCGAGTGATCACGTGGTACTGCTCATTAAGGTAATGAATATGCGCTCCACGCCTAAGGGAGCGGAGAGGCGTGCAGGCATGTGAGTATGGTGCGCTGGAAGCTGGTGGCCTCTGTGACCTGCTGCTCCCCTCCACTGCCGGCTTTCTGGGACCGTGACTCGTGTATAAGCCAAGTGGGGTGTATTCAGCACAAAAAAAGTGCTGAAAAACTCGGCTTATACACGAGTGTATATGGTAAATATTCTTCTATTTGTCTCATTAATAAGTGACTACCTTTTCTCCCACTTCTTGATTTTTTCGAGTCTATCAAATATTTAAAAACAAAAAATATAGAATCATAGAATGGTAGAGTTTGAAGGGACCTCCTGGGCCATCTGGTCCAACCCCCTGCTCAAAGCAGGATTCGCTAAATCATCCCAGTCAGATGTCTGTCCAGCCTCTGTTTGAAGACTTCCATTGAAGGAGAACTCACCACTTCTCGTGGCAGCCTGTTCCACTCATTGATCACTCTAACTGTCAAAAAGTTTTTTCTAATATCTAATCTGTGTCTCCTCCCATTCAGTTTCATCCCATTGCTTCTAGTCTTTCCTTGTGCAAATGAGAATAAAGTTGATCCTTCTACAATGTGACAGCCCTTTAGATATTTGTAGACATCTATTAAGTCTCCTCTCAGTCTTCTCTTTTGCAAACTAAACATTCCCAAATCCTGCAACCTTTCCTCATAAGACAGGGTTTGCAGACCGGTCACCAATTCTGGTCGCTCTTTTCTGAACTTGCTCCAGTTTGTTGATGTCTTTTTTAAAATGTGGTGCCCAAAACTGGACACAATATTCCAGATGAGGTCTGACCAAAGAGGAGTAGAGGGAAATAATGACTTCACGTGATCTAGACTGTATGCTTCTGTTAATACATCCTAGAATTGCATTTGCCTTTTTTGCTGCTGCATCACACTGTTGACTCATATTCAGTCTGTGATCTATTAGTATATATATATATTGAAAAAATGTTCAAAAAACCATAAAGAAAATGATGTGTCAGACTTTCTCTTGATGAAATGTATCACTCTGCGGTGGATTAGGCTGTGAAGCTGGTGAAAATACCGGGAGGAGAGGGCTTCAGTGACATGACTACTGAAGACGGAAACACCCTTCAGCAAGTGAAGAAGAGGATGAGGAACAGTTTGAACAACGGGTTTAAGAAGAAGAGGAGGAGGTTGGCCTAACACTTGATCGACTTGTAATCATGGTCATAATGGGCAATGTACTTCATCGATTGGCTGAGGAATAGGACCTCCGTATGGTTCATAAGAAGCAGAACCAGCATCTCTCCATGACTATGTTCATCACTCGAACAAGAGGTTGGTTACGCATTTAGTGGTAGTAAAAGTTACAGATGAGGCTGAAGATACTACTGCCACACCTGAAGAAGCTCCTGATGAAGTGGTGCCAATAGGAGAGCTGTAATGCTCTTCCATGCTGTGCAGTACAGTACTGTACATTCATCCCATTTTCATCACCTTCAATCATCAGTACTACACAGCTAATTCATCATCTTCATCATGTAGAATTTGTTTAAGAACATAAGTAGTGTTTATAAAAAGGTGCAAAAGGTTAATAAGGAACTGGGGCCAATTAATAAGGGACTGGTAATGGTAAATAAGTGTGTGGGAGGGGTTTGTAAATTCTTCAAATATATAAATGCTAAAACAAATGTAAGTTTCTTATTTGGCGGATTTTCAACTATCGTGTTGGAGGTTTAGAATGTAATGCCCGCGATAAGTGGGGGGATCATTGTGTAGGATTGCTGTGGATTATATTCACTTTTTGCAGTGGTTTTGAGGCTCTTTTTAAGGCAGATTCCAGGCAGAATTTAAAACCAATTGGGGGCAATATGAAAATAACACCTGACACCAGATAAAAAGGGGAGAAGTTGACTCAATCTTTGCAATGTATGTCTCTGTGCCACACTAAGCATGGAGGACATAAAGAGAAGATGAGAACTGTGAGGACTTGAGAATCAAAATTATTGAAAGATATCAACAATCTCAAGGTGGGGCGTGGCTATGCCGTGAACGGGAGAGGACGCTGGCTAGGAGAGCTCCTCATCATCCTGCTGGATCCTGGACCCTATATAAGATATAGTTTGTGACGCCACCTGTGGTATTCGGCAAGGGATAGCCGACGCTGCTTAAAAAGACCGCTGAGGCTGATGGTGATGCAGCAGAGTTGGTACAGCTCTCCACAGGTAGAGCTAAGTCCCAGGGCAATTATATTATAAAAGATGGTGATGATGGATGTAATGCAGGGCTGAGGTGATGTAGGAAATAAACAGGAGAACACAGCGGGGTGCAGTCTTTACGCTTTTACTCACATTTTGAGTTGCAAACCAGGGCACTGAGTACAGATGGTAATGGAGATCCAGCCAGCCTGGAAGCAATTTAGGATCCACTAAGCCAGATGGGTTGGAGGCCTCCTTTCTGCGCTGTCCCATGAGGTCTAAAGCTATGCTCAGTCCTCTGTTCCTTACGGTTCTTTAGTCCTTGCCTGTATGGCAGGCAGCTTGAGCCTTTCACAGGTGTCACTCCTTCGTGGTGGCTCTGGCTCTGGTATGCTGCTGTGCGTTCAGGTGTGTGATGGGGTCAGGAGGCCTGCAGTCTCCTGCCCTCCGGATTTGGCTGCTGGGACTGTTGTACCCGTGCAGCCACGGACTCTGGCGTCCAGTGTCAAGCGTTCTTCGCTGGGGTGAGCTTGGTCACAGCTCCAAACTTAATGTGTATGGCGGTGTAGCACTATAGCACCTTATATTACTGGGTCATATTATAGTAATTTATATCTTGGCATATTTTAGTATACGTAAACTTTCATTTGTATTTATCCCTCATATTTTGCAGTACTCTGCAATTCATCCATAGCACTGCAGTACTTTTTGTAGAACATTATTTCTTGGTTATACTTGTACATTCATTTATTTTCAATGTGCATTGTATGTTTTGTCCTCTAGCACTTTATAGTACTGAATCATTTACAGTGGATTTAATTCTATATCTTGCAATACTTTTCACTTTTGCACAATTTTTGTTTTACAGCACTATAGCACTTTTTAGTGCAATTTTTAGAATATTATGGTAGTACTTTCCACAATATTATTGTCTACACTATATATTTAACTTACACATTATTAATAGAAAAAAGTTTTTTGAGCGATATATTATATTTAAAATCCCTCTCTCTCTCTCGCTCCAGAATTCTGTTTCTTTAAATCCTACAGCAAGGCTGCTACAACGGATCAGTCATAAAAACGGATCCAGTGCATCAGTTTTTTGCAATATACGCAGGATCCGTCCACTTGACGGATCTGAACACTTTGACGGATTGTGACTGATTGCAAAAGACTGGAGTGTGAAAGGGGCCTTAAGAAGCGAGATGTGGATGAGAAAAGGCGGTGGATCCGTTGCCAACCGTTAATTGACGGAATCCGCCAACGGATCCTCCTTTTTATACTGAGCATGCCCGAATGAATGTCCTTTCATGATATTTAACCCCAAATCCCATTCTGGCAGCTAAATCTCTCTCTCTCGTGAAACAGGCCTTACTTTAAATTTCATGCACTAGCGTCTAAAGCGGATCCGTACAAAAAACGGATCCAGTTGCATCCGCTTGCCACAAAACGGAAACGGATCCATTTTTGCACACTGGCGGATTTTGACTAATGCCAGAAAACTGAAGTGTGAAACAGGCCTAAGAGAAAGAAAAGACTCAATCAGAGAAGAGGTCACCTATAACAGTGGTTTTCAACCAGTGTTCCGCGGCACACTAGTGTGCCGCGACACATGGTCGGGTGTGCCGCGTGTCCGCATGGCTAATTTACATGCAATGCAAATTAGCCATGTGGAGGCAAGCAGGGAGGCGGGTCGGAGAGGCAGCAGTCTCGTGTTCCTGTGTCGCTTCCTCCCTGACACAGCAGTCAGCGGCGCGGCTGGATGACATCATCATTCAGCCCCGCGGCTGCTGTGCCAGTGAGAGGAAGCTGCCGGTGAGGAGAGGTGAGGGGTGTGTGTGTGTGTGTGTGTGTGTGTCTAGGTGAGAGGTGTGTGTTTGTGTGCGTGTGTAGGTGAGTTGATGGATGTGATGAGAAGCAATGATGGGAGTCATGGAGAAGGCGGTGATGGGGAGAGGGCAATGGAGAAGGCGGTGATGGGGGTGATAAGAAGGCGGTGGTGGGGAGAGGGCAATGATGGGGTTGTCGAAAGGGCAATAATAGGGTGGTGGGGAGAAGGAAATGATGGAGGTAGTGGAATGGGCAATTTCTACATGAAGGGGATTATGATGGGGCATATTACTACAAGAAGGTGATAATGATGGGGCATATTACTAAAAGAAGGGGATAATGATGGGGCATATTACTAAAAGAAAGGGATAATTATGTGGCTCATATACTGCAATATAAAGGGGTACAATGAGAAATACTATGGCCATGAGGCTGGAGTACAAGCGCCAGCTCATATACTATATATATATATGGTATATGCTGATAATTATGTGGCTCATATACGTGGGACTGTATGTATATATGGGAATACTGAGTGAGTAAAAATACATTTAGAATCTATATTATTAACTATATGTATAATATGTACTGTTTAGTGTCATTTTGTGCCATTTTGCTTGGTGGTGTGCCCCGGGATTTTTTACGTATAAAAAGTGTGCCACGGCTCAAAAAAGGTTGAAAATCACTGACCTATAAGGTACCAGGATGTACATTTTTAGCTATTGGTACTGACTGCGTCTCATCAGTACTATGGTTCCTGTATAGTCCACAGACTGATAACTCCCAGCATCTCCTTACCATTGTTAAGGACATACTGGGAGTTGTAGGTTCGTGAGGTACAAATGTATATGGGCCTGACTTAGAAGGATTCATCTCATCAGTTATTAATCACATGACGTCATAGACCTAATGGAAAAGGGAAGAATTAGTTGGGTAGAAATGCAAAATGGGCGCCTTCGGCTTCATCTGCCTTGGGCACCCAAAATACTTTGTTTCGGCCCTGGTAACGGATAAAGCAAAATCCTACATGACCTATCAGTGTTCTACGATTTGGGTTGAGGACACTTATTGTATGTGGGCTGGTGAATTTTGTGTGCCAGGGCTGCTTTTTAGTCCCAACTCGGCCCTGAATCCCCTCGTGTATCTGAATGGGAGGAAGAGTGTGAACTTGTGCTAATTGTGCAGTCACACTTTGTCATCTCTGCTCCGTCCTGTCTTCCAGCGCAGGGTTAAATTGCTCTGACTTCATATCTGGCTTCATGGCTTGATCATAGATGCTGGATCCTGATCCCCAACAAAATCTCACCCACCGAAGATTGTGAAAGAAACACACAAAACACTTTTATTGGATGTTAAATTGACCGAATTTTATTCCAAATCTCATCATTATTATTTCTTTCAGTGTCTGAAATTTAGAATCAGCCAATTACTATGAAAGAGACACTGAAAATGGCAGAACCCCCGACTCACGAAGAATCGTCCTTCAGCACTCAGGAGAGGAAAAACCCCCTGTGGTGGAAACCTCTAGGGAACCATGGCTGCAGGACTGCCCTTCCCTTTGGCTTAGAAGGTTAGTGCCAACATGTAACAGCAAATTGTACCTGAATTTGTACATTGTGTCATATTTGTTTTGGAGAAGCCTAATGCGACCTCTCCAGGCCGTACACATAAAGGTGAAGGCGGCGAGTACCGGACGTGAGGGAGATCTGGCTGCAACATCCGTCACCCCATTGATCTGGCTGGCTAGGCGCTATGGCTGATCTGGCTGGCTAGGCGGTATGGCTGATCTGGCTGGCTAGGCGCTATGGCTGATCTGGCTGGCTAGGCGGTGTCCCCTTCCTCACATTGTGGAGTGATGAAGCTCCAGGTCTCCAGACACATCAAGTATGGCTCCGTCTACGGCTGAATGACTTGTGGTTCTGGAATCTTCTCCTGCATCATAGATGCATGTGTTTATGACATCAGCGCAGTTGCCATAGTTATCACAGGTGTTTTATACTGTGGTTTCATTGGCTAGAAAGTCCCTCTCAGTGTTCCAAAGAATTAACCCTTGAATGACTGGTATTGTGCCTTTCTCCAGAAGCTTGTAAAATAAACTTGTCACTAGACAGGACCATTATCATTATTATATTTTAAAGTTGCCCCAACCAAAGTCTAATAAGTGAGCGCATCTAGAGTTGATGTGTAACAAGCGCAATCATTCCATTAAGCCCTACTAAATGCATAAATGCACAATATGAGAACAGAGCAGTCTCATAAAAAATTAATGATACCAAGGTAAATGCAGTTAGATATGGGATGCTATATAGGGGCTCATACTGTATATAGGAGCTATATGGGGACTCACACTGTATATAGGAGGCAATGTGGTGGCAAACAATGTATTCAGGAGGCTATATGTGAGTGCTCATACTGTATATAGGAGGCTATATGGGGACTCACACTGTATATAGGAAGCGATGTGCAGGCTCATACCGTACATAGGAGGCTATATGTGGCCTCATACTGTATATAGGAAGCGATGTGCAGGCTCATACGGTATATAGGAGGCTATGTGGGCTCATATTGTATATAGGAAGCAATGTGTAGGCTCATACTGTATATAGGAGACTATATGCGGCCTCATACTGTATATAGAAGGCTATATGCGGCCTCATACTGTATACAGGAGGCTATGTGGGCTCATACTGTATACAGGAGGCTATATGTGGGTGCTCATACTGTATATAGGAGGCTATATGTGGCCTCATACTGTACATAGGAAGCGATGTGCAGGCTCATACTGTATATAGAAGGCTATGTGGGCTCATATTGTATATAGGAAGCAATGTGCAGGCTCATACTGTATATAGGAGGCTATGTGGGCTCATATTGTATATAGGAAGCAATGTGCAGGATCATACTGTATATAGGAGACTATATGCGGCCTCATACTGTATATAGAAGGCTATATGCGGCATCATACTGTATACAGGAGGCTATGTGGGCTCATACTGTATACAGGAGGCTATATGTGGCCTCATACTGTATATAGGAAGCGATGTGCAGGCTCATACTGTATATAGAAGGCTATATGGGGACTCACACTGTATATAGGAGGCAAATACTGTATTCAGGAGGCTATATGTGGGCTCATACTGTATATAGGAAGCGATTTGCAGGCTCATACTGTTTATAGGAAGCGATGTGCAGGCTCATATTGTTTATAGGAAGCGATGTGCAGGCTCATACTGTACATAGGAGGCTATGTGGATGCTCATACTGTATATAGGAGGCTATATGCGGCCTCATACTGTATATAGGAAGTGATGTACAGGCTCATACTGTATATAGGAGGCTATGTGCAGGCTCATACTGTATATAGGAGGCAAAAACTGTATTCAGGAGGCTATATGTGGGTGCTCATACTGTATATAGGAGGCTATATGCGGCCTCATACTGTATATAGGAAGCGATGTGCAGGCTCATACCGTACATAGGAGGCTATATGTGGCCTCATACTGTATATATGAAGCGATGTGCAGGCTCATACTGAATATAGGAGGCTATGTGGGATCATATTGTATATAGGAAGCAATGTGCAGGCTCATACTGTATATAGGAGACTATGTGGGCTCATATTGTATATAGGAAGCAATGTGCAGGCTCATACTGTATATAGGATACTATATGCGGCCTCATACTGTATATAGGAGGCTATGTGGGCTCCTACTGTATATAGGAGGCTATATGCAGCCTCATACTGTATATAGGAAGCGATGTACAGGCTCATACTGTAAATAGGGTAAAGTACAAATATATCCCAAATACTGGAAAAAATTCTTCAAAGGCTCAACTCACTGGAAATATAATAGCAAAAAAAGTCTCATAAATGAGCTATTAAGCATCACAAGAGATCAAAATTGGAGTTTTTCAAGCTAAATAATTTATTTAGAATAATTAACAGAGCATAAATGCTAAATGCAAGTTACAGCAGACATAAACACAATATAATTAAACCAGCACCTTGACAGTTAATAAAGTTTTTATCTGTATAAAACATGTAGTTTCTTTGCTTTCCTTTCACAAATAGAATGCATAGTAAACAGCAAACTCCCCATTTACAAAATATGTATGCCCAGATAAGGTTTTGCATACAATAAGTGCCCAGAGTAAACTGCTGAATATAAAGTGCATAAGTGCCTTGTATCAAATAAGCCTGGTAGGCGTTAAGTGTACACAGAGTAAAAACTGTCTATACAAATTCCAGAGTAAGATACAAGGACAGCATTAGAAAGTAACAACTTACATGTGCTGTGTATGTCGCTGTAAAACCTGCCGCCCCTACGCGCGTTACGCCGCAGCTTCCTCAGGAGGCGTGGTTTACAAGTGCCCCGGATCTAGTTTATATAGTGCGGTCAACCAATAAACCGCTTTCCCTAATAAAGCTTGTAAAATTCAGGACCTGCGCTGTAGTGTCCACAATGACGTCAATAGTATCCAGTTCTAAACGTCCACAGCATTATCGGCGCATGCGCTGTTGAGTCCCCACTATGAACAGCGAGTCTATCATCAGCATGAAAGCGGCTCAAGCTGCAAAACAGCCAGAGACAGCCACATACCAGACTGAGCACGTCAGAAGGCTCCTAGGGAGGACAGAACTGGGCATGCGCTCAAGTGAGGACAAGAAAATAAAATAATTATGAAGAATAATAATCACTATTTAAAGTGATAGCAAGTGTTGAAAGTGAGGGGATAAAACATAATGATGCTGAAATAATTATAGCGGTGTGTATGAACCATTAAAGTGAATATGCCTGACATAGAGTGCAAAGGCACACACATATGTGTCAATTATAAGCACACTATGCAAGCAATAAAAATTTTTTTTAACAATTAGCATAATGTGTATGCAGGCTATATGAAAGTGTATGTGCATCATATAACTATAACAACTATATATCATGTCTCTGTTAAAAAACAAATGTACATAAAAATAACACATGGCATTCAATACATACATCAAATGTCATATATCATAAAGTAATTATACACACAATTATGTATAATGCATAATACATAGCACAAATACACAAAGAAAATTGTAAAAAAAAAAAAGAGTGAAAAAAAAATAAAACAAATAAAAATGTAAATGAAATAAAGAAAAAAAGAAAAAATGAATAAAAATGTGAACAAATAATATGAAATATTGAAGACCCAATGGGTACGAAAAGATACGTAGATATCTTGTGAGAGGAGTGTTTCTTCATAAAATCTTGAAACGCCCTCAACAATTAATTCCATGCCAGATCATATATTGCAATGCGAAGATAGAGAACTGGAGTATAAGCACAGGAAAAAATAATTAAAAACAGAAAACTAAAACCAAGACTAAAAAGATACCCATACGATTTTTACAGAAAGGACCCAAAACCATTACTCTCATTCAATCATTTTTTTTTGATACTCTATATAGGAGGCTATGGGCAGGCTCATACTGTATATAGGAAGCTATGTGCAGGCTCATACTGTATATAGGAGGCTATGTGCAGGCTCATACTGTATATAGGAGGTAAACACTGCAATCATGAGGCTATATGTGGGTGCTCATACTGTATATAGGAGGCTATATGCGGCCTCATACTGTATATAGGAAGTGATGTACAGGCTCATACTGTATATAGGAGGTAAACACTGCATTCAGGAGGCTATATGTGGGTGCTCATACTGTATATAGGAAGCGATGTGCAGGCTCATGCTGTATATAGGAGGCTATGTGCGGCCTCATACTGTATGTAGGAGGCTATATGCGGCCTCATACTGTATTTAGGAGGCAATATGCGGCTTCATACTGTATGTAGGAGGCTATATGCGGCCTCATACTGTATATAGGAAGCGAAGTACAGGCTCATACTGTATATAGGAGGCTATATGCGGGCTCATACTGTATATAGGAAGCGATGTGCAGGCTCATACTGTATATAGAAGGCTATATGCAGCCTCATACTGTATATAGGAGACAAATACTGTATTCAGGAGGCTATCTGTGGCCTCATACTGTATATGGGAAGCGATGTGCAGGCTCATGCTTTATATAGGAGGCTATATGCGGCCTCATACTGTATGTAGGAGGCTATATGCGGCCTCATACTGTATTTAGGAGGCTATATGCGGCTTCATACTGTATGTAGGAGGCTATATGCGGCCTCATACTGTAAAAAGGAAGCGAAGTACAGGCTCATACTGTATATAGGAGGCTATATGTGGCCTCATACTGTATATGGGAAGCGATGTGCAGGCTCATACTGTATATAGGAGGCTATATGCGGCATCATACTGTATATAGGAGGCTATATGCGGCCTCATACTGTATATAGGAAGCGATGTGCAGGCTCATACTGTATATAGGAGACTATGTGCAGACTCATACTGTATATAGGAAGCGCTGTGCAGGCTCATACTGTATATAGGAGGCTACATGCGGCCTCATACTGTGTATAGGAAGCGATGTGCAGACTCATACTGTATATAGGAGGCTATATGCGGCCTCATACTGTATATAGGAAGCAATGTGCAGGCTCATACTGTATATAGGAGACTATGTGCAGACTCATACTGTATATAGGAAGCGCTGTGCAGGCTCATACTGTATATAGGAGGTTATATGCGGCCTCATACTGTATATAGGAAGCAATGTGCAGGCTCATACTGTATATAGGAGGCTATATGCGGTCTCATACTGTATATAGGAAGCAATGTGCAGGCTCATACTGTATATAGGAGACTATGTGCAGCCTCATACTGTATATAGGAAGCGATGTGCAGGCTCATACTGTTTATAGGAGGCTATATGCGGCCTCATACTGTATATAGGAAGCAATGTGCAGGCTCATACTGTATATAGGAGGCTATATGCGGCCTCATACTGTATATAGGAAGCAATGTGCAGGCTCATACTGTATATAGGAGACTATGTGCGGTCTCATACTGTATATAGGAAGCAATGTGCAGGCTCATACTGTATATAGGAGACTATGTGCAGACTCATACTGTATATAGGAAGCGATGTGCAGGCTCATACTGTATATAGGAGGCTATATGCGGCCTCATACTGTATATAGGAAGCAATGTGCAGGCTCATACTGTATATAGGAGGCTATATACGGCCTCATACTGTATATAGGAAGCAATGTGCGAATTGCAATATATTTATTAAGATATACTAATCACTATTTATTTCTCAGCTATTTATCCCCACGATTGGGTTAACTGCAAATTATTGTTTATTCTTGTCAGGTTTTACCTATTACCGTATATACTCGAGTATAAGCCGACCCGAGTATAAGCCGAGGCACCTTCTTTTGCCACGAAAAACTGGGTAAACTTATTGACTTGAGTATAAGCCGGGTGTGCATTGACCACTCATCCCTACCGTGGTATGCATGGTTCCCCCGTCGTTGGCACTGCATCTTGTTCCGGCCATATAACACGGATAATTTTTGTTAATGACAGTGAATATTTAGAACATTCATTACTGTGCACATTATACACATTATACATTCCTGCAGCTCAGTGGCGTAGCAACTGTTTGTGGCGCCCGGGGCGGTCGAAAAATTTGCCGCCCCTTTGTTCGTTGATATTCCGGAAGCATCCGAAGAGCCCACACTACACTCAAAGATCTAATTTTCAGCCTACTACTAACTCTTCTGTTATTATTTCTAAATTTCTAGACTTTCATCTTCTTGCAGTTCTCTCTCTCTCTCTCTCTCTCTCTATATATATATATATATATGTATGTATTAGCTTGATGACCCTACTGAACCTCCACCACTGCCCTGCATAGAGCCGCACCATAAAACAGTGTAAGGAGACCCACGTGTCCTCCCCCTGCACAGACCCACAGTACACTCCCTACAGAGCCCTCATGTTCTCCCCTTGCACAGCCCCCCCCATGTACCCCCCTGCACAGACCCACATGTCCTCCCCTACACAGCCTCCCCATGTACCCCCCCAGCACAGCCTCCCATGTCCTCCCCTACACAGCCTCCCCATGTACCCCCCTGCACAGCCCCCCCATGTCCCTCCTACAGAGCCCCCATATTCTCCCATACACAGCCCCCATGTCCTCCCATGCACAGCCCCCCATGTCCTCCCCTGAACAGCCCATGTCCTCCCCTACAGAGCCCCCCCATGTCCTCCCCTACAGAGCCCCCCCATGTCCTCCCCTACAGAGCCCCCCATGTCCTCCCTCTACAGAGCCCCCCCATGTCCTCCCCTGCACAGCCCCCCCATGTCCTCCCCCTACAGATCCCCCCCATGTCCTCACCTACAGAGCCCCCCCATGTCCTCTCCCTACAGAGCCCCCCCATGTCCTCTCCCTACAGAGCCCCCATGTCCTCTCCCTACAGAGCACCCCATGTCCTCTCCCTACAGAGCCCCCCCATGTCCTCCCCTGCACAGCCTCGCCATGGTCACCTATCTGCACAGCCCCCCAATTCCCAGTATCCCTCCTCCCGCCCTCACCTGCCGGTTGCCGACTCCGTTCAGCAGCGGCGTGCTCTCCCCAGCCTCCTCCAGCTGCTCCCGGCCTGACCACGACACCCTGTTGGCCACATTGGCCATGCTCCGTGCTGTGCGGCCTCTCTGCTCGCTGTTTGGGCATGTGACAGCCGGAGCCTCGGCATATCCCAGGGTCATGTGACTGCCAATCTACAGCGCTGCAGCGGGGTCATACCAGGAACACACGCCCGAGGCATGACGGGTAATGTAGTCCTACAGTGTTACCATAGCAACACGGCTGCTGGGGCCTTTCCTAAAAGCAGCCGAGGAGCTGTCATGCTGCCGCGCCGCCCCCACACACGTGCCGCCTGGGGCGGACCGCCCCCCCCCACGCTACTCCAGTGCTGCAGCTATGGGTCCCTGTTATCAGCCATTCATAGGCCAGGACCAGCCCTCAACATAAAGGGGACACAATTATAACACTGAGCACAATAGTCAGGGGGCCCGTGAGACCACCCCCTGACATCAGCAGAGACCTGTGCAGTGGCTGAAGAGTTAACCAGCCCTCGGGAATCTGCAGAGCTTCATTATACATCAGTGCCAATGTTCACTACAGGACTGGCATTGTATTCATGAATCAGATGACTCAGGATGAACTCCAGGCAAGTATCAGAGACTCCACAGCGGAAACTCCAGATCTCATCCAGGGCTTCCTGGTGCCTGATCAGTAGGCAATGAGGTCCCTGTATCCACAATGATCCTTGGAGAAACAATTGTCCAGCAGACCCAGCACGCCCTATAACTGGTAAAACCATCCTTTTTACCTCCCTGGTGGCTTTGCAGCTCGTTCTGGCTGCCGGAGCCTGCAGCTCTTCCTGTCGAGTGATCACGTGGTACTGCTCATTAAGGTAATGAATATGCGCTCCACGCCTAAGGGAGCGGAGAGGCGTGCAGGCATGTGAGTATGGTGTGCTGGAAGCTGGTGGCCTCTGTGACCTGCTGCTTCCCTCCTCTGCCGGCTTTCTGGGACCGTGACTCGTGTATAAGCCAAGGGGGGTGTATTCAGCACAAAAAAAAGTGCTGAAAAACTCGGCTTATACACGAGTGTATACGGTAAATATTCTTCTATTTGTCTCATTAATAAGTGACTACCTTTTTTCCCACTTCTTGTTTTTTTCGAGTCTATCAAATATTTAAAAACAAAAAATATAGAATCATAGAATCATAGAATCGTAGAGTTGGAAGGGACCTCCTGGGCCATCTGGTCCAACCCCCTGCTCAAAGCAGGATTCGCTAAATCATCCCAGTCAGATGTCTGTCCAGCCTCTGTTTGAAGACTTCCATTGAAGGAGAACTCACCACTTCTCGTGGCAGCCTGTTCCACTCATTGATCACTCTAACTGTCAAAAAGTTTTTTCTAATATCTAATCTGTGTCTCCTCCCATTCAGTTTCTTCCCATTGCTTCTAGTCTTTCCTTGTGCAAATGAGAATAAAGTTGATCCTTCTACAATGTGACAGCCCTTTAGATATTTGTAGACAGCTATTAAGTCTCCTCTCAGTCTTCTCTTTTGCAAACTAAACATTCCCAAATCCTGCAACCTTTCCTCATAAGACAGGGTTTGCAGACCGGTCACCATTCTGGTCGCTCTTTTCTGAACTTGCTCCAGTTTGTTGATGTCTTTTTTAAAATGTGGTGCCTAAAACTGGACACAATATTCCAGATGAGGTATGACCAAAGAGGAGAAGAGGGAAATAATGACTTCACGTGATCTAGACTGTATGCTTCTGTTAATACATCCTAGAATTGCATTTGCCTTTTTTGCTGCTGCATCACACTGTTGACTCATATTCAGTCTGTGATCTATTAGTATATATACTGTATATATTGAAAAAATGTTCAAAAAACCATAAAGAAAATGATGTGTTAGACTTTCTCTTGATGAAATGTATCACTCTGCAGTGGATTAGGCTGTGAAGCTGGTGAAAATACCGGGAGGAGAGGGCTTCAGTGACATGACTACTGAAGATGGAAACACCCTTCAGCAAGTGAAGAAGAGGATGAGGAACAGTTTGAACAACGGGTTTAAGAAGAAGAGGAGGTTGGCCTAACACTTGATCGACTTGTAATCATGGTCATAATGGGCAATGTACTTCATCGATTGGCTGAGGAATAGGACCTCCGTATGGTTCATAAGAAGCAGAACCAGCATCTCTCCATGACTATGTTCATCACTCGAACAAGAGGTTGGTTACGCATTTAGTGGTAGTAAAAGTTACAGATGAGGCTGAAGATACTACTGCCTTACCTGAAGAAGCTCCTGATGAAGTGGTGCCAATAGGAGAGCTGTAATGCTCTTCCATGCTGTGCAGTACAGTACTGTACATTCATCCCATTTTCATCACCTTCAATCATCAGTACTACACAGCTAATTCATCATCTTCATCATGTAGAATTTGTTTAAGAACATAAGTAGTGTTTATAAAAAGGTGCAAAAGGTTAATAAGGAACTGGGGCCGATTAATAAGGGACTGGTAATGGTAAATAAGTGTGTGGGAGGGGTTTGTAAATCCTTAAAATATATAAATGCTAAAACAAATGTAAGTTTCTTACTTGGCGGATTTTCAACTATCGTGTTGGAGGTTTAGAATGTAATGCCCGCGATAAGTGGGGGGATCATTGTGTAGGATTGCTATGGATTATATTCACTTTTTGCAGTGGTTTTGAGGCTCTTTTTAAGGCAGATTCCAGGCAGAATTTAAAACCAATCGGGGGCAATATGAAAATAACACCTGACACCAGATAAAAAGGGGAGAAGTTGACTCAATCTTTGCAATGTATGTCTCTGTGCCACACTAAGTATGGAGGACATAAAGAGAAGATGAGAACTGTGAGGACTTGAGAACCAAAATTGTTGAAAGATATCAACAATCTCAAGGTGGGGCGTGGCTATGCCGTGAACGGGAGAGGACGCTGGCTAGGAGAGCTCCTCATCATCCTGCTGGATCCTGGACCCTATATAAGATATAGTTTGTGACGCCACCTGTGGTATTCGGCAAGGGATAGCCGACGCTGCTTAAAAAGACCGCTGAGGCTGATGGTGATGCAGCAGAGTTGGTACAGCTCTCCACAGGTAGAGCTAAGTCCCATGGCAATTATATTATAAAAGATGGTGATGATGGATGTGATGCAGGAAATAAACAGGAGAACACAGCGGGGTGCAGTCTTTACGCTTTTACTCACATTTTGAGTTGCAAACCAGGGCACTGAGTACAGATGGTAATGGAGATCCAGCCAACCTGGAAGCAATTTAGGATCCACTAAGCCAGATGGGTTGGAGGCCTCCTTTCTGCGCTGTCCCATGAGGTCTAAAGCTATGCTCAGTCCTCTGTTCCTTACGGTTCTTTAGTCCTTGCCTGTATGGCAGGCAGCTTGAGCCTTTCACAGGTGTCACTCCTTCGTGGTGGCTCTGGCTCTGGTATGCTGCTGTGCGTTCAGGTGTGTGATGGGGTCAGGAGGCCTGTAGTCTCCTGCCCTCCGGATTTGGCTGCAGGGACTGTTGAACCCGTGCAGCCACGGACTCTGGCGTCCAGTGTCAAGCGCTCTTCGCTGGGGTGAGCTTGGTCACAGCTCCAAACTTAATGTGTATGGCGGTGTAGCACTATAGCACCTTATATTCCTGAGTCATATTATAGTAATTTATATCTTGGGCATATTTTAGTATACGTAAACTTTCATTTGTATTTATCCCTCATATTTTGCAGTACTCTGCAATTCATCCATAGCACTGCAGTACTTTTTGTAGAACATTATTTCTTGGTTATACTTGTATATTCATTTATTTTCAATGTGCATTGTATGTTTTGTCCTCTAGCACTTTATAGTACTGAATCATTTACAGTGGATTTAATTCTATATCTTGCAATACTTTTCACTTTTGCACAATTTTTGTTTTACAGCACTATAGCACTTTTTAGTGCAATTTTTAGAGTATTATGGTAGTACTTTCCACAATATTATTGTCTACACTATATATTTAACTTACACATTATTAATAGAAAAAAGTTTTTTGAGCGAAAAAAATGTTTAAAAAAGTTTTTTGAGCGATATATTTTAGCACTTAGCATTTTTTTTTACATATTTTTTATTTATTTTTTTCTGGTGCTGATATTATACAAATTTTGGCAAGATGTATTGATTTATTTATTGTATGTATTCAGATTTTATATTTTAGCACTTAGCACTTTTTGATATATATTTTTTATTCTATTTTTTGTGTTTATATTATACTAATTTTGGCAAGATGTATTGATATATTTATTATTCAGATTTTTATGTCATCACATTATAATTTGGTATACAATATATATATTTATAATTTTGGCTTTCCATCATTTTTTCATGCTGGATCCGTTTTTTTCTCATAGACTTGTATTAGTGACAGATTTTGACGGATGGCCACACGTTTCATCCGTCGTCCAACGGATCCGTCAGAAAATCTCTGTCCGTCGGCCGGAGACAACGGACAGATGAACGTTTTTTGTGTACGTCGAAAAGTCGGATAGCGACGGATTCCGTCTTTTAAAACTGAGCATGCCCGGAATCATTTTTCTTCCTTTATTTTAACCCCTGCGGCTGCTTTTTCTATTCTGGCACAAAATCCCTCTCTCTCTCTCTCGCTCCAGAATTCTGTTTCTTTAATTCCTACAGCAAGGCTGCTACAACGGATCAGTCATAAAAACGGATCCAGTGCATCAGTTTTTTGCAATATACGCAGGATCCGACCACTTGACGGATCTGAACACTTTGACGGATTGTGAATGATTGCAAAAGACTGGAGTGTGAAAGGGGCCTTAAGAAGCGAGATGTGGATGAGAAAAGGCGGTGGATCCGTTGCCAACCATTAATTGACGGAATCCGCCAACGGATCCTCCTTTTTATACTGAGCATGCCCGAATGAATGTCCTTTCATGATATTTAACCCCAAATCCCATTCTGGCAGCTAAATCTCTCTCTCTCTCTCTCTCTCTCGTGAAACAGGCCTTACTTTAAATTTCATGCACTAGCGTCTAAAGCGGATCCGTACAAAAAATGGATCCAGTTGCATCCGTTTGCCACAAAACGGAAACGGATCCGTTTTTGCACACTGGCGGATTTTGACTAACGCCAGAGAACTGAAGTGTGAAACAGGCCTAAGAGAAAGAAAAGACTCAATCAGAGAAGAGGTCACCTATAAGGTACCAGGATGTAGATTTTTAGCTATTGGTACTGACTGCGTCTCATCAGTACTATGGTTCCTGTATAGTCCACAGTCTGATAAAGACTGATAACTCCCAGCATCTCCTTACCATTGTTAAGGACATACTGGGAGTTGTAGGTTCATGAGGTACAAATGTATATGGGCCTGACTTAGAAGGATTCAGCTCATCAGTTATTAATCACATGATGTCATAGACCTAATGGAAAAGGGAAGAATTAGCTGGGTAGAAATGCAAAATGGGCGCCTTCGGCTTCATCTGCCTTGGGCACCCAAAATACTTTGTTTCGGCCCTGGTAACGGATAAAGCAAAATCCTACATGACCTATCAGTGTTCTACGATTTGGGTTGAGGACACTTATTGTATGTGGGCTGCTGAATTTTGTGTGCCAGGGCTGCTTTTTAGTCCCAACTCGGCCCTGAATCCCCTCGTGTATCTGAATGGGAGGAAGAGTGTGAACTTGTGCTAATTGTGCAGTCACACTTTGTCATATCTGCTCCGTCCTGTCTTCCAGCGCAGGGTTAAATTGCTCTGACTTCATATCTGGCTTCATGGCTTGATCATAGATGCTGGATCCTGATCCCCAACAAAATCTCACCAACTGAAGATTGTGAAAGAAACACACCAAACACTTTTATTGGATGTTAAATTGACCGAATTTTATTCCAAATCTCATCATTATTATTTCTTTCAGTGTCTGAAATTTAGAATCAGCCAATTACTATGAAAGAGACACTGAAAATGGCAGAACCCCCGACTCACGAAGAATCGTCCTTCAGCACTCAGGAGAGGAAAAACCCCCTGTGGTGGAAACCTCTAGGGAACCATGGCTGCAGGACTGCCCTTCCCTTGGGCTTAGAAGGTTAGTGCCAACATGTAACAGCAAATTGTACCTGAATTTGTACATTGTGTCATATTTGTTTTGGAGAAGCCTAATGCGACCTCTCCAGGCCGTACACATAAAGGTGAAGGCGGCGAGTACCGGACGTGAGGGAGATCTGGCTGCAACATCTGTCACCCCATTGATCTGGCTGGCTAGGCGGTATGGCTGATCTGGCTGGCTAGGCGCTATGGCTGATCTGGCTGGCTAGGCGGTGTCCCCTTCCTCACATTGTGGAGTGATGAAGCTCCAGGTCTCCAGACACATCAAGTATGGCTCCGTCTACGGCTGAATGACTTGTGGTTCTGGAATCTTCTCCTGCATCATAGATGCATGTGTTTATGACATCAGCGCAGTTGCCATAGTTATCACAGGTGTTTTATACTGTGGTTTAATTGGCTAGAAAGTCCCTCTCAGTGTTCCAAAGAATTAACCCTTGAATGACTGGTATTGTGCCTTTCTCCAGAAGCCTGTAAAATAAACTTGTCACTAGACAGGACCATTATCATTATTATATTTTAAAGTTGCCCCAACCAAAGTCTAATAAGTGAGCGCATCTAGAGTTGATGTGTAACAAGCGCAATCATTCCATTAAGCCCTACTAAATGCATAAATGCACAATATGAGAACAGAGCAGTCTCATAGAAAATTAATGATACCAAGGTAAATGCAGTTAGATATGGGATGCTATATAGGGGCTCATACTGTATATAGGAGCTATATGGGGACTCACACTGTATATAGGAGGCAATATGGTGGCAAACAATGTATTCAGGAGGCTATATGTGAGTGCTCATACTGTATATAGGAGGCTATATGGGGACTCACACTGTATATAGGAAGCGATGTGCAGGCTCATACCGTACATAGGAGGCTATATGTGGCCTCATACTGTATATAGGAAGCGATGTGCAGGCTCATACTGTATATAGGAGGCTATGTGGGTTCATATTGTATATAGGAAGCAATGTGCAGGCTCATACTGTATATAAGAGACTATATGCGGCCTCATACTGTATATAGAAGGCTATATGCGGCCTCATACTGTATACAGGAGGCTATGTGGGCTCATACTGTATACAGGAGGCTATATGTGGGTGCTCATACTGTATATAGGAGGCTATATGTGGCCTCATACTGTATATAGGAAGCGATGTGCAGGCTCATACTGTATATAGAAGGCTATATGGGGACTCACACTATATATAGGAGGCAAATACTGTTTATAGGAAGCGATATGCAGGCTCATATTGTTTATAGGAAGCGATGTGCAGGCTCATACTGTACATAGGAGGCTATGTGGATGCTCATACTGTTTATAGGAAGCAATGCGCAGGCTCATACTGTACATAGGAGGCTATATGTGGGTGCTCATACTGTATATAGGAGGCTATATGCGGCCTCATACTGTATATAGGAAGTGATGTGCAGGCTCATACCGTGCATAGGAGGCTATATGTGGCCTCATACTGTATATACGAAGCGATGTGCAGGCTCATACTGTATATAGGAGGCTATGTGGGCTCATATTGTATATAGGAAGCAATGTGCAGGCTCATACTGTATATAGGAGACTATATGCGGCCTCATACTGTATACAGGAGGCTATGTGGGCTCATACTGTATATAGGAGGCTATATGCAGCCTCATACTGTATATAGGAAGCGATGTACAGGCTCATACTGTATATAGGATAAAGTACAAATATATCCCAAATACTGGAAAAAATTCTTCAAAGGCTCAGCTCACTGGAAATATAATAGCAAAAATAAGTCTCATAA
This sequence comes from Dendrobates tinctorius, assembly GCF_039654945.1. Taxonomy (NCBI): domain Eukaryota; kingdom Metazoa; phylum Chordata; class Amphibia; order Anura; family Dendrobatidae; genus Dendrobates; species Dendrobates tinctorius. The sequence goes on along the minus strand of NW_027361679.1, from coordinate 110,782,947 downwards.
ATGAGCTATTAAGCATCACAAGAGATCAAAATTGGAGTTTTTCAAGCTAAATAATTTATTTAGAATAATTAACAGAGCATAAATGCTAAATGCAAGTTACAGCAGACATAAACACAATATAATTAAACCAGCACCTTGACAGTTAATAAAGTTTTTATCTGTATAAAACATGTAGTTTCTTTGCTTTCCTTTCACAAATAGAATGCATAGTAAACAGCAAACTCCCCATTTACATAATATGTATGCCCAGATAAGGTTTTGCATACAATAAGTGCCCAGAGTAAACTGCTGAATATAAAGTGCATAAGTGCCTTGTATCAAATAAGCCTGGTAGGCGTTAAGTGTACACAGAGTAAAAACTGTCTATACAAATTCCAGAGTAAGACACAAGGACTGCATTAGAAAGTAACAACTTACATGTGCTGTGTATGTCGCTGTAAAACCTGCCGCCCCTACACGCGTTACGCCGCAGCTTCCTCAGGAGGCGTGGTTTACAAGTGCCCCGGATCTAGTTTATATAGTGCGGTCAACCAATAAACCGCCTTCCCTAATAAAGCTTGTAAAATTCAGGACCTGCGCTGTAGTGTCCACAATGACGTCAATAGTATCCAGTTCTAAACGTCCACAGCATTATCGGCGCATGCGCTGTTGAGTCCCCACTATGAACAGCGAGTCTATCATCAGCATGAAAGCGGCTCAAGCTGCAAAACAGCCAGAGACAGCCACATACCAGACTGAGCACGTCAGAAGGCTCCTAGGAGGACAGAACTGGGCATGCGCTCAAGTGAGGACAAGAAAATAAAATAATTATGAAGAATAATAATCACTTTTTAAAGTGATAGCAAGTGTTGAAAGCGAGGGGATAAAACATAATGATGCTGAAATAATTATAGCGGTGTGTATGAACCATTAAAGTGAATATGCCTGACATAGAGTGCAAAGGCACACACATATGTGTCAATTATAAGCACACTATGCAAGCAATAAAATTTTTTTTAACAATTAGCATAATGTGTATGCAGGCTATATGAAAGTGTATGTGCATCATATAACTATAACAACTATATATCATGTCTCTGTTAAAAAACAAATGTACATAAAAATAACACATGGCATTCAATACATACATCAAATGTCATATATCATAAAGTAATTATACACACAATTATGTTTAATACATAGCACAAATACACAAAGAGAATTGTGAAAAAAATAAAAAATGAGCGAAAAAAATATATAAAAATAAAACAAATAAAAATGTAAATGAAATAAACAAATAAAAAAAGAAAAAATGAATAAAAATGTGAACAAATAATATGAAATATTGAAGACCCAATGGGTACGAAAAGAGCCGTAGATTTCTTGTGAGAGGAGTGTTTCTTCATAAAATCTTGAAACACCCTCAACAATGAATTCCATGCCAGATCATATATTGTGATGCGAAGATAGAGAACTGGAGTATAAGCACAGGAAAAAATAATTAAAAACAGAAAACTAAAACCAAGACTAAAAAGATACCCATACGATTTTTACAGAAAGGACCCAAAACCATTACGCTCATTCAATCATTTTTTTTTTGATACTCTATATAGGAGGCTATGTGCAGGCTCATACCGTATATAGGAAGCGATGTGCAGGCTCATACTGTATATAGGAGGTAAACACTGCATTCAGGAGGCTATATGCGGCCTCATACTGTATATAGGAAGCAAAGTACAGGCTCATACTGTATATAGGAGGCTATATGCGGCCTCATACTGTATATAGGAGGCTATGTGCAGGCTCAACAGTAGTAGTATAGTATAGTAGTCTACAACAGATATTAAACTTGATGAAATTAGGCCTCAGCCTACACCCTGATTGACCCTGGGCTCCAACATCGCCAGTTGCTGTTAAGAAGTGTCTTTGGCATGGGTACTCCCTCCTGCCCAGCCTGGGTCCAGCACGCCTGCTGTTTCCGGGTAGTGTCAACGTCACTTTGCCACCAATACGTTGTCCTGTCGTGTTGCGGTCGGGTTAGCCGAGTCTATGGTGCCTGCAGTTTAGGTGCTTCCTATGTGAGCTGCGGGTTCTGGTAATAAAGGCTGGTTCCGTAGTTCCAATAGGACAAGCACCCCCTGTAGGACTGTGGGTTTCGGTAACTGCGGCAGGCTCGCGGCCTTGCAACTTTGTTTTTCATGGGTACCTTCTGCTAGCCATCCGGGTTCCAGCACCGTCAGCTGGTCCTCGCAAGTTCCATTTGCTCTTGCAGTTTCTGCTACCCATCAGGGTTCCAGCACCGTCAGCTGGTTCTCGGCAATGCCTTTGGCCTAGGTGCCTCCTTCTTGGTATCCGAGTTCCAGCAACGTCTGCTGGTCCTTGGTAGTGCTTTGTAGCACATGTACCTACTGCTTAGTAACCGTGTTCCAGCACCGTCAGCTGGTCCACGGTTGTGCCATTGGCTCTTGTTCCTTCTGCTGCCCTTCCGGGTTCCAGCACCGTCAGCTGGTCCTCGCTAGCTCCATTGACTCTTGCAGCTTCTGCCACCCATCCGGTTTCCAGCACCGTCAGCTGATTCTCGGCAGTGCCTTTGGCCGAGGTGCCTCCTTCTCGGTATCCGAGTTCCAGCAACGTCTGCTGGTCCTTGGTAGTGTTTTGGAGCACAGGTACCTCCTGCTTAGTAACCGTGTTCCAGCACCGTCAGCTGGTCCACGGTTGTGCCATTGGCTCTTGTTCCTTCTGCTGCCCCTCCGGGTTTCAGCACCATCAGCTGGTCCTCGCTAGTTCCATTGGCTTTTGCAGCTTTTGCTACCCATCCGGGTTCCAGCCCCCCCTAGCTGGTTCTCGGCAGTGCCTTTGGCCTAGGTGCCTCCTTCTCGGTATCCGAGTTCCAGCAACGTCTGCTGGTCCTTGGTAGTGCTTTCTAGCACAGGTACCTACTGCTTAGTAACCGTGTTCCAGCTCCGTCAGCTGGTCCACGGTTGTGCCATTGGCTCTTGTTCCTTATGCTGCCCCTCCGGGTTCCAGCACCGTCAGCTGGTCCTCGTTAGTTCCATTTGCTCTTGTTTCTTCTGCTAACCATCCGGGTTCCAGTACTGTCAGCTGGTTCTCAGCAGTTCCTCAGCCTTCTTGTACCTTCTGCTACTTTTCCAAGTTCAAGCTTGGAAATGGTTTTTGGTTCTCACTGTGGATCTCCCTGACGACGACCCTGAAGACGATGACCCTGAAGACCACACCGAAGAAGACCAAAAAGATGACCCTGAAGAAGATGACCAAGAGCTCAAAGAACATGAAGACAACCACCAAGATGCAGAACAACAAGAGACAGAAGACCAAGAAGCAGAAGAACAAAAAGCAGAAGAACCAAAATCAGAAGAACATTAAGCATAAGGCTAAAAATCAGAGCAAAAGATATTATCTAAATTATAAGCAGAAGAAGACTAAGCAGTGTATGGGGGTGAGTCCGTTCCTCCTCGTGGTGCCCCTGGAAAATGCCTGCTGCTGCAGGCCAAACTGAACGCGGACAAATCCTGTTGTAAATCTTTTGTGACAGGCAGAAAGGAAGGTGTAATCTTCAAACTTTTATAGATAACAACTACAGGAATGACTGTCACAAATAAGAATATGATGAAGAAGAATAGGAAGAAGATGAAGAAGTAGAATATGAAGAAGAATAATAGTTGAATAAGAAGAATATGAAGAATGTAAAAAAAAGAATAATAGGAAGAAGGTGAAGAAGAAGAAGAAGATGAATAAGGTGAAGAAGAAGTTGATGAAAAAGATGCTGCTGCTGAGGATCATGAAGGAGAAAGTGTGGGAGAAGTAAAAAAGAAGGTGAAGAGCATGGATGTAGTGAAACATACATATCTGACAAAATATAAAAGAGGTTAACATAGTCAATATCTTTGTAACTCCGAACGTCTTAAAAAAAAAAATAATTCTTGCTATTCCATTTGATTGGGCTAAACCTCTATGCCTTTAATGTCTCCTCCACCTCCCCCAATACTTTCTACATTATTCTTAGTTGTTTTTCTTCATGTAGAATTAACCTACAAGGAAAGAAAGGTTTTTTTTTAATTCCGATATTTCGGTCCCATTGACTTGAATGGGACTTCCGGGATCGGAATCAGCGATACCAGATACTTTTTGGATATCGGCCGATCCAATCCGATCCGATATTTCTCAATATCGGATGGTATCGCTCAACACTACTGACGAGTCGTGACCTGCTTGTTTCTGGAGTTATGTGTCGAAGTGCCCTCTTTTTGTGGGGGAATGGAAGTTGATCCCTCATTAGTCGACACGTGTTGATGGACCTACATGCTTTATTACTACAGTACTTTTAACCATGAATGGTTTAATATGAGGAAGATCCTCATTAAACATTGGAATGTTCTAAACACCGAACCCTCTCTGGGCTCCTCTCGGGGTGACCTGCCCTCCATGACCTCTAAAAATCTAAATGACCTACTGGTTAGGAGCCACTATGTCCCTACTCCTAGGGCACTGTTTGGAACTCGTGGACCCGTTCCAGGCTTTTTTACGTGTGGCCATTGCCTTGCTTGCGCCAATGTCCTGCGCTGCTCCACTTTCACATCCTCTGATGGGGTTAAAACTTTTGACATACGCCGGCGTTTATCCTGTGGTAGCACCAATGTCATTTATTATGCCACGTGTGGCTGCCCCAGGATATACGTCGGGCTTTCCACGAGAGAACTGCGTATACGTGTTCAGGAGTATGTGCGGGACATTGGCGCAGCAAGGTTTGTTTCCGATTCCTCGGATCTGAAGACAATACCTCGTCATTTTAAGGATCATCATAATTGCGAGGCCGGAACACTCAGAGTCCGGGGAATCGATATCCTCCATTTGGGCATACGGGGTGGTGATAATCGGAAGCTACTGGCCCAGATGGAGGCTAGATGGATCATTAGATTTGACACCATGGCGCCTAAAGGCCTAAATGAGTCCTTAAGTTTTGCCTCCTTTTTATAGCGTGTTGTATTCCTTAGTTGGATACCCATCTTTTTAAGTTTGTCCTCTTTTTTGTGTTTTAACTCTTTATTCTTTTTGTAGTTATTTCAGTACTTTTGATGGCTTCAGGACCTTCATCAAGTACCTCTGTGACGTCATATCCATGGCCTAGGCACAGCATTATTGTACCTCTTTTCGCATAATGTACATGTGTATATGTTTTCCATTTTAATGTGTGTGTAATGCTTAACTCTGCCTTTGAATTTTATGTAATGCACAATGTATATTAACATGACTGTACCTAATGGAAGATGATATGTACTTGGGTCACCCTCCCTGGGCTGTGGGGTACTCGGTACCGGGCCGGTCTCTCAGATGGGAATGTCACAGCAGCAGTGACCCGGTCCGTGGCCCTGGGCGCCCATATAAAAGGGGTTGAATTGGGAATAAAATCTATAGATGAATAGTTCGTGACGCCACCAGTGGTGTTCGGCAATTAAGATGTTAAGCCAACGCTGCCTGCAGATCCTCTGGGACTGGTGGTGTGGTGCAGCCAAGATGTTGAAGCTCCCCACAGGTGGAGCTGTAGTCCCAGGGCAGTGTAAAGGGGATGATAACGGGGAGACGAGGATGGTGCAGAAATGTAGCAGTGTTGAGGATGCTGGCGCCGGAATGAATGGAGGACACAAGGGCTTGTAGTTCAAAAGCTTTACTCACAGTCTGTAGTACGTACAGGTGCCTGCCTCCGTGCGGTCTCCTCCGGGTCAGCGGCCCAGGTAACCTCCAAGCAAGATGGAATGCTCCCTTCAAACACTCCGCCAACATGTGCCTTCCTGAACGTCTCCTCTATAGCGCCTTTGAGTGAAGTACTCCCAGTACTGAGTTACACTGGAGTTCCTCCTGTCAGATGTTCCCTAGAACTATACTTGTACGGCAGACAGCTGTAGCCTGCTTCTGGGACTCCTTACTCCTAAGTCCCGGTGTAGGGTTCAGCAGGTTCGCAGGATGCAGTGACGAGACACGAGACTGAGTGTGGTTTGTGGAATAAACTTTTTAACTGTAGCCGCTGGGCTATATTGAGCAAACCAAAACTAGTCCACGCAGGGACTCAACAATCCTAACAACATTTCCTTATTGTAATGCGATTAACCCGGTTTGCCCGGGTGCTATAGGCCACGTATGACCAAACTACGGGTCCTTATCTCCTATATTAAACTTATCCTTCCAGGGGATCTGTTTGGGATCACAAGGGTGGCCGCGCAGGGGTCGCTGATGCGGCTGCCTGGACACCTCTATATTCCGGGACGGAACTGGGCTCGACAGGCCCTGAAGAGGCGATACCGGTGGGGCGCAACAGGCCCTGAAGAAACGATGCCGTTGGGGTGCAACAGGCCCTGAAGAAACGATGCCGGTGGGGTGCAACAGGCCCTGAAGAAACGATGCCGGTGGGGCGCAACAGGCCCTGAAGAAACGATGCCAGTGAGGCGCAACAGGCCCTGAAGAAACGATGACGGTGGGGCGCAACAGGCCCTGAAGAAATGATGCCGGTGGGGCGCAACAGGCCCTGAAGAAACGATGACGGTGGGGCGCAACAGGCCCTGAAGAAACGATAACGGTGGGGCACAACAGGCCCTGAAGAAACGATGACGGTGGGGCGCATCAGGCCCTGAAGAAACTGTGCCGGTGGGGTGCAACAGGCCCTGAAGAAACAGTGCCGATGGGCGCAACAGGTGTCTCCTTGTGGCTCTCGTCTCACCGCGGAGTTATGACGCAGTCTCTAAATATAACTGTTCACCAACCTCTGCTCAGGGTCCCTTGGCAAACCGGACGGGGGCCTCTACGGCCGCCTGTAGCGAGATCGCGTCCCCAGGGGCCGGTGAAGACAGGGCCGCAACTGTGGGAGAAGGCAGGGGGCAGTGTCCTGACCGCTGTAACGGAACGGTCCGTAGTTGCAGCGCTCACTGGAGGTCGCTGACTTGTCACAGCAGGGAGGGAAACAGCAGGGGCGGCTGTATGTGACCGTATCAGGGGAGCGGCCGCCGGTGAAAGTCTCTCACGTGTCACTTGTCGGTGAGTGCGCAGCTTTCCTTTTACAGACCCCTGTCGGTCTCTCCAGAATACACCATCTGCTCCCTCGGTCCTCTCTGTCTCACCCGGCTTCCTGCCTGTTGTCCGGCTCTCTGTCAACTGCCACTTCAGCGCGCCCCCTGCTCCCTTTAAGCTTGCCCCGCCCCCTGCTTCCCTGACAACTTCAGTCAAGTCTCTCCTTTTACTGTCCTCCCAGTATCGTTCCCTCAGGAACCCTGATGGCGGCCCCCTGGGTACCTGCTCATTCACTGTCTGGGAGTCCTCCTCCCCACACTCCTCCACCCTGTAAGCTCGCCAGTCCTCGGGCGAGGGCCTTAGTCTATTGAGCTCGGTCTGTAGGGGTTTCAATGTTTGTTGCCAAATGAATTGATCTTGCTCATATTGTTCGGGGGGTTTGCCGGCTGTTGACCGCTCAGAGCGTCTAAGTTCAAATGGGGTAGAGTCATCAGGGGTGGTGAACATTGGTGGGCTGGTTGGTGCAGGCGGGCTAATTGTGTCAGATGATTCATTACTGCGTGGAGGGCCTCCGGGTCCTGGGAGGCAATCTTCGTCGTCGTCTGGGTCCCAACATACGGAGACTGTTCGGATGTTGACGGGGTAGGCTCCGGTTGCTTCGGGTCGGAGGAAGTACATGGGCGTAACATATTATGATGCACAACACGAGTGGGCAGTGTTTCATCCTCCTCAGGTCGTATTTCGTACACCGATAAGGACTTTCTTCCCAACGCGGCTCCAGTTTGTTTTGGGGGCGTTGATCTAGCACAAGCAACCAGTCCCCACTTTGGAGGTGAGGAGTCGGGGTTGTATTTTTCCCTGGTGCTCCCAGTCTCGGAGCTTGGTGTGTACAATTCGGTGAAGCGTTTGCAGCCGATGACGATGATTTCGGACCCAAGACGACACCCCAGTCCAAGGCTGAGGTTCTTCAGGGTCTAACTCCACCTCCGTGATCCCTTTACCTTCTCGCCCAAACAACAGGGAATAGGGGGTATAGCCAGTCACTCAATGTACCCTATTGTTATAGACCCAAACTAATTCGGAAACATATTCGGGCCAACGGGCCTTCTTGTCACTCTCCAGAGTGCGCAACATCTGAATCAATGTCCGATTAAATCGTTCACAAGCCCCATTCCCTTGTGGGTGATACGGTGTGGTCCGGGATTTGTCAATTCTATAGAGGTGATGTAATTCTTCCATGACTTTTCCCAAAAAGCATACTCCCTGATCAGAATGTATTCGTTGAGGACAGCCGTATACTTGTAAAAAGTTTCTACAATTTGCGGAGGCAGCCGACTCCGCGGTCTGGTCTCGAGTAGGGGTGACCACAGTGAACTTAGTGAAATGATCTACCATAACGAGACAGTGTTCTTATCCCTGAAATGCGGGCCCAATGGTCAAATAATCCACCATCAGGAGCTCAAGAGGCGCTGAGGTCACAATAGTCTGTGTTGCGGCTCGCTGAGCGGGTGGTTTGGCTAATTCCTACAACCGTCAGGTCTGTCAAATTTCGTCCACAACAGCCGGCAAGCGCGGGTGGTAAGCTTTTTGTTGCAGCCATTGCAAAGTTTTTTAGTTCCGAAAAGGGCCCCTTTTTCATGAGCCTCCCGAGCCAATACGTGAAGTTGGGATCCTGGCGTAACCACCTGCCAAACCGTCATTGAGGTTGTTTGTGATGTTATTTTACGATACAATAATCCCTTTCGGATAACCAACCTCTCCCATTGTCGCAGCATAAGCAACAGGTCTTGAGGCAAATTTTGCTGTTGAGAGTCAGTGGGTAATTGTCCAGCGGCGACCCATGTCCTGAGAAGGCCAACCTCTTCGTCTTCTTGTTGCTGCTGTATCCACTTATCCCAGGATTGTTCCAGTATGTCCCTTGGGGTCTCAGATGAAGATATCTTTTCATTGCCAGGTGTGAGCACGGTAGCAGTGAGAGTGAACGGGATTTCCTCCCCTTCCAATTCTTCGTCTCGATCCTGCCCTGGAGTTGTATGTCGAATCCTGGAGAGGGCGTCTGCATGGACATTCTCGGCCCCTCTTTTGTAGATAATATTATAGTTGTACTTCGCCAACCGTGCCACCCATCTTTGTTCCAGAGCCCCCAATTTGGCATTTTCCAGATGAGCCAGCGGGTTGTTGTCAGTTCGCACTACCACCTCGGAGCCCGCTAGGTACTCTGCGAATCTCTCCGTCATAGCCCACACCACTGCGAGGAGCTCGAGCTTAAAGGAGCTGTAATTGTCAGGGTTATGCTCGGAGTCATGGAGTGAGCGACTTCCATATGCGATCAACCTCTCCTGGCCATCCTTAACCTGTGACAACACAGCCCCCAGCCCGTGAAGACTCCCGTCAGTGTGCAAGATGAACGGTTGAGAGAAATCCGCATTAGTCAACACTGGGGCATCCGAGAGTGCAGCCTTGAGGTCTCGGAAGGCCTCTTCCTGAGGCTGTTGCCACTGGATTATTCGCCCATTGGCCCCAGCGGGAGCCCCCTTCAGTAGGTCGTGCAGGGCTCGAGCTCGACATGCAAAATTCTATACGAAGCGACGGTAATATCCGGCTAACCCCAGAAAAGCCCGCACATCTTTCACCGTCTCGGGGGTAGGCCATTCCTGGATAGCAGCAACTTTCTTCCGGGATGGCCTCACACCCTCTGCCGAAATGACATGACCCAGATACTCAATCTGAGAGCGAAATAGGTGGCATTTCTGAGGCTTCACCTTCAACCCGTACTTTTGCAACCGGCTGAGTACCTGTCCCAACCGCTTCAGGTGGTCCTCGAAGGTGGCGGCATAGACAATGATGTCGCCCAGGTAGATCAACGTGGCCTCAAAATTGAGATCTCCCAGACATCGCTCCATCAATCGCTGAGAGGTTCCAGGGGCGTTGGCCATCCCAAACGGCATCCGATTGAACTCAAACAGTCCCATGGGCAATATGAATGCCATCTTGGCCCTATCTTCTTCTGGCATGGGCACCTGCCAGCACCCACTGGCCAAGTCCAGGGTCGAAAAATATGTTGCCTTCCCCAAGGCGGACAGGGATTCTTCTATGCGGGGCAGTGGGTATGAGTCCTTAATAGTGCAAGCTTTCAGTTTACGATAATCCACACAGAATCGTAGTGTACCATCTTTCTTCTGGACCAACACGATTGGGGCCGCCCAGGGGCTTTGACTTTCCCGTATCACCCCTTTTCGCAGCATTTGGGCTAGCAAAGTTTTCACCTCTTGATAGAGTTGTGGCGGAATCTGTCGATATCGTTCCCGGATAGGGGCCGCTCCTGCTGTGGGGATTTCATGAGTGATGGCAGTGGTACACCCAAAATCGTCCTCATGACTAGCAAATACCTCATGGTACTGTCCCAGCAATGATTTTACCTGTGAGAGTTGGGCCGCAGTTAATCCAGAAAGCTCGGCCCGCATCTGCTCCAAAATATTTCGGCTCTTCTCTTGTGCCGAGACTTTGTGGGCCTGTAAGGTTCGTATATTGTTACTTCCCAGGGATCCTTGGGGTTTACTCGTAATTGAACCGCCGGAGCTGGCAGCACTTCTACTAAAGACCTTACTAGCTTGGCCAGTACAGTCTGTGCTTTCAGAACGGTGTCTCGGTCTTCAAGGTTAACGCAGCGTACCAGGACGGCTCCTTTTTGCACGGTAGCCAGGGAACGGACCACCAGTATGCCAGGAGGTAAGCGCTCCGAGTGACACGGCTCCACCTGCACCTCCACGCCCTCCAAGGGTATCGGGGCTCCAATGGGCAGGGACACCACAGTCTGACCAGGAGGTAACACAAGCAGGGGAGTTGCTGGCGTGATGACCTTACCCAAAGCCTCGCCTTCCTGGCGGTCCTGATGTACCTGTGCTCCCCGCACCAGCTGCTGGAATACCTGTCCCTGGGCTGTGCGAGAACCCCACTGCTTCAGTATCCTCTGTGTAGGGTCAATGAGCAGTAGGTTGCCGAACTCTCGTAGCACATTCATGCCTAGGGTGGCGGGGTGTTGCTTATCAGCTTCTCCTTGAGTCAGTACCACCCCTCTGCGACCAAGGGATTTACCGCACAGCGTCACTTGCACCCACACCACCCCGGCAACTGGGACCGACAGTTGGTTGGCAGCTACTAGTCTGATCACGGGCCCCCACTGAGGCCTTGCTACTTCCGGGAAGTTCTGTTGAAAGTACGTTGCGGGCATAGTGGTTACTTGTGACCCCGTGTCCACCAGGCACCGGACGGCCCGGCCCTCCACTTCTGCCCAAACCACCGGACATTTTGCTACCAAATCTTCGGGACTTCCACCACCCCTAGTTGTGGTTTTCGGCTCCGAGCGGCGTACCCCCAGCCCGGAGCCCTTTAGTTTAATGGCCGCCGGGGAGGGTATCTCCCACGCCGCGGACACTCTCGGGCAAAGTGGCCTGGTTCTCCACACTCAAAACACCGGGCCTGTGTGCGCTGACCACCCCGCGGGGAGCGTGATCCCCAAGAGCCGGAGTTAAAGCTAGGTCGTCCAGTCCCGGTCTCGGTTCTTCTCTTTACTTCGGCCAACTCGCCCTTAATACTTTTCAGCTCTTGCTTCATCTCTTCCACCCACTGAGGCTCCTCGACTACACTCGTGGAGGCCTCCACACCTCGGACTTTCCCCACGGGAACTGGCATACCTTGCTTCAGCTCTCGAGCACGTGCCTGACTCCCCACCTCTGCAAAATCTATTCGGGGATTCATTCTGATCTGTTCCCGCAGTGCCTGTTGACTAATGGATCTCACAAACCAGTCACCAGTAAGTCACGTAGGGTAATGTCAACAGGTCCTGCCCCTACCCCATCCTTTCTTTCTATAGCCGTATGCAATTCTTGAAGGACATTCATATACTCTGTGATCGTCTCCCCACATATTTGCATTCAACTAAACAACCGAGTTCTTAACCGGGTCCCCATGGGTCTGGTCTACTATCTGTAACACTTTTTCAAAAGTGTTGCGGTGCCCCGGAGGTTTCAACATCACTGACCTCCGCGCCTCCCCGTCCAGTGCCATGAGTGCCACCTCGGCCTCCACATAAGGGGTCATTGGGTGCATCTGAAAGAGCCCCCGCATCCGCTCTATCCAGCTCCATAACATAGTATTGGAGTCAGAAAATCTAGGCAGGTTGTTCAGCATGGCCCCCAATGATATGCCGGTACGGTGACCCTCATCATTTGTAGAGTGTACAGCTCTACCCTGATCTGGGACACCACTGTCTGTGCTCGGAGACTGCATCCTGCCGACTACGCCAAGTGTAGGGTTCAGCAGGTTCGCAGGATACAGTGACGAGACACGAGACTGAGTGTGGTTTGTGGAATAAACTTTTATAAAACTGTAGCCGCTGGGATATATTGAGCAAACCAAAAGTATTAACAACACACTAGTCCACGCAGGGACTCAACAATCCTAACAACACTTCCTTATTGTAATGCGATTAACCCAGTTTGCCCGGGTGCTATAGGCCACGTATGACCAAACTACGGGTCCTTATCTCCTATATTAAACTTATCCTTCCAAGGGGTCTGTTGGGATCACAAGGGTGGCCGCGTAGGGGTCGCTGATGCGGCTGCCTGGACGCCTCGATATTCCAGGATGGAACTGGGCTCGACAGGCCCTGAAGAGGCGATACCGGTGGGGCGCAACAGGCCCTGAAGAAACGATGCTGGTGGGGCGCAACAGGCCCTGAAGAAACAATGCCGGTGGGGCGCAACAGGCCCTGAAGAAATGATGCCGGTGGGGCGCAACAGGCCCTGAAGAAACGATGCCGGTGGGGAGCAACAGGCCCTGAAGAAACAATGCTGGTGGGGCACAACAGGCCCTGAAGAAACGATGCCGATGGGGCGCAACAGGCCCTGAAGAAATGATGCCGGTGGGGCGCAACAGGCCCTGAAGAAACGATGCCGGTGGGGAGCAACAGGCCCTGAAGAAACAATGCTGGTGGGGCACAACAGGCCCTGAAGAAACGATGCCGATGGGGCGCAACAGGCCCTGAAGAAACGATGAAGGTGGGGTGCAACAGGCCCTGAAGAAACTGTGCCGGAGGGGCGCAACAGGCCCTGAAGAAACGGTGCCGGAGGGGCGCAACAGGCCCTGAAGAAACGGTGCCGATGGGCGCAACAGTTGTCTCCTTGTGGCTCTCGTCTCACTGCGCAGTTATGACACAGTCTCTAAATATAACCGTTCACCAACCTCTGCTCAGGGTCCCTTAGCAAACTGGACGGGGGCCTCTACGGCCGCCTGTAGCGAGATCGCGTCCCCAGGGGCCGGTGATGACAGGGCCGCAACTGTGGGAGAAGGCAGGGGGCAGTGTCCGGAACGGTCCGTAGTCGCAGCGGTCACTGGAGGTCGCCGACTTGTCACGGCTGTATGCGACCGTATCAGGGGAGCGGCCGCCGGTGAAAATCTCTCACGTGTCACTTGTCGGTGAGTGCGCAGCTTTCCTTTTACAGACCCCTGTCGGTCTCTCCAGAATACACCGTCCGCTCCCTCGGTCCTCTCTGTCTCACCCGGCTTCCTGCCTGTTGTCCGGTTCTCTGTCAACTGCCACTTCAGCGTGCCCCCTGCTCCCTTTAAGCTTGCCCCGCCCCCTGTTTCCCTGACAACTTCAGTCAAGTATCTCCTTTTACTGTCCTCCCGGTATCGTTCCCTCAGAAACCCTGTTGGCGGCCCCCTGGGTACCTGCTCATTCACTGTCTGGGAGTCCTCCTCCCCACACCGGCTCACTATCAAGGTTGCTGTTGTGCCCTCAAGTCTTAGATGGGAGTAGTGCATTTACAGCCCACTACTCCTCCGGTGTCTGCTACAGGACCCTTAGTATCCATACAACCTCGGTGACCGGGCCCCGGCCTTGCGCTTAGAACTTCTAGGCAGTGTTCTTTCCTAACCCACGTCCTCTGTTCCCTTTTTCTCCTACGTTCCGTACTAGTCTTTCCTTCTTATGGAGGATCAGGTGTCTATTCAATGTCTGTCTCTCTTTCTTTCCTTTCCCGTGCCAGCAGACCCAGGTCACTGTGATCTGCTGCAGCACTTCCTTCTCCCATCCTTCTCCCAGGGATCTTCTCTCCTCCACACTCCACTGACTGACTGCTGAACTCCTAACCCTTCCCGCTCTTTCATGTATTCTAACTCCACCCGCCTCCCAGCACGTTTCGTGTTCCAAGCAGAGAGCCACCAAAGTGCTCTGCAACACTCCAAGCAGGGAGCCGCAATGTGGCTTTGCTACACTACTTTGTGATGATGGGTGCAGGTGTTGGAGCAAGGTCAGGAGCCTCCAACTTACCTGGATGGTGGGGTACCACACCTCAGGAGGAGGTGCAGTATCTCTGTGGCAACTGAACCCTCAGGGGCGCCACATTCTCCTGCCTTATTGTGTATTCTTTGGGATTCTTTATTGTACCACTTGATGAAATGATTTGTTCCACACCATAATATGCTTAGTATTCTTTATGCATTTATGTGCTTTAATGTTATGAATGAGTCACCGGAGGAGGAAAAAACAAAAATGCAAGCTAAGTCCAGAAAACCGGAGAGGTTAGTAGCTAGCGGATTGCAGACCCCTGATCCTATTCACAACAACTAACAGTAGCCGTGGAGCATTCCTACGGTGGTCCTAGACGCCTCTTCACAGCCGGAGAACTAAATAAGCCTAAAGAAAGAAAGGGGAAATCTAAACTGCCCCAGAGCAGACCCGAAAGCAATAGACAGCCCCCAACATGTGTTGTCGGTGAAAACAGATGAAAACACAAACACAGATAGAAAGACAGGCAGAGCAAACGATGGGGCCCAACTAACTAGATAGGGCAAAAACCCTACCAAAAATGTCCCAACACGTCTGATAGGAAGAACGGCCCTGAATTCACTAGACTTCAAAATCCCTATATCAGCACTCCGATATATTCTGAAGACAGAGCAAAAGAGATTTAACCGATCAGGGACAAAAATGGAAATTCAGCAGAGGCCCAGCCGGGGCTGGCAGAACACAAAACTAAGCACATCAGACAAAATCTCATGGAACAATAACAGAGCAAAACTTAGCTTTAGAAGACAGGAACTGAACTGGAGGCCAGAGCTCAGAGCAGAGAAATCACCAGCAACCCTACAGGGCGTCGGCTGCCTTATATCCACTCAGAGATTCCGGATGTCCAATCGCAATCCACCTGTTCAGGTGACAGGTTTCTCCCATCCAAATCAGTTTCACCACCTCCTTTCACCAGCAGAGGGAGTTCATCGGACATCAAAGGTGAACGAGAAAATGAGCTCACAACACTTTAACCTTTTACTGACTGTGCTATGCAAATGTGGCACCCCCAGTAGTATGGCCGCCACAGTGGCTTTGCCTTCCTCCAGGGAGGGTAATGCCAGGCTTGGAAGCAGTGAAGGGTCTCTCTCGCAGTTAACCTATACATGCAACACAGTTCCACTCCACGCCAGCAGGGGGGATTCTGAACCGTAATTGAAGGAAGGAGTGCTCTCTGAGTGCAAGGAGGAAGTAGTGGTTAGTTAGTGTGAGGAGGGTAAGTGTGCAGACGTGAGGACGAAGCACGGAGATTGAGCGGAGAGGAAAGGCTCATCTCCAGTGAGAGCGCATGAACTGGAGCCTGGTCTCCACGGTTGTATGGATACTAATGGCACTGCAACAGACACCAGAAGAGTAGGAGGCTGTAAATGCACTACCCCCATCCAAGACTCGGAGGCACAACAGCACGGAGTGAGCCAAGAGAGGAATAGCGGCTACAGCTGTCTGCCATACGAGGAGTGATAGTAGAAGAGAATTAGGAGGAACTTCAGTGTAACTCGGTACTAGGAGTACTTCACTCAAATAAGTGCTAGGAAGGAGACTGCACAGCCCATCTGCTGAGAGAGAATCCCTGAGCTGCTTCCAGGCTAGCCTGCTCCGGTACCATCTGTAATCAGGACCCTGGACTGCATTTATCAAGTAAAGGTACAGAAATTGCACCCCGCTGTGTCTTTGTCTGCTTTCTACCCTTCCGGCACCGCTACATCCCCGTGCCAACCACATCTACACTGCCCTGGGACTACAGCTTCACCTGTGGGGAGCTTTTACATCTTTGCTGCACCATACCATCAGTCCCAGCGGATCTGCATGCAGCGTCGGCTTAACACCTCCCTTGCCGAACACCACAGGTGGCGTCACGAACTATTCATTTAATCAATTACATTTCACCATTTCAATTTCCCCATTACTTGGGCGCCCAGGGCCACAGACTGGGTCACCACTGCTGTGACACATCCCGCTGACACCGGCCCGGTACCGAGTACCCCACAGCCCTGGGAGGGTGACCCAATTTGGCGGCACGAACAGGATAACGGAGCCCAGTACCCCCCGGGTCCTGTGTGCCAGAGACTGTTGTGTGCTATAGACTGTGTGCGAAATTGGCACCATTGCTGGAATTATCCCGCTGATTGGCGCGCGCAGGAAGAAAAGGGGCAGGCTTTCATGGGAGGAGCCTGCCACAAAGCACGAAGAAGTGAAGTGCCACGCTGGAAGAGAGGACAGAGCGAGACGTGGGAGGAGCTGAGGCCTAGAGCCCGGAGCATCGGGCCTGCGAAGCGGCCGCCGGTAAGCTCACACATCCCCCGGCCCTGGCTAACGTTAACTAGGGGGGGAAGCGAATGTCTGCGCCACGCAGCAGTGCAGCGGCGGACGCCGCCACCAACCGCTGAGCGCCGCAAGATGATGGATCCAATGTGGCTGCGGCTCCGATAGCTCCCACCGCAGCGGTCCCCATAATGCCGTTGTCCATGCCCTACATACCGGGAGTGGCCTGGCTACTGCAGTACTCGGGTGAGTCACATACCCTGACTGAATTTAAAGAAAGACTGTGCAGTTTGTTTGAGGTGTATCCTCTATCTGAAAGCCAGAAGGTGAACATCCTGATTGGGCAGCTAACAGGTGCAGCACAGAGAGAAGTAAAAGCCTGGCAGGACACTGATAAAGAGACTGTTAAAAAATTCCTGGCTAAGCTAAAAAGCACCTTTGACACTGCAGCTGAAATCAAGATGAAGTTCTTTGGATGTAAACAGAAAGTGCAGGACAGCATAAGGGACTATGGTCTTAACCTGCAGGAGGCGCTGCGAGCAGTTAAACAAATTGATCCTGACAGTGTGAAAGAGGAAGACAAGCTGTTAAAGGAACAGTTCATTGAAGTACTCCTATCCAGTACCCACAGAGTACAGCTGCGCATCATAACCCTACAAGACCCTGACCTGGACTTTGCTGATTTTAAGGACAGGGCTATTCGGGTACTGCAGGAATCAACTGACAGCCATCCAGCACCCCCTAGGCGCCCAGCGATCACTTACCATCAGGAAGTAACATCTTTTCCATCCATCCCTGTGGAGGCTGATGCACAGACTCTGGATAAAGATCCAACTGAAGAGCTGCGTCTTCAGGTCCAGGAGTTGACCAAGGGTATGGCTGCACTTACTAAAACCGTGCAGTCCCTGCAGGTGGCCTCCAAAGAGAAAATCCAGCTTTCTTCCAGTCCAGAGGATGTCCCGTGGCTCCGGAAGAGGAGAACCCCGCCACTCCGAGGGAGGAGCAACGACCGCTATGACCAGGACGGACATCCCATCTGTCGTCGCTGCTACAAGGCAGGTCATCTTGCAAGATTTTGTCCTTTAAATGAGCAACCCCTGGGGCAGAGAGCCAACCCCCAGGAGTAGGACCACAAGGCCCAAGGAACTGGCGAGCCAAGTATGTTGGAGGGAGACCGATCCTTCCAGTGGTGATTGACAGCATCCCCATGAACGCTTTGCTGGACACTGGCTCCCAGGTGACCACTATGCCCTATATCCTTTATAAGAGGTATTGAGCTGACTCTGAACTCACCCGTGGCCCAACTGATGAACTAACAGTAGTTGCCAGTAATGGTCAGTCTTTACCACAAGTGGGATGTAAAGAAATTACTGTTAAAGTGGGGAGGGTGGAGTTGAAATCTCAAGGTCTGATAGTTGTGGATATTGATCGACGAGAATGTAATCCCATGATGACTCTTGGTACAAATGTAATTGAAAACTGTCTGTCCGAGGTTATTGTCTTGTTGCAACAGGTGACTGAGACTGCTGGTTCCAGTGAACAACGAGTCCTGCAGAAGGAGATCAAGACCCTGATGCAAAGACAACAGGTAGAACTCTCTGGCGGAGAGATTGGTAGTGTCAGAGTGAGTGATGCTTTCCCCATTGCAATACCCCTCAGATGTGAAATGCTGATTTGGCAGCCATAGGCCTCAGAGGGAAGGATCACCAAGCATTGGTAGAACCAGTATATTCTGATGGCAGGCCCACTGTCCTGACAGCCAGAGGGGTGGTTGATGTACGTAAAGGGAGACTACCTGTACACCTTTTGAATTGTGGGGAGGAGGAAGCCACAATACCTCAGTACGCCACAGTTGCTAAGCTGCTCACTGTTAGTAATAATGCAATGCAGGCAGCAGAGCCCTTGGTCTCATACGACCAGGTGGAGGACAATGGCTCTGGAAAGCAGCTAGAGAAGTGGTGCCAGCAACTGCAGGTGGGGACTGACTCTACACCTTCATACCAGAAAAATGGGGTTTATAGGGTGACCCAGGAATATGAGCGGGTATTCAGTAAATGTGGCGCCCCCAGGAGTATGGCCGCCACAGTGGCTTTGCCTTCCTACAGGGGAGGGTAATGCCAGGCTTGGAGGCAATGATGGGTCTCTCTCGCAGTCAATCCATACATGCAACACAGTTCCGCTCCAGGCCAGCAGGGGGAACTCTGAACAAGGATTAAGGGAAGGAGTGCTCTCTGAGGGCCAGGAGGAAGGGGAGTTAGTTAGTCTGCGGAGGGTGAAGTGTGCAGACATGTAGAGAGCTGCTGGAGGTTGAGCTAGGAAAGGAGAGCTCCCTCGCAGCAAGCGCACAAGAACTGGAGCCTGGTCTCCACGGCTGTACGGATACTAACGGTCCTACAGCAGATACCAGAGGAGTAGGAGGCTGTAAATGCCCTACTCCCATATAAGACTTGAGGCACAACAGCAGCTTGGATAGAGAGCCAGGACTCCAGAGAAGGGAGTCCCCGAGAGAGGCTACAGCCGTCTGCCGTGCAAGTAAGGTTCTTGGGAACATCTGACAGGAGGAACTTCAGAGTAACTTAGTACAGGAGTGTTTCATTCAAACAAGCACTAGGAAGGAGACTGCACAGCCCATCTGCTGAGAGAGAATCCCTGAGTTGCTTCCAGGCTAGCTTGCTCCGTTACCATCTGTAATCAGGACCCTGGACTGCAGTTATCAAGTAAAGGTACAGAAATTGCACCCCGCTGTGTCTTGTCTGCTTCCTACCTTTCCGGCACTGCTACATCACCGTGCCATCCACCTCTACGCTGCCCTGGGACTATAGCTTCACCTGTGGGGAGCTTTTACACCCTTGCTGCACCCTACCATCAGTCTCAGCGGATCTGCATGCAGCGTCGGCTTAACACCTCCCCTGCCGAGCACCACAGGTGGCGTCACAAACTATTCCATTCCACTTAAACTACATCACATTCCACCATTACTTGGGACCCAGGGCCACGGACCGAGTCACCGCTGCTGTGACACATCCCACTGACACCGGCCCGGTGCCGAGTACCCCACAGCCCTGGAAGGGCGACCCAATTTGGCATCACGAACAGGATTACGGAGCCCGGTATCCCCGGGTCCTGTGTGCCATAGACTGTGTTTGTGTAAAAGACTGTGTGATATTGGCGCCAATTGCGGCCAATGCTGCGCTGCTTGGCGCGCGCGGGAAGAAAGAGGCGGGCCTTCATGGGCGGAGCCTGCCACAGAGTGCGAAGAAGTGAAGTACTGCGTGGGAAGAGAGGACAGCGCGCGAGAGGAGGAGGAGGTGAGGCCTACAGCCCGGAGCGTCAGGCCTGTGAAGCTCCCGCCGGTAAGCTCCCAGAACCCCCCGGCCCTCGCTAACGTTAACTGGGGGGGGAGAAGATGTCCGCGCCAAACGGCGATGCAGCGGCAGGCGCCGGTGCCAACCCCGCAGCACCGCCAGGAGGAGCGCCTGCCACAGCGGTCTCCATAATGCCGCTATCTATGCCCTATATACCGGGAGTGGCCTGGCTACCGAAGTACTCGGGTGAGTCGCATACCCTGAGTGAATTTAAAGAGAGACTGTGCAGTTTGTTTAAAGTCTACCCTCAGTCTGAAAGCCAGAAAGTGAATATCCTGATTGGACAGCTAACGGGTGCAGCACAGAGAGGAGGTGAAAACCTGGCAGGACACTGATAAAGAGACTGTTGCAAAGATCCTGGCCAAGTTTAGGAGCACCTTTGACATTCGCACTGCAGCTGAAATCAAGATGAGGTTCTTTGGCTGTAAACAGAAGGCGCAGGACAATATCAGGGACTATGCTCTCAACCTGCAGGAGGCGCTGCGAGCAGTTAAGCAAGTTGATCCTGACACTGTAAAGGAGGAAGATAAACTGTTAAAGGAGCAGTTCATTGAAGGACTCCTATCCAGTACCCACAGAGACCAGTTGCGTATTATAACCCAGCAAAACCCTGATCTGAACTTTGCTGATTTTAAGGACAGGGCTATTCGGATACTGCAGGCGTCCACTGACAGCTGTCCAGCGCCCCCTAGGCGCCCAGCGATCACCTACCATCAGGAAGCAACATCTTTTCCTTCCATCCCTGTGGAGGCTGATGCACAGACTCTGGATAAAGATCCAACTGAGGAGCTGCGTCTTCAGGTCCAGGAGTTGACCAAAGAAACGGCTGCACTTACTAAAACCATGAAGTCCCTACAAGTGTCCTCCAAAGAAAAGATGCAGCTTGCTTCTAGTCCATAGGAAGTCCCGTGGCTCCGGAGAAGGAGAACCCCGCCACTTCGAGGAGGAAGCAACGATCGCTATGACCAGGACGGACGTCCCATCTGTCGTCGCTGCTACAGGGTCGGTCATCTTGCCAGATATTGTCCTTTAAACGAGCAACCCCTGGGGCAGAGGGCCAACCCCCAGGAGTAGGATCCCCAGGCCCAAAGAACTGGAGAGCCAAGTATGTGAGAGGGAGACCAATCCTTCCTGTGGTGATTGACGGTATCCGCAAGAACGCTTTGCTGGACACTGGCTCCCAGGTGACCACGATGCCGTACATTCTGTTCAAGAGATATTGGGCTGATTCAGAGCTTACCCATGGCCCAACTGATGAACTGACAGTAGTTGCTAGTAATGGTCAGTCTTTACCGCAGATAGGATGTAAAGAAATTACTGTCAAAGTGGGGCGGGTAGAGCTAAAGTCTCAAGGTTTAATAGTTGTTGATATTGACTGACGTGAATGTAATCCCATGATGACTCTTGGTACAAATGTAATTGAAAACTGTCTGTCCGAGGTTATTGTCTTGTTGCAACAGGTGGCTGAGACTACTGGTTCCAGAGAACGAGTTCTGCAGAAGGAGATCCGAGCACTGATGCAAAGGCAACAGGTAGAACTCTCTGGCAGAGAGATTGGCAGCGTCAGAGTGAGTGATGCTTTTCCCATTGCAATACCCCCCAGATGTGAAATGTTGGTTTGGTGTCGGGCAGCTATAGGTCTTAGAGGGAGAGATTACCAGGCATTGGTAGAACCTGCATACTGCGAGAGCAGGCCCACTGTCCTGACAGCCAGAGGGGTGGTTGACGTACGAAAGGGGAGAGTACCTGTACGCCTTTTGAATTGTGGGGAAGAGGAAGCCACAATACCTCGGTACGCCACAGTTGCTAAGCGGCTCACCGTTAATAACAACTCTTTGCAGGCAGCAGAACCCTTGGTCTCATCCGATCAGGTGGAGGACAATGGCTCTGTGAAGCAGCCAGATGAGTGGTGCCAGCAACTGCAGGTGGGAACTGACTCTACACCTTAATTCCAGAAAAATGGGGTTTACAGAGTGACACAAGAGTATGAGCGGGTATTCAGCAAACACCCACTAGATTTTGGGCATGCAAAAGGGGTTCAACATCATATCCCCACTGGAGACCATCCACCCATAAAGGAGAGGTACAGACCTACAGTATACCCCCAGCACAATACCAGTGTGCTAAGAGTATATTGAGGGAGATGAAGGAGGCAGGGGTCATCAGAGACAGTTGTAGCCCCTGGGCAGCTCCAATAGTGTTTGTAAAGAAAAAACGATGGTACCATGAGAATGTGTGTTGATTACAGGAAAATTAACATCATTACACATAAAGATGCCTACCCATTACCTAGAATTGAGGAATCATTGGCTGCACTTAAAACTGCTAATTACTTTTCCACCTTGGATCTCACTAGTGGATATTGGCAGGTTCCCGTGGCAGAGGCAGATAAGGAGAAAACATCATTTACCACTCCCATGGATCTCTGTGAGTTCAATTATATGCCATTTGGGCTCTGCACTGCTCCAGGAACATTTCAACGGCTGATGGAGTGCTGCCTGGGACACATGAACTTTGAGACGGTCCTGTTGTACCTGGATGATGTCATTGTTTTCTCCAAAACCTATGAAGATCATCTGGAGCACTTGGCTGAAGTGTTTGAAGCTTTGTCCAATTTTGGCCTGAAGGTGAAGCCCTCCAAGTGCCACCTCCTGAAGCCCAAGGTGCAGTACCTCGGTCATGTGGTCAGTGCAGAAGGTGTGGCACCAGATCCTGATAAGGTCACAGTCATCCGGAACTGTCCGAAGCCCAGCAACCTTCATGAAGTGCGCCAATTCCTTGGATTGGTAGGCTACTACCGAAGATTCATCAAGGGCTTTACTGAAATAGCCACCCCTATGCAAAATCTCCTGGTGGGGCAGTCCAAGAAGACCAAACAGAAAAATTCCACCTTGGAGTGGATTGAAGAGTTGGAAAGGTCCTTCACCAGGTTGAAGATGGCTCTCACAGGAGACGAAGTCTGGCCTACCCAGATTATGACAAACCCTTTGTGCTGTACCCAGATGCCAGCAACATGGGACTAGGAGCAGTACTGTCGCAGGTACAGAATGGGAAAGAAAGAATGATCTCCTATGCCAGCAGGAAGCGGCGCCCCACTGAAAGGAACCCTGATAATTACAGTTCTTTCAAGCTGGAGTTCCTTGCCATAGTCTGGGCTGCCACCGAAAGGTTCAATTATTACCTAGCCTCCGCCAAGTTCACTATCTTCCCGGACAACAACCCGTTGATGCATTTGGACACTGCAAAACTAGGTGCACTGGAACAGCGATGGATGGCTCGGCTATCGAACTATGAGTTTACTATCAAGTACCGGGCAGGGCACAAGAATGCCAATGCTGATGCGCTGTCCAGAATGCCTAACCTACCTGATGCAGGAGAAGACCCTGAGGCTCTTGAAGAGATAGAGTTACCTCCCTTCCACCGGCCACTTGCGGCCCAACGTGCTCAAGGAGTGAGGAACCGACGGTCTGGCTTGAAGGAGGTCACCCTGAATCGGTTGCCCCATCATGATTGGGCAGAAACGCAAGATAGTGACCCGGCAATCCGCCTGGTGAAGGAGCTGCTGACATGAGCTGACTCACGTCCAGAGTCGGATGCTCCTGAAGAAACTCAGCTGTTGTGGAAGGAGAGAGGCCGGCTGTTCATTTATGAAGGGAAGCTGTGTCGGAGGAGTATCAATGCCCGCACTCATGAGCTGGTTTGGCAGGTGATAGTCCCAAAGAGAGAGGCATCAATGGTCCTGGAAGCATACCACAATGGAGCTGGACACTTCGGATGGAAGAAGTTGGAAGTATTGCTCCGAGAGAGGGTCTACTGGGCTGGTATGAGCAAAGCCATTGAGAGGTGGTGCCGGGAGTGTGGACAATGTAACCTGCGCAGAAAGGATCAGGACAGCCAGAGAGCTCCTCTACAGCCAATCATCACCAAACAGCCCCTTGAGTTGGTAGCCTTGGACCATGTGAAGCTGGTTCCAAGCCGGTCAGGCTACATCTATGCACTTACCATTGTGGACCACTACTCAAGATTCCTGGTAGTTGTACCTGTCAAAGATCAAACAGCCAGGACAGCAGCCAGAGCATTCCAACAGCACTTCTGTAGACCACATGGGTATCCTGAAAGAGTGCTGACAGATCAAGGTCCAGCTTTCGAGGCAGAGGTGTTCCACGAATTCTGTAACCTGTATGGTTGTAAGAAGATTCGGACAACGCCGTATCACCCACAGACCAATGGCATGTGCAAGAAAATGAACCAGGTAGTGTTGGATCTCCTGAAGACTTTGCCCTTGGAGGAGAGGAATCTGTGGCCAGAGAAGTTGCCCGATCTGGTGGACCTCTACAACCATATCCCAGTGAACTCCACCAACTTTACCCCAGCCTATTTAATGAGAGCAAGACCTGGTAAGCTGCCTATTGACTTAGACATGGGAGTCCCGACACCTGAAGTGGCATCCCCACATGCTGATTGGGACACGGAGAGGCAGCAACAGTACCAGTGAGTTCAAGAATGCGTGGAGAAGAGTCTGGCTCAGGCAAGGCAAAAGCAGGAGAAGCTTTACAATCAAAATGCACCTGCCGTTCCTTTGTCGCCGGGGGAGCAAGTCTTGAAAAGGAAGAGAAGATTGCACAAGTTGGATGATCAGGGGGAAGCTGAACCTTATACCATTCTGCCCTCGAACTTTGATAATACTAAGGTATGCCTTGTTAGTAAAGATGGAGGAGAGACCTCAGCAGCGGTATCGAGAGATCATTTGAAGTTGTGTACTGACCAGTTGAAGGAAAGGAAAGAAGTGCTTGGAGAATTCCCTGCGAATTGGACTAGAGTGAACAATGCTATAGTGGTGCCAGTGTTGCTGTTTCCCCAATTGGTAGCACAGGAAGATGTGACTCAAGAGAATCAGGAAAATTGGGTAGCAGATGCCACACCAGCAGTGGAGCCAGAGAACCCTCGCCCTGCCAGTGGTGAACCTGTTGTACCTTTGGTGAATCTAAGAAGTCACAGTCAGTCTAATATCCCTGTGTTACATAGATCCCCCAGTAGTGTATCCAGTACATTACCCACTACACCAGTCTTACGCAGGTCTACCCGCACCACACAAGGTATACCACCCCTTAGATATCGCATATAAATAAGTGAAAGTAATGTTCACCTGTACCTGTAAATATGTAACCGTTCTCAAGTTTTGTGCCTACAGGTAACCTGTAAGAGTTTCCTTTCGAATTTGTTTTATGGACACTGAACCACAGGACTTGTGTGTGGTCAAAAACTTTCACCATTTGCCCAGGAATGGACCATGGACATTGATGCTTGGACTTGCCATCATAGGACCATTTTTGAAGCACTTGGTTTTTGTACATTTTTCATTTTTAAATTTTGTACAATTCTTATTGGGTAACTGTATATATGTTCAACTGTTTTCATGTGTTCCTGTTTTGTTCAGCCCAGGAGTGCTGACTTGCACTAGGGGGAATGTGGCGCCCCCAGGAGTGTGGCCGCCACAGTGGCTTTGCCTTCCTCCAGGGGAGGGTAATGCCAGGCTTGGAGGCAATGATGGGTCTCTCTCGCAGTCAATCCATACATGCAACACAGTTCCACTCCAGGCCAGCAGGGGGAACTCTGAACCAGGATTAAGGGGAGGAGTGCTCTCTGAGGGCCAGGAAGAAGGGGAGTTAGTCTGCGGAGGGTGAAATGTGCAGACATGTAGAGAGCTGCTGGAGGTTGAGCTATGAAAGGAGAGCTCCCTCCCAGCGAGAGCGCAAGAACTGGAGCCTGGTCTCCACAGCTGTACGGATACTAACGGTCCTACAGCAGATACCAGAGGAGTAGGAAGCTGTAAATGCCCTACTCCCATCTAAGACTTGAGGCACAACAGCAGCTTGGATAGAGAGCCAGGACTCCGGAGAAGGGAGTCCCTGAGAGAGGCTACAGCTGTCTGCCGTGCAAGTAAGGTTCTTGGGAACATTTGACAGGAGGAACTTCAGAGTAACTTAGTACAGGAGTGCTTCATTCAAACAAGCGCTAGGAAGGAGACTGCACAGCCCATCTGCTGACAGAGAGAATCCTTGAGTTGCTTCCAGGCTAGCCTGCTCCGTTACCATCTATAATCAGGACCCTGGACTGCAGTTATCAAGTAAAGGTACAGAAATTGCACCCCGCTGTGTCTTGTCTGCTTCCTACCTTTCCGGCACTGCTACATCACCGTGCCATCCACCTCTACGCTGCCCTGGGACTATAGCTTCACCTGTGGGGAGCTTTTACGCGCTTGCTGCACCCTACCATCAGTCTCAGCAGATCTGCATGCAGCGTTGGCTTAACACCTCCCTTGCCGAGCACCACAGGTGGCGTTACAAACTATTCCATTCCACTTAAACTACATCACATTCCACCATTACTTGGGCGCCCAGGGCCACGGACCAGGTCACCGCTGCTGTGAAACATCCCACTGACACCGGCCCGGTGCCGAGTACCCCACAGCCCTGGGAGGGCGGCCCATAAACACCCCCTAGATTTTGGAAAGGCAAAAGGGGTTCAACATCATATCCCCACTGGAGATCATCCACCCATAAAAGAAAGGTAGCGGCCTATACCCTCAACACAATACCAATGTGCTAAAGGTATGTTGAGAGAGATGAAGGAAGCTGGGGTTATCAGAGACAGTTGTAGCCCCTGGGCAGCTCCAATAGTTTTTGTAAAGAAAAAGGATGGTACCATGAGAATGTGTGTTGATTACAGGAAAATTAACAGCATTACACATAAAGATGCCTACCCATTACCTAGGATTGAGGAATCATTAGCTGCACTTAAAACTGCTAACTACTTTCCACCTTGGATCTCACTAGTGGGTATTGGCAGGTTCCCGTGGCAGAGGCAGACAAGAAGAAAACAGCATTTATCACCCCAATGGGTCTCTGTGAATTCAACTATATGCCATTGGGGCTCTGCACTGCCCCAGGAACATTTCATATGAACTTTGAGACAGTCCGGTTGTACCTTGATGATGTCATTGTTTTCTCCAAGACTTATGAAGACTATCTGGAGCACCTGGCTGAGGTGTTTGAAGCCTTGTCCAATTTTGGCCTAAAGGTGAAGCCTTCCAAATGCCACCTCCTGAAGCCCAAGGTACAGTACCTCGGTCATGTGGTGAGTGCAGAAGGTGTGGCACCAGATCCTGACAAGGTCACAGTCATCCGGGACTGGTCGAAGCCCAGCAACCTCCATGAAGTACGCCAGTTCCTCGGACTGGTAGGCTACTACCGGAGATTCATCAAAGGCTTCACTGAAATAGCCACTGCTATGCAAAAACTCCTGCTGGAACAGTCTAAGAAAGCCAAACAGAAGAATTCCACCTTTGAATGGACTGAAGAGTTGGAAAGGTCCTTCACCAGATTGAAGATGGCTCTCACAGGAGACGAAGTTCTGGCCTACCCAGATTATGACAAACCCTTTGTGTTGTATACTGATGCCAGCAACGTGGGACTGGGAGCAGTACTGTCGCAGGTACAGAATGGAAAAGAAAGAGTGATCTCCTACGTCAGTAGGAAGCTGCGTCCCACTGAAAGGAAACCTGACAACTACAGTTCCTTCAAGCTGGAGTTCCTCGCCATAGTCTGGGCTGTGACTGAAAGATTCAAGCATTACCTAGCTTAAGCCAAGTTTACCATTTTCACGGACAATAACCCGTTGACTCACTTGGACACCGCAAAACTAGGTGCACTGGAGCAGCGATGGATGGCTCGGCTGTCTAACTATGAGTTTACCATCAAGTACCGGGAAGGGCACAAGAATGCCAATGCTGATGCGCGGTCCGGAATGCCTAATCTGCCAGATGCAGGAGAAGACTCTGAGGCTCTTGAAGAAATAGAGTTACCTCCCTTTCATTGGCCAATTGCAGCCCAACGTGCTCAAGGAGTGAGAAACAGACGGTCTGGCTTGAAAGAGGTCACCTTAACCCCTTGCCTCACCATGACTGGGCAGAAACGCAAGATAGTGACCCTGCAGTCTGCCTGTTGAAGGAACTACTGTCACAAGCTGACTCACGCCCAAAGTCGAACGCTCCTGAAGAAACCCAGCAGTTGTGGAAGGAGAGAGGTCGGCTGTTCATCTATGAAGGAAAACTGTGTCGGATGAGTATCAATGCCCGCACTCATGAGCTGGTCTGGCAAGTGATAGCCCCAAAGAGAGAGGCGTCAATGGTCTTGGAAGCATACCACAATGGAGCTGGACACTTCGGATGGAAGAAGTTGGAAGCATTGCTCCGGGAGAGATTCTACTGGGCTGGTATAAGGAAGGCCATTGAGAAGTGGTGCAGGGAGTGTGGACAATGTAACCTGCGCAGAAAGGATCAAAGCAGCCAGAGAGCTCCTCTACAGCCAATCATCACCAAACAGCCACTTGAGTTGGTAGCACTGGACCATGTGAAGCTGGTTCCAAGCCGGTCAGGCTACATCGGTGCTCTTACCATCGTGGACCACTACTCAAGATTCCTGGTAGTTGTGCCTGTCAAAGATCAAACAGCCAGGACAGCAGCCAGAGCATTCCAACAGCACTTTTGCAGACCACATGGATATCCCGAGAGAGTACTTACTGATCAAGGTCCGGCTTTCGAGGCAGAAGTGTTCCAGGAATTCTGTAACTTGTATGGTTGCAAGAAGATAAGGACAACCCCTTATCATCCACAGACCAATGGCATGTGTGAATAGATGAACCAGGTAGTGATTGACCTACTGAAGACCTTGCCCTTGGAAGAGAGGAATCTGTGGCCAGAAAAGTTGCCAGATCTGGTAGACCTCTACAACCACATTCCTGTGAATTCCACCAACTGTACCCCAGCCTATCTAATGAGAGCAAGACCTGGTAAGCTGCCTATTGATTTGGACATGGGAGTCCTGACACCTGAAGTAACGTCACCAGATGCTGACTGGGATGCAGAAAGACAACAACGGTACAGAAGAGTTCAAGAGTGTGTGGAAAAGAGTCTAGCTCAGGCAAGGAAAAAGCAGGAGAAGCTTTACAACCAACATGCACCGGCAGTTCCCTTGTCTCCAGGAGAACAAGTCCTCAAGAGGAAAAGAAGGTTTGCTAAATTGGATGATCAATGGGAAGCTGAGCCTTACACCATTCTACCCTCAAACTTTGACAAAACCAAGGTGTGTCTTATTAGCAAAGATGGAGGAGAAACCTCAGCAGCCGTATGAAGAGATCATTTGAAATTATGTCCTGACCTGTTAAAAGAGAGAATGGAAGAGCAAGATAACATCCAACCCATAGAAGAAGAAGAGAAGGTCAGCACAATACTTGGAGAATTCCCTGCAAATTGGGCAAAAGTAAATGATGCTATAGTGGTGCCAGTGTTGACCTTTCCCCAACTGGTAGCACAGGAAGAAGTGACTCCAGAAAATCCTGAGGATCAGGAAAATCAGGCAGCAGATGCACACCAGCAGTGGAGCCAGAGAACCCTCGCCCTGCCAGTGGTGAATCTGTTATACCCATGGTGAGTCTAAGAGTTCCTAGACAATCTAGTATCCCTGTGTTATGTAGAAACACCAGTATGGTAGCCAGTTCAACACCAGTAGTTAGCACCAGACAACCAGTGGGATCCCCAGTCACACCAGTGTTACGCAGGTCTACCCATGCTACACAAGTTATACCACCCATCAGATATCGTGTATAGCTAAGTTTATGTGAATGTTGAAATTGTGTATATATGTAACTGTTTTCAAGTTTTGTGCCTACAGATAATCTGTAAGAGTTTCCTTTGAATTTTCCGGCTTTGTTTTTATGGACATTGTACCACAGGACTTGTGTGGTCACCAATTTGTATATAGTTCACCATTTGCCCAGGAATGGACCATGGACATTGATGCTTGGACTTGTCATTATAGGACTATTTTTGGAGCTTGTGGTTTTTGTACATTTTTCATTTTTCTAAATCTTGTACAATTATATTTGTTATTTGTTTATATGTTTTTCATCAGCCCAGGAGTGCTGACTTGCACTAGGGGGGAATGTGGCGCCCCCAGGAGTATGGCCGCCACAGTGGCTTTGCCTTCCTCCAGGGAGGGTAATGCCAGGCTTGGAATCAGTGAAGGGTCTATCTCGCAGTTAACCTATACATGCAACACAGTTGCACTCCAGGCCAGCAGGGGGGATTCTGAACCGGAATTGAAGGGAGGAGTGCTCTCTGAGGGCCAGGAGGAAGGAGTGGTTAGTTAGTGTGAGGAGGGTGAAGTGTGCAGATGTGAAGAAGCGCGGAGATTGAGCGGAGAGGAAAGGCTCATCTCCAGTGAGAGCACATGAACTGGAGCCTGGTCTCCACGGTTGTATGGATACTAATGGTCCTGCAACAGACACCAGAGGAGTAGGAGGCTGTAAATGCACTACCCCAATCCAAGACTCGGAGGCACAACAGCACGGAGTGAGCCAAGAGAGGAATAGCGTCTACAGCTGTCTGCCATACGAGGAGTGATAGTAGAAGAGAATTAGGAGGAACTTCAGTGTAACTCAGTACTAGGAGTACTTCACTCAAATAAGCGCTAGGAAGGAGACTGCACAGCCCATCTGCTGAGAGAGAATCCCTGAGTTGCTTCCAGGCTAGTCTGCTCCGGTACCATCTGTAATCAGGACCCTGGACTGCATTCATCAAGTAAAGGTACAGAAATTGCACCCCGTTGTGTCTTTGTCTGCATCCTACCCTTCCGGCACCGCTACATCCCCGTGCCAACCACATCTACACTGCCCTGGGACTACAGCTTCACCTGTGGGGAGCTTTTACATCTTTGCTGCACCATACCATCAGTCCCAGCGGATCTGCATGCAGCGTCGGCTTAACACCTCCCTTGCCAAACACCACAGGTGGCGTCACGAACTATTCATTTAATCAATTATATTCCAATATTTCAATTTCCCCATTACTTGGGAGCCCAGGGCCACGGACCGGGTCACCACTGCTGTTACACATCCCGCTGACACCGGCCCGGTACCGAGTACCCTACAGCCCTGGGAGGGCGACCCACTTATGTGCATCACATGGGTCCCCCATTAGAGCCTTTATACAGCTCAATTAATTGCCTTTCACGTTGTCGGCATTTAGACTCTTTTTATATATACATTGCCTTTCATATATTCACAGTGCTGGCTGTGCGCGTGTGCTGTGCTATGTCCCTGATCCTCCTGTGCCCGGGCGTCTCTATGCCTCTGACTCGCGCCGGGGCTCCTCCCCCGTTCGCTCGTCATGATGCATGACGTCTTGTACACTTCAGGTCCTGGGACTTTCACCGTGCATGCGCCGCTAATGCCAGCACTCATTGGCCCATTCAGACCATGCGACTGATCATGGGGGATATTTGAAGGTCCTTTTTCACATCAGCGTCACTCCCTTGATAAAGCGGCGTTGTGAGCCAGCGAAACGCGCGTCGGGGGTGGACATTCGGACGGGGGACTCTCCTATTACTGCCTCCTTACCCTGGTAAGCTCCTGTGTCATACACATAACTTTGATGGGAATTTTCACTAGCGTTACTATGGGTCTTAGCATGGGTTCTCATACTGGGGGGTGTTACTCCATGGGATTTTTCACTGCCCATATCTGACTTATACATGTCAGTCCTCCTCCTTCTTCTTCCGCATTTGTACTGATCTTGGATTGCATTACGTATTATGTATTGTTACGTTCTATGTGTGATTTTATATGCTCAATATTTAATAAAGCTTGTTACTTTTTTACATACTTTATCACCTTTGACTCCTATTTTTCTCATGATGTTTGACATGTTTTTGGAGTGGGTGTAGTTCTTGTATTGGGACAGTCCACTATTGTGTGAACTTGTTTTCCCATTTTTCATGTGTTAACATGCAGCTGGAGGTGTTTTCACTGTTAAGGATTAAACAGCGAGGACAGCAGCCAAAGCATTTCAGGAATACTTTTGTCGACCTCATGGATATCCTGAACAAGTACTTACTGACCAAGGCCCAGCTTTTGAGGCAGAAGTGTTCCAGGAGTTCTGTAACCTATACGGCTGCAAGAAGATCAGGACAACACCGTACCATCCACAGACATATGGCATGTGTGAAAAGATGAATCAAGTGGTAATTGACCTCTTGAAGACCTTGCCCCTGGAAAAGCGAAATCAATGGCCAGAGAAGTTGCCGAATCTGGTGGATCTATACAACCATGTTCCCGTAAACTCCACCAACTGTTCCCCAGCCTATTTGATGAGAGCACGACCAGGCAAGTTACCCATCGATTTGGATATGGGAGTTATGACATCTGAGACAACATCACCAGATGCAGACTGGGATACAGAGAGGCAGCAGCAATACCGCAAGGTGCAAGAATGCTTGGAATGAAGTTTTACCCAAGCAAGACAGAGACAGGAAAGAAATTATAATCAGCATGCCCCTGCAGTTCCCTTGTCATCAGGAGAACAGGTCCTAAAGAGAAAGAGGAGGATGCACAAATTAGATGACCAATGGGAGGCTGAACCCTACACCGTCCTACCTTCAAAATTTGATAATACCAAGGTATGCCTCATAAGTAAGGATGGAAGAGAAACCTCATCAGCAGTGTCGAGGGATCACCTGAAGCTGTGCCCTGACCAACTAAAGGAAAGGCTGGGAGAGCAAGACAACCTTCAGCCCATGGAAGAAGAGGAGAAAGAGATCAGCACCATACTCGGTGAGTTCCCTTCAAATTGGACAAAGGTGAATCAAGCCATTGTAGTTCCTGTACTAATCTTTCCCCAGCCTACTGCACCTGAAGTAGAAAGAGACTCAAGACTAGTTGGCTCCAGTAACAGATGCCACATCAGCAGAGGAACGCAAAAATCTGCCCCCTGCTAGCAGTGAATCTGTCAGACCCCTGGCAGTTGCCCAGTTTACCAACATCAACAACAGGCATGGGTCGCCCCTCACACCCAGGGCAGTGGGGTACTCGGTACCGGGCCGGTGTTAGGGGGAATGTGTGTCACAGCAGCGGTGACCCGGTCCGTGGCCCTGGGCGCCCAATATCAATGGTGGTGATGTTAATGGTGTAATAGTTTATTTGGATAGTTCGTGATGCCACCCATGGTGTTTGGCAAGTGAGATGTTGAGCCAACGCTGCATGCAGATCCACTGGGACTGATGGTGTGGTGCAGCAAAGATGGTGTAGCTCCCCACAGGTGGAGCTGTAGTCCCAGGGCAGTGTAGGTGCAATGGATGAGGAGAGGTGCAGAATGGTATAGAGGCTGGTACCCAGGTGTAGCGGTGCTGGAATAACTGGAGGACACCAGAGTATGCAGTTCCAAAGCTTTACTCACTGTTTGCAGTTCACACAAATGCCTGCCGCCGCACTTCAGGTCAGGGCCCCAGCCAACCTCCAGGCAGGATAGGATTCTCCCCTCCACACTCCGCCAATATGTACCTTACTGAATGACTCCTCCAATGCGCCTTTAGGTGTGAAGCACTCCAGTACTTAGTTACCCTGGAATGCCTCTCTCTAGGTGTTCCTAGTCTCTACTTGTATGACAGACAGCTGTAGCATGCTTCGGGGACTCCTCTCTGCGTCCCGGCTCACTATCCAGTTGCTGTTGTGACCCAAGTCTATGATGGGAGTAAGGCGTTAGTGGCTCACTACTCCTCCGGTGTCTGTTGCCGGACATAAAGATCCAATCAACCTCGGGGACCGGGCCCCGGCCTTTGCGCTCTGGACTGGAAGGGTTCTCTCTCTTTCTCAACCTGCTTCCCACCGTCCTTCTATTCTCCTTCGTTCCGATCTGTTCTATCTCTCTTATGGAATCTGTAGTCTCCAGTCTACGTCTCTTTCTCCTTCTCTTCCTTCCCGTGCCAGCTGGCCCAATTCACTGGGGCAGCTGCAGCACTCCTTCCTCCATCCCTCTTCCAGGGATCCTCACTCCTGTCTGAGTGACCTCCTTTCTCTCTCACCCTCTGTCAGACTGACCGACTGACTGACCTGAAATCCTACACCTTCCCTCTCTTTTATATCTAGCTCCACCCGCCTCCCCAGCACCTCCTGTGTTACGAAGCCAGGGACCACAAAAGGCATCCCATGACCTTTCCAGCATAAAGCATGGATGGGTCCCTGCTGAACTATCCTGTGTGTGGGGTGCAGGTGTTGGAATGTGAAAGGGAGGTCCCACCCTACCTGGATGGTGGGGTACCACACCTTAGGAGAAGGTGCAGTACCTCTGCGGCGACTGAAGCCTCAGGGGCGCCACAGGCACATTAAACCAAATTAGGCCATTAAAGGTACCCATGCTGCGTAGATCTACCCATAGTACAAGAGGTGAGATCCCAGCTCGGTGTAGGAACTAAAATGCAAACAGTAAATGTAAATCTGAAATGTACATAAGTTAATAATGTTTATAACTGCAACCGTTAAGCTTATGTGCCTACAGAGACTCTGGAAGAACTTTTGAGCTATCCTTTTGACTTGTTTTAATGGACAATGGGTCACTGGACTCGTTGTGACCAGGACAATACCTGTAAATAGTTAACCACCTTGCTCAGGAATAACCAAGGGACAATGACGCATAGACTAATCATCACTTGGACTATTTTTGAATTTGGTTTTTGTAATTTTTGCTTTTGAGACTTTGTAAAAAATCATTATGGTTTACTGTTATAATGCTTTTGTTTCCTCAGTCCCGGAGTACTGATTTTTACTAGGGGAAAATGTGGCACCCCAGGAGTCCGGTTGCCACAGTGGCATTGCCTCCCTCCCGGGGAGGTGATGACATGCCTGGAAGCAGAGAGGAGTTCCCTTATCTTGTAACCACTACACACAACAGTTTCCTACTCCAGACCAGAAGGGGGAGCTCTGAACCCTGTTTTAGGGGAACAAATAGTTTGCAATGTTCAAGAAACAGTGCCTCTCATATTGAGAAGATTAGGTAAGAATTGTTTACTAAGCATTACAAAAATTTTTGTATATTCCTGTATTTGTCAAACTTTGTTTTCTTGCAGCCCGCGGACATGCTGTGTTTAATGGGGGGTATGTGGTGCCCCTGAGGGTTCAGTCACCACAGAGGTACTGCACCTCCTCCTGAGGTGTGGTATCCCACTATTCAGGTAGGGTGGAGACACCTGACCACACTTCAACACCTGCATCCCACACAACATAGTAGTGTAGCAAAGCACCCTTGGTGGCTCCCTGCTTGGAACACGAAGCGTGCTGGGAGGCGGGTGGAGTTTAGTTTGCACTAAAAGAGCGGGAAGAGGATAGGAATTAGTCAGTTAGTCACAGGAGTCTGACGAGGTCAGTCTGTGAAAGGAGATCCCCTGAGTGTGATGGATGAAGGAAGTGCTGCAGCCGACCTCAGTGATCTGGGTCCGCTGGCACAGGAAAGGAACATTAACAGAAAGTCTGACTCTCCATAAGAAGGAAAGCATTAGTACGGAACATGAGGAGAAGAAGGGAACCAAGGATCAGGGTTAGAGGAGAACCCTTCCCAAGTTCTAAGCGCAAGGCTGGGGTCCGGTCCCCGAGGTTGTATGGATACTAATGGTCCTGCAGCAGACACCGGAGGAATAGAAGTTGTCACTTTATTCCCACACCAGACTTGGGGGCACAACATCAACGTGTGTGAGCCGGGACTAGGTAGTAAGGAGTCCCTGAAGCAGGCTACAGCTGTCTGCCGTACAAGTAGAGTTCATAGAAACATCTGACAGGAGGAACTCCAGTGTAACTCAGTACTGTGAGTACTTAACTACAGGCGCTAAGAGGGAGACGTTCAGAAAAGGCACATATGTTGGTGGAGTGTTGGAAAGGAGTACTTCATCTTGCCTGGAAGTTGGCTGAGCTCCTGACCCGAAGGACGCGGCACGGATGCGGGCTCTAGTGCCACAACAGACTGTGAGTAAAGCTTTGGAATTACATGCCCTGGTGTCCTCCACTTATTCCTGCGTCAATCTGCCCAGCGCTGCTACATCCCCTGCGCCCGACACTACATCATCTAAGTGTCACTTCACCTACTCTGCCCTGGTACTACAGCCCTGCCTGTGGAGGGCTATAACATCATTGCTGCGCCACACTATCTGTCCCAGAGGATCTGTCTGCAGCGTCGGCTCAACATCTTCCTTGCCGAACACCACAGGTGGCGTCACGATTCAATCATTCATAAACTCTAATCATCATAAGCAAACTGAACATTTCCCCCCTTTTACATTGGGCGCCCAGGGCCTTGGGCCGGGTCCCAGCTGCCGTGATATCTCCCAATGAAGCTCATCGGGCCTGGTACCGAGTACCCCACAGCCCTGGGAGGGCGACCCACAAGTACCAAGGACTGTAGAGAACAGAGGACCGAGTATAGCTTCAAGCTGCAGGGACCTCAGACACTAGTGCAGAAAAGAGGCCTCCAACAACACTTGGTTCAAGGGACCCTGATCTGCTTCCAGGCTGCTGGATCTTCATTTCCATCTGTACCAGTGCTTCGGTCTGCACCTCAAGCCTTCAGTAAAAGGAACAGTAACTCTTCTGTCTGCAGTTATTGATCACCCACGCAGCCCTGCACTACAGATATCCACCATCCTGCACTTACACTGCCCTGGGGCTAAGCTCTGCCTGTGGAGAGCTGAACCAACTCTGCTGCATCACCACCAGCCCCAGCGGTCTGTACAAGCAGCGTCGGCTAACACCTTTATTGCCGAGTACCACAGGTGGCATCACAAACTTATCTACACATAGACTTTATTCTTCATCAGTTCTTATTTTTCATGGACACTCAGGGCCATGGACTGGGTCACTGCTGCCGTGACACATCCCTTTAAGACACCGGCCCGGTACCAAGTTACCCACAGCCCTGAGGGGGTGTTCCATAACTCCTTAAGGACAAAGACAATTTTCATTATATGTTTGCATTTTTCACTCACCGTCTACAAAGTTTCACAACTTTTTTATTTTATCAGCATAGCCGTATGAGGTACAAGTTGTAGTGTTGAATGGCACCATTTATTTGACCATATAATGTACAGGAAATGGTGAAAAAAAGCAAGTCATGTGTTGTTTTTGTTTAACAGTAACTCTTTTGTTTGTGTCACCAATTTTCCAGACCTGTGTTTTTTTATTTTTCCAATAATTGAGCTATATGAAAGTTTGTTTCTTGTGTGGTGTGAATGTTTTATAGACAGGGACGCCATCAGGGCATGACTGCCCTTATTGCTGTATGGGGCCCTGTGAACAGCAGTACAGAAGGGGGCCTGCAGGTCAGGGGCCCCGATCCTGTGCTTCTAGCCATTGGGCTCCAAGTGCTGTGCGCTGCGGCCGGGCCCCAAGTGCTGTGCGCTGCAGCCAGGCTTGCGGTGCGCCGCGCACACATCGGCAGAGCCGCCACAGCGGCCAACATCAGAGCTGCCTGCAGAAGTGGAAGCACTGAAGGACCTGTGGTGATGTCATCATTATCACAGGCCTTCACCACTGATCAGCTCTGCCCCCTGATCACATGACGATGATGCCACCACAGGTCCTTCAATTCACACAGCACTGCAGCAGCTGCATCTTCGCCACAGGAGCGTGGCCAGGTAAGAAGAAAGTTTTTTTTTATTTTATTTAATTATTGAAAGCAGCCAATATGTTTCCCTGGCAGGATGGAGACACATGGACCATGTGTCTCCATCCTGCCAGGGCAGATTGGAGGCACATGGGCAGATTGGAGACAGGGTGGCAGGATGGAGACGGGCTGGATAGAGACGGGGCATGATTGGAGACAAGGGGGCAGGATTGGAGATACAGGGGGCATGATTGGCGGCACAGGGGGCAGAAGTGAGACATGGGGGCAGGATTGGAGATACAGGAGGCATGATTGGAGGCACAGGAAGCAGAATGGAGTCACAAGGGGCATGATTAGAGGCACGGGGCAGGATTGGAGGCATAGGGGTCAGGATTAGAGGCACAGGGGCATGATTGGAGACACGGGGCAGAATGGAGACACAGGGCAGGATGAAAGACATGGGGGCAGGATTGCAGACACTGGGGGCATGATTGGAGACCCAGGGGGCAGAATGGAGATACGGGGCATGATTGGAGACCAAGGGGGCAGAATGGAGATACGGGGCAGAATGGAGATATGGGGCATTGTAACGATAATGTAAAATATGACGTAAGATTCCCCTGAGTATCACATTGCAGAATTTTCTATTCACATACTGAGCTCTGCTATGTCAGTGGGGAGGGCTTGACCCCCCTGTTCTTGTCCCTGTGTGCCTGTCACACATTGCAGCTTTGTGTGTCCTCTGCCTGCATCTCTCCACATACACTCCTTGTAACGTGAGACTCCAGTGTGTGATCCACTCACTCTTTCCTGTCCCCC
This sequence comes from Dendrobates tinctorius, assembly GCF_039654945.1. Lineage (NCBI taxonomy): Eukaryota > Metazoa > Chordata > Amphibia > Anura > Dendrobatidae > Dendrobates > Dendrobates tinctorius. Next base: position 110,744,675 of record NW_027361679.1, on the reverse strand, counting down.
ATCCTTCTTCAGGAAGGTCTTAATTAGCAGAAAGAATTTCCTTTGTCTCTTCTCCACCATGTGAGTACCTCTCATGGACAATAATGAGAATCTAATCACTTGGTCATAGAACGCCGCCAGATTATGATAGAAATATGAAAATGACATATTGGGACGTGCTCCGATCGGGTTTCACTACAGTGGTTCTTGCTAAATTCTTGCACCAACAGAACCAGAGAAATGGATTTCTCCTGAACAGAGCGGAATAGACAGCTAGCGTTTGATGTCATTACAAAGCTAATTTCAATATAAGATGAATGATGGTTCTGCCGATATTCTGCTAGGTTCTCAAGCCCAGATAAGATGGTTATAATTTTTCAGAACCCAAATCTGTACTTTGAGAAAGGGGATGACTGTCACAAGCTAACTCCTTTAGTGATGTCACAAGCCCAAAGGTATAAGGTATTTTCCCCTACCCCTCCCTCATTCTAGCTTGGGATGCCATGGCAATAAGATCTCAAATGAATGGTGATGCCTGGCTTCGCCTCCCCCCAGCATGGTTCTGCCTGAAATGATCTAAGCAATATGTAAGTCTATCTCTGCTTTTTACATCCCTTTTATTTGTATTTGTGGGTTGCCTTCCCAGGGCTGTGGGGTACTCGGTACCGGCCCGGTGTCAGGGGAATGTGTCACAGCGGCAGTGACCCGGTCCGTGGCCCTGGGCGCCCAAGTAATGGGGGTTGTAGTTAATGGAATGGAATAGTTCGTGAACCCACCTGTGGTGTTCGGCAAGGGAGATGTTAAGCCAAAGCTGCAGACAGCTCCGCTGGGACAGATGATGTGGTGCAGCAGTGATGGTATAGCCCTCCACAGGCAGGGCTAATGTCCCAGGGCAGTGTAGCGGTGCTTGGCACGGTGATATAGCAGTGCCGTAAGGATAGGAAGCAGACAAGACACAGCAGGGTGCAATTTCTGTACCTTTACTTGATAGCTGCAGTCAAGGGTCCTGATTACAGATGGTATTGGAGCAGGCTAGCCTGGAAGCAACTCAGGGATTCTCTCTCACAGATGGGCTGTGCAGTCTTCTTCCTAGCGCCTTGTGGTGTGAAGCACTCCAGTGCTTAGTTACTCTAGAGTTCCTCCTGTCAGATGTTCCCAAGAACCTCACTTGCATCGCAGACAGCTGTAGCCTCTCTCGGGGACTCCTTTCTCTAGTCCTGGCTGCTGTTGTGCCTCAAGTCTTATATGGGAGTAGGGCATTTACAGCCTCCTACTCCTCTGGTATCTGCTGTAGGACCGTTAGTATCTGTACAGCCGTGGAGACCAGGCTCCAGTTCTTGCGCTCTCGCTGTGAGGGAGCTCTCCTTTCCTAGCTCAACCTCCAGCAGCTCTCTACACGTCTGCACACTTCATCCTCCGCAGACTAACTGATCATTCCTTCCTCTTGGGCCTCAGAGGGCACCCCTCCCCTTAATCCTGGTTCAGAGTTCCCCCTGCTGGCCTGGAGTGGAATTGTGTTGCATGTATGGATTGACTGCGAGAGAGACCCATTATTGCCTCCAAGCCTGGCATTACCCTCCCCTGGAGGAAGGCAAAGCCACTGTGGCGACCATACTCCTGGGGGCGCCACATTTGCATTGTACATTCTGTTATTGTCTCATAACATAAAACCTTTTTATCTTCTGTAAACACTGCCCATCTTTTGGGAATAAACTATACATTTATTAGTTCTGTCTCCTTGCTCTGTGACGAATTCACATGCCTATAAGTTAATTACGCTACTAATTTGGGTTTGCTTCGAACCCCTCTATTAATTTTAAATATTAATAAGAGAAATCTGAAACTGGTGGCAGCGAAGTGTGTTCTGGCTAGGTGGGTAGTGCTGGCAGTGACTGAGTGGGTTTTATAAGCTGATTGTATGGCTGAGGCCAAAGCATTTACTGTATAACTCCCTCACTGCAAGCGGGCCTAATAGCCATTGCACAACAAGTAGTCCATCCGGTGACTAATTATCCTAGGTGCAGTTCTCTGACTTACCTGAGGGTAAGGGGGCGCCGGCGAGCTGCGAGTTCCAAAGTGGAACTGAAAGTGGGAAATACATAAATCCCGGCACCTTGTGATACAGTGTGGCAGCGGTGGGATAGCCAAAATACACCCCCTGCAGTAAATTGTTAGGGCAAGACTAACTTGCTGTTTTCATCACATTGTTGGCAGCGGTGGGATAACTAAGATAAGCCCCCCTGCACATATGATAGCCGTGTGTGGCCAAAGGTCATACAAACCCCTTTTCGTGACAGACATGATTGGAGACACGGGGCAGAATGGAGATACAGGGCATGATTGGAAACACAGGGGGCAGAATGGAGATATGGGGCATGATTGGAGACACAGGGGCAGAATGGAGACATGGGGCATGATTGGAGACACGAGGCATGATTGGAGACACAGGGGGCAGAATGGAGATGCGGGGCATGATTGGAGATATGGGGCATGATTGGAAACACGGGGCATGATTCGAGGCATGGGGCAGAATGGAGATATGGGGCAGAATGGAGACACGGGGCATGATTGGAGACACAGAGGGCAGAATGGAGATACGGGGCATGATTGGAGACACGGGGCATGATTGGAGACACAGAGGGCAGAATGGAGATACGGGGCATGATTTGAGACACGGGGCAGGATGAAGGACATGGGAGCATGATTGGAGACATGGGGCAGATTGGAGACACAGTGGGCACGATTGCAGACAAGGGGCAGAATGGAGATACAGGGCATGCTTGGAGACACAGAGGGCAGAATGGAGACACGGGGCATGATTGGAGACATGGGGCAGGATGAAAGACATGGGGGCATGATTGGAGACACTGGGGGCATGACTGGAAACACAGGGGGCAGGATGAAAGACATGGGGGCATGATTGGAGACAGGGGGCAGGATTGGAGACACTGGGGCAGGATTGGAGACAGATGGGGCAGGGTTGGTGACAGATTGTGCAGGATCATGGGGCAGGATGGATATGATGGAGACAGATGGGGCAGGATGGGGAGATCATATGGGGCAGAATGGATACTCATGAGGGCAGGATGGGAGAACATATGGCTGAAGCCAGTAATGAGAAGAAAGGGGGGCCAGGATGGGGATATTGTTACCATAGGGGCTAATTAAGGGATATTATTACTGCAGTGATGTATTTATTTTATTTTTTGAGTATACTGTTTTAAATGGGGGGGAGGTCCTGTTACTGTGTAGAGTTATACTATGTCGCCTTTTTTTCTTCATGTGGTGTAATGTAGAAGTTGGGGAAAAAATAAGTAATGTGATTTGCAAGTTGAGCTCTAGATAACTGTGTTATTTCCTGCAGAGACAAGTCCTGGCTGGAAGAAGTGATAGCAGTCTGTGCTGGATGAAAAATGAAAAGCAAAGATGAAGGACTTCACCTAGAGACGTCACTGGTGAGTCAGTGTGTTACCTGTACACTGACACTGTACACTGTATACTGTATACAGAGGTCCTGTGTATAATGTCACCAGTGATCAATGTATTACTTATACATTATATACAGGGCTCCTGTGTATAATGTCATTGATCACTGTATTACCTGTACACAGACACTGCGTACTAAGTACAGATCTCCTGTGTACAATGGCACTTATTGTGATAGTATTGTGTTTTTTTATTACTGATCAGTATTGTAGTATTCATTCACTATGTGGTGGTAATATGTGGTCTGGTCATGGTGTGGCGGTATTTGTTCCTTGTATGTGATATTATTAGGTCACTGTGGTGGTAATATGTGGTCTGGACATGGTGTGGCGGTATTTGTTCCTTGTATGTGATATTATTGGTCATTTTAAAAATTGAAAAATAGACAAAAGTATATCTAAATTGTATTGCATATTTTAACAAATATTTAATAGGTTACAGTAGAGTAGAGCTTGGCCAAAAACGTCTACCGTGTCATGGAGGCGGCTTAAAAAATATTTTGGCCAAAACAAAAACTGCCGGCTATATGTGTGATCTGGTGATGGGAACTGTTAATGTGTGATTGGTGAGAAGTGGAGTTTTTCCAAGTGAGAGCGATGGGACTGTGGACAGTTTGAGGGGTGGTGGAGGCGGGGCTGGGGTGGAGCCTGGGCGGAGTCTCAAGGGGGCCCCCGAAAATTTTGCCAGTATGGGGCCCCGAAATTCCTAGTGGCAGCCCTGTTTATAGATACCAATTTGGGGTAAGTACCATGTTTTGATTGCTGTTAATTAAAATGTTTTAGGGAGGTGTGACCCAGAAAAAATGCAATTCTGGTATTTTTGTTTTCTCTTTATGGTTTTTATCATACAGGTTAATAAAGTTTATATTTTGATAGACTGGATTTTTACAGACGCAGAAATACAAAATGTTTAATTTTTTTCTTATAATGTCTTGATTTTTAATGGGCAAAAGGGTTAACATTTTAATCTTTTTAAAACGTGTTCAATTGCTTACTTTATCTCTTTAGTTTCCTAAAGCCATGGTTCCACATAGCGTAAATACAGCTGCGTTTACCTGTAGACTAGAAACACGTCACCTCTTCTGTATTTATCACTCACTCCTGGTTTTGGCTTACAAATACTGATGGAAAATACTCCCCAAATACTCAGTGTGCATGTGGCCTAAAAATGCTGTTGAATTGTATGTAGGCTTCTAAAGGGAGCTTGGAAAAAAAAAAGCATGCAAAAAACAAACACATTTTTTCTTATAAACCTACAAGAAAAATATTAAAGGATGCTTCATATCTGCAATCAGAAAACACCTTAAGTAAAGGGGAAAAGAGAGCAATAGAATGCAGGAAAACCTCAATAATCAAAGCAGATTGTTATTGCGTAGTGTAGTGCAGACACTTGCAGAAAAATAGGCAGCATGTAGGCTGCGTTCACACGTCGCTTTTTTCGCGTTTTCGCAGCGGTTTTTAATGCGTGATTTTGCCGCAAAAATGCAAAAAACAGCATCCCATGCAATCCTATGGGATTCCGCAATGCTGTGCTAATGCTGCGGATTTTCCCACGGCGGAATCGCATCGCGGTAAAATACGCAGCATGCTCATTATTTTGCGGAATCGCAGCAATTCCGCCCACATAGGAATGCATTGTTCTGCTTACTTTCATTTGGCTGTGCCCACCATGCGAAAAGCAAGCAGAACATTTGCGGATGGTACCCACTGTGCGGATGAGACTGTCCTCCGGGCTCTGGGTACTATATCCCTGTAAAAAAAATTAAATTAAAAAATCGGGTTATATTCACCTTCCGATGTCCCGCGCAGCATCCCCAGGCTTTAGCGATACACGCGGCAGCTCCCGTTCCCAGTAATGCATTGCGGTAATGACCTCTGCTGCCGTCGCTGTCTCACGACACTGTAGCGGTCTCGCGAGACCGCAAAGTCATCAAAGGTCATTGGTGCAAAGCATCACTGGGAACGGAACCTGCCGGAGCATCGCGGAGGCCTGGGGACACTGCGCGAGACATCGGAAGGTGAATATAACCCGATTTTTTTTTTTTATTTTTTTTTTACTATTGTTAACATTATATCTTTTACTACCGATGCTGCATAGGCAGCCTCAATAGTAAAAAGTTGGTCACACTCGTCAAACACTATGTTTGACAAGTGTGACCAACCTGTCAATCAGTTCTCCAAGCGATGCTACAGATCACTTGGAAAACGCTCGCATTCTGCAAGCTAATTATGCTTGCAAATCGCTAGTTTTTCCGTGGGAAAATCGCAGGAATTTAAAATTTTCCAGATTTTCCCGTGGAATGGAATTCCGGAATTCTCGCGGTAACTTCCGCGGGAGTTCCGCTACGTGTGAACCCAGCCTTACACTGCATATTAACACATCCTCACAGGACTTGAACCTGCAATTGTCTAATGGCTTAGACCAGTGGTGGGGAATCATTTTTCTGCCAAAGGCCATTTGGATATTTATACCATCCTTCGGGGGGGTGTACAAACTCCGCCCACAAAGTACATCCTGACTCTGGCACTGCTTCCATGACTTAATCTTTCATTGCATGCCCTTCAATGTTCAGTAGTGAACACTGCGTGTGTGTGCGCTAACAGAGCAAGAAGAAGTTAATGAGCTTGTGGCAATCAAAATAAAGCTCCCTGCCCAAGAATGCAGTCCCTGAAAATCTGCTCGGGGGCCTGATAGAAGGTCATCGAGGGCCGTAAATGGTCCTGGAGCCTGAGGTTCCCCACCCCTGGCTTAGACTGTGTTCATATGTAGTATAAATGCTGACCTCAATAGGCTTTGATGGGGAGCCTTGAAAAGCACTTGTAATAAAGAACAGTTACAGTATTAAGTGCATAATCGGTAGTTTTATTTACTAACATTAAAATGCTGCTTCAGATATGCACCAGGAGTGCATGAAAAAAACGAATGCAACAATCCAAGATGATGATTGCGCATTTTTTTGTGAACACCTGTGTGGTGCCCCTGAAGCTCAATCGCCACAGAGGTACTGCACCTCCTCCTGAGGTGGGGTGCCCCACCATCCAGGTAAGTTGGAGGCTCCTGACCACGCTCCAACACCTGCATCCAACACAATAGAGTACTTCAGCAAAGCCACATTGCAGCTCCCTGCTTGGAGTGTAGCAGAGCACCTTTCGTGGCTCCCTGCTTGGAACACGAAAAGTGCTGGGAGGCGGGTGGAGTTAGAATACATAAAAGAGTGGGAGGGTTTAGGAATAGAGGTCAGTCAGTCAGTCACTCAGAGAGGAGTGAGGAGAGAAGATCCCTGGGAGAGGGATGGAGGAAGGAGGTGCTGAAGCAGATCTCAGTGACCTGGGTCTGCTGGCATGGGAAAGGAAAGAAGGAGAAAGACATTGAACCGAAACCTGATCTTTCATAAGAAGGCAAGACTAGTACGGAACGTAGGAGTAAAAGGGAACAGAGGACGTGGGTTAGAGGAAGAACCCTGCCTAGAAGTTCTAAGCGCAAGGCTGGGGCCCGGTCCCTGAGGTTGTATGGATACTAAGGGTCCTACAGCAGACACCGGTGGAGTAGTGGGCTGTAAATGCACTACTCCCATCTAAGACTTGGGGGCACAACAGCAACATTGATAGTGAGCCGGGACTCAGGAGTAAGGAGTCCCCGAAGCAAGCTGCAGCTGTCTGCCGTACAAGTAGAGTTCTTGGGAACTTCTGTCAGGAGGCACTCCAGTGTGACTCAGTACTAGGAGTACTTCACACTTAAAGGCGCCATAAGAGGAGACGTTCAGAAAGGCACATGTTGGCGGAGTGTTGGAAGGGAGCATTCCATCTGGCCTGGAGGTTGATTGAGTCCCTGACCCGGAAGACATAGCACGGAGGCAGGTACCTGTGTGTACTACAGACTGTAAAGCTTTGGAATTACAAGCCCTGGTGTCGTCCATTCATTCTTGCGCCAACGCACCCAGCACCGCTACATCTGGGTACCAGCTTCTACACCGCTTGTGCCTCTCCTCTCCCCCTACATCTACACTGCCCTGGGGCTACAGCTCCACCTGTGGGGAGCTTTACCATCTTGGCTGCAAACACCACCAGCCCCAGAGGATCTGCATGCAGTGTCGGCTCAGCATCTCACTTGCCGAACACCACAGGTGGCGTCACAAACTATTCATTTACATTCCATCATTTCCAATCTCCCCTGTTTATATTGGGTGCCCAGGGCCACGGACCGGGTCACCGCTGCTGTGACACATCGCGCCGACACCGGCCTGGTACCGAGTACCCCACGGCCCTGGGAGGGCGACCCAACTTGGCGTCACGAACAGGATGACGAGACCCGATGCCATCGGGTTCTGCGTGTCTAAGACTTAACCCCTTCCTGACATCCGACGTACTATCCCGTCCACGGTACCCGGGCCCGTATGACCGTGGACGGGATAGTACGTCTACCGCGATCAGCGGCGCCCACGTGGTGAGCGCCGCTGATCGCGGCCGGGTGTCAGCTGATTATCACAGCTGACACCCGGCACAATGTGTCAGGGGCGGTCACGGACCGCCCCCGACATGTTAACCCCTTGCACACCACGATCAAACATGATCGCGGTGTACCGGGCGTTAAAGGGAAGCATCGGCAGGGAGGGGGCTCCCTCCGTGCTTCCCTGAGCCCCCCACGGCAGCGCAATGTTCAGCGCTGCTGCGGGGGGCTCCTTTCCAGATCGCTGATCTGTCACAGTGATCTGTGATGTGACAGATCAGCGATCTGTCACAGGACAGTGATGTCCCACCTGGGACTATGTAATAAAGTAAAAAAAAAAAAAAAAAGTGTAAAAATAATTTTAAAAAAATCGCCAAATAAATTAGTAAAAAAAAAAAATATTCCCCAATAAATTCATTTTTTGAAAATAATAAAAAAAAAACAATGAAAGTACACATATTAGGTATCGCCGCGTCCGTAACGACCTGCCCTATAAAACTGTCCCATTAGTTAACCCCTTTAGCGAACCCCTTAAAAAATAAAAATAAAAAACGAAGCAAAAAATAATGATTTCTTATCATACCGCCAAACAAAAAGTGTAATAACGCGCGATCAAAAAGACGCATGTAAATATCCATGGTACCGCTGAAAACGTCATCTTGTCCGGCAAAAAACGAGCTGCCACACAGCATCATCAGCGAAAAAATAAAAAAGTTATAGCTCGCAGAATAAAGCGATGCAAAAATAATTATTTTTTATATAAAATAGTTTCTCGTTCGCCTTATTGGGGGACACAGAGACCTTGGGTGTATGCTGCTGCCACTAGGAGGCTGACACTATGCACAAAAAAAGGTTAGCTCCTCCTCCGCAGTGTACACCCCACCGACCGGCAGAGAATTCCTCAGTTTAGCTTAGTGTCAGTAGGAGGTCACGGAGGTGGACACAGGTCTTTTATTAGACCCATATCTACCTCGTCGTGCGTCGTTCCTTTTCAGGTTCTACGGAGGGATACAGAGTGAAAAGTCACATCTGTACTCCCACATGGAGTCTGCAAGTACGGCGTGTACTGCCACCCCGTATCCTTGCAGTTCTCCGCGGCAGGACCAGCCAGACGGACGCCGACACCAAGACGTGCCAGCGACCCCAGGGGTCCTTGTCGCCAGTCTCCCTCCCACTCGCCTACCAGAGCCTGTCGGTTGGATGAGACGCAAGACTTCTTCAGACAGGTAACGGATCGTGGATGGGTGAGTATTTTTTTTTTAATTTATTTACCTGGCTGCCCATTCCCGACGGTCGCCTCTTCAATGGTCACAGGGGAACCCCGGTTGTAGGCGCTGCGGTCGCTCGCAGTCGCCACAAGGCTATAGGCAGCTCAATCTTGCTGGACATCCCCCCCTTCCCCCCCCCCTTCTGGGGACAGGGAGCACAGGGTTTTTTCCCATTGGGAGCGGCTTGCGACTGCGGCGTCCCACTTTTTCGGACCTCCGCGCCGACCCCCTGCTGACAGGCGGCCGCCGCAACTAATTTAGGCCCCGGCTTCAGTTCGGGCCTACCGCTGCGTTGCGGCCACGCCCCCCGCCCCTTTCTTCTAAGCGGGCTTCTCTCCCGCTCTTCCCAGGCCCTCCCACCGCCTGTCCTTCACCTGCCCAGCCTGTTATTGGCTAGAGGGCGGTGAATTGTTAACCCTGCGTGGTGCTCCGCCCTCCCTCCTCTCCTGAACGCGCGCTTTTTCTCAGGAAGGCGCCATTTTCCCAGCCTGTTAGCCGGGCACCAGCTCCTCACTGGATAGCATCTTCTCCAGCTGGTTTTTTTCAGGAGGTCTGTCGGCCGGATTTCGCTCTGACCTGCATCCACTGACAGGTCGCAGAGCGTCGCTTCTGGGGACACCGGACCGTGAGTAGCTCTGCACTGCAGACTGACCCTTCTCCGCCCTCTGTCCCCCAACCTTCCGGCATTACCTCAGCTTTTCACTATGTCTAACTCTAAGTCTGATCGTACCCGCTCTACCGCCCCCCCCTGCACTTTAGTCAAGTACTTTGCATGTTCTTCGTGCAATCGCAAACTTCCCTCAGGCCAGTCCACTCCCCTCTGCCTGGATTGTAGCAATCCAATCCAGCCTGACGCCGCTCAGGAGCCATCCATAGCCCCAGTGGTGAGTGAGCCCCCCATGCCGGGCTGGGCCTCCTCGCTATCTCAATCAGTGGCAGACCTCACCAAGGTGTCTCAGTCCCTGGTGGCCGTTCTTGATAAGTTGCCCCTGGACTCTTCAGCAGGGCCAAGCAGGTCCCAAATTGTTCCATCTGAATCAGCCAGCGGTAGTCGCAAAAGACCCAGGCAAGATTCCCAGCCGGAATCCTCTCCTAGTCCCATCTCACCGCATAGCCCTTCTCACCAGCCTCCCTCTCGGGCCTCCTCTCCCGAGTCAGGGGAAGCGCTTTCGGACAGGTCATCTGAGGGGATTTTAGAGCTGGATTCAGACCAGGATGCAAGCATGAAGGTCACAGTGCAGGACCTCATTGCTGCGATCCATCATACCTTCGATATTGCTGACTCCCCTGCGAAATCCTCAGATCAGGAGGTTTCGTTCAGACGGGCAGAAACTCCTTCCAGGGTTTTTCCTTTCCATTCCGAGTTTGGGAAAATTTTTACCAAGGAAAGAGAGGATCCGACCAGACGCTTTCAAAGAGGAAAACGTCTCGGCATACTCTACCCATTTGCTAAGGAGCTCACGGACAACTGGTCGGCCTCTCCCTCGGTCGATCCGCCCGTGTCCAGGCTATCCAATAACACGGTTCTCCCGCTTTCAGGCGTGGCGTCCCTAAAGGATTCTAATGACAGGATTATAGAATCCCTGGCGAAGTCTGCCTTTGAAGCGGCTTCAGCGGCGGTGTGTCCAATCTTTGCTTCATCCTGGGCAGCAAAGGCCATAGCCACGTGGGCAGACGACCTTCGTCAGGGCATCTTAGATAAGGCGCAACCGGAGCATTTGGCCAATCTCGCCAATCAGATCTCCCATGCTGGGGACTATCTTCTCTCCGCTTCCTTGGATGCTGCATCCTGTGCAGTTCAGGCGTCAAGCAACGTTGTTGCAATTCGACGTACAATTTGGCTAAAGGCATGGCAAGCGGACTTGTCTTCTAAAAAGTCCCTCACTAACCTGCCTTTTCAGGGGGTGCGCCTCTTTGGGTCCCAATTGGACCAGATTATTAAGGACGCCACCGGAGGCACGAGTTCACTCCTCCCTCAGTCCAAGCCTCGCAGACCCCCTCTAAGGCGTCAGTTTCGACCCTTTCGGACTTTCCGCCGTTTCAATACGGCGGACAACTCCTCCAGCCAACAGAGACCGCAGGCTCGCCAGGAGAGAAAGAAAGTTTCCTTCAGACCCACTCCTTCCTGGCGACCCCACTCCTCCCAGGGCAGACCGTCCAGATCTAGATCTGTACGGTCTACTTCAGCATGACTATCATCGGGCACGCGAGGGGCCTTTCCAATTGGGAGGTTGACTTCTTTCCTTCAGGGACGTTTGGCTGGCCGCCGTGGAGGACGCCTGGGTCAGGGAGGTCGTATCCTCAGGATACAAGATAGAGTTCGTCTCTCTCCCACGGGATCGTTTCTTCGAATCCTGGCCTCCAAAGGATCCAGCCTTGATCCCGGGGTTCTCTACGGCTATCGCCGCTCTCCTCAGTTCCGGGGTGATTGTGCCCGTTCCCAAATCGGAGCGCTTCACGGGGTTCTACTCGAACCTGTTTGTAGTGCCGAAAAAAGACGGCGCAGTTCGACCCATCTTGGATCTCAAGCTGCTCAACAAGAAAGTCCGCCTTCGCCACTTCCACATGGAGTCGCTTCGCTCGGTCATCGCCTCCATGGAGGAGCAGGAATTCATGTGCTCAATAGACATCCAAGATGCCTATTTACATGTTCCAATTTTCTCCGGACATCAGAAGTTCCTGCGCTTTGCGATTCGACAGCACCACTACGAGTTTGTCGCACTGCCCTTCGGTCTTGCCACCGCTCCCAGAGTCTTCACGAAGATCATGGCTGCGTTGATGGCTTTGTTGAGAGTCAGAGGCCTCGTTCTTTTCCCGTACCTAGACGATATTCTGATCAAGGCTCCCTCATTCCAACAGGCTCACCAAAGTTTGTCAATCGTCCTGGACACTCTTTCCAATTTCGGGTGGATCGTCAACAGGAAAAAGTCCTGTCTGGTTCCTACCCAACTCCTGGTCTTTCTAGGTCTTCTGTTCGACACTCGTCGGTCAAGGGTCTTTCTCCCACAAGAAAAGATTCTCTCTCTGCAGCAGGAAGTACGATCGCTGCAGACCTCGCGATTCCCATCCCTCCGTACAGCCATGAGGTCCTGGGAAAGATGGTGGCGGCGATAGAGGCAGTTCCCTTTGCCCAATTTCACGCCAGGCCTCTCCAGCAGGCCATTCTATCAAAGTGGAACAGGTCGCCTCGGTCCCTGGATCGCCCTCTCCATCTTTCTTACCGGATCAAGCGGTCTCTCAACTGGTGGTTGTCGTCACCTCTCATTCTATCGGGTCGATCCTTCCTTCCCATTCACTGGCAGATAGTAACCACAGATGCCAGTCTCCTCGGTTGGGGTGCTGTGTTCCGCAACCACACCGTTCAGGGTCGATGGTCGGATCGGGAATCAGCGCTGCCGATCAACGTTCTGGAGATTCGAGCGATCCATCTTGCTCTGGTCCACTGGGAAAGACTCCTCAAGGGACTGCCGGTACGGATTCAGACAGACAACGCCACAGCGGTGGCATATGTCAACCGCCAAGGGGGAACACGGAGTGTCTCAGCCCTGGCGGAGGTGTCCAAGATTCTTCGTTGGGCGGAGATTTCCGTTCCGACAATTTCCGCGGTTCACATTCCCGGCGTAGACAACTGGGCCGCCGATTTTCTCAGCCGCGAGGGTCTCGCGGCGGGAGAATGGTCCCTACATCCGGAAGTGTTTCATCTGCTCTGCCTTCGGTGGGGAACCCCGGATGTAGACCTCATGGCGTCTTGCCTCAACAGGAAACTCCCACAATTCGTGTCCAGGTCTCGGGACCCTCTGGCAGTGGGCGCCGACGCCCTGGCCGTTCCTTGGTCCCAGTTCGAACTTCCCTACCTGTTCCCTCCTCTGCCTCTTCTTCCCAAGCTGTTGAAGAAGATCAAGGCAGAAGGACTTCCGGTCATTCTCATCGCCCCGAATTGGCCCAGAAGGTCTTGGTTCGCGGACATTGTCAACCTTCTCGCGGACGCCCCCTGGAAGCTTCCAGACAGAACAGATCTGCTGTCTCAGGGTCCGATTTGCCACCCCAATTCTCGGCCGCTCAATTTAACGGCGTGGCTGTTGAGACCGAGGTTCTGAAACGAGCAGGATTTTCCGACCACGTAATTCAGACCATGATCCGAGCCAGAAAGCCATCATCTTCCAAGATTTACTACTGTACTTGGAAGGCCTATTTCACTTGGTGTGAGACCAATGACGTCGCGCCCATGTCCTTTTCGCTCCCTTCAGTCCTAGCGTTTCTTCAGGCAGGATTGGATGCGGGGCTTGCCCTCAGTTCCCTGAAGGGTCAAGTTTCGGCGCTGTCCATTCTGTTTCAGAAAACGTTGGCTTCCCGTCCTCAGGTTAAGACCTTTCTTCAGGGCGTGGCTCACACGGTCCCGCCGTACCGGGCGCCCGTGGATCCATGGGATCTTAATCTGGTTCTTGAGGTTCTCCAAGGTCCGCCCTTTGAACCCCTCAGGGATATTTCCCTTTCTCTCCTTTCTTGGAAGGTAGCCTTTCTGGTGGCCATCACCTCCGTCCGGCGCGTGTCGGAATTGGCAGCTCTTTCGTGCCGCTCTCCCTTTCTGGTTCTCCACCAGGATAAGGTAGTTCTGCGGCCTCCGCCCTCGTTCCTTCCGAAGGTGGTGTCCTCGTTTCACCTCAACGAGGATATCGTGCTACCGTCCTTTTGTCCGAATCCAACTCCTCCCCGAGAGCGGTCCTTGAACAAGCTGGCCCTGGTTAGGGCGGTAAGAGTCTATCTGTCTAGGACGACTTCCTTGCGAAAGACAGAGTCTCTTTTCATTATCCCTGATGGAGCGCGGAAAGGTCACCCGGCGTCAAAGGCCACCATTGCTCGCTGGATCAGATCGGCTATCCTGGAAGCCTACCGTGTTAAGCGTCGCGGAGCCCCTCCGGGTATCAGGGCCCACTCTACTCGGGCAGTGGGTGCCTCCTGGGCGGTGCGCCACAGAGCTTCTGCACTGCAGCTTTGCAAAGCTGCAACATGGTCATCGGTTCACACGTTTGTGAAATTCTACAGAGTCCACACCTACGCTTCGGCGGACGCCAGCCTAGGTAGACGGATTCTGCAGGCCGCGGTGGTGAGTCCGCTGGCCTGATGGAAGTTTGTTTCACACCCCAGGGACTGCTTTGGGACGTCCCAAGGTCTCTGTGTCCCCCAATAAGGTGAACGAGAAAACAGGATTTTGGGTTGCTTACCGTAAAATCTGTTTCTCTGAGCCTTCATTGGGGGACACAGCACCCTCCCATGTTTTACAGCTCCTGTTCTTACTTTGGTTGAATGGTTACAGTTGAGTTGTTTATGTTGTCAACCTATTCTGTTACTTCTCCTACTGCTTTCTCACTAACTGAGGAATTCTCTGCCGGTCGGTGGGGTGTACACTGCGGAGGAGGAGCTAACCTTTTTTTGTGCATAGTGTCAGCCTCCTAGTGGCAGCAGCATACACCCAAGGTCTCTGTGTCCCCCAATGAAGGCTCCGAGAAACAGATTTTACGGTAAGCAACCCAAAATCCTGTTTTTCATTGCATAAAACCGACAAAACATAAAAAAACGACCTAAATGAGGTATCGCTGTAACCGTACTGACCCGAAGAATAAAACCGCTTTATCAATTTTACCGCACGCGGAACGGTGTAAACACACTCCCCCAAAAGAAATTCATGAAACGCTGGTTTTTGTTCATTCTGCGTCTCAAAAATCAGAATAAAAAGCGATCAAAAAATGTCACGTGCCCAAAAATGGTACCGATAAAAACGTCAACTCGTCCCGCAAAAAATAAGACCTCACATGACTCAGTGGGTCAAAATACGGAAAAATTATAGCTCTCAATATGTGGTGATGCAAAAACTATTTTTACAATAAAAAGCGTCTTTTAGCGTGCGACAGCTGCCAAACATAAAAACCGCCATAAATAGTAAATCAAACCCCCCGTTATCACCCCCTTAGTTAGGGAAAAATAATAAAATAAAAAAAATGTATTTATTTCCATTTTTCCATAAGGGCTAGGGCTAGGGTTAGGGCTAGGGTTAGGGCTTGGGTTAGGGCTAGGGTTAGGGCTGAGATTGGGGTTAGAAGTGTGTTGGGGTTCGGGTTGGAGTTAGAATTGGGGGTTTCCACTGTTTGGGTACATCAGGGGCTCTCCAAATGCAACATTGCGTCTGATCTCAATTCCAGCCAATTCTGAGTTGAAAAAGTCATATGGTGCTCCTTCCCTTCCAAGCTCTGCCATGCGCCCAGTGTTTTACCCCCACATGTAGGGTTTCAGCCTACTGAGGACAAATTGCAAAACAATTTTTGGGGTCCAATTTCTCCTGTTACCCTTAGGAAAATAAAAAATTGGGGGCAAAAATATCATTTTTGTGGAAAAAAATGATTTTTTTATTTTCACGTCCGAGCGTTATAAACTTCTGTGAAGCACTTGGGGGTTCAAAGTGCTCACCACACATCTAGATAAGTTCCGTGGGGGGTCTAGTGTCCAAAATGGGGTCACTTGTGGGGAGTTTCAATAGTTTAGGTACATCAGGGGCTCTCCAAACGCACATGACACCCGCAGACCATTCCATCAAAGTCTGCATTCCAAAACGTCACTGCTTCCCTTCCGATCCCCGACGTGTGTCCATACAGTAGTTTTCTCCCACATATGGGGTGTCAGCGTACTCATGACAAATTGGACAACAACTTTTGGGGTCCAATTTCTCCTGTTACACTTGGGAAAATGAAAAAATTGGGGACTAATTGATCATGTTTGTGGAAAAAATAAGATTTTTTTATTTTCATACCCAGGCATTATAAACTTCTGTGAAGCCCTTTGGGGTTCAAAGTGCTCACCACACATCTAGATAAGTTCCTTAGGGGTTCTCGTTTCCAAAATGGGGTCATTTGTGGGTGTTTCTACTGTTTAGGTATATTAGGGGCTCTCCAAAGGCAACATGACACCCGCAGACCATTCCATCAAAGTCTGCATTTCAAAACGTCACTACTTCCCTTCCGAGCCCTGACGTGTGTCCCTACAGTTGTTTTCTCCAACATATGGGGTGTCAGCGTACTCATGACAAATTGGACAACAACTTTTGGGGTTCAATTTCTCCTGTTACCCTTGGGAAAATAAAAAAATTGGGGACTAATTGATCATGTTTGTGGAAAAAATACGATTTTTTTATTTTCATGCCCTGGCATTATAAACTTCTGTGAAGCCCTTGGGGGTTCAAAGTGCTCACCTCACATCTAGATAAGTTCCTTAGGGGGTCTAGTTTTCAAAATGGGGTCATTTGTGGGGGCTTTCCACTGTTTAGGTACATTAGGGGCTCTCCAAAGGCAACATGTCACCCGCAGACCATTCCATCAATGTCTGCATTCCAAAACGTCACTACTTCCCTTCCGAGCCCCGACGTGTGCCCATACAGTAGTTTTCTCCCACATATGGGGTATCAGCATACTCAGGACAAATTGGACAACAACTTTTGGGGTCCAATTTCTCCTGTTACCCTTGGGAAAATAAAAAAAATGGTGACTAAAGATCATGTTTGTGGAAAAAATACGAATTTTTTATTTTCACGCCCGGGCGTTATAAACTTCTGTGAAGCACTGGGGGGTTCAAAGTGCTCACCACACATCTAGATAAGTTCCTTGGGGGGTCTAGTTTACAAAATTGTGTCATTTGTGGGGGGTTTCCACTGTTTAGGTACATCAGGGGTTTTCCAATCGCGACATGGTGTCCGATCTCAATTCCAGCCAAAAACATCAAATGGCGCTGCTTCCCTTCCGAGCTCTGCCATGCGCCCAAATAGTGGTTTACCCCTACATGTGGGGTATCAGCATACTCAGGACAAATTGCACAATAACTTTTAGGGTCCTGTTACCCTTGGGAAAATAAAAATTGGGGTGAAAAGATCATTTTTGTGGAAAAAATATGATTTTTTAATTGTACCGCTGTACGTTATAAACGTCTGTAAAGCCCTTGTGGGTTCAAAGTTCTCACCACATATCTAGATAAGTTCCTTGGGGGGTCTAGTTTCCAAAATGGGGTCACTTGGGGGGGTTTCCACTGTTTAGGTACATCAGGGACTCTCCAAACGTGACATGGCGTCCGATCTGAATTCCAGCCAATTTTGCATTGAAAAAGTCAAACGGCGCTCCTTCCATTCTGAGCTCTGCCATGCGCCGAAACAGTCGTTCCCCCCCACAAATCAGGTATCTGCGTACTCAGGACAAATTGCACAATAACTTTTGCAGTCCAATTTCTCTTGTTACCTTGGTAAAATAAAAAAAATTGAACCTGAAGTATTTTTTTTGTGAAAAAAAGTTAGATGTTCATTTCTTTTTAAATATTCAAAAAAATTCCTGTGACGCACCTAAAGGGTTAATAAACTTCTTGAATGTGGTTTTGAGCACCTTAAGGGGTGCAGTTTTTAGAATGGTGTCACTTTTGGGTATTTTCTATCATATAAACCCCTCAAAGTGGCTTCAAATGTGATGTGGTCCTAAAAATAAAATGGTGTTGTAAAAATGAGAAATCGCTGGTCAACTTTTAACCCTTATAACTTCCTAACAAAAAAAATTTTGGTTCCAAAATTGTGCTGATGTAAAGTAAACATGTGGGAAATGTTAGTTATCAAGTTTTTTGTGTGCTGTATCTCTGTGATTTAAGGGCATAAAAATTCAAAGTTGGAAAATTGCGAGATTTTCAAAATTTTTGCCAAATTTCCGTTTTTTTCACAAATAAACGCAAGTTATTTGAATGAAATTTTACCACTAACATGAAGTACAATATGTCACGAGAAAACAATGTCAGAATCACCGGGATCCATGGAAGCGTTCCAGAGTTATGACCTCATAAAGGTACAGTGGTCAGAATTGTAAAAATTGGCCCGGTCACCCTTGGGGGTGAAGGGGTTAAAGTTTTCGACTGTAAAATGAACATTAAAAATGGCCGCTGGCGCGGTGAAGAAGGGCGTGATAACATGGGAGGTCCTAAGAAAAGAACGCGAACTGTCTTGTGCCTCCTCTGCCTGAATTACTATGCAACGGCAACATGGCCCACCCCCCGAGGGGTTCGTATACTGGCTTGGTATGGAGGAGTTGGAAGAAGATGACGCCCCCAGAAGGAGGAGCGGAAACCAGTGGCGGGAAAGAAGCCGAGACAGGAAGAAGAACACCATGATGGAAAGGGAAAAGAAGTCAGAAGAACGGGGGGAGGGGAAGCCACTCGCCCATAGGCCGCCCCTGCGGAGGCTGCGACCGCTGATACATCCCCTGCAGCGCCCGCCACCACCTCACAGCAGATATTGCCATTGGATGAGCCCCGTCCGGAGGAGGTATATGAGGCTTCCGGAGCAGAATAGGGGGCCGGGAGGGCGTCCCCATCTGGACCGGGCGTGGTTGCACATGCCTCCACCGACGGCCCCGGCAGAAACCGGCCTTGCCCTTGCCCGAATCCAGCTGTGATCCACCCCATCGGCAACTCCGGGAGTTGCAGCTGCCGCCGTCCACTACCAGGTACCGGAACCGCAGCTGGGAGCGCAAGGTATGATTACCGCTCCGGACCTGACCCTGGTGTTAGGAGCGGAGCCAACGAATAGAAATGGCCCAATTGACCTCTGCCGGCGACCCCAGACTGCGGTGCCGCTAGCTGAGGTCCCGATGGACACAGAGGAATTGGACCTCGTGGTAGCAGCGTCAACACCGGCTGAGTCGCCGACCGCAGCCGAAGTGCAATGACCACGCTCCAACACCTGCATCCCACACAACACAGTAGTTCAGCAAAGCCACATTGCGGCTCCCTGCTTGGAGTGTAGCAGAGCACCTTTCGTGGCTCCCTGCTTGGAACACTAAACGTGCTGGGAGGAGGGTGGAGTTAGAATACATAAAAGAGCGGGAAGGTTTAGGATTGGAGGTCAGTCAGTCACTCAGAGAGGAGAGAAGATCCCTGGGAGAGAGATGGAGGAAGGAGGTGCTGCAGCAGATCTCAGTGACCTGGGTCTGCTGGCACGGGAAAGGAAAGAAGGAGAAAGACATTGAACCGAAACCTGATCTTCCATAAGAAGGCAAGACTCGGGCCCGGATTGGCAATATAACCAACCGGGCATTTTCCCGCTGGGCCGCTGTCACGTGGGCCGCGGGTGGCCGCTTGCCAGCTGCTGCGGCCACTGTTGCTCTTGCCGCCGGGTGATAGTTTCAAGTTCCTCCCGCACTGCAGGGAGCTAAGCCGCCACGCCCCCCCCCACACGCACCCCATCCTCGCCTTAGCATGAGACCCCCTCCCCCCCGCAGCCACTCACAGCGTCGCACTCGCTTGCCTGCTCGCTCTGTTCTCAGGACCTGTGATGAGGTCACAGGAGGGGAGGAGTCAGGGGGTCACATGATCAGGAGCCTTTGTCCAGACCCCCGATCATGTCACCCCTGACTCCGCCCCTCCTGTGACCTCATCACAGGTCCTGTGCGCTCAGCCTTGCCTCTACCGTCTGCAAGACTCTGCTTTGCTGTTGTCATGGTGCTGGTTGAGGTAAGTATGTGTGGGGTCAGGATTTACAGTGTGGATGTAGCAGAGCTGTGTGTGTACGAGGTGTACGAAGCGGAGCCGTGGGTGTACGAGGTGTACGGAGCGGAGCCGTGTGTGTACGAGCTGTACGGAGCGGAGCAGTGTGTACGAGGTGTACGGAGCGGAGCCGCGCGTGTACGAGGTGTACAGAGAGGAGCCGCGTGTGTACGAGGTGTACGGAGCGGAGCCGCGTGTGTACGGAGAGGAGCCGTGTGTGTACGAGGTGTACGGAGAGAAGCCGTGTGTGTACGAGGTGTACGGAGCGGAGCCGTGTGTGTACGAGGTGTACGGAGCGGAGCCGTGTGTGTACGAGGTGTACGGAGAGGAGCCGTGTGTACGAGGTGTACGGAGCGGAGCCGTGTGTGTACGAGGTGTACGGAGCGGAGCCGTGTGTGTACGAGGTGTACGGAGCGGAGCCGTGTGTGTACGAGGTGTACGGAGAGGAGCCGTGTGTGTACGAGGTGTACGGAGAGGAGCCGTGTGTACGAGGTGTACGGAGCGGAGCCGTGTGTGTACGAGGTGTACGGAGCGGAGCCGTGTGTGTACGAGGTGTACGGAGCGGAGCCGTGTGTGTACGAGGTGTACGGAGAGGAGCCGTGTGTGTACGAGGTGTACGGAGAGGAGCCGCGTGTACGAGGTGTACGGAGAGGAGCCGCGTGTACGAGGTGTACGGAGAGGAGCCGCGTGTACGAGGTGTACGGAGAGGAGCCGCGTGTACGAGGTGTACGGAGAGGAGCCGCGTGTACGAGGTGTACGGAGAGGAGCCGCGTGTACGAGGTGTACGGAGAGGAGCCGCGTGTACGAGGTGTACGGAGAGGAGCCGTGTGTGTACGAGGTGTACGGAGAGGAGCCGCGTGTACGAGGTGTACGGAGAGGAGCCGCGTGTACGAGGTGTACGGAGAGGAGCCGCGTGTACGAGGTGTACGGAGAGGAGCCGCGTGTACGAGGTGTACGGAGAGGAGCCGAGTGTACGAGGTGTACGGAGAGGAGCCGCGTGTACGAGGTGTACGGAGAGGAGCCGTGTGTGTACGAGGTGTACGGAGAGGAGCCGTGTGTGTACGAGGTGTACGGAGAGGAGCCGCGTGTACGAGGTGTACGGAGAGGAGCCGCGTGTACGAGGTGTACGGAGAGGAGCCGCGTGTACGAGGTGTACGGAGAGGAGCCGCGTGTACGAGGTGTACGGAGAGGAGCCGCGTGTACGAGGTGTACGGAGAGGAGCCGCGTGTACGAGGTGTACGGAGAGGAGCCGTGTGTGTACGAGGTGTACCGAGAGGAGCCGTGTGTGTACGAGGTGTACCGAGAGGAGCCGCGTGTACGAGGTGTACCGAGAGGAGCCGCGTGTACGAGGTGTACCGAGAGGAGCCGTGTGTGTACGAGGTGTACGGAGAGGAGCCGTGTGTGTACGAGGTGTACGGAGAGGAGCCGTGTGTATGAGGTGTACGGAGCTGAGCCGTGTGTATGGAGTGGAGCCATATGTGTACGGGATGTACGGAGCGGAGCCAAGTGTGTACAAAGCATACAAAGCTGGCTTTTCCCACGGACACAAGAGTACACGGCGGAGCCCCAAGGAGCATTTTAAAACACACACATTACGTTCCACCTGAAGTGATGTGCTGGAAGCTGACCGGAAATTAGATAATTTCTTGAGGAGATTGTGACGGAACCAGGAATGCTTCAGATCCATCACCGTGTCCTCCTCCGACAGCGCAGACAGCAGGATCGCCTTGGAATCGGGGATGCCGGCCATGTGAGCGGATCATGATAGGTCCTGCATCGGGAGGCTCAGGTGGGCACTACAATGGGAGCCGGGCTGCTATAGTATCTTTATAGAATCTTTCTTTATTTCTTTCTCTGTTCTTTCATTCTCTGTTCTGTCTTTCCCTCATTTTCTTTCTCTCTCTGTTCTTTCTTTCTCTCTCTGTTCTTTCTTTCTCTCTCTAATC
Source organism: Dendrobates tinctorius (assembly GCF_039654945.1). Lineage (NCBI taxonomy): Eukaryota > Metazoa > Chordata > Amphibia > Anura > Dendrobatidae > Dendrobates > Dendrobates tinctorius. Next base: position 110,722,993 of record NW_027361679.1, on the reverse strand, counting down.
TTTCTTTTTTCTCTCTCTGTTCTTTCTTCCCCTTTCTTTCTTTTTCTTTCCTCTCTTTCTCTGTTCTTTCTTTCTTTTCTTTACTTCTTTCTTTCTCTCTCTGTTCTTTCTCTGTCTCTCTCTGTTCTTTCTTTCTTTCCCCTCTTTCTTTCTCTCTCTGCTCTTTCTCTGTCTCTCACTGTTCTTTCTTTCTTTCCCCTTTCTTTCTCGCTCTCTCTGTTTTCTTTTTTCTCTCTCTCTCTGTTTTCTCTCTTCCTTAGTGCCAGTCAGTGTGCCCATAATGCCAGCCACTGTGCCCTCAGTACCAGTCAGTGTGATCAGCAGTGCTAAATGGGTGCGATTAGGTGTGGACATGGGTGTGACTAGTTGTGAAATGGGTGTGGCTGGGCGTGGCCAAAATTTGCCGCAGTCTTTGTCCATCTTTCCCTTCTTCAAAAGTTGGGAGGTATGATAGGGGCGGCTATAACCAGGGGGTCTGGTTGCCCAATGGATAGCAGTTCTGCCAGGAATTCTGTAATCATGCATACAAAAGGGGACAGAGATTTGGGAGGAGTACTGTACCTAAAAGCAATAAATAGGACTGAGCTAAAATACTGGGCACAGCTGTGACTACATGTTATATAGTCGTGTTAATCTCCTCTCACTTCTTGTAAACTACAAGTGTACAAAGATATTACATAGTCACAATGTGACTAGTGGGCCTGTGTAACTTCAAATGCCAGGGCTGAATTTTAGTCCCAGTCCGGCCCTGGCAAGACTAGTACGGAACGTAGGAGTAAAAGGGAACAGGACGTGGGTTAGAGGAAGAACCCTGCCTAGAAGTTCTAAGCGCAAGGCCGGGGCTCGGTCCCTGAGGTTGTATGGATACTAAGAGTCCTACAGCAGACACCGGTGGAGTAGTGGGCTGTAAATGCACTACTCCCATCTAAGACTTGGGGGCACAACAGCAACATTGATAGTGAGCCGGGACTCAGGAGTAAGGAGTCCCCGAAGCAGGCTACAACTGTCTGCCGTGCAAGTAGAGTTCTTGGGAACATCTGTCAGGAGGCACTCCAGTGTAACTCAGTACTAGGAGATCTTCACACTTAAAGGCGCTATAGAGGAGACGTTCAGAAAGGCACATGTTGGCGGAGTGTTGGAAGGGAGCATTCCATCTGGCCTGGAGGTTGAGTCCCTGACCCGGAGGGCACAGCATGGAGGCAGGCACCTGTGTGTACTACAGACTATGAGTAAAGCTTTGGAACTACAAGCCTTGGTGTCCTCCATTCATTCTTGCGCCAACACACCTGGTCCCGCTACATCTGGGTACCAGCTTCTACACTGCCTGCGCCTCTCCTCTACCCCTACATCTACACTGCCCTGGGACTACAGCTCCACATGTGGGTAGCTTCGCCATCTTGGCTGCAACACACCACCAGTCCCAGAGGATCTGCACGCAGCGTCGGCCTAACATCTCACTTGCCGAACACCACAGCTGGCGTCACAAACTATTCATTTACATTCCATCATTTCCAATCTCCCCTGTTTATATTGGGTGCCCATGGCCAAGGACCCGGTCACCGCTGCTGTGGCACATCCTGCTGCCACCGTCCCGGTACCCCACGGCCCTGGGAGGACGACCCACCTGCAGAAATCACCCTGTGCCATGATAACCCAACGGTGCCCCGTGATCACATCACAGAGGGCCAATGGGAGCTGTTGCGTGCGAGCGCCGGCAACTGTTCATTTATATGAAGCTTGTGCTGTATTCACACATGGTTTTTTTACCACGATGTTTGTAAAATGGCTGTGTAAAGAAAAAAAAAGCAACAAAACGGTGGGGAGTTTGAACGTTATCATAACAGACGAGAACTTCAGCCTCGTAGATGACAAGGGGTTTCTGAAATCCCATTTTCTTGCTCATAAAGCAGCGTGAGGTGGCCATTTATGACACTACTACATGTCCGCTTTTATTACGGCGCTTCCCTCAGAGAAGGTTCTGGAAGGTCTATCCGCCATGAGACCTGACAATGATTAATGGTGATGTACAGCGCCCTTTCCCTCACTGCACTGTGCAGACGTCTGTCATCACAGGTCCCCCTCCTCAGGGCTTGTATTGGAGGAGGGCGGGGGGCGGCCATGTGCCTAGGAGGAGGGGAAGGGGAGGGCTGCAGGCAGGGTGGCAGCAGCTGCAGACGTGGGTCACTAGTAGGAAGCTCCAGCTCAGCCGGCATCTTCTCACAACTCCAGGTGAGTGCCCGGAGGCTCCAGGTCTCCTGCCCAGTCTGAGAGCAGCAGGACTGGGGATATACAGTAGTAGGATGGCAGTGAGTGGCTTCCATGTCTGTCAGGCTGCTAGTACCAGGCATGCTGGCAGAATGGATGGAAGTGGGGAAGATGGCTAAACCTACACCGACTTCAGCCTTGCCCCCTGTGCCAGCTCCAGCTGTAGGTGCCGGCATCACCCTCCTAATGCTGTGGACTGGGTGTAGGATTAAAGCCCACACACACTGTAGATGTCCCCCAGCCGCTGTCGCTCCGTCGCCTCCATACACAGGAGCGCCTATGTATCAGTGGTTTTTTCCTGAAACATGTTTTTATAGTATTTTATAAACGTTTTGTGGGGGATTTTCTATTTCTCTTAACTCCATTAAAGGAGTTTTCTAAGGCCATGTGCACACGTTCAGAAATGCTGCAGAAATTTCCACACCTCCCCTCCGCGGGGAAAACACATGTGGAATTTGCATGCGTATTCCCGCTAAACACTCGTGTTTTGCAAGCGTTTTTAGCTGGCAGAATGCTTGCGCTTTCCAAGCGATTTGGAGCATCGCTTGGAAAAGTGATTGACAGGTTGGTCACACTCGTCAAACATAGTGCTTGATGAGTGTGACCAACTTTTTACTATTGATGCTGCCTATGCAGCATCAATAGTAAAAGAATGTTAATAAGAAAAATAAAAAATATTGTTATTCTCGCCTTCCAACAGCCCCCAATCTCCTCAGCAGCGCTCCCGGTACGTTGCGTTCCCAGGGATGCTTTGCGCGAAGGATCTTTGTGACGTCACGCTCGCGAGAGCGCTACATCATCAGAGGTCATTCGCGCAAAGCATCACTGGGACTGGAAGATGCTGGCAGCATGGTGAGAGGCGGGAAGGACTCCGGGGGCCATCAGAGGGTGAGTATATCCCGATTTTTTTATTTTTATTCTATTTTTTACAGGATTATGGTACCCAGGGACTGGAGGACAGTCTCCTCTTATCCAGACCCTGGGTACCATCCGCACATGAAGCGCTCACTTTACGCATGGTGGGCATAGCCACATGTGTAAAGTGAGCGTTTCAATACATTCTGCTGAAATAATGGACATACTGCGGATTTTACCGCTATGCGATTCCGCACAAAGAATGATTATGCTGTATGTTTTTCTGCTATGCGATTCCGCAGTGGAAAAATCCGCAGCATTAGCACAGCGATGCGGAATCCCATAGGATTGCATGGGATGCGTTTTCTTAGCTTTTTCGCAGCGGAAAAACACAGCGAAAATGCTAAAAAAAAGGCAACGTGTGCACTTAGCCTAACAAGGTTCATTGAATCATAGAATCATAGAATCATAGAATGGTAGAGTTGGAAGGGACCTCCTGGGCCATCTGGTCCAACCCCCTGCTCAAAGCAGGATTCGCTAAATCATCCCAGTCAGATGTCTGTCCAGCCTCTGTTTGAAGACTTCCATTGAAGGAGAACTCACCACTTCTCGTGGCAGCCTGTTCCACTCATTGATCACTCTAACTGTCAAAAAGTTTTTTCTAATATCTAATCTGTGTCTCCTCCCATTCAGTTTCATCCCATTGCTTCTAGTCTTTCCTTGTGCAAATGAGAATAAAGTTGATCCTTCTACAATGTGACAGCCCTTTAGATATTTGTAGACAGCTATTAAGTCTCCTCTCAGTCTTCTCTTTTGCAAACTAAACATTCCCAAATCCTGCAACCTTTCCTCATAAGACAGGGTTTGCAGACCGGTCACCATTCTGGTCGCTCTTTTCTGAACTTGCTCCAGTTTGTTGATGTCTTTTTTAAAATGTGGTGCCCAAAACTGGACACAATATTCCAGATGAGGTCTGACCAAAGAGGAGTAGAGGGAAATAATGACTTCACGTGATCTAGACTGTATGCTTCTGTTAATACATCCTAGAATTGCATTTGCCTTTTTTGCTTCTGCATCACACTGTTGACTCATATTCAGTCTGTGATCTATTAGTATACCCAAGTCTTTTTCACATGTGCTGTCACTTAGCCCTATTCCTCCCATTCTATATATGCTTTTTTCATTTTTATTGCCCAGATGTAGTACTTTGCATTTCTCCCTGTTAAAAACCATTCTGTTAGTTGCTGCCCACTTCTCCAGTTTATTTAAATCTTTTTGAATCCTCTCTATCTCTTCTCTAGTATTAGCTATCCCTCCTAGCTTTGTGTCATCAGCAAATTTAATCAGTTTACCCTCAATTCCTTCATCTAAATCATTGATAAAGATGTTGAACAATACAGGGCCCAGGACAGAGCCCTGTGGTACCCCACTTGAGACATTCTTCCAACTGGATGTGCAGCCATTTACGACCACTCTTTGGATCCGATCACTAAGCCAGTTATGAATCCACCTAACAGTTGCCTTGTCCATTCCATACTTAGTCATTTTTTCAATAAGGATTGTATGAGAGACTTTGTCAAATGCTTTGCTGAAGTCAAGATATACTATATCTACAGCATTTCCTTGATCCACCCAATCAGTGATACCGTCATAGAAGGAAATTAAGTTAGTCTGACATGACTTATTAGTTACAAACTCATGCTGACTCTGTTTAATCACTTCATTCTTATCCAGGTATTGACATACATGTTGTTTAATAATTTGTTCAAAGATCTTTCCTGGTATAGAAGTCAGACTCACCGGCCTATAGTTCCCTGGGTCCACCTTCTTCCCCTTTTTGAAGATAGGAACAACATTTGCTCTTCTCCAGTCTTCTGGCACTTCTCCTGTTCTCCAAGAATTTTCAAAGATTATGGAGAGGGGTTCAAAAATTTCTTCTGCTATCTCCTTCAGTACTCTGGGGTGTAATTCATCTGGACCTGGAGACTTGAATTCATTTAGGTTAGCTAAGTGTTTCCTCACTATCTTTCTGTTTATAGATATCCTGGATTCTTCTATTCCCTTAATAGAACAGTGAATAACAGTTGATGTTACATTTCCTTTCTGAGAGAAAACAGATGCAAAATAGGAATTTAAAAGTTCAGCCTTCTCAACATCCTGTCTTACCATTTCATCATTTTCATCCTGTAAAAATCCTATAGCATCTTTGACTTTTCTTTTACTTTTGACATATCCCCAAAATCCTTTATTATTGTTTTTGACATCTCTTGCAAGCCTCAATTCATTTTCAGCTTTAGATAATCTGATTTGTGCCCTGCAGGTTCTGCAGACAGCATTATATTCTTCTTTAGATATGCCTCCCTCTTTCCATTTTATAAACATTTTTTTCTTCCTTTTTAGCATGTGCTTAAGTTCTGTGTTCATCCATCCTGGTTTCCTTAAATGCTTCCTATTCTTCCCTCTTTTCGGAATTGTTAACAACTGTGCTTTGAGAATTTCATTTTTCAAGATTTCCCATCCCTCCTGGACATTTTTGTCTTTCAGGATATCCAGCCATTGGATCCCTCCAATAATCTTTCTGAATCCCTTAAAATCTGCCTTTCTGAAATCTAACCTTGACGTCTGAGTCTTCACAGGTCTTCCGCCTCTAGTTATCCAAAATTCTAAAATAGCATGGTCACTACCTCCTAGGGTCCCAGCCACTTTTACCTCCTCAACCATTTCCTCCCTGTTTATAAGGATTAGATCCAAGGTAGCAGTTCCCCTTGTTTTCTCCCTTACCTTTTGGAAGATAAAGTTGTCAGCAAGAGAGGATAAGAATTTCCTTGACCTGTTAGTTTTGCCTGAGAGAGATTCCCAACAAATGTCTGGATAGTTGAAATCTCCCATGACAACTATGTCATATTTTTTGGAGAACTTGGCCATTTGATGCATAAAGAGTTCATCCATATCTTCAGCTTGCACAGGCGGCCTGTAGTAAATGCCTACAATGGTGTCCTTTCCATTGTTCTGTCCATGTATTCTTACCCAAACAGTTTCCACAGAACTCCCAGTCTCTGAAGCTTCAATCTCTGTGCAGATATACGTGTTTCTAACATACAATGCGACACCCCCTCCTCGTTTATCAAGTCTGTTTCTTGCAAATAAGTTGTATCCTTCTAGTCTTGTATTCCAATCATGTGTATTGTCCCACCAAGTTTCAGTGATTCCAATGACATCATATTTCTTTTTCTGTGTTAGTAGTTCCAATTCTCCTTGTAACCAATAGATCTTGGAATAGTAAGTTCCACAATCAGATGTGATTTAATTGTTCCTGTGCTGAAATAATCTTATAAATGTGCTCCTGCTGTGTACTGTGTAATGGCTGTGTCTCACCGTACAGGGACATGGTCAGGGCAGGGAAGGAAGCAAAAGAGAGTATACAGACAGGACAGCACAGAATCACAGCTGATTATTTCTGGGAGGTAAAACATTGTTTAAAAACAGGCAGGGAAATATTTAACTTCACAGAAGGTCTCAGCTGTGATCCCAAATAAAGCGTGCACCTCTTCATAAGAAGTGTCTGACTCCAGCAGACCAGCCTGGATGAATCGGAGCCCTAGGTGTCTATGAATATAGTGGTCATGGGCATACTTCTAGTGTACATATGTATCCGATATACAGCCTCACATCGTTTCCATCTGTATTTTTGTCTAAAGTTGGAATTTCTCTTTGCTTTTTCCTCCCCCACCACCCCTGAGTTGTCCCCTTGGGCTGCTACTATTTCTATTGTCATGACAAGGACTATGGTTTCCTGTACAAAAGCATTTACTATAGATGTTTCATTGTCTGAATTTTTTTCTCCTTAAGATTAAGAATGGCAGAAAGGTTCAAGATTGAAAGCCCCAATGTACGATATTTAAAGGATCTTATAGAAGCAGATTACAGCTATAATACCACCCAAGTTTATGAAGAAAATGAGGTTACCAAGGTAATACCTGAAATCTCATGTAATGTAAAAGAGTTGATCACTCGTTATGGTAAGCGATAGGATAAGATGTCTAGCCACCGGAGGAGATGAAAAAAAATAGTTACCATGCAGTTAATGGGACTCCGGTGACACTTTGGTGCTGTCATTTTACACAACTTATTCAGCATTTAAAGGGAACCTGTCATGTGAAAAAAAAGGTGTTAATCTGCAGGTTAATCGCATTCTGAGCCTTCCTGGTGCCCATACTTAGAGCCCTGCTGCCAGGAGGAAATAAACTTCAGTAGCATTCGGCAGTCAGTCACAGGGGTGGCACCGGCACTGGTACAGTAGACTCTCTGTATGTAACCACGTCCCCCTGCACTGACAGCGGCTCTTCATTCAGGTTGGCTGTCAGTCAGTGCCGGGGACGCTCTTTATACACAGCACGGTGACTGAACCCACACTTGCGCCATTCCTGTGACTTACATTGCCTGGGGGAATAAAGCTAATTTCCTCCTGGCAGCGGTTCTCTAAGTGCAGGCATCGGGCAGGTTCAGAATGTGATTATCCAGCAGGTTAATAGGGTTTTTTCACGTGACTGATTCCCTTTATCGCCTGGTTGCAAAATATTACAAATTATTAGCTGAAATAAGCAGTCCCTCAGATATCTCGAAATATTTAGACCACCATTACAGTTATGCAAACTTGTTGTTTTCAGTTATCCATCTGCAGTGTATCGGTGCCCCTCCAGCATGTTATTCACAAGAGAAACAGGGTCAAGCTTATTTTAATATCAATTTCCATAACTTTTGTCTTCCATGGAGATGATCCTTTGCCAGAGGTGATCATGGCTTTCTGCCATCTTGGCCTGGTTGAGCATTTAGGCTATGTGCCCATGTTAGCATTTTTAAACGCTCAGGAAACTGATCCCCTTTCCAGAAAACGCGCGTTTTTGACGCGCGTTTTCTGGGAACAGTGAGGAAGGGTAAAAACGCTCAGCAATGCGGAAATTAATGAGCATGCTGCGTTTTTAGCCGCTAAGCGATTCCTGAGCATTTAAAAACGCATGCATTGGCAGAAAAAGTCAAAAACGCATGCTAATTAATTTGAAGCTTATTTTAAGCGTTTCTGCAGCGTCTGAGCCGGCACAAACGCTGCGGAAACGCTTAAAAAAAACGCAACGTGGGCACACAGCTTTATATGTATGGGATAGCTGAGGGAGAGAGCTATCACCAATAATCATGCAGGGTGTGTAGGCACTTTTAATGTTCTGTTCACAACAGCATAATATTTTCTTACTTATTTTATTGTATGAACGGTTCCAAATAGAGGTGAACAAATTCATTCACAGAACCCTGGTACAGAGGCCACTGGTTGGGAGTACTGTGACACACCTCTTGTCTGCTGGCATTTTTGTATCCTCTTTTGGTCAGCTAGCCTGGCGTGACGTCATTTTTTGCAGCAAGATGTGCACACAGCATTGTGCCAGACTGGCAAAGAGAGGAGCCGGAGATGCAGGCAGGTTCGCATTGCGCTTTCATCCAACAGCCATAGAATATTGATCTGGCCACGAGACCGGGAGTCACGCAAATTTATTCACTGATCTTTAGTTGCAACAGATCTTTTGTGTAGGAAAACTAATGGTTCCTCTGATGAGATAGTTGGGTTTCTTGTGGGCCACTACCAGAAAGTGCCTATATATCTTGGGTTAGCTCAACACTACTTTTGAACCAACCTTGCTGTCTTCTGTCATTTGAGACCCAGAATATGGAATTTTGACAGAACTCCAAACGATTCATTAATTATTGTCGAAACTGAATCCTAAATCTGAAACTTTGGACTTTTTTTTTCTGGTGGTCTGCATCTTTTAAGGTGAATACAACAACTTAAAGAGAGTCTTTCTGTGGGACCATCCAATCTCTGCTGCTATCAACATGGGCATGCAGATCATAGAATGTTGAATAAAATGATACTTTCACATCTGCAATCTGATGTCGTATTTCAGAGAAATCCATGTTTTTCTTATGTAAATAAGCTTTTAATATCTATGGGCCGGACACTGATCTGCATGAGAATCTGTGTCCAGAGATTATTTTAAATGAAAGTGTGAGACATGTGGATCAAAAGAGCTGACTGTCGGTCATTACATGCCTCGCACTGATAACTTCCCCTTTCATATATAATAATCCCTGGAGGCAGATTCTCATGCAGATCAGTGTCCAGCCCAGATCATTTACATATGAGAAGAATGTGGAATTCTCTGGAATAAGGGTCCCGTAACACATAGCAACGCCCCAACAATCTCGTCAATGGTACGACCTGGTAAGGATCGCTGGTACGTCGCTACATGGTCGCTAGTAAGCTGTCAAACAGGCAGATCTACTCAACGACGCAGTAATGATATGGCGATCCGTATAACGACCTCGGCGGAAGATTGGGACCTTGTCACACAGCAGCTATTCTGACGACTCAGACGTCGATAGGCGTGCTTTAGCTTTGCCTCTTCCACGCCCCTCTGCTCCGATTGGTGGCCACTTCTGCGCTATCACTACGCAGTTTGCTTCAGCGACCTTGTCTGAGTGCTCTATTTATTCGTGGATCCATAGTCACTGACGCGGGGACACGCGATTATTATAACTGTACATGTTAAATGTTATGATTGCATATAATTGATAGCTGACCTATAAAAGGAAACGCTACAAAGATCCTAATTTGAGACCACCAATCGGAGCTGAGGGGGCGTTGAAAAGACAAAGCAAAATCACTCCTGAGTTCTGAGTCGCCAACGAGGTTGCTCATCGTTGTTATGGCGTCAAATACAGCGATGCATGCTGGCCAGCGGGACACCAACGATCAAAAAATGGCCTAGGACATTCGAGCACAATCAACAATATCGCAGCGGGGGGCCGGTCGCCGCTATGTGTCACACGTAGCGAGATCGTTGGCGAGGTCGCTGTTGCGTCATAAAGCCTGTGACGTTTCAGCGATCTTGCTAACGATCTCGCTATGTGTGAAGTCCCCTTTAGACATCGGATCACAGATATCTAGGTATCATGTTATTCAGCTTCCTATGGCCTACATGCCCATATAGACTCAGCACAGAATAACCCTATTGAATCAATCTCAATCAACCAAATTGTGTTAGAGAAGCCAAGTGGACAGTAGGTTAAACAAAGTATGGTAGTTAGAAGTATTGTTGCTTACCCATAGTGAGGGAGATTAAAGGGAATCTGTCACCTACTTTTGGCGGGCTATTTAAATGAGATCTGTCCAGTCCGATGGGCGGTGTTTCCGATCTTTGCCACCTCACCATCCTTGGCCGCCGTCCGCAGTTTTTTCATGAATAGGAGTAGGTGTCCGCCATCTTTCGCGTGTGCGCTAAGCATTCTTGGCTCACGCACGCCCAGTATGCTTTGCCGAACTGCGGGCAAAGCCAAAAAGCCTGACTGCGCATGCGCCGGTTAACTAGGCCCCGGAACACAGCAAAATACTTCCGGGGCTTAGTTAACCGGCGCATGCACAGTCAAGCTTTCGTCTTTGCCCGCAGTTGGGCAAAGCATACTGCGCGAGCCAAGAATGCTTAGCGCACGCGTAAAAGATGGCGGACACCTACTCCTATTCATGAAAAAACTGCGGACGGCGGCCAAGGATGGGGAGGCGGCAAAGATTGGAAACACCTCCCATCAGTCCGGACAGACCTCATAGCCCTTCAAAAGTAGGTGACAGATTCCCTTTAAAATGTGCTCACCACGCTGCCCTGACGCGCGTTTCACGCGACACTTTTTCAAGGGGAGATATCATATGATTTGTGCCAATTAGAGCTGCTCATGGGCGCTGCTGCTCATGTCATTAGCCTGCTGCCGCCATCACGGCGGCGCACGCGTGTCGGGTCAATCAAGCCCAGTGATGTCATAGACACGCGCGTCGTACAGTGTATAACCAGATGGAGCAGGAGGGCATGGCCACTTGGCTTCTCTCAGTAGGGTTATTCTGTGCTGAGTGTTGCTTTGCACATTGGATTCTCGATGCTCTCCACATTTTTTCCTCTTAATTAGACTCTTCTATAGTTAATGATTTATTTTTTTAATGTGAATTTTTCTATAAACTATCTATTAAATGTTAATGGTGGTTTATGGCTACGCTGCCGGTTTTCTATTTTTTGCGATCTAATCACTAGACTTTCTGTCACAGCCGGTGGCTGTAATTGCAGGCCACGGTGATGTCTACGCTTGAGCATTGTCACACAGATCCAGTGCTTCTTCCACTGGTGAAGCTAGACATGCTTTCATAAATAAAATATGACCTCTATCACAGCATCACTGAGCTTGTCTCACATTTCCTCTGCTGATCGGCTACATTTAGTGGACAAGCTTTCCAGTTGATGGAGGAAGAAAACATCAGCATACCATTTGATAACCCCATTAAATGTGTTTGAAACAGCAAGATATACAACTTTAATAAACTTCGATTAACACTGTGGTCTAATCTGAAAATCTCAGTGCGCATTCCCCAGCACCAACTCTGTCTTGTGCTCCAAATTCTGCCATTGTGGATGCATAAACCAATAAGAGGGTGCAATAAAACGTCATGCTTAAAAATGCTAACAGTTTACAGATCAGATTTTTGGGTTTTTTTTGCTACTTTTGGGGACAATATGAAAGGCAGTGTTAAAGGGGTTATACGGAAGTTATCACTTGGTGACCTATTGTAGAATGTATAACCAATGTGAGATTGGTTGGCACCCCCAGTGATCAGCTGAAAACTGCACTTCATGAGATTGACAGATCATGTCTTCTGTGTGGCTGAGCCACTGGCCTGATTCAGACAGCTTCCGAGCAGCACCTGCACGCTGTATAGGAATTTACAAGCGTGCGCTCCTTGCCTAGTAAACCAGCCATGGCAAAGGTGGCTGGTAACTTGGTTAACAATTTGAAAAATGTAAAATAACCCCCCACACACACACACTTTATTCTTGAGAACCAAGAGGCGTTTTAATCAAGTTAGTTGCTTGTTTTTGCAATTGCTTTGCAATTTTAATCACTTAAGATCATGAGACAACCCCTTTAATCTCCTGCTGGAAGATAAACCATATTCAGCAGCGACCACAAAGCCATAGAAGAGGCTGTTATGTTCATTATCTACATCCGACTGCTTCCAGTGCTGATTTCAGATGACTGCTGGGGGTCCAACACATGACTTCTCTACCAATCTTATACTGATGACCTATTTCATGGATAGGTCATCAATAGGGATGAGCGGACTGGTGGAAGTTCTGGTTCTGGTAACCGACCTGAACTTTATTTCAAAGTTTGGCCCAGGTACCAGAACAGTATGTGAACTTCAACCAGAACCTGAACCCCATTGAAAACAATGGGGACCCGGACTGTGGAGATGATTTTTCACTCTCATTCTCCCACTCTCACCCCGGAACTACGAACATTGCAACGGACATCCGGGGAAAATCCGTGATCAGCATTTAGCACCGGACAGTTACTGTCTGGTACGAATGCCTAACTTGCAAGTTCGTGTTTGCTCATCTCTAGTCGTCAGGTATTCAGTCTCAGATAATCCATTTAAGAGTAGGGAACTCTGATAGCACTATTAATAATCAAGTCTTCCACTGTAGTGGGGAGCACACTGGTTGCACGAGGAATAATGCAGTACTATTAGTAATGACATCACTTTGTTAATACTAGTAATATCTGAGGACAATTCTTGATTATTGGGAGACTCTACTGATAAAGGGTCACCTTCACTTCTAAGCATACTACTTAATTTCTGACAATGAGCTCCTTCTTTCACTACAGGGCAAAATGGTCATTGGTTAATATGGGCACCTGTGACCCATGATACACATAAACAGAGCCTCGTGGGTACCATTCAGTAACCGATGAACACACTAGAATGCAAAACGCTCATTAGCTGCTTCTGTGACAAAGGTATCATGTAACTGTGTGACAGCAGCCTTAGCTAACCCATGACTGCTTTCCTCTGTAGTAAGGGGGCGCTCACTGACTAGTCAAAGGCGCCTGTATTTATTAATGAGCACCTTCTTTTACTACAAGGAAAGCGCTCATTGTAGTCTTGTAGGGGCTGGCCTGGCAATCGGCTGTGTTACTAAAATGGAAGACTGGAGGCAGAGTGGGCTGCATGCATGCTGGGGTGTTATGCTATCTAAAGCTTTAGGTATTCTTTTTTTACACTTTGGAACCAACTTAATGTCGAAAATACTACAGGTCATCTTTTGATAGCAGCACACCCAACATTGGGACTGGGGAACAGCTAAGTTGCACATTCATGCTCATTTTGTGGTTTATCATTTAAACCTACACGTACATGTATGCTTCTGCCATCATTTGATGCATGTGTTGGACGCTCCTCTTGGCTTTATCTGTCAATTATTTTGGCTAAATGTAAAGCTAAAAAGCTTTATACAGCAGACTTTATGTACACCCGTGCTCCATGTTTCTCCTGCAGACCGCAATTTCATTTTTCCTTGTCATAAATACGCAACATCTTGCCCACAGGTCAAACCATGTTCCACCAAGTTCACTTTCAGGACAGAAAGAAAAGTACCCAAACTTGGAGTTATGTTGGTTGGCTGGGGCGGAAATAATGGGACCACGGTTACCGCAGCAGTATTAGCCAATCGATTGGGGATGTCGTGGATGACCAAGACAGGAAAGAAGGTACTGTATGATACAGAAATATTTAATTTTACTGCCCAAAACTGTAACACTTCTTATGCGGTAACCTCAGCAAGCATAAAGGCTTCTAAGTGTATAACTAGGCAAGGCCTACTAGTAATGTAATATAACAGGCATGCACAATCACTTTAATGGGGCTACGCTGGCCCCAGGAATGGTATGTCATAGGTCACAACAAAAATGCATGTATGCACATACAGGGTTTGAGACAGTGCTACGTGTGATGTGAAAACTGCAGTAGTCCTGAAAGACATTGCACTGCACTATCAGGTTTCCTCTGCTAGTGATAAGATTATAGAAGGCTTCATACAAGTTTATTACTCTCTGTGTGAGGTTATTGAGTGCAGGGACATCTGGTGATACTCTGTCTAGATGAACCGATTTGACTCGTATGAATTCTATTTTTAGGTTGCCAACTATTATGGTTCATTATTCCAGTCCTCCACAGTCAGTTTGGGCTGTGGACCTGATGGAGATGTACATATTCCTTTTTGTGACCTTCTTCCCATGGTACACCCTAATGATATTATCTTTGATGGTAAGTTGTGGTTGGTCTGCTTTTTTGCATTCCATCAATCACCCAATCAAATTCAAGCTTGCATATTTCAGGAGTAAATTTGAAACGGTAAGAAGTGATCGAGTTGTTGATTTTGACAACACGACGCGTCATCATCCCCACCTATGAGACATTTGTGGTATATTCTGTCAATCTGCCTTTTAGATCTCCAAGGGAAATACACATTACTTACTCAAGCAAGATACTTGTTCAACTCTAGATTGGAGCCAAATGTTGCATAAAAGTGGATTTCTGCTCTAACAAATACTTTAAATGTAGTAAATATATACGTTTATATTTATTTGGAAAAATATAGGTTGGGATATTTCATGTTTAAATCTGGCTGATGCTATGAAGAGAGCAGAGGTTCTAGACTGGCAACTCCAGGAACAATTGAGACCTTACATGGAAAAGATGCAGCCGCGACCTTCAATTTACATACCGGAGTTTATTGCAGCCAATCAAGAAGACAGAGCAGATCATGTTATCCATGGCACCAAAGCTGAACAGGTAAGTAAAGCCCTACCCATCGGAAAACATGTGCAGGGCAGAATGACACCTAGTATGGATGACAAACAAAAGGCAGCACCACGTAATCCCACCCAAACGACAGCAATCAGGCAATGACACATAAGCCCAAAATGCATGTATAGAAAAAGGATGCATCTGGGCTCCAAGACCAAACATTAGAATTTCATGCCATATCTAATCTATACTCATTTTTATAGAAAAAGGGTGTATCGCAGCACTCCAGTTGGGACATAAATAAATCTTTTATTACATTGCAAAATAGGTAGCAGCGTTTCGACTCATTTCGAGCAGAAACACTGCTTTCTGTTTTCTTTGCATTGGAATAAAGAATTTATGTACCAAGTGGAGTGCTGCGATACACCCTTTTTCTATAAACTAGTTTAGATAAGTATGGCATTTCATTCTAATGCTTGCTTTTATTCTTAATAAATGTAGTGAGCTCAACTCCTTGCATCAAAAGCTTTCACAGGTCAGGCACAGCTACCTGAGTGGATAAGCTGCAATACCAGACTCAGTCCAGGGACAATCGTAGCTGTGTCTATGGTAAAAAGCCAACCCTTTAACTTCTTAACAATTGCCAATATGCATTAAAACGGCGACCGCTAAGGCACCTTATTCCCTCATCGCTGTTTTAAAACAGCAATCAGGATTAAGCCTATAGCGCCCCCCAGGGTCTGAAAATTTTCCAATCGCTATTATTCAATGAATAACATTGATCACGTAAAAAAAAAGTGTGCTATTAAAATAATTTCTCTCCCTTCTGACATGATATTCATATCAGAGGAGAAAGATGCTATGTCCTCCAAACCACCACCGGTACCTCCGACAATCCCCCAGGCCCCTCCTGCTCCATCCCTGGCCCTCCGCTTCCTCTTCATGGTTAAAGAAATGGCGGGCACATTCGCAGTGCGCCCACCAAGATCTGCTGGCCGGCAACAGCAGGGATTTTTCTTATTGCTGCCGTTTGATCACTGTGATAGGGTCTATCACAGTGATCAAAAGCCAATAATTAGTATGTCATCCCCCCCTCTATGTCATCCACTTAGTCAGATTATTTTTTTTATTTTATAATTTTTATTTATTTCACTCTTTGCAGTTAGGGTCAATAATTAGTATGTCATCTTCCATCTGTCATCCCCTAAGTCAGAATATTTTTTTATTTTATAACTTTTATTTATTTCATTCTTTGCAGCTAGGGTTGGGCTTAGGTTAGGGTTTTTACAAAAGTGAAGGAATAAAAAGAAAAAAATTATGACGATATGACTAGTGTTGAGCGCAAGTGCTCGCTGATCAAGTTTGCATTGGGGTCACTCGAGCATCCGCAATACTTGGTGCATACTGGAGCACCACAATTCAAACTCGAGTAACAAGCACTTGCACTCAACACTAATGACGACATATTCAATATGACGACCTAATTTTATCTAATTCTATGTAGTATCTTTGGGTTAAGAATCCTCACTATACACCTGGATAAAATCCTTGAGGTGTCTAGTTTTCAAAATGTGATCACTTATGGGGGTATCCACTGTTTAGGCACATCAGGGGCTCTCCAAACATGTCCACTCTCGATTCCAGCCATTTTTATGTTCAAAAAAGTCTAACAGTGCTGCTTCCCTTCCGAGCCTTGCGTGTGCCCAATAAGTAGTTTCCCCCCCACATATGGAGTATCGGTGTACTCAGGAGAAATTGCACAAAAATTTTGAGGTCCATTTTCTCCTTTTATCCTCAAAAAAAAAATTCTGAAAAAATGTAAATATTATTTTTTTCCCTCCACATTCCATAAATTCCTGTGAATCACCTGAAGGGTTAATATACATGTGCCCACCTTTTTTTTTTTTTTCTTTTCAGGAAGAGGAGGCAGAGGGCCATGGGGACATAGCTGGAGGGACTGTGACATGGCAGAGGTACTGAGTGGGGGTCTTGGGGACCTCATTTCTCTACTCTGACCTGTGCATCATGTCAGGAAAGAGATAGAGGGCCTTGCGAAAGTATTCAGCCCCATGGAACTTTTCAACCTTTTCCCACATATCATGCTTCAAACATAAAGATACCAAATGTAAATTTTTGGTGAAGAATCAACAACAAGTGGGACACAATTGTTAAAGTTGAACAAAATTTATTGGTTATTTTAAATTTTTGTGGAAAGTCAAAAACTGATAAGTGGGGCGTGCAATATTATTCGGCCCCTTTAACTTAATACTTTGTTGCGCCACCTTTTGCTGTGATTACAGCTGCATGTCGCTTGGGGTCTCTATCAGTTTTGTACATCGAGAGACTGAAATTCTTGCCCATTCCTCCTTGGAAAACAGCTCGAATTCAGGTTTGATGGAGATCGTTTGTGAACAGCAGTTTTCAGCTCTTTCCACAGATTCTCGATTGGAGTCCGGTCTAACACCTGGATACGTTTATTTGTGAACCATTCCATCGTAGATTTAGCTTTGTTTGGGATCATTGTCTTGTTGGAAGACAAATCTCCGTCCCAGTCTCAGTGTCTTTTGCAGACTCCAACAGGTTTTCTTCAAGAATGGCCCTGCATTTGGCTCCATCCATCTTCCCATCAATTTTAACCTTCTTCCCTGTCCCTGCTGAAGAAAAGCAGGCCCAAACCATGATGCTGCCACCACCATGTTTGACAGTGGGGATGGTGTGTTCAGGGTGATGAGCTGTGTTGCCTTTATGCCAAACATATCGTTTGGCATTGTTGCCAAAAAGTTTGATTTTGGTTTCATCTGACCAGAGCATCTTCTTCTACATGTTTGGTGTGTCTCCCAGGTGGCTTGTTGCAAACTTTAAGCAACACTTTTTATGGATATCTTTGAGAAAGAGCTTTCTTCTTGCCACTCTTCCATAAAAGCCAGATTTGTGCAGTGTACGACTGATTGTTGTTCTATGGACAGACTGTCCCACCTCAGCTGTAGATCTATGCAGTTCTTACAGAATGATCATGGGCCTCTTGGCTGCATCTCTGATATGTCTTCTCCTTGTTTGAGATGAAAGTTTAGAGGGACGGCCGGGTCTTGGTAGATTTGCAGTGGTATGATACTCCTTCCATTTCAATATGATCGCTTGCACAGTGCTCCTTGGGATGTTTAAAGTTTTGGTAATCATTTTGTAACCAATTCCGGCTTTAAACTGCTCCACAACAGTATCACGGACCTGCCTGTTGTGTTCCTTGGTCTTCATGATGCTCTCTGTGCTTCAAACAGAACCCTGAGATGATCACAGAGCAGGTGCATTTATACAGAGACTTGATTACACACAGGTGGATTATATTTATCATCATTAGTCATTTAGGACAACATTGGATCATTCAGAGATCCATAATGAACTTCTGGAGTGAGTTTGCTAAACTGAAAGTAAAGGGGCCGAATAATATTGCACGCCCCACTTTTCAGTTTTTGACTTTCCACGAAAATTTAAAATAACCAATAAATTTTGTTCAACTTCACAATTGTGTTCTACTTGTTGTTGATTCGTCACCAAAAATTTACATTTGATATCTTTATGTTTGAAGCATGAGATGTGGGAAAAGGTTGAAAAGTTCCACGGGGCTGAATAAATTCGCAAGGCACTGTAAATGTTTTTAATAGCGAGCACACTTTTTTTTTATAAATTGAACAGCGGCTGTCACGTGATCAGGGACTGGAAAAAAACAGCCCTGATCGTGTTCTCCAGGGTCTCAGGTAACCCCGATAGCTGAAACCCTGGGCTATTTCCTGATCCCTGTTTTAAAACCGCAGTGAAGGACTAAGGCCCTTTAACGGATGCCGTTTTAGGGTGTGTGCACACTTTACGGATTCTGCTGCGGATCTTTCCGCGCAGATTTGTCAAAGTCCGCAGGTCCGATGACCTGCGGTTTATCTGCGGATTTACTGCGGATTAGCCAGCGGTTTTCCCCTGCGATTTGACACCTGTCATGGAGCAGGTGCCAAACCGCTGCGGAATCCGCACAAATAATTGATATGCTGCGGATTTAAATCCGCGCTGAAAAATCCACAACGTCTGCACTGCGTTTTCCATTTTAGATTGACTAAAACGGTACTGTACAACGCAGCAGAAACTGCTGCGGATCCGCAGGGCCAAATCCGCTGCGGATCCGCAGCAGAATCCGCAACGTGTGCACACACCCTTAATGCGTATCTGCAGTCGATAAGGGGTTAATTTAAAGTCTGAAAATTGTGAAATTTTCAATATTTTTTTTGTCAAATTTTCAATATTTTCATAAATATATGCAAATCATATCTATTAAATTTTATCACTATCGTGAAGTACAATATGTCATGAAACAACAATCTCCGAATCAGTGGCATCCGTCGAAGCGTTCCAGAGTCCTAACAACATAAAGTGACAGTGGTCAGATTTAAAAAATTTGGTCTGGTCATTAAAGGGAACCTGTCAGAAGGATTGTGCACAATAATCTACAGACAGTGTCAGGTTGGCACCGTTATACTGATTAAAATGATACCTTGGTTGATGAAATCCGTCTTGTGGTTGTTGTGTAATATTTTTCATTTTTGAGTTAATGATATGCTCGTGCTCTGGGGCGGTCTGTGGGGGGTCTGCATGTGCTGCTGTGTATTTAATTATTTTCTTTGATGGTATCCATAAATTCATTAAAAAAAAAATCAGTTTGAAAATCGGCGATCTGATAGCCGCTACTGATCAAGCGCTGGTGGCGCCGGTTTTAATTGCCTCCTCCAAGATGTCGCCGCCTGCGCAGTATCATCTATTGGATTGCTGATAGATGCTACTGCGCAGGCATCGGTGGCACCATCTTGGAGGAGGTAATTTTTTTCTCTAGCGAGATGGCAATGCCGGCACTTGCGCAGTAATAGCTATCGGATCGCCGGCGCTATTTTGAAATTGATTTTTTTGTATGAATTTATGGATACCACAAAGGAGAAGAATTAAATACACATAGATGCGATCATGCTGCGGTGTCGCCTGTCTGCAGACCCCACCGCCCTGGAGCAAGGGCATATCATAAACTCAAAACTGAAAATGAAGATTAAGTAACTACCATAAGGGTATGTGCACACGGTGCGGATTCTGCTGCAGATCCGCAGCGTTTCTGGCCTTGCGGGTCCGCAGCAGATTTAGGTGCGTTGTACAGTACCATTGTTTTCAATGGTTAACTGGAAAAGTGCACATGCTGCGGATTTTTCCGCGTAGTTTTGCTGCTGTTTACAATCCGCAGCA
Organism: Dendrobates tinctorius; assembly: GCF_039654945.1. NCBI lineage: Eukaryota > Metazoa > Chordata > Amphibia > Anura > Dendrobatidae > Dendrobates > Dendrobates tinctorius. The sequence goes on along the minus strand of NW_027361679.1, from coordinate 110,702,928 downwards.
TGTCAATTCTTTAGTGAAGAAACGCTGCAGTTTCACATCTCATCCATTATGAGGTGTAAAACCGCAGGGCAAAACCACAGGACTTTAGTCCTGCGGATTTATCTGCGGTTTTTACTTCAAAATCCGCAGAGCCAAAAAACTCAGTGTGCACATAGCCTAACACGGATTTCATCAGCCAAGGTATCATTACCAAGGTATCATTAATCAGTATAACAGAGCCAGCCTGACACTGTCTGTAGGTTACTGTGCACATTCCTGCTGACAGGTTCCCTTTAAGTTCAAAATTAGCTCCATCACTAGGGAGTTACAGGAAATGCTTTACCAGGCCTTTAATGCTGCTGACTTCAGTTGTTGCCTATTTGTGGGTCTTTCTGCCTTAAGCATGTGAAATGCATGCTTAAAGGGAATCTGTCACCCCTTTTTTGAGATATCATGTAATGATATCATTCAATTGTGTGTCACATAAGGATTCTCTTAGTACTTTTGCTTCCCCCTGACCCCGCACCTTTCATGCATAAGTACCTTTTTTATATCGCTTCAGATGTATGTAAATTGCCGCCGTCCGGTCGGTCCGATGGGCGGGGCTTATTCGGCTACTCAGGCATATGAAGACTTCCGGGTCATAGACGCAGGGAAAAATACGGGCGCATGCGCAGTAACGATTATATGCTTTGCCCACAGTTTGGTAAAGCATACTGCGCAAGCTCCGGAGGCCTTTGCAGTGCGCAAGCGCTGAAACAATAAGTGAACTCAGGAAGAAGAAAGAAGAAATGCGTAGAGCAAGACGGGGGGGAGCAGGCGAATAAGCCCCGCCCAGCGGACCGGACCACGGCAGTTTACATACATCTGAACCAATATAAACAAGGCATTTATGCATGAAAGGTGCGGGGTCAGGGGAAGCAAAAGTACTAAGAGAATCCTTATGTGACACACAGTTGAATGATATCATTATATGATATCTCAAAAAAGGGGTGACAGATTCCCTTTAATAGGGTTGAATCTGGTTATTGACTCAGACATTGCAGAATACTCCACTTCTTTGCTTTAAAAAAAAAAACCCCTGGGTTACTTTTGTGGTATGTTTTAGGTCATTGTCAATCTGTACTATAAAGTGTCAATCTGAGCAGAAAATATGGCCCTGTACACTTGAGAATTAATCCGGCTGCTTCTGTCTTCAGTCACATTATCAATAAACACTAGTGACCAAGTGCAATTGGAAACAAAGCATGCCCAAGCCATCATACTTGACTCCACCATGTTTTACGGAGTATGTGGTGTGCTTTGGATCTTGAGTAGTTCCACTCCCTCTCCATACTTTCTTCTGCCCATCATTTTGGTAAGGATTGATCTTAACTTGATTAGTCCAAAAATGCTTTTCCAGATCTGGACTGGCTTCTGTAGATATTTTATTGGCAAAGGATTCTGTCATCACCCATCACTGTTATCTTGCGATGATGTCCAGGCCTTTTTGAGTTCCCAAGCTCACTAGTGCGGTGCGCTCTTTTTTTAAATTTTTTTGCAGCGTGTACCAAACTGTTTATTTGGCCGCTACTAACATTTATTCAATCCATCCGATTAGTCTGAAAAAAAAAAAGGAAATGAATGCTGGAAAAGGAAATGCAAATGAAATCAACTCCAGACCTTTTATCTGTTTAATTGATGATGGATTAATGAGGGAATAGCCCATGCAACCCATTTAAAGAGCATTTGAGTTAATTTTTTTGCTCCCTTGAAAAAGAGGCAGCTACATATTAAAAGAGCTGTAATTCTTAAACCCTTAGGGTATGTTTCCACGGTCAGGAAACGTTGCATGTGTGACACTGCGTACAGACGCAGCGTCAAACACGCAGCGCCCAGATGTTACAGCATAGTGGAGGGAATTTCATGAAATCCCATCTCCACTATGCGTTAAAAGACGCAAGTGGCAGACCCGCGTAAACGGACATGCGGCCTGTCTTTCTAGAATGCAGCATGATTGTTTACAATGCGGCGACCCTCTGCCGCCGCATTGTAAATTTCCCATAGACAATCATTAGATGTGGTAAAACCGCATCTAATGATTAGTCACATGCGTAGTAACTGCGTAAACGCAGCTTACTACACACGTCTACTAATTAACATAAGATCTTACCTGTCCCGCCGCAGGAAGTACGCGTCCACAGCAGTTCTCACGATAACTTAGCTTATCGCGAGAACTGCCGTGTTATTGCGAGAACTGCCGTGCACGTGATCGGGGGTTTTTTCTGGTCACTAGGCTAGTTCTCATGGTCAGCTGACCGTGAGAACTACATTGTAGAATAGATGATCGCCGGAGATCTCCGGTGGTCATCTACAAGCTCTGCTATATCTGGACGTCATGCATCCTGATGTAGCAGAGCTGGACTCGTCGTGGGACACTCGTGATTAAATGGACTACGTCGTAACAGGGAGTATTTGTGTTGGTTTGTTGTTGTTTTTTTTTTTTTTTTTTTCACGTGATATATGGCTTCACTTGGATTTGGGCGTGCAATAAAAATATGGAAATCTGTGTAGTCTTTTATTTCATTAAAATACTTTTTTCCGGCTGTGTCTTTTTTTTTAACCCTTTAACTATAGGATTAATAATGGATAGGTGTCTTATTGACACCTCTTCATTATTAACTGGGCTTAATGTCACCTTACAATCAAAGATGACATTAATCCCTTACTACTCCATATGCCACCGCTGCATGGCAGTGGGAAGAGAGAGGCTAAGCTCCGGAAATCTTAGAGATGCGCCATTTCTGGGGCGGCTGAGAGCTGGTGTTTGTAGCCAGGGGGGGTCCAATATCCATGGACCCTCTCTAGGCTATGAATATCAGCCTGCAGCTGTCTGCTTAGGCTTTCTGGCTATAAATTATAGGGGAACCCCATGTTGTTTTTTTTTTTTAATTTATATATTTAAAAAAAAAGGAAAGGACATTACATATTAGGTCAGGGTCAGACATGCGAGAAACTTGCACGAGTCTCGCATGTCAATACTCGGCACTGCCGCTGGCACTTGGACAGAGTGTGCAGCTGCATGTATTTCTATGCAGTCGCACGCTCCGGTCCGAGTGCCGGCGGCAGTGCCTGGTATTGACATGTGAGACTCGTGAGAGTTTCTCGCATGACTGATTCCAGCCTAACACAGATTTTGTGTGTGTGTCTTTAATTCTTTATGTAGGAAATGACATCACAATTCTTTTTTTTTGTTAAATAGTATATATTTAGGTTACAAAAAACGCATGTAAAAAAACGCATCAAAAACGCAAGTGACCTACCATGACCTCAGATGCAGATTTGGTGCAGATTTCACCTGCTTCAAATCCTGAGCCATTCATGACTGTGGAAACATACCCTTACTCCAATTAGGATGTGCATATGATTAAGGCCACGTGTACAGTACACATCCAGCATTTAGTCAGTATTTTACATCAGTATTTGTAAGCCAAAACCAGGAGTGGGTGATAAATCCAGAAGTGGTGACGTGGTTCTATTATACTTTTCCTCTGATTTTTCCACTTCTGGCTTTTGCTTTCAAAACACTGGCGTAAAATACTGACGAAATACTGAACGTGTGACCATGGCCTAAAGCTGAGAGTCTGCCCTTTAAAGGGAACCTGTCGGCAGGATTGTGCACAGTGTCAGGTAGGGTAGGCAAGTTATACTGATTAAAATGATACCTTGGTTGATGAAATTTGTCTTGTGGTTGCTCTTTACTCTTTATTTTCAGTTTTGTAATAATGATATGCTTGTCCTAAGGCGGTCTGGGGTATGTGTGCTCTGATTAGGTATTCATAATGGTAATGAAAGAAGAAATGATCCAGCTGAAGTGCTCTGGTGATTTATTGAGTGCTGTTCAGACTCTGAACAGCACTCAATAAATCACCAGAGCACTTCAGCTGGATCATTTCTTCTTTTATTACTGCTGTGCGGCCAGGGCAGGGCCGGATCCGAGTCTGAGGTGCGGTGAGGTCAGACGTGGGTGAGCTGGTCTTTCAAACCAGGTATTCATAATGCAGACTACTGACAGGTCACTGAACTCTGTGACCTGCCTCTTGTTTGCTTAATAAATATATGTACATAAATTTTAAAAAAAAACCTTCTGCAGATGCTCTGCAGCAAAATCGCATGTTTTATGTACCAATAAAATGTTTCATTCAAGTTATTCAGCTAGAGGAAGGGAAAAAAAACTCAGTTTGAAAATGGTGCTTCCTGCGCAGTAGCTGCTATCAGTGTCTATAGCTGTGATCCAAGCTGCTACTGCGCATGCGCCAGCGGCACCATCTTACTGGAGAAGGAAATAAAATTCCTCCTCAAGATGGTGCCGCCCCCGCCTGTGCAGTAGTAGCTCTTGGCTATCTCCAAGAGCTGCTACTGTGCATACGCTGACGGCGCCATCGTACTGAAAAAGAAAGAAAATATTCCTTCTCTTAAATTCGTCCTAGTGGCCAGTGTGAAACTTGCAAGGTATCGTACTTTGTTATTATAAAAAAATACTTTAACATAAAAACCTCGTTTAAGCAATAGGTCATTTTCTGTGACACATTCATTTTAACAAGTTGGATTAAAATTTGTTTCATACTTAGGAAATTTATATGTGTTTATTATTTATTGTGTAGGATTGCCTTTATCAACCACAGTTTAATTCCGTGTCTTATGGCTTTGTCAATTCTTTCTGCAGATTAGAAACCGCAGCAAATCCGCACGGAAAAATCCGCACCGTCTCCACAGCGGTTTCCATTTCCCATAGGATATTATGGTACTGTACACCGCAGCAAAAACTGCTGCGGTTCCGCAGGGCTAAAACCGCAGCGTGTGCACACACCCTTAAGCTATGTGCCCACATTGCAGAAATGCTGCAAAATTGTCCGCAGCATTTCCACAACTCCCCGCAGCGGGTAAAACGCATGCAGAATTTGCATGCGTTTTCCTTCAAATCACAAGCGTTTTAAGCTTGCAGAATGCTAGCGCTTTTCCAAGCGATTTGAAGCATCGCTTGGAAAAGTGATGATTGACAGGTTGGTCACACTCGTCAAGCATAGTGCTTGATGAGTGTGACCAACTTTTTACTCTTGATGCTGCCTATACAGCATCAATAGTAAAAGAATGTTAAAAAATAATTAAAAATAAAAAATATAGATATACTCGCCTCCAGGCGGCGATCCCGATCCTCAACGGCGCTGCCGGCAAGTTCCGTTCCCAGGCGTGCTTTGCGAGAATGACCTTTGATGACTGCCACATGCATAAAGTGAGCGTTTCAATGCAATCCTATGGCAGAGGAATCGCTGCGATTCCGCAGAATTAATGGACATGCTGCGGATTTTTCCGCTATGTGATTCCGCAGCGGAAAAATCCGCAGCATTGGCATAGCAACTGCGGAAAAAACTAAACGTGAGCACACAGCCTTAGTTTACTTTATTGATTGCTGTATAAATCATTACTATGAAATTGCACAGCACATTATTAAATTTCTTTGTTATTTATCAATATTTGTACTTTGTTTCTCACTTTATATGTAGGTCCAGAAAATTCGTGAAGACATCCAAGAGTTTAAGAGAACCAGTGGAGTAGACAAGGTTATTGTTTTGTGGACCGCAAATACTGAAAGGTTCTGTGATGTGATCCCCGGGGTTAATGATACTGCTGATAACTTGCTGAAGGCCATTGAGGTGAGTGCTCTGTGAGTCTTCTGGGCAAAATTCTGACAAGCAAATAAAATAGTCCCATGTGTCAGGAATCAGGACAACACTTGTGTAGCTTGTCCGAGAATACTGATGGAACAGGGATGCCACGCAACCAAGAAAGTGTTACCGCTACATAAGATGGCCATATCTTTCTTCATAATCTAACTCCGTTTAGGAAGAAAAGCTTCTGCTGCTGTCAGCTTTCCCGTCTGTTCCATGCTAGAAGCATACGCAGAATTTCCTGCTCTGTATGTATGAAATGGGACACCTCTTTTCTATGTATGTGGGTGGGGAAAATATGTAAGCCGCTTCGTTCCTCCCCATCACCTCGTGGTGCTCCGGTATCTGGTTGGCTCAGAGAGATGATGCCATTCATGCTGCTGTCTCTGCATTTCCTTCCTAAGGGTCAGGTTTCATCACACTGGTGCTCTCCCCAGACCTCTGTACTGCTCGCTGCTTGACACGTCACTCGACTTGCATAGGAAAATGTGTGCAATCAACAGCGATTAACACAACCTCGGGGTGATAAGACTTTTACACAAGAACACTAGTCTACCACTGAACTTTCCCTTACCTAACCACGTACTAGTTACTTAATAAAGTAATCGTTATGTAGTAATATTGCGCTCATTATACAATGGCATGAATTGGATGAATGCTTCTCAATCAGTGATTTTTGCTCACTTCTTGCTAGCTTCTTACTGATGTTCATTTCTGGTTTCTTCCCTTACACAGCTTGAACTTGAAGTCTCCCCCTCCACAATGTTTGCAGTGGCCAGCATTTTAGAAGGCTGTGCCTACATCAATGGTTCTCCTCAAAACACGTTTGTTCCTGGGGCGATTGAACTGGCTGTGAGGCACTCTGTCTTTATTGGCGGAGATGACTTTAAATCTGGGCAGACCAAGATTAAGTCCGTTTTGGTGGATTTTCTTGTCAGTGCCGGATTGAAGGTAAATATGTGCTCCGAAATATTGTTAGACTTAAGTTTGTGTGCAGCTTTTTTGCCTTTTTTTCAAATATGACCTCTGAAAAAGAGGCATTCTTCTAGTATGTAGAAGTAGACTGAAGCCCTTTACTGAAGGAGGTTTAGCTAAAATAAACTTTCTCACCCAAGAGGGATTGAGATGGATGTAACGAGTCAATGTCCTATCATTTAATGTCATATAAACCAGACTAGAGGGTCAGATGTTGGGAATATGCTATTAGAAGCTCTTCAGGCCATCCTTTCATAGCGTTTTGGAGTGTAGGAATGTATTTTACATATTAATCTGAGTCAAAGCCTCAATATGAGGAAGTATTCTTCAGTGATATATTCAGGTTAAGTTCCCCAGCTCGGCTGCCTTTACCTTTCCACATCTACAAAACAACACCGACAAAGGCTATGTTCTCGTTGAGTTTTTTTCAAGAGTTTTTGGAGCAAATCCTCTTCAGAATCCCCCTCAAAAACTATTGAAAACTCTTACAATTCATTTTTATGGGAAATCCACTTTGCTGCTCACATGAGTATTCTCTTTTACTTTTCTTTTTTCCCTCTGAAGAGGTTTTGAAAAGCTGGTGGTGAAAGTGCTTGTTACTTCTATAAAGAGGACTCTGAAGGAATGGAAGGGTTTGCAGCTTTTTGATTGGACAGTGGCTCGTTTGGAGAGGATTACTTCAAGAGTTAATTTGACACACATTTTCTTTTGTTTTAATCAGGCATTTTTCAAAACCTCTTCAGGAAAAAAGCAAACAAACTCAAACTCCTGATATGAACACAAACATAGATTTTCTACAGAAGTGAATTGAGTTTCCCAAGAAATTTTGAAGAATTTTTTGAGTCCATTTTGGAGATAATCCTATAAAAAAAAAAAAAAACGCCGAATGGTTGAAAGAAGTAAGCAGACAATTGTTCTGGTCTGTTGTTGTTTTGTTTTTGAACGTTTTGTCAAAGTTTTCACTTAAAAAAAAAAAAAGAGGCTAGTATTTTCTTCATTGCTTAATATTGTAAAAAAAAAAATCTCTGAAAACAGCTAAGAAAAAAATAATTTTACAAAAAACAGCATCAGGAATATTAGCCAACTACTTCAAGAAATATTAACAAAACGATAACACAATTGTTTCAGGATTAAACCCCTTCACGCTGCAGCCTATTTTCGGTTTTGCGTTTGTTTTTTGCTCCCCTGCTTCCCAGAACCGTAACTTATTTTTCTATCAATATGGCCATGTGAGGGCTTGTTTTTTGCGGGACAAGATGTACTTTTGTACAGCACCATTGGTTTTACCATATCGTGTACATTAAGGCTATGTGCACACTCTGCGGATTCTGCTGCGGATCCGCAGCAGATTTGGCCCTGTGAATCCGCAGCAGTTCCACAGACATTGTACAGTACAAGGTTAGCCAATGGGATTTCAAATCCGCTGTGCACATACTGCGGATTTTTCCCTGGTTTTAAATCCGCAGCATGTCAATTCTTTCTGCGGATTCCGCAGCGGTTTCCACCTGTTCCATTGTCCAGTTGTCAATCCGCAGGGGAAAACCGCTGGCAAATCCGCAGGTCACTTTACCTGCGTTTTTACCTGCAAATCTGCGCGGAAAAATTTGCAGGTGAATCCGCAGCGTGTGCACTCAGCCTAAAACAGGAAAAAATTCCAAGTGCAGTGAAATTGTAAAAATTGTAGTGTTTCTTATTTATTTATTTTTTTTTACCATGTTCACCAAATGCTAAAACTGACTTGCCATTATGATTCTCCAGGTGATTACAAGTTATTTTTCGTGATCTGGGGCTGGGGAGGGGGGTTTATTTTTTGCATGCTGAGCTGACGTTTTTATTGATACCATTATGGTGCAGATACGATCTTGTGATCGCCCGTTATTATATTTTAATGCAGTGTTGCGGCGACCAAAAAAAAACGTAATTCTGGCATTTTTCTTTATCGCCTTATTGGGGGACAGAGATTACCATGGGTGTATGCTGCTGCTGCTGCTAGGAGGCTGACACTATGCAAAACATGAAAATTAGCTCCTCCCCGGCAGTATACACCCACTGACAGGCACCAAGTACCCCAGTTTGTGCTTAGTGTCTGTAGGAGGCGGACCGGACTCTCCCCAGATCCGCATTTAACTTCCTTTTTCCTTTTTAGGGTTTTGTTGTGTGCATTAATGTTTTCCATTTATTTTTCAGATTCGGCATCGGGAAACAGGAATCATCATCAGATCATCCTGCTTTCCCATATCAAGCGGCTGAGCGAGCAGTGTGGTGTTACCCACATCGCAACTCTCAGTACCGCAGGCAGGACCTTTCCCCTATCACCCTCGGGTGCTAGGGCTGATGACAGGTGGCCGGTCCTAGCCGATTCCCCTCCTCACCCCTCTCCCGGGACAGGGCTGAGAGGAAGACGGCGGTCACCAGCGGTGACGTTTCCCCCTCTAACAAGAGATTGGCGCCGTCTTCTGCACCGTGCGGACATGGTGCGGGTACAGAGGATTCTTTCTCCCAGCGGCCTGCTCTCTATTCGTGGGCCCCTGCGGTCATCCTCTTCAGGGACGTCAGGTAAGCTGTCTGAATGTCCCCGCCAGCCCTGCATTCAAGCATGGACCAAATCTGATCCTGCAGCCGTCCCACAGGCTCCTCTAGTAGCCCCCCGGTTTCAAACTCCCGCCCTGCATTCATTCCACCTGGAAGCTATCATGGTCGGCGCATCGGGTACATCTCCACCGCCCCTGTTTGAATTTCCCACCCCCCTTTCTGCTTCAGACGCGCGCCTCTCTCTCTCTCTCCATTGCTAATCACTGGGGGGGTTCAGCAGTGGGGTCCGCGGACAGCGGTGGTCCCGGTACCTTTATTAGCTCTGCGGCCTCGCGGGCCCCGGGTGCGCCGCTGGTTATTAGACTCGGGTAGGAAACGCGGTGTTCACTTTCGCTTTCACTTTGAAAGCTCCCTCCTCCCGTTCTGCGCGTGCTTCCTTCGTGCCTTTTTTGCCCATCACAGGGCTGCTTTCTCCTTGGCGCCGTCAGCCTTCCCCTCCTAACTGCGCCTCCTCGGGTCTTTATCCAATCACGCAGTGCTGCCGTTAAGCCCCGCCCACCGCTATCGGTAACCTGGCGTTCTGCTGATATCGTTCTCTCCCTTCAACGGATCTCTGCTTGGGGGACACAGCGGCGTCCTGCTGCGCATCTGAACCTCGGTAGGCCCTGCTCTATTTTCCTGAGGCCACTATTAGCTCCCCGCGGCAGTTCCTTATCAGATTCTTCGCACATACTGCCTCAGAGTACACATATGCCCAACCCTGCAAGGGCTCTCTGTTCCAGACCCATCGCTATTCACTACGCCAGCGCGCGCTGTAAAAAAAAAAGTGGGCATCAGGTCAGTTGTCTCCCTTCTGTCCATCCTGCAGCCCTTCTATTATGTCTGCCCCTCAGGAGCATACCGAGCCCCGTAATGAGAGCACTCCCCCCTCCCCTAGAGTGGGCCGTTGCTATGTCTCAGTCAGTCTCTGACCTGACTAAAGTCTCTCAGTCCCTGGTCCAGGTCTTAGAACGTTTACCTCAGCTATCTACAGCCACCTGTGCGCCGACCGCCTCTCACGGTGAGTCGCCCGCATCTGACCGCGACCTTCAGACGGACAGACCGGGTAGGAGTTCTAGGAAGCGGGCTCTCTCCGGCTCTTCTTCCAGCTCACAAGGTCCTTCCGCTTCTCCCAGGCTACGTTCCTCGTCTCCTTCATCAGAAGACGACCTTAGGTGAGACGATGATTCCCAATCGGGATCTGACTCAGAGGCAGACAAAATGTCTAAAACACGAGACATGGTTGATAGTCTCATATCGACTATTTTCCAAACATTCAAAATAAAACAGGAAAAAGCACCTCTTCAGGAATGCTCTGTTTCCTTTAAGCGAGCGAAACCTCCCTCTCGAACCTTTCCTAATCACAAGGAGTTCGATATTTCCTTATCCAAACACTGGGAACACTCTGAGAAACGTTTTTCAGGCCACAAGTACTTGGATGTGCTATGTCCCTTCAATGAGCATCTACTCACAAAATGGACCAAAGCTCCCGAAGTAGATCCACCAGTTTCCCGTCTCTCCTCTAAGACGGTTCTATCCCTTCCGGACAGGGCTTCACTTAAAGATCCAACAGACAGACAGAATCGCTGGCTAAGTCAATTTTTGAGGCATCCGGCGCCTCTCTGTGTCCTATTTTCGCCTCCGCCTGGGTGGTGAAAGTCATTTCAGCTTGGGCCAAAATTCTTCGCAAGGGCATCTTAGCTGCAGCCCCGCAGGATGAGCTGGCAGATCTAGCAGACCAAATTAATCATGCGGGTAAATACCTTTTGGCCACCTCCTTGGACGCGGCCAGGTGCGTAGCAAGAGCTAACAGCAACATTGTAGCCATACGCTGCATCCTTTGGTTGAAGTCATGGAGTGCGGACACCACTTCTAAGAAGTCGCTCACCAATCTGGCATTTCACGGCTCTAGGCTCTTTGGCGCCATGCTGGATCAGATAATTTCGGATGCCACTGGTGGTAAAAGTACCTCCCTTCCGCAGTCCTGGCCTAGAAGGTTTTTCAACAGAAAAGCTTCTCGGCCGTTTAGGTCCTTTCGCCCCTTCTCTTCCACAGAAGGTTCATCCCAGCAGGACCGGCCCTCCGCTTCCAGAGACTGGAGAAAACCATCATATAAACCCGCTCCCCACTGGAGATCAAGAGGTCAGCCCTCCAGGCTCCTGGTCCGGCAGATTTTCATCCAAGTGACGGGTCACCCCCACCTGGAAATTCTTCCAGGGTGGGAGGCAGACTTTCCTCTTTCAGGGACGCATGGCTATCCGTTGTTGACGACGCTTGGGTCAGGGAAATCATCGTATCCGGTTACAAGATCGAATTTTCCTTCCCCCCCCAAACGGACGCTTCTTCTTGTATCGTCACCCAAGACAGCGGTCCCAGATTCCAGGGTTCCTTCAGGCCGTCTCCTCCCTTCTTTCCGCCGGACTTATCGTTCCCGTTCCTTCAAACGAACGGTTTTCAGGTTTTTACTCAAATCTCTTCGTAGTCCCGAAAAAAGACCGCTCCTTTCGTCCAATCTTGGACCTCAAGTTGCTCAATCGCCACGTGAGGTTCCTCCACTTCAAGATGGAGTCCCTGCGCTCAGTGATAGCCTCAATGGAACCCAGAGAGTTCCTCTGCTCTGTGGACATTCAGGATGCCTATCTTCACATCACTGTTTGTTTGCAACATCAAAGATACCGCTGCTTCGTGATTCAGGAAAATCATTATCAGTTCACAGCCCTTCCCTTCGGCCTAGCCTCCGCTCCCCGTGTTTTCACGAAGGTGATGGCGACAGTCATGGCCATCCTTCGCTCCAGGGGGATCCTCATCATCCCTTATCTGGACGATCTCTTGATCAAGGGCTCGTCCCGCCAAGACTGCCTTCAGAGTCTTCAGATAACCCTGGATACTCTCGACCGCCTCGGATGGATAGTCAACAAAGAGTCCATCCTGCTCCCTACTCAGCGTCTGACCTTTTTGGGCATGGAATTTGACACGAATCTAGCCCGGGAAAAATTTTCAGCCCTTTGCAAGGGAATCCGATCTCTGAAACGCTCAAGGCCAATTCCCCTTCGGTCCTGAATGAGGACCCTGGGGAAGATGATAGCCTGTGCCTTTCGCACAATTTCACACTCGCCCTCTCCAGCTGTCCCTCCTTTCAGCCTGGGACAAGATCTCTGGATCGCCCCATTCTCCTGCCTCTCAGAGTAAGGCAGTCCCTGACTTGGTGGACATTACTATCGTCAGTTGTCCAGGGAAGGTCCTTTCTACCGCCTCAGTGGAAAGTCATCACCACGGATGCCAGTCTTCTAGGATGGGGAGCAGTTTTCCATCGGAAAACGACCCAAGGGCACTGGAACGCCCAGGAGACTCTGCTTCCCATCAACCTTCTGGAGATCAGAGCGATCTTCCTTGCCCTACTCTGCTGGCAGCCTCTTATGGGCAAACCAGTCCGCATTCAATCGGACAACGCCACGGCCGTGGCGTACATAAACCATCAGGGCGGTACTCACAGCAGGCAAGTAATGACAGAAGTGGCAAAAATTCTGCGTTGGGCAGAGCGTTATGTTCCGGCGATCTCCGTCGTCCACATTCCAGGGGTGGAAAATTGGGCAGACGATTTTCTAAGTCGCCAGGGCCTAGCGTCAGGCGAATGGTCCCTTCACCCCACAGTTCTTCAATCAGATTTGCCAGCGTTGGGGCACCCCAGACGTCGATCTCATGGCATCGCGGATGAATCACAAAGTTCCTTGCTTCGTAGCCAGGTCCAAGGACCTTCTAGCCGTCGGTTGCGACGCCCTGGTAATTCCATGGTCCCAGTTCAGATTTCCTTACCTGTTCCCGCCCCTTGCCTTGATCCCAAGGGTGGTAAAGAAGATAAAATCAGAAAGCATCCCAGTAATTCTAGTGCCTCCAGACTGGCCAAGACGCCCTTGGTACGCGGAACTGGGGAACATGCTCGCGGACGTTCCCTGGAGGCTTCCAGATCTTCTCTCTCAAGGCCCCCTTTACCACCAGAATTCTCAGTCTCTGAGTTTAACAGCATAGCTATTGAGGCCGCGATTCTGGGAGAATCAGGTTTTTCCAACCAGGTTATCCAGACCGTGATCAGAGCTAGGAAACCAGTCTCCTCTCGCATTTACCATCGGTACTGGAAGGCTTTTTTCCGTTGGTGCGATGATAACAATGTTTTCCTGTTGTCTTTCTCCATTCCATCCATTCTTGGCTTCCTCCAGTCCGGCTTAGATGCGGGTCTGTCCCTCAGTACCCTCAAGGGCCAGGTATCGGCTCTGTCGATTCTTTTCCAGAGGGATCTGGCCCCCTTACCGCAAGTTAAAACCTTTCTCCAAGGAGTCACCCACGTGGTGCCTCCTCATCATTCTCCAATAGATCCGTGGGATCTCAATCTCGTTCTTGGCGCTCTTCAAAAGGCGCCGTTCGAGCCTATTCAGGACATCCCTCTGTCCCTTCTCTCATGGAAGGTAACCTTTCTGATCGCCATTACATCCATTAGGAGAGTTTCTGAGCTGGCGGCTTTGTCCTGTCGTTCCCCGTACCTAATCCTCCATCAGGATAAGGTCATTCTGAGAGAGAGCCTTGCGGGTCTACCTTGCCAGGACGGCTTCGTTTCGTCAATCCGATTCCCTGCTTGTCATCTCTGAAGGTAGCCGAAAAGGGCTTCCGGCATTCAAATCCACTATTGCTCGCTGGATTCGTTCTACCATTCTGGAAGCTTACCGCCTTAAGGAGAAACGGCCCTCTCCGGGAGTGAGAGCCTACTCCACCCGGGCTGTAGGGGCTTCTTGGGCGGTTCGACACCAGGCTTCAGCTTTACAACTTTGCAGAGCCACGACCTGGTCGTCTTTGCACACGTTTGCGAGGTTCTACAGGGTTCATACCCAGGCCTCGTCTGATGCAGCTTTTGGTAGGAAGGTGCTGCAGGCGGCGGTAGCTCGTCGGCCGACCTAAGCCCTTCCTTCTCGTTCCTTATTGCTGTCCCCACCCTCGGGACTGCTTTGGAACGTCCCATGGTAATCTGTGTCCCCCAATAAGGCGATAAAGAATGAGGGATTTTTGGGTTCTTACCGTAAAATCTCTTTCTTGGAGCCTTCATTGGGGGGACACAGCACCCTCCCTGTTTAAGTTGTACCGTGTTGGGTCTTCGAGTCCCTTGTTGGGTTGGTGCATATTTTGAGAGTTTTGGTTGCTTCTCCTACTGCTTTCTCACCAACTGAGGTACTTGGTGCCTGTCGGTGGGTGTATACTGCCGGGGAGGAGCTAATTTTCTTGTTTTGCATAGTGCTAGCAGCAGCAGCATGCACCCATGGTAATCTGTGTCCCCCAGTGAAGGCTCCAAGAAAGAGATTTTACGGTAAGAACCCAAAAATCCCTCTTTTTTTGCTACACCGTTTACCGATTGGGTTAATACTACTTTTTGTACATTGATATATTGGGCGATTCTGAACTTGGCAATACCAAATATGTGCTTTTTTTTATTGTTTTATTTTGAATGGGGTGAATGGCGGATGATTTGAAGTTTTATATTTTTTTTTTATTTTTTTTTAGATTTTTAATAAAACTTTTCACTTGCTTCAGTAGTCTCCATGGGAAGTTGGGATCTTCTGACCGCCTCTGTTGCACAAAGGCGAAGATCAGATCTCCTGTGTATGTAGCAGAAATTCTCACTTGCTATGAACGCTGACCATAGCAATCCGACAATGATAAAAACAGGGGTCTGCTGCAGACCCTGGGTTGTTATGCCAACCCATCGGCGACCCGCGGTCATGTGTGACATAGGCGCCGATGGGCAAGATTAGTGAGGGGCTTCCAGCACCATCACATTAAATGCCGCTGTCAGAGATTGACAGCGGAAAGATGTGGGCTCAGCGCCATAGCCCACATCAAAGGGAGAGACACGACATGTGCAGTACATGTATAACGCATGTCATGAAGGGGTATAAAAGAAAAAAAAGGGCAATGTTTCCTGAAGCAGATTCCACTTGAAAACCTCATCGTTTTCGCCTCCCTGAAAAATCATTGTGTGAACAATCTGACACACATCCGCCAAACGAATGTTCCTACTATATCCAGCTTGTCTTATCAGGCTTCCAGTCACCTGGCGAACGAGCAGACTATTAAACGAGATCTAAATTCGTTGTTCTATCTTGAATCTGAAGAGCATGCCAGAGAAGAAACTGAGAGAAAACGTTATTTGGTAGCACAAACACCTCTTTGAGCTGTTGAAAGCTCTTACAACTCCCCCGTCAAACAACTGATAAGGCAGCATGATTTAGGGTTAGAGACCCTGATTCCAGCTATGTCACTTGCTGGGCTATTTGGTGTCATTTTGATACAATCCGTTTTCTCCTTCCCCTGACAGCACCACAGAGAGAGGGTATTTCATTGCCTTTCCTCGCCGCCTCGTTGTTCCGCCCGCGATTACTGGGCCCGCCGGCATTGAACTGTAGTGAAGTTCAATGTCGTCCGGGCCCGTGGGCTGGAGTAGCTGAACAAAGAGGAACAGCTGCCGAAGCCCCTTGAGATGGGCCCGGATAAATGTCCTTGGTGGGGTTGCATATGGCCCACGGGCCATAGTTTGAGGACCCCTGATTTAGAGTGTCATTTCCTAGTAACAAGTTTCACATAAGGTAACAAATGGTGAGACTGAGAAAGTGAATTCTAGGACTGACGTGACCATTACTTTATGCATGAAGTAGCCTGCCAAGTATTTTAGGCAGCATGAAATACGGACATTACCATAAACTATGGGTGCTCTGATATGGTACAGCATCCCATAGAAGACATGGTTTTATTATGTCTCGGGCACAGGAAGAAAGGTCTCCTCAGCTCTCCCACCCGCTTGTTGTCTCTGCCAGGCTCAGTTATTTAATAGGTCATCAAATTAAAACTATGTTTTTTTCAAATATAAGTCTAATGTGTGTGTAATAAATATATTTTCACATTTATATAACTAGCTTTTGTTTGCTATAGAAACTACAAGTGTGATTCCAGCCTTTTCCTTTGGATAGAGGATAACTTACTGATTTGTGTGGGTCTGATTTCTGAGACCCCAGCACTCTCAAAACTGTGCTCTTCAGAACCCTGTCTTAAAAGGAACAAAAGTGCACATATGCAATCCACTCTGTGCCAGAGCCCTGTTCTCAGCGGGTGGACCCCCCAGCAAGCCTAAGCCAGTCCCTATCTTCTAGCCTTCAATTATGTGACTGCCCCTTTATGGAGTTTTGCAATATGCGTGACACTACAGAACTTCTCCATGACTTTCTTTTTTTTCCATGAATGAAACAGACGGTTTCCATAGTGAGCTATAACCACCTGGGTAACAATGATGGGAAGAACCTTTCTGCTCCTCAGCAGTTCCGCTCCAAGGAGATCTCCAAAAGCAATGTTGTGGATGACATGGTTCAATCAAACCCTATTTTATATGGAGCAAATGAGAAACCAGACCACTGTGTGAGTACTTCTTCTCGGCAGGGCTATCCCTTGTCTTCTTCTCTGTAACAGTTTGATCTTTGTTACAATAAAATATTTCTACTCCTGATATTGAATCTTAAATACTGAGTGCCCATGGACCAATGTAATGAATACTACATTTCAGCCAGTACCCTGTTCCAGCTGTTCCTGCTCTTTTTCTTGTACTTCGGCTGTCGTGTCGGACTGTTAGGCACTAGACAATTGACATTTACCTTTAGGCCTCCTAGTACACCAGCTTTACTTGTTCTTTCATTTCCTAACCATGGAAGGTTTTTTTTTTTTTTTTTTTTTTTTTGCTAGTTCACCATTTCCATGATAACATTTTGCTCCACCTACCAGTAGCGAAGTTGTGTTGTGTACTTTTTATAATATTCCATGTCTTTTGTCTGTGTCTAGGTGGTTATTAAGTATGTCCCGTATGTGGGAGACAGTAAAAGAGCAATGGATGAGTATACATCCGAAATCATGATGGGTGGAACCAACACCATTGTTATTCACAACACTTGTGAGGTAAGACTTGTAATATTCGTCTTGTTGACTTCCGTTTTAGAAATTTGTAATATGTTATGTTGTAAAGCAACTGCAAGAACGTCTATAGTAAT
This sequence comes from Dendrobates tinctorius, assembly GCF_039654945.1. Lineage (NCBI taxonomy): Eukaryota > Metazoa > Chordata > Amphibia > Anura > Dendrobatidae > Dendrobates > Dendrobates tinctorius. The sequence continues at coordinate 110,685,623 of NW_027361679.1, read as the reverse complement.
GGTACCTATGTAGGGGAAACAGAAATTCCTTTCTGTATCTAAACGTCAATGCAAATCTCATAACATGTAGTAGTAGAAGTCTTTTCACCTCATTGAGGGTTGTAGTCAGAAAATGACAGTACATGGGTAGAACCTGTCGCCTTCCATTTTATTCATCTTAAAGGGTCTGTCTTGTTGTTTTGTAAGGACAATTCTTTGCTGAAGAGTAGCATGCCCAGTGATCTGCATTTTACTGCAGATACGGTTACTCTAAAGGCCCCGTCTCACTTAGCGAGATCGTTAGCGAGATCGCTGAAACGTCACAGATTTTGTGACGCAACAGCGATCTCGCTACATGTGACACATAGCGGCGACCGGGTCCCCGCTGCGATCTCGCTGATTGTGCTCGAATGTCCTGGGCCATTTTTTTGATTGCTGGTGTCCTGCTGTCCAGCATGCATTTTTGTGTTTGACGCAGACGAGCGGCCTCGTTGGCGACTCAGAACTCAGGGACGCAGGCGGGAGTCGTCAAAATAGCTGTTGTGTGACAAGGTTCCAACGACCGCCGAGGTCGTTTTACGGATCGCCGGATCGTTGCTGCGTCGCTGAGTAGATCTGTCTGACAGCTTACTAGCGACCATTTAGCGACCTTACCAGGTCGTATCGCTGGTGCGTCGCGTAGTGTAACGGTACCCTAACCCATAGTGCTGAGCTGTAACTACCAAGGAAAGGGACACATCTTTCCCTGTACTGATATTTTATTTAAAAAAAGTAATAATTTTGTACTTTTTTGGTATTTTTTATTGTGGGCTTTTTTATATGTATATTTATTTGCAAAAATATAATTTGATGAGCTTTTTTTTAGCCTCATAGAAAAGTTTATGAAAAAATTGGTAAAAAAAGAAACACCTAGAAAAAAAGTGGGACAAATGCTACAAAGCACATCATCAACAAAAAATGTAATAAACCCTCACTGTTATTTCCTTTGTAATTCCAACTGAGGTCTGGTTTTGCTGAAAATTGCTGAGTATGAGGGCACTATACGAGTACAGGGGGAGGGTCACTGAGTATGAGGGCACTATACTGGGGGAGGGTTCGCCTCGTATGAGGGCACTATACTGGAGGAGGGACCTCCAAGTATGAAGGTAGTATGCTGGGGGAGGGTCGCTGAGTATGAGGGTGCTATGCTGGGGGAGGGTCGCAGAGTATGAGGGCACTATGCTGGGGAGGGCCACGGAGTATAAGGGTACTATACTGGGGGAGATTCTAATCATATCAATTTATGCTGGATCCTATGCCATCATTTTTTTTGAACGTTGGAGGACCCAGTATTTTTTTTTTTTTTTAAGTGCTAAATAGATTTATTTTTGTCTGTAAAATCTTTCCCAACCCATGGTTATGCAGAAAACTGCTAATCTATTCCACTGTTAAAGTAGATTTGACCTCCTTTGTTCCAGGAATCTACAGACCCCCATTTGTAGTGAGGACGTATAGTAGCAATATAGCATTACCCAGTATGGTGGCAAAACCTCTTCGCCAGTGTGCAACCACAATGGTCATTCCCAGCTTTTGTCATGCATTCACGTTCCATACAGACAGCTAAATAATTCAGGATCACCTGTCCGTCTTTAATAGCTTTCACGATGTCACAATCATGTTTTCTGTTGCTATAAGTTTTTTTGAAAGTACTTACCACTTTTTTTATGACTTCTATTTTTTTTTTAGGATTCCCTTCTCGCTAGTCCTATTATCCTAGACTTGGTAATCCTTACTGAGGTTTGTCAAAGGATATCTTTCCGCCATGAAAAAGATGAAGATTTCCAGACTTTTCACAGTGTCCTCTCCATTCTCAGCTTCCTCTGTAAAGCCCCTCTTGTGCCGGAAGGAGCCCCAGTAATTAATGCTCTTTTCAGACAAAGAAACTGCATTGAGAACATCCTGAGGTATTGTGTAAGCTCTTTCTGTATTAAAGGGCTTGTCTCCTCATGTATTTCCAGATCTCCCTAGCGTCCCTGCCACCTGCTTGTTGAGAGCGGTGCTCTCCTGCCTTAGCAATATTTTTGCTTTTCTGATGCGAATTGTGCTCTCGTGATGCTGTAGCAGAGGCAGCTTTGCAGCATGGAGGAGTGCAATAGCACTGAAGGCAATTCGGACAGCTTCAGCCCAGTGCTTACAAGCTCTATTGGAAAGAGCATGTAAACACAGCACTAGTTCTTTACAATTTTACCCACTTTAGATGGTTAAATGTAAACTACTTTTTTTTGTATTTGTGGCAAAAGGGTGGCAAACCCCCAATTATCTACTGCAAAATGAACAATCCAGTAAGAAATCTGACTCTTTGCATCCTCCAAATTTATACCAACAGAGCTCAGATTAAGTCTTGTTAGTATTCCCTGGTAAAGTCTTGAGATGGCAAATATTTCATTCATTGTTTGTGCAATAGCTTCATCCGGACATATGTTTTTATTACTAAGTGCACTTTAGTATGGTTTAACTGGGATATGAATTTTTGTTTCTTTTTTTAAATTCTTAATGTAATTTTCAAAGAATATCATATAAAATGAATTGCAGCACTAACCAGAATATAAAATCTAGAAGACTTAAACATAAAATTACAGCAGGTAGGCATGTGGAATACAGAGAATATGGACAACAGCTGTTTCGCGCCTGATCCGCATTTCTTCCTGGTCCCAAAAGCACGAAATGGTGGTTGTCCATATTTTCTGTATTCCACATGCCTACCTGCTGTCATTTTATGTTTTTTGAATAAAGTCCTCTGGATTTTATATCCCGATAAGTGCTGCAATTCATACTATAGCATATGCTTTGCAATTGCTCTCTAGACTTTTCTAATACCATTGCTGAGCACCACTGAAGTGTGTACGGGGCTAATGTCTCCTAATATGTGGTGATCCGGATTTTCTTGCAATTGAGTTAATATTATTTTCATTTGCTTCTTTCTTGAAGTACCACTCTGAGGTTTTGTTATATACCCCCACCAGATAGGTAACATTTGTTCCCTGTATGTAGTAAAATACTTGTCAGTGGCTGTCTTCTACTGTTTCCAGTGCCGCTATCTTCTGACCACAGCCCTGAATGGCTGGAAGTCACTGTTGATGGTTACCATTACGATCTCACTGGCTGTGTACGTCTGAGAGCCTTATTCTGAGTCTCATTGTCTTACATTGAGGAGTGACTTGGGTCCAGCCAGCAAATACTGGAGTGCTCGGGCCTGTCACAACTCTGGTCAATTGGTTCAGAAAAGGACCGGAGCAGTGCCAGGAATAGCAGTAGATGGCGACTGGACAGTATTTTACTAACGACCGGGAACTTGCATTACTGATACCTATCTGAGGGTGAAATAAGAAAAAAAAACTGGTACATTAAGGTGACCTGTCCATACTGGGAGCAAATGTTTTACCTCCTATGCCTTGAAGTCGTGCCTATTCCATCTATGACATTCAGGAACTGTGTTTTTGTTCCAGGGCTTGTTTGGGTCTACCACCTCAGAATCATATGATGTTGGAGTACAAGATGCAAAGAAGTTTTATAAATCTCAAGAGATCCAGCCAAGTCTTAAGTTCTTGTCCTGTATCCAGTAAGAAAGGACCTGGCCAGGTTAATGGCTTTTATTACCCAGGCATGAAAAATGGCCACTGTAATGGACTGGAACAAACTGTGACCACCAGTGACACAGAGATAGAGAATTAGTTAAGGTCCACAAGTTGTTTTAGAATTTATCAATATGGACCCTTATGGAAGATTATTACCATAGAAGTTTGGGGTTCAAAATACGATTGCACTGATCTTTTCTACATTAGATCTTGTCAGTTGTTTGATATGATCTAGTTACTAAAATTTTGCACTTATTTCAGGTTAATATCCATATATTATTTTAATGATAACATAGGTTAATAAAACTAACTTCAAGCAACTTTGGTTGATGTCGTGTGATTGAACTACACTTATTACCCCGATAACTGAGACGTTATATATAAATAATTATTCGGACTATAAGACGCACCGGACTATAAGACGCACTCCAAATTTTCCGAAGGAAAATGGGGGAAAAAAATTAAGGCGTCAAAAGGGGGTCCGTCTTACAGTCCTGAATTCAGCTTAACCTGCAGTGGGGGGGGATCGGCAGCGCTGGTGGCAGCAGAAGTCTGGTGATTCTTCCAGTGGTTGACGCTGCAGGGCGATGATCTCGCTCTCATCCCAGCCTGGTGCGGCGGTGCTCGGTGGTGTGGGGGGCTCTGGCGACATTTTCGGATGTCCGATGCTACAGGGCGATGAATGGTGTGGATGGTGCAGCTGTGCTCAGTGGTGTCGGGGGCATCGGTGACATTTTCTGAAAGCCCAGAGCCCCCACACTTCGATTGCCTCGATGCTGTGGCCTCTGGGAAAATAGCCGACATCTCAATCTGCGCATGTGCCGCCTCCGGCGGCCATTTTCCCGGAGGCCAGATTGATTCCCCAGGCGCAGATTGAGATTTCGGCAACGACATCTTATCCCGTGATCTCGGGAGATGAGATTTCGGAGCCGAAAGCTCAATTTGTGCATGCGCCACCTCCGGTGGCCATTTTCCCGGAAGCCACAGCATTGAGGCAATAGAAGTGTGGGGGCTCCGAGCTTTCAGAAAATGTTGCCGGAGCCCCCGGCACCACCGAGCAACATCACACCATCATTGCCCTGCAGCGTCGGACCAGGACCACCGGAAGAATCACCCGAATCCTGCTGCCACTACGCTAAGTGTAAGTACCGTACATTCCGATTATAAAATTCATCCCTGTTTTTCCCCCCAATTTTTTTTTGGGGGGGAAGTGCGTCTTACAGTCCGAAAAATACGGTAGGTTGCTAGAAAGACAAAATGAACCCCACATGAGAAGAAACCAAGCCAAGTCACCCCGATGTGACAGTCTTACCTTACAGGGAATATGTCTTCCTGAACCCATATGTAAGTCAATAAGCTCTATAGGTGCAGCAGATGCCAAATCTTTATACTGAACACAATCCTGATGAGAACAAAACCAGATTTTCCATTTGGTACCTCTTCCGCTGTCATCAGTTTGGGCCTATTGGAGTTTGCAGACATGCTCATTCGATATACTTGTGTAAACCAAGCGTGGTCTGAACGTTGCCTTATTTTGCAGGTAGCCAATATACCCAGGTCCTCATTTTGATGTGTAGCTGTATTTAGACTAAATCATACATGGCTACACTTTTACTACTGCCTTGAAGCAATAGGATGTGTTCACATATTCAAGGCCAGTTTTTCATTTTTTTCCCTGCAGATTGCACAGATCCAGTTGTATTGCTATCAGATGTGAAGAGTAAATGCACCTTTACATTTTTTCTTTCCATACGTCCACATTACAAGTAGAGACAAAACTTTGTAATATGCCACTATTTGTCTCCTGCTCTGATCAACCACTTTCAACGAGTGATACGTTTACACATGTATCCTATAAAAGCCTATTCAGAGGGACAAGTATGGCACCATACTAGAAATACAGAAAGTGTTATTCCTCATATACACACTCCTCATCTGACATCTCTGATTATTCTCAAAAGTTGCGCTTTAAGGCCTCATTCAGACATTCATGAATTTTCTTGACTGTAATAACACGGACCGTTGTTCATAAATGATTTGGATCAGAATGTCCTCAGTGTTTGGTCAGTGACAGATTTTTTTTACCATCAGTGTTTCATCAGTGATTTTCACTGAAGAAAAATAAACTGCAAAGCTTCTACATTTTGCAATATGAATCCTGAATAGGACACTGATGCCATCAGTCTGCCATCTGTGATTTTGAGGGACCCATAGACTTGTATGGGTAATTTGATGCATCACTTATTTAAAATGGGATATGTTGCTGTATTTTTTTTAGACATGTGACCAGCCCTCTAGACTATAAGGGGTACATGTTCTATCTGTGAAAAATATAGAACACGTTCATGACTCATGGACATCTGAACGAGGCATCTGAATATGTATGTATTTTTTTTTAATGCATTTATTTTTGGTTAAAAATATTTTCTTTAAATTGGTTTATTTCAAACTTTTGCACCGTTTGCCTACTTCCATCTCTGGCCTCAATTGATCAAGCCGTTTCCGCTAGTTTTCTGGTTTACAATTGCTTGAAATGCTGACTTGGAGAGGCACAGAAATGTTGCTTCCTTTTGCATTGACCAACTCAACCAGCTTTTTGGAAAGTTTGCGTAGCCTGTTGGTGGTGTGGCAAAGCATATCCAACAAGCTCATTATAATTTAGTGACGTAAATTATTCCAGAAATGTATTCTGACTGCATTGCAGCTAAAAAATGTGCCAAATTCATTAAGAGGTTGCAATACAAGGTAACTGGTGCACAGCCTATACTGTGTGCCATGGTGCTACATCATGTGTCATAGGAAACCATAAAATAGAAAGAAAAAGATACACACCTGAAATATGCAAAAAAGTTTTATTAACATGAAACAACATACAAAGCCTTAAAACCGTGAAAACCGCACGCACGCAAGGATCCACAAAAGATCCATCCAAGGATACTACAAAGTGAGATAGGGCACATGCTGATGAACAATAAACAATCATGCAGTTAACCACAAATGCACGGCCACATATGTGTGCATGGCTAAATAATGTATATATGCAATAAATCACAGCAATTGTACAAAGCCAAATAATGAGAACTGGTACACAGATGGAATGGTCTTTGCCTAATACAACACACTAATGACCATAACCCTCAAAGCCACTCTAGAGCAGATAAAGGCCAATGATGAATGTGGGAGCTGACTATATAGTAGCACAAGCAAGTCCAAGGGGAGTTATAGAGCTGAAATAAATGCATCTGCCAGATCATGAAAAGCAGAAGGATCAAAGCCCTGCAATGCTAGGGGGGGTCACACATGATGAAAATCAAGACATGAGGGAAAGCAATGGTGGGAAATATAAAGCAGGAGAGCCCATGTGTGCGGAGTCACACCCCACGCGTATCGCTGTGTCACAGCATCAGGGGAAGTGTGGGGAAACACCAGGTGGAAAGAAGAGGGGAATATATATATATATATATACACACACACACACACACACACACACATAGTGGGTACAGAAAGTATTCAGACCCCTTTAAAATGTTTCATTGTAGCCATTTGGTAAATTCAAAAAAGTTCATTTTCCTTCTCATTAATGTACACTCTGCACCCCATCTTGACTTAAAAAGAACCAGAAATGTAGAAATGTTTGCAAATTTAATAAAAAAGAAAATACGAAATCACTTGGTATTCAGACCCTTTGCTCAGTATTGAGTAGTAGCACCCTAGTACAGCCATGAGTCTTCTTGGGAATGATGCAGCAAGTTTTTCACACTTGGATTTGGGGATCCTCTGCCATTCTTCCTTGCAGATCCTCTCCAGTTGCGTCAGGTTGGATGGTGAACGTTGGTGGACAGCCATTTTCAGGTCTCTTCAGAGATGATCAATTGGGTTTAGGTCAGGGATCTGGCTGGGCCAGTCAAGAATGGTCATAGAGTTGTTCTGAAGCCAGTCCTTTGTTATTTTAGCTGTGTCTTTGGGTCATTGTCTTGTTGGAAGGTGAACCTTCAGTCACGTCTGAGGTCCAGAGCACTCTGGAAGAGGTTTTCATCCAGGATATCTCTGCACTTGGCCACATTCATGCTTCCTTCAATTGCAACCAGTCGTCCTGTCCCTGCAGCCGAAAATCACCCCCATAGCATGATGCTGCCACCATCATGTTTCACTGTTGGGATTTTATTGGGCAGGTGATGAGCAGTGCCTGGTTTTCTCCACACATACCACTTAGAATTATCACCAAAAAGTTCTATCTTATTTCTCATAGTCTTTGAGTCCTTCATGTGTTTTTTAGCAAACTCTATGCAGGTTTTCATATGTCTTTCACTGGTTAGCACTGCAGGGCCGGGTCCAGGGTTCAATTCCACCAAGCACAACATCTACAAAGAGATTGTATGTTCTCCCCATGTTTGCGTGGGTTTACTTCAGGAAAGGCCGATTTTAGACAAAGTGGGGCCCCAAATGCTCGCATATTGCTCCATCACACAAACATTTCTGTTGCATTTACATGCACTGAGTTCAGGCCACTAAACAACAATATTGAAGTCGTTCGACGCTTGTTTCCCATGCTCTTTATGGTATGTGCACACGTTCAGTAATTGGCAGCGCTTTGGAAGCAGCACATGTCCGCTGCCGGCTATTGAATGCAAGTGAATACGCATGTATCACTGAACCGTGCGGATTCACCGCGTCCAATACAATCTATGGGTGAAATTTATAAATTGACATGCTGCGGTCTGGAAAGACGTGCCACATGTCTTTAAATTGCTGTAGAGATAATTGCGTTATGCTATATAAGTGAGTAAAATACAGAAAAACGTAATTTATACCGCATGCCAAACTATGATGACAGTTCTTACACAAACTCTACTCACTTTTCAAAGAGAAGGCGAAGCCGGCCTTGACTGGCGCAAAAATATGAAACGTCAAATAATGTCTGTGGAAGCAGATGAGGTCATACAGGACCAACGTCCCTTCTATCGCTGGAGCCACAGTTATAATGTAGAATACCCACCTTCAAAGCTTTTAAAGTGGATATATACAATGTATGTGTGTGTGTATATATATATATATATATATATATATATATATATATATACACACACACAATTGTGCTCAAAAGTTTACGTACCCCAGCAGAATTTTTGCTTTCTTGGCCTTTTTTCAGAGAATATGAATGATAACACCAAAACTTTTTCTCCCCTCATGGTTAGTGGTTGGGTGAAGCCATTTATTGTCAAAGTACTGTGTTTTCTCTTTTTAAATCATAATGACAACTCAAAACATCCAACTAACCTTGATCAAAAGTTTACATACAGTGTTGATTTTGGCCTGATAACATGCACAGAACTGAGCACTTGAGATCTCCCCAGAGTGGCTCAATGATATTGAGGTCAGGAGACTGAAATGGCTACTCCAGAACCTTCACTTTGTTCTGCTGTAACCAATGACATGTCGACTTGGCCTTGTGTTTTGGATTGTTCTCATGTTGGAACGTCCAAGTACGTCCCATGCACAGAAGCATTTGCTGATAACGTGCTGCATTCATCTTTCCTTCAACTTTGACCAAGTTTCCCGTGCCTTTGTAGCTCACACATCCCCAAAACATCAGCAATCCACCTCCATGCTTTATAGTAGGAATGGTGTTCCCTTCATCATAGGCCTTGTTGACCTCTCTCCAAATGTAACGTTTATGGCTGTGGCCAAAAAGTTAAATTTCGGTCTCATCACTCCAAATTACCTTGTTCTAGAAGTTTTGAGGCTTGTCTTTGTGCTGTTTTGCATATTGTAGGCAAGACACTTTGTGGCATTTGCTCAGTAATGGCTTTCTTCTGGCGACTCAATCATGCAGCCCATTTTTCTTCAAGTGCCTCCTTATTGTGCATCGTGAAACTTTCACACCGCTAGTATTCAGAGAGGCTAGTATTTCAGCTGATGTTATTTGTGGGTTTTTCTTTGCATCCCGAACAACTTTCCTGGCAGTTGTGGATGACATCAGAGCCCCTGATTTTCCATTTGTTAATCACAGTTTGAACGCTGCTGACTTGCATTATCAATTCCTTGGATATGTTTTGTATCCCTTTCCTGTTTTATTTAAACTACCCTTTCCCATAGATCCGTTGACTATTATTTTTTTTTCCCATGACTCACAATTCAGAAATGTCAGTGGCTGGACGAAAGATGCAAGAGCCTGTCTGGATCCCATAAACTCAGCTTTTATACACACACGCTGATAAGTAAACAGGTCACAGGTGAGAATGTTACCTGTTACCTTTAGTAGCCAGTCAAGCCCATTTGTGTCAACTTCTTTGCATGTTATCAAACCAAAATCATCAGGGTATGTAAACTTTTAATCAGGGTCATTTGGATGTTTTGGTTTGTCAGTATGATTTTAAAAGAAAACACAGTAGTTTGACAATAAATGGCTTCACCCAACCACTTACTATGAGTGGAGAAAAAGTTTTTGTTTTAGCATTCATATTCAAAAAGGCCAAGAAAGCAAAAATTCTGCCGGGGTATGTAAACTTTTGAGCACTATTCTGTGTGTGTTTATGTATGCATGTGTATGTGTACATATATATATATATATATATATATTATACTGCTCAAAAGTTTACATACATATACAGCTCTGGCAAAAATTAAGAGACCACTGCACAGTTTTATAAAAATGAGCTTCTCTACATGTCTGACAGTCATTCCATGCCATGTCAGTTGAATTCCAACCAGAGTACACCTCATGCTACTTAATGTGCTTCTGATTAGGTGATCTCCTCAACCAAATCTTATTTAACGAAGAAAAGTATAAAAAACCCTGCTGTGGTGTCCACAATCCTCTTGCAATAGGACAAGCTGGATGGCAAAACAAGTGCTAGTAATATCCCAAAAGTAATAGGAATGAAAAAATAACTTATAACCATGCCAAAGGAGTTGAAAAGAAAAGTCTTGAGTGAGGAAAAGAAGGGCTCAATTCTGGCTTTACTAGCAGAGGGATACAGTGAGTGCCGTGTTGCCTTCATCCCTAACATTGCTAAGATGGCAGTCCATTACAACATGGTCAAGCAGCAGACATTGGGGCAATTAAGCTATAGACCGGCAGAGGGCGAAAATGACTCTCCACTGACCGGGATGACCATCTTCTTATGCGAATGTCACTCAGCAACCGCAGGATGACATCAAGTGACCTACAAAAGTAATGGCAAATGGCAGCTGGGGTGAAGTGCACGGCAAGAACAGTTCATAACAGGCTCCTAGAGGCAGAGCTCAAGTCATGTAAAGCTAGAAAAAGCCTTTCCTCAATGAGAAGCTAAGGAGAGCCAGGCTGAAGTTTGCCAAATACCATAAAGATTGGACCACAGAGGACTGGAGTAAGGTAATCTTCTCTGATGAGTCTAATTTTCAGCTTTCTGGTCCTCTAATGGTTAGACGGAGACCTGGAGAGGGGTACAAGGTACAGTGTCTTGCTCCCACTGTGAAATTTGGTGGAGGATCGGTGATGATCTGGGGATGCTTCAGCAAGGCTGGAATTGGACAGGTTAATCTTTGCGAAGGATGTATGAATCAAGCCGCATGCAAGGTTATCCTGGAAAAACAGTTGATTTCTTCTGCTCAGGCAATGTTCCCCAACTCTGAGGACTGTTTTTTCCAGCAGGAAAATGCACCATGCCACACAGCTAGGACAATCAATGTGTGGACAAAGGACCACCACATCAAATCCCTGTCTTGGCCAGCCCAATCTCCAGACCTGAATCCCATTGAAAACCTCTGGAATGTAATTAAGAGGAAGATGGATAGTCATAAGCCATCAAACAAAGAACTGCTTACATTTTTGTACCAGGAGTGGCATAAGGTCGCCCAAAAGCAGTGTGAAAGACTGGTGGAAAGCATGCCAAGACGCATGAAAGCTTTCATTAAAAATCATGGCTATTCCACAAAATATTGATTTCTGAACTCTTCCTGAGATAAAACATTAGTATTGTTGGTTCTAAATGATTATGAACTTGCTTTCTTAGCATTATTTGAGGTCTACAAGCACTGCATTTTTGACCATTTCTCATTTTCTGAAAATAAATACAAAATTTATTGTTTGGAAATTCGAAAATATGTTGTCAGTAGTTTATAGAATAAAATAATATGCAAATTACCTCTTCAGGGAAAAAGAGGACTTGAACTCTGTAGCGCCACCTGTTGGTAGTAGCGATCCTACAAGTCACTATCAACCCTTTAACGAGTCTTGTAATATGACTTAGGATAAAAGCCAAATCAGAATCTCAATTTGCAGACACGTTTTTTTTAAAACCATTCAGGTTAGCTGTAAACAACTCAATATAAGCTCATCAACTTAAACGTTGTTGTTTCAACTCTCATCATCATGGTTCATATTTATTTTAGTATAACAAACCAAGGGTATACACAAAAGACATCCTGAACATCAATAAACATCACTAAAATTCACTGATATTTGATCAGGAGCTGCCATTTTTAAAATTTCCAGACACACTCTGCATCAGAACCACCACCCCCTTCGCTGTCTAATTTATAAATCAAGTATAATCTAGAAAGGATCAGCCCGACACACTTATTCACAGATACATGCTTCTCTTTGAAAATTCCTAAATTCCTCACATCCCACAAACTCTGTATCACACAAGTCATAATTAACTCTAAGATTCTATTTTTCACACGACCACATGCACCAATTCCAAACATTGCAACACGCCAGTCAATAAAACTCACATCCGCTAACTCCTTACACAACCCACCTACACACTTCCACACACTGCACGTGTAATCACAGTCCCACATAGTATGCCACACAGTCTCACATCCACCATATCCTTCACTCGGGCACACATCAGTTCTGGTCAGACCTCGTCTCTTCTGAACCTGTCGCACCGGCAAAATATTGTGCAAGGACATCCATACAATATCCCTTTGTCTATTAGACATCCCGTGCGTTCCCAAACTCTTCCATGCAACCGAAACTTCATTCCCTCTCAACTCCACAAAATTACATTCCACATCATTCTTACGTATTATTTTCATCACATTCTTAGCCATTCTAAAATCATTCATCGGCACACTCAGTAAATCATGCTTCCTCACAAACTTCTCAATCACCCCATACCAGACCGGACACTGGAAAGCAACAGGCACTCTTTCTCCAACATAAGCCATATAACATCCAACCAGCAGAATAACTTGCCAGATACGCTCCCTTATTTCCTTTATTCAGCAAAATAACAACAGTTTTGATATACTGAAGCCCCAGAAAAATCTCAATGCTTGGAAAGGCCATGCCACCATGGTGACACGTCTTAAAAAGACTTTCTCTCTTAAGATTCTCTATTTTACTGCTCCAGAAAAAAGTAAAAACTAACTTTTTCACTCTTTTTATTTTCCTACATGATGGTGGAAAAACTGTTGCAATAAAAAGCAAAATCGGAAGAATCACCGCTTTTATGACCAAAATCTTACCACTCAAGGTCGTCTCTCAGTCGCCAAAAATGTAACTTGTGCTCTATGCGCAATCCACACTCCTCCCAGCTCTCCTTACCTTCCAAGTCCTTAATAAATAATACTCCCAGCACTTTGATAGCACCCTCCTCACACTTTACCCCCTCCATTTTAACCCTGTTATCCCCAAAACATTTAAAACTACATTTATTCCAATTCACTCTAAAGCCAGATGCACCACAGAAAAACTCCAGAAGCAACTTAACCCTACTCATAGACGCAACACTTTCACTCACAGCCACAGCATCATCCATATATCCAAGAATTTTCACATGTTTCCCACCACTCCCAGGTACCAACAAACCTCGCATCATTTTATCACGTCTCACCACGCACAAAAAAGGTTCAATCACACACACAAACAAGACAGGCGATATGGGACACCCCTGCCTTACACCAGACATAATATTCACTTTCTCACTCAACCACCCATTAACAAGAAACTCACTTGACACACAATCATGCAAAGACATTATCCCATTCACAAATTTTTGAGGAAATCCCATTCTCTCCCGAACTTTAAACAAAAACACATGCGAGACCCTATCAAACGCTTTCTCAAAATCAATTGACAGAACCATACACTTCTGTTTCCTTCCCATGCAGTCTCCAATCAAATCCCTTAATAACAATAAGTTATCACTCATACTTCTTCCAGGCACAGCACACACTTGATCCTCATCCACAACATTACCAATTACCTCACGCATACGATTCGCCAACAATTTGCTATAGATTTTGTAATCTGCGTTCAGCAATGTTATAGGTCTCCAATTCTCTAAACACTTTCTCTCACCTTTCTTATGCACAAGCACAACCACCCCCTCTTTCATTGATTCGCACAACTTACCACTCTCCCACATATACTTACATATCTCAGTCAAATCAGCACCCAGAAAATCCCACACCTTCACATAGAATTCTACCGGCAATCCGTCTTTACCTGGAGTCTTATTCTTTTTAGCACTCTTCATCACATTTTCTACTTCTTCCATAATTACGTTCTCATTCAAAATATTACATTCTCCACTATCCAACTTGTTCTCTAACCCATTCAGCACTTCTGAAACAAGACCAGAATCAATCCATTTTTTATCATATAACTTACTATAGAACCTATTCACCTCCTTTATCACATTGTCACCTGACACACACAAACCATTCCTATCCAGGATTTTATCCATATCAGCCTTTCTCCCATTCATTTTCTTAAAAAAACCTCGTGCACTTTTCATCTTTCTCAAGATGTTCTATTTTGGTGCAATAGATGATTTCTTTCCCGTTTTCATCCATAACACGCTTTAATTCACTCTTTGTCTCAGCCAGCAGATCAGACACATCCATCCCACTTTCTCCACACTTCCTTAACCAGTCTAAACGCCTGTTTAAATCATTAAATCTACTCCGATAAATAGCAGCTTTTTTATAGCCCCATTTTTTGAAGAATTTTTTGCAACACACCTTAACCCAGTGCCACCATTCCAGCACACACGCAAAATCCCTCTTACATAAACTCCACTCTTAAGAATAAAGTATAAATTCATTCATCACATCCTCATCTTCTAGCAATCTTACATTCAGCTTCTAAACCCCACCCCCATACACACGGTCATCAATCGCACTAAACACACCTCTCAAACACTCATGATCAGGAAAAGGTACAGCACTTTGTTCAAAATTCATACACAACATATTTTTGGAAAACAACATTTTATCTATCCTGGATGCAATACCACCCCTATCAGCATGGTACGTTGGCGGTGGTGGGATGCCGAATTTCAGGGCAGCAGCATCTAGAAGGGAAAAATCAGAAATAAGATTGGATAACTTTTTACCAGTTATGTCACAATTCCCTTCTGTGATGCAATTAAAGTCTCCAACTAAAACTGTAGGCATTTTGCCCGGAAGAAACAAACTTAATTTTTCCAAAAAAGCCAGACGCTCCTTTTTCCTGTCGTGTCCTGATGGACAGTACACATTAATAATTCTAGCTGGCCACACCCTATAGCTAACATGTGCCATTATACATCTACCCAACTCTACCATCGTGTAGCTATCTAAACTAATCTCCCTGTTACCCCTTAATATCCCTACACCATCATTCCTATTAACACATGAGCCAGACCATACATGCTGTCTGTAAGGCCAGTCCTTATCGCTTGGAGCATCCACAAACCCACATTCCTGAAGACAAAAGATGTGAGCGTTCATCTGTTTAATATAATCTAGAACGATTGCCCTCCTGAATTTGGATCTAATTTGCCTGACATTCAGGGACGCGATGCCCCAACCAGTTGGGGAGCCATAACATGACTGTGTTATTTACATGACGACAAATACGCCACTTCCTCTTCAGCCGTTTTCGTCTTCCATCTGGAACTGCAACTCTTCGAATCTGTTTACGTCTACGGGAATGCCTAAAAAAGCATTGGTGTCAGGAGAGAAGACATTCTGAGGGTAACTACGTTCACTCACCGGACTTAAACCAACTTCACCGGGGTCTGCCTAATCCGTTCTGGGCTTCTTACAGGAAGTTCCAGGCTCCTCAGCCTCAGAGGACCTCGCAAGAGTTAAGTCACCTTGATCTCCACAACTGGCCAACTCCTCCTCAGTAGCAAGCCAAGATACACTGGGGGTATTGCCAAGAGTACTCTCCAACTCCCCCTCCCCACAGACATCAGACTGATGAGGGAGCTCACATTCAACATCAGCAACTCCCAAAACTGCCACCTCTGGGCTGGGAGACTCCGTTTGGGGCAGGGCCTCCTCATGTGCATCCATGATTTCAGGTTCCTCAATAAGATCCAGGTCTGAAACCTGTGGAATGTCAACAACAGCAGCAGGGGGCGCAGCTGCCCCACCTGAGACCTCAGCGTAAGACCTAGGACTGATCCTGGCCTTACAGTCCCGATACTTATGGCCCTCCTCACCACAAGCATTACACATAACAGGATTTGTGCAGCCTTTTGCCATATGGCCAGAAGCATTACAATTCCTGCAAGTTGGCATCTCCTTGCAACTATCCCGGGTATGCCCGAAATTTTTACACCTCCTGAAATACATCGGGGCATCTGGAAAGAACAAAAAAACACTATTTTTCCCAATTGAAAAATTAAGAGGGGGGGGTAATGGATGCCTCCTGGGCCTTGGGGATCCATCCCAAATCTTACAAAAAATTTGTACTTCCCGGTCCAGAGACCTTCTCCATTCAGGACCCTGTGGGAGTGCTGAACATAAATGCAATGTCTTTTCAAAAATAAAGCAATGTCCTCCAGGGAAACAAAAGGGTTGTGCATGAAAACTACAAGTGGGATATCTCCCTTAGCGTACAGCACAGTAAAGGTAAGACATTCCAGCAAAGGATTTGCAACTCCATTTTTCAGGGCAGTAAACAAATTCTGGCACGCCACCATAGAAGATAGCACCAGTACATACCTGCCTTCTCTCCTAAACTCCTGCAGGCATATTATATCGGACTTCCGAATCTTCAGGATGTCATAAAACACCATGTTGATCAAATATCCCAGGGAAAAATGCAGCTTCTTATCTTCAGCGATGTCAATCTTGAATCCATTTTTGACCCGGCTATCACCGGTCCCAGAGAATTGAAGTCGGACTCCCATCATCCACAACTCCAAGGATCTCCACCCCGAAACCTCCTGGTTATCTCTCAAAAGCAGCAACTGGCTTAAGCCACCAAAGTGGCGATGCCGGAAGGCCAAGAGACAGCACTCAAGGTATTCAGGAAACTCTGTACCTCGTCAGTGCAAAGTATGAGAACTAGAGATGAGCGACTTTGCCTTTTTTTAGGGTCAAGTCGGGTTTCATGAAACCCGACTTTCGCAAAAGTCGGGTCGAACGAAATCGGCCGACTATAGGGAAAAGTCAGGGTCCGACTGAAACACGAAACCCAATGCAAGTCAATGGGGAAGCAAAGTCGGCAGGGAGTGGAGGACAGTAAACACACCTACAGTGCCCATTTCAATGCCAAAAACATCAATTCTTATTACTAAAGCTTGTCAACCTTAATTTACTTCATAATAATAGTTACGCATTGAAAACTGGGGGTTATTTGGCTAAAGTTGTGGGGGGTAGGGCTGGCTCCAGGTTTTCATGTTCCCTGGGCCAAAGAGTGTCAGTGCGCCCCTTTAACACATACCACAACTCATGATGCTCCGATACGTCACAGAAATATAGGTATAGTATAATCACAAATACTTCACTGCTTACATGACATGACTGATGTATTTTAAATTGTACAATAGCTCAAAAAAAGGACAGTATATTACTCAATACAGTATTATGGCCACCACATTGTGCGCCATGCAGAATAATGAGCCCCATATATTTCTCCATACAGAATAATTGGTCACTCACATATAATGTTCCATACAGTACATGATAAGCTCCACATAATGCTCCAGTATATGATGGGCCTCATGGATGATGCTCCAGTGTATGATGGACCCTAATAATGCTGCATATATAATGGGCTCCATTTCTAATGCTCCAGTGTATAATGGGCCCCATAAATGCTGCTCCAGTGTCTGATGTCCCCAATCTGGAATGCTCCAGTATATGATGGGCCTCATGGATGATGCTCCAGTGTATGATGGGCTCTAATAATGCTCCATATATAATGGGCCCCATTTCTAATGCTCCAGTGTATCATGTGCCCCATAGATGCTGCTCCAGTGTTTGATCTGCCCCATTTATAATGCTCCAGTATATGATGGGCCTCATGGATGATGCTCCAGTTTAATATGGGCCCTAATAATGCTCCATATATAATGGGCCCCATTCTAATGCTCCAGTGTGTAATGGGCCCTGTAAATGCTGCTCCAGTGTCTGATGTCCCCAATCTGGAATGCTCCAGTATATGATGGGCCTCATGGATGATGCTCCAGTGTATGATGGGCCCTATTAATGCTCCATATATAATGGGCCCCATTTCTAATGCTCCACTGTATAATGTGCCCCATAGATGCTGCTCCAGTGTCTGATCTGCCCCATTTATAATGATCCAGTATATGATGGTCCCCATGGACAATGCTCCAGTGTGTTATGGGCCCAAATAATGCTCCATATATAATGGGCTCCATTTATAATGCTCCAGTGCATAATGGGCCCCATAAATGCTGCTCCAGTGTCTGATGTCCCCAATCTGGAATGCTCCAGTATATGATGGGCCTCATGGATGATGCTCCAGTGTAATATGGGCCCTAATAATGCTCCATATATAATGGGCCCCATTTCTAATGCTCCAGTGTGTAATGGGCCCTGTAAATGCTGCTCCAGTGTCTGATGTTCCAAATCTGGAATGCTCCAGTATATGATGGGCCTCATGGATGATGCTCCGGTGTATGATGGGTCCTAATAATGCTCCATATATAATGGGCCCCATTTCTCATGCTCCAGTGTATAATGGGCCCCGTAAATGTTAGAAACACGTATATCTGCACAGAGATTGAAGCTTCAGAGACTGGGAGTTCTGTGGAAACTGTTTGGGTAAGAATACAAGGACAGAACAATGGAAAGGACACCATTGTAGGCATTTACTACAGGCCGCCTGTGCAAGCTGAAGATATGGATGAACTCTTTATGCATCAAATGGCCAAGTTCTCCAAAAAATATGACATAGTTGTCATGGGAGATTTCAACTATCCAGACATTTGTTGGGAATCTCTCTCAGGCAAAACTAACAGGTCAAGGAAATTCTTATCCTCTCTTGCTGACAACTTTATCTTCCAAAAGGTAAGGGAGAAAACAAGGGGAACTGCTACCTTGGATCTAATCCTTATAAACAGGGAGGAAATGGTTGAGGAGGTAAAAGTGGCTGGGACCCTAGGAGGTAGCGACCATGCTATTTTAGAATTTTGGATAACTAGAGGCGGAAGACCTGTGAAGACTCAGACGTCAAGGTTAGATTTCAGAAAGGCAGATTTTAAGGGATTCAGAAAGAGAATTGGAGGGATCCAATGGCTGGATATCCTTAAAGACAAAAATGTCCAGGAAGGATGGGAAATCTTGAAAAATGAAATTCTCAAAGCACAGTTGTTAACAATTCCGAAAAGAGGGAAGAATAGGAAGCATTTATGGAAACCAGGATGGATGAACACAGAACTTAAGCACATGCTAAAAAGGAAGAAAAAAATGTTTATAAAATGGAAAGAGGGAGGCATATCTAAAGAAGAATATAATGCTGTCTGCAGAACCTGCAGGGCACAAATTATCTAAAGCTGAAAATGAATTGAGGCTTGCAAGAGATGTCAAAAGCAATAATAAAGGATTTTGGGGATATGTCAAAAGTAAAAGAAAAGTCAAAGATGCTATAGGATTTTTACAGGATGAAAATGATGAAATGGTAAGACAGGATGTTGAGAAGGCTGAACTTTTAAATTCCTATTTTGCATCTGTTTTCTCTCAGAAAGGAAATGTAACATCAACTGTTATTCACTGTCCTATTAAGGGAATAGAAGAATCCAGGATATCTATAAACAGAAAGATAGTGAGGAAACACTTAGCTAACCTAAATGAATTCAAGTCTCCAGGTCCAGATGAATTACACCCCAGAGTACTGAAGGAGATAGCAGAAGAAATTTTTGAACCCCTCTCCATAATCTTTGAAAATTCTTGGAGAACAGGAGAAGTCCCAGAAGACTGGAGAAGAGCAAATGTTGTTCCTATCTTCAAAAAGGGGAAGAAGGTGGACCCAGGCAACTATAGGCCGGTGAGTCTGACTTCTATACCAGGAAAGATCTTTGAACAAATTATTAAACAACATGTATGTCAATACCTGGATAAGAATGAAGTGATTAAACAGAGTCAGCATGGGTTTGTAACTAATAAGTCATGTCAGACTAACTTAATTTCCTTCTATGACGGTATCACTGATTGGGTGGATCAAGGAAATGCTCTAGATATAGTATATCTTGACTTCAGCAAAGCATTTGACAAAGTCTCTCATACAATCCTTATTGAAAAAATGACTAAGTATGGAATGGACAAGGCAACTGTTAGGTGGATTCATAACTGGCTTAGTGATCGGACCCAAAGAGTGGTCGTAAATGGCTGCACATCCAGTTGGAAGAATGTCTCAAGTGGGGAACCACAGGGCTCTGTCCTGGGCCCTGTATTGTTCAACATCTTTATCAACGATTTAGATGAAGGAATTGAGGGTAAACTGATTAAATTTGCTGATGACACAAAGCTAGGAGGGATAGCTAATACTAGAGAAGAGAGAGAGAGGATTCAAAAAGATTTAAATAAACTGGAGAAGTGGGCAGCAACTAACAGAATGGTTTTTAACAGGGAGAAATGCAAAGTACTACATCTGGGCAATAAAAATGAAAAAAGCATATATAGAATGGGAGGAATAGGGCTAAGTGACAGCACATGTGAAAAAGACTTGGGTATACTAATAGATCACAGACTGAATATGAGTCAACAGTGTGATGCAGCAGCAAAAAAGGCAAATGCAATTCTAGGATGTATTAACAGAAGCATACAGTCTAGATCACATGAAGTCATTATTTCCCTCTACTCCTCTTTGGTCAGACCTCATCTGGAATATTGTGTCCAGTTTTGGGCACCACATTTTAAAAAAGACATCAACAAACTGGAGCAAGTTCAGAAAAGAGCGACCAGAATGGTGACCGGTCTGCAAACCCTGTCTTATGAGGAAAGGTTGCAGGATTTGGGAAAGTTTAGTTTGCAAAAGAGAAGACTGAGAGGAGACTTAATAGCTGTCTACAAATATCTAAAGGGCTGTCACATTGTAGAAGGATCAACTTTATTCTCATTTGCACAAGGAATGACTAGAAGCAATGGGATGAAACTGAATGGGAGGAGACACAGATTAGATATTAGAAAAAACTTTTTGACAGTTAGAGTGATCAATGAGTGGAACAGGCTGCCACGAGAAGTGGTGAGTTCTCCTTCAATGGAAGTCTTCAAACAGAGGCTGGACAGACATCTGACTGGGATGATTTAGCAAATCCTGCTTTGAGCAGGGGGTTGGACCAGATGGCCCAGGAGGTCCCTTCCAACTCTACAATTCTATGATTCTAAATGCTGCTCCAGTGTCTGATGTCCCGAATCTGGAAAGCTCCAGTATATGATGGGCCTCGTGGATGATGCTCCAGTGTATGATGGGCCCTAATAATGCTCCATATATAATGGGCCCCATTTCTCATGCTCCAGTGTATGATGTGCCTCATAGATGCTGCTCCAGTGTCTGATCTGCCCCATTTATAATGCTCCAGTATATGATGGTCCCCATGGACGATGCTCCAGTGTGTTATGGGCACAAATAATGCTCCATATATAATGGGCTCCATTTCTAATGCTCCAGTGTATAATGGGCCCCGTAAATGCTGCTCCAGTGTCTGATGTCCCCTATTTGGAATGCTCCAGTATATGATGGGCCCCATTTTTAATTAAGCCAGGCATGGTATGTGAAAAGAGCTCCATGGAGTAATCTGAAGTGTGTGCTGCCGCATCCTTCACTTTTGGGATGGGTGAAGGACACAAGGAAAGGGGTTGCTCATGACCAGAAGCCTGCACTTACGACTCAGTGCTTGCATTTTTTTAAACTTCAGAAGAGGAGGCGATAGAGCTGGAGGCTGTTTCAGCAATGTAAGGCAAAAACAGTTCCTGATGCTCTGGCTTTAAAAGCAGTCTACCTACTCCCAGAAAACGGAGCCTTCCAGGCCTTCCAGAGCTACACCATGACGCAGGCTCAACACCTCCTGCCTTAGCTGCTATTGTGTTTTTGGCACTACCAGCAGATGCACCACCACCACCATCAGTACCATGTGGGTCCCCCCACGTCCACGTCCTCTTCCACCATACTTCCTCATGTTTTGGAAAATGGACCCAAAATACCAGCAGATATATGGTACTGTATCAGAAGTGTACAGCTCTATACAGTCTAGGCATAACAGTAAATCTCCGTATATACTTCATGAGTCATACACAGACGCTCACAGGCTCAGTATGGATTACCCAATAAAATAAAAAGTTGAAAAAGGGTACAGTATCACCAGATACAAGGTATATATAGTATAGTTTAAACATTCTGAATTTCCGTAAACATTTCAGGAGGCAGACACAAACGCTCTCAGGCCCAGTAAGGATTACTGTTGTGAATTCACTTTCTGGCCTACCTCTGGTTGCTGGTGAAGGTAGTGGAGATGGTTGTATTGACAGAGGGGTCGCGAGTTCTCTTTCCGGGCTCCCTCTGGTGGTTACAGGAGGTAATGGAGCTGATCTAATTAACAGAGGCCTGCCACCTGATAATGAGAAGAACGATTGGACATTGGGAGTTTCTGACTGGATTTAAGACAGCCGACTCCCTCTATCCCTGCTGATGATTTTTCCTGCCTCCTGAGGTCTTAGTTTCCAGCTCAGTTCCTGCATGCTCAAGCTAAGTGTTCTTTTGCTATTGTTTACATTTGATTTGGTTTTGTCTATTCCAGTTTTGTGTGGTCAGCTAGCCCCGGCTGGGGCTGTGCTGAATTTCCATCCTTATGTTACTGCTTGTGCCAGTTTGTTTTTGTCCTTTATTAGATTGGCCTCTCTTTGCTCTGTTTCCAGAATATACCAGACTGCTGATATAGAGGGCGAAGTCTAGTGACTTCAGTATTTTTTTACAGACGTGTTGGGCATTTTTTGCAGGGTTTGTTGCGTGATTGCAGACAGTTCTTTCCTTTCCTGTCCTGTCTAGTTAGTTTGGGCCCCATCGTTTGATCAGTCTATTTTCCTAGCTGCGTTTGTGTTTTCATCTTGTCTCACCGACAATATATGTTTGGGGGCTATCTATTCCTTTGGGGTCTGGTCTAGGGCAGTTTAGATTTCCCCTTTCTTGCTTTAGGCTTATTATTAGTTCTCCGGCTGTGACGAGGCATCTAGAATCATCGTAGGTACGCTCCACGGCTACTGCTAGTTGTGTGGATAGGATCAGGAGTCTGCAATCCGCTTAGTCACCAACCTCTCTGGTTTTCTGTGGCTTAGCTTGGTCTTGCTTTCCTCCTTGGTGACCCAATCATAACAGATTACACAAGAATATGAAAATCTGTAAATGGGTAATGTAACACAAGCGTACAGCTGTATACAGTGTTGGGGTAATCGTAAAGCTCCTAATATATTGCCGGAGTAACAGACAGGCTCATTATGGATTACACCAGAATCTAAATTGCTCAAAAGGTTACTGTATCAGAAGCGTACAGCTGTATACAGTGTTGGCCAAATTTGAAATCTCGGTATATATTTCCGGAGTCACCCTCAGACGCTCACTCAGTCTTGGTTGGACCATAATAAAAAATGTTGTAAAAAAGTACTGGATAACAAGATAGCAAGTATATATCTTATAGGGTACAATTGAAATCTCTGTATACATAGTCCCGTAGTCACTCTCAGACGCTCACTGAGTATGGATTTGACCGTAATACTAAATGTCGAACAAAGGTACTATATAATAAGATATATAAGAGTATAGGGTAAAAATTGGTATCTCCGATTCACCGTATATATAGAAGGCGTAAACCACACACGCTCACTCACTATGGATGATACCGTAACACAAAATTTTGAACAAAGGTACTGCATCAGCACATACCGGGTGTATCCAGTCTAGGAGTAATTGTAAATTTCCGTCTATACTTCCGGAGTCAGACACAGACACTCACAGGCTCACTATGTATTACACCAGAATTTAAAAAGTAGAAAAAGGGAAAGGTAGTCGAAGCGTACAACAGTATACAGTGTTGTGGTACTTTTAAATCTTCGTATACATTTCAATCTCAGTAAGCCAGTCCAGACTCTCCGCTACTGGAAACTACATGGATACAAGTACAGATGGAAAGTCGAGTGTTAGCAGAAATTTGGAAATTACTCATCGCGGGAAAACCTCCCGGTAGAAGTTGCAGAGGCGATGCAGACCCTCAATTACTGTGTCTGTGGAGATAGCGAAAGCAGTTCTTTGTGAAGAAAGGGTTGCTTTATCGCAGTAGCATGGATCACATCACCGTTACTCGTCTCCATCAAATTGTGATCACAGGGAGAGATGTAGACATGGTCCTAACTGCCTTTCATGATGTGTCTGGTCATTTTGGAGTGCAAAAGACAGAAGCCACAGGCCGTAGGTGATTCTATTGGATTGGCATGAGAGGAGACATTGAAAAATGGTGGCAGGAATGTCACACGTCTGTGACTATCACAACTGTGAAAGGTGATCATAAAGCACCACTGCATCTGCTTGTAAGTTGATGTCCATTACAAATGGTAGCCATTGATCATCTGAAGGTAGAGGCCAGCAGGACAGACTATAGCTACATCTTAACCATCATCAATCAATACACCAAATTTCTAGTGGCCGTCCCTGTGAAGGATTTACTGCCCAGACTACACAGCGGAGGAGCACGGAGAGGTACTGTAAGTATTGCAACTTGCAAGTGCTGTGGCCATGACCAAGCAGGGGGGAGCACACTCGTGGTCGACGGTACTGGCACAGGGTCCCTCATAGTACGCTGGTGTATCTGACGGCGAGTGGGCCCCCCACCATCAGAGACACTGTATTGTACTATGAGGGGCCCTGTGCCAGTGCCGTCGGCCATCAGTGGGCCCATCCACCTGTTCAGAGCAACGGCACTTGCCCGGGTGCGCCAGGTGTTGACCCCAGCCGTTGGGGGGGTGTGGGCAGCCCACTTAGGGAGGTTTAAAAAAATGGCATATGTTGATGTGTTGGCTGGACATTCAGCTGCTGCAAAGTGCAGAATTGGGCAAGTCCGAGGAAGAGGAGGACAAAAGCGAAACAGTTTTCTGGTAACCTATGTGTCATCAGGGGAAGGTGGGACAAAATCCTTTGAAACCCATGCATGGTTCAATTTAATGAAGGTTAGATCATCAACATTTTGTGTTGACAAACGGGTCCTTTTTTCTGTCAGGATTGATCCAGCAGCACTGAAGACTCTTTCAGATAACACACTAGCAGCAGGGTAAACGAGCTCCTGTAAGGCATATTGTGCCAATTCAGGCCAGGTGTCCAGTTTAGAGGCCCAATAGTCAAAGGGGAATGACCTGTGAGGGAGAACATTGATATGGGAGGAGAAGTAGTTTGTAACCATAGCTGACAACTGCTGTCTCCTGTCACTTTTAATCGATGCAGTATTAGCAGTCGTGTAAGCGGTACTTGAGAAATCATTCCACAACATGGTCATTAAACCCTTGTCTCCAACGCCACTTCGGCTGTGTGCACCACGAACACCTCTTCCATTGTGCCCACTACGGCTCGTGGGAGAACCAGCACCGCTGCTGTGTGCTGGGAAAGCCTCAAACAAACGGTTTACCAGAGTTGCTTGTTTGTTAGCCAATATTATCTCTAGGTTCTCCTGTGGCATGATGTTGTGTAATCTGCCTTTGTAGCGTGGATCGAGGATGCTGGCCAGCCAGTAGTTGTCATCCCTCATCATTATGGCAATGCGGGGGTCCCTTTTTAGCATCTGCAAGGCATAATGTGAGCCAATGTTCCAGGTGTCAATGCTGCACTGCCACTGCTGGGTGGAGGAGCACTTTCTGGCAAATCCACATCCCTACAGTTGTGCACAAACACTGTACCTGACCTTGAACGCCAACATTTTCTCTAGCCCCGTGAGAAGCATCCTCCTGCCCAAAATAATCATCCCCCTCATCCTCCTCCTCCTCCTCTTCTTCCTCCACCTCGTCCAGGACAGTTCTCTGACCAGACAATGGCTGACTGTCATCAAGGCTTCCCCCCTCCTCCTCCTCTGCTGCAGACGCCTGATCCTTAGGGTGCGTCAAACTTTGCATGAGCAGATGCATAAGTGGGATGCTCATGCTTATGATGGTGTCGTCTGCGCTTACCAGCCGTGTGCATTCCTCAAAACACTGAAGGACTTTACAGAGGTCTTTCATCTTTGACCACTGCACACCCGACAATTCCATGTCTTCCCTCAAACTGCCTGCCCATGTATCCTCCCACAAATGCATTACAGCCTGCCTCTGTTCGCACAGCCTCTCAAACATGTGCAGGGTGGAGTTCCACCTTGTTGCAACGTCTATGATTAGGTGATGCTTGGGGAGGTGGCGCAATCGCTGCAGCTTCTGCATACGAGTGGAGAGGATGTTTGAGCAACGGATGTGCGAGCACAGTCTTCGCACCTCATGTAGCAGAGATGTTAACTCCGGATAATTAATAAGGAAGCACTGCACCACCAGGTTCAAAGTATGAGCCAGGCAAGGTATGTGTGTGAGTTTTGCACGGGCTATGGCTGCCACAAAATTGCGGATGTTATCACTGACTACCTTGCCTGCCTCAAGATATAGACTGCCCAGCCATGACTCAGTTTGTCGCTGCAAGTAGTCGGTCAGTACCTCCGCGGTGTGTCTGTTGTCGCTCAAAGACATCATCTTTAACACAGCCTGCTGACGCTTACCACTAGCTGTTCGATAGTGGGACACCTCATGTGCAACACTGCCAGCTGCGGATGGAGTGCTCGTGCGACTGCGCTCTGTGGATTTCACTGATGGAGGAGGAGGGTCGAACGCCTACAGCCAACTGTTTCCTATACCGTGGCCTAGGCAGCACTGTTCCACTGCCGCTGTCCTCTGTGGAGCCTGCATCTACCACATTAACCCAGTGCACAGTGATGGACACTTAACAGCCCTGGCCATGCCTACTGGTCCATGCATCTGTTGTGATGTGCACCTTTCCACTGACTGTTTTAGTGCATGGACAATGCGGTCTTTCACATGCCGGTGGAGGGCAGGGATGGCTTTTCAAAAAAAGAAGTGCCGACTGGGTAGGCCATACCGTGGGACAGCGTAGGCCATGAGCTCGCGGAAAGCTTCGCTTTCAACCAAACGGTAGGGCATCATCTCTAATGAGGTTGGTTTGGCAATGTAGGCGTTCAAACACAGTGTACGCGGATGAGAGGATGAGTACTTTCTTGTCCTACTCAGAGTGTCTGGTAGGGTGAGCTGGACTGGAGAGCTGCATATGGGGGAAGTAGTGGTGGACCGGATGGAGTGAGAGGGGGTTGGTGATGGTATTGGTGGTGATGGCCTAGATTCAGTGTTGTGTTGCAAAACCATTGTGATTCCCTGACTGCTTTGGCCTTGCGACGACACCTCCACATTTAGTGCTGGTGGTGTGCTTAACGGTGGCGGTGGTCTTACAGTGGGGGAAGCGATGGAGCGTTGCTGGCTACCTTCAGTCGGAGCAGGTGCACATGTGCTACCTGAGGTTTTGTAGTCCGTCCACACTTGCAAGTGCATGTTGATTAAATGTCTAAGCATGCAACTGGTATTCAAATTTCTGAGTTGTTTACCTCGGCTAAAGGTCCTTCCGCACTTCTTACAGGTAACCTTTGCCTCATCAGTTGGATTTTGGACAAAGAAGTGCCACACTGCACTCTTCCTACTATGGTATACATTTTCTGGCCTTGCATGCTGTGCTAAGTTGACCGTTTGGCCAAGCTGTCCTGCAACTCTTTTAGTTTTTGGTCCACGTTTTTGGACAGCTACGGGCCTGCCAGATAACCGCTGCTGCGATGTCATTGCCTGCTGCGGATCCTTCTACTTATCTGAACTATTGCCAGCGCCACCCTCCTGCCCCAATGGATGCTAATTTGGGTCAAGAACTGGGTCATCCATCACCTCCTCTTCGAAGTCATCTGCACCTTCCTCTTTACCTTCCTCTGTGTCACAGCGTAAGGTGGTATAGTATGCGGGAAAGGGGCACTAGAGTTTCGTCAGGGTCAGATTCTGGCCTGCGGCCTCTTCCACCATACTTCCTCATGTTTGGGAAAATGTAACAAAAATACCAGCAGAGAGATGGTACCGTATGAGGAGCGTCCACCTGTGTAAGGTGTATTAAAAAAATTAAATCTACATATATATTTTGTTAGTAACAGACACTCTCACAGTATGTATTTGACCGTAATCCAACAAGCAGATATACGGAACTGTATCAGAAGTGTACAGCTGTATACGTTTTTTGTGTGACTAACAATATCGGTATATGTATTTACGGAGTGTCACACAAACACACGCTGACTCTGTATAGATGTGACTGTAATGCGAACGGCAGATATACAATACTGTTTGAGAATCGGACAGCTCTATACGGTGTGTGTATGGAAAATTGTCAATCTCCGTCTATTTTTATACGGACTGACACATGCTGTCTCTGTCTAGTTTTGACCGTAATCAAACAACAGATATACGAAACTGTTTGAAAAATGGACAGCTCTCTAAGGTGTAGGTCTGGAAAAATGGAAAATCTCCTCGACTTGTTTTTCCAGAGTCACACCCAGATAGCTTCTATTTGTCCGTGATACAAGGCGGTACACGCTAGTGTGTGAGGAGCGTACACCGCTATACGGTGTCTGTATGGAAAATTGTCAATCTCCGTCTATTTTATACGGACTGACACACGCTGTCTCTGTTTAGTTTTGACCGTAATCAAACAGCAGATATACGTAACTGTTTGAAAAGCGGACAGCTCTCTAAGGTGTAGGTCTGGAAAGATGGAAAATCTCCTCGACTTGTTTTTCCAGAGTCACACCCAGATAGCTTCTATTTGTCCGTGATACCAGCCGGTACACGGTAGTGTGTGAGGAGCGTACACCGCTATATGGTGTGTGAAAAAATGAACGCTCTGTAACTCACCAGAACAAAATAATAAAAGTTGGAGTGCTTTGAAAAAAGCAGTTTGAACAGCAGTGTGAACATAGCAATGCACCTAGCAGGTAGCCTTAAAAGGCAGCCTAATCACCACCAGCGCTGCTGCACACAACAAAAATCCTCCCCTTTCACTGCACACTAACTGTACAGTGAAAAGCGCTATCAGCAGAAGCAGTTTTGTTTTTCTTCTTCCCTGCCTAACGCTCTCCCTATTCAGCATCAGCAGCAGCACCTCTCCCTATTCTAAGATTGGCAGAAGTTAGATGGCATTCGGCGGTCACGGCCTTTTATACCCACTGTGACGCAACACAAAGCCAGCCAATCACATCAATGCCCTTCTCTAAGATGGTGGTGGCCGCTGCCCATGTCATCGCGTTGCCCACAGTGTGCATCCTCCATCATTGCACGGCGAATAAGCCTCCTTACCTTGACAAGACAAAGCTGTCATGTCACTCTCCACAAGGAGAAACCTTACCCCTTAGAATAAAATAGCAATTTACATTTTACTAAAAATTATACCTATAAAGGGAAAAATCAGACAAACTGAAAATGATGCAGTGGTCTCTTAATTTTTGCCAGAGCTGTATATCTTTGTCCATCTTGAGATTTACTCAATCATGTAATATTACATTACCCCATCAGTGGTTACCCTAGGAGAATGCCAACAGGTACTAATTGACTAGGGTGGACAATTCACATTTATTGTAGGCTAAGCTGCTGGAATAAATTTTTTTTGACTTAAGGGAGTCAAAGGTTTTTTTTGCCACAACACGTTTCACACCGTACGGGCATCTTCAACAAGTGACATTTGATTGCGATAGAGAGGTCCAATAGTGTTAAAGTGGGTCTTTTAACCGACTTTTAGCCACTTAGATGCCCCTCTCATGGCATTTAAGGGGTTAATCGGCCCCGATCACTTCCAAAGCCAGTCTGGGCCAGTTCCTCAGCTGTCATTTACAGCTCTTACCTGTGGGATTTTTGCTTGCTGGGGGGCGCTATTTACTTATTTATCACCACTGATTTAAAACAGCGATGAGGAAAAAGGCCCCTTAAAGAAGCACGTTTTTATCCTGTTAATATATTGCGGTCATCATATTATATAGCACTGTGTACTTACAATTGCTCATTTTCCCTTTCTACCCAGATAATTCTTCTCTTCCTTCTCTTCTCCATTAGGTCTATAACAACATGTGATTAATAACTGAGGAGCTGAATCCATCTAAGCTCTATGTAGAAGCAGGTAGTCTCTTTTCCCTGCATGAGTCATTCCCCTCTTCAACCCCTGACCCAACTGTTCTACTCCCCTGACACTGACAGTTTGATCTGAGTGACATTAGCATAATCGAAGCCCTGAGAATGAGCCCTAAAACTGAGCGTGCCATGTTACTGCAGTATTGATGAACCAAGAAAGTGAGAGTGGTAGTCTCAGTATGTACATGCACTGATTCAAGTGATGGAGGGAGAAAGAGATAGGATAAGATTGGCAACTGCAGAGTTCGTGAGACTTTGAAATGATTGATCCATGATATACTGCAGTATAGTAATTACCCCATTTTTTCTATCATCTTAAAACCACTGAAAACCATGATGGCAGTACCCGTGATCCTAGTTTTCCTTCTGAAGAAAATGGCAAAATCAAGGCTAGTCTGTCTAAGAAGGTTTGCTTCCTGGCTTGTGCAGCTGTCAACGAGCCATAAGTGACATCCTTTTGCATTTTGTTTTGTAAAGTGTGCATGTAACAAAAATGTAATTTTTCTTTTTTTTTTTGCATACTTGTTTTCATAGTTCAATTTATACCAGTGCATTCCATACCAATACAGTGCCCTGTCTAGCTTTCGGGATGTGTACTTACCTAGCAATTCTTGTCATATCCTTCTTGGAAAATGGAGCTTGTATAAAAAAAAAAAAAATAAAAGTAAAAAATAATAATTTTAGAAAAAAAATTAAAGGACTTGTACTTTTTGTATATCTATTTCTTGGACACTTTATTGGGGCACACAGGAACCATGGGTTTTATGCTGCCACCTGGAGGTTGAACACTAAAAACACAGCTTCTAAAAAATACAGGACTTCTCACCAACGGGCTATGCTTGCTACTTAGTCTTCAGTCTACATCTTTGCGGAGCTCTTACATTTGTGTCTAGGGATGCACGTCTTAGTGTACTCGGGTATGGACTGCTTTAATATGTCCCAAGGTTGCTGTGTCCCCCAATGAATCATCCGAGAAACAAAGATTTTTGGTACTCAGCATAAAATCTTTCTCATAGCCTTCATTGGGGGAGACAGCACCCTCATTTTTTGGGGGGTCTTGGCTTTGCTCCTCATACTGCTTTTGCATTAACCGAATAGCAGAGTGTCAGTGCCCAAATGTAGTCTGTCAGGGAGGAGTCAGCTTTTTTCCAAGCTGTATTCTTAGTATCAGCCTCTAGGTGGCAGCATATAACTTATGAATCCTATGTCCCAAAGGCTGTGAGAAAGAGATTTTACTGTGAGTACCAAAACTATTCATTTTACAAGTGCAACTTAGCAACTAAACTGTGGGCTTTTATCACACTTGGAAGCTTTGTACCTTATATTGGTTGTTTCATCATCGTTTTTGGCCAGGGTCATTTAATTTGCATATTTAAAAATCTAACAAGACATTACACTTAACCCCTTCACCCTGAAGTCTGTTTTCACCTTCCTTACCAGGCCAATTTTACAATTCTGACCACTGTCCCTTTATGGGGTCATATCTCTAGAACGCTTCAATGGATCCCGGTGATTCTGAGATTATTTTCTTGTGACATCGTACTTCATGGTAGTGGTAAACTTTTATTGATATGACTTGCATTTATTTGTGAAAAAAAAGGAAATTTGGTGAAAATTTTAAAAATTTTCAAACTTTTAATTTTTATGCCCTTAAATCGGAGAGTCATATCACATAAAATAGTTAAACAATAAGGGTTAAAAGTTGACCAGTGATTTCTCATTTTTACAACAAAATTTACAAAACCATTTTTTTTAAGAGACCACCTCATATTTGAAGTGACTTTGAGGGGCCTATATGACAGAAAATACGCAAAAGTGACATCATTCTAAAAACTGCACCCCTCAAGGTGCTCAAAACCACATTCAAGAAGTTTATTAACCCTTCAGGTGCTTCACAGGAATTTCTGGAATGTGAAAGGAAAAAAATAAACATATACTTTTCTTTCATAAAAATTTTCCTTTAGACCTAATTTTTTTTTACTTTCGCAAGGGTAACAGGAGCTGGACCATACATTTTGTTGTGCAATTTCTCCAGAGTACACCGATACCCTATATGTGGGGGAGATCTACTGTTTGGGCACACGACAGGGCTCGGAAGGGATGGAGCGCCATTTCACTTTTTGAATGTAAAATATGGTGGAATAATTAGCAGACGCCATGTCACATTTGGAGAGCCCCTGATGTGCCTAAACAGTGGAAACCCCCCCACAAGTGAGCCCATTTTGGAAACTAGACCCCTTAGTGAACTTATCTAGATGCGTGGTGAGCACCTTAAACTCCCAGGTCCTTCGCAGAAGTTTATAACGTTAAGCTGTGAAAATAAAAAAAACACCTATTTCCCACAAAAATCTTTTTTAGCTCCAACTTTTGAATTTTCACAAGGATAAATTTCTCCTGAGTTCACCGATATCCCATATGTGGTCAAAAACTACTTTTGAGGCACTTGTTTGAGGGTGCCATGTTACATTGGCAGAACGCCCCATAAGTGACCTCATTTTACAAACTAAGCCTCTCAATGAATTCATCTAGGAGTGCACTGATTATATTGACACCATAGGTGTGTCACAGATTTTTATACCATTGAGCAGTGAAGATAAAATAATTTAATTGTGTGTTAAGGGCCTTTCACACATAGCAAGATTGCTAGCGATATCGCTAAAGCGTCACCGATTTTGTGACGCAACAGCGATATCGCTAGCGATCTCATTTTGTGTGACACGTACCTGCGATTGGCACCCCGCTGGATATTGCTGATCGCGCTGGAATGGCCTGGGCCATTTTTTCATCGTTGGTGTCCCGCTGGCGCCGACTAGCGACGCATGGACGCAGGCAGAAGTCGTCATCATCGCTGAGTGACAGGTAAGAGCGACCCCCGACGGGTCCCTTATCGCTGCTGCATCGCTGGTGAGATCTGCCTGTTTGGCAGCTCACTAGCGACCATTTAGCGATGCACCAGTGATCCTGACAAGGTCATATCTTTGTCAGGATCGCTGGTGCATCTCTAAATGTAACGGGACCTATAGCCGCAGGTTTTACATTTTCATACATTTTCATACTGAGAAATCATAACTCCCAACTTTTAAAGAAGGGAAAGAGTGACAAAGGCTGCGGCGTGCACATTGGCAAATTTTAGGCCAAGCCCCGACCACACCCATTTCACAATTAGTCACACCCATGTACACGCCCCAATCGCATCCATTTAGCACTGCTGATCACACTGACTGGTACTGAGAGCACAGAGGCTGGCATTATGGGCACAGTGGCTGGTACTCTGGGCACACTGACTGGTACTGAGGAAAAGAAAGAAAGAACAGAGAGAGAAAGAAAGGAGAGAGTAAAAGAGAAAGAAAGAAAATAGAGAGAAAGAATGAACAGAGAGAGAAAGAAAGAACAGAGAGAGAAAGAAAGAGAACAGAGAGAGAAAGAAACAACAGAGAGAGAAAGAAACAACAGAGAGAGAGAGAAACAACAGAGAGAGAGAAAGGAAGAACAGAGAGAGAAAGAGGGGAAGAAAGAAAGAAAGAACAGAGAGCAAAAGAAAGAAGAGAGAGAGAAAAAAGAAAACAGAGAAAGAAAGAATGGACAGAGAAAGAAAGAACAGAGAGAGAGAGAAAAAGGAAGAACAGAGAGAGAAAGAAAAAGGGGTAAGAAAGAAAGAACAGAGAGAGAGAAAGAACAGAGAGAGAGAGAAAGAACAGAGAGAGAGAAAGAAAGAAAGAAAGAAAGAACAGAGAGAGAAAGAAAGAAAGAAAGAAAGAAAGCAGAGCCTCCCGATGCAGGACATATCATGATCCACTCACATGGCCGGCATCCCTGATTCCAAGGCGATCCTGATGTCCGTGCTGTCGGAGGAGGACACTGTGATGGATCTAAAGCATTCCCTGAATTGCCTCCATGGTTCCGTCACAATCTCCTCCCGAAATTACCTCATGTCCAGTCAGCTTCCAGCACATCACTTCCGGTGGCACGTCACTTGTGAGTTTTAAAGGGCTCCTCGGGGCTCTGCCGTGTACTCCTGTGTCCGCGGGAAAAGTAAGCTCCCGTCCGGGACAGCGGAGCAGACTTTCAAAATCGGTCCTGCTGGACTGTACTGTTGTACACGCACGGCTCTGTACACCTCATACACACATGGTTCCGCTTTTTATGCTTTGTACACACATGGCTCCAGTCCATACACCTCGCACACACACGGCTCCAATCAGTAAACACACATGGCTCCACTCTGTAAACCTTGTACACATGCGGCTCTGTTCCACTGCGTACGCACAGCTGGCTCAGCTCTGTACACTTCACACACACAGGGCTCCATTTTGTACACCTCGTACACACGTGGCTCTGCTCCGTACACACACACGGCTCCGTACACCATACACACATGGCTCCGCTCTGTAGACCTCGTACACACATGGCTCTGCTCACCCTGTAAACCCCTCCTGACCCCACATATAAACTTCCCCTCATCCAGCACCATGACAACCAGCACAGCAGAGTCCTGCATACACTGAGGCCCTTGATAATGTGATGTGATCCCTGACTCCTCCCCTCCTGTGACCTCATCACAGGTCCTGTGCGCACAGAGCACCCCAGCGATGTCATTGCTGGGATTTATCAGTGACTGGCTGTGGTGGGTCTCTCTGGGAGGGCGAGGAATGGATGGGGTCCGTGCATGGGGGTGGGGCGTGGCAACTCAGTGCAGTGTGGGGAAAATAAGCTTCCTCCCAGGACAGTGGGACAGGCAGTCAAAATCGGGACTGGATCCGGGACGGTTGGGAGGCTTGAGAAATGGGTAAAAATGCCACCAAAATGTGTGCCACAATTTCTACTGAACGTGGCAATACCCCATATTGCTCTGCAGTACTGCTTAGCCATACGGATAGACTCGGAAGTGACAGAGCGCTATTTGCCTCCTGGAGCGCAGATTTTCCTAGACTAGTTTGTGGATTCCATATATAGAGCCACTACGTGCTAGAAAAGCAGAATCCCTCCATCAATTGACCCCATTTTGGAAATTGAGAATTTATCTAGAGGTGTAGAGGTGTAGTGATGATTTTGCCTCCATGGGTATTTTCCGGAAACAGGCAGTAGTGGATGTTGTTGAGTGAAAATTGCAAACTGCCGTCGTAGTGACCAATACATTGTAGTGCCCAGCTCATACTTCTGGAGACACGCATCTGTAAATTATGCGGGCTCTCATCACTACAGAAATGCCAACTATGTGGGTGCTAAATGTGATTTAGGCACACTGGGGCTCAGAAAGGAGGGGGGCATTTGGATTTGGGAGCAGAGAATTTGCTGAATTTCTTTTGGGGGGGGCGAGGAGCCATTTCGCTTTTCTGGAGCCTTTGTTCTACCAGTAACATGGAAGCCCCTATATTTCCGTTAACAGATGACAGACCTGCGTGGTCACTTGCTTTTTTGTGGATTGAGTGGAAGCTTTTATTGGGAACATTTTACATAACATTTATGATCATACTTATTCAGTGCTCTACGCCGACCACTTAGTTTGGGGCTTCCATCTAAATCTCTGAGTGATGTGACCCCCTATGGATCCATTCACTATAATGAGGCAGCTGAGTTACTCTGGACTCTGTCTGGCCTCTGTTCAGCAGTTTCCTTTTCAGAAGTGAAAAAACTGGCCAACGGCACTTTTATGCAATCCTAAAAAGGCGAACACCACCAGATCACAGGTCCTATGGCACCCACAGTGCCTCCATCTGCCACATTATAGGGAATCGTCCACCAGGGGTTATGTCTGAATCATGTATTTCAGAGATTTACATAGAAACCCCGGTGTAAATGTAAGGGGAAGGAATTAACTAGGCATGTCTCCTCCGTGAAGGGATAATAGTGTTGTTTCTGGTGACAGGTTCCCTTTAAATTGTATTAAAGATCCAAAAATTATCCTTTTTTGGGAAAATGCATGCATTGCTGTTGTTTATACACTGGTGGATCATGTTTATACACTGGTGGAGCAAACCAAAGAAGCTGTTACATTTTCACACAGGGTGGTTCAAAAATTATCCCTTTTTGCAGAATATCAAGAGCTTTTTTCCTTCCATAATGAAGAAGCAATTGCCGTTCACAAGCTATCCAAAAATTATCTCTCTAGTCTCTCTATTAGGGAAATAAAATAGGCATACTGTTTTGAATATGAAAATGCAATGGGCCCTCAACTAGGAATGAAAAAAAATCCCTTTTCTGGGATCCACAGCAGGTTTGCTATTCATAAAATAACTAAGCAAGTGCAAAGGCTTCTTATTAAGCCATCCCAAAATTAGCCTTTTTTTTAGTGAGTAGGAACAGATTAGCTGTTTTCAAAGTGAAAAAACAATGGCCCTATTTTGGGAGCTGTTTTATGTTTGTTTATCCTCGAGAGTATTTTTCACATCAAGTTTACAGTCTATCACTATAAAACCCATTGGCCAGGCAACCAGGCGATATGTAAATGGCGTGACTGTGCAGAGGAAGTGATAGCAGGAGATATTGCACATTGGAGGATTAGCACTGGGCAGGCAAGGAGTACCAGTTTAGGGTCCGCAATAACAGCCCTGGCATCATCAGTATGGTCTGTCACTATGAAACACAATGAGCAGCCAGGGGATGTGTGGCTGGCTTAGCCCTGCAGTGGCAGTAGTAGAAGCTGAAGAATTAGGATGGCATAGGCAAGGAGATTGGCAGTTTAGTGTCAGCAACAGCAGCCTCAAAAGCAGTAGAACAGTGTAGCAGATAGACAATGGACAAGGAGACAGATGGTAAAGCCGAGCTAATAGATCATAGGTGAATGAAAGTTGGAATTATTCCATGCCTGATTCATTTTGACAAATGTTAGGTTTTCCACTCTTGTGGCAGATAACCTGGTCCACTTGGGTGTAACAAATCCACTGGGTGAGCTGAACAACTTCTATAACATTAAACTAGAAGTTATACTTGACAATAGACCAATAGGAAACTGGTCCAGTTCTTGACACTGGTTCAATGTTTTTACTCGGAAGTTCATGGGATTGGGGCTCATGGTACCTGCCTGAGAAGAGACACAGTCTTGGTATGGCTGAACCTTGCTGTTTATGTATTGTGGGTCTCTGATGAACTGCATCCAGTTGTCACAATATGATAAAACATATGGTCGTGTCAAACTGTAGCGTTGCTGTTGCTCCTGCCTTAGCAGCTTGCTGTAGCCCTAACTCTGGAACAGGCAGGGGAACATTGCATTTGCATGGATTGCAGTGGGATCTGCTGATCAGTTGTGCAAGCAGCAGACAGCAGGCATCCGCTCAGGGCAAGCAAGTAAATTTAGACTCCCTTCTGGACGCCGGGAAAGAAATCCCTCATTTTGCATTTATAGCAAGGGTCTAAAAATATGGCTATCCAATAGTCATCCTTAAGCTTGATGTTAATAATACATCTGTCATTCCACAAGCATTTTAGCATAGAGTTTGCCATGCTCACCGTGGCATGTGTCATGTTTTGGTTAACATGTAAAGTTTAATCCATGTCCAAAGCTTTCTTGACACACTTACCCAGCCCAGAAAAAGATATGAAATCAGCCAGAAATAGTAACAAGGTTCACATGATTGACAAAAAGGATAATTCAACAACAGCATGCTCGTAATATTGGTCTGGTGTGTTCATGCCTCCAATTTGTCAATTTAAACAGATTTGGCAAAACAGCCCTGCCCAGTTGAATAAGAGTCAGTGATAAGCGGTCATAAAGGAGCGCTTAGGAAGCAACCCAAGGGCAGACAAGGATGTCAGGTCTCCACCGCAGCTCCACCTGATGAAGACGGATCCTCCGTTGAAATGCGTTGTGGTTTAAACACATCTCTTGTCTGAGTCTCTTTCTTGCGCTCCTAAGACCGTTTTCCATTTTCTCACTGCACAGTTGAATGTCTCAATTTACTATAACAATTTGTTTAAAAATTTTGGGTTAAAGCTCATTAATTCCCCCTGGCCAAAAAAGACCACATACAAACAAATGCCAGAAGGTAGGAACACCACCCAAAAATCCTACAACATACTACAGTATAATTGCCAAACTGGAATATTAAAATAGGTATTCCTAAAATAAAACATGTGTAACCGTGTATAGTTTTTTGGGGGTCGGTGGGAGAGGGTTTTGTGTTTTCTATCCCCCCATGTTAGCATAAATAGTGTAATCCAAAAAACCTAGGTCGCTACGTATGGAAAGTAACATGCTGCAACAGACAGCAGTATTATTATAGCGCCAGTGAATGTTAAATGCAACCAACAAAACAGTTGCAAAGCCTTAATCTTTGCTTTTTGTTCTATGATTGCATACACCTGTACAGTATATATATATATATATATATATATATATATATTGTACATACATTTTTATTTTAGCTATCCTCCTTTCAACAAAAATGTAGCGCAAGTTCTGAAACCCTAAAATGATACATTGTGAAATAGCTACTCATAGGTTCCTAACTGGAAATGAAATGTGTCAAAAGCATGCAGTATTGTGGGCTGTAGGTTGTATAGTTGAAAAATTTGACCTTTCTTTAGAAGAGGCAAACCTTCCCCCACAAACAACCTTGTGTCTATACAAAAAAGGACGGGATGAAAAAACTAGCAAGATTCACATCCCAAAATCAAGCACCTGTATTCCGATAGCATGTATATGGCCGGGGTCTCACTTTCGAGTGCAATGCGAGAAACTCGCACGAGTCTCTCGCCTCAATACCCGGCATTGCTGCCGTCACTCAGGACCGGAGTGTGCGGCTGCATGTATTTCTATGTAGCTGAGCGCTCCGGTCCCAAGTGCCGGCGGAAGTGCCGGGTATTGAGGCGAGAGACTCGCTCAAATTTCACAAGTGTGACCCTGCAAGTTTGACCCCGGCCTATGGGTTTAATACTGGACTATAACAGCAACAAAAAAACAAACTTTTTTTTTTTTTTTTTTACTATTATCGCACTTTAGAGGTAGACAGTCTAAATTTCTGGATTTCAGAGACTATTCCTTAGGATGTAAAAAAAAATGTCTTACATTTTCTGTGACACAGCCTTGTTTTCAGTATTTTGTGCAGTTGCAAAAATAGCACTCGGTGGTTGAATGAAAGCTACAGGATAAGGTCTAAGCATAGGCTAGCCCTTTTATACCGCATGTGTTATCGCCCCATGAATTGCTGCGCTAAACCATATGATGTGTTGGCTGCAGGTCATTATGAGGAAGTCGACGTGGCGGCGCATGACGCAAAGTATTCATATTTTCAGGAATTGGTGACTTTCACAAAGTTGATTCATAATTGATCATCTGCAGAATGATCCGCTTATCTTTTTTGTATACATTTTGGCCCTCCCATGCACCCTATCTAGCACAGTTGATTCCATATTTTTCAAGAGTTGGTTAAATGTGGCTAAACAATTTTTGTAAACTTTATACTTGTGTCCAAATTGCATGGTAAATGAAAAATCTATGATGTTGTAGTGTGAGA
This sequence comes from Dendrobates tinctorius, assembly GCF_039654945.1. Taxonomy (NCBI): domain Eukaryota; kingdom Metazoa; phylum Chordata; class Amphibia; order Anura; family Dendrobatidae; genus Dendrobates; species Dendrobates tinctorius. The sequence goes on along the minus strand of NW_027361679.1, from coordinate 110,646,124 downwards.
GGGAAAAAAAGCACTGTTGGCACCAGCCATCCCAGCAGTTGTAGTATTAAATACAGGTCACAATTGGCCTCCTTTTCCTCTGTCAAGAGTATTAGTGAGAAGAAAGAGGATGGCGTAATGGAATTTATGTTACATCAGTCGTCGCACCCACAGACTGATGTTCGGCTCAGTCCACCTCCTCAGCTGCCTATAACATGCAACAGCCAAAAATGTGTCTCCAGTAGTATTTCTATGCACCACAGTCTGTGTGCGTTCTTGGCCAACTTCCCATCAATTTGCCAGCATATCCAAAAATGAATTATTTCCAAAGCACTGGAGCAATCAATACGGTGCCTTATAAATAACTGATTTATGCTACAGCCAAAATAGAGCATGAGTTACTTTCAGATCCACCATTAGCAGCTGATGATGAACATGTGTCCCCTAGTGAAGCCCTTAGAAGAGGCTAGTAAATTTGTTAGTAGGGACAACTGTGGCATCATTGATGTCATCCCGTTTATGTTTATCCTGGAAAAAAACAATTGCCTGGATGCAACGACATATGGAAGAACAACAGCAACTTGTACAAGTTAATCGCTGCCTGGTGCTATTGAGGACCCAAAGGGCTATGTTACATGCAGCAGGATGGGAGAGGGAGAAGTTGCACCCAGGGGTGGAGGGGGGTCCACTACCACCAGCAACTACTCTAGCTGGATGTGCATATGAGGACGTACATTCAGCTCAAATGTATTGCGGTGCAGGGAACCCACCAGCTCCCTACGATGCGATATACGCCGCCAGCCAATCAGAGGTTGGTAGCTGACGGTGTGCCTGTGACTGGGGGCACAAGGCAGTGACGTCATGCACCATAACAGGGATGCTGAAGACAGCTGCTGACTCCCGCTCCAGCTGTAGAAAAAGACCCCACACTGTTGTAAAGGAAGGGACAGGACTGTAGTCGTGATCTGAATAACCGCAATATCTATGTCCAGTCCTTCCTCTACAGAAAACTGTACTCTTCTCTCCAGCATACCTGGATCTCCGGATTCAACTTTCTCTGGGCACTTCCCAGGCGACACCGGTCCCTCTTTCAGGTGACCCCCAGCAATGGAGATGCAGTCCAAGTTAACTTTAACACTTTCCTTACTGAGTACTTCACACGTTACATCCACAGTTGGTACATTGTGACATTTACTGGTTTCCTTATCTTTCCCTTTCTGGCTGTCGCTTCTGTGCAGTACACGCCTGGACCGGACCGTCCTAGACTGCTCCAGCCACAAAAAAAAACCCCTCCTGGATTCCTGCAATATGTACAGCATCCAAGAACTTGCTCAACGCTTTCAAGGGTTAACTTTGGAAGTAGCCAGCATGCAACAGCACGTGAGTAATTGCCCTGGAGCACGCTTTGATGAACCTAAGTTAGGACTACCTGAGTTTTTTATGGTAAACGGCAGGAATTTTTTACGTTTAACAATGCATGTTTGCTATATTTTAGGCTTAGACCTACAATAGATCCTCAGGGGATGAATTTCAGCAGCTGGGGATTATCATGTCTTTATTGCAAAATGAACCCCAAATTTGGGCATTTTCATTACCTCCAGAAGGGGGCTGGAGGGGGCACAGCCTAAAGGAAGCCCCCCATGACTGCAATGGGCGGGTAAGTTTTTGAACTTGTTATGGCCGGGTAATAGTGATTGGCTGGGATGGGCCAGGGGAGGGGTTTGGGGTGGGGAGGCAGCCTGGTCAGGGGAAAAAGTGCGGGAAAAGCCACACTTCACCAACGTAACTGAAGGAGAGAAGACCCTACCTTACGGACAGCAACCAGATGGAGACCGTGGAGCAGCTGATGGCCAGACTTCAGGAGGCAGCCCGGTCCAGGAGGGGAGGATGGCTTCAAACCCAGCTTTCCTCCCTCCTCAGAGCAAAAGACCTTCCAGGGACCAGCCGGCGAGGAAGAAGGACCAGACCCCCAGAAAGGCTGTCACCGGAGGTGACGCGGCGCTGCAGGCGACGGCTGCGGAGCCCCTCCAGGGACCCTGCGGGCGGCGCAGGCACTGGGGTCGCTTCCCCTCCTAGCGCCCGTCCCGGCAGGAATCCGCTCAGCCGGCCTGTGGGCGCTTACAGCCGGAGAACGGAGGCCGCCCAGGAGCAGGAAGCAAGACCGGATGTGACGTCGCAGGCGAGAGACGAATCATCGCGGGGCCCAGCAGCGTCCAGCCGGCCCCAGGGAGACGGAGCAGGCCGCGGCAGGTCTGCTTCCACACGGGGGGGACGGCAGCGGGCAGCGACAGGAAGGACGGCGGCTGTTGGAGTGGCGGCAGGTACCCCCAGGGATGAGGACTGCTCCGGGGTGCCTGGCAGTCGGGGCGCCAGACGGAGTGGCGCGACGGGCGGGCAGGGGCAGCGAGGGGACGCCCTGCCTGGCCCCACCACGGCAGGGAGAGCAGAGGGAGCAGCGGGCGGGAGGGGGCAGCGGGAGGACGCCCCACCTGGCCCCAGCACAGCGCGGACGGCGGAGAGAGCGGCGGGCGGGAGGAGGCAGTTGGAGACCGCCCGACCTGGCCCCAACACAGAAAGGAGGGTAGAGAGAGCGATGGGCACCCCCGACCGGATGTCCGGCAGTCGGCTGGAGTGTCATACGGACCGGTCAGGCTGGTCCGGGTCTAGAGACCGTCGCAGATCCCGTTCAGGCGGGAGTTCAAGGGAGCGTCGGGATTCACGTGCTCGGGTCCCCCCTGGTGACGAGGAGGCCAGGGGCGCGGGCCTTGAGCAGCCGAGCGTGCTTCAGGATGACGGAAGGCGTCAGGATTCTGGATATCCGGCTGGCGGGGACACAGCACCCGCGCAGCTTGGTGAGTATGGCTCTATGTTTTGTTTGTTGCCCGCAGGGGCTGTATTACAAGAGATTGGAGATCGGATGGGAGATGTTAGGGAGCAGGGGGGGTGTAGGGGTCCTACCGGGGCTGAGGTGCCCGGACTGAGGGATATTTTAGATACTATGTCAAAAATATTGAGGAGAATGGAAGGGGGGGTAATTGGGGAGGCAGCTCCATCCCCGGCGGGGGCATGGTTAGCGGGGCGTGGTTCCGTCACTCAGTCAGTAGGTGAGGCGGTTCGCTCTGTGGAAGGTGACGAGGGAGCATCGGCGGGGGTATCTGTCTCGGTGCAGACGGAAACGGATAAGGGGGATAAGATAAAACTGGACGATAGGGCAAAGGGGGAGGTTTATGTGTGTTTTGAGGGGCCTCTGGGTGCCCATTTGAAAAAAGAGGTGAAAGAAAAGATTTGGCGTGACGAGTATGTTGAGATATTTTCCCTGTTTCCGTTAGAAAAATGTAATCTGAATAAGGGGAAAAAAGATGATAGTAAGAAAGAAGAGGAGGAAAAGAGGAGGTGGCGTTTGATTCCACAGACTTTTGTGAATTGGATGCAGGCATTCGCTATTTTGGCGAGTGTCATAGGTGAAAAGTCTCCGGATAATTGTTCTGGCTTGTTCTGTTATTTGGATGCTATTGGGGAGGCGCATCGTATATACGGGGGGCAGGCGTGGCTGCGATATGACGAGCAGTTTAGACAGAGGAAGGCGGAAAGGCCAGAGATAAAGTGGGACCAGAAAGATATCGGGCTGTGGTTGAAGGTGATGGCTCCAGTGAGGTATGGGCAGTCCTTTCACGGGAGCGGGGGCGGTAGTAGTCAGCCAGCAGGTCATGGAAGCGGTGGTCAGGCAACCCAGGGAGGAAGAGAAAAGTCAGGGACGTGCTGGCAATTTAATGATGGGCAGTGTAAGTATGGGACCAACTGCAAGTTCAGGCATGCGTGCTCCCACTGTAACGGTGGCTCCCACGGGGCTTCAAAATGTTTTAAGTAGGGGAAGGGTAAGCCAAACGTGGGTGACGGTCAAGGGGGAGAGCCCGGTGAGAGTTCAAAAGATGGCCCCCTTTCTAAATAGATACCCATCTAGGGCAGAGGCTAGTGTTCTTTGGCACGGTTTTGTTGAGGGTTTCAGGATTCCGGCTCCCGGCCATGTGGTTCCGCTTTCGTTTAAAAATTTGCGGTCGGCAGTAATGCATGCGGAGGTGGTTGATGCGAAGTTAAATAAGGAAGTGGAATTGGGCAGGATGGCGGGACCGTTCCCCGCGGCTCCAGTGGCGGGTTTGGTTGTTTCCCCATTGGGGGTAGTGCCAAAGAAGGAGCCGAACAAGTTTCGTTTGATTCAACATTTGTCTTACCCAAAGGGCTTGTCAGTTAATGACGGTATTGACCGAGAGTTGTGCTCAGTGGAGTATACCTCCTTTGATACGGCGGTGCATTGGGTGCGACGTTATGGGTCAGGGGCTTTGTTGGCAAAGACGGACATCGAGTCCGCGTTTCGGTTATTGCCGGTTCATGCAGAAAGCATTCCGCTGTTGGGTTGTTTTTGGGATGGGAATTTCTACCTTGATAGGTGTTTGCCGATAGGTTGTGCAATTTCGTGCTCGTTGTTCGAGATGTTTAGTACTTTTTTGGAGTGGGTGGTAAGGGATGTTGCGGGTGTGGAATCGATCATTCACTATCTGGATGACTTTCTTTTTATTGGTCCCCCGGATTCACCGTTGTGTAGGAATGCGTTGGCAGCCATGGTTTGGATGGCAGAGCATTTCGGGGTCCCGCTTGCATCAGAGAAGACGGAAGGGCCAAAAACCGTTAAGTTTTTTGGGCATAATCATCGATTCGGAAAGGATGGAGTGTCGTTTGCCAGAGGACAAGTTGTCATTGTTGAAACAGGAGGTGGATAGGATTGTGAAGTTGCGTAAAGTGACCCTGAAGGAGTTGCAATCAGTGTTGGGGCGTTTGAATTTTGCCTGTAGGATCATGCCTATGGGCCGCATTTTTTCTCGTCGCTTGGCAGGTGCGACGGCAGGAGTAAAGGCTCCGCACCATTTTGTTCGTTTGAATAAAGAGCATAGGGCGGACTTGTTGGTTTGGCAGCGTTTTTTGCAGAATTACAATGGTCGGTCACTGATGCAGGAGGAGGCATTGAGCAATTTTGATTTTGAGATTTATACGGATGCAGCGGGTGGTTCTGGTTACGGCGCCTACTGCAAAGGAAAGTGGAGCGTGGGGCGTTGGCCTCAGGCATGGAAGTTGCTGGGCCATACAAAAAACTTGGCATTGTTGGAACTGTTTCCTATTGTGGTGGCGGTTTTCGTGTGGGGTCCTATGTTTGCGAACCGGAAAGTGCGTTTTCATTGCGACAACGCCAGTGTAGTGGCGGTGATTAACAGCTTGTCGGCCTCTTCTCCCCCAGTGATCAGATTGGTTAGAGTTTTGGTTCTTCGCTGTTTGGAGTTGAATGCAGGGATTTCGGCAGTGCATGTGCCCGGTGTTACGAACTCAATAGCAGACTCTTTGTCTCGTTTTCAGTGGGGGCGTTTTCGAGAGTTGGCACCAGGAGCGGATGCCGCGGGCGTGGAATGCCCTTCTCAGCTGTGGAAGGTGATTTTGTAAGAGCGGGAAGACTAATCCGGGAATCATTATCGCAGCAGACCTGGTCGGCATACGAATCCTCGTGGCGAGTATGGCAGCGTTAGATGGCAGAATGGGATGGGGTTGATAGTGAGGAGGATAGGATGTTGGCGGTATTGTTTTTGGTTGGGAAGGCGGCCGACAGCGGTTGGTCCGCCGCTAAGGTAAACAAATTTGTGTCGGGCTTGGCTTTCGGTTTCAAGTTACAGGGGATGACGGACGTGACAAAGAATTTTTTGGTAAGACAGGCGTTAAAAGGCTTTCGTAGGGGTAAGAAAGTTTGTGATAAACGAAGACCTATTTCGTTTAATATGTTGGAAAGCTTAGGCAGAGTCCTGGAGGGTATTTGTACTTCAGGATTCGAGTTGGTGCTGTTTAGGTTGGCTTTTTCTTTGGCCTTTTTTGGAGCAATGCGGATTGGTGAGGTGGTGTCATGCAGCAAGGTCTCACCTGGTGGGGTGCAGGCAGAAGATGTGGAATTTTGGTCAGGGGGCATCGTTTTTTGGATCCGGCGTTCAAAAACTGATCAACTGGGTAGGGGCAGAAGGGTAGTTTTGGGGCGCATTGGTGGGGCACTAATGTGCCCAAGTAGTTGTTTGGAATCATATTGGAATGTGTGGGCAGGTAGGACGGGGCGTCTTTTGTGCCATGCGGATGGCACCTATTTGTCTCGCTTCCAGTTCATTGCAGGCTTGAAGAGGGGATTGTTGGAGTTGGGCCTTCCCCAGGACAGGTACAGGTCCCATTCTTTTAGGATCGGGGCGGCAACTGAAGCGGACAGTCTTGGTCTGGGGGCGGAGGCAATCAAAGGAATTGGCGGGTGGCAGTCGGATCGCTACTTACTGTATGTTCGACGTTAATAGGGGTTGTGGCTTTGTCCAGTAATTTGTTTTTCCATAATCTGTTATGTTTTCTCAGGTGGCGACCCCTTGCTTGCCTGGATATTTGGACATTCGTATGTGTATTGGGGTGCGCTGCGAGCTGATGCGAGGCCAGATGGTAGGCAGTTGGGTTTTAGGAGGGGACAGGTTCTGGTTCGGTGGTTGGGTTTTCGTGGTATGGTGTGGAGCAGGGTGTTCCCGGAATTTGCCAAGTCCGTCCGCCTGGACCAAACCCCCGACGTTATCGTCATACATGCTGGAGGTAACGATTTGGGGGTCAGGCCGGTGAGGGACTTAATTAGGGACATACGTTCCGATTTTTTAAGATTGTGGGCATCTTTCCCGGAAGTGTTGACTGTATGGTCGGACGTGGTTCCGAGGAAAAAGTGGAGGCAGGCGAGGTCTTTAAAGGGCATTAACAGGGCAAGGGTCAAATTGAATCGGGCAGTGTCGGGATTTGTGTCTAGGAATGGGGGCATTAGTGTCATGCACTTTGAGTTGGAGGCAGGTGTCGGTAATTTTTGGTTGGGTGATGGGGTTCATTTAAATTCTATCGGCATTGACCTGTGGGCATTGGCAATACAGGAGGGGATCGAGAGGGCCTTGGTGGTTTTGGGGCACTCACGAGCCTGAGGTGGTCAGGGCTGTTCGTGGTTGGCGGGGGGTGGGGTTCTTGGAGTTGACGGTGATTGGTCGGGGAAGGAGTTGGAAGTAATATTCCCGACAGTTTTAAAATTGTTATGGGGGATCTGGCTTTTTGGTTATGGGCTCTGGACGGGGTTTTTACCTCGGGAGCTCTGGTGGTGAGTCTCCCGGAACGAGAGTTACGGTGCCCTTGAGCTGGGTTGGACGGCTGAGGGTAACATGGTGGTTTAGTTTTTGGTCTTGGGCCAAAAAGGTTTTATAGCCAGATCTTTTAGCTCCAAGAACCCTCCCCTCATATTATTTGCATTTAATATTTGGATGTTTATTGTTAATGTTTATTGTTTGTTAATAAAATCGGCCGCTGTGGCCACAATTATCCAAAGAAAAAAATGGTAGTCTGTGTTATTTTAAGAATAGGGGATACTAGGAGTCGGGGAGGTTTTTTGGGAGAAGAGAGAAAAACTGGAGTCGCCATATGCGGTCATGATGATCCTTGTTGACATCAGTGGAAGCATTCTTTACTGCTATGGGGTTGTTATATGATGATCCTGATCGGGTCACAGCAGCTGAGGCAGAGCTCAAGGGCTTAAACAGGGTGCTGCTGATGCTGAAAGGTACTGCACCCTGTTCAGATGATGGACCGCAGAGGTCAGGTGGAGAGACCCAGCGCTCAAGAGTCAGTTTTTAGTAGGTTTGAGTGAAAGGCAGGGCCGGTTTTAGGCAAAGTGGGGCCCTAGGCAAAGTTTAAATTGGGGCCCCAAATGATAACATATAGCACATCACAGAAGCATTTCGATTGTATTTACATGTGCTGAGTTGAGTCCGCTAAATGAGTGTGATCGACAATACTAAAGAAGTCATTCAACACTTGTTTCCCGGCCTCTTTCCACCGTCTGAGAAAGAATGATGGGAACAGAACGATCACTAATGGATTGCTAAGGGTGTGTGCACACGTTGCGGTTTTTGCTGCGGATCCGCAGCGGATTTGGTCCTGCGGATCCGCAGCAGTTTCCATGCGGTTTACAGTACCATGTGAACCTATGGAAAACCAAATTCGCCATGCACATGCTGCGGAAAATTCCACACAGATTTGCTGCGGTTTATTTTCCACAGCATGTTACTTCTTTTTTGCGGAACCGCAGCTGCAGTGTACGTTCCGGGACATACAAATCAATCTCTCTCTCTCATCCGCACTGCCAAACCGCACTAGAACCTGCATCAAATCCACTGTACACATGCTAGGAATCCGCAGGAAAAATGCATGTGTTTTACCCTGCGGTTTTGGCCAAGATATATGGATTCTCTGCAGAAAAAGTCACAGACTAATCCGCAACGTGTGACACACCCTAACAGATCACCATACAGTATCATGTTATCAGCAGCACATCTACAGTTTACACCCCATAGTCCTCCATATAATATAATCTGCCCCATAGTCCTCCATATAGTATAATACACTCCTCAGTCCTCTATATAGTATAATAAACTTCTCATAGCCCTCCATATATTAAAATACACTGCTCAGTCCTCCATATAGTATAATACACTCGGCATAGTTCTCCATATAGTATAATGCACCGCCATAGTCACCCATAGTTCTTCATATAATGTATTCCCCATAGTCCTCAATACAGTATAACGCAGCCCACATATAGTATAATGCAGCCACCCCATAGAGCATAATGCAGCCACCCCACGGAGTATAATGCAGCCCCGCCATAAAATATAATGTAACCCCCATAGAATATAATGCAGCCCACCTCTTATAGTATAATGCAGCCACCCCTTAGAGAATAATGCAGCTACCCCAGAGTATAATGCAGCCACTCCACAGAATATAATGTAACCCCCATAGAAAATAATGCAGCCCCACCCCCATATAGTATAATGCAGCCCCTCCACAGAATATATGGCAACCCCCTCATAGGATATAATGCAGCCCCTTATATAGTATAATGTAGCCCCTCCATAGAATACAATGTAGCCCTCCTCATATAGTATAATGCAGCCTCCATCGAATATAATATAATACAGCCCCCCCATAGAATATAATGTAGCCCCAAATAGATTATAATACAGCCCACCTCCCCATAGAATATAATGTAGCCCCCTCATATTATATAACACAGCCTCCCCCTATAGAATATAATGTAAAATGTACCCCATGGTATATAACACAGCCACATAGTATATAGCCCAGCACCACATGCTATACAGCCCAGCCCACCATGGTATACAGCACAGCCCACCATGGTATACAGCCCACCATGGTATAATACAGCCCAGCATGGTATATAGCCCCCCAGAATGGAATAATACAGCCCAGTAGTATAATACAGCCCAGCATGGTGTATAGCCCCCCAGCATGGTATAATACAGTCCAGCATGGTATAATATAGCCCAGCATGGTATATAGCCCCCTCAGAATGGTATAATACAGCCCAGTATGGTATATAGTCCCCCAGAATAGTATAATACAGCCCAACATGGTAGAATATAGCCAAGCATGGTATATAGCCCCCCAGAATGGTATAATACAGCCCAGCACGGTATAATACAGCCCAGCATGGTATATAGCCCCCCAGAATGGTATAATACAGCCCAGCATGGTATAATACAGCACAGCATGGTATATAGCCCCCCCAGAATGGTATAATACAGCCCAGTACAGTATAATACAGCCCAGCATGGTATATAGCCCCCCTAGAATGGTATAATACAGCCCAGCAAGGTATAATACAGCTCAGCATGGTATATAGCCCCCCAGAATGGTATAATACAGCCCAGCACGGTATAATACAGCCCAGCATGGTATATAGCCCCCCCCAGAATGGTGTAATACAGCCCAGCATGGTATAATACCACCCAGCATGGTATATAGCCCCCCAGAATGGTATAATACAGCCCAGCACGGTATAATACAGCCCAGCATGGTTTATAGCCCCCCCCCAGAATGGTGTAATACAGCCCAGCATGATATAATACAGCCCAGCATGGTATATAGCGCCCCAGAATGGTGTAATACATCCCAGCTTGGTATAATACGGCCCAGCATGGTATATAGCCCCCCCAGAGTGGCCCCACAGTCCAACACTCACACTGATTTAAAAAAAAAAAACAAAAAAAAAAACACTCCTCACCTTCTCCTCGTGCCCTCGCTGCTGGCTGCTCCTGTCTCTTCCTGCTCTGTCTGGCACACAGTGAGAGCGCAATGACGTCATCGCGCCCCCGCTGTGTCAGAGGCAGAGCGGGGAATGATGGGAGAGGGAGCGTCAGCTGACGCTCTCTCCTCCATCACTGCCTCCTTCAATGCGGCGGAGGCGGGAGTCGGCGCTGGGGGCAGGCAGGCCCCCCTGCCTCACAAGGGCCCCATAGCGGCTGTGTGATGTGCCGCTGGCTGGGGGCCCCTGGAGGAGCAGGGGCCCTAGGCAGCTGCCTGGTCTGCCTGCCCCTAACGCCGGCCCTGGTGAAAGGGTTAAAGATTTACTTATTGCATACCCTGCATCTGCTACTTTGGAAACTGCTATGCAGTGAGCTATCCCTGTGGATAGAAGATTGAGAGACAGGCAGAGTGAAGACAGGGCTACTGCAGTGCTGGACCCGGTTTCTCAGGATGGCCCCGTAGACAGCGGGGAATCTATGCAACTTGGGGCGATGTCCTTCTGGTCCCAAGAGAGGGAGAGGAAGTTCTCTCAGGGGCTATGCTTGTATTGTGGTAAGGCTGACCATTTTATTAAGCAATTCGAGAGTCTCATAAGGAAAGAAAAAAAAAGGGGTCAGTCGGAGCAACACTCCCGTTCGTATTGCGTTTATACGGTCTGCAGCAGATGTATTTTTTGGTAATACCACCTATCGTGGTCAGTCCATTGATTTTCAGGTAATGGTGGATTGTGGTTTTGCACTTAATTTGATTGATCAACATTTTCTAGACAAATATAAGTTTGATTCTGAACCAATGTCTTCTCCTTTTCCTGTTGTGGCGATTGATAAAACTCCCCTGGAGCGTGGGTGCATTTCCCGAAAGGTCACCGGGCTCCCACTTATTGTGAATAGGGAATATCAGGAGTGTATAGACTTGTTTGTACTTGCTAAATTGCCTTTTCCAGTTGTCCTGGGTTTACCCTGGTTAAAGGTGCACAATCCTTTGCTGGACTGATCATCTGGTACTATAAGGTCCTGGGGTCAGGGGTGTTATGGTAAATAATGTAATATGAACATTGCTGCTGTTGTGAAGAGGGAGTTACCTGAACCCATTCAGGATTTTTGGAAGGTATTTTCAGAAGTTGAGTCACAAGTTCTACCACCCCATAGAGATTATGATTGCGCTATTGAGTTCGTCCCAGGTACTACACTCCCTAAGAGTCGTTTATTTAATCTGACGATTCCCAAGAGGGAGGCTGTTGTGAATTCGCTTTCTGGCCTACCTCTGGTTACTAGTGAAGGTAGTGGAGCTGGTTGTATTGACAGAGGAGTCGTGAGTTCTCTTCCCGGGCTCCCTCTGATGGTTACTGGAGGTAATGGAGCTGATCTAATTAACAGAGGCCTGCCACCTGATAATGAGGAGGATGACTGGAGATCTGGAGTTTCTGACTGGATTTAAGACAGCCGACTCCCTCTATCCCTGCCTTTTTTCCTGCCTCCTGAGGTCTTAGTTTCCAGCTCAGTCCCTGCATGCTCAGCTAAGTGTTCTTTTGCTATTGTTCACATTTGATCTGGTTTTGTCTATTTCAGTTTTCTGTGTTCAGCCAGTTCCGGCTGAGGCTGTGCTGAATTTCCATACTTATGTTACTGCTTGTGCCAGTTTGTTTTTGTCCCTTATTAGATTGGCCTCTTTTTGCTCTACTTTCAGAATATGCCAGAGTGCTGATATAGTGGGCGACGTCTAGTGACATCAGTATTTTTCTATCAGACGTGTTGGGCATTTTTTGCAGGGTTTTTTGCGTGATTGCAGACAGTCTTTTCTTTCCTGTCCTGTCTAGTTAGTGTGGGCCCCATCGTTTGCTCAGTCTATTTTCCTACCTGCGTTTGTGTTTTCATCTTGTCTCACCGACAATATATGTTTGGGGGCTATCTATTCCTTTGGGGTCTGCTCTAGGGCAGTTTAGATTTCCCCTTTCTTGCTTTAGGCTTATTTAGTTCTCCGGCTGTGTCGAGGCATCTAGGATCATCGTAGGTACGCTCCACGGCTATTGCTAGTTGTGTGGATAGGATCAGGGGTCTGCAATCCGCTTAGTTACCAACCTCTCTGGTTCTCTGTGGCTTAGCTTGGTCTTGCTTTCCTCCTCAGTGACCCAATCATAACAGTAGGCACTGTTTTGCCTGGTTCCATTTCTCCGTACCATATATCCCTGGGACAAAGAATGTTAAAGCGGATGCTTTGTCTTGTAGTTTCTCTACAGATGTTAATACTGAGAAGGAGGAATGTGTTTTGCAGAGAGGGGTAGTGGTGGCAGCATTGGGTTCTGAGTTGGAGAATAGCATCTTAGAAGCCAAGAATGCTGCACCAACGAACACTCCATATGGTAAATTATTTGTACCTAGAGCCTTGCGGAGTGCTTTGTTTGCTGAATGTCATGAGTCTCGCTTGGCGGGTCATCCAGGGATTTCGGAAACTAGAAAGTTGATCGGTCGAAGTTTCTGGTGGCCAGGGTGGCAAAGAGAAATCATCAAGTGGGTGCATCAGTGTACTGGGTGCGCTAGGTCAAAAGCCTCACATGCCCCGGCTGCAGGGTTGCTGTGCCCTTTGTAGGTTCCTAGTTCACCATGGACGCATCTGCCGGTTTCTGAGGGTTTTTCTGTCATCTGGGTTGTTGTGGACCGGTTTAGTAAGATGTGTTATCTGGTCCCATTTAATAAATTGCCCTGCGTCAAGACTCTAGCTAATCTAATAGCAGTGGCGTAACTACAAAATTATGGGCCCCGATGCGAACTTTCAAATGGGGCCCCCCATGCCAAAATACACACACATCTCCGCTCCATACACCTCATACACACGGCTCCGCTCCGTACACCTCGTACACACGCAGCTCCGCTACGTACACACACGGCTCCACTCCGTACACCTAATACACACGGCTCCACTAACCTCATTAACACACGGCTCCACTCACCTCGTACACACACGGCTCCGCTCCGTACACCTCGTACACACACAGCTCTGCTCAGTACACCTCGTACACACATGGCTGCGCTCTGTACACACATGGCTTCGCTCCATACACCTCGTACACACGCGGCTCCTCTCCGTACATCTCGTACACACGTGGCTCCGCTCAGTACACCTCGTACCCACACGGCTCCGCTCCGAACACCTCGTACACACGCAGCTCCACTCCGTACACACACGGCTCCACTCCATACACCTCGTACACACACGGCTCCACTCACCTCGTACACACACGGCTCCGCTCCGTACACCTCGTACACACGCGGCTCTGCTCCGTACCCCTCGTACACACACTGCTCTGCTCCATACACCTCGCACACACACGGCTTCACACAACTCGTATACACATGGCTCCGCTCCATACTCCTCGTACACACACGGCTCCGTTCCATACACCTCGTACACACGCGGCGCCACACAACTCGTACACACACGGCTCCGCTCCGTACACCTTGTACACACACAGCTCCGCTCTGCACACCCCATACACGCCATAGGGTCTTATCCAAGTAAGGTATCACTTTTTAAGTAGGAAGCTGCTCACCTGGCATTAGGTGGTTAAAGCACATGTAGGAAAGGCTGCCACAGATCCACAGGTCGGTCAACTACCTGACAATACAATACACTGCAGAGAAGATGTGGATTCCAGTCCGCGCTGCCCAAATAAAAGATTTCCAAGACGTAGTAACAGTTAAGAAGTGGTTTAATCGACGCGTTTCAGGGTGAATACCACCACTTCCTCAGCGAAATACCACATATATGGTATTTCACCGGCAGCGGTGAGATTAGACATCCCCTCGTCCTGGAGAATTAATCCAGTTTTTCATGTACCTTTACTGAAGAGAGTTGATATGCCAGATAAGAAGGCGATGCCGGCTATTCCTCCAATTGAGGAGGACGGCGAGTTTGAGATTTCACGCATTTTAGATTCCAGATGGCACAGAGGAAGGTTGCAGTATTTCGTTTCCTATAAGGGTTTCGGTTCCGAGGACAATTCCTGGGTGAAAGCTGAGGACGTCTCAGCCTCAAGGCTAATTAAGGCTTTTCACAGGAGATTTCCGAATAAGGCTCGGCCAAGAGGATCCGGAGGATCCTCGTAAAAGGGGAGGTACTGTTAGAATCTATTTCGTTTTGACCATCCGCCATCTTGTTGTGGTTTTCTGGCTGCTGGTCTTTTTCCTCTGGTGCAGGGTTTGTCTTAGGTCAGGTGATTGTATCATCCTTTATTACCCAGCACCTGCCTCCCAGTCCTCGCTGGACTACAGTGTTAATCTGCTAGTGTTCTGGCTTGTGCCTTGTTTGCTTTCTGTGTGTGATTTTGTGCAGTTCTGGGTTCTCTAGTTCTACCAGTTTTGTTTTTGGTTTTCCGTTCGGTTCTGCAGCTCCTGCTATTTTCCTACTAGGAGGTTACCTGTTTTTGTTTCTCAGTCCCTAGACTTCAGGGATTCCCTTCCACCCATACCTATAGGTCTTCATTTGACTTTAGTCTAGGAAACGTAGATGGGCCAGCTTCTCCCCTCTCTACCCTAGTCCTGAGTTGCAGATTCGTAACAGCAACTCAGCAGCAAAGTAAAGACTGACAGACTTTGTTGCTCATGCCTCTCCCTATGGGTGGAGATGCCTTAAGTACCCGATACCTCTTGGCAATAGGCTAGGGCCAAATTAGGGGTGTGCACTCTGTCTCTATAAGACTCAGGAAGTGCCGGCACCGCAACCTTAAGCATACAGCCAGGGAGTATACGGCAAGCAAGGACATGAAGCCCACAGCATGGAGCAGGCACTGGAGAGAACTCACAGCATGGCCTGGAGTGGTGAGTAAGATGAGAGATGGGAAGCCATGCAGTGATGCCGGCAGGGATGTTACATATTCGATACTATGCAATTGCTGTCACTGAAGCTAGATGCCCACACACATCTCCTGTGTTTGTCCAGAGTGTTGTATAGTAGTAATGAGCGAGTGTGCTCGTTACTCGAGTTTTCCGAGCATGCTAGGGTGTCCTCCGAGTATCTTGGGCATGCTCGAAGATTATGCTTCTGTCTCCGCAGCTGCATGATTTGCGGCTGGTGGACAACCTGAACACATGCAGGGATTGCCTGTTTGTTAGGTAATCCCCATATCTATTCAAGCTCTCTAGTAGCCACAAATCATGCAGCTGCGGGGACTCAAACATAATCTACAAGAACGCCCAAGATACTCGGAGGACACCCGACCATGCTCAGAAAACTTGAGTAACGAGCACACTTGCTCATCACTATTGTATAGCTATATTATATTGCAGCTGGAAATTGTAACTTCTTCAGGGTAAACAAGCATTAAACTGCTTTTAAAATAGGGATAATTCTTGCATGGCTTGTTGAAAACCAATTTCTTCTTATCTTGCTCCTGCTCCTCAAGTAAAGGGATAATTTTTGGATAGCTTGATAAAAATCATTTTACTAATAACAAATCTGTTGTGGGAAAAAAGGGGAAATTTCTCATGTTGCTAGCGGTGACGTCATGAAGGTTATGGCAGTTCGTCGGCTGGCTCACAGTGAACTGAGCTTAACAGTGACCGGCGGTGACCTCTATGACGGCTACCACTCCTCACTGAAGCCGCATCCAAAGCTCAGCTCAGTGTATTCTAAATTCATGGCTAAACAGTCGCATCATGCCACTGCTCAGCCATGCAATCCAAATGTGGCAGAGCTGGAGTTCTTTGTGGGACAAATAGATTGTTGTTGGACAGGTGATGAATATCGTGTTTTATTATTTTAATTTTTACGGTGATAAAGGGAAAAAGAGGGTGGGGTGTGTTTATTCCAAATAAAGGCATCTGTTTTTCTTTCAATTAAAGGACTTTATTCTTGCTGTGTATTTTTTTATAGTATTACTATGGGGTTAGTAATGGGGGCGTCTTATAGATGCCTCTCCATTTCTAACCCCTGGGTTTGATAGAGCAAGCCTAAGTGCCAGATCTTATGGATGCACCATTTCTGGGGGGGCTGAGGGCTGATGTTGTTAGCCTTGGGGGGGGCAATATCCCTGGCTCCTTCCCAGGCTATTAATATTAGCGCAGAGCTGTATGTTTAGCCTTTGCTGGTTAGAATTTATCGGGGACCCTATGTCATTATTTTTCTGCGATCCCTGTAAACTAACCAGTAAAGGCTAAGCAGACAGCTGTGAGCTGTTATTAATAGCCTAGGATCCTTTGGGTATATTGTCCCCTTTCCAGATTATTAACATCAGCCCCCAGCAGTTGGCTTTTCCTCTGCTGGTTATGAAAATTACGCTGGAGCACATGCTATTTTTATTTAATTATTTTACACACGATTTACACAGCGGTTGCTGAATACAACTCTCAGCATTGTCACCTGGTCACATTGATCTCAGGGAGACCAGGTGACAATGAACTGAGCTGCCTTCACCACTCGGTGCCTGGGAACAGTGTGAACTATACCACTTTCCCCAGGCGCCAGTACATGTCACACTTATGTGGCACACGGATGCCACACATATGTGACACTCAGACATGGATAGCTCTGGTACTGTTTTTTTCAGTACTGGAAATATCATGATGTGTGAAAGGGTCCTTAAACTGTGTTTCCATTAAAGAGCTCAGAAGGGGTTCAACACAGTCCTAGGAGACTTCAGAGTGTTAGAATTTTTTCTGAGCAATCAAAGACTTAACAGTACTGGCAAACTGTGGAGAATGGATTAGATGAAAATGGAGAAATGACAGGGCAGTCCAGAACATCAATCACAGTGTGTGAGTGTGACTGGAACAATCAGAAATGCCACCCATATGACTGAAAAACAAGGTTTCTGATGCAATTGCCTAAGGATAAAAAGCGTTTTATTTACAAATACTATAGTTGGATGTTTTGCTGGAGAACACCATGTTAGTGATGCATATTGCATGACTAATAAAACATTGGGGACAGTTTAGTATTGACAAATGATGATCTTTTATAGGAGGGGTAGGCAGTGCAGATAGAGACCTGTGCACAAATAATGACATTGGGGGTGGGGGTGGCATGGGAGGTGGGGTTAGAACAGTTAATAATTTAAGAAAGAATAGAGGTACAGAGAGATACATAAAGTGCATGTATACTAATGCCAGAAGCCTCGCCAACAAAATGGAGGAATTGGCGTTAATGTTGTTGGAGCATAATTATGACATGGTGGGGATATCTGAGACATGGCTGGATGAGAGCCACGACTGGGCGGTTAATTTACAGGGCTATAGTCTGTTCAGAAATGACCAAACAAATAAACGAGGGGGAGGCGTGTTTTTATATGTAAAATCATCCTTAAAACCCATCCTGCGTGATAATATATATGAATCTAATGAAAATGTAGAGTCCCTGTGGGTGGAGATAAGGGGAGGGGGAAAAATAATAAATTACTGATAGGGGTTTGTTATAAGTCTCCAAAAATAATGGAAGCAACAGAGAATATCCTTATAAAGCAAATAGATGAAGCTGCGACTCAAGGAGAAGTCATTATTATGGGGGACTTCAACTACCCTGAAATACATTGGGGAACCGAAACCTGCAGTTCCAGCAAAGGTAATAGGTTTTTGACAACTATGAGAGATAATTACCTTTCACAACTGGTTCAGGACCCAACAAGAGGGGGGGCACTGCTAGACCTAATATTAACCAACAGGCCAGACCGCATATCAAATATAAGGGTTGGGGGTCACTTGGGTAATAGTGATCACAAATTAATAAGTTTTCATTTATCCTTTAACCCCTTAGCGACAGAGCCAGTTTGCAGCTTAATGACCAGGCCAATTTTTACAATTCTGACCACTGTCCCTTTATGAGGTTATAACTCTGGAACGCTTTAATGGATCCCGCTGATTCTAAGACTGTTTTTTTGTGACATATTGTACTTCATATTAGTGGTAAAATTTCTTCGATAAGTCTTGTGTTTATTTATGAAAAAAATGGAAATATGGCGAAAATTTTGAAAATTTTGCAATTTTAAAACTTTAAATTTTTATGCCCTCAAATCAGAGAGATGTGTCACACAAATTTCTTAATAAATAACATTTCCCACATGTCTACTTTACATCAGCACAATTTTGGAAGCAAAATTTTTTTTTGTTAGGAAGTTATAAGGGTTAAAAGTTGACCAGCGATTTCTCATTTTTACAACAAAATTTACAAAACCATTTTTTTTAGGGACCACATCATATTTAAAGTCATTTCGAGGGGTGTACATGACAGAAAATACCCAAAAGTGGCACCATTCTAAACACTAGACCCCTCAAGGTGCTCAAAACCACATTCAAGAAGTTTATTAACCCTTTAAGTGCTTCACAGGAACTAAAGCAATGTGGAAGGAAAAAATTAATATTTAACTTTTTTTTGCAAAAAATTTACTTCAGAACCAATTTTTTTTATTTTCACGAGTGTTAAAAGAGAAAATCAACCACAAAATTTGTTGTACAATTTCTCCTGAATACGCCGATACCCTACATGTGGGGGTAAACCACTATTTCAGCACACAGCAGAGCTCGCAAGGGATGGAGCGCCGTTTGACTTTTTCAACGCAGAATTGGCTGGAATTGAGATCGGATGCCATGTTGCGTTCGGAGAGCCCTTAATGTGCCTAAACAGTGGAAACCTCCAACAAGTGACCCCATTTTGGAAACTAGACCCATTAAGGAACTTATCTAGATGTGTGGTGAGCACTTTGAACCCCCAAGGGCTTCACAGAAGTTTATAACGTAGAGCCGTGAAAATAAGAAATCTATTTTTTTCCACAAATATGATCTTTTCGCCCCCAAATTTTTATTTTTTACAAGGGTAACAGGAGAAATCATACCAGCACAGTTGTTATGCGATTTGTCCTGAGTACGCCGATACCCCATATGTGGGGGGGAACCACTGTTTGGGCGCATGGGAGAGCTCGGAAGGGAAGGAGTGCCATTTTGGAATGCAGACTTTGATGGAATGGTCTGCGGACATCATGTTGCGCTTGCAGAGCCCCTGATGGGCCTAAACAGTGGAAACCCCCCACAAGTGACCCCATTTTGGAAACTAGACCCATTAAGGAACTTATCTAGATGTGTGGTGAGCACTTTGAACCTTCAAGTGCTTCACAGAAGTTTATAACGTAGAGCCGTGAAAATAAAAAATCCATTTTTTTTCCACAAAAATGATCTTTTCGCCCCCAAATTTTTATTTTTACAAGGGTAACAGGAGAAATCATACCCGCACAGTTGTTATGCGATTTGTCCTGAGTACGCCGATACCCCATATGTGGGGGGGAACCACTGTTTGGGTGCATGGGAGAGCTCGGAAGGGAAGGAGTGCCATTTTGGAATGCAGACTTTGATGGAATGGTCTGCGGGCATCATGTTGCGCTTCCAGAGCCCCTGATGGGCCTAAACAGTGGAAACCCTCTACAAGTGACCCCATTTTGGAAATTAGACCCCCTAATGAACTTATCTAGATGTGTGGTGAGCACTTTGAACCCCCAAGCGCTTCACAAAAGTTTATAAACGCAGAGCCGTGAAAATAAAGTCTTTTTTTATTTCCACAAAAGTGATTTTTTAGACCCCAATTTTTAGACCCCCAAAGTTGGCAAATAGTGGAAACCCCTCAATTCTTGCTCCAACCCTAACCCCAACACACCCCTAACCCTAATCCCAACCCTAACCCTAATCCCAACCCTAATCCCTAATCCTAATTCTAACCCTAATTCTAGTTCGCCCTAACCCTAATTCTAACCCTAGTCGTGACCCGAGCCCTAACCCTAGCCCTAGCACAACCCTAACCCTAACCCTAGCCTAACCCTAGCCCTAACCCTACCCTAACCCTAGCCCAACCCTAACCCTAGCCCAACCCTAACCCTAACCCTAATGGAAAACTGAAAAAAAAAATATTTTCTTTATTTCATTATATTGGCCTATATAAGGGAGTGATAAACGGGGGGGTTATGTACTATTTTTCTTATTTTGATCACTATGATCGTTTATCATAGTGATCAAAATAATGCATGGAATCTGCCAGCCAGAGCCGGCAGATTCCCAGCGGGCGCACTGCGCATGCGCCCGCCATTTTCAAGATGGCGGCACCCATCGGAGGATGCCGGCGGGACGTGGGACCACCGGGAGGGGACGGAGGGCCACGGAGAGGTACCGGGAGGGGATCGGGGATCCTATTTCTCTCTCCTCTGATGTGCGATCACATCAGAGGAGAGAGAAATTAAATGTAAAATCGCGGCTTTTTTTTTTGCGGTCACCGTTATAGGGTTAATAACGGCGATCGCAAAAGTGGGGGTCGGTAAAAACCAACCGATTCATGTTCTCTGGGGTCTCGGCTACCCCTGGCAGCCGAGACCCCGGAGAAAATCCGACACTGGGGGGCGCTATTCACTTAAATCACAGCGCCGTGAATTAACGGCGCTGTGGTTTTAGTACCCTTAATTACCGCCGTTAAAAGGCGTATCGGCGGTCGTTAAGGGGTTAATAAGATGTGTAGTAGAGGGGTTACAAGGACACTAAACTTCAGGAAGGCAAATTTCCAACAGATGAGAGATGATCTTGGTGCAATTAACTGGGACGATATCTTGAGACAAAAAAAAGTACACAAGGAAAATGGGAGACATTTATTAGCATCCTGAATAGGACCTGTGCACAATATATACCATATGGGAATAAACATGCTAGAAATAGGAGGAAGCCACTATGGCTAAATAGAGCTGTAAGGGGAGCAATAAGAGATAAAAATAAAGCATTTAGAGAACTAAAGCAAGTAGGTAGTGATGAGGCATTAACTAAATACAGAAGATTAAATACATTCTGTAAAAGCAAATCAAGACAGCAAAGATTGAGACAGAGAGACTCATTGCCAGAGAAAGTAAAAATAATCCAATAATATTCTTTAACTACATAAATAGTAAGAAACTAAAAAATGATAGTGTTGGCCCCTTTAAAAATAGTCTGGGTGAAATGGTGGATGAGGATGAGGAAAAAGCCAATATGCTAAATGACTTTTTTTCAACAGTATTTACACAAGAAAATCCCATGACAGATAATATGATCAGGGATAAAAATTCTCCATTTAATGTCACCTGCTTAACCCAGCAGGAGGTACGGCGGCGTCTAAAAATCACTAAAATTGACAAATCCCGGGCCCGGATGGGATATACCCCCGAGTACTGCAGGAATTAAGCACAGTCATAGATAGACCATTATTTTTAATCTTTAAAGATTCCATAATAACAGGGTCTGTACCACAGGACTGGCGTATAGCAAATGTGGTGCCAATATTCAAAAAGGGGACAAAAACTGAACTTGGAAATTATAGGCCAGTAAGTTTAACCTCAACTGTGGGTAAAATCCTGGAGGGTTTTCTAAGAGATACTATACTGGAGTATCTGGAGAAGAATAACCTTATGACCCAATATCAACATGGGTTTACAAGGGACCGTTCGTGTCAGACTAATCTGATAAGCTTTTATGAAGAGGTAAGTTCCGGACTGGACCAAGTGAATGCAGTGGACATGGTGTACATGGACTTTTCAAAAGCTTTTGATACGGTGCCACACAAAAGGTTGATACATAAAATGAGAACAATGGGGATAGGGGAAAATATGTGTAAGTGGGTTAAGAGCTGGCTCAGGGATAGGAAACAAAGGGTGGTTATTAATGGAGCACACTCGGACTGGGGCACGGTTAGCAGTGGAGTACCACAGGGGTCAGCTTTGGGCCCGCTTCTTTTTAACATATTTATTAATGGTCTTGTAGGGGTCATAGAGAGTAGAATTTCAATATTTGCAGATGACACTAAACTCTGCAGGTAATCAATACAGAGGAGGACAATTTTATATTACAGGAGGATTTATGTAAACTAGAAGCTTGGGCTGATAAATGGCAAATGAGCTTTAATGGGGATAAAAAGACCTGGGTGTATGGGTGGACGACAAACTCACATTTAGTGGCCAGTGTCAGGCAGCTGCTGCAAAGACAAATAAAATAATGGGAT
Organism: Dendrobates tinctorius; assembly: GCF_039654945.1. Classification (NCBI taxonomy): domain Eukaryota; kingdom Metazoa; phylum Chordata; class Amphibia; order Anura; family Dendrobatidae; genus Dendrobates; species Dendrobates tinctorius. Next base: position 110,623,966 of record NW_027361679.1, on the reverse strand, counting down.
GCATTAAAAGAGGCATAGATGCTCATGAGGAGAACATAATTTTACCTCTATATAAGTCACTAGTGCGACCACACTTAGAATACTGTGTACAGTTCTGGTCTCCGATGTATAAGAAAGACATAGCTGAACTGGAGCGGGTGCAGAGAAGAGCGACCAAGGTTATTAGGGAACTAGGGGGTCTGCAATACCAAGACAGGTTATTACACTTGGGGTTATTTAGTTTGGAGAATCGAAGGCTTAGGGGTGATCTTATTACAATGTATAAGGGCTTAGGGCTAAGTGACAGCACATGTGAAAAAGACTTGGGTATACTAATAGATCACAGACTGAATATGAGTCAACAGTGTGATGCAGCAGCAAAAAAGGCAAATGCAATTCTAGGATGTATTAACAGAAGCATACAGTCTAGATCACGTGAAGTCATTATTTCCCTCTACTCCTCTTTGGTCAGACCTCATCTGGAATATTGTGTCCAGTTTTGGGCACCACATTTTAAAAAAGACATCAACAAACTGGAGCAAGTTCAGAAAAGAGCGACCAGAATGGTGACCGGTCTGCAAACCCTGTCTTATGAGGAAAGGTTGCAGGATTTGGGAATGTTTAGTTTGCAAAAGAGAAGACTGAGAGGAGACTTAATAGCTGTCTACAAATATCTAAAGGGCTGTCACATTGTAGAAGGATCAACTTTATTCTCATTTGCACAAGGAAAGACTAGAAGCAATGGGATGAAACTGAATGGGAGGAGACACAGATTAGATATTAGAAAAAACTTTTTGACAGTTAGAGTGATCAATGAGTGGAACAGGCTGCCACGAGAAGTGGTGAGTTCTCCTTCAATGGAAGCCTTCAAACAGAGGCTGGACAGACATCTGACTGGGATGATTTAGCGAATCCTGCTTTGAGCAGGGGGTTGGACCAGATGGCCCAGGAGGTCCCTTCCAACTCTACGATTCTATGATTCTATAAATATATGCGTGGACAGTACAGAGACCTTTCTAATGATCTTTTTACTCTTAGACCTGTGACGGGGACAAGGGGGCATCCTCTACATCTGGAGGAAAGAAGGTTTAAGCATACTCACAGACGCAGATTCTTTACTGTAAGAGCAGAGAGACTATGGAACTCTCTGCCATATGATGTTGTAATGAGTGATTCCCTACTAAAATTTAAGAAGGGACTGGATGCCTTTCTTGAAAAGTATAATATTACAGGGTATATACACTAGTTTCCTTAATATTGCGTTGATCCAGGGAGCTAGTATGATTGCCGAATGTGGAGTCGGGAAGGAATTTTTTTCCCCAATGTGAAGCTTACTGTTTGCCACATGGGTTTTTTTTGCCTTCCTCTGGATCAACATGTTAGGGCAAGTTAGGATAGGATATGGGTTGAACTAGATGGACTTAAAGTCTCCCTTCAACCTTAATAACTATGTTACTATGTTTCTATGACAGGTTCCATTTAAGAATGCTGTTTTTCAAGCCAGTCTTAATGAAGTGCACTGGAGTATGGTGCAATTTCAGCTGTTTTGTGCTACCGCAAGACATCTACTCCAGTTAAAGACTGGAGTACATTTCTGTCATAATTTACGCCACTTTCATGAATTTGTTGGACTCTCTTGGGCATACATTGTCCAGGTTAAGCTCTACCTACTTTTCAAAAAGATAAAAGATTGGTGGGACTGGAGGTAAAATTCAAAAAGTGGCCATATTTTTGCAACACTATGAGCTGCACAAGCATTTTTGCAGCATTTTAAACAGTTTTACGCTGGAATTCTGGCAAAAACTGTTTGATAAACCAGCCCTTTTTTGCAAATAAATAAACAGTAATGAATCATAAAATATATTTTTTTTAAAGACCAAATATTTGTCAATGAGCATTACATAGTATAGTGGCTGGGCCTGGTACTGCACATCTGCCCCTTGCCATACCTGGTCGCAGCCGCTATACAGTTCACAGAGCAGTGCTGTGCAGTGCAGCTCCACAACTGATCACATCCGGCCGCCACTGGGAATAGCTGACTGGCGGAGTGCAGGGTGTTGCAGGATAGGGCAACAAAGTCAGGAAAAACCCCTTTAAAGACTGTCTCTACAGGGCCACATGTGACCCACGGTGAATTTTCATGCGGCCAGCGATCAGGTCCCCGGAGTCCGCAATCATTGAGCGGCAGCCGTATCCTGCCAGCTGCTGGTCCTTAACCCCCAAGTGCATGGTACGCAGCGTTCATTAAAGAATGATCAATCAAGGTGGGCGGAGTTAGCGCCCGGGTGGACAGGGATAGCGCCAAATGTGCTCCTGTCCTCCTGACCCAGAAGAGGAGCTGCTGCCAGAGAATCCAGAGCGATCTCTGTGCAGTGTGCCGGCAGCTTTGTGCCTGTCTGCTGGTGATTTCTGTGCCCGCAACGCTGTGCCTTTGTGCTAGTGATCTGTGCCCCTCAGCTACAGTGGGGAAAAAAAGTATTTAGTCAGCCACCAATTGTGCAAGTTCTCCCACTTACAAATATGAGAGAGGCCTGTAATTGACATCATAGGTAGACCACAACTATGAGAGTCAAAATGAGAAAACCAACCAGAAAATCACCTTGTCTGATTTGGCAAGATTTATTTTGCAAATTATGGTGGAAAATAAGTATTTGGTCACCTAAAAACATGCAAGATTTCTGTCTCTCACAGACCTGTAACTTCTTCTTTAAGAGGCTCCCCTGTCCCCCACTCATTACCTGTAGTAATGGCACCTGTTTGAACTTGTTATCAGTAAAAAAAAACCTGTCCACGACCTCAAACAGTCACACTCCAAACTCCACTATGGTGAAGACCAAAGAGCTGTCGAAAGACACCAGAAACTAAATTGTAGCCCTGCATCAGGCTGGGAAGACTGAATCTGCAATATGCAAGCAGCTTGGTGTGATGAAATCAACTGTGGGAGCAATAATAAGAAAATGAAAGACATACAAGACCACTGTAAATCTCCCTCAATCTGGGGCTCCACGCAACATCTCACCCTGTGGGGTCAAAATGATCACAAGAACGGTGAGCAAAAATCCCAGAACCACACGGGGGGACCTAGTGAATGACCTGCATAGAGCTGGGACCACCATAACAAAGGCTACCATCAGTAACACACTATGCCACCAGAGACTCAGATCCTGCAGTGCCAGATGTGTCCCCCTGCTTAAGCCAGTTCATGTCCGGGCATGAGAGCATTTGGATTATCTAGAAGAGTATTGGGAGAATGTCATATGGTCTGATGAAACCAAAGAAGAACTGTTTGGCAGAAACAAAACTTGTCGTGTTTGCAGGAGACAGAATGCTGAGTTGCATCCGAAGAACACCATACCTACTGTAAAACATGAGGGTGACAACATCATGCTTTGGGGCAGTTTCTCTGCAAAGGGACCAGGACAACCGATCCATGTACATGAAAGAATGAATGGGGCCATGTATCATGAGATTTTGAGGGCAAACCTCCTTCCATCAGCAAGGGCATTGAAGATGAAATGTGGATGGGTCTTTCAGCATGATAATGATCCCAAGCACACCGCCAGGGCAATGAAGGAGTGGCTTCGTAAGAAGCATATGAAGGTTCGGAGTGACCTAGCCAGTCTCCAGATTTCAACCCCATAGAATACCTTTGGAGGGATTTGAAAGTCCATGTTACCCAAAGAAAGGAGCAAAACTTCATTGCTGTAGAGGAGATCTGCATGGAGGAATGGGCCAACATACCACCAACAGTGTGTGCAAAAATTAAGAGACCACCACATCAAAACTCTGTCATGGGCAGCCCGTTCTCCAGACCTGAACCCCATTGAAAACCTCTGGAATATAATCAAGTGGATGACGGATAGTCACAAGCCATCAAACAAAGAAGAACTGCTTAAATTTTTGCGCCAGAAGCAGTGTGAAAGACTGGAGGAAAACATGCCAAGACACATGAAAGCTGTTTTTAAAAATCATGGTTATGCCACAAAATATTGATTTCGGGACTCTTCCTGAGTTAAAACATTAGTATTGTTGTTTCTAAATGATTATGAACTTGTTTTCTTTGCATTATCTGAGGTCTGAAAGCACTGTTTTTTTTTATTTTTGACTATTTCTCCTTTTCAGAAAAAACCCCCACACAATTTATTGCTTGGAAATTCAGAGACATGTTATCAGTAGTTTATAGAATAAAAGAACAATTTACATTTTACTAACAAATATACCTATAAAGAGAAAAATCAGACAAACTGAACATTTGGAAGTGGTCTCTTAGTTTTTGCCAGAGCTGTATAACAAAATATTGAGCTGAACTTTTGTTAATGACCAAATACTTATTTTCCACCATATTTTGCAAAATTAATCTTGCCAAATCAGACAAGGTGATTTTCTGGATGTTTTCTCATTTTGACTCTCATAGTTGTGGTCTACCTATGATGTCAATTACAGGCCTCTCTCATCTGTTTAAGTGGGAGAACTTGCACAATTGGTGGCTGACTAAATACTTTTTTCCGCACTGTATATGTCCCCTTGTGATCTCTATGCCTCCCAGCTATGTTCCCTCATGTGATCTCTGCGCCCACCTGTGATCTTTGTGGTCTCAGCTATGTGCCCCCCTGTGATCTCTGTGCCTCCCAAATATATGCCCCCTGTGATCTCTGTGCCTCCCAGCAATGTGCCCTCATGTGATCTCTGTGCCCCCCTGTGATTTGTGACCCCAGCTATATGCCCTCCCTGTGATCTCTGTGACCCATAGCTATATGCCCTCCTGTGATCTCTGTGCCTCCCAGCTATGTGCCCCCATGTGATCTCTGTGCCCCCTGTGATCTCTATGACCCATAGCTATAAGTCCCCCTTTGATCCCTGAGCCCTCCAGCTATGTGCCCCGTGATTTCTGTGCCCCCAGCTATGTGTCCCTCTGTGATCTGTTCCCCCTAGATCTCTATGCCCCCCACCTTTATGCCCCCTGTGATCTCTTTGCCCCCCATCTATGTTCACTCCTGTGATCTCTGTGGCTCCCAGCTTTGTGCCCCCCTGTGATCTATGTGCCCCCCGTGATCCCTGTGCCCCCCTGCTATGTACCTAGCTGTGATATTTGTGGTCCCATGTGATCTCTGTGCCCCCTGTGATCTCTGTCCCCTCCAGCTATGTGCCCCTCTGTGATCTCTCTGCCCCCCAGCTATGTGCCCTCCTGTCATTTCTGTACCCCCTCTGTGATCTTTGTGCCACCTCCTGTGATCTCTGTGCCCCACAGCTATGTGCCCCCCTCTGATCATTGTGCCACCCCCGGTGATGTGTTCCCCTGGTGATCTATGAGCCCTACCTGGTGTTCTATGTGCCTCCCCGGCGATGCCTGTCCCCCCAGTGCTGTATATCCCCCCTCTCCAAGTTCTGTATATCCCCCTCAAGGCTGTATGTGCCCCAAGTGATATGTATATGTATATATGTAAGTGATACATTTGCCCCAGAAGTGCTGTATATCCCACTGAGTACTGTATATTGCCCCAGTGCTGTATATCCCCCCACCTGTGATGTAAATATCCCCCAGTGATGTATGTGACCCCACTAGTGATGAATATTCCCCCCAGGGACATATATACCCTAAGTGCTGTCTGTGTTTCCTAGTGATGTATATAGCCCCTCTGTGATCTCTATTCCCCCCAGCCTCCATTGTGATGAATATGTCCCAGCATCTCCTGTGATGCCTTTGCCCCCCAGCCCCTCCTGTAATTTATGACACCAGAATCTCCTGTGATGCATATACAACAGACTCAATGTTTCCTATGTTATGTATGTACAGCAGTCCCAGCTTCTTCTATGTGACGTATATTCAGCAGTCCCGGTGTCTTCTGTGTGATGTATATACAGCAGTCCCTGTCTCCTATGTGATGTATATTCAGCAGTCCCAGCATCTTCTATGTGATGTATAGACAGCAGTCAGTGTCTCCTATGTAATGCTTTTATAGCAGTCCCATCGTCTCCTATCTGGTGTATATACAGCTGTCTCAGCGTCTCCTATGTGATGTATATACAGTAGTCCCAGCGTCTCCTATGTGATGTATATGATTTACAAGACTTATTAAGACTAAAAGTTGACTGCTCTCCTGGCCAACACAAACCTGGAAAAGCAGCTGTGAGAAGCAACATGATCAGTATCACCTAACATCACAGCTGCACCAAAAGGAAGCAGCTCCAATCGTCACATTAAGGGTGAGTTACCTTATTTAGTTGTTTGACTAAATATAACAGGGTTATTTTCAAGGTGATCATTTTTGTGTGGCCCCTGAATTATGGTAGAAATTTACAAATGGCCCCTGGCTGGAAAAAGGTTCCCCACACCTGGTGTAAAGGATGAGCAGGCTTTGGCAAGAGGCAAATTTCCATAATCTCCATGTCTGGCTCAGCTTGATTGACAGGTTTGCCTTTGCGCAAATTGGGACAAAGGAGTCATCTTCCCTTCGTTGTTTAGATTTCAAAACCTCCGAGTGAAGTATGGCTCCATTGCAGCCATTTTTGCTGAAGTGACAACAGAAGTGTAGCCTGAGGAGATCGTGTTTGTCTTCATTTTATCAATTAGTATTCCATAATTCAAACAAAGAGACTTCACTAAAATATATGAAAAAATTCAAATTACATTTATTGATGCAGTTTTGCTTTTTTTTCTTTTTTTGTTAAGCAACTTTCAGTCTAAAGAATTTTTACAATATAAAGAACATACAAATGACATGATGTACATTATATATATATATATATATATATATATATATATTTGTAGAGCCTACACTGGACAACTAAAATCTAGGACTGAATTCTAACCCTACGAGCAAAATACAAAGCAGGCTCTTTGAGAGAATGCTTTATATCCCAAATACTGTCATATCATATAAAGAACAAATAGCAGTACAATTTTATTTTTTTGTCTTTTAAATCCTGTCCTAATGTTACAGTATTTTACATCACACTAGAATAACGTAGACATTGCAGGAGGTAAAATAAAAGTATAAAAAATAAAGAATAGAAAGGGTGTGGGTCAATAGCATAATTCTGTACAAAGTTACTTTGGGATACAATAGAAAAAAAAATCCAAGAGAACAACAAAAAGAGCACAGACATCTTTTGCAATGAGGTCCTTTATGTTTAAATTTAAAAAAAACAAAAAAACAAAAACAAACAAAAAAACAAAAAAAAAACAAAACAAAATCCTTCATAAGAAAGTTAAAGTGTATTCTCTGTTCTTTACGAGACAGTTCATATTTCTCCTTAATTCATCCCTAACCCCTGCAGGTTCCAAAGGTTGGAGAATGTAAAAAGCTCCCACGTGAAGTATATTAAGAGTTACTTCATATCCTCGGCTTGTATGTTGCTTTTGTCTGCTCTGTAGCCTTGAAGGGGGCTCATAAGCCTGGTTTTATATTTCACAGTAGTATTACAGACCAAAAAGTCCCCCTCCAAGAGTCATAATGGAGGAGTTCCGGTATGAAACTGTATGTAAGATATGTAGTGCACATGTACTCATGCATATATCGGGAGCAAAATATGGGGTAGTGCCTCTCTTTTTTTTTTTATAGACAGAGGGCTCTTTCAATTTTTTGAAAACAGAAAAAATTGTATATAAATATATCCCAATAAGTATTTATATAATCGTAATGCTGTAGTGTGTAGACTAAGGTGGCACCGTGTCCCAACGGTGACAGAACGTGAACATTCAGTTATTTGAATGGAGGGAATCGTGGTCAAACTTTTGCCCTTCCTATAATTCGCCCATGACCATATCCAAGGTATTTCCCCAATAAGAACTGCAGCTTCTTGATCACAGTTGGCCTTGTAGGAAATATAAAGAATCAGATGAAAATGATCACATTCTCTCAGATATCTGTTCATTTTCGTGAGAGCCCACTTTTAATGACCAGATTAGGACAGGACTCCAAAAGATACATCTACTTGTGCTGAGGTTCTTATTCATTTTACTGATCCAAACATCACAGAATAGGTGAGATGCCTACATAACAATGGCTTTCAAACAACAGCAAAAAATATATGAGACTTATTTAAGATGTTATTGGGACCAACACAGACTTTACTGCTTGGAAGACACATGAATGGCTATTATACGGACCTCACGTAAAATAATCTACCAGTGATTCATTGCAACAGATTTTTCTAACCTGACTTTAAACCATGTGGACATTTACAATGAAAAAATAAAGTTCAATTACATTTACCAGCGATAAATCTGAAAACTCACTCCCTGTTTTATACCCAATCTGCAATTTTTCCTCATATTGACTCGGTTCCCAATATCTTTAGTATACACAATTGTCACTCAAGAGATAGAATTTCTACTGTTGCGTACTGGCCTAAAGAATATTGCTTCAGATATAACAGAAAGAAGGATAGCATGTCATCCTTTTCTTAGCTCTTGAACATGATCTAGTACATTTATTCATATAAAAACTACTATCATTGAGATACCATTTGGTAAAAATTGTGATAATATCCATTAGTGTGTTTCCATTGTTTTTTTTCCTAATTACATTGAGATGGAGGATCATGCTGAGATATCAGGATGTTATTATTATGTCACTATTTATTGCAGTAGTCACAGGTATGTCTGTGTATATTGTTTCAACAGCCTCCTCTATCCTATGTAAAATGAATTTGAAGAAAATCTGTCGTGTCTCTAAATGCTATGAACCTTCAGATATAGGGTTAATCTGCAGGTTAATAACGTTAAAATGCCTCCTTACTAAAAGCGTAGCTAACGGAAGAGTATGAACTATATTCCCTCCAGGAGCCGCCGGCTTTCAGTTATAGAGTCATGAAAGAAGCAGCTACAATCATTGCTCAGAGCATTGTGATCAGCAGCTGTAAGCATACCCAGCTGCTTTGATTGACAGCCCCCTCTGCACATATGGGCGGCAGAATGAGCTGTCTATCATAATGGGGAGCATGCTTATAGCCACCACTCACTGCGTACTGAGCGGTGACTATAGCTGCTCTGGGCAGGCCTCTATGACTGAAAGCCGGTGGCTCCCGGGAGGAATATAGTTAATTTTCTCCTGATAACTGTGCTTATAGTAAGGCAGACAGATGGCATTAGCCTGCAGATCAACCGTATATTTGCAAGTTAATAGTGTGTCAGACAATACAGATTCCCTTTAAAGTCCATGTACACCTTCTACACCTTTGCATCCAATCTTTTTATTGCTCCAATGCATGGAAAAGAAAAAAATGAAGCATCTTTGCAAGTAGTATTGATTCATTTATATATAGCTGTTATGCAGATTTACACCAATCAGCCACCAAGACCAATGACAGGACAAGTCAGTAATTGTTATTTTATGAGATTGGTAGGTTGTCCTAGACGGAAAGTAAACGATTCACTCTTGGTATTGATGTGTTGGAAGCATTTTAATTGGCAAATGCAAAGGCCTCCATACACATTATATAAAAGTCGTCCAAACCTGACAACTTTACCTGTGGATTGGCTGGACATCTGATGAGTAAGGGGGTCTCCTGACTCTCCCCCAATTGATTATATCAGCAGTTGGAATTCATTTACCCGATCCTTTAGTTCTGACGGTGGAAAAGCCACTTGCAGATTACTGTGGCTCGCCCACCTGCTAAGGTCAGCTCATCTGGTCTGACCTTACAGTGGAGCTACTATAGCGCAGCATTCTAAAGACATCAATGCTGGCTCTGAAAGAAAGCGTCAGAAATCAGGCGCCTATAGCATCTGTAGTACAGCCAGACATCCAGGCCTGATTACCAGATCATTAACCAAAAACCAACAGAATCCTAGATCCATGTTATACGGTTAGTTTGAGCCACATGTCGAGCAGAGATTAACAGCTGGAATACGGAAATTTAAATGTGCTGCATTTTTGGCAAATGGTTTCATCTTATGCCTGATCAATGCATGGAAAACAGATGGGCTTTTTACAAATTAATTGAGGGAGTTGTCAAAAAAGTGGACCCCAAATACCGTAAGTTACGTAAAATATCAAACACAGAGGTGCTCACATCTCCTTAGGTCCAGCAGTCCGCTGCTGCTTTAGTCTGTACTGGTGACGTCATATCAACAGCATCCATCACCGCTACAGCCTATCAATTAACTCAGCAGATGGTGCCATCTACCATGGCATAGTCAATGAGCGTAGTGCGTGCTGTCAACATGTCGTCACTGCTGCTGCCAAACCACTGAGACACCAGTCGCTGGACAGGGGGAGAGCTGAGTATCTGCTATATTATTTTAACTATTTTATGTTTGTGGTCCCCTTTTCTTAGAAGTTATTTGTGAGAAACTCATCCATTTCTTTTCCATGACAATGGAAGTCAATTGTTCCAGTAATGTGCAGATAAAGGCATAGAAAAATACACCACCACTTGCCATTAGGAAATGTTTGGGTGCAGGGGCCCATTTCGGTCTCTACTGTGTATAAAGAAATGCTTCATTTTCAGTTACACTAGAATCCATAATATGCTTGGGTTACATTGGGTCACAACACTTTACTCTATTACGTATGCATCTGTTTTCTTCATATTCCTCTAAGCATGTTATTTAGTTTTTAACAAAAGACCCATGTTGTACAGAGAAATTCAGGAATATTTTGTCCACGGAGAACTTTCCAGGTGATGCAGAGGTGGTGTGGCAGACATCAGGAGGTGATCGTAGAGCCAGTATTCATGTTGCATGACGCACTTTGCTGATGGGACTTTGTGGGTTGCTATATTATGTACACCGCAAGGAGGTGAGATAACAGGAGGTTGGGTCAACACATGATCCAGTAAGTAAAAAGAAATGTAATAATAAATAAAATCAGAAACTTGCACAGATATAGGTTTTAAACTCTTCAATGTCAGAAGGTTTTTTTTTCCTGGCACAAAAGAATCCCACGATTCATGGTAAGTCTTCTCCTCCGAAGCCAAGCTAGAATTCTTGACAGATTTTAGTTCTACGAGTTGATGGTTCATCCAATTACTTTTCTGACAGTTGAGCCCCAGTTTCGAGAGTTGTGTTTCAATGTCATGGAATGATCTCTTGTCTTTGTTAGTTGGGATTTGGCAGAAGAATAAGAAAGAACTTCACAAGGTCGTGGCTGAAATGTCCTTCTGTCACACCACTGTCATTGCGGAGATGCCGTTCACCTGCTCTGTAAGGATTCATAGTGTCTGTAGAGGAGCCTGGAGGGTGGGAACTTTCCTGCTTTGAAATATACAATGTACTACTTTGTAATCCTCCCTGCTTGGACACGGACAGTTCTCCACGTGAGAGGCTCAATGCACTGGTGTATATGAGGATATCACACACTCATAGTCATGCTGGGCGAATACTGTGAGGAGAAGAAAACATTGTCACTTACATGGAAGAAGTCTCTAGAACTTACATACAAGACGCGGAGAGAAGACATCCTCTGCTCTTCTTATTATTATGCGGATGGGGGTCTTACAAGTTCCCCCACATCTACCGATTTCTATTGTGGAATTCACACCAAAAATCTGCAATAATTAACCCACTCTAAAAGGTAAGATAAGAATTTATTTTTAATGGAAATTACTGACACTAATGTACTGATATTACTGACGACTGAAATTAAATTTCATAGATATTCCTACCTGGATATACTTGCATGTGACAAATGAATTAAACTATTACCTTTAGGCTTTAAAATGGATGACCATGGTTGCAAAGTCCTATTACAGTAGGCAGAGGAGCGCTGGGGCAAAAACTAACAGATACATTTTAGTTTTTATAGAAAGGTGCCTAAATATGGAGCCTCATTGCTTTCTCTAGAGTCATAGCGAGGCTCTCCACTGTGCACTGATCAGATTGGACTTAAAGGGAATGTGTTGACAGGTCTCTGATACCGAATCTGAGAGGAGGATAATGTAGGAGCAGCGATGTATCACTTCCTGGGACATTATTATTAGAGGACTAATAAACCTGCTGCTAGGCAGTCCTCCATATTGATGAGCTCTGTGTAAGTCTGCCCCCACCACTGATTTTCAGCTTTCTGCCTATGCACAGTGTACACAGGAAGCTGCCAATCAGTGGTGTGGGTGGGGTTAAACAGAGCTCAGCATTCAGAGAACTGCTAGATCTGAAGCAGAGAAAACAATGATTTTATCAAAATTGCATCAAGCAGCCCAGTGATACATCGCTGGAATCGGGGCTTTTTCCCCTATGTGATTCTGTTCTCAGATGGGTGAGACAAACCCTGGTGGCAGATAACCTTTAATGCAATCAAGTCTGGATAATCTCAGATTTGTCTATGAAGCCGGGTTCATCACATCACTCTTCTAGTCTGCCAAATAATGGCATGAAGCTCCTGAGAACATTGCTGGTGCTTTTAGGAGGACCTGTATCCTGACAACTGCACACGCCGTTGTCCTATTGTGTGAGCCTGTTTGGCATCTAATGGAACTGTGGAACACTTACGCTTTCACTTTGGAAGGGGTTTAAGAAATTCCCGGCCATCTCTCCGTCATCACGAGGCGTCCCTGGAGGATTATTCATCCCTGCCATGTTATTTGGAGAATTCTGGAAATAAAATAGGGAAACAAAAAGAATGTTTAGGTAACGCAGTAAGTAGTACAGAAGGACACACTTGTAACATATCTTATAAGACCACTCGACAGCCTGTCGCTAATCATTTGGAATACTTTTGAGAAACTTGTGAGAATTACAATGTTCCTTACAAGAATTGACAGTACTGACGGTACTGTTTGCAATATTTTCTTCCTTACATCCCAGTAGCCTGTTGGTGTCTAGCTCCCAACCATCAAGCAGATAACATGAGTTAATCTATGGCCTGAAATGATTGTCTGCTCTGACAAAATAAGGCAAAACATTGAGTTCTACCAGAGTTTGTTATTTTACACAAGTTCTATTGTTTAGAGACCACTTTACTTTTTTAAAAGTGAAGCCCTCCAATAACTCCTGTCATGCACAAGGTCCTGTATACAAATATTTCTGTAATACCTTTGGCAACACATCCATATCTCCAGAGCCTGTAAAGAGAAAAAAAGATGATGGTCAACACATTGAATTAAGAATTACAGACTTAGAATTAGGCCGGGGTCACACTTGCGTGAGTCTCTCGCATCAATAGCCGGTACTGCTGCCGGCACTCGGACCGGAGTGTGCGGCTGCATGTATTTTCTCGCATTGCACTCACAAGTGTGACCCCAGCCTTAGGCTGAGTTCACACGTGGCGTTTTTTTCGCGTTTCCGCGACGGTTTTAACCGCGTGATTTTGCCGTGAAAAATAAGCATCCCATGCATTCCTATGGGATTCCGCAATGCTGTGCTAATGCTGCGGTTTTTATCGCGGCGGAATCCCTTCTTGGTAAAAAACGCAGCATGCTCATTAATTTCGCGGAATCGCGGCGATCCCGCACCCATAGGAATGCATTGTTCCGCTTCCTTCCCGCATGTGGCTGTGCACACCATGCGAAAAGTAAGCAGAACATTTGCGGATGGTACCCACGGTCCGGAGGAGAGGAGACTCTCCTCTGGGCTTTGGGTACCATATCCCTGTAAAAAATAGAATTTAAAATAAAAAATATTGTTATTCTCACCTTCCGACGTCCCGCGCAGCCTTCCCGCCTCTCTCCACGCTCCCGATCCCAGTAAGCCTTTGCGAGCGATGACGTCCATTCTCGCGGGATCGCGAAGTCTCGCGGTCATTCACGCGACGTCATCGCGAATGACCGCGAGACGTCGTGATCCCACGAGAACGGACGTCACCGCGGTAATTGTCGCAAAGGATTACTGGGATCAGGAGCATGGAGAGAGACGGGAAGGCTCCACGGGACGTCGGAAGGTGAGAATAACAATATTTTTTTAATTATTATTATTTATATTCTATCTTTTACTACTGATGCCGCATAGGCGGCCTCAATAGTAAAAAGATGGTCACGCTCGTCAAACACTGTTTGACGAGTGTGACCAACCTGTCAATCAGTTCTCCAAGCGATGCTACAGATTGCTTGGAAAACGCTAGCAATTCTGCAAGCTAATTACGCTTGCAAAATGCTAGTTTTTCCGCGGGAAAATCGCGGGAATTTAAAATGCGATTTTCCCGTGGAATGGAATTCCGGAATTCTCTCGGTAATTTCCGCGAGAGTTCCACTACGTGTGAACCCAGCCTTAGAATGAATGTAGGTAGTGATTAAAATACAGTTTAAGATCGGACTCCCACAGATATAAAACCCAGCAATACGTCTTCTTTAATTGTGGCATTCTCATTCTGACATGTTGCATCTTGGAAATCAAAACTTTACTGAATTTCCTAAATCCCAATTTATATAATTTGACTAAGTATATATTATAAAATAACATTTTCTTGCCTCCTGATGAATTGCCTAAATATTAGGTGATGAAACGCGTTGGGACAGTATATGTTGTTGTCTTGGAACAGTAGCAGAAATGAAGGTTATCTCAGAAACCATCAAAAAGTTCTGTATCACTAAGTTCGATTAGCACATAAAGAAAGACCATGAGTATGATAAAGCAATCCGCAGATCTGCAGCACTTTATGTACTTGTTAACAGTTTCCTGGTAGCGACAGATCTACATTAACCCCTTTACCACCGAAGGTGGTTTGCATGGCAATGACCAAGCCAAATTTTACAATTTTGACCAGTGTCACTTTATGTGGTCATAACTCTGGAATGCTTCAACAGATCCCACTGATTCTGAGACTGCTTTTTCATGACATATTGTACTTCATGTTAGTGGTAACATTTCTTACATATAACTTTTGTTTATTTGTGAAAAAAACAAAATTTGGCAAAAATTTTGCAATTTTCCAACTTTGAATTTTCATGCCCTTAAATCACGGAGGTATGTCAGACAAAATAGTTAATAATTAACATTTCCCACATGTCTACTTTACATCAGCACCATTTTGGAACCAACTTTTTTTTGTTAGGAAGTTATAAGGGTTTAAAGTTTACCAGTGATTTCTCATTTTTCCAACAAAATTTACAAAACCATTTTTTTAGGGACCACCTCACATTTGATGTCACTTTGAGGGGTCTCTATGGCAGAAAATACCCAAAAGTGACACCATTCTAAAAACTGCACCCCTCAAGGTGCTCAAAATCACATTCAAGAAGTTTATTAACCCTTCAAGTGCTTCACAGGAATTTTTGGAATGTGGAAAAAAATGAACATTTAACCTTTTTGTCACAAAAAATTACTTCAGATCCAATTTTTTTTATTTTGACAAGAGTAACAAGAAAAAAATGGACCCCAAAATTTGTTGTGTAATTTCTCCTGAGCATGCCGATACCCCATTTGAGGGAGAAAACCACTACTTGGGCACACGGCTGAGCTCGGAAGGGAAGGAGCACCATTTGACTTTTTGAATGCAAAATTTGCTGGAACAATTAGCAGACACCATGTGGAGTTTGGAGAGCCTCTGATGAGCCTAAATAGTGAAAATTCTCCACAAATGACACCATTTTGGAGACTAGACCCCTCTGGAAACTGATCTAGATGTGTGGTGAGCACAATGAACCCCAAGGTGATTCACAGAAGTTTATAAAGTTGAACCATAAAAATAAACAAAAATCAAATTTTTCCCCACAAATATGTTTTTAGCATAAAAATGCATTTTCATAAGGGTAGCAGGAGAAAGCATTTATCTTTTTTTCACAAAAAATTACTTCAGATCCAATTTTTTTTTATCTTGCCAAGGGTAACAGGAAAACATGGACCCTAAACTTTGTTGTGCAATTTGTCCTGAGTATGCCGATACCCAGTATGACGGAGAAAACTAGTGTTTGGGCACATGGCAGGGCTTGGAAGGGAAGGAGCGCTATTTGATTTTTTTAATGTAAAATTTCCTAGAATCTTTAGCGGATGTCAGGTCCCAATTGGAGAGTGCCTGATGTGCCTAAACAGTGGAGACTCCCCACAATTGAGCCCATTTTGGAAACTAGACCCCTCAAGGAATGTATTTAGATTCATGGTGAGCACTTTGAACGCCAAGGTGCTTCAGAGAAGTTTATAATGTTGAGCCGTGAAAGTAAAAAAAAAAAAAAAAAAATCACATTTTCCTCACAAAATTATTGAGGGCTAATAGGAAATTTTTTTGAGAAAAACTGAGGTCCATTTTTTCCTGAGTGCGCAAATACCCTACATGTAATTGTGAAATATTTCAGTTCAAAGCTCTGAAAGCAAGGAGCGCCAGATTTTACGGTTATGGTTTTAGGTGCCATGACCCACTGGGAGAGCCCATGAGGTGCCAGAACACCAGAATCCCCATAAGTGACCCCATTTTACAAACAACACCTCTCAATGTATTGATTTAGGGGTGCAGTGATCATATTGACACCACGGATGTGTCACAGAATTTTATACCATTGAGCAGTGAAGAAAAAATAACTACATTTTCACACAAGAAGTGGGTAAAATGGCACCATAATTTGTCTCACAGATTCTGCTGAACGTGGCAATACCCCATTTGTGGCTGTACAGTACTAGGTAGCCATTCGGGAGACTTGGGAGAACGGAGCGCTATTTGCCTCCTGCAGCGCAGATTTTCCTAGAAGAGTTTGTGGACTCCATATAAAGGGCCTCTAATTGCTAGAAGAGCAGAATTCTCCCTCAAGTGACCCCAATTTGGAAATTTCCTTTTGGGAATTTATCTACAAGTGAAGTGCCAATTTTGACTCCATGGGTATTTTCCAGAAACAAGCAGCAATGAATTTTGCCGAGTGGAAATGGCAAATTGCCATTGTAGTAACCAGTACGCTGTAGTGACCAGTGCGTTGCAGTCACCAGTGCTTCTGGAGACATGAACCCATAAGTTAGGTGGGCTCTCATCGCTTCAGAAATGCCAAACATGTGAGCGCTAAATGTGATTTAGGTACACTGTGCAGCTCAGCAGGGAGGGGGCGCATTTGGATTTGGGAGCGGAGAATTTGCTGACTTTCTTTTGGAGGCTTATGGAGCCATTTTTTTTCA
This sequence comes from Dendrobates tinctorius, assembly GCF_039654945.1. Classification (NCBI taxonomy): domain Eukaryota; kingdom Metazoa; phylum Chordata; class Amphibia; order Anura; family Dendrobatidae; genus Dendrobates; species Dendrobates tinctorius. The sequence continues at coordinate 110,607,015 of NW_027361679.1, read as the reverse complement.
GAGCCATTGTACTACTGATAACGTGGAAGCCCCCAGTATTTCCATTAACAGATGACAGACCAGAGTGTAGACTTGCTTTTTTTGTTGATTGAGTTGAAGCTTATATTGGGAACATTTTACATAACGTTTGGGATCACATTTATCCGGCGCTCTATGCTGAGTACTTACTTACTTTGGGGTTTCCATCTACCTCTCTGAGTGACATGATTCAGAAGAAAACCCCCAATGGATCCATTCACCATAATGAGGAATATGTCAAGCAATGTCAGTGTATAGCAATAATGGCACTTCAAGCAATTAGACAACAAAAAACCAGACCAGTATACAGTGGGGAAAAGAAGTATTTAGTCAGCCACCAATTGTGCAAGTTCTCCCACTTAAAAAGATGAGAGAGGCCTGTAATTGACATCATAGGTAGACCACAACTATGAGAGTCAAAATGAGAAAGCAAATCCAGAAAATCACCTTTGTCTGATTTGGCAAGATTTATTTTGCAAATTATGGTGGAAAATAAGTATTTGGTCATTAACAAAAGTTCATCTCAATATTTTCTTATATATCTTTGTTGGCAATGACAAGAAAATATATATCACCACGCTGAAATATCGGCTGGTTGTATAGGCACTACTACAACCACTACCGATAATTTAGTAAAATTAGTATTCGCATGTACTGACGGTGGTGGTATAGTGTGCCGAGGGTTCAGAGAGCTGGACCTGCAGCATGGCAGGATTTGTGCTGATATCAGTGTTGTGGTATGCTGTGGACCCCTGACTGACACATTGTTGTGAAGCAAATGAGCAAAATAAATTTGTTAATTGAGCACTTACTTGTGTTGTCGGTGGTGATACACTAACAGAGCCTTTTTTCTATTGATAAGTATTTATTGTTCCCCAACCATTTTTATGAAATGGGTTGTTAGAAGGTGTACTTCTGTTGCACATGTGCTATACTCAAGTGCTACTACAGGAGACCCAAGCCTTAAGATGGGCAGTGGCCCGTGTAACAGTGGACGACTGCACTGTGCTTGCCCCCCAGGCTAAAATTTGCCAGCCAGCCCTTGCCCATAGTTGTGGTCTACCTATGATATCAATTACAGGCCTCTCTCATCTTTTTAAGTGGGAGAACTTGCACAATTGGTGGCTGACTAAATACTTTTTTTCTCCACTGTAAATACTTGGCCAGACGACGCGATGCATGTATAAAAACTTGATATTTTATTTAGCATTCCATAAAACAAAAAATTGAAAAATATTAAAAGACACAAACGAAGCTTACACAAAGTACCCTGTAGGGGGAACCCCAGCACTATCCAGCAAATGTAATGGTAAGTAAAAATAAATCCTGCACCAGAGCCCTGTAATTGGGTGGATGTCCTGAACTCAGCGATGAAAATAATTAGTACAAATAGAAGAGAGAATCATAAATCAGTCAAATCATAAAAATGAAAGTAGCTGTTCAGGAGCAAGGGCACAAATAGTAAGCCGCAGTACCTTGAACACTTGGACCACAATGGAGGTGATAGCGGATAGTCCAGGCGTTCCCCCTTACCTCCAAGGGTACTGTGGCTTACTATTTTCTATTTGGCATTACATTTATGCCACCAGTGGGGCTTACTATAGCCTCTTCATGTATCTTTAGGTGCAGATTTGTTTGGAGATGCTGTTGGCACCCATCCACCTTATTCACTCCTTATACTTTGTTCTCTTGGCTGCACCTATATCCTACACTACATATTACTGTGTCCTTGCTCCTGAACAGTTACTTTCATTTTTATAATTTGATTGATTTATGATTTTTCTCTTCTATTTGTACTTATTATTTTCATGGCTGAGTTTGGTCTGGTTTTTTGCTGTCTTTAGTGAGGCAGCAGAGTTACTCTGGACTCCGTCTGGCCTCTGTTCCACGGAGTCCTTCTTTTCAGAGGTGCACAAAACTCTGGCCGACGGCACTTTTATGCAATTCTAAAAGGAGAGACAATGCAGGATCACAGGTGCCTCCATCTGCCTCATTGTAGGGAATATTCCGCTGGGGGTTCTGTCTGAATCACGTGTTTCAGAGATTTACACGGAAATCCAGGTATAAGCGCTCAGCGCAGAGCGCAGGATAAATGTGCGCCGATCCTTACTGCGATCTTTGGGAGGCAGAATGAAAAAATCAATAGCAGGTGAATAATTGGTCTTATTTATTTTTCATGCCGTTCTTCGTGCGGTATAAGTGATTAGGCGACTTTATTCTTCGGGTCAGTGCAATTACAGCAATACCAGATTTATTTTGGGTTTTCATGTTTGGTAGCTGCCACACACTAAAAGATGCTATTTTTTGCAAAAACTAGTTTTTTGCATCACCACATTTTGAGAGCTAAAATTTTTCCATATCTTGGCCCAGAGTCATGTGAGGTCTTATTTTTTGCGGAACGAGTTGACGTTTTTATTGGCACCATTTTCTGAAACATGATATTTTTTTTTAGGGGTTGGCGGGGTTATGCCGTTCCCTGTGTGAGAAAACTGATAAGGCAGCTTTATTCTTTGGGTCAGTATGATTACAGCGATTCCTAATTTATATTTTTTTATGTTTTAGCGCTTTTACACAATAAAAACTGTTTTATAGAAAAAAATAATTATTTTTGCATCACTTTATTCTTATAGCTATAACTTTTATATTTTTCCTCTGATGGAGCTGTATAAGGCAACGTGCACACGCTGCGGAATGGGGTGCGGATTTGGCTGCGCGGATTTTGTAAAATCCGCAGGTGAATCTGCAGGTCAAAAGACCTGCGGTTTTACCTGCGGATTGCTCTGCGGTTTTGCCCTGCGGTTTTTCATCTCCTCAATGGAGGAGATGGCAAAACGTAGCGGAATCCACAGAAAGAATTGACATGTCAATTCTTTCTGCGTTTTCAAAACTGCAGGAAAACCGCGCAGAAAAAGCCGCACCGTCTGCATTGCGGTTTTTTATTCCCATAGGGAATAATGGTACTGTACACCGCAGCGGCCAAATCCACTGCGGAACCGCAGCAGAATCCGCAGCGTGTGCACACACCCTGAGGGCTTATTTTTTGCGGGACAAGAAGATGTTTTCAGCGGTACCATGTTTATTTATATCTGTCTTTTTGATCATGTGTTATTCCACTTTTTGGTCGGCGGTATGATAATGCATCATTTTTTGCTTTGTTTTTTATTTAATTTTTTATAGTGCTCACTAAAGGGGCTAACTAGTGGGACAGTATTATAGGCCAGGTCATTGCGGATGCGGCAATACCAAATATGTGTACTTTTATGGTTTATATTTTTTTCATACAAATTTATCTGTAGCTACAATATCTTTTTTATTTTTTTATTATTATTTTAGATTTTTTTTTTCTTTTTTTAAATATTTTTACAATTATTTTTTTTTTTTTTTAATTTTTAAACTTTTTTTTAAACTTTTTTTAATTTGTCCCACTATGGGACTATCATTTTTTGCAGGCTGATCTCTTGTACAGCATGAGGATTAAGCAGCAACCCCATACTTTGCAAACTATCAGCTCTGCACTGACAGTCGTCAGCATGGAGATCGGCACCCCGCGTCACAGCAGGGTCTCCGATCCAAAGGCAGAGCGGGTTAAACTCAAACAAATACATCATGAAGCTATATTACTATGATATATCCAATATTTTTTCTTAAAGCAGTAGCCTAAATTAATAGGATGCGTATTCTTACAAATATTCTGCTTCCTTTACACATTTTATCAACATTCAAACACAGTTGATTTTTTTGTCGTTCCCAGAAATACACACTTTACTGTTGCTTCATAGTTTAATTGAAGTGTTACAGTTTTTTTTTTCAACTGGCAGATGCTTTTTTTTTTTTAATTGTTTTGCTTTTTTTTTTTCACCATTGGTGTCAAGAATGAAAAAAATACAATAAAATGCTATATTGGTGCAATTTTTGAAAACAAAAAGAAAAAAAATTAGATTTCAATGTGAAATTATATTTTTAGAATGACTTACATCTTGCATGTGGAAAAAAAAAATGATGAAAATGATGTATATGTAACTATAGGTTTCTGCACTCTTGCTGATGAAATGCAGTTAGACTCAAGGCCACTAGGTGTCACTATAACAATACAGTATGCGACTTCAAACCTGCATGTAGCCCACAGACGTACTACAACATCCAGATACATAGAAGTATTTCATGACATTTCATTTTCTCCAGGGGTTTGAAATCACACCATAGCTATAACTCTTTCCTGTTTGCGATCTTTTTTTTTTCCCTTATGACTGTTTTAAGAAGACTGGAAAGTATCTCTTGCGAAAACACATATATATATATATATATATATATATATAAATAAAATAGATTTTTTGCTATGATCTTTCATCTGACGTTTCTGTAAAGATATATATGTATGAACGGCACACAGTACATTTGTTCTGATTGATGGAGAAAACCTGCATGGTCTTCATTGTTACATACTCTTCTCTGATAAACAGGTACATGCCAACACATTTTCCTTAGCTCAAATTTTATTTTTTTGATCATTAAATACAAAGTTGAATGCATTTAAATGTATTTCATAAATGAACCCACCTAATGATCCATTCATATGATGGGGTTCCATTGCACCCATTCCTCCCATTGGGCCATCAGGACCAGGACCCATTGGAAACTGGAAAAAAACCCGAAACACTGGTCATAAACAAGTATGAGAACATCACACACCTATAGTATCCACACAGTTTCTCGCAATGGGGACGTGAAACAGGATAATGCAAAAACTGAAGCTGAAGACCAAAACGTATGTCAGTATGAACAATTTTGGCCATGACTGTACAGTTCTAAGAATATGCCTAATTGCAATATATTATTATAATATCATTACTACAGTATATTGAATCATTTATTCACAATAATAATGTAATCCATAGTAATACTTTGATATGATCCCTCTTGTAGGAACCCAAAGATCTGTTGCCTTTGGTGTTCAGCTACTATGATGATGATGGTAATACACAAGAGCAGAGATCTGACACATTCACATCAACAGTCCCGCAGCAAGAATACAAGAATAGTCTGCGATGAAATAGTCCTGCGTGAATTTATACATCCAACTGTTCACTTCACTTACACCTGGCCTGCTCCCGCCAGGTCCTATTGGGTTCATCATTGTGTACATGTTCTCACTGGAGTTTGTGGAGTCTACAAAAAAAAAAAAAACACGCCGGAATAAAAAGCAAAATCCATTACATGGTTTCCATTGTACAGTTACACAAATTTCTAATCCACTTTGTATTCGACGACAAAGCAGATCTCTTGAAAATGGGGTACACAATTGAAGGAAGTAGCAAAACCTTTCATTATACAATGAATAAACTTTATGAAACAAGAAGAAAATTCTTACCCACTCCGTTGTGATGAATAAGATAATAAAATAATCTTTGCTTATACTAATTAATATCATTAATAAATAATTCTCAGGGTTTAGGTGGTTACTATACATAAATAGAGATATATACAGTAGAATGCAAAAGTTTAGGCACCCCTGGTCAAAATTACTGTTATTGTGAACAGTTAAGCAAGTTGAAGATAAAATGATCTCTAAAAGGCATAAAGTTAAAGATGACACATTTGTTTTGTATTTTAGGCTAGAAAGTAATACACATTGTCATTTTTTCACATTTTAAAAACTATAAAAAGAAAAATGGTCTGATGCTAAAGTTTGGGCACCTTTGGAGATTTGTGTGCTCAGATAACTTTGACCAAGGTTTCAGACCTTAATTAGCCTGTAAGGGATATGGCTTGTTCACCCTCAATGTTAGGAAAAGCCAGCTGATGCAGATTCCACAGGTTTAGAAACACATAGCCTCCTCTAACCTTGTGCGAAAAAACAGCCACCATGGGTTCTTTTAAGCAGCTGCCTAGCACTCTGAAAATGAAAATGGTGGAGGCCCACAAAGCAGGAGAAGGCTATAAGAAGATAGCAAAGCATTTTCAAGTTGTCCTTTCCTCAATTCAATATGTAATTCAGAAATAGCAGTTTACAGGAACAGTGGAGGTCAAGATAAGGTCTGGAAGGCCAAGCAAAATTTCAGAGAGAGCTGCTTGTAGGATTGGTAGAAAGGCATATCAGAAGCCCCACTTGACTGCAAAAGACCTTCAGAAAGATTTAGCAGATTCTGGAGTTGTGGTAATTGTTCTACTGTTCAGAGACACCTTATCAAATATGGCCTTCATGGAAGAGTGTTATGAATGAGTCACCGAAGGAGGAAAAAACAAAAATGCAAGCTAAGTCCAGAAAACCGGAGAGGTTGGTAGCTAGCGGATTGCAGACCCCTGATCCTATTCACAACAACTAACAGTAGCATTGGAGCGTGCCTACGGTGGTCCTAGACGCCTCATCATGGCCGGAGAACTAAATAAGCCTAAAGAAAGAAAGGGGAAATCTAAACTGCCCCAGAGCAGACCCCAAAGCAATAGACAGCCCCCAACATGTATTGTCGGTGAAAACAGATGAAAACACAAACACAGACAGAAAGACAGGCAGAGCAAACGATGGGGCCCAACTAACTAGATAGGAAAGGACAGAAAAGATGCTGGCTGCAATCCGCAAAAACCCTACCAAAAATATCCCAACACGTCTGATAGGAAAAACGGCCCTGAAGTCACTAGACTTCAAAATCCCTATATCAGCACTCCGATATATTCTGAAGACAGAGCAAAAGAGATTTAACCGATCAGGGACAAAAATGGAAATTCAGCAAAGCCCCAGCCGGGGCTGGCTGAACACAAAACTAAGCAAATCAGACAAAATCTCATGGAACAATAACAGAGCAAAACCTAGCTTTAGAAGACAGGAACTGAACTGGAGGCCAGAGCTCAGAGCAGAGAAATCACCAGCAACCCTACAGGGCGTCGGCTGCCTTATATCCACTCAGAGATTCCGGATGTCCAATCGCAATCCACCTGTTCAGGTGACAGGTCTCTCCCATCCAAATCAGTTTCACGACCTCCCTTCACCAGCAGAGAGAGTTCATCGGACATCAAAGGTGAACGAGAAAATGAGCTCACAACAGAAGAGTCATCAGAAGAAAACCTCTCCTGCACCCTCACCATAAAATTTAGCATCAGAGATATGCAAAAAAACATCTAAACAAGCCCAATGCATTTTAGAAACAAGTCCTGTAAATCATTGAAGTTAAAATAAAACTCTTTGGTCGCAATGATCAAAGGTATGTGCAGAGAAAAAATTGCATAGAATTTCAGGAAAAGAACATTTCTCCAACCATTAAGCATGGGGATGGATCAATCATGCTTTGGAGTTGTGTTGCAGACAATGGCACAGGGAACATTTCACAGGTAGAGGGAAGAATGGAGTCAATGAAATTTCAACAAATTCTTGATGCAAACATAACACCATGTGTAAAAAAGCTGAATTTGAAAACAGGATGGCTTCTACAAATGGATAATGATCACACACATCAAAATCCACAATAGACTACCTCAAAAGGCGATAGCTAGAGGTTTTTCAATGGCCCTCACAGTCCCCCGATTCGATCATCATTGAAAATCTGTGGCTAGCCCTCAAAATAGCAGTGCATGCAAGACGACCCAGGAATCTCACAGAAATGGAAGAATTTTCCAAGGAAGAATGGATGAAAATCCATCAAACAAGAATTGAAAGACTCTTGGCTGGCTACTAAAAGTGTTTACAAGCTGTGATATTTTTAAAAGGGAGTGCTACTAGGTACTAACTATGCAGGGTGCCCAAACTTTTGCATTGGCCTATTTTCCTTATTGTAATTTTTAAAATGTAAAAAATGACAATATATAATTTTTTTGGCCTAAAATACAGAGAAAATGTGTCATCTTTAACTTTAGCCTTTTTAGAGATCATTCCATCTTCAACGTGCTTAATTGGTCACAATAACAGTAATTTTGACCAGGGGTGCCCAAACTTTTAAATGCCACTGTATTTCATGCGTAATGACCCAAAGGGGGCCATTACAAATGTTTCTGCATTCATAGGAGCCTGTGGAATAATTCATGCTTCAATGTATTGCTTAATGTCATTCTGTTAGATTTAATGTAAGTTATTGCTCTGTAATACCACTGGAGACCAGTAGGTGGTGTTATAAGGTTTGGCGAGGGACTGTATTGGAGGATGTCTGACCAACAACCTCTATAGGCTGGTCAATACGTTGACCAGAGAGAGTGGCCAGTTGGAGGGAGTAGGGCCCGACTAGAGGTGAGTAGTAGGTTACAAGGGTGGCTAGGATTGAGTACCTTGCCAGGAAGCCTTTTCAGAGCCCTGACAACCAAGAGCTGACAGCAGAAGAAATATAAATGCACATGCCTGCATTATTCAGAGAATCTAAATAGAGACACCAAACAGGTCTGGACACTGGCGAGTGGCACTCAGCATCCTGCCCGCTATAGTAGTAGTCCAAGAGACCGAGGGTATAACACGAAAAACCCTAAAGCTTCAGAGCCCATCGTAGAAAGGCCAAACCTCAGAGATTTGCCAGAGTATCAGTCATGTTGCCATCTAAATGCTGAAGAAACTGTGAATCACTGATCTGTTATCCAGTAAAATGCTTAAACTGTTCATAACAAGGTCTGGTCTGCCTTTTTCCTACCTCTAAATGATCTAGATGCACCCTTGGAACAGGTCTGGAGCACGAGGAACCAGGTAGGAGCACCATGATACCCCAAACTGCACACCACAGAATAGCCATACACCTGCTTGGCACCTACGTCTGGGTCTAATAGTGCCTCCTGGCTCTACTACTTGGGTGTGGCACATGGAGATATCCATTTTCACCAAAATTACCTGTTTATAACGAATTTATGCACAGAAATTTCTGCAATGAATTTTCTGTTTGAGAATTCATCCTAATAAATATGTATTATATAAGGAACCCATCAGACATATAACGCTCTCACTGTGTTGTGTAGTTCCATGGATTATACACATGACCAAGTACTAAAAAATCATCAAGATAAAAACTGCTGAGAAAACTTCCCGTTGTCTTTTATGACGTCCAGGACTGACTTTCCATTCCTTTTTGCTCCTGTTCTTTGTCCTTGGTGACCTTATTTCTCCAGACACATCCCAAAAGCAGATGGGAGAAGTCAATTCCTGGCCAAATGATCAACTATGAGGCCATGGATATGTTTTGGGAGGACAAGCCTTGTTGTCTGTAGTACGACTGTTCGGATTAGGCTTTGTCAGGAGAACATTTGTTGGCGGTGTTCTCTGAGTTTTGTGCACCTGAACAATCTGCTCTTGTACCACTTGTTATTCTATCATATTTTTTTCTACAGAAACATAAGTGTTGGTTAAGTGCTAAGCTGCTCTGTGCAAAATAATGCTGAAAACAGTAGTAAATTAATTACAATCATAAAAATACTGGTGGAGAACTTGGACACAATTCTCTTTTGGGAGGTCAACATCTGTTTTACCTCTGAACTGGAAAACAGACAGGCTAGACCTATGCTTCTTGGCTGATATGGAAAGTACTTCTGAACTGTGTAACATATACTAAACAAAGCAAATAATGTCAAAAACCATAATGACATACAGCTCTAGAGTATTGACTGTATGCTGCAAGGCCCAACACAACATCTTTCTTTTTTGTAGCATTCTGTAGCATTGTCATCCATATGAAACACAATAGTCCATGTAAAAGAAATAACATGGCACAATGATAAAAAGTGTACATATATAAAGTTTACCTCCGGGACTGGGCATTATAGGTGTGCCAGGTGGGCCCCCGCCACCCGGAGGACCCTAAATTAACATATAAACATAAGAACTGTTATTAATATGAGCAAGATGAATAAATCTATAAAGATCTAAAATTTTTCTCAAATTATGTCAACTTGAAAAACTGCAATGCTGGTACAGTGGCAAGAAGCTTGTATAACACCACCCCAATGGAACCAATATGGCCTCATTAACAAAAGTGTCAAATTGAAAAATAAAAACATAAAAAGTGAACAAACAAAAAAACCCAAACAATTAAAATCTCTCACCACGTAGTTTCCTGGTGAAGATGATGAATATGCTATCTGAATATGAAGAAAAGTAGAACTAGTGAGACGTAAAGTACACTAACAATACGATTCCTGCAACTGTGACACGAGTTTTAAAATGACAAAGCATAAGGGAGAACTCTACCCTTCAATGACATTTTACATCTTGGCACAATACAAAGAATACAGCTATTATGTTAAGCCTGACAGCAAAATTTTCATAAATTTTGAAAGCAGCCATGTGTATATTTAACACAGTGGTGTAACACTAATAGCGGGAGACCACATGGTCACTATGGGACCCATGATTTGGGGTGGGAGGGGGTCTTGATCTAGAACACTCCCACCACTTAATGTCTCAATTTCAACAGTACCTGCATCCTCACTTATAGGAGTGGAGGGAGAACTGTGGGGACATCATATTCTGGGAGAATCACTATGGGGGGGTCTAATAATGTATGTGAAGGCCTCAAAATATGTGTGTATAGGGGAACTGTGGAGACATCATACAGTGTCAGGCAGAACTGTAGGGCATCCTGGTATGCTGAGGCCACTATGGGAACATCATACTTTTTGAGGGGCACTGTGGCAACATCTTACTGTATTGGGGTTACAGTGGGGTATCATCGGGTATCATACTGTGTGATTTTTGGGGTCATCATACTCTATGGGGGACATGAAAGGTTGAAAGGTGTATTGTAGTGGCTGAAAACACTAAGATTCTTCAATAGGGCCAAGCTATTGTTTAAATGCCACAATACATGTTCCTCCCCCTTTCTTTAAGTTTGGGAGGTATGGACTTCTAGGACTGTGCCCTGATTGTACACTTCCCAAAATATATATCACCAGAACTATGGACAGACAATGAGTTGGCATTGTTACAACAGTTCCACTGTGAATTATGAATCTCGAAGACATTTCTGAAGTATAATACTGTCTGTAACAGAGGATTAATGATAAGTAATGCTACGTGTTTACAAAGTTATTCATCCTCTTATAAGTTAATGATAAATTGTTCTTCAAAAGTGGATATACCTATTAGGCTGGGTTCACATCAGCTTTCAGCCACACGTCAGCAGCTCATTTGGGGTCTCTATCTGAAGCCCTCAAAAACAGGATTCAGCCACATCCTTCGACGGGGCCATTTACTTTAATGAAGCAGATGGTGTCACTTTGCGTTCCGTATGACCTTATTTTTGTCAGAGTCTGCCTTTTTTCAGGGGAGCACAAAAATGCAGTTGACCACATTTTTGTGCCCGCCTGAAAAAGACAAAAACTGACAAAAATAAGGCCAGACATAGTACATATTGACTCATTAAAGTCAACAGCCCTTTTCGAAGGATATGCTTCAATCTTGTTTTTGAGGGCTTCAGATGGAGGCCCAGACGGAGCCACTGACATGTGGCTAACACATGATGTGAACCTAGCCTCATTTATTTCATGTGTTTTTTTTATCTACTTAATCAAACAAAACTTTTAGAATTGACTATATGGGAAAGAAACTAATCTACTGAGATAACATCTGCCATTTTAGTGCATAAGAAAAAGAATAAATGATATAGACTACTGTAAACATTTCTATATGAACTGTAAGTTGTAATTTAAGCTCAGTCACAAAATTCAAGTGGACATTTTGTTGCCTCATCTTGGCTCTTTATTCGACCACCTTTGTTTTCATAGTGAGCTAGCTGAAATGTGATTTAGGATTGTTTCAATAGTCTCAATTGCTTACCGAATTAGCATTAGGGTTTGGCCAAGGACCTCGTCCTCCTGGGCCCCTATAAAAAAACATGAATCATTTTTTGAGATAAAGAAAGGTAACACATCTCACAACATAAAACCAATGAAACCAAATGTGAATGTGCCTACATGTTCATTCCAGGCATTCCAGGTCCACCTAATGAATTCGGAGGAGGTCTCATTCCACTGCCGTAATTCTAGGAGACGAAGAATCGATTTGTAAAGAGGAAAATAATCTTTATTTAGTAGTAGCAAGCAGAGAATGTTATAATATCATATTTCAAAACAAGGGTTACACTAATAAGATTACCTGAGGTCCCATGCCTGCCATGCCTCGTGGTGGGTTCATTCTTTGCATGGGTCCTCCCATGTTTGGATGACCTAGAAAAGAATCAATGATCAAAAAAATGAAACCATTATGTGGCATTTATACATACCTATATACATGGGAAATGTATTGAAATCATATAAACCATTCAATTAAATGCCTTAAATATTTAATTAACTTATTTAGCTCATGTTTTGAGGAAGGTACAGATATTATATAGAAATATATGAAATGATAAAAATATATAACCCAAAATGTAATCCATACAAAAAAGAATACTAATCATAATAATACAGGTAAGGCTGCTTTTACAGTTACCGTGTTTTAGCGAGTCGATTTTGCGGCCCCAATAGATTTCTATGGGGCCGCAAAATTGTCCCACAAAAATTCCACGGTGCGCCGTGTGCCATACGGCCGTGAGGGCCGTTTTTGCGGCCTTGATAAAAGATCGAACTTGCTCGATCTTTTATAAGGTGTACGGCCACGGCCCCCATTGTAAATCAATGCGGCCGCAAAAACAAAGGGAATTTTGTTTTTGCGGTGCACCATGACTTCCGGTTTGGCGGAACGCAGTTTTTCTTTTCCAATACTATTTCCATAGTATTGGAAAAATGAAAGACATCGATCCGCAAGCTTTTTTGCGGTCCGTTATTGTGGCAGACCGTAAAAAATGGGGTGATATGGCTCGCAATAACGGGCCGCAAAAAAAGCGGTAAGTGTAAAAGTAGCCTAACAAAACACAAAAAGTAAAAACTCATTAAGATTGATTCAAATTATGTAAATAAAGCAATGGCAGGTATACCTTTTTTCTACTTTACAGGAGAGACAAAAAAACAAATCTATACTGCACAGTATATTTAGTTTTTTACAAGTTAGTTGAATCAATGGATGACAAGCCTTTACAGTGACATAAGTCGTAGCCTTTTCTTGGAGGTATACTTTGGAAAATCTGCCTGATGTATACCTTTGAGTCAGTCTTTAGCAAGCCTACATACAGTAGGTGAAGGAAGACAGCAGCTTATGGAGATTTGAACCTAGTATAACGTTTATATGGAAAAAGTAAACCCAAAGGGAAATAAAAAGAAATCAGCTCAAAACTATACATAAAAAATTGAACTCAATGGAAGATACCAAAATAGGACCACCGGCTCTTGGCTGTGTGGAGCTGGTCAGTTCTTTGTGGGGTCATAACTCTTACATTACGCAACAGTAATATACACTCTATCAGTTATGTAATCAACCCATTATTATGCCATCTGAAGTAATCTAGTGCACGTTCTATGAATACAAATCAGGCGTATGTGGGCGGATTATTGGCGCATAAAGTCTACAGCGTTTTACAGTAACAGGAAAGTGGAAGCGTTTCAACTCTCTCTCATCCACATTCTGGGGGTTTGTTTCTTTTCGTTATTTTTAAGTTCACGGAAAGTGTTTTATGCTGCGTTTTTTGGCAGCATGTCAACATCTGCTTTAGAAACGCACCTTTTTGTTATGAAGTTTACTCATTTATTCCAACAGGTACCCTGTATCCACAGGTTAAATGGCCGGCTTGGCATTGTTTTATTTGCACTGTTTCAGTAACAAACATGCATGAATAAGTACAGCAAATAGATGCAAACTTAAGATTTAGAAATACTGCAAATTTCAGAGATCCATGTCCATAAAGTGTACCACATCTGCAACACGTGAACATGGCCTTTATATAAATATATTACGAGGCCCAAAAATCCAGAGAGCTGCAACATTTTCCCAGGGTTGCCATTTGGGCTCATGCACACTGACCAAGCCGGGAACACAGAGTTGGTGTGACGGTGCACGTAGGCAATCATAAACCATGTGTGCTAACGTACAATTTGCTGTTACCCCGCGGGAGAACACCTCAATTCATATAGCATGTCATAGCGAATACATAGTATCATCTTCTTAGAATGACTTTGTCCCTTGCAGCCAATTAAAGCATACATTATGGGGATTTCTGCTCAGAGCGAAAGTCTATCTGCAGTAATAGTAAAGCCACCAATCGGCTTTCAAGATTGAGTAGTTAATGATAAATCTGCTGGCACTAAATTGTGAGTTACTAGGGCAGTTAACAGGGAGAAGATTGGCAGTAGGACAAATGGTCACAGCATACAGAAAAGAGCAAGATACGTGGTGTCTCTAGCAATGCAACAAGAGAATACCCTGATCTATCATGGCTCTGGATCTTGATAGAACCTTGCACATATTACATATTAAGGCTGGTTTCACATTAGCGTTTTTTAGCGCAGCGCATCGTGCGCGTCCATGCGCATGCATCATGCGCCCCATGTTTAACATGGGGGCGCATGGTTTAGCGTTTGCACGCGTTTGTATGCGTTTTCGTGCGCATGCATTTTTTTGTAGTGTGCGCCTAGGCGCGCCGGACGCAACCTGTTGCATTTTTGGTCTGTCCAACCTGTGTAAAAAAAACGCATGCGCACGCTTGCGCATGGAATGCTCCAAAAAAAAATCACATTACAGTCTATGGGAATGCAGGCGTGCGCATGGATTTGCGCACGCCTGCATTTACAATCGCATGCGTTTTAAGAGATAACATGGCTAGAAACTGGTTAAAACGCATGCGCCTAAAAAAGAAAACACATGCAAAACGCATGATGCATTTTTTGCATGCGTTTCTATTGCGCACGAAGCGCAGTGCTAAAAAACGCTAATGTGAAAGTAGCCTAAATCAGAAGAAATATGGAGGAAGAGTAGCGCTGGAGCACAGTAGTGAAAATGAGCTACTACCCTCACTTTTGACCTGTGATATCGTTAAGTGTCTCCCTAGAAGCTATAATGGTGCCATAAAAAACAATGCAATACCATATAGAGACATGGCTAAAAGTGTTGGCACCTTTAAAATTGTTCCAGAAAATGAAGTATTTCTCCTAGAAAATCATTGCAATTAATCATGTTTTGTTATACACATGTTAATTTCCTTTGTGTGTATTGGAACAACACATAAAAAAACAGAGGGAAAAAAAAAACAAATTGGACATAATTTCACACAAAACCACCAAAAACAGACAGGCAAAATTGTTG
Organism: Dendrobates tinctorius; assembly: GCF_039654945.1. Taxonomy (NCBI): domain Eukaryota; kingdom Metazoa; phylum Chordata; class Amphibia; order Anura; family Dendrobatidae; genus Dendrobates; species Dendrobates tinctorius. Next base: position 110,591,867 of record NW_027361679.1, on the reverse strand, counting down.
GCACCTTTCCAAAATTGTAGGTAAACAACTTTGTTACAAGCATATGATGCTTGTCCAAACTCACCTGTGGCAAGTAACAGGTGTAGGCAATATGGAAATCACACCTGAAACCAGATAAAAACTGGAAAAGTTGACTCAGTCTTAGCATAGAGAACTTGAGAACCAAAATTGTTGAACAATGTCAACAATCTCAAGGTTTAAAGACCATCTCCAGAACTCATGATGTGCCTCTTTCCACTGTGCGTAACATAATTAAGACGTTTACAACCCATGCTACTCTCCCTGGCCGTGGACGGTAGAGAAAAATTGATGAGAGGTTGCAACGTCTGAATGATCGATAATCAACCCCAAATTCCAAAGAAATTCAAGCTGTCCTGCAGGCTCAGGGGGCATCAGTGTCAGAGTGAACTATCCATTGACATGTGAATGAAATTAAATGCTATGACAGGAGACCCAGGAGGACTCCACTACTGACACAGAGACATAAAAAAGCTAGACTGCAGTTTGCCAAAATGTACATGAGTAAGCCAAAATCCTTCTGGGAAAGCTTCTAGTGGAGAGATGAGACCAAGATAGAGCTTTTTGGTACAGCGCATCATTTTACTGTTTACCGAAAATGGAATGAGGACTACAAAGAAAAGAACACAATACCTACAGTCAAATATGGCGGAGACTCAATTATGTTTTGGGGTTGTTTTACTGCCTCTGGCATGGGTGCTTTGACTGTGTGCAAGGCTTCTTGAAATCTGAAAATTACCAAAGGATTTTGGGTCTCAATGTCAGAAAGCTGGTTTTGCGTCCTAGGTCACAGCTTTTCCAGCCTGACAGTGAACCCAATCATACTTCAAGAAGATACGGATAGAAACAAAGGGCTGGTGAGTTCTGAAGTGGCCAGCAATGAGTCCGGATCTAAATCCCACTGAACACCTGTGGAGAGATCTTAAAATTGTTGTTGGGAGAAGGCACCCTTCTAATATGAGAGACTTGGTGCAGTTTACAAAAGAAAAGTTGAGAGGTATAAGAAGCTTGTTGATGGTTTTAGGAAGTGACTGGTTGCAGATATTTATTCCAAAGGGTGTGCAACCAAATATTAAGCTGAGTTTGCTAACAATTTTGTCCAGACCATTTTGGGGGTTTGTGTAAAATCTGTCCAATTTCTCCTTTTTTCTCTGTTTTTTGTATGGTTCCAATACATGCAAAGGAAATAAACATGTTTATAACAAAACATGTGCAATTGCAGTCATTTTCTGAGAGAAATGCTTCCTTTTCTGGAACAATTTCAAGGGTGCCAAGTGAAAATCTCATGATAATCTTTGATTATATATGTAATGCACTGATACAAAAAAATTGCATTTCTCAATGTCAGATACCTGATGTCAGGCAAACTAGGTTCCCACCAGTTATACTGGGATGGGTCTAAGATGTGTCACAGACAGAACCCCTAGAACAACACTATATGTAAGTGAGACCCTTCTCATGTTCCTAGTAGTGTATTCATTATACTTACTCTACACATGGAAGCTGGCCAAACCTCAGCAGTAGTTGAAGCCATTAGAGCAGGTAGAAAAGGGCACATTATGTGGTCTAAACGGCTGTGAATTTCCATTGCTGGTGCCAGCTGCTGAGCAGTGCCTCACAGGAGAGGTAATGGGACGCCGGCTCCTCCTGCTACCTTTTCCCAAGCAAAGTTAAAGTCACCATATGGTGTTAAAGCAGCGTTCAGTGATTCTAATTCATGTACTTAGAATACACTACACAAGTGCCCCTTAATGGCAGAGAAGGCCTGTCTGGGGAGTGCTCAGGGAGAAGCCTTCTCTGCTTTGAAAGGCTGCTGTAAAATGCAGCCCTGGGCTTGGTGGCAGCATAATTATTTTTGCACTTTGTCCTTTTGTGTGTCCAGCACTAATGAGCCACTGGCGGGAGAGGAAATATGAATCGTAATGCAGAGTGGAACATTAGAGCATTGTCACAGGTTCTCCTTGGATGTCGAAGTAAGGTCCATATGAGGAAAGATCTTAAGCATGAATGATGCCTTGTGGCATAATCTCCCAACACGTAGCAACATAGGTATTAAGCACACACATACATGTGCCTATAGATACATAGATATTGTATATACAGTGGGGCAAAAAAGTATTTAGTCAGTCAGCAATAGTGCAAGTTCCACCACTTAAAAAGATGAGAGGCGTCTGTAATTTACATCATAGGTAGACCTCAACTATGGGAGACAAACTGAGAAAAAAAAATCCAGAAAATCACATTGTCTGTTTTTTTTTCATTTTATTTGCATATTAAGGTGGAAAATAAGTATTTGGTCAGAAACAAAATTTCATCTCAATACTTTGTGATATATCCTTTGTTGGCAATGACAGAGGTCAAACGTTTTCTGTAAGTCTTCACAAGGTTGCCACACACTGTTGTTGGTATGTTGGCCCATTCCTCCATGCAGATCTTCTCTAGAGCAGTGATGTTTTTGGCTTTTCGCTTGGCAACACGGACTTTCAACTCCCTCCAAAGGTTTTCTATAGGGTTGAGATCTGGCGACTGGCTAGGCCACTCCAGGACCTTGAAATGCTTCTTACAAAACCACTCCTTCGTTGCCCTGGCGGTGTGCTTTGGATCATTGTCATGTTGAAAGACCCAGCCACGTTTCATCTTCAATGCCCTTGCTGATGGAAGGAGGTTTGCACTCAAAATCTCACGATACATGGCCCCATTCATTCTTTCATGTACCCGGATCAGTCGTCCTGGCCCCTTTGCGGAGAAACAGCCCCAAAGCATGATGTTTCCACCACCATGCTTTACAGTAGGTATGGTGTTTGATGGATGCAACTCCGTATTCTTTTTCCTCCAAACACGACAAGTTGTGTTTCTACCAAACAGTTCCAGTTTGGTTTCATCAGACCATAGGACATTCTCCCAAAACTCCTCTGGATCATCCAAATGCTCTCTAGCAAACTTCAGATGGGCCCAGACATGTACAGGCTTAAGAAGTGGGACACGTCTGGCACTGCAGGATCTGAGTCCATGGTGGCGTAGTGTGTTACTTATGGTAGGCCTTGTTACATTGGTCCCAGCTCTCTGCAGTTCATTCACTAGGTCCCCCCGCGTGGTTCTGGGATTTTTGCTCACCGTTCTTGTGATCATTCTGACCCCACGGGGTGGGATTTTGCGTGGAGCTCCAGATCGAGGGAGATTATCAGTGGTCTTGTATGTCTTCCATTTTCTAATTATTGCTCCCACAGTTGATTTCTTCACTCCAAGCTGGTTGGCTATTGCAGATTCAGTCTTCCCAGCCTGGTGCAGGGCTACAATTTTGTTTCTGGTGTCCTTTGACAGCTCTTTGGTTTTCACCATAGTGGAGTTTGGAGTCAGACTGTTTGAGGGTGTGCACAGGTGTCTTTTTATACTGATAACAAGTTTAAACAGGTGCCATTACTACAGGTAATGAGTGGAGGAAAGAGGAGACTCTTAAAGAAGAAGTTACAGGTCTGTGAGAGCCAGAAATCTTGATTGCTTGTTTCTGACCAAATACTTATTTTCCACCATAATATGCAAATAAAATGAAAAAAAACAGACAATGTGATTTTCTGGATTTTTTTTTCTCAGTTTGTCTCCCATAGTTGAGGTCTACCTATGATGTAAATTACAGACGCCTCTCATCTTTTTAAGTGGTGGAACTTGCACTATTGCTGACTGACTAAATACTTTTTTGCCCCACTGTATATAAGACTCTATTAATTAAATTCATTAAATTTGGTTGCCACTTGCAGAAGCTACAAGGCCCTGCTGCTGACAACTTAACTTATAGTCAAGGCTACCCTCTCAGCACAGAATGGCTGTTCAAACCAAGTACAGGCGCTCGGTGCAGAAAGACGTGGCCAAACATTTAAGTACACCTCCCATCTCCATCCTCCCCTCTTTGATTGAGAGCTCTGGCTTCATAGGGCCACAGAAGAAAGGAGATAGATGGAAAACCAGCAGGTGGGAAGGTCTGGCCGAGCCATGGCACACTGATCCGCTTGTCCTTGGTTTGAACAGTCATTCTATGCTGACGGAGTCCATTCAAGGGAATGTTCATAACATAAATAACAAAAAGCAAACGCAGTCATGAATGACATTTAGGATTCATTTCCATTTGGCGGTCATGGTGAGGCAGTGAAGTATACTTTTGATGCCCTGCAAGAACTATAGCAAGGACATATAAAGGAATATTTTCCTAGAACTTTGACATGAAAATGTTTCTACTAAAAACCACAGCTACTAGGACCACTATTACTACACTGCCAATTATTTGTGTTATATATCTTTAATAGTGACCCCAGGCCTCAGGGATTCGGTCCAGATATTATCTTTTTAAAATCCTGTAGTGCCCGAGGGATCAAATACTTATTTCTCACTGCAAAATGCAAATAAATGTATATAACTTATAAAATGTGATTTTCTGGATTTTATTTTTGATATTCTATGTCTCAATCTTAAAATTAAGCTACTCTTAAAATTATAAAATTATAGACTGTTCATGGCTTTGTCTGTAGGCAAACTTACAAAATCAGCAAGGGATCAAATACTTATTTCCTTCACTGTGTATGTACATAAGTTAATAAACCCGATCAGTAAACACCATAATGACTAAAAAAAAAAAAAAAAGTCAGAAATGTGTTTTTGGATAGCCACAACTCTGTGAAAAATGCAACAAGAAGCAATCAACATGTTATATCTACTCCAAAATGGTATAAAAAAAAAAACAGCTTGCTTGGCAAAAAAAGCCCTAAAACAGCTCCCTCAACCAAAAATAAAAGCTAAACAGATTACAGAAAATGGCTGTACAAGCAACATTTTTGGGTGGAATTTCCAAACTATTTTCACTATTTAAAAAATAAATAAAAAAACAGAAAAACTATAAAGGTTTGGGATCACTGTAATCATACTCACCTGTGTAGAATCATGTTCTTGAATTATTTCTACCAATCAATGAAAACCGTAAAAACAAAACCAAAAAAACAATTGGAGAATAGATTTTCTAGCTCAATTTCACTACACTTGGAAGTTCCCCCCCCCATTCTCTAGAACATCAAATTGCCACTCAAAACTACAAGTCATCCCTCAAAATACAAGCTCTCATGTCTCTATGTTGAAGGAAAAATCAAAAGGTTTCGGCTCTTGGAAGAAAAGGGAGGAAAAGCTTAAAACTTAAAAACGCAAAATCACTTGTGAACAAGAAGGGGTTAAAGAAAAGTGCATTATGACTGGATCAGCTATGTTTATGAGCACAGGTAAGAAAAAAAAGAAACAATATTCTATATACACATATATGTCAATGTACCTTGTGGTCGTGTGGGGTCCATGGAATTTGGCAATAGGGGCTGTGAACCTGGGACTCCTACAGGGGGCTATAAACCAAAAAATCATATATTACCATTTATTTTTAATAAACTTTCAATGTAAACATCTTAAATCTAAAAAGCAATGAACACAGCCATTTTTCTCAAAGTTTCCTTAGACTATGACTGGAAGGGATTGTTTTTGTATACCACCTCTCACCTTTATTGTCAGGAGCGTTTGTCTCAGCAAACACCATAGGAAAAAGATAGTAGAAAACTAAAGTTCTAACACGTTGAAACTGGGATGAATGATACATGGGGTATAAAATTGGAGAAACCAGAAAGACCTGCTCCAGCTTATTTAGCAAACTTTCCGTTAGTTGAATGAACGTGGAGCATGGATAAATAGGCCACCAATCTGAGGTCAAAGTAATGTCGTTTTAGACTCCATGTGTCTTGTATAAATTAGGGCTAGCATCATTTTACTGTATGGAATAGCATAGCACACCTCCATACTTCCATACAAAGATATCTAGAAGCAAGAATATAACCCCATGGTGTGAGCTTATGGGAGTTGGATGCCGGTAAGCTGTAATATTAAAATCAATGAGTGTGATATGAAAAAAGCCGAAACCATTTTAATTGTTCTGAACAAACCTGATTTGGCATTCTTAGGGAAGGTCGAGGGCCACCAGGATACCGAGGTGACATAAATGGCTGCAAAATAAAAGGAAATATGGTTAATTGGGATATGTAGGTTATGTTTGAGAGTTATGCATATAATATGCTAACATAAAATTACCTATTGTTTAAATTTTTTTTGGTACATGTATTTTTTAGAACACCACACACATATATATGTGTGTGTGTGCTCTCTAAAAAATATCTGTATATATATATATATATATATGTATATATATATATGTTATACAGCTGGTGAAATATTGAACACATCACCTATTTTCTAAGTAACTATATTTCTAAAGGTGCTATTAACATAAAATTCTCACCATATGTCTGTAACAACCCATCTAATCCACACAGGCAAAGAAATCAAACCGGAGATATCCAGAAATTAAGTTATGTATAATAATGAGAAATGACACCGGGGAAAAAGTATTGAACATGCTTACTGAAATGTACCGTAATTAACACTTCGTACAAAAGCCTTTGTTGGTGATGACAGCTTCAAGACGCCTCCTGTATTGAAAAACAAGTCACATGCATTGCTCAGGTGTGATTTTGGTCCAATCTTCTACACAGTCTTCAAATACTGAAGTTTCTGTGGGCTCCTTCTATGAACTTCCATAAATTTTCTATTGGATTCAGGTCAGGTGATTGGTTGGGCCATTCTTACAGCTCTATTTTCTTTCTCTGAAAACATTTGAGAGTTTCTTTGCCTGTGTGTTCAGGATCATTGTCTTGCTGAAATGTCTACCTTCGTTTCATCTTCAACATCCTGGTAAATGGAAGATGATTTTTATAAAGATGGTTCTGGTGCAATTCTTTTCACTCCTTTGTCTGAAATCTTGTGCGGATCACCTGGTAGTGGCTGGTTTACGGTGAAATCATTTTATTTTCACTTCCTGATTATGGCCCCAATAGTGTTCCCTGGAATTTTCAGCAGTCTAGAAATTTTTCTGTAACCAATGCCATCAGTACATTTTGCAACATTAAGGTCGCAAAGGTCTTGAGACAGATCATTGGTTTTACCCATCATCAGATTTTTCTTTTGTGGCACCTTGGTTATGAGGCACCTGGTCTCATGACTTTCCATGATATTTTGCACCTCTCTTTCTTCATGTTCAATACTTTTTCCCTGCTTCATTTCTCATATTACACATAATTTAAATTATGGACATCTATGGTTTGATTTCTTTGCCTGAGTGGATTGAATGAGTTGTCACTGATATTTGGTAAGGTTCATGTCAAGAGCACATTCAGAAATCTTTTTACTGAGAAAATTGGTGACTTGTTCAATACTTATTTCACTCACTGTATATGAATGGAGTTATAGAAAATTCAATTTGTGTAAAAAAAAAGTTTTTCATGCCTTCCATCATATTTATTATGTTTTTTTAGACATATTCTGCCCTTTGCCCGATAAGAGGCATGTCTTCACTGAGATGTAGCCAAATGTGTACAAATTTCTGACCAATAAAAACAACTAATAAGTAGGGTAAATACAGACTATACAGTATAAAGATGCAGAAAATTTATCAAAAATCATGAACTACTTTAAAAAATCACATACTACTGATAAATATGCACCTAACAAGGAAAATGACCAAGTCTGGATGTAATCATAATGTGATTTTTTTTTTCATCACACTTCGTTTGGGGGAGTTACCAACTAGACATGTGCCCATCATTATTCATATTTTTTGACCACCAACCATAAAAAGTAAACATTATAAGATATTATTGTATGTCTGGCTTACGACTAAGGACGGTTGCCTTTCAGAATTTGAACAACTTAACACTGCCCTGCCAAGCTTACTGGAAATAATGTGCTTCCACCAGGCAAAAATAAAACTTGCAACTTTGTCCCTTTCAGTATTAAAGTAATTGAGATCAACTCAGTTGGGAAAGACGTGTAATTAAAAATATGCTCATAGCTACCATGAAGATGGAGGGAGGAGATTGATTGCTTTGTGACCACAGCTAGATAAAGTCATAATGTTCCAGTTATTGCTGTTGAGAACGTCATTCTTTAGGCATGCCCACCCATAATTGCCCAAGTTATTATAAATAGCCCTCACTTCTATAAGCTAAAAGCCTTGGAATGAAAAGTTTGACCTTGCTTGCCATTACCTGACTATGTGGACCTATCATTGGGTTATTGGGGTTGTGCGGAGGTGGTTGTGCATGAGGTGATGGCTGAGAACCGGGAGGACCCTATAAGACACAAACAAATATGCTCATGATCATTACATGTTTAGAATAATACAGGACACACAAACAGTGAAAAAAACATGCAGTATATCTCGTTCATAAAGAGATAGCAGTTGTATACCCTGTAAAGAAGTTCTGTACTGTAATGCAAAGCAAGCATAAAAGGACTGAGCTGCCAAGGATTAATAAGGAAAATTCTATTAAAGAGTGTTTCCCACTAAAAACATTTATCATCTATCCACTAATATGTTTTAAATCACTTGGGGTCTGATCACTGACACCCCCACTGATACTGAGTGATCATGCATATGAACTACCTTTTATTCACACAGGGGACTATAAGACCCTAGTTCTCAGGATCAGTGAGATTCCCAACTGTTGGACCCACAGCGATCATACATTTATACCTATTCCATCAATAGGTTATATGTATGTAGTGAACACACCTTTAAGAAAAAAGTACAACATAGATTATGATAGGACATTGTCATAGGCAACTAACACCTCTTCCCATTGAATGATTTGGTGTTACTGTGCAAAAATCAACCTTCCTTGGTTGGGTCCTGTCCTAACACTACTTGTTTGGGGTATAGTACTTCCAAATGTGGGCTTTCTGATAATTGGTAATTTTTTCATCTTCCACTTTACTTTAAGGTCGGGTTCAGACAAGCATATGAAAAATCGTTCGATTTTCATCCAGAAAAAACAGAGGATTTGCAACCGTATGGCATCTGCGTGTCATCCAGATGTCCATTTTTTCCATCTATATGGTATTTGCTTTATACACTCATCAGAACGAGCCCCAAAGACGTGCATTTAATTCTGGCTTCATAAGGAAAAGAAAAAAAAAGCATTACATAAGTTATATAATTCTGAGCCCAAAATATTTGGGACATTAATGTGAGCGAGAAACAGCTTGTAGCTTTCTGGAGCAAGTGTAATAATGGCTACATGCACAATCTAACATTTCACTTCTCTACGAGAACACATTGTAGATACCACCACACGCTATGTCTTGTCAGGTTACTCGAAAACTACGACATACATTAGTTGTAGAATGGTAAGGTCTGAAGTCTTTAGAAATCAAGCTGTTTCTAATTGCAGGAAGAAGAGCAGCTCTGGACGAAAAACTGCTCTTCCAACAAGTGACAAACTGGGCAGAAGAGCAGGAAGTTCTGGAGAGCTGATAAAAGGTGCATCTTCTTGGGAAAAGTCACCCTTAAAATATCTGAGGAGTCTTGTTTAAAGATATCCTGGCTTTATGTTGTCCATGCCAGGTACATGATCATTCCCATCTAAATCAATCACATAACGTAAAATGTCTAGAAGCAATGAAAAGCGCTAGTGCAAGGAGATGTCATAAGCCTGGGCTTGGCTGAGGATGTGAATTAATGATTTTTCTCTAACATTGGAAGTCTGAGGTGTCACCTTAGACCCTACGCTCAGCAAGGCTTATACTCATTAATGGAGGCCATATGCTTTGCACATTACTTACACATCTGATTGTGACGCGAAATAGTGTCACCATAACTGTACTAACCATTCAGCAGCTGGAAGAACAGGTATCCATCTAACCCTACCACAAACACCTTCTCTGTCTCCATCCTCCCACTCACGGAGAGCCTCTACCAGCCCATTACTCACTTATGTGTGAAGCAGGGAAATGCAGTTGGATTGTTTTTCAGCATTCTAAAAATTTACAGAGCGATATAATAAGGCGCTGTACGTGACCGAAAAGGGAATGCATTGCTGATACACAGAATAGCATCCTGTATTAGTTTGTCCTAACCTTTGCCTACCATGGGTGATTGACAGGCCACTGTATTTTTCTGCAGTTTTGGAAAATGGTAGATTATTTTAAGTTATGCCGTGTGAATAAAAGGTGAGGGATATCAGAAATCATTGCCTTTTATGCACAAATATAATAATAGTAAATTAATTAATTAATTAAAGGGAGTTTGTCACTCTCATAACTTGATTAAAACTACTTATACAATTATATCGCGGATTTAGCCTCTATAAAATGAATCCCTGTAGTATAGTTTTTGCTTGCTTGGTTTTTCAGCAAAGGAGTTGTATGCAAAGGAAGAAGCCTCTGTGCACCCTTGGCATGGACAATGGCCCAGTGCACCATTCTGCAACTCAATTATTATGTCACGCACCACCTCTTATGTTGATTGACAGCACTCACCCAGATCGAGAACTGCCTGAAATTAAACTTTGGCACGGTGCGTGCGCACTGACACTGCAGGATCACAGCAAACGTACGTACATAAAGTCAGTGTGTGCACAATCTTATCCTTCTCTCCTGTTTGCAGCACAGGCTCGCTGCATATATTGGTATCATTGGAGCAAGCAGTAGTTACGGACAGGAGAGAGAGATGAAAGAGCTGCCTGCAATTCCTGCAGTGTCAGTGCGCATGCACAGATCCAGGGACTCAGTTTAGGCAGCACGTACGCTGGGTAAGCGAGCACTGTCAATCAACATATGAGGAGCAGCACATCATGGAGATTGTGGGGCAGAACACCACTTCTGTACAGTTGAAATTTCATCTACAAATCAATTTTTTATGTTATTAGTAAATCGCACTTCTATGACAAACTCTACATTGCAAATCCCCATTATGTGATACAAAGTACATGAAATATCACTGCAGTCCATTTTCTTTATTTCCCATTTTGAAGCACCAATCTTGTTGCTTACATACCGCTGGACAGGCCCCTGGTCCTTCCCTGGCCAGGACTGGAGGAGTTCAATGGAGTTGTGAGTGGCCGGGTGCATCAAAGATTAGTGGCTCCATTAACTTTTGCCTGGCCAGGTTTGTGCATCCGTAGGAGGATTGGGAACAAAGTCCTCCATTCTGGCAGGCACACTGCTCTTTAAATAATCACTGATCCAAAGGGAAGCTGATCACTTTTATAGACCGGAAAACCTTTTTAATAGAATTGCTCAAGTGCAATGCATTTTCTATGGTATATTGTTTGCAAAAGTTTAGAAAAAAAAAGTAGCCAATGTTATGCTGCATGGCTGACTGCTTCCCGGTCACCTGGAGTTAAGTTTCCAGAGGACTTCACCCTAAATAATCAGCAGGATCCTGAGAAGAAATCTCTACTACTGCCCAGCCCAGTCACTCCGCTAGAAGAATTTCAATGCAACTGAGTGTTCTCATCTGACATCTTGCGGCTTTTAAAACTATTTATTGCCTGAGGTGTAGGCATTTTACATCTGGTACATAAGGGGTTACCATAAAAGCATTGGCTTTGATATTTAATAATGCTTCTTCCTGCTGCCTTGCAATTATCGTCCAGGGCTAATAAGAGACATATGGCAGTCGCTGGTTTGAGTCTTTGAGTCCAATCCCGCTAGGTACCAGCCCCGCCAATCGCATTTAGGCAAAAAGAAGGGGGATAAATGAAGCAATTAATAAAATCATTTTCTATCCAGCTAAGGAGATAAATGTTTGGCATAGTCACACTGGCCATCTATATGCACTAGCTGGGTATGCAGCAATAGATGGCACTGCAGCACTTCTCTTTTCTGTAGGACAGCGCTGGAAAAAAAATCTTACTTCCACAATTCTGACAGCAACAAGTTTGTTGAGATTTAGTTCTGCTTCTTCCTTTCTTTTCTGTCTATAATACACCATCAAATAAAACATGCCATGATTTAGCCAGGTGTACAAGCCAGAGTGGCGGACCAAGGTCCAGTCCCTTCATTATAGCCCGTCCTCCCTTATACCGCCTAGGAAGAGCTATAATCACACCATGACATATAATAACTGGGAAATGTAAAAATTACAGCTGCAGAAAAGGAGTAAAACTAGGCAGTGATAAGATGTAAGATGTCAGTGTTATAAAGGCAAAGATCCACCTTTCGCGCAAGATGAACGCTATACAAGTAAAAAGTGCACAATAGCTATAGAATATGTCTATGTTCCCTAGGTCAATCAGCTACATTTTTCGCATTGTGCGGCTATATCATTCTTCTTGGAAACCAGAAACAAGCTGATCAGTTTCTTAAGGCCGGGATCACACATGCGAGAAACATGGCCGAGTCTCGCATGTTAATACCGGGCACTGCCGCCGGAACTCGGATTGGAGCGTCTGGCCGCATAGCACTACATGGAGCCGCACGCTCCGCTCCCGAGAGTCAGCAGCAGTGCCCGGTATTAACATGCGAGACTCGGCCGTATTTCTCGCATGTGTGATCCCGGCCTAATAGATTATATTGTGACTTTTTAATTACGATGACAGGCAGTGGTAATGAGACCCACAATCAGATTTAGACACTCATAGTACTAAATGGAAAAAGAAAATGAAGAGCTATGAATAGTTTACAGATGGGAACAGGGGGTGTTTTCCACAATAAAATGAACAGAATTAATAAAAACAGTAAAACAGATAAATAAGGGTGATATATATATCACAGAGATGCCATATTTTTCATTTGCTGATTGTATATTGAATGTAAATCAGAGGTCAAGACTCACTATACTCAAAGCCTATGGCGAAAAAAGCCACTAAACCAGTACAATGTACCAGTTTTTGGATCTGCACTGGTTGAAGAAAGCAGTATTATAATAAAAGAGCAGCTAATTTCATTGATAAAGATATGGAAATATTCTGAAGGTCTTCAATGCTGGAGATGAAGTAGTGATTGTGGTGGACAGAATAGAATACTTTGCGGATTTAAGCCGACCATACACATTAGAAGGCTATTGGCCTAATGGTCAGATGATTGTTTGGCCGACTGTCTCTCTCATACACAGGAGAACTCATTCATCCAAGTGCTCTGGCCTTCTCTATGAGAAAGCCATCTACAGACATTTCTGTGGGTGGCTTATCTCTGGAAGAACAAAGCAATCGGCAGTCTGAAATCTGACATGCCCAATCAACCTAAAAGCCCCGTCTCACATAGCGAGATCATTAGCGATCGCAGATTTTGTGACGCAACAGCGACTTCGCCAGCGATCTCGCTACGTGTGACACATAGCAGGGACCGGGCCCCCCGCTGCGATGTCGCTAATCGTGCTCGAATGTCCTGGGCCATTTTTTGATCGTTGGTGTCCCGTTGGCCAGCATGCATCACAGCATTTGACGGCAACGAGTTACCTCGTTGGCGACTCAGAACTCAGGGAAGCAGGCGTGAGTCGTCAGAATAGCTGCTGTGTGACAAGGTCCCAACCACCGCCGAGGTCGTTATATGGATCTCCGGATCGTTGCTGCGGCGTTGAGTAGATCTGTCTGTTTGGCAGCTTACTAGCGATCATTTAGCGACGTACCAGCGATCCTTACCGGGTCATATCGTTGTCGGGATCGCTGGTGCGTTGCTTAGTGTAACGGCAGCTTAATCATCAGCTGGCAGGGGCTGCCACAGACATTATAGTATTGGCCGAACCCATCTAGATCAGTGGCTTCAGATGACCTTGCCACGGCATTTGTCCACCATAAAGGCAGATTGCAAAAAAATAGAGTATACAATATATACCACCCGGCAGATGGGAAACAAAAAAAAACACACTTTGGGCCTCTGTCTAGTGAATTGGACCAAATTGCGGGAGATTTTCCTGACATGTTGTTCGGCTAAGTGCATGAATTCCATGTGCAGTTTGCCTTAACTCCACATTTCACATAAATAATGTTGAACATATCATTTGTGAAGCCTGTGAAAAGGGGGCCCAATATGTTGGGGGGTCATGTCTTACATTTACATGGAACATAAGATGAGCAGCAAAAGTGATTAAAATATATTTGTAGCAGAATTTGTGATAAAATCCTCATATTTTACACACAGATTTGGAATGTTTTTCACCCTATGCTTGCAAGGCATGAACCCCACAGTGGAAATCTCAAGTTTTATCGGATTTTGATGAGAACATCATCCGAGTTTCATCAGTTTTTCTTGTTTGCAAAAAAAAAACAATTCCCACCCTCAGATCAATATCACACGTTTCTGCGATTTTGCACAAACTACTATGGTAGGCAAAAAAAACCATGGACATGTGAACAGCCCCATAGGTCGTCATACGAGGGTACATTTAGAATCCATGTAAAAGATTGCGCTAATCATTTTCACTGCTTACAAATCGACTGAGTTCACACAGGCACATGAAAAAAATTTTGCGTTTTTCATCCAGAAAAAACTAACGATTTTTGATGTGCATTGTCATTCATATGGGATCTTTAGGACATCAATATTTAAAACATGATGCATGACCAAATACAGTTTCCTATGTCAATAATTCTATTGGATCCAATAAGAACGCATGCCGTACGGATAGTGTATGTATGTTATCCATTTTATTTTGAGCACCGATTGACATATAACTAAAAGACAAGTGCTTGGTTTGATTTTCTTCCAGTTTGTCCTTGTGGAAAAAAACCCTTATATGAAGTAACATACTCATTGGTCCATTTCTCACAGGAATAGAAAAACCATTGTGTGAACATATTCTTACCGAGGTGGAACATAGGAGTGTTCATTGTGAGATGTTGGAGGGGCCATACATGGTTATTGCACAGGGACCTTCTGCTGTTTGTTTCTGACCCTGATATAATGGAGCTTTCTGGCTATCTGACGTTTCGAAGAGGCTTTGATGATTGGAACATTTCTTTTGAAGGCATTAAATAATTAATTACATTTCAAAACTGTTTTTCTGCACAAAATCTTCCACCCGTTGGTAGGAGAGCCATCGCTTCACTTGCATTTCACAGAAACAGTGGCTTGTTTCCTAAAACCCTACTGCAGGCTTAGTCAGGTGTGCCCAGTTAATTATAGCAACAGTTGCAGATGGGACGCAGCATGTCTGTGTCAATGTTCATTGTAGAGGCGTGCGCTGCCACCGCCGGAGAGCCTCCACAGGAGCTACATTTCCAGCCAGAGAGACAATGACAGTCATACAACTGAGTACACAGCAAAACTCAAAGAACCAACATTGATCTCAGGATTTGATAGCCATTGCCATTCTCTGTGCTCGCCTAATGCGTGCATGCTCTTTTCTGTCACAGGCTTCAGATTTGTAACAAATAATGAGAAAATATTTTAGAAGAAGGACCCATGAGCACCTTTGTTTCCCATTGTCAAAGCCCCATGCTGCTTAAACCTCACCCGTATGGGTGGCCAACCACCCAGCATTTTTAAAAGTAATGACCACACAATCATGCAGCTACTGGGCTCCACATGCTGGCACGCTTTCAATGACATGCAGCTACTGCAGCATGGAAACCTGGCCTTATCAGTTTGTACAAAACATGAATTCCTTTAGGATTAGGATAAAAAAGGGTCTTTCATTTATTGCTATGAAATAATCATATAGGTAAGCTATGGCAATGCTCTACACATGGGGGTAAGAGACATAGGTAATCAAACGTTTTCCACTGTGGCCTCACCATATGTAGTGGAGGTCCATGCTGAAATAAAAATCTCATGGTATGATGACCTCCACATAGTATGATGTCCTCCAAAGCTCCCTCAAACAGTATGATGGCACCCACAATAAAAAAAATAAGTATTACCTTCCTTGCCTTGTTCCACCGCTGTACTGCTCCACTGTGTGCATCATGTGGACTAATACCCTACGCCGCAGGTGAGATCTAGGGAAATCATTGCGTCTTTTGCTCTTAAACTCAGGTTCCCTGTTTCATCACTGTGTTCAACAATATCTGCATCCTGAGGATGCAGATAATATTGAAATTGAATAGCCAGAAAAGGGGATTGCGGTGACATTCTGCACCACATTTGCATCAAATGATGGGGGTACCGCAGGCTGGACAGGAACTGCCAAAGGGCTGGATGTTGCACAGGCCAGATAGGAACAACGAAAGCTCTGGGCTGCTGGTTGCACACATGGGTAGTAGAGCTTTAAAATAAGTAAAGAATTAGTCAGCTATGGCTGCAACCGTAGGAAGGACAATGCAGCATATAATCATTTCTATGGCGATTGCCTCCCAAGCTGCACTGTTATGATTGAGTCACCGTAGGAGGCAGACACAAAAATAGAAGCTACGTCCAGAAAACCAGAGAAGTTGGCAACTATCAGATTGCAGACCCCTGAACCTATCAACACAACTAGCAGTAGCCGTGGGGGGTTCCTACGGTGCCCTAGACCCCTCGATCACAGCCGGAGAGCTAAATAGCCTAAAGACAGAAAAGGAAATCTAAACTGCCCCAGAGCAGACCCCAAAGTAAAAGACAGCCCCCAACATATAATGACGGTGAAGCAAGATGAAAAAACACTCACACAGATAGAAAGATAGGCTGAGCAAACGATGGGGCACAAGCTAACTAAACAGAACAGGAAAGGAAGGTTGCTGTCTGCAATCTGCCAAAACCCTATCAAAGACATAAGCCAACAAGCTGATATGGAAAAAGACCCTGAAGCAGCTAGGCTTCAAAAACTAAATCAGCACTCAGGTATTTTCAGAAGACAGAGCTAAAGGAATTCAGCCCACCCCAGCAGGGAATGGCAGAAATCCAGAAAAACAAAGCAAAACAAAGTCAAAGCACAAATTCAAAAAGCCGAGCAGAAAACTTAGCTTTAGAAGAGCAGGAATTCAGACTGGTCTCCAAGGATCCCACAGAGAAATCACCCGCAGGGCAGAAGGGCGTTGGCAGCCTTATATCCAGTCAGTAACTCCACTCAGCCAGTCATCATCATTAGGCTCAGGTGTTTGATAATCAGGCTCACTACCTTTCTTTACCAGAAGAGGGAGTTCCTCGGGCCTCAGTAGTGAAGGGGAAAATTAACTCACAACAGTACCTCCCCCTTGAGGAGGGGTCACCGAACCCTCAACCACGCCACCAGGGCGATCAGGGTGAGCCCGATGAAAGGCACGCACCAATCTTTTGGCATGAATATCAGAGGCAGATACCCAGGAATTATCCTCCTGACCATAACCCTTCCACTTAACCAAATACTGGAGTCTCCGTCTAGCCAGACGGGAATCCAGTACTTTCTCTACCTCATATTCCATGTTACCTTCAACCAATACAGGGTCTGGAGGTGCCACCCCCGGAACAACAGGTTCAACAAACCTTTTCAACAAAGATTTATGGAACACATTATGGATTTTAAATGTGACAGGAAGAGCCAAACGAAAAGAGACTGGATTAATAATCTCCAAAATCTTGTAAAGTCCAATAAATCTAGGCTTAAACTTAGGAGAAGCCACCTTCATAGCAATATTTTTTGATGATAACCACACCATATCACCAACCTTAAACTGGGGACCAATGGTCCTATGTCGGTTGGAAAACCGCTGGGCCTTTTCCTGGGAGAGAGATAACTTATCCACCACTTGGACCCAGATCTGGTGCATTCTCTCCACCACAGTGTCAACACCTGGGCAGGCAGAGGGCTCCACCTGCCCTGAAGAAAATCGAGGATGAAACCCAAAGTTACAAAAAAAAGGTGACATCAAAGTGGCAGAACTAGCTCTATTATTTAAAGCAAATTCGGCCAAGGGCAAAAATGAAACCCAATCATCCTGATCAGCGGAAATAAAACATCTCAAATACGACTCCAAGGTCTGGTTTGTTCTCTCTGTCTGCCCATTGGTCTGAGGGTGAAAAGCAGAGGAGAAGGACAACTGAATTCCCAGCTTGGAACAGAAAGTTCTCCAAAATCTAGACACAAACTGAACTCCTCTGTCAGATACAATGTTCTCAGGAATCCCGTGCAAGCGAACCACCTGTTGCAAAAACAGGGGCACCGACTCAGAGGAAGACGGCAACTTAGGGAGTGGTACAAGATGAACCATCTTAGAGAACCTATCACAAATCACCCAAATAACAGTCATCCTTTGAGAGACAGGCATATCAGAGATGAAATCCATTGAAATATGGGTCCATGGCCTCTTGGGGACAGGCAAAGGCATCAACAACCCACTAGAGCGAGAACACGATTTAGACCAGGAGCACGTCCCACAGGACTGCACAAAATTCCTGACATCACGAGACAAGGAGGGCCACCAAAAAGACCGACTCACCAGATCTCTAGTACCAAAAATACCTGAATGACCAGCCAAAGCAGAGCAATGAACCTCAGACATCACTCTCTTCTTCCACTGGTCAGGAACATACAACTTTCCACTGGGACAACGCTCAGGTTTGTCCTCCTGGAACTCTTCCAGAGCACGTCTCAAATTGGGCGAGATGGCAGAAAGAACTACCCCTTCACCTAAGATGGTAGCAGGCTTGGTCACCACAGGAGAATCAGCAAAGAAGCTCCTAGAGAGGGCGTCTGCCTTGACATTCTTAGTTCCAGGAAGAAAAACCACAAAATCAAAACGTGTAAAAAACAAGGCCCACCTAGCCTGTCTAGGGTTCAAGCGCTTAGCCGACTCTAGGTAAATCCAATTCTTGTGGTCAGTGAGGACCACGACTTGATGCTTAGCTCCCTCCAACCAATGTCTCCACTCCTCAAATGCCCATTTCATGGCCAACAGTTCCCGATTCCCCACATCATAGTTACGTTCAGATGGAGAGAACTTTCGGGAAAAGAAAGCACAGGGATTCATTTTATATGTTACAGGATCCTTTTGGGACAAAACAGCTCCTGCACCAATCTCAGAAGCATCCACCTCTACCTGGAACGGAAGTGAGACATCAGGTTGCCGTAAAACCGGGGCGGAGGTGAATCTTCGCTTCAGCTCCTGAAAGGAAGAAACAGCCTCCAGAGACCAATTTAACACATCAGCACCCTTCTTAGTCAAATCAGTCAATGGCTTGGCAATACTAGAAAATTTTGCTATAAATTTCCGATAAAAATTAGCAAAACCCAAAAACTTCTGGAGGGCTTTCAAAGAAGTGGGCTGAACCCAATCATAAATGGCCTGTACCTTGGCCGGGTCCATTTCAATAGTTGACGGGGACAAAATAAATCCCAAAAAAGAAATCCTCTGTGCTCCAAAAAGGCATTTAGATCCTTTGACATACAGGGAATTCTCCCTCAAGATCCGGAACACAGTCCGAATATGTTCCACATGAGAATCCCAATCCTTGGAGAAGATCAAAATATCATCCAGATAGATAATCAAAAATTTATCGACAAAATCTCGGAAAATATCGTTCATGAAGCACTGGAAGACAAAAGGGGCATTAGTGAGCCCAAAAGGCATCACCAGGTACTCAAAATGTCCCTCCAGAGTATTAAACGCCGTCTTCCATTCATCCCCATGCTTAATGCGAATAAGATTATACGCCCCCCTGAGGTCAAGCTTGGTAAACCAGCAAGCACCTTTAACTCTGGAGAATAGATCAGAAATCAGGGGTAACGGATACTGATATTTAACAGTAATTTTGTTGAGGGCACTATAATCAATACAAGGTCTTAATGATCCATCCTTTTTGGCTACAAAAAAAAAAACCGGCACCTAAGGGTGACGAGGATGGTCTAATATGACCCTTCTCCAACGCCTCCTTAATATAGGATCGCATAGCCTCGTGCTCGGGTACAGATAAATTGAAGAGCCGACCCTTGGGAAATTTACACCCCGGGCTCAGTTCAATTGCACAGTCATAACTCCTATGAGGAGGCAGAGACGCAGACTCATTCTCACTAAATACATCATAAAAGTCCGCCAAATAATCAGGAACATCATGCGACTGAGGAGAGGTGAAAAACACCGGAGCCTCACTAAAGGCACACCGACAACCCCAACTCACCACAGACACAGATTTCCAATCCAAAACTGGATTATGAATTTGTAACCAGGGAAACCCCATAACAATAGTATCATGCAGATTATGCAACACCAAAAATCTGCAATTTTCTTGATGGTCTGGGGCGACCCGCATTACCACCTGGGTCCAAAACTGAGGTTTATTTTTAGCCAAAGGAGTAGCATCAATCCCCCTGAAAGGGATAGGCGTCTGCAGAGGTGTCATCGGAAATCCACAACGTTTAGCAAAATCCAAGTCCATTAGGTTTAGGGCTGCTCCCGAATCCACAAAAGCCTTGGCGGAAAATATGGACAGGGAGCAGATCAGCGTAATAGCCAGAAGAAACTAAAGTTGAACACCACCAACAGAAAACGTGTGTGCAAAGCGTTTCTCTCATTTAGGACAGACAGCAATAATATGCGAGGCATCTCCACAGAAAAAACACAACTTATTACGCCTTCTGAACTCCTGACGCTGCTCTCTGGACAAAACTCTATCACATTGCATAGGTTCAGACATTTGTTCAACAGGTGGCAACACCTCTCGTGCAGCTTTGCGTTCGCGCAAACGCCGATCAACCTGAATGGCTAATGACACAGAATTGTCAAGACCAGAGGGAACAGGAAATCCCACCATAGTATCTTTTACGGCTTCTGACAACCCCTTCCGAAAGAGAGCAGCCAAGGCATTATCATTCCAGGTAGTAAGTACTGCCCACTTTCGGAATTTTTGACAGTACAATTCTGCAGAATCTCGACCCTGGTTCAATGCCAGCAGGGTCTTTTCAGCCTGATCAATGGCATTAGGTTCGTCATACAACAACCCCAAGGCCTGAAAAAATGCGTTCACATTAGTCAGAATAGGATCATCTGGTTTCAAAGAAAACGCCCAATCCTGGGGATCGCCACGCAGCAAAGAGATGACAATTTTAACCTGCTGCGCGGAGCTCCCTGACGAGTTAGGCTTCAAGGCAAAAAATAATTTACAATTATTTTTGAAATTCAAAAATTTAGACCGATCCCCAAAAAATACATCAGGTGTAGGAATCTTTGGTTCAGCAGCATGTGAATGAGCAAGGTAGGCGGAAATTCCCCGCACTTCCGCAGCGAGCTGCTCCACACGATCAGACAATTGCTTTATCTCCATTGAGAGAAAAAAAATTCCCCCTACGGCCTCAGATATAGAGGAAAAAATATACACACCTTTTTTTTTTTTTTTTAAATTCTTTCCGGCTATTGAGTACCCTAGGATCTGCGGTATGGCGGGTGATTCTGTTATGATTGAGTCACCGTAGGAGGCAGACACAAAAATAGAAGCTACGTCCAGAAAACCAGAGAAGTTGACAACTATCAGATTGCAGACCCCTGAACCTATCAACACAACTAGCAGTAGCCGTGGGGGGTTCCTACGGTGCCCTAGACCCCTCGATCACAGCCGGAGAGCTAAATAGCCTAAAGACAGAAAAGGAAATCTAAACTGCCCCAGAGCAGACCCCAAAGTAAAAGTCAGCCCCCAACATATAATGACGGTGAAGCAAGATGAAAAAACACTCACACAGATAGAAAGATAGGCTGAGCAAACGATGGGGCCCAAGCTAACTAAACAGAACAGGAAAGGAAGGTTGCTGTCTGCAATCTGCCAAAACCCTATCAAAGACATAAGCCAACAAGCTGATATGGAAAAAGACCCTGAAGCAGCTAGGCTTCAACAACTAAATCAGCACTCAGGTATTTTCAGAAGACAGAGCTAAAGGAATTCAGCTCACCCCAGCAGGGAATGGCAGAAATCCAGAAAAACAAAGCAAAACAAAGTCAAAGCACAAATGCAAAAAGCCGAGCAGAAAACTTAGCTTTAGAAGAGCAGGAATTCAGACTGGTCTCCAAGGATCCCACAGAGAAATCACCCGCAGGGCAGAAGGGCGTTGGCAGCCTTATATCCAGTCAGTAACTCCACTCAGCCAGTCATCATCATTAGGCTCAGGTGTTTGATAATCAGGCTCACTACCTTTCTTTACCAGAAGAGGGAGTTCCTCGGGCCTCAGTAGTGAAGGGGAAAATGAACTCACAACACTGCACCTTTCAAACAACTAAGGGGTGCTCTGCTATTATTAGCTTAGGAAACAGGTACGCACCTACAGTGGGGAAAATAGGTATTTGATACACTGCCGATTTTGCAAGTTTTCCCACCTACAAGGAATTAAGAGGTCTGTAGTTTGTATCATCGATACACTTCAGCTATGAGAGACAGAATCTTAAAAAAATTCAGAAAATCACATTGTATGATTTTTACATAATTAATTTGCATTCTATTGCAAGAAATAAGTATTTGATACAATAGAGAAACAGAACTTAATATTTGGTACAGAAACCTTTGTTTGCAAATACAGAGGTCAGACGTTTCCTGTAGTTCTTGACCAAGTTTGCACACACTGCAGCAGAGATTTTAGCCCACTCCTCCATACAGATCTTCCCCAGAACTTTTAGGTTTCTGGGCTGTCGCTGGGCAACATTGAGTTTCAGATTTCTCCAAAGATTTTCTATTGGGTTCAGGAGACTGGCTAGGCCACTACAGGACCTTGAAATGTGTCTTATGGATCTACTGCTTAGATGCCCTACCTGTGTGTTTCAGGTCATTGTCATGCTGGAAGACCCAGACATGTCCCATGTTCAATGCTCTTACTGAGGGAAGGAGGTTATTGGCCAAAATCTCTCAATACATCACCCCATCCAGCATCCCTTAAATGTGGTGCAGTCGTCCTGTCCCCTTTGCAGAAAAGCACCGCCAAAGTATGATGTTTTCCCTACCATGCTTCATGGTTGGGATGGTTTTCTTGGGGTTGTACTCATCCTTCTTCTTCCTCCAAACATGGCGAGTAGAGTTGATACCAAAAAGTTCTATTGTGGTCTCATCTGACCACATAACCTTCTCCCATGCCTCATCTGGATCATTCAGATGATCATTGGTGAACTTCAAATGGGCCTGGACATGTGCTGGCATGATCAAGAGGTCCTTGTGTGCCCTGCAAGATTTTAATCCATGATGGCGTAGTGTGTTACCAACGGTAATGTTTGAGACAGTAGTTCCAGCTCACTTCAGTTCACTGACCGGGTCCTCCCATGTAGTTGTGGGCTGATTCCTGACATTTCTCAGAATCATCCTTACCCCATAAGGTGAGATCTTGCATGGAGCCCCATACTGAGGAAGATTGACAGTCATCTTGTGTTCCTTCCATTTTCTAATAATTGTGCCAACAGTTGTTACTTTCTCACCAAGCTGCTTGCCTATTGTCCTGTTGCCCATCATACCCTTGTGCAGGTCTACAGTTTTGTCCCTAGTGTCCTTAGACAGCTCTTTGGTCTTGGCCATGGTGGAGAGGTTGGAGTGTGATTGTGGGTGTCTTTTCTACAGGTAACGAGTTCGAACAGGTGCAATTAATACAGGTAATGAGAGCAGAGTAGGAGGGCGTCAAAGAAAAAAATTAAACAGGTCTGTAAAAGCCAGATTTCTTTCTGGTTGGTAGGTGATCAAATACGTATTTTATGCAATAAAATGCAATTTAAGTATTTAAAAATCATACAATGTGATTTTCTGGATTTTATTTTTAGATACCGTCTCTCACATTTGAAGGGTACTTACGATAAAAATTACAGACCTCTTTATTCTTTGTAGGTGGGGAACCTTGCAAAATCGATAGTGTATCAAATACTTATTTTCCACACTGTACGTTTATTTCACAGAGGAAAATATAATGAATAGCACTCTAGAATCATTTATTCTATCTTTGATTTCTTAGCTTAGCTTCTTTTCTAGGCTAAATAGACTAGAATAGGGAGCCAGGCTTGTCTTTATGCATGGAGTGTACAAATACAGTCGGTTATAACAAGACAAGTCTAAAATACCAAAATGTCACAAAGTCAGTCCCTAAACCAGAACTGAAAATACATGTTCTGTCAAAGGGAACATGTCTTAGGCATGGCTTTCTACAAGTGGTTGCATGATTTTTTAAGGATTAAAAACACATCTCATGAACCTAGCCCCCTTCCACTATGCCAAGTACACTTTTTTCAGAAAAGTGGCAAATGGGAAAAAGGTTGAAAATGTTTTGTGCAAATTTGTTTTGCAGCTGAAAAGCATAGTTGATTTTGGTTTTACATGCAGTTGAAGCAAAGTTAGACCTAAGTCTACTGGCCAAATGTATGTCTGGACAGTAGAAGTGTATAATCATGGAAGATGTATATGTCAGAAAATCCCATGATTAACTTGGCACACACCAATGCTTGAGCACGACCTGTACTGTATATACTGATGAAGCAATGAAGCTTCTACACGTGCATTTTCGAGAACACAAATTACAAGCCATATGGTTTATCTCTCTCCGCATTATTATATAATTCTGAAGGAATTCTGCAGTGAACACACCAAGAGTCAGATGAGGCAAACAAGTCTAGATACAATATGACCGTCTTAAAGAGGTTGTCTCAAAAGTCTTTTACACTTCTATTCCATTAGGATGCCAACTGCTACTAAGCATAATCCTGCTTTCTGTAAGAAGCGACTACGAGAATGTTAAATGCCCGTGTAAGAAATCTCTTCTGGAGTGAACCTACGATTTCGGTATGATATCTGATTGGGAGCTGTAAGCTACATCCGTTAGGGAATGTTACCTTCTCTTATTTTCCCAGAGACCTCATACATACAGTAGTAATTAAAGAGAGATGGTTACATTGCAGTAATTTATCGTAACGACTCAGAAAGGAAGAAAATTCACATACACAACTGTATTCTCAGTGGGTATTGCTGATTCGCAAAATGAAGGTCACAATTTTAAATCCATTTCATCTAGTCAGGGTCTTCTCTAGCGTACTACCAGACACAGTCTCAAAGCCTAGTCTAGGGAAGGGAAAAGGACTGCAAACCTGGTCTCCTAATTAGTAACTAAACTAGGAGTAGTTTACTATCTTTTGGAGAAAAACATCTCTTTCTCTACTTTTCAGCACTTTTTGTCTCCCTGATCTGAGCATTCATTCTGAAAAACCACTGTATTCACATCTTTTGACAATCTTACACTCGCCCCTATAAAGCCCAAAGGTAGGGTAGGGTGAAAAGCTCAACGAGAACCTGCCCATGCTTTGAGTGCAGGAGAAAACGTCTAAAAATGCAGAATTCAAGCCATTTAAAGGCTAGAAGTAGAGGTATTCCTCTTGTACACACGTGACAGCTCATTCTGAAAAGACACAGGAAAGTGAGGGAACACTTTGAAGGAATTGTCTGGTCACAAGATTTGTATTTCAAATATCAGGAATAAACTATGGTGCAATTGTGTAAAAGATTGTCTCAGACTTAAATGGGCTGTCCGGTCAGATATTGATGACCTATCCCTCTGATAGGTCATCAATATGAAATCAGTGAGGGTCCGACACCCGACACAGCACCATTTAGCTGATCGGGGAGGGTGCTAGGTGTATAATCCTCACTGATCTGATATTGATGACCTATGCAACGGATAGCTCATTGACATCTTTTGATCGGACAGCCTCTTCAAGTTTTAGACAATTTTCTATGGAATTGTACAAAAGTGTGTACTTGATAAGTTTTAAAATTGCTTCTCGTTTTTAAAGCGCTGTTCAAATTGCATTTGACCCTCCATTGGGTTTTTTACTACGTGTGTGTGTAGTATTGACACATCCTGAACACATGTAAAACCAAGTGTGAAAACACTCTACAAATCTATTAAATAACAATACAAAACCTCAGCAAAAGAAAAGTAGAAATATTTAAAGGGTTCTTTGGGACTTAAATATTAGTGGCATACCCTATGGATAGGCTACCAATGTTTGATTAGTGGAGTCCAATTTCCATAACAATAAGGGATGCATGGCGCTCCGGTCATCAATGTTAGTGTCCCAGAAAACCCCTTTAAATGCACTTCTGAAAGCACTATAGTACATGCTTGAAAGCACATCCTTACTGATTTTCCCCCTTCAATAAAGGGGTTAACAGAACATAATTTTACATAAACAGACTAGCAAATAATGTTTTCCATTTAAGGACTCTTAATAAATTAATACTGCATGGAATACCAACAAAATATAGCTACCCATTCAGTACTATTTAAAAGGATAGATTTTGTAAGGTAACCACTTAGGCTGTTAAATATTTTACGAAAGGTCATTTTTGGACGGATGTATTACACTATAACAGCTGTCAAATAGCTTCTAATGGAATCCTGGCGATCTCCTGAGACACGGATGAGGAGAATAGTAAGGGGAGGAGAGAAGAGCCAATCAGGGAGGAGGGAAGGCATTGATGAATGGAATCTGGACCATTAGGAGGAATAAACAAGGTAATTACAGAGCAATGGTTTACCTAAGAGGCTTGATATTCCACAATTAACGATTGGACTTTGGGGCATTGAACATGGGACTTCAATGTGGTCTTTGAACCTATGCTTACTATTCCTAATGAAAACTTCCCACAAGGCATTTACTGCAAGAAAAGCCTACTAATGGTGCTGAGGCATCTCATAGTTTCCAAAAGGTGTTACTACTTGTGGCTTTCCTATTCAAAATAAGAAAAACTTGATTTAATAATTTTATGTGTCTACTGTGAGTATGGCCACTTGTGGAATGCTTGTTATGAAACTTTAGCACATACAGAAACCATAATATAAAGGACTGAGATGCTAAACTTGTAACCAAACCAACTTAGAACACGTTACTCTAAACCCCACCATAGAAAAAAAAGTACAAAATAAATTCACTAATGCAGTAGTCGGTCAAGTTACTCATATATTTTAGGTCGATCATTGTAACTTGAGACTACAACTCAATGGAAACCTAGTTTGGCTTTAGAATCATTTGAATCATCAAATTGTTAACCAAAGATATAAATACTAATGAAAAATAAGGAGATAACTAATACAAGTAAAGCAGGTCACAGTTTCATTGTTTATAAAACTGAAATAAAATAAAGAACCATGGAGTTCGGCCTATTTTTCTAATTTCCCCATATGAAAGAAAAAAATTCCATCCTGACTCCAGATAAACATCCCATCAGAAAAATCTAGTATCCATAATTTCTAATAATTATTTAAGAAAAGCGTCCAAACACTACACTTTTAGTTAATCGACTATCACAACATTTTGTGGTAGAGAGTTCTACAGCTGACTGCTCTTACAGTAGAGAATAACATAAGTTTGGAAAGAGAAGCTTGAAGCTGTAAAATACTGTGATGCCGACAGGAGCTTCTTCAGGTCCATGTACAGAACCCAGAAAAAAGAGTAGCTCATTTGAAGACAGGTAGCTCTGGCTGGCTCCATTTGCTTAATCACAAGTGTTTTTAATGATAAAATGCCCATGGTGATTAGGTGGATCTGCCAGCCAACAGTATGTGCCCGAGATCAGCACTAACTTGTGGCGTTATTTAGTTCCTGAGTCTTATATAGTGCCAACATTTCCGCAGTGCTGTACAGAGGGTTGTCCTCACTTCCATCAGTCCCCGAGTCACATATTAGTGAAGTTATTTATGCAATCCCCTAAGGCTATGTCTCCACGGTCAGGAATCTCTGCGCTTTGGATGCAGATGATACCCCGCTCCGCCCAAAGCGCTGCCCCTTGTTGTACACACGGTGATTCTGTATGTGCTCATTGAAAACATCCGGAATCACCCCATCCTATTCATAGACTGTTATTTATCTTGCGGAGACAGAGCTTCTCCGCAAGATAAATAGACATGCTGCAGTCTATAAAGACGTGCCGCATGTCTGGTTACGCAAGGATGCCGGATGCGGCTGTACATGCATAGTGGAGACAGAATTTCATAAAATCCCCTCCACTATGCTGTAACATCTGGACGCTGCGGATATACGCAGCGTCCAATCCGCAGCAAATACTGAAGGACTCCGGACCGAGGAAACATAGCCTAACCAAGGTGGAGATTATCTTTAAAGACATTCAATGGATCTGGTTCAATATTCTTTTCCTGGGATTACAGAATTGGAATGAATAACATTTGTGTGAACTTGCAATTAATAAAACAGACACACAGCTAAATTATGAAAGACGTCACCCAGTGGACTATCAGCCACCTGCTTGCCCTGTCTGACCTTCCAGTTGTATTCTGAAATAAAATAAAATTAAACATGTGAAGAAATCCAGGAACGCCAGTAATGAATCCAGCAGATGAAACAGAAGGAACATGGCCAGGCTGTGAAATGAAAGCAATATCCAGAGCTGCAGAAAAAGGCTTCTAGCTTGGCTCATTCTCTGTTTGTGCGCTGGTGATTGCATTTACGCGGGACACTCAATCCATTAAGTAACGTGTGTAATTAGATATATAGACACTGGCAAGCCGATGACAGATTGACCTCAGCTACATTGTTCATTTTCTTTATACTCTTACAATACCGTATACACGTGATGTTGTAGATTCTCCAGTTGGATTACATTAGGAGTCATTACTACTAGTGGTCCATTATGTCCTACAGTAAGTCCTTCAGTGCACCTAGATATATATATCCAAACACGATGCAAGAGGCAATTACTGTGTGGACAGCAGTGCTGCCATATATGCCAAAACACCACAAACATGAATCTTTCTGGCAGCAAAATGTGACAAATAATGCCAACACATTAACGTGATGGGAAGCCCCATTCTCGCCATTTAGGATGAGCTTTCATCTTGAGGCACACTTCTGTTTCGGTTGGGTAGCCAAATACATTCTAACATACTTGAGCCATGAAGTAGTATTTATAACTGGATATAGGTATATAAATATGGAAGCCAGCGACATAAAACCTCATCAGCCAGAACGGCTCTCCACATACTTTCTATGTCGCTGAAAGGGCTGGTCATGTCTTCACTCTGTTCTTCTACTTAGACTAAGCATGTCCTGAGCCCAATTAATCCCTGCCTCATCTCAAGCATTGGTATGTGACTACAGGGATGCGGCACTTGGCCAAGTTATATTGTCTCCTGCCTCAGATGGTTGGAAATCTTTCTCTCTATGATAGGTTTTCTGACTGCATATCATATTCCTCATGAAGACCAAATTTTGACAAGATACAACAATAATTACCGTACATTTGATATACCGCATGGTATATCTACAAGGAGTTTGTACGTTCTCCCTGTGTTTGGTGGGTTTCCTCCGGGTTCTCTGGTTTCCTCCCACACTCCAAAGATATACCGATATGGAATATAGATTGTGAGCCACAATGGGGACAGTGATGGTGATGACATCTGTAAAGCGCTATGGAATTTAATTACGGTAAATAATAGATGGTATACAGAAATTACTGTTCACACATGGCGTACATTTTTACTAAGATTTTGGTGAAAAAAAAGATGTAATGTGAATTGAATGCACAGGGATAAATCTGCAGCAACTTAGTAGCATTTATACAAATAAATTTAGATTAGCGGTAATTTTATTTTAGCGGATTCTGAAAATCCCACAGCAGACCTGTCCTGATTAGATGCTGCCCTAGAAATCAAACCAGCACAAATGTTCCTGTTCTTGGAAAAAGGTGGACAATGGTCATCAGTATGGAAGGTCGTGGTAAGAGCGGTTTGGATGTTGACTCTAAAGCCAAAGCCACATTTCTAGATTCAAACTGGATACTGACTAACGGAAAGTACACGAAAAAAATGAATTGTTTCGACAGGTTTTTGTAGACATGTAAGAATATTATATTGCTTGTGGACCACTAATGATTTCCAAAATGAGCTGTAATGCTCTTACAGGGGCAGAAATCTCCAATAGGACCTAAAGTAGTTTGAGGGCTTTATAGTTTTGTAACACATAATAAAGGATCAAAAAAGACGTCCTGTATAGCGTATATTACACTTTGCTGACACCATAACATTTTAGGGTATAGAAGACTTTCTGCATCAGTTCTCCCATCCTGAAGAGTTAGAGGACACGACGGACTGTAAATCATTGTGCGTTGATTATTTGATAGACCGAACCATGCTATGGATATAAAGTGCACATATCCTCACCATATCGTATTGCGTTGACTTCAGAAACCCCTTCTCTACATTGCTCGTAAAACATCAATGCATGTTAAATGACACCCCTCTACTATTCTCACCTATCCAGTTGCAAATGCACATCCCCTGCCAATAGTATACTGGCATGGCTCCACCTTGGTATTGGCTGTGCTAATCCCACTCAATTAGTACAAGATGTCACAATGAGAAATAGTAATGTCTCCGCTACATTTACTCAGTGTATGCTGATTAATTTGTTGCTAGTAATTAAACGGTGTTGTAGGAAATCTGATCCGTTAACTAATGGAATACCACAACAATCATAGCCTTATAGCTGGCAAAGCAGAATTAGGGCCGGTTTTAATTGCTTTACTCACAGGTTCTTTTTAATAAATACAGCCTTGTCCTGACGGGTGAAGCAGATGCCGCCTTTACTATTTTACAGCACATCTGCCTCCACTGCGGCACATTAATAGCGACGTATGATCACACACCAATTGGCCTTGACTGATGCCGGTTACCTTAACTCCTTGTTCAGAGGACACCACTGATAGGCCTAATTTTTATTGTATAGCAGTTCTTTTCATACTATATAGAGGAAACAGTCCAAAATACTTGTATACTAATGCTCCAATCTCTACAGGTTTAGGTTGACTGGAAATGCCGTGTGTATGGGAAAAGTTATGGGTCCATATTTATCCCAGCAAGTGTACCTTTTTGGTTCATTGTGTAGGGCAACATGGTGGCTCAGTGGCTGGCACTGTTCTTTGCAGCGCTGGGGTCTTGAGTTGAAATCCCACCAAGGACAACATCTGCAAAGAGTTTGTATCTTCTCCCCATGTGTGGGTTTCTTCGAGGTTCTTCGGTTTCCTCCCACACTCCAAAGACATGCTGATAGGGAATTTATATTGTGAGCCCCAATGGGGATAGCAATAATGATATCTGTAAAGTAGTGTGGAAATAATGGTGCTATATAAGTGAACAAACAAGTTCCTATTCAAGGAGCTAATAACAGCTGATCGTTGGGGGTGTCAGACCTCACCAATCTCGAGGAGAGGTTATCAATATTATATGGCCAAACGACCCTATTAACCATTCGCACCAGAAATCAGAGCCATTTGCACCATGCACATCGGTTTGTAAAAGTGAAGGGATAAGCGCACATTGTCCGCGTGTCCAGGATTTTAAACATATTTTAGAATTGTGATTTCAAAGTTGAAAATGAGAAAAAAAAAGTTTCATCTCAACTTCTCACAAACACTGGGATGGTGCAAAACTGCTGTAGTGATGTACTTACATCCAGCCCGGATATTTCTCTTGGTCTTAAATATATAATTGTTATTATTACTAATAATTATAACACTTCAATTAAAATATTCATATACCTAAAAAAAAAAAAGAAAACATTAATGAATCTTAAACCAAATCTAGAGGGACGTAATTGTGAAGGATTGGAAACATTTACTTCATGTTCCAGCTCGGAATTAAAGGACATTTTAACACTTGTTAAGCTGCAAATTTCTAACTGATGACTACTCCTACAGCAATAGTGCACAGAATTCTATCGCCAGCAATGAAAGTGGTCCTTGATAATAATTATTAAGTTTCTATAGTGCCAACCTATGCCAAAGCACTGTAAATGATATATGATGTGGTCATCCCATAGTCTAATGTTTGTTAGGCGGCTTCTTCATGCACACGTTTTGTGTGTTATATAGTGACTTTAAAAAATGCAATTCATTTTAAAAGCTATTCATAATGTTTTTTTCCAATAATTTTTGGTGGCAAACTTTATGTTATTACATTTGGAACATGCATTTTTTGAGAATATACATTCAAAATGCTGCAAAAAAACATAAGTAGAACTGACAAAAGGAGATTCCAATGGAGGCATATCTCGTTTCGTTGCACTCCTGGCGCTGGCTAAAAAAAACATAATAAAAAAACTCCATATTTGAACCCAACCTAATATTCTCCCATATAGTGATATATTCCGGCATGTGTGTCCTGCTGTATTTAGGCTTAGCACTTGTTGCATTAGTTGCCAGTAGCTAGAAATAAGGGCCAAAAAAAATCTGACAAAAAAGGGCTAAAATCTGCCATAAGCAGCTTTCCTACGTACCTTTGTAATCTCCCGTACTCTCATCTTGTGAGGTGTTCTGTAAGCCAAGCTGCCATGATACATGCTAACAAGGGGTGATTAAACAGGTTGTCCACTACTTTTACACTGATGCCCTATCCTCAGGATAGTTTATCAATGTCTCATCGGCAGGGTTCGACACCCCAACCGATCAGCTGTTATCAGTGCCAGCTGCTGGCCGGAAGTACTTAATTGCGGAGCTTATTAAGTAAGTAAGTAAGATGAGAAAGCTTGGGTTAGGGGAAAATGTGTGTAGATGGGTAGGTAGCTGGCTTAGTGATAGAAAACAAAGGGTGGTTATTAATGGGGCATACTAAGATTGGGCCAGGGTTACTAGTGGGGTACCACAGGGTTCTGTATTGGGCCCCCTACTATTTAATATATTTATTAATGATCTAGTGGATGGCTTACACAGTAAAATATCAGTATTTGCAGATGATACAAAACTATGTAAGGTACCGAATATACTCGAGTATAAGCCGACTCGAGTATAAGCCGACCCCCTAATTTTGCCACAAAAACTGGGAAAACTTATTGACTCGAGTATAAGCCTAGGGTGGGAAATGCTCCATCGATTATTCCCCCATATAGTGTCCCCAGAAGAAGCTCCATAGATTATTCCCCCATATGCTGCCCCCATAAGAAGCTCCATAGATTATTCCCCCATATGCTGACCCCATAAGAAGCTCCATAGATTGTTCCCTCATCTGCTGACCCCATAAGAAGCTCCATTGATTGTTCCCTCATCTGCTGACCCCATAAGAAGCTCCAGATTATTCCCCCATAGGCTGCCCCCATAAGAAGCTCCATAGATTGTTCCCCTATATGCTGACCCCAGAAGAACCTCCAGATTATTCCCCCATACGCTGACCCCAGAAGAAGCTGCAGATTATTCCCCCATATACTGCCTCCATAAGAAGCTCCATAGATTGTTCCCCCATATGCTGACCCCAGAAGAAGCTCCATAGACTATTCCCCCATATGCTGCCCCCATGCTGCTGCTGCATGTAAAAATAAAAAAATGACATACTCACCTCTCTGTTGCTGGGTGTCAGGTGCCGGTGTCACTGCTGGCACCTGAGATACTCACGTGTCCTGTGTCCATGGCTGCTCACCGCTATCTGCCGCATCATCAGTCAGTGACGTTCAGACTGCAGGGGGCACGGCGCACACTAACCACGTCACCGTGCCCTCTGCTGTCTGAAGTCACTGACCGATGACAGCAGCAAGCAGCCATGGATGCAGGACAGGTGAGTATCGCTATACTTACCCGTCCTGATGCTGTGTCTTGAGCCCCCAGCTTCTCCCCGTGCTCTCTCTTCCTGCCTTTAGCGGTCACGTGGTACCGCTCATTAAAACTCATGAATATGCGCATATTCATGAGTTTTAATGAGCGGCACCACGTTACCGCTGAAGGCAGGAAGGGAGAGCACGGGGAGAAGCTGGGGGCTCAAGACACAGCGTCAGGACGGGTAAGTATGACCTGACACCCCCGCCCCCCTTTCCCCCTCCGACCCCCTTTGTATATGACTCGAATATAAGACGAGAGGGGGACTTTCAGCTCAATTTTTTGGGCTGAAAATCTCGGCTTATATTCGAGTATATACAGTAGTTAACACAAAGGAGGACAGCTTGCAACTACAAACAGATTTGAGTAAATTGGAGAATTGGGCTGAAAAATGGCAAATGAGGTTTAACACAGATAAGTGTAAGGTTATGCACATGGGAAGGAGAAACAGATGCTACAATTACTTACTAAATGGGAAACTGCTGGGAAAACAGACATGGAAATAGACTTAGGCATCTTAGTCAATAAGAAGCTAAATTGGAGTGCTCAGTGTCAGGCAGCTGCCACCAAAGCAAATAGGGTCATGGGATGCATTAGAAGAGGTCTGGGGACACGAGATGAAAACATAATTCTCCCTCTGTACAAATCACTCGTCAGACCACACTTGGAGTATTGTGTGCAATTTTGGACACAGGTGCTCAAGAAAGACATTACTGAACTTGAAAGGGTTCAAAGGCGGGCTACTAAAATGATAAATGGAGTTGGTTCACTACAATACCCAGAAAGGTTATCAAAATTAGGTCTATTTACTCTAGAAAAGAGAAGACTCAGGGGAGACCTAATATATATGTACAAGTATATCAGAGGCCAATACAGAGATCTCTCCAATGAACTGTTGGTACCAAGGACTGTGACAAGAACAAGGGGGCATTCTCTTCGTTTGGAGGAAAGACAATTTCTGCACCAGCATAGAAGAGGGTTCTTCACGGTAAGAGCAGTGAGGCTCTGGAATTCTCTTCCTGAGGAAGTGTTGATGGCCAACTCACTGAATGAATTTAAGAAAGGAATGGATGCTTTTCTTGTGAGTAACAGTATAGAAGGTTACGAATAACAGAATATTATAGGTAGATGGTTGACAGAGCATAGGGGAAGGAACTTTTTTCCCTATGGAGAAAATTGGCTTCTACTCTGTGGGTTTTTTGCCTTCCCCAGGATCAACAATGCAGAACAGCTGCACTAAAAATAGGCTGAACTAGATGGACATAAGGTCCTTCAGCCTTCAAAACTATGTGCAGTAACAAGCCCTGGGCACTACAAGTAGATGGCCAAGCTCCGGAAGTAAGCACTGGCCATTATAACAGATAATCGGTGGGGGTGCCGAGTGCCAGACCCTGGCCGAAAAGACATTGATGCCCCATCCTGAGGATAAGGCATCAGTGTAAAAGTAGTGGACAACTTCTTTAACTAAGCAAAATGCATGCATTGTACCAAAAATATATGCTATTGACTGTCATGATTTTAAATAGTCTTTTCAGTATACAGATGTAATCTCTATGACTAAGGCTGGTTTCACATTTGCGTTTTTTTTCGCGGTATTTTAGCGCTAAATAGCGCATGCGTTTTTTTTCCCTATACTTTGCATGGGATGCGCTTATGTGCGCATACACATGCGTTTGTACGCGTTTTTCCTCGCATGCGTTTTTTTGCAGTATGCGCTCGGGCGCACAAAATGCATCCTGTTGCATTTTTTGGGCGTCCGACTTGCCTCAAAAAAACGCATGCGCGCAATGCGTTTTTTTACAGCAAGACACCCATTATAAGTCTATGGGTGCGCATATGTGCGCATTGGCATGCTTATGTATGCGTTTTTTTGCACATGCTTTTTTTTTGTTAACCATGGAATTTAGGGGTTTGGGTTAGAGTTAGGGTTAGTTAAGGGGGTTTAGGGTCAGGGTTAGGGTCAGGGTTAGTTAGGGTTTAGGGTTTGGGTTAGGGTTAAGTATGGTTTGGTTAAGGGTCAGGGTTAGGGTTAGGGTCAGGGTTTGGGTTAAGGTCAGGGTTAGGGTCAGGGTTAGGGTTAGGGTCAGGGTTAGGGTTAGGGTCAGGGTTAGGGTCAGGGTTAGAGTTAGGGTTAGGGTCAGGGTTAGGGTTAGTAAAGTCATGGTTTGGGTTAGTGTGAGGGGCCACCTAATGTTGGAAAAAAACGCAAACGCGGTAAAAACGCACTAAAGACGCATACAAACGCATAAAAACGTTGCTTTTTTTGGTGGTGTCCACTTGTTGTACTAGTTATAAACTTCTTTTTGGTGGTGTCCACTTGTTGTACTAGTTATAAACTTCTTTTTGGTGGTGTCCACTTGTTGTACTAGTTATAAACTTCTTTTTGGTGGTGTCCACTTGCTGTACTAGTTATAAACTTCTTTTTGGTGGTGTCCACTTGTTGTACTAGTTATAAACTTCTAAAGTAAAAAAAAAAAAGTCTATATAAAGGAGGTGCCTGCCAAAACTCTGCCACTACTACACTGACAGATTGGAGAGCAGACAGTCACCAAGGAACCCATCTTCTATCAGCGTCAAGAATGTGAGTATATTACATTATATGCCTGTCCTTTTAAATTATGTATGTACTAATGATTTTTATTATTTTTACATGCAGTATGTCTTCAGAATCCGAATATTCCCCATCGCGGCAGGAATTGGCGCAAGCAGACCGTGAGGCGATTATTTTCGTGCATCTGGTAAGTATATCTGCTGCTACTCCAAATCTCTTACGTTTTTTTCAACTTTTTTAAGACATCATCATCATCATCTTCTGTGGACGGGACTAGTGAGGGCGAAGAGCAGGAGCAGCGAAGCCAAGTCCCGGTGGTGATACGGAATGTATGTATCAAATGATTTGTAATGTTCTTTATTTTTTATCTTCTATTTTTACTCTTTTTTATGTTTCTTTTTTTTGTAACTTTTTATTCAATTTAAATTTGATTATTCTAATGAATGTGTTTTGTCTAGGTTCCACAACGGGATGAAGACGTCTACCTGGATAATGAGCAGCTCATCAGCCTGGTCCAGGAGCGTGCGCCGTTGTGGGACAGCTGTGACCGGCTGTACAAGGACAATGTGGTGACCCGGCGGCTATGGAATGAGGTGGCCGCAGCGTTGATGGATGGCTGGGACAGCGCCACAGCATCCTCCAAAAAGGCGTTTAGTGAGTATTTCCCTGCTCTGTATTGTGCCGCAGTGACTATTGTCCTTGACGGCACTGTTGGGTTTCGTGCTAGGTACAGTGGGGAAAAAAAGTATTTAGTCAGTCAGCAATAGTGCAAGTTCCACCACTTAAAAAGATGAGAGGCGTCTGTAATTTACATCATAGGTAGACCTCAACTATGGGAGACAAACTGAGAAAAAAAAATCCAGAAAATCACATTGTCTGTTTTTTTTTTTCATTGTATTTGCATATTATGGTGGAAAATAAGTATTTGGTCAGAAACAAAATTTCATCTCAATACTTTGTGATATATCCTTTGTTGGCAATGACAGAGGTCAAACGTTTTCTGTAAGTCTTCACAAGGTTGCCACACACTGTTGTTGGTATGTTGGCCCATTCCTCCATGCAGATCTCCTCTAGAGCAGTGATGTTTTTGGCTTTTCGCTTGGCAACACGGACTTTCAACTCCCTCCAAAGGTTTTCTATAGGGTTGAGATCTGGAGATTGGCTAGGCCACTCCAGGACCTTGAAATGCTTCTTACGAAGCCACTCCTTCGTTGCCCTGGCGGTGTGCTTTGGATCATTGTCATGTTGAAAGACCCAGCCACGTTTCATCTTCAATGCCCTTGCTGATGGAAGGAGGTTTGCACTCAAAATCTCACGATACATGGCCCCATTCATTCTTTCATGTACCCGGATCAGTCGTCCTGGCCCCTTTGCAGAGAAACAGCCCCAAAGCATGATGTTTCCACCACCATGCTTTACAGTAGGTATGGTGTTTGATGGATGCAACTCAGTATTCTTTTTCCTCCAAACACGACAAGTTGTGTTTCTACCAAACAGTTCCAGTTTGGTTTCATCAGACCATAGGACATTCTCCCAAAACTCCTCTGGATCATCCAAATGCTCTCTAGCAAACTTCAGACGGGCCCGGACATGTACAGGCTTAAGCAGTGGGACACGTCTGGCACTGCAGGATCTGAGTCCATAGTGGCGTAGTGTGTTACTTATGGTAGGCCTTGTTACATTGGTCCCAGCTCTCTGCAGTTCATTCACTAGGTCCCCCCGCATGGTTCTGGGATTTTTGCTCACCGTTCTTGTGATCATTCTCACCCCACGGGGTGGGATTTTGCGTGGAGCACCAGATCGAGGGAGATTATCAGTGGTCTTGTATGTCTTCCATTTTCTAATTATTGCTCCCACAGTTGATTTCTTCACTCCAAGCTGGTTGGCTATTGCAGATTCAGTCTTCCCAGCCTGGTGCAGGGCTACAATTTTGTTTCTGGTGTCCTTTGACAGCTCTTTGGTCTTCACCATAGTGGAGTTTGGAGTCAGACTGTTTGAGGGTGTGCACAGGTGTCTTTTTATACTGATAACAAGTTTAAACAGGTGCCATTACTACAGGTAATGAGTGGAGGAAAGAGGAGACTCTTAAAGAAGAAGTTACAGGTCTGTGAGAGCCAGAAATCTTGATTGCTTGTTTCTGACCAAATACTTATTTTCCACCATAATATGCAAATAAAATGAAAAAAAAACAGACAATGTGATTTTCTGGATTTTTTTTTCTCAGTTTGTCTCCCATAGTTGAGGTCTACCTATGATGTAAATTACAGATGCCTCTCATCTTTTTAAGTGGTGGAACTTGCACTATTGCTGACTGACTAAATACTTTTTTTCCCCACTGTATATTCTAGCAGGAAACCCAACATTGTCATCGGGCTCTACAGTGACTGCTTTGAGTATTGTATTGCTATATTGTGCCGCAGTGACTGTTGTCCTTGACGGCGCTGTTGGGTTTCGTGCTAGGTATATTCTAGCAGGAAACCCAACAGTGTCATCGGGCTCTACAGTGACTGCTTTGAGTATTGTATTGCTATATTGTGCCGCAGTGACTGTTGTCCTTGACGGCACTGTTTTTTTTTTCCCAACAGTGGACAAAGTCCAAACACCTTGGCGTTCGATCAAGGACCGCTTCAACAGTGATGTTCGTACTGAGGGCCAGGTTCGCAGTGGATCTGCGTCAAGGACCAGAACTAGATACCGTCACTATCACGCGTTGCAGTTCCTAAGACCGGTCCTTGCCACGAGATCGTAAGTATTATAAATTTTGGGTTTTTATTTTTATTAATCTGTGTTTTTCTAATCCACAGCTGATGCTTCTTGTAAAGGCATGGTAGTAATGATTTTCCTTTCTTCCACAGCACCTGGAGCAGCACCCTGCAACCTGGCCCTGGAGCGGTCCTTCCTCGGACGTCCTCTGACCCGTCCCAGCCATCCGACAGCCAGGAAGCACCTTGCAGGTCAGCCACACACACAGTTGGTGACCAGGAAGCTGGGCCATCAGGTGTTCCCCTGTCCCAGGTCTCTGCCACTGGTTATGCGGGCACTACCCGCCAGCGGCAGAGGGCCTTGGACAGGAATGTCTTGCCCGAGTTTATGCATTTGAGCGAGGCCTTTAATTCCAGCCTCAAGTCGCTGTCCGACAGAGTTGAAAGCGGTTTTGCACTCATGGAACGTGGTTTTAACCACTTTGAACACCGCTTCAATTCTGTAGAACAGCGCCTTGACCGTCTGGAGGCTGACCTCAACAGACCAGCACACCATTTTTTTAGTAAGATTGAAAAGGGCATGGCGGAACACCTTAGTCCTGAGCAACAGCTGAATGTGCTGCAGGCCTGCAACAATGCTTTCTTGCAGGCTATGCAGCATAATCGGTACGGTCAGCAGTCAGTGGTGTCATTTCCACCTGTGCCACCATTGACTCGCTTCACCTCACTACCGACTTGTGCTGCATACCACTGCACGGACACCTCTATTCAAAGCCAGGACACCCACCGTTACACCACCACAAGTCTGAGTGCAGCTGGTCACTTCACCGACACCACCATGGCAAGCGCTGCTCCTGTCTGGAGCACCACCTCCACTCCCATGCATGCGTGGAGCTCAGCCACCACTAGGCAAACATGGAACAGCCCTGCCGCTACAACAACATGTAGTAGCCCTGCCACCACCACTCCGCAAACCTGGACCATCACTGCCGCCACCAGTCCTCCTGCAAGGACGAGCACTGCCAACCAAGAGCAGCAGCAGCAGCCACCTCAGCAGCAGCAGCAGCCACCTCAGCAGCAGCCACCTCAGCAGCAGCCACCTCAGCAGCAGCAGCCACCTCAGCAGCAGCAGCAGCCACCTCAGCAGCAGCAGCCACCTCAGCAGCAGCAGCCGCCGCCACCTCAGCAGCAGCAGCCGCCACCTCAGCAGCAGCAGCCACCTCAGCAGCAGCAGCAGCAGCCACCCCAGCAGACGGGGGACCTACACTCAATATTTGCCCCAAGTTCAAGGCGAAATCTATCAAGGCGGGCATTGGAGCAAAGTCGGTCCAGGCACACAAGCCTACGGCGACATGCCATTACAACAAATGTACCTGAACAGATTTCCTCTCCTCCAAGTGTTCCTAGTTTAATTCCCTTAACTGGACTACCTTCCCCCACAAGTTTTGTTGCCCCTTCCCCTCAAACACCGTCTTCAACTGCAAGTGTTGCATATTCCCTGCACACCCCCAAATTGAAACCATCTGCCCCCAAACGCCGGAAAAAATAATTTTTTTGTTTATTTTTGTGATTAAAAATAAATTTTCATTTGTGGTTCACCATTACAAAGTTTGATTAATGTTGTTTGCGCCGCTCACACACACTGATGGGTAAATACATGTTAAAAAACAACCCAAGGCCTAGTATAGTCATATGTGAAATAACACGGACTAGTATAGTCATACCAAGGCCTAGTGTAATAACTCTAGTTTTACCAACTATAATCTAAACAAACTGTTGAAACTTGTCAAGTTTCACCAGTTTGTTTTTCGTGAAACAAGATCCTAGTTGGTAAAAATCGAGTTATTACAGTAGGCCTTGGTATGACTATACTAGGCCGTGGTATTTCACATATGACTATACTAGTAGGCCCAAGGCCTACTATACTCATATTTGAAATACCACGGCCTAGTATAGTCATACCAAGGCCTAGTGTAATAAATCGAGTTTTACCAACTAGAATCTGGTTTCATGAAAAACAAACTGTTGAAACTTGTCTATTTCTACACTACCACAATTTTAAATAAAAGTTGGAATTGAGCTGATTACATTCATCCACTCAATGCTGACTTGTATTCCCCATTGACTTTCATTGGGGTTGGGTTTTGAAAAAATCACATACTTTTTTTTCAACTAGTTGGACAATTTTCTCTTGAAAAAAATTGGTTTCCTGATTCATGGCCTGCAGCTTTGCTCGTTCCAATATATTTCCGCAGACTAGCAATGCTGCATTTTAACTCATATGTGTATTTACCTGCCCAGGTGTGTGAACATCAAAAACTTCAGTTATACATGGGAAGTTTTTTATTTAATTGGAGTTTAAAAAATATAGTGCACTCAGTAATGGTATCAAATAAGGTTTTTTATTACCATAAACAAACAAAAACATTCTTACACCATTTCATCTTGCCAGTGCACCCGTCCTACATCAGAAATAAAGTAGGCCGCAAATTGGTCCCTCATTTGGCCAACTTCAACGGATGACCTGAGAGGGTGCTGAGTGAATTCAGGCAATGGGTTAGGAGCATCATCGTCCAGTTCAAAGGTCGGGTGCTCTTTAGCCATCACAAAGTTATGTAGAACCACACAGGCCTTCACCACCTCATCGACTGTTTCAAGTTTAAGATTAATGGCCGTGCCCAGAATTCGCCATCTGGAGACAAGAATCCCAAAAGCACACTCGACAGTTCTTCTGGCCCTGGTCAGCCTGTAATTAAATATTTTTTTGGTGTGGTCCAAGTCCCGGCTGGAGTAGGGTTTCAGTAAGTTTCCACACATTTGAAAAGCCTCATCGCCAACCATTACAAAGGGCAGTGGCGGAGCTTCGGTGTGAGGAAGAGGCCGTGGCATAGGGAAATTAAATTGGTTGCCATACAACCTCCGGCCCATGTCTGAGTTTTTAAAAGCCTGTGAGTCATTACCACGTCCAAATGCTCCAATGTCCACTGCTACAAACATACATCCGGCATCCGCAATGGCCATGAGTACTATTGAAAAGTACTTTTTGTAATTATAGTACTCAGATCCCGTTCTTTTGGGTTTGATGATCCGTATGTGTTTACCATCAACAGCTCCCAAACAGTTGGGGAAATTGCATACTGTCCAGAATTTGTCAGCAATTTCCATCCACTTTTCAGCGGTGGGCAGGGGCATAAATTCTGGACAAAGAACATTCCAGAGAGCCCGGCAGGTCTCTGCAACAATTCCAGACAAGGTAGAGATTCCAATACGGAACTGGAAGTGTAGTGAAGATAGGGTTTCTCCAGTTGCCAGGAATCTGTGAACAGAGAAAGAAGTTAAATTAATATTTATGTATATTATTTTAAAACACTATAAAATAAAATATTAGTACATTCACGAAAACTAATTACCCAAGGTTTTGAATATTAAATTTTTAAAAAAAAGCAATCAGACTGCACCCTTTGGTTTTTAAATATTACGTACCGTAATGTCACCAGTAGCCGTTCCTCAGGAGGAATCGCACGACGGAGCTGTGTGTCCTGTCTCCGGATGGATTGTTGGACACGAGCAAGCAAATCCCTGAAACTTTCTTGGGACATCCGGATATAATCTGTAAATTTCTCCGGGTTTGCCTGGAGCTCGCTGTAGAGGGTGTGGTATGCCCCACGGCTCTCCCGGAGTTCAACAATCGGATGTATCCACATACGCCGCCGCTGCCGTCTTCGCTGCCTCTCTCTCTTCCTTTGTTCATGGCAAGCAACTGCATACGCCTGAGCCATCGCGATATCCAAATCCAAGTTGAAGTGAAAACTCTTCCAGCGCAGATCCATGGTCACGAGAAGAATCAAGCAAATGTGAAGAATACTGTAGACAGGGTCTATATATTAACATACCACACCCACAATGAAGTCCCATTGGTCTTGTGTGTTGTTGAATGGTTTGTTTTTCTTTTTTGGGGGGTTTTTCCAAAATCTGTAAAAAAACGCAAACGCACAAAAAACGCATACAAACGCACAAAAACGCTGCGTTTTTTTCCTGCATGCGCATAAAAATGCTTGAAAAAAATGCAGCGTTTGTATGCATTTGTATGCGTTTTTTCTATGCGTTTTTTTGCGCTAAAAACGCACTGGAAAAAAAAGCAAGTGTGAAATTAGCCTAAGGGCGGTATCTGTGCCAGAAACGCGGCACAAATGAGAGTTTGGACAGCAAGAAAGAGATTTTAATGATATTGGAATAAAGAAGTTAAAATAGTGATTTTATACATACAAGTGGATAATCTGCTATGTTTATCAATTTTCGCATATAGCTTAAAATGCTGGTCCAGAGGACGGCAAAAACCCCATTGGGCAGACATTAATAGCTCCATATTAGGGGAAAAATTATTTCCTGATCCCATTGGAAAATCGGACTAGTTCCCTGAGTCAACGTCCCATCACAGAATCTAGTGCCCGTAACCTGTAATATTATATTTATCAAGAATGGCATCCAGGACCTAGTCAAATTTTAGGAGTGAAATTTGTGCCAGTTCGGCAAACATTCTTCACCCATTTTTATTAATTTGGTACAAAGTCCGCCAGCACAAATAGAAAGACAAGACCAAAAAAAAACATAAAATAAAAATGCATATGATGTATCTGGGACTAGGGTCCCATACGTGGCAGACTGGTTGCATAAGCTTCTGTGACTTGATGGAACCCTTGTCAAACAATTCATGCCTACACCACAGACAGCATAAATTGCACAGTAGCTGCATGATTGCAGGTATATTATTGTTTGCAATGCTACGCCGTTTCAGAGAAAATATACTTTGAAGATCTGGCCGGGGACCATAGCTGGAGATGAGACTAGTGTGGTTTTTTTGGTCGTCTCCTCTCAGCACCACTACAGGTGATTGACAGGTCCTCCTTTGCTGGTACGTAGGGAGAGACCTGTCAATCTCTTCTGTCTACCCTGGTAAGAGCTGGACGAGGGGGAAGCCGGCTCTACCTTACTCTTCTTTCAGGCTATGGTCCTTGGCCAGATCTTCAAAGTATATTTTCTCTGAAATGCTGGAGCGAATAATGGACATGTAATTGGGCAGCCAGTCTACTACTCACCATTAATTGCCTTTAACAAGCATTCAAGGTTGCGTCTACCTGAAAATATTTATTGTACTCATTTATATGGCACCATTACACTCCACGGCACATTACACACAATTCCAAAGTCAAATTTAAGGTTCTCCTGCAGCATGTGTGTCCAGTACAACACATCCTATTCAGATGAGCGAATCACAAATATTTATGCCTTTAAACTTTTTGCACAATATACTTTTACCATTGTTTTTTGATGATCTATTAACCAAGTTGAGCATATCTGGAAAAGGAACTGAACGTATCTGTAAGGCTGGACAGTGCTGTATTATAGTATAATAATAATGGATATTATTATTATTATTTTATAATTCCTGTAATCTTCCTATACAGTAGACTGCAGGTAAGGGATAGCAACTGAGAAAGTGATGTATTCCCTCCAGATAGCGAAGCCTAAAGAAAAACAATGACCTCATCATCACTATGAAAATGGGGTAATATCTGCTTTAAATGCAGCTCTGGAAAATTCACCAATGTCCCCTACCGTCATAGTCATCACTTTTTGTGGCTGCGAAATGCAGATCACTTTAAGAGCTGAGCTGCAAATACCTTCTCTCTGAATCCTCCTAAACCACAATTTGTCCCCTCAGGACGCTGAGCCGCTGTGTTCCGGGATCACTTCTCCTGCAGAGCGTTGGCTCCTGACACGGATCTTAAGCTGATACAGCTGGGGCTTCTATTTTTTTAATGTTGATCAACTAAAATGGACCAATACATGGTAGAATATCCATTAAGATGAGTGTGATATGCTTTCACAACACAATCACAATTACCACGGCAGGAAATATGATATAATTCATATCTTAAATTAACTCTTTGATTACGTGCCTTAGGCTGGGGTCACACTTGCGTGTGTAATGCGAGAAACTCGCGTGAGTCTCCTGCATCAATTCACGGCACTGCCGCCGGCACTCTGGACCGGAGTGTGCGGCTACATAGAAATACATGCAGCCGCAAACTCTGGTCCTGAGTGCTGGCGGCAGTGCCAGGTATTGATGCGAGTTTCTCGCATTACACACGCAAGTGTGACTCCGGCCTTAGGTTGCATTCACACATCCATTTCCATTTTTATATCCATCAAGA
The DNA here is from genome assembly GCF_039654945.1 of Dendrobates tinctorius. Taxonomy (NCBI): domain Eukaryota; kingdom Metazoa; phylum Chordata; class Amphibia; order Anura; family Dendrobatidae; genus Dendrobates; species Dendrobates tinctorius. Next base: position 110,547,096 of record NW_027361679.1, on the reverse strand, counting down.
ACTTGTATTTCTCTGTGAATTATCCTCTTTGCCTCCATTTGCATTTTTTTTCAAACACTTTTAAAAACGGAAGTAGGTAAATTAATGTTTTTACCACTGATATTCAGCAATTAATGAATTACAAACTTGATGACAAACACAAGAAAACGTCTATCTTATATTTTCGTAAAATTCTCATAGAGTCGAACGGTAGAGTCTGGTCAGTAACAATGGATCAGAATAAAATACAATGGAACCAACAATTTACCAATAAGGCACTGTTCACATCTATGTTGGTTATTTTAATTTATGTCAGGCTCAAAGACCCATACTAATTATTATTATTATTATTATGCATTTATATAGCGCCATTTATTCCATAGCGCTTCACATGTGAAAATGGGAAATATAGACAAGTATAATAATCATGTGTAAAACAAGGGACACACAGTACATAAGGAGAGGGGACACTGCCCGCGAGGGCTCACAGTCTACAGGGATGGGTGAGGATACAGTAGGAGAGGGTACAGCAGGTCGTGCGGTGGTTCAGTAGACCGAGGATCATTGCAGGCTGTAGGCTTGTTGGAACAGGTGGGTCTTCAGGTTCTTCTTGAAGGTTTCCGTTGGTGGCGAGAGTCTGATGTGTTGCGGCAGAGAGTTCCAGAGTATGGGGGAAGCACGGGAGAAGTCTTGCATGCAGTTGTGGGAAGAAGAGATAAGGGGAGAGTAGAGAAGGAGATCTTGAGACGATCGAAGGTTGCGTGCAGGTAGGTACCTGGAGACCATGTCACAGATGTATGGAGGAGACAGGTTGTGGATGGCTTTGTATGTCATGGTTAGGGTTTTGAATTGGAGCCTCTAGGCAAGAGGAAGCCAGTGAAGGGCCTGAAATAGGGGGGAGGCTGGGGAATAGCGGGGAGACAGGTGGATTAGTAGGGCAGCAGAGTGTAGGATGGACTGGAGTGGTGGCAGAGTGCTAGAGGGGAGGCCAGAGAGTAGGAGGTTGCAGTAGTCAAGGCGGGAGATGATAAGAGCATGCACTAGTGTTTTTGTGGTTTCGTGGTTGAGGAATGAGCGGATCCGGGAAATATTTTTGAGTTTGAGGCGGCAGGATGAGGCGAGCGCTTGGATATGTGGTTTAAAAGAGAGTGCAGAGTCGAGGGTCACCCCAAGGCACCGAGCGTGCAGGACTGGGGAAAGAGAGCAGCCATTGACATTGATGGATAGGTCTGGTGGAGGGTTAGAGTGAGATGGGGAAAGATGATGAATTCTGTTTTGTCCATGTTCAGTTTGAGAAAGCGAGAAGAAAAGAAGGCTGAGATAGCAGACAGACATTGTGGGATTACAGTCAGTAAGGAGGCGAGGTTGGGTCCAGATAGGTAGATCTGCATGTCATCGGCGTAGAGGTGATACTGCAAACTGTGGGATTCTATGAGCTGTCCCAAGCCGAAGGTGTAGATGGAGAATAGTAGGGGTCCTAGGACAGAGCCTTGAGGAACACCGACAGACATGGGGTGAGGTGAGGAGGTGGTGTGTGAGAGGGAGACACTAAATGTTCGGTCTGTTAGGTATAATGAGATCCAGGATAGGGCCAAGTCTGTGATGGCAAGAGATGAGAGAGTCTGTAGCAGGAGGGAATGGTCTACGGTGTCAAAGGAAGAGGACAGGTCCAGGAGAAGGAGGACAGAGTAGTGTCGCTTGCTCTTGGCGGTTAGTAAGTCATTAGTGACTTTAGTTAGGGCAGTTTCAGTTGAGTGATGCGGTTGGAAGCCAGATTGTAACCAGTCAAAGAGGGAACAGGAGGAGAGGTGGGAGGACAGTTCAAGATATACATGCTGTTCCAGTAGTTTTGAGGCGTAAGGGAGAAGAGATATCGGGCGATAGTTGGACACAGAGGATGGGTCAAAGGAGGGCTTTTTGAGGATGGGTGTGATTGAGGCATGTTTGAAGGATGAGGGAAAGACACCATTTGTAAGTGAAAGGTTGAAGAGGTGTGTTAGAGATGGGATGAAGACTGTGGTCAAGTTAGGGATGAGGTGGGACAGGAGTGGGTCGAGGGCACAAGTGGTGAGGTGTGATCTTGACAGAAGGGTCGAGAGCTGATCTTCTGTCATGGTGGAGAAGCTGGCTTTTGCAGAACAGGGCTGAGTGGCTAAGAGGGGCAATGGGGGCTGAGGCCAAAGTTTTGTCTGATCGTGTCGATCTTCTACTTAAAGAAGGAGGCAAAGTCTTCAGCAGAAATGAGAGGCGAGGGAGGAGGTGCTGTGGGATGAAGTAAAGAATTGAAAGTGTTGAAGAGTTGTTTAGGGTTGTGAGACAGGGAGGATATGAGAGATGCGAAGTAAGTTTGTTTTGCGGCAGAGAGCGTGGACTTAAAGCTGGCAAGGGACTGCTTGTATGCGCTGAAGTGCTCGGTAGAACGGGTTCTCTTCCATCTCCGCTCAGCGGCCCTGGAAACCCGTCGTAGTTCTTTGGTCAGGCTGATCAGCCAGGGCTGCCTGTTGATTGTTCGAGTTTTGCTCTGCGTGAGGGGGGCAGTCGAATCAAGTGTTGCTGTTATTGTGGTGTACTAATAAGCTTTATAGGAATCTATGAAGCTGTCCACTAAGTTCCAAGGTCAAGCATGGACAGTACGGGCAGAGCATCCACTAGGAATTTCGGGGCCCCCTTGAGAGTCCGACCAGGCTCCACCCCTTGAACCATCCACAGTCCCAACACCCTCTCTTGGAAAAATTCCACTTCTGCACCAAATCCTGACCAATCACACATTTACAGTTCCAAAACACCACATACATAACCAGTAGCTTTTGTTGTGGCTAAAAATTTTTTTAATCCGCCACTATGACAAGGTAGACTCTTTTGGCCGGGCTTTACTCTACTGTAACTTACTAAACATTTGTTAAACTATCCAATAAAATTAAGATATATTTTTATTTATTTTTCTATTTTTATAATGACCAATAATCTCATAAACAAGGAACAAATACTGCCACACCATAACCAGACCACATATTACCACCATATGGTGACCAAATAATACCACATACAAATAACAAAAACAGCCACACCATGACCAGACCACATATTACTACCACATGGTGACCAAAAAAGAAACAAATACCACCACACCATGTCCAGACCACATATTACCACCACAGTGTGACTAATAGCACATACAAGGAACAAATACACACAGTAGATCTCTATATAGTGTTAGTGTACAGATAATACAGTGAACACCAGTGACATTATACACAGGAGCTCTGTATATAGTGTCAGTGTACAGGTAATACAGTGATCACCAGTGACATACACAGGTGCTCTGCATATAGTATACAGTGTATAGTGTCAGTGTACAGGTAACACACTGACTCACCGGTGATGTCAATAGTTGAAGTCCTTCATCTTCGCTTTTCATCCTCATCCAGCGGACACCGCCATCACTTCTTCCACCCAGGACTCGTCTCTGCAAAAAAAAACACAGTTACCTAGAGCACATTCCCCAGTTTCCCCCAACCTCTACACTATGCCAAATGAAGTAAAAAAGCGACCGTGTCACCATATACAGTAACAGGACATCTCCTCCCTCTACACTGAAACAGCATCCTCAAAAATAATATCTTTTAATTCACCCCTACAGTAATAATATCCCACATTCCGGACCCCACGTGTCCTCCCATTCTGCCTCATGTCTCTCCATACTTCCCCTAAGTCTCTTCATATTGCCTCCATAGTCATCCATAATAGTATAATGTACCCCATAGTCATATATAGCAGTATAATGCACCCCCATAGTAGTATAATGTACCCCATAGTCATATAAAGTATAATGCACCCACATAGCAGTATAATGCACCCACATAGAACTATAATGCACACACATAGAAGTATAATGCACCCACATAGAAGTATAATGCAACCCCATAGCATTATAATGCACCCTATAGTACTACAATGCAGCAGCCCCATAGGAGTATAATGCAGCAGCTCCATAGGAGTATAATGCAGCAGTCCCATAGTATAATGGACCCATAGCATAACACAGCAGCCCCATAGCAGTATAATACACCCATAGTATAATGCAGCAGCCCTATAGTATAAAGCAGCAGGCCCATAGTACAATGCAGCAGTCCCATAGTATAATGCACCAAAGAAAAAAGGTCAGCTCACCCCTCAATCCATCCAGGAGCCCGAGCACGGAAGATCTGCAGTGCAGCAGGATTAGTAATCGATAGAAGAGTGAATCCAGCTCTTGGTTCCTTAGAAATTCATCTTTTATTGGAGTAAAATAATTTTTTAAAATCCAACTTCTTAATTACAGCATCGTGTCACCAACATCCCCAGGGATACATAAGCATCGTTTGGTGACACGATTTCTAAGGAACCAAAAGCTGGATTCACTCTTCTGTCCATAGGAGTATAATGCACCCCATAGTATAATGCAGCAGCCCCATAGTATAATGCACCCATAGGAGTATAATGCATCCCATAGTATAATACAGCAGGCCCATAGTATAATGCACCCATAGGAGTATAATGTACCCCATAGTATAATACCGCAGCCCCGAAGCACTATAATGGACCCTATAGTACTATAATGCAGCAGCACCATAGGAGTATAATGCAGCAGCCCCATAGCAGTATAATACACCCATAGTATAATGCAGCAGCCCCATAGTATAATACAGCAGATCCATAGCAGTATAATGCACCCATAGTATAATGCACCCCATAGTATAATGCATCTGCTTTGCCCTTCCCCATGGTAGTATAATGCACCCCCATACAGGTATAATATGCCCCATACTGCGGCTTTACAAAAACAAATTTTTCCTTACCTGGCCGAGCTCCAGCGATGTCCTTCCCCAAAATCCGGCAGAGGCGCGCAGCGTCGTTCCGGCGAATGACAGTGATGTCATACGTCGGCGACTTGCGCGCTGATGTCAGCTGCCGGCCTGTGATTGACTGGCAGCTGTTAACTGTTGCCGTGCGGGAGGAATCTCTTACACGGCAACAGATTTTAACTGATCATGCGTCGGACGATGCGTGGTCAGTTACTGAAGCGGCAGGACCCTGCTGCTCGGGCCCAGTGAGCAGAATAGAGGGCCCCATACGCCAGTAAGGGCAGTAATGCCCTGATGGTGGCCCTGAATGCGGGAGCCCAACTACACCAGTAATAAGCTTGTCGGAAACTGGCCTATATCAAGGATTCCCTTACAATTGTAGTGGTTCTTAAGTTGTCATTCCACTGTTTCTTTCATTTAGAGATTCATGATAACTCCCCAAGTAGCGTCATACATCGGTATGGTCAGTAACTCAACTGTAGCCTTTGCATTAGCTCGCTATGCCAAACGGACATTCCTTGAGAGTTAGTTCAGTGCACTGTCTGCATTAGCAGAAGACGCCTGCAGCTGTGGGGATCAATGATATTACTATTGACAGATCAGGATGTGTCAGAAACATGTCGAGTTTCATTAGTTTGCAAGAAACTTGTATTTTTAGAATTTAAAGGACAGGGGTTGAAGTTGTATTTTGATGGCTAAAGGCTTAAAAATGATTGGCCAACCCCTTTAAACTATGCAAATCATACCAGTTTTTCAAATGGAATAATTTGTGAATGGTCTTAGGTAAAAGAAAACAAGAAAAGAAATCTGAACATCTGGGAACATCCTGATAAATATGTAACTGCAACATCAAGACCGGCACGCTGGGCCTGAGCTATTGACTTTACTTCGCCCCGGGTATCCAGTCACTCACAGACTCAGCTATGTAGATTGTATGGTCACCGACTCTGACATCAGTGATGACAGACATTGCTCATCTATCCCCTGTTCCTAAGCTGCCGGCGTACCTCAAGGCACATTATCTGCAGAAGTTGAGAGCCCGAAAGTGATGAGGTGTCTGCTTGCCTGCAATATGCTACTGTTGCCAGCCTCAAAGGGGATATTCTAGTAACGCAATACTTATCCCCTATACACAAGATAAGGGATAATTATTAGGGCCAGTTCATATGGCAGCTCTTCAAGCAGAAGTTTGGAGTAGACAGCCATGCCAACATTCTGCTGAATATCCACAAAGGCCGCTTCCTTCATGCCTCCCATTGTTCTCTATGGGAGACAGCGATGAGGATTGCAGAATAGCGGGCTTCAATTAATTTCATTAAGAAAAATAAATAAAAATATACCTAAAAAGAGTATTGGGTATTTTAAGAAGTTTTTAATAGGTTAGAGTAGAGAACCAAAAGAGTCTACCATGTTGTGGTGGTGGCCTAAAAAATCTTTAGGCCAAAACAAAAGCTGCTATGTATGTGATATGTTGCTCGATGGGAACGGTTAATGTGTGATTGGTGAGGACGTGGTGCAGAAGTTTTAGCATACAGTAACACAAACGCTCACATAGCTTGCTTCTATTATCTTAATGTTATTTTCTGATCTGATGGTTTAATCTTTCATCCCAGGAAAGGAAAAAACTAGGCATCAGAGTGTAGTTCCACCCAGACATTCTTTTGCAAGGTACTCAGTGTCATGTGATGTAACATTAAGCAGCGCAGGATAGGCAGCGATACATAGAATTGAGTGCTAAGAAGTCAAGTCAGGATAAGAAATACTAGCAAACTGTGCTCCGCTCAAAAGAACACACTGTGCCCAGCTAATAACTATGAATGTAACTTACGCTACAAAATTCTGCGTAATGCCACCGAGAACTGTTCTAGAATGGTGTGGTTAGACTGACAACAGTGGCACAGGCAGATATGGATGCCTTTAGTGTAAGCAGTCAGGAATATGTGTGACACTTTGTACCCGGAACCATTTCTATTCCTTGAACAATAACGGTCTGTCAGTCCGTCATACCTTGCAAATCAATCTGTGCTACACTATACCTTTGATGTCCTCTTCTCTGGAACAAACAGCTCCCATTAATGAGTGCATTGTATGTAGGAGTTTCCCCTTTGCATGATTGCAGCTTTTAGGGTAGGTTACTTGCTGTCCTTAAAGCAGGTGTGGGGATCCTCTATAACCTTTTCTCCGGCCCCCAGTCAGATTCCTAGGGGCCACAGCTGTGTTTTGATGGTGACCGATCTTTTAATTTCTCCTTGCTCTGTGAACACAAGTACGCAACGTTCACTACTGCACACTGAGGCGCGTGCAATGAAAAATTGAGTCTTGACACCAGTGCCAGCAGCGTCAGGACGTACTTTGTGGGCGGAGTAAGTGCACAGTTTGTACAGCCCCCCGAAGTATGGTGTAAATATGCAAATGGCCCTTGGCAGGAAAAACATTCCCCACCCCTGGCTTAAAGAAATCAATTGAATATAGTCTAATTGGTAATAATCCTGGGAAAAACATGCAAATTATTTTCTCCTGGAAGGGAAGGAAATTATTTCTCAATTGCCTCCTATTAGAGATCATTTCTATACATGCTTGTACAGGGTTGATCCAAAGAGTACAATAAGAAGAGTAAGTATGCCATGAAATTACTGATTTTATCATATAAAAAAAATCACTATAAATTTAATTATGCAGTTTAATGTGGCACAGTGCACACAACTCGTTCAGCTGTTCTTTTGGGACACTTGAGCTTAGTCTACATTGGTGAGATTTAGGGCAGGTTCAGAAGGTCCTATCAGAACATGTGTCTGTCAGGTCCACAAATGGTGGATATGAATGGCTCTGCATGCACATAGTGGATGGTTGCCTGATATTTACATGCATTAGTCTGGTATGTAAAATGAATGATTATTATTCACATGGACCGTTGACTTCGTCAATAATCGCTGGTGTTCACTGGCTTCTAAGTTATCATTGGCGCAAATGAGCCATCCCCATGGACAGCATGCTGACCAAAAACATGGCTGTTTGAACCCATCCATTGGGTCATAATGATGTGAAATACCGTACATACTCGTGTATAAGACGAGATTTTCAGCCCATTTTTTTGGGCTGAAAGTCCCCCTCTCGGCTTATACACAAGTCATATCCCTGGGGGTCGGCGGGGGAAGGGGAGCGAGGGTGTCAGAGATCATAGTTACCACCCGGCGCGGTTTCTGCAGCCCCCCGCTTCTTCACGGTCTCCCTTCCTGCCTTCAGCAGTCATGTGGTACTGCTCATTAAACTAATGAATATGCACATATTCATGAGTGTAATGAGCGGTATCACGTGACCGCTGAAGGCAGAAAGGGAGACCGTGGAGAAGCGGAGCTGCAAAGACCGCGCCGGGGGGGTAAGAATAGCAATATTCACCTGTCCCTGGTCCATCGCTGCTCACCGCTGTCTGCTGCATCCTGCCCATGCCCATGTGGGAAAATATATGTGGGCATGACCTCTAGACCACTAAAAATCAGAATCAGAGAACACTATAGGGACATTAAAAATGCTCTCGAGACAGAAAATGACACCACTCTTAAACCAGTTCCAAGACATTTTAAGCTGTTCCATGACAGCAATCCTAAATTGCTTAAAGTGTGTGGTATAGATAAGGTCTTTATTGATCAGCGTGGTGGCGATTGGAGGAAAAAACTGGCCCAGATAGAAGTTGAGTGGATATATAGATTGGATACAGTACAGCCCAATGGACTTAATGAGGTTCTGAGCTTTGCCTCTTTCTTATAAGTGGTATGGTTAATTCATTTGGTTTATGTGTTTTTAATTATATTTTATTGTCAGTTTTATTGTAGTGCATCATATCTTTTATATTTCTATGATCTCTCCGTGGTATATATGGGCAAATTGACCGTGGCACTGCTGATTCCAGTATGGAGATTGATTATTCGTCGAGCCGCAACAAGTACTGGATTTTGAAGAGAAACTGCTCCCACCCATGGGAAATCTGGATGATCAGTGGTCCCTTGGAAGCATGATGGACATCTGGAGGATATCTATTCATTGACCCTAATATATATACTATTCACATTGTATATGTGAGGAGATATAAGGTTCTGTCTGGTTGTTACATTGTTATGATGTTTGTAATTAATCCTAGTAGATCATTCTTATTCGATAGGTACTGGGAGACTCTAGTGATTTGTGACATCAGGATTCGACATATTATTGCAAAATGAATGAGGGGTTAATTTGTTTACATGAAACCTAATTCCCTTTTTACATTAGTAACTTTGGGCATGGTATGTCTGGTGTCATTTTACTTATTGACCACGAGTGTCTCCGATGGATGTATCCCCTAATATGGGAAATTATGGCTAAGTGAGTTATTATTATTTATTTTCACGGATACTTGTTTTCTGTGGAATTAAACATGCTGTTGTGATGCATCTGTGTCCAGGAATGAAGTGAAAATTTTTCCCCCCCTTCCCCTCCCCCCTCCCCCTCCTTTAGGCACCATACATTATAATAATTTAGCTATGTATCATGTGTGTGTACAAAAATATTGCCTGTTTATGGAGGGAATTCCATGGATAACGGCATTGGTTATATGATGACAATTAGCCTCTCTTTATTTTATCTCATTTTTCCTTATTTTCTCCTTCTTAAAAAATTCCCCTCCCCACTGCTTCTTTCCAACACACTAGTGTCCCATGCACTCTCGGCGGGTATGTGTTCGCTGGATGCCGGAGCCACCCCTCTGCCTTGACACGTCGGGCGGAGGAGGGGCTCCGTAGTCTGCGACGTCATCTCGCAGCGTGGTGGGTTACCTTGGAGACGCGTCTCCTGTGGTTTGTCTCTGCCGCACTCACATCATGACGTGTCTGATGGGAGGTGGCTGGGCGGCCGTGGGACGCGCAGCGGGATGACGTCACACGCCGGGCACTGTGTAGCTGTGCCTTCACACATGTGAGTGATTTTTGTGATTATGCTCTTATATATGTGGCCCGGAGAGTCATCCAGCCATACCTACTCACCCCCCAGGACGAAGCTAAGGCGAAACGCGCGTCGGGGACTTCAGTATCACAAGGTCATATACTTATTACTTTGCTATTTCTTAGAGGATAGTTGCATTACATTCAGGGGACGGGACTAGACCATGGAGGAACCTTATGAGCCAGTCTTTTCCAGCTATCTATGCTGGTAATTCGGTGTTAATCATCTTTAGTAACTTTCATTCCATTTTTCTACAGAGTGTTATACCTTTTGACAGGCATTTGACTATATGATATTAAGGCCTATATATATTTTTGGTATGTTGGTTATTTTTTCATATGGCATTATTGTCTATACTACATTGTGTGCTCTCTGATAACATTCATTACTACATAATTTATGTGCATAGATGAGATCTAGCATTATAATTGTATATTCGGCAGAGAGCTCACATATGTATTTTATGACATATCTTTAGTGGTTTTCCTATGCAGCCTTAATTCTATACATGTTAACATCATGATACTTTTTACTTATTTTTCACACCAAGTATATTATACTGTGATTTCTCTTTGATGTACAAGTATCCCTTGATGCAGCTCTAGACACTCGTTTGAGACATATGTAATTGTGGTATTTAATTGGCTATCCATCTCCCTTTTTATAATTGTTTTTTTGTATCAATCAAAATAAAGCTTTGTGTATTTTATGGCTATATGCTTCCTGAACTTGTTTGAGATATATATACCTTTTGGGGAGCGCCATTTTTTGTAGGCCAAAATTTGTTGAGTTATATTTGTCACATGGACAGCATACTGACCAAAAACATGGCTGTTTGAACCCATCGATTGGGTCATAATGATATGAAATACCGTATATACTCGTGTATAAGACGAGATTTTCAGCCCATTTTTTTGGGCTGAAAGTCCCCCTCTCGGCTTATACACAAGTCATATCTCTGGGGGTCGGCGGGGGAGGGGGAGCGAGGGTGTCAGAGATCATACTTACCCCCCGGCGCGGTCTCTGCAGCCCCCTGCTTCTTCACGGTCTCCTTTCCTGCCTTCAGCGGTCATGTGATACTGCTCATTAAACTAATGAATATGCGCATATTCATGAGTGTAATGAGCGGTATCACGTGACCGCTGAAGGCAGAAAGGGAGACCGTGGAGAAGCGGCGCTGCAAAGACCACGCCAGGGGGGGTAAGTATAGCAATATTCACCTGTCCCCGGTCCATCGCTGCTCACCGCTGTCTGCTGCATCCTGTGTCAGTGATATTTAGGCAGCAGAGGGCGCTATGACATGGTTAGTGCGTGCTGCGCCCTATGCTGGCTGAACAGTCACTGACACAGGATGCAGCAGACAGCGGTGAGCAGCGATAGTCCCCGGACAGGTGAATATCTCAGTTGCTGGGTCCTGAGCAGGCATTTTTTTTTGCAGCATATGGGGGCATATTCTATGGAGCAGCATGTGGGGCATATCCTATGGAGCAGCATATGGGGGCAGCATATGGGGCAGAATATGGGGCATAGTCTATGGAGCAGCATATGAGGGCATATTCTATGGGGCAGCATATGGGGGCATATTCTATGGGGCAGCATATGGGGGCATATTCTATGGGGCAGCATATGGGGGCATATCCTATGGGGCAGCATATGGGGGCATAGTCGATGTGGCAGCATATGGGGGCATAGTCGATGGGGCAGCATATGGGGCATAGTCTATGGGGCAGCATATGGGGGCATATTCTATGGAGCAGCATATGAGGGCATAATCTATGGAGCATCATATGGGGCATAATCTATGGAGCATTTTATGGGGGCATAATCTATGGAGCATCTTATTGGGGCATAATCTATGGAGCATCTTATGGGGCATAATCTATGGAGCATCTTATGGGAGCATAATCTATGGAGCATTTTATGGGGGCATAATTTATGGAGCATCATATGGGGCATAATCTATGGAGCATCTTATTGGGGCATAATCTATGGAGCATCTTTTGGGGGAATAATCTATGGAGCATCTTATGGGGCCATAAACTTTATGGAGCATTATATTAGGCATATTATTCTATGAAGCATCTTATGGGGGCATTATTAACCTTTGTGCAGCATTATAATGGGTGTATTTTGTATGGAGCATCTTATGGGGCCCATCATGAACTGTATGGAGCAATATATGGGGCTCCTGATTCAATATGACTATTCAAAAACATTTAACCTACTGATGTAGGATTAATTATACTTTTATTGGTATCTATTTTTATTTTTTAAATTTACCAGTAGCTGCTGCATTTTCCACCCTAGGCTTATATGTGAGTCAATAAGTTTTCCCAGTTTTTGTGGCAAAATTATGGGGGGTCGACTTATACATGGGTCAGCTTATACACGAGTATATACGGTAACCAAAAAAGTTGAAGCATGTCAATATGAAATATGAATGGCAATAACGCTTCTGGATATTAGAAAAAAGATAGACACATAATTTGGCCAATTCATGCATGCCCAGCAGCCATCGACAAGGCGGTCTCAAATTTGCTGGGTCCTACATGTCTAGTGTGAATACCTCTCTAAGACTGAAGTCTACATAGCTGGAAAAATCCCAGTATGTAGCCAGCGCTCCCGTATAGAGATTCTCATAGGTGTTATATATAAATATCTGCTTTATTGAGGTAATAAAAATTACAGGACAATGCGTTTTGACTCCTACACCCTGGAGTCTTCTTCAGGTCATTAAAAATAAAATAATATGTAAAGATCAGCCACACTCTCTTTTTATACATTGAACTTCCAAAGGATTTTTGACGGCTTACGGACACGGTCCCCATTGAAAATCAATGAGGCCGCAAAAACAACGGAAGCTTGCCGACTGATTTGATTTTGCGGTACACCATGAAGACTGTATTTGCGGAATGGCGTATTTTTACTAGGACACTCCCATGTAGTTCCTGTTTATCACTTTGAAGTTTACCACTCCATGCCTGCAGAGACACAAGATACAAGATGGGTCTAGAGAGAATCATCGTTCTTGTTCAGGTATGTAGGGGTGCTTAAAAGCCCCCATGCCCCTCGTTGTAGAGGAGTGTAGGGGAGGCTGCAGATTATTATGGGGGACCGTGGGTACTGTTGTTTTTTGCTGTGACGGGGACCATCCAGAAATGAGAGGAGGTGTTAAAAGATAGAAAAATAGCGGTGGCAGAGAGTGTAAAAGCAGGGTGGCAGAGGTAAAAGAGGGGTTGCATAGAGTGCAAAAGAAGGGTTGGCAGAATGTGCAAAAGAGGGGTGGCAGAGTGCAAAATAGGGCTTGCATAGAGAAGATTTTTGCGGCCTGTTTTTGTGGAATACCGTGAAAATTACGGCAATACGGCCCGCAAAAAAGACCCGGATGGATAATTTAGATGTCCATGAATAACAATCACTTTACGGAACAAAGCACATGGATCGTCCATGCTTCTCCTAACCTGCATTTGATAACCTCATAGGCATTTACAAGGCTGTTGAATTTAGATTGGGAGACTCATGGCCAGTCGGAGCATTACAGTGCCGACATGGACCGTTATTCCCATGTCTGAATTTGCCCCGTATCTCAGCAGTGAATTTGAGGCCACATGACTAGTTAGTTACCTTTCACTATGTAATGGATTCAGCTAAATGTCATATTCCATAATAAAACATAGTTCAATCTCAGGAAAACTGCTGGTATTATTAAATTATAATTGTCACATGTGTAAAAATATCTTTATTATGTATATTTACAATTAAAGGTTAAGAAATATCAGCAAACCTCTTTGTGTGGACCGTTGTTCTTTGAGGAATCATTGTGCTCTATATACATAATGGTTAATCATAAATCAGAATGTTACACTGTTAACATTACATTAGCTCTTTGAGCTATTAAAATAAAACATGATCTTCAAAATGACCTTAACAAGTTCCTCTAAACTGGTGGAGCTGTTGAAATCTAAAAAAAAAAAAAACCCAATGCAGAACTGGGAGTAAGGCAACACAATGACAACCTTGCATGTTCTGGATACAATGTAGTGTGTTCACAGGTCAAAGAAAGAGAATTTGTATAAACTGTGAATAACAGAAGAGAAGAGTAGACCAGATCCTACTTGAAGAATATTGTGAGCCAGGTTCACAAAGAGAACAATTACAATTTCTCTATCAATATGACTATAATGTCTATACTTATAGAAACATGAAAGGCAATCTTGGTCTTCTACAAGAATTACAACTAGGTAAATGTGACCCCACTGTCTGTGTTAAAGCCACACCACCTACTCTAAACAGTCCTGGTTATATGAATGGCATCAAAGGAGGTGACAGCTAGACAGACGGGAGATGTGGAAGACTGAATATGGTATTACCGTGAGGAGCACCAGGGAGCCCATTACTTGGGAGGATCATGTGGGATTATTTGAGAGATATTTCAATTTTTGCTCTACCTGTCCCTCGTGTGTCTCCCCATGTGTAATGAATGGTATCTGAATTGCAGCTATTTCTCTCCACTATTCCTAGCATTCATTCATTCATTCAAAGGAAGGCTTTCAAAGAAAAGCGGCCTTTCCCCTACTCCTATCTGCGTCCCTCTAACCCTACGGGAAGCAGCCGCATGCCCATTTCAGCGTGATGGCTTTCACAAAAAAGAACTTCCAGCCTCTGATCTGCTTTGAAGCCAAGTCTGGTTAGCTGGGGCATCGCAGCTTAACTGGAGGGGAAGACACAGCACTTCAGTAACTTACAGTACATCAGTATATGCTGAGCGGGGAACGGTCAGGTTCAGGGTGTAGGGAAGGATGTAAATGAGGAGATCTCAAATGTGGGACCTTTTCTATGCACAATCTTCGCTCACCTTATCATCTGTGAATATGTCGACTAATAACTGCTACTTTTTGCATTATTATTATTAATAATATAATTTATTGGAACACAAAAAGAGAATAAAACAAAGTAATTCATCCCTTCTTACTTTAGCTATGTTACTTACCTGACAACTACCAACACCGATTACCAATTCACTTTCATCAGACATATTATACAGTAGCGTACTTGCTTCATGTGACATTTCTGGATAAGCTGTCTTGTGTATACTTGAGGAATAACACAATTTCTGGCAATTATATAACTTGTTACTGCATTTCTACCAGTTCCCCTCTGCATGCCCCATCTCTAATTTTCAGTTGTCTCTGAGTTAGTGGGTGAAGAATAGCTGCTAGGATACCACCCATACACAGACATAAAGGATTCTTGTTCTCCTGCCTTTATAAATATAAAGTATTGTTCATTTAGTTTCTATCTTAGGTTTTGTCTGTTTAACCCCTTAAGGACCATGCCACTTTGTAGGTTAAATACCAGGCCTTCATTTTGAAATCTGACCACTGTCAATTTATGTTGTTTAAGCTCAGGAATGCTTTAATGGATCCCACTGATTCTGAGATTGTTTTTTCGTGACATATTGTAATTCATGTTAGTGGTAAAATTTCTTCGATATAACTTGCGTTTATTTATGAAAAAACGGAAATATGGCGAAAATGTCTAATATTTTGCAATTTTCAAAATTTAAATTTTTATGCTGTTAAATCAGAGATATGTCACACAAATTACTTAATAAATAACATTCCCATATGTCTACTTTACATAAGTACAATTTTGGAAACAAAATTTTTTTTTTGTTAGGAAGTTCTAAGGGTTAAACTTTGACCAGCGATTCCTCATTTTTTCAATAAAATTTACAAAACCATTTTTTTTAGGGACCACATCACATTTGAAGTCACTTTGAGGAGTCAATATGACAAAAAATACCCAAAAGTGACACCATTCTAAAAACTGCACCCCTTAAGGTGCTCAAAACAACATTCAAAAACTGTATTAACCCTTCAGGTGCTTCACAAAAAGATCATTTAACTTCGGGCACAATTTTTTTATTTTGTCAAGGGTATCCGGAGAAATGAACCACAATATGTGTTGTGCAATTTCTCCCGAGTACACTGATACCCCATGTCTGGAGGAAGACCATTCTTTAGGCGCACAGCAGGGCTCGGAAGAGAAGGAGCGTCGTTTGAGGTTTTGAATGTAAAATTGGATGGACTCAAGAGCGGACGCCATGTCGCGTTTGAAGAGCCCCTGATGTACCTAAACAGTAGACACCCCCCCACAAATGACACAATTTTGGAAACTAGACCCCCAAGGAAATTATCTAGATGTGTGGTGAGCACTTTGAACCCCCAAGGGCTTCACAGAAGTTTATAACGTAGAGCCATGAAAGCTATAATTTTTCCATATTTCGGCCTACAGAGTCATATGAGGGCTTATTTTTTGTGAGACGAGTTGACGTGTTATTGGTACCATTTTCGGGCACATGACTTTTTTCATCGCTTTCTATTCCGATTTTTGTGGCGGCAGAATGAACAAAAACCTGCATTCAGGAATTGTTTTTTTTTCTGCATTCCGTGTGTGGTAAAATTGGTAAGGCAGTTATTCTTCGAGTCACTACGATTACAGCGATACCTCATTTATATAGTTTTTTTTATGTTTTGGCATTTTTACACAATAAAAACTTTTATAGAAAAAAATAATTATTTTAGCATTGCTTTATTCTGAGAGCTTTAACTTTTTAATTTTTCCGCTGATGGAGCTATATGGAGGCTTTTTTTTTGCAGGACTAGATGGCGCTTTCAGTGATACTATTTTTATTACCATTCGTTTTTTTTAATTTAGTTTTATTTCACTTTTTCCAAGTGGTATGATGATACCACTTGGAAAAAGAATAATTTGCTACTTTTTTGTGTTTTTTTTTTACGGCGTTCACTGAAGGGATTAACTATTGTGACACTTTTATAGATGGGATTTTTACGGACGCAGCAATACCAAACATGTGTCCTTCTTTTGTTTCTTTAATTTTTTTTACATAAAAATGTGTATTTATTAGTGGATTTTTTATTATTTATATTATTTTTTTATATTTTTTTTACATTTTCTTAAAAAATGCTTTGTTTTTTACCTATTCCCTTTATGGGACTTTCACTTTTTCCACTTTGATTGCAGGTATAATGGATTGCAGTGCATTAGCCTATGCTGAAGGCTTCTGACGCCATGCTGTGAGCATGCTCTCAGAGGCTTCCCATAGCTTGATGACCATGGCAGAGATCGGGCCCCGCGATGGCATCACAGGGACGCCAATCAGAAGGCAGAGGGGGCTCCCGTCCCTCTGCCTCCCTCCTGAACGCTGCTATCAAGCTGGAAAGCAGCAATTAGGGGTTTAACAGCCAGGGGTGGCACGGACGCCGCTCCTGGCAGCTAGTGCAGAAGCTCAGCCACTGGCAGTGCTGTGCTCCTGCACTGATCGGGCGGGAGATGCTGATATTTCAGCATTTGCTGCGCGGTCATGCTGTGATCGGTAAGTCAGATTGACTGACCGATCACAGTGTTCTGGGTGTGGGGACCGACGGCATGGGTCCCTGCACCCGTTGCCATGCCTCTCAGCTATTATAGACAGCTGTCGGCACTGAACTACCATGGCGTGGAGAAAGATGGTCAACTTTATTAAAAGGTGTGTGCCTCTCAAGGAATTTTGTGTGTCTTGTACCCATTGTGCACCACTGAATGAAAAGTACTCCAGTCAGGGCCTGAATTACATATCCTTAATTTACGTTACTTTAATGGTATAAATTATAACGATTTTGTTTGGGCGCCCTCGGTCATGCCCATCTATGTAAACTCCGTCCACCTCCCAAAAGTTTGTGGAGCTGTCAGGGATTGTCATACAAGCGTAAAATGTCACATTATTTACAAGTTGGGCAAAGATTTTGCAACATTCCAAATAGGTTGCCACAGAATTCTGAAAACAACTGACGCATCGGCCCTTGTACACTCATGTTTGTATGTTATTTATTCAGGTACTCCGGATTTTTCTCAAACTTTCTTGGGAAACTTACACTTTGAAAACAGTGAGTCCTGCTGGGGTCAGAGACTGATAGCAATGAATATACTGGGCTATAAAGTAATGGGAAATTAATAGAAATAAATAAAAATAAATCGTAATAAAAATATAGTTTGTAAAAAAAAAAATTAACTGCACCATGGAATTTAATTACTTACAAAGAAAAGCTGACCAATGCAGGTAGACACTAAAATATGTTAGTTTATTACGCTGTATAAGAAGCTAAACATTACATTTACCAATACAAGGTAGGTTATTACTGTGGCGCCCCTGAGGCTCAGTCGCCACAGAGGTACTGCACCTTCTCCTAAGGTGTGGTGCCCCACCATCCAGGTAAGTTGGAGGCTCCTGACCACGCTCCAACACTTGCACCCCACACAATAGAGTAGTTCAGCAAAACCACATTGCGGCTCTTTGCTTAGAGAGTAGCAGAGCACCATTGGTGGTTCCGTGCTTGGAACACTAAACGTGCTGGGAGGTGGGTGGAGTTGAGAACACATAAAAGAGAGGGAAGGTTTAGGATTACAGGGCAGTCTGACAGGAGGTCAATGAGGAAGGAAGCCACTCAGAGAGGAGTGGGGATCCCTGGAAGAGGGATGGAGGAAGGAGTGCTGCAGCTGCCTCAGTGATCTGAGCCAGCTGGCACGGGAAAGGAAAGAAGGAGAAGGACATTGAACTGAACCCTGAGCTTCCATAGGAAAGAAAGACAAGTACGGAACCTAGGAGTGAAAGGGAACACGGAGGACGTGGGTTAGAGCAAGAACCCTGCCTAGAAGTTCTAAGCGCAAGGCCGGGGCCCAGTCCCCGAGGTTGTATGGACACTAATGGTTCTGCAGCAGACACCGGTGGAGTAGTGGGCTGTAAATGCACTACTCCCATCTAAGACTTGGGGGCACAACAGCAATTTGGATAGAGAGCGGGGACTCAGGAGTAGAGAGTCCCCGAAGCAGGCTACAGCTGTCTGCCGTACAAGTAGAGTTCTTGGGAACATCTGTGAGGAGTAACTCCAGTGTAACTCAGTACTAGGAGATCTTCACACTTAAAGGCGCTATAGAGGAGACTTTCAGGAAAGGCACATAAGTTGGCGGAGTGTGGAAGGGAGCATTCCATCTTGCCTGGAAGTTGACTGAGTCCCTGACCCGGAGGACACGGCAAGGAAGCGGGCACTACAGACTGAGTAAAGCTTTGGAACTACATGCCCTGGTGTCCTCCATTCCATCCTGCGTCCGCCTACCTGGCACTGCTACATCCCCTGCGCCGGACACTACACCATCTAAGTGTCACTTCACCTATTCTGCCCTGGGACAACAGCTCTGCCTGTGGAGGGCTATAACATCATTGCTGCACCACACCATCTGTCCCAGAGGATCTGCATGCTGCGTCGGCCTAACATCTCACTTGCCGAACATCACAGGTGGCGCCACGAACTATTCCATTAACTACATTCCACCAGTCACATTGCATCCCCGCCATTACTTGGGCACCCAGGACCACGGACCGGATCACCGCTGCTGTGACACATCCCCCTGACACCGGCCCGGTACCGAGTACCCCACAGCCCTGGGAGGAGGGCGACCCATTACACTCTAAATTTTTACAGAAATCTATTGTATCGGATTATTCCTTCACTGTTCTGCCAATAGCCAGTTAATTTATGTAGTTCGAAGACACTTTTCAACATTAGCGACAGATCCATTTATTCCTGTAAGTTGTAAGCTTGGACCTCAAATTGAGTTCTTGGGAATTTGGAGGTCAAGACTTTGATTTTTTTCCTGAATAATGTGTGCAAACAGAGCTCATTGCACTGCTTAAAAAGCCTTGCCATAAACAGGTGTACTTGGTATGTCTACAACAATGTTTAGGTAGATGGTTGGTGTCAATATAACATCCACATTGATGTCAGCCTCAAGTTGCCTCCGTTGACTATAGTGTATGTGTGGCGTTTCTATAGTGTATGTGTGGCGCCCTGCGTCTTTATTGCAACAAAAGAGTTAAATATGTACTGTTTGGTATGTGTTTTGTGAGCAATGGGAACTTTCTCTGCTAGAGACCACAACACACACACACACAATTCGCCTCACTCCCTTACTTGTCTGAAGCTTAGAGTTTGGCAGACATGCCCTAACTGGGAGGGGGAGGAGTCGAGAGTTGTTGTTTTTCTGTGAATGAGAAGAAGAACGCTCCTGGAAGCTATGATGACATGTGGTCCCTCCGGCAGTAAATCTAATAAGAAGCATCAGGGAATCAGCCCCTAGGCCATTCATGCTTTCAGAGCAGGGTGGTAAGCTGATAGACTGTGTGAGTCTATACAACCACCAGCAGAGTGTTTTCCCAGGAAAGACTGCAGAAAACTAGGATCAGTGAAGGATTGTGCAAGAAGAGCTTCACACAGGAACCAAGCTGCAAGTTGCCTGAGAAGGAAAACACAGTGAGTAGAGGCTATACTAGAAGTTCCAAACTTTGGGAAGCCTTGGTCTCTGAAGGGATTAGAATAGCAGGAAGCTTACTCTGAGTCACAGCAGAGAGAAGGATAACTCCCATTCTCCAGAGCAGACTGCAACCTGGTGAGAGTTGTAATATCTCCTCTGAACTGCACCTGAACTACAGTAAATGATAAAGTGACTTTCCTTGTCTCCTGCCTTATTACTCCGTGCCTTCTACTTCCATCACAATCTCTGAGGGCCAGCTCTGGTTGGAGAGGGTTAAACATCTGCACCGCCATCACCATCTACTCCCCCAGGGATCATCTGCAGTGCCGGCTATACTACAGTTGAACACTCCAACTGGCGTCATGAATCACTACATAAACGTTATCCCAAATCAATACTCCCCTTTTACATGACCGCCTGGGGCCACGGACCGGGTCACTGCCACTGTGACACATCCCTTTAAGACGACCGGCCTGGTACCGAGTATCCCACGGCCCCTGGGGCGTGTCATATGCTAGTGAAATCTTTTCCCCCAGTTAAACACATGATGACAAATAAGTTCACATGATGTCCAAAAAAGACATGGGTCATCAGATTAGGGCACCATCTTCCATTGGTCAATGGCTTAACATGAACACTCTAAGAGTTTTAGGTTGTCTCATATCCAGTAACGTACAAGGCACTGGGTGACATTTTTTCCTTTCTCAGCTAGCATTTACTTTTTTCAGCATTTTGATCTACAGTAACTTTACTTCGGAATCGCACAAGAAGGAACAGCTTTCACTCCCTGTGTGCATCAATCAGCCAAAGCTGCCCATGATCCTGTTGCCACCTCCCCATATTTTCTTCCCTAGGTCACTTTTAGTAAGCACAAATCACTAGAATAGGGGTTCCCTACCTGTAGCTCGGGAGCCACATGTGGCTCACGGTCCCATGAATTGTGGCTCTCGGCTGTCTGCCAGCTTGGTGCATTAGCTCCAGGTCTAGTAAACTGGTATGATGAGCACATCTCAAAATAGTGAATTTTGTGAGTAGCCCTGTGCAGAAGAGCAGATCTGGATGCACATATACTGGCCTTAAAAGTTTCCAATTAATTTAAGTATGGTATACTGGAGACAGGATGATACTACCTGTGAGAAGTGGTGCCTGAAGCTGGATGTGACAGTGTGTTGGGAATGCTGGATGGGAGAATACTGAATGGGGGTATTGTGACAAAATGATGACAGACATCAATGGCTCCATCAACAACTATGCTTGAATCTTGTTTTCCAGGCCTTTAGAAAAAAAAAAGGTCATCCACTGACACGTGGCAAAAATGTGATGTGAGCCTGGCCTTATTAAAACTTTGCCCTTGTCAAGTCAGTCAGACATTGTCCACTTTTCCTGCTACCAATATATTGATTTCAAGAACTCACTACTTGCTGCCTCAAATGCCAAACACATTTATAAGCCTCATTGTCACAAGATTGTCAGTTCTTCACTATTCCTATGTGTTTAATGCATCTTTCCATAGAGATGAATAGCTCCAAGTTTCTTGTAGGCTTGATTGGCTGAGTACAGCCAGTCCCATATGTCTATGCCCATGGTTCTAGGCCGTGCCCACCTATTCTACACATTGTGAATCACAATTCACCTGACCACCTTATTTCTCTTCGGAGAACCTTAAGCCAGAAAACAGTATTTCCTGAACATCTCGGAGTTTCAAGCATTGTCTGAGTCCCCTTCAAGCACACCCAATAAACCACAGTTTCCCAGGGCCGGCCCTCATTTTTCCTCCTTGCTGCTTCAGAAGCTGGTAACAATTAAAGAGATTTTTTTGTGCCGAGGGAGAGAGAAGAAATAAAAAAGGGAGAGAGAGAAATCTGAGGGAATACTAAGAACAACCAACCCCCCTCCATCTTCACAGCAGAGATTTATGGCCAGCTGCACCGCTGAGTCGAGATGGAAAAAAAAAATAAGCTGGAAGAAGAGGCCCAGGTACTCGTAGAGGGGGAATATACCAGAATGCTCACATATATGTATACATCAATACAGCATCTATCATAATGAGCCTATATTAGTAAATTAGCTCATTGCTTGCAGTATTTATTAGGTTCAACGTCAGTACATAATTTATGGTTTCACATTGTAGCGGGGCTGACACTCATAGCTTGGGGCCCCTGTGCAAGAAATATGTCTGGGACCCCCTCATTTTATGGCGACAAAGCTACATATGTCACGGTCACGTGTGTCTGGACGCAGCGAGTACCGCAAGGCGAACCCATCTGACACACGTGACCCTGGATACACCGCCTCCAGTTGGGCGAATTTAAATAATAGGACGTGCAGCTGGATACACCGCCTCCAACTGGCGAATTTAGGTATTACACGTATATATAAAGTAGTCTGGAAACCCCGCCTCCAGAGGCGAATTTAAACAATAAGGGAAACCTTGGAAACATTAACAATGGTGTGCCTTGCGATAGGGAAAAGGGAAGTGGAGACCTCCTGAGCTCCCCTGAGCCAGTGTCCCTGCACTCCTAACGTTCCCTATGCCGCTTCCGCACCGGGCGACGCACAGGAACCTAAAAACCCTGACTCGCCCTGCACCTAAACCCTCACTAGGGAATTGGTCGGTGCGGAAACTAATCCCACCACTGCACTAAACACACATGAGGAAAAATGACAATACAGGGGAAACCCCACTTAGCTTTGTTCTGTTGCATACGCTCCTAGCAACAGAGCCCACCACCTGTGTGCATCTTCTCCTCTACCCGGATCCATCACCATAACTGGATCCTTCACCATAGTGCAGCCTTGGAGCAGAGTCCACCACCAATTGCAGAAGTCCAGTAACAGAGTCCCAAAGATGAGTTCAGCTCATGCCCAAAAAGTCAAGCATGCTTGAGTCCAGCTCTCAGCAGCAAAGTCCCGCATGCTGAGTGCAACTCTCTCCATAGTCGTCACTCCACCAAGCCATGCAAGCACTTCCTGCCAACACCATAAACTGTGACTCCACCACGCCATGCCAGCCCTTCTTGCAGACCACATAGCTGCCATTCGTCCCCTCTGGCTGGGCTGCGCAGGACTCATGTTCAGCTCCTTCTTTCACCCAGGCTTCCTTGTGAATGACTAACACACAATATCACCAACAGCGATTGAACCCACCTGAACTCTTTTAAAGAGCCTCACACCTGATTTATAATTACGTGCACTAAACCAAAGAAACTAAAGTGCACTACCACTCACCACCACCGGGGCAACTTAGAATGAACAACACCACGTGTAATAATTCTAATGGCCACCGGGGGCAATCACATCACTTTGGAACCTAGCCAAAGGAAAAAAAAGTTCACTTATCCATTTAAACTGTCAGATCCACTCTGGATCATGACAACATATATATAAATATATACACTATATACATACATATATATATATACTGTATATACACACATACATATAGCCACACACACATATACATGTGTATGTAGCATATATATTACATAGTCTTCTTTATTATGCATATTGCAGTCCCTTATTATAGAGTGCCCTCTCTTGTAATGTACAGCACCGTCCCTTACATATTGGATTATATAGAGCCCTGTTTTTTATTACATACCATCCTCTATTGTTAGTTGTATAATGCAATGATGGCTGATGGAGCATGGGAAAGCTTCTTTTCTAATTGAGGAGCTGATTGACTGGTCGTCTGGTCACCGGCTCCTCCACCAGCAATCATTTTATATCTAACAATGGAGGGGACTACGTAATAAACAAGGGCGCTGTGAATAACAAAAATAACAAGAATACACTATGTAAGAGACAGCACTGTATATAACAGCAAAGGAATCTAGATAATAAGGGACGGCATCATACACAACTAGGGAAGATGGTATGTAATAAGGGTCGGTGTTATACACAACAAAAGAGAAAACTATGTAACTAGAGATGGTGTTATACATAACATATATCTATACTAAGGGACTGTGCTATACATAAAAACTGACTACACTATATACTGAGGGATGACGCTATACATAATAAGCAAGTATACTATATACAAAGGGAAAGTGCTATACATAATACTTGAGTACACTATATTCTAAGGGGCTGTGCTATGTATAATAAGTGATAATAACGTCATCCTCCACCTCCCCCTGTTCCTAAATTCATTATAGATCCCCCTTCCTCCTATCCCAATCCCCCACACCCCTCATTGCCCTCCTCCCCCTGCATCCTATTATTGTCCTCTCCCCACCCCCATCATTGCCCTCTTCACTATCTCCATCATTACTTTCTCCCCCAACACCCCCATCATTGCCCATTCCACCACCTCCATCATTTACTCCTTCCCCACCACCTTCATCATTGCGCTTTCCACCATCATTGTCCTTTCCACTACCATCATCATTGCACATCCACCACCTCCATCATTTCCTCCTCCCCACCACCCCCATTATTGCCCTTTCCACCAAGACAATCGTTGTCCTTTCCACCACCACCCCATCATTGCCCATTCCACCACTTCCATGATTGCTTTCTCCTCCACCACCCCATCATTGTCCTTTCCACCACCTCCAACATTGCCATCTCCCCCACTATCCCATCATTGCCCATTCCACCACCCCCATCACTGTCCATTCCACAACCTCCATCATTTCCTCCTCCCCACCACCTTCATCATTGCCCTTTCCACCATCATTGTCCTTTCCACCACCACCCCCATCGTTGCCCTTCCCACCACCTCCATGATTGCTCTCTCCTCCACCACCCCATCATTGTCCTTTCCACCACCTCTCCATCATTGCCTTCTCCCCTATCACCTTCATCATTTCCCCCTTCCCTATCACTCACATCATTGTCCTTTCCACTGCCATCATCATTGTCTTCTCCCCCAGCACCGCCATCATTGCCCATTCTATCACCTCCATCATTTCCTCCTTACCACGATCCCCATCATTGCCCTTTCCACCAAAATCATCATTGTCCTTTCCACCACATCCACCATTGCCTTCTCCCCCACCACCACCATCATTGCCCATTCCACAACCTCCATCATTTCCTCCTCCCCCACCACCCCCATTATTGCCCTCCACCACCCCATCATTGTCCTTTCCACTACCTCCATCATTGCTTTCTTCCCCACGACCCCCATAATTGCCCTCTCCGTCACCCCCATCATTGCCCTCCCCTCCACCTACACACAAAAGATACACACAGCACCATTCTCGCTTCTGCACGTTTCCCCGCAGCGCTATACACACACACACACACACACACACACACACACACACACAGCACTTCTCTGCACGCTCTCCCACAGCCACAGCCTCACTGTCAGCTTCCACTCACAGCCGCGGCACTGAATGATAATGTCATCCAGCCATGCTGACTGCTGTGTTGTGAGAAAATGGAAAACGGTCTTAGGAGTGCAGGAAAGAGACTCAGACAAGAGATGGGTGTAAACCACAACGCGTTTCGACGGAGGATCCGTCTTCATTAGGTGGAAGTCCTCCGTCGAAACGCGTTGTGGTTTAAACCCATCTAAGACCGTTTTCCATTTTCTCATTGCTCCTATACTCCATTGGAGGTTTTTGGCTGGAGCTGCAGTGGAGACCTGACATCCTTGTCTGCCCCTGGGTTGCTTCCTAAGCGCTCCTTCATGACCGCTTATCACTGACTCTTACTGACTGCTGTGTGACACAGGAAGCGTGGGCAAGAAGCAGGATGGATCACTGCAGCTCCACTGCCATTTTCTCTTGCAGGCAGAGGAGCTGCAGGGATTGCTCCCTGCCCGCCACACATGAGGGCAATCTGGGTGGGATAAACAAGCCAGATTGTCCTTATTATTAGCCTCCCTGCAAGGGCCCCCCTCCACCTCCGAGCCCCGATGCAGTCACACCGGCTGCACAAGCGGTGTGTCCGCCCCTGCATTGTAGCATGTGCTAATATGCATGTCTCACACTGGTAGCAAAAGTGTTGTAGCGTTTTTATTGTCTGTACAAATGCTCACTTAATTGTAAAGTGCTGTGGAATATGTTAGAGCTATATAAATACAAATTATTACTTTATTTTCTGCCTCTAGCTTCTCCTCCCTCCATAGAACTTTATGAGCACCAACTGCCATCTCCTGTCTCAGTAACGCGAGAATCTGTCTTCACTGAACATAGATCTTAACCATGAAATGACAGCGAGAGATCAGTCCAGGAGGACAAAGAAGCGGAATTCTCTGATAAGATATATTACTGTGCTATTGATTTATGAAATAGAGATTAAACAAACGGTTATGCTTTAAGCAAATGGTAATAAACTCTGATGCCATGTTTTGGGACCATGGTGACAGGCAAAGCAAGCCTTGTCCCCAACAAACAGACATAAAACCCAATTTGAGAACATAAATGAATCAGACAATGGTATGGTGACGGCTCTGTGCCATCTATAGGTCTCAGCACAATGTTCTTGCAATAAACCAGGGTTGAAAAGAGAAAGAAGAACCAAGAAGAGCAATTGTCTAGTAATTCTGAGGCTTAAATACTGTACTGAAATAATGATGTAGGAGTTCAAGATTGTAAAATAAGCATTTAACCTCTCGCTGCACTCATTAACCCCTCCACTATGTAATGGCAAGAAGATACAAAGCAACACAGCGAGAAGAGACAGCAAAGACTCTTCCCCATCTCCAAGCCTACTGTCCCTGTGCTTGTGAAGCTCCGACAAGCACTGTCTGATAATCCTGTTTGGAGAGGTCTCCCGCTCGCTGATATATACCCTTTGGGATACAAGAGGGCTTAGCACTGCTTGATTTAGACTACATGGCCAGTCTTTAAATGCTTCACTTGCTGAGGGAAAAAAAAGCCCAGCTTAATACAGCTGTCTTGAATCCTGTCAAACAGCATTTGAGCAATGTGAGCGCGGACACGGGAAGAGGATGGGAACGAAGAAGGCACGGTATAATGTGTTAAATGGGAATGCAAAGATTCCAAAATCACACTGTTACACTACGATCAGATGTATTAATATATTTCTCCTTACTACAGTGGCTTGCAAAAGTATTCACCCCCCCCCCCCCCGTGGCTTTTTACCTATTTTGTTACACTACAACCTGTGTTTAAATATTTTTGTACGTGCTGCATCAGCACTACATAGTTTGTTTGCTTCCCAATACAAAGAAAACCAAACGTTCACCGTCAGCTGGAGGCACGTTGTTCACATGAACTGATGCAAATCCTCAAAAAAACAGTGAAATTCCAGGTTGTGAGGTAGCAAAACACAGAAAATGCCAAGGAGGGGGTGAATCCTTTCGTAAGACACAGTATATGAGGCTTTTTAACTGATATTCGTCTTTATTGTGGAGGAGGTGCACAGAGCTGCTTGGAGGTTGTGGTGAGCCATTCTAAGCTTGCGTACAGGCTCGGACTGGCTCACAGGGGAGAAGGGGATTCCTCTGGTGGGCCTCCCACATAAGAAAATCTTGGCACAGTGCACATTTACTGCACTATTTGCCGAAAAAATAAGCATAGAGCATCTCATTTATTTATCAAACTACCCATTTTATTATACTAGGAAGCATATGCAGACATTACAAAAAAAGAGTAGCAGCAAAAGGTGTAGTATCCTACTTCCCCAGTCAATGATATTTGCATGTGGCTGAAGAATGAGCTCCCAGAATCAATGTTACTGGTGGGCCCTTGGCACCCCAGCACGACACTGCTTGTGTTTATAGGAAAGTAACACTTTAACCCCTTAAGGACTGCATATACGCGTAAAAATGGCGGATGCTAAGGGGCCTTATTTTCTCATACCAGTTTTAAAACGGCGATTGGGAATAAGGTAATAACTCCCCCCAGAGTCCGAAAATCTCCAGGGTCTCAGCTACCGGGGGAGGCTGAGACCCTGAAAGCACAAACAGGGCCAGTTTTTACAATACCTGATCGCCACAATTCAATTAATAACGGCAACTACGTAAAAAAACATCTGGTGTAAAAATAATTTCTCTCTCCTCTGATAAGATCTAACATGTCAGAGGAGAGAGAAATGATGTCCCCAGGCCCTGCACGGTACCTTAGTACCAGATTCGCGATCCCCCCAGCCTCCCTCATCCTTCTCCTGAAGCACAACCTCTTGCATAAGTGAAAATATTGGGGCTAAAGCAACATTTTAGAGGTAAATATTCACAGCTAAAAACATCCACGAATGGTTAAGAGGAAAACATTGGACTATTCTGAAGTGGCCTTCTATGAGCCCTGACCTAAATCCTATTGAGCATCTTTGGAAAGAGGTGAAACATGCCGCCTGGAAAAGGCAACCTTCAAACACGAGACAACTGGAGCAGTTTGCGCTTGAGGAGTGGGCCAAACTACCAGTCGAGAGGTGCAGAAGTCTCATTGACAGTTACAGGAATCGTTTGATTGCCTCAAAAGGTTGTGCAACAAAATATTAAGTTAAGGGTACCATCATTTCTGTCCAGGTCTATTTCATGAGTTATTTATTTATTTTTTATACTAGATTATGGCCCGATGCTATCGCATCGGGAGGATGCGATATCATCACACCTCTTGCCATGTTAACCCTCAACACACACTGCTCTCACCGTTCACCATCTCCACTCACTCTTTCACTCCACATACGACCCCTTCTCTCACTCCGTCTCTCATACTCACGCAGTCATCGCCGCTGCTCCACGATCCCCGACATATTCTTCCGCCGGCGCCATCCTGGATCCAGACGTTGTCCACGCCGGCGACATGTTCTTGCAGCGACGCCATCTTGAGTATTGCGGGATTTCGCCGATACAAAATAGCATCGCCGCAGGAACACCTGTGAAATGCGCAGACGCTGCACCTGTGAAAAGCGCGCCCAGCACCTGTGAAATGCGCAGACGCTGCACCTGTGAAAAGCGCAGACACTGCACCGGTGAAATGCGCAGACGCTGCACCGGTGAAATGCGCAGACGCTGCACCTGTGAAATGCACAGATGCTGCACCGGTGAAATGCACAGACGCTGCACCGGTGAAATGCGCAGACGCTGCACCTGTGAAAAGCGCAGATGCTGCACCTGTGAAAAGCGCGCCCAGCACCTGTGAAATGCGCAGACGCTGCACCTGTGAAATGCGCAGACGCTGCACCTGTGAAAAGAGAAGACACTTCACCTGTGAAAAGCGAGCCCAGCACCTGTGAAATGCGCAGACACTGCACCTGTGAAATGCGCAGACGCTGCACCTGTGAAAAGAGCAGACACTTCACCTGTGAAAACCGAGCCCAGCACCTGTGAAATGCGCAGACGCTGCACCTGTGAAATGCGCAGACGCTGCACCTGTGAAAAGCGAGCCCAGCACCTGTGAAATGCGCAGACGCTGTACCTATGAAATGCGCAGACGCTGCACCGGTGAAATACGCAGACGCTGCACCTGTGAAATGCGCAGACGCTGCATCGGTGAAATGCGCAGATGCTGCACCGGTGAAAAGCGCGCCCAGCACCTGTGAAATGCGCAGCCGCTGCACCGGTGAAATGCGCAGATGCTGCACCTGTGAAATGCGCAGACACTGCACCTGTGAAAAGCGCAGACACTGCACCTGTGAAAAGCGAGCCCAGCACCTGTGAAAAGCGCAGACGCTGCACCAGTGAAATGCGCAGACGCTGCACCGGTGAAATGTGCAGACGCTGCACCTGTGAAATGCGCAAACGCTGCACCGGTGAAAAGCGCAGACGTGCGGCGCTTAGAAACCCGATGTTTACCTTGGTTACCAGCTCCCTGCACCAGCACACTGGTATCTAAGGCACACAGCGACGCGAACGCTCGTCATCGCTGGTGCTGATTGCTGGTGAAGCTGCCTGTTTGGCAGCTCACCAGCGATCATGTAGCGACACACCAGCAATCCTGACAAGTTCATATCATTGTCGGGATCGCTGGTGAGTCGCTATGTGTGACGGGGCCCTTACTCACAGACAGTTATGCCTGAGCCCAAACAAGTAGATGATAGAATTTAAGACAGTGAAGCAATGCTTGGCTTGTTGCAGTTAAAATACTTAATTGTCATAAATTTCAATGGAAGCTAATACAGCAATTATATAGCTTAAAGGGAACATGTCACCACTTTTAAGTTGTCAATTTATTAAACACTTACATTCCTCATTAAAGGGAATCTGTCACCACTAGAGTTGAGCGACTTTTGGTTTTTTAGGGTCGCGTTTCATTTCGTGAAACCCGACTTTTCCAAAAGTCGGGTCGAGCAAGATCGTCCGATTATAGGGAAAAGTCGGGGTCGTCCCGAAACACGAAACCCAATGTAAGTCAATGCGGAATAAAAGTCGGCAGTGAGAGGAGGACAGGAAACACACCTACAGTGCCCATTTGAATGCCAAAAGCATCAATTCTTCTTACTTAAGCTTGTCAACCTTAATTAACTTCATAATACAAGTTACGCACTGAAAAATGGGGGTTATTTGGCTAAAGTTGGGGGGTAGGGCTGGCTCCAGGTTTTCATGTGCCCTGGGCGAAAGAGCGCCCCTTTAACACATACCACAACTCATCATGCTCCGATACGGCAGATAAATAGCGGTATAGTACAATGAAAAATACCTCACTTTTTACATCTCATGACGAGGCCCATCTATTTCTCCATACAGAATCATTGGTCCCATATAATGTTTGAAACAGTATATGATGAGCTCCACATAATGCTACAGTATATGTTGGTCCCCATGGATGAAGCTCCACTGTCTTATGGGCCCAAATAATGCTCCAAACATAATGGGCCCCATTTCTAATGCTCTAGTGTATAATGGGCCCTGTAAATGCTGCTCCAGTGTCTGATGTCCACCTTTGGAATGTTCCAGTGTATGGTGGGCCCCATCTATCATTCTCCAGAGTATAGTGCTCCCCAAAAATTGCTGTCCCAACATTGAAAACAATCAAATAAGTCTCCTCGCTAGGGAATCCCTGTACTTGTCTGGACAGGTGCTGTAGCTTGCTTAACAGCTCGCCAGCCGTTCTCACGCCCAGTATGGATTGCACGTGATAGCACAAAGGTTAGAAAGGGTACCGTATCCCTGGATAACATGTATGGATAGCGTACACATTCAAAATATATGTCTCAGGAGGCAGGCTCAGACGGTGTCAGGCCCAGTATGGATTGCACGTGATTGCACAAAGGTTAGAAAGGGTACCGTATCCCCGGATAACATGTATGGATAGCGTACACATTCAAAATATATGTCTCAGGAGGCAGGCTCAGACGGTGTTAGGCCCAGTATGGATTGCACGTGATTGCACAAAGGTTAGAAAGGGTACCGTATCCCCGGATAACATGTAAGGATAGCGTACACATTCAAAATATATGTATCAGGAGGCAGGCTCAGACGGTGTTAGGCCCAGTATGGATTGCACGTGATTGCACAAAGGTTAGAAAGGGTACCGTATCCCCGGATAACATGTATGGATAGCGTACACATTCAAAATATATGTCTCAGGAGGCAGGCTCAGACGGTGTTAGGCACAGTATGGATTGCACGTGATTGCACAAAGGTTAGAAAGGGTACCGTATCCCCGGATAACATGTATGGATAGCGTACACATTCAAAATATATGTCTCAGGAGGCAGGCTCAGACGGTGTTAGGCCCAGTATGGATTGCACGTGATTGCACAAAGGTTAGAAAGGGTACCGTATCCCCGGATAACATGTATGGATAGCGTACACATTCAAAATATATGTCTCAGGAGGCAGGCTCAGACGGTGTTAGGCCCAGTATGGATTGCACGTGATTGCACAAAGGTTAGAAAGGGTACCGTATCCCTGGATAACATGTATGGATAGCGTACACATTCAAAATATATGTCTCAGGAGGCAGGCTCAGACGGTGTCAGGCCCAGTATGGATTGCACGTGATTGCACAAAGGTTAGAAAGGGTACCGTATCCCTGGATAACATGTATGGATAGCGTACACATTCAAAATATATGTCTCAGGAGGCAGGCTCAGACGGTGTCAGGCACAGTATGGATTGCACGTGATTGCACAAAGGTTAGAAAGGGTACCGTATCCCCGGATAACATGTATGGATAGCGTACACATTCAAAATATATGTCTCAGGAGGCAGGCTCAGACGGTGTCAGGCACAGTATGGATTTGACGGCCCAGATTACACAGCGGAGGAGCAGGGAGAGGTAAAGATTGCAAATGCTGGGGCCCTGCCCAAGCAAGGGGGGCCCACTCGTGGGCGTCGGTACTGGCACTGGGCCCCTCATAGTACAGCGGTGTGTCTGACGGCGGGTGTGCACCACCACCGTCAGAGACACTTGATTGCACTATGAGGGACCCTGTGCCAGTGCCCGCGCCCAAGAGTCGGCCTACCCACCTGTCCAGGGCAACGGCACTCGCACGGTGTCGTGCGGTAGGTGGTGACCCCGGCCATGGGGGGGGAGGCAGCACAGTTAGGGAGTTTTAGAAAGTGGCATATGTTGATGTTGGACATTCAGCTGATGCAAAAGGCGAAATAGGTGAAGTACCAGGAAGAGGTGGACCAAAGCAAGCCATTTTTCTGTCACCCTATGTGTCATCAGGGGAAGGTGGGACAAAATCCTTGGAAACCCATGCGTGGTTCATTTTAATGAAGGTTAGATCATCCACATTTTGGGTTGACAGACGGGTCCTTTTTTCTGTCAGGATTGATCCAGCTGCACTGAAGACTCTTTCCGATAGCACACTTGCAGCTGGGCAAGCGAGCTCCTGTAAGGCATATTGGGCCAATTCAGGCCAGGTGTCCAGTTTAGCGGCCCAGTAGTCAAAGGGGAATGACCTGTGTGGGAGAACATCGATATGGGAGGAAAAGTAGTTTGTAACCATAGTTGACAACTGCTGTCTCCTGTCACTTTCCATCGATGCAGTATTACCAGTTGTGTGAGCGGTATTTGAAAAATCAGTCCACAACATTGTCATGAAACCCCTGTCTCCAACGCCACTTCTGCTGTGTGCACCATGAACACCTCTGCCAAGCTGCCCCCGGCCCGTACGGCTCGTGTGAGAACCATCACCGCTGCTGTGTGCTGGGAATGCCTCAAGCAATCGATTTACCAGAGTTGCTTGTTTATTAGCCAATATTAGGTCAAGGTTCTCCTGTGGCATGATGTTTTGTAATTTGCCTTTATAGCGTGGATCCAGGATGCTGGCCAACCAGTAGTCGTCATCGTTCATCATTTTGGCAATGCGGGGGTCCCTTTTTAGGATCCGCAAGGCATAATCTGACATGTGGGCCAATGTTCCCGGTGTCAATGATGCACTGCGAGTGCTGGGTGGAGGAGCACTTTCTGGCAAATCCACATCCCTCCAGTCACGCACAAACCCTGTACCAGACCTTGCCACGCCAACATTTTCACTTGCCCCACGAGATGCATCCTCCTCCCCTAAGTAATCATCCCCATCATCCTCCTCCTCCTCCTCTTCTTCCTCCACCTCGTCCAGGAGAGGTCCCTGAGCAGACAATGGCTGAATGTCATCAAGGATTCCCTCCTCCTCATCAACATTGGCTGCAGACGCCTGCTCCTTAAGGTGCGTCAAAGTTTGCATGAGCAGACGCATAAGTGGGATGCTCATGCTTAGGATGGCGTCGTCTGCGCTTACCAGCCGTGTGCATTCCTCAAAACACTGAAGGACTTTACAAAGGTCTTTCAGCTTCGACCACTGCACGCCTGTCAACTCCATGTCTGCTCTCAAAGTGCCTGGCCGTGTATCCTCCCACAAATGCATTATGGCCTGCCTCTGCTCGCACAGCCGCTCCACCATGTGCAGGGTGGAGTTCCACCTTGTTGCAATGTCGATAATGAGGCGGTGGTTGGGAAGGTGGAGCAATCGCTGCAGCTTCTGCATACGAACGGAGTGTACAGGCGACCGGCGGATGTGCGCGCACAGTCTTCGCACCTTCTGGAGCAGGGCTGTTAACTCTGGATAATTTTTGAGGAAGCACTGCACCACCAGGTTCAAGGTGTGAGCCAAGCAAGGTATGTGGCTGAGTTTTGAAAGGGCTATGGCTGCCACAAAATTACGGCCGTTATCACTAACTACCTTGCCTGCCTCAAGATGTATACTGCCCAGCCATGACTCAGTTTGTCGCTTCAAGTACTCGGCCAGCACCTCGGCGGTGTGTCTGTCGCCCAAACACATCATCTGCAACACAGCCTGCTGACGCTTTCCACTAGCTGCTCGATAGGGGGACACATCGTGTGCAACAGTGGCAGCTGCAGATGGAGTGCTCGTACGACTGCGCTCTGTGGACGAGCTTTCGCTTCTGGAGGAGGAGGAGGAGGGTCGAACGCCTACAGCCAACTGTTTCCTATACCGTGGGCTAGGCAGCACTGTCCCACCACCGCTGTCCCCTGTGGACCCTGCATCCACCACATTAACCCAGTGCGCAGTGATGGACACGTAACGGCCCTGGCCATGCCGACTGGACCATGCATCAGTTGTGAGGTGCACCTTTCCGCTCACTGACTGCTTGAGTGCATGGACAATGCGATCTTTCACATGATGGTGGAGGGCTGGGATGGCTTTGCGAGAGAAGAAGTGGCGACTGGGTAGGTCATAGCGTGGTACTGCATAGGCCATGAGTTCGCGGAAAGCTGTGCTTTCCACCAACCGAAAGGGCATCATCTCAAACGAGATTAGTTTGGCAATGTGGGCGTTCAAACCCAGTGTACGTGGATGAGAGACTGAGTACTTTCTTGACCTACTCATAGTGTCTGGGAGGGTGAGCTGGACTTGAGAGCTGCATATGGTGGAAGTAGCGGTGGACAGGGCGGACTGAGAGAGGGTTGATGATGGTGATGGAGTTGGTGTTCTTTCTGATGGCCTAGAATCAGTTTTTCGTTGATATAACAGTGGGATTCCCTGACTGCTGTGGTCTTGCAACGACACCTCAACATTTGCTGCTGTGCTAACCGGTGGGCTTACAGTGGGGGAAACAATGTAGCGTTGCTGACTACCTTCGTTGTGATCAGTTGCACATGTGGCACTTGAGGTTTGGTGTTGTGTCCACGCTTGCAAGTGCATGCTGGTTAAATGTCTAAGCATGCAACTGGTATTCAAATTTTTCAGATTTTTCCCTCGGCTAAAGGTCTTTGCGCACTTCTTACAGATAACCTTGGCGTGATCATGAGGATTTTGTTCAAAAAAGTGCCACACTGCACTCTTCCTACTTTGGCAGACATTTTGCGGCCTAGCACGCTGTGATCTTTTGACCCTCTGGACAAGCTGTCCAGCAACTCTTTTGATGTTTGGAACCTGTCTTTGGAGTGCTCCGGGCCTGCCAGATAACAGCTGTTGCGATGTCAATGTCTGCTGTGGATGCTCCTCATCTGAGCTATTGGAAGCAGCACCCTCTTCCCCCAATGGATGCCAATCTGGGTCAACAACTGGGTCATCCATCACCTCCTCTTCTATGTCATGTGCACCTTTCTCTGTGCCACCGTGTATGGTGGTATAGTGTGCGGGAAGGGGCACCTGAGTCTCATCAGGGTCAAAATCTGGCTCTGTACACTGCGAGGACAATGTAGTGCTCTGAGTGAATGTACCAGCAGAATCATCCATCAGCGGCTGTGCATCAGTGCACTCCATGTCAGATTCATCTTGGCCTGGGTAATTCACTATTTGACTTGATAATCCAGGCATGGTATGTGAAAACAGCTCCATGGAGTAATCAGTAGTATGGCCTGCGTCATCCTTCAATCTTGGTTGGGGTGAAGGACACAAGGAAAGGTGTGGTTCATGAACATGAGCCTCCAATGACGACTCAGTGCTTTTACTTTTTACAACTGAAGAAGAGGAGGCGATAGAGCTGGAGGCTGAGTCAGCAATGTAAGACAAAACTTTTTCCTGATGCTCTGCCTTTAAAAGCGGTTTGCCAACTCCTAGAAAACTAAGCGTTCGAGGCCTTATGTAGCCAGACGATGATGCAGGGTCAGCACATCCTGCATTCGGTCCTATTTTGCTCTTGCCACTACCATCAGATCCACCACCAACACCATCATTACCAGCTGCCAACCCCCGCCCAATTCCAAGGCCTCTTCCACCAGCCTTCCTCATTTTTGGTAGAAATGTAGACAAAATCCAACAAACTATATAGTAATGTAAAACAAGGTACAAGGTGTCTATAGGACAGGGGAGATTTAGAATTTCTGCACACACTTGTGGACAGTGGACACTTTTGGATTGTGTGAGGCCCACTGATATCTGAGCGCTATGTGACAGGCTCGATGGCACAGCTGCCTGTGACCAAAGTGACGAGAGGATAATGGAGATTTTGAATCTCTGCGCACACTTTTGGACACTGGACACTTGTGGATTGTGTGAGGCCCACTGATATCTGAGCGCTATGTGACAGGCTCGATGGCACAGCTGTGACCAAAGTGACGAGAGGATAATGGAGATTTTGAATCTCTGCGCACACTTTTGGACACTGGACACTTGTGGATTGTGTGAGGCCCACTGATATCTGAGCGCTATGTGACACGCTCGATGGCACAGCTGCCTGTGACCAAAGTGACGAGAGGATAATGGAGATTTTGAATCTCTGCGCACACTTTTGGTCACTGGACACTTGTGGATTGTGTGAGGCCCACTGATATCTGAGCGCTATGTGACACGCTCGATGGCACAGCTGCCTGTGACCAAAGTGACGAGAGGATAATGGAGATTTTGAATCTCTGCGCACACTTTTGGACACTGGACACTTGTGGATTGTGTGAGGCCCACTGATATCTGAGCGCTATGTGACACGCTCGATGGCACAGCTGCCTGTGACCAAAGTGACGAGAGGATAATGGAAATTTTGAATCTCTGCGCACACTTTTGGACACTGGACACTTGTGGATTGTGTGAGGCCCACTGACATCTGAGCGCTATGTGACACGCTCGATGGCACAGCTGCCTGTGACCAAAGTGACGAGAGGATAATGGAGATTTTGAATCTCTGCGCACACTTTTGGACACTGGACACTTGTGGATTGTGTGAGGCCCACTGATATCTGAGCGCTATGTGACAGGCTCGATGGCACAGCTGTGACAAAAGTGACTAGAGGATAAGGGAGATTGGATTGCTTTTAAAAAAGCAGTTTGCGGAGCAGTGGGTAAACAGCAATGCCAGCGTGTCAGGAAGCCTTAAAAGGCAGCCCAACAACCAACACCACTGATACACCACAATATAGCCTCCCCTTGCACTGCACACACAGTGACTTGTGTGTTGTGCAGGCCAAATCGCTAGCAGCAGAAGCAGTTTTTTTGTCTTCTTCCCTGCCTAACGCTCTCCCTACAGAATCAGCAGCAACCTCTCCCTATACTAAGATCGGCAGAAGTAAGATGGCGGTCGGCGTGCACGCCCTTTTATACCCCCTGTGACGCCCACCAAAGCAAGCCAATCACTTGCATGCCCTTCTGAAAGATGGTGGTGACCCGTGCCTAGGTCATCACGTTGCCCACAGTATCCGTGGATCCTGATTGGCTGAAAAAGAGCGCAAAACAAACTTTTGAAACGCGACTTTGGCGCGCAAGTCGCCGACCTCGTGGCCGACCTCATCCTAGGGTCGGGTTTCGTTTCATGAAACCCGACTTTGCCAAAAGTCGGCGACTTTTGAATTTTTTCGACCCGTTTCGCTCAACTCTAGTCACCACTTCTGACCTATTAATATGGGCATATAGGTTACAGACTGCTGAGGGGAGTGATACCTGTATGTCTCATATCACATGCCTTGTTGTGGAGAAATCATCTTTTATCACTTTATATAAATGACATCTTCCAGGCTCCGGGGCGGACAATGCCTAGACGATAACTCTGCCCCCAGAGATTATTATATAGAAAGGGGATTTACCAGTGTGATGGCTGCTTTTTGCTCTCCTGATCTCACTGCAGAGCTGTGTGTGATTATACCTGACACATATGCAGGTTCCTCTCAGCTTTAGCTTCAATCTCACAGGCAGAAGGGGTGTAATATTGTTGCAAAACAGCAAAGCTCAGAAAGAAGCAAAAAATGTGTTTGCAACTAGACAAATTTAATTTCTCTTGTTCTGTGTTAGTTACTTGTCTTACACTGATAACTCCCCCTTCATGTACAATAATCTCTGTAGGCAGAGTTATCTTACAGGAAACATCCTCCCCGTAGTCCTGAACAGCTCACTTACATATAAGAAAAACATGGATTTCTCTGGAATAAGACATCAGATCGCAGATACCAAGATACTATTTTATTCCGCTTCCTATGACCTGAGTGCCCATGTAGATGACTTAGGAGGGACAATTCTACTGACAGATGTCCTTTAAATAAAATCTCTGGAAAATTATTTTTATATACCTCAGTGTTATATCAATCCTCTGTGATTCCTCCAAGAAATGTAAGAATAAATTGACAACTTCATGCAACCATTCCCCTTGTTAAAAGTTTGTGCATACAGTATACTGGACAGTATCAAATAACCAAATGGTAGCACTCAGTAATCAATTTGTAGATGGAATAACAGAGGAGTAGCACCATAATAGTCTTTTTTACACTGTGAATACCATGTAAAAAAAAAGATTGCTAAAACAGACTTGACAGGAAGCGAAAACTCACTTTAGTATCTCCCATTTGTCAGTCTAACAAAGCCCCTTATTATGCATAAGCTATCAGCGATAAAATGTGATTAGCAGGAGACAGAATGGCAGGTGGTACATGACTAAACTCATACTTGGCATGGCTTGTTTGTTAGTAAACTATATGTTTGTCTGATATTGAACTTAAAGGGAACCTGTCACTAGATTTTCCCTATGGAAACTAAATCCACCACCTTTAAGTTGCCATGAACAGCACTCCACCAACCTGTTTATTAGAGCCCACTTTCCCCAAATAAAAAAAAAAAAGCCTTTTATAATCCTCCGGTCCAGTCCTTTGGAAGTTGGTGCTTGGCACCTCCTCTATCTCCACAAATGCTGTCCTCATTGCCTTGTCTTTTTCATCATCCTGTCTGTTCATATCTCACGCCCATTCTGACTTAGATTTTCAAAGTAGCTATACCAGTCTCAACAGGTCTAAGATATCAGATTAATCCCTTTCCGACATTGGGCGTAATAGTACGCCCACGTCGGACTCCCCGTTTGGTGTGGGCTTCGGCGCTGAGCCCGCGCCTTTTCAGGCACATAACAGCTGATCTTTACAGCGGAAATGTGCTCGCAACAGCCGCGGGTGGAATCGCGATCCGTCTGCAGCTGTTAACTATTTAAATGCCGTTGTCACTCTCTGACAGCAGCATTTAATTTTTGAGTTTATTGGAAGCGAGTCGCTAATCCTGCCCATCAGTGACTCCGTCACATGATCGCGGGTCACCGATGGGACGGCAAGACAACCAGAGGTCTCCAGTAGACCTCTATGGTTGTCATTGCCAGATTGCTATAAGCGCCACCCCGTGGTCGGCACTCATAGCAAGTGAGCATTTCTGTTATACACAGGCGATCTGATCATCACCTGTGTGTAGGAGATCAAAGTACTGCAGCTTCTAAAAATGTTTTTAAAAATATAAAAAAAATAAAAGTTCAAATCACCTCCCCTTTCACCTCAAATAAAACAATAGCAAAAATTAAATATACACATATTTGGTATTGCAGAGTTCAGAATCGCTGATCTATCAATATAAGAATTAAACTGATCCCTAAATGGCGTAATGAGAAAAAAAAATGCCAGAATTAGTTTATTTTAGTCACCGCTACATTGCAATAAATTGCAATAACGGGCGACCAAAAGATTGTATCTACACCAAACTGGTAATAATAAAAATGTGAGCTCGGCAGCAAAAATAAGCCCTCACCCAGCCCACTGAAATAAAAAAGAACCTAGACATGTTTGGTGTCTGTGAACTCGTAACAACCTGGAGAATCAAAATGGCAGGTCAGTTTTAGCATTTAGTGAACATGGTAAAAAAAAACAACAACTGTGGAATAGCACTTTTTTGCAATTAAGCCACACTAGGAATTTTTTTCCCATTTTCTAGTACATGAATGTTAAAACCAATGGTGTCGTTGAAAAGTACAACTTGTCCCACAAAAACAAGCACTCACATGGTCATATTGATAGAAAAATATAAAAGTTACGGCTCTGGGAAAAGGGGAGCAAAAAACAAAAATTCAAAAACTGAAATACACCTGGTTGTTAAGGGGTTAAGCTTTAAAATTTCGTTGTAAGCCTGTAAATCAAGAAATAATATGGTAACACTTCTACAGTTCATTATCCATAAAGGGGTTATGCAGGATTTATTTTTTTTCCATTGGACTAAATAGTTATTGGAAGGAAATTGTTAACTGCCTACCTGTTCTGCTGTGCTATGATTTCTCCTGGTGGCAATCCTCCAACTTCCTGTGATATCAGATAGCCAGAGCAGCTCTTTCTCTTCCACTCTGTCGATGGGGTGTCACTGCCAACGTCATCTTTGGTTGACAGCCAGTTCAGCCTAACGCTGCAGGGAGACAGCTGTCAATCAGCATAACAGCAGCAGTGACTACCAGTCGACAGAGCAGAGTTGAAGAGAAGGAATTGCTTTTTTAAAAAGACATCACAGGAAGTAGGAGAACCACTGCCAGGAACGGTCTTGGGAGAGAACGTGCTCAGCATATCAAGCAGGTAGTTTAGCAACTACCTGCCAATAAGTGCTTAACTACATATAAAAATGAGCTAATTGATTGTGGCTCATTTAAATAATTAGAATCATTTAGATAATTACAATGTCGTCATAACCCTGTTCGGGTGCCCATACGTGATTTGAATGTGGGGCAGTAATGTGTTTCCTGGTTAAACTGCACTCAGTTTTGAAGCACCATATTTTGCAGTTTATAAGATGCACTGGATTATAAGACGCATCCCAAATTTAGAGGTGAAAAATAGGAAAAAAACTTTTTTTTTAATAAAATGGTGGTGCTTCTTACAATCCAGGTGTCTTATTGCTTACCGGGGTTGGTGACTGCGGTGAAGCAGGATCCCAGGGTCGCTGCTGGCGGAGGCAGGAGTGTGGCGACGATGCGGACCCCAGACTGGTGGGAGAAAGAGGTGTTCGGATGTGAGACGCTGCGGGTGTCCAGTGGTGCAGGGGCTCCGCCAACGTTTTGTGAAAGCCCAGAGCCCCCGCACTGTTTACTATGCGGGGGACTCTGGGAAAATGGCTGCTGGGGCGGCAAATGCGCAGATGCAGATTTTGGAGCTGAGATCTCATCTCCCGAGATCTTGGTGACGAGATCTCCACCTGCACATGCGCCGCATCCGTGGCCATTTTCCTGGAGACATCGCGTAGGGGCAGGCGCGGATGGAGATCTTGGCTTTCCTCCATTGGCGCCTGCACCGAATGAGAAGCCGGAAGTCGGACCCTGGAAGAAGAAGGGCGGCCACTGTTTGCTGCCGCCACAGGGCTACCTCCCACCTCTGTACCACCACCACTCGCCGCCGTACCACCACCGCAGGACAACCACTCGCTGCTGTACCACCACCGCAAACCACAGGACCACCGCACCACCACCAGCTCCAGGCCCGCAGCATTGACCCCTCGGAAAGAACAGTGTTCGGTTTATAAGATGCATCCCCATTTTCCCCCTAAATTACGGGATAATAAAATCCGTCTTATAATCTGAAAAAATACGGTATTTTTTGCCATGCAACAAGTTCAGGTGAAGCACAATTCTAATGTCTATACCCTCAAACGTAACTCATCTATTACTAGGAGAATACAAGAAGGCTTAGGGTATGTGCACACAACCGTTTTTAAGGCGAATTCCGCATAGAACCCACCTGAAAACGTGCTAAAAAATGACAAAAAATAATGAGCATATGTACTGCAATGATAAAACGACACTGCTGGGCTCAGGTTCCGTCTTTTGTCACTTCTTATAACTGCTTCAAGCTTCGAAAGCTGTGAATCATTTTCTTGTACTGTTTAACATGTATAACTGTTTGAGATACATCTGGTCCTCCTCCACCAATCTCCTCATTTTAGTCAATGTAAAGGGTAATTCTGCCTTCTACTCATCAGCATGATATTGAGGAAGGTCAGAAGAATAAATAATACAGGGTAAGGTCCAATGGACAGAGAATGAAGG
The DNA here is from genome assembly GCF_039654945.1 of Dendrobates tinctorius. Lineage (NCBI taxonomy): Eukaryota > Metazoa > Chordata > Amphibia > Anura > Dendrobatidae > Dendrobates > Dendrobates tinctorius. Next base: position 110,504,856 of record NW_027361679.1, on the reverse strand, counting down.
TACTTTAGTGGCCTGCTTGTTAAGCCAGCTTACACAGTAGGTGGCTGTTGGCCATTTGATGCTTTGGCCGATCGTTTCGCAGGCAGTCTTCTTGGCTGGCTCTCCCATACACAGGAGCGCTTATTTGGGTGAGTGTGTCTATATTTTTCATGAGAATGCGTCCCTTATGTCCGAGAGAATAGATCAGTCGTCAGTCCGAAATCAGACATCTCCCCTTCTGATCAGTTGTTTAAGTGCTGCATACACATTAGACTGTCGTCCGGATCCGTCAATATCGTTGGGTTTGGCCGACAATAGTCTAATGTGTATGAGGGCCTTCAGGCACTGAAAGTTTAGATAACTCCTAAGAATATTAAGTAAATGTGGTGGCTAGCTTAAGATGAGACCCAATCACAGAATATAATACTTGTTTTGCAATTTATATATCAACTTTTATCACAGACAGAAAAGCTAAGAGGTTAATATGCATTTCGTCCCGCCTGTCAGGTCTACTTTCTTCTAGGAAAGTGGCAATCTGTAACCATACTTACTGCTGGTCGTGCAGGAAATAACAGGAGGCAGACGTTCCAAGCAGACACCGCTTCACTTTATCGATTGTTGGCACACAGGCTTATCCAGCAGCCAGAGAGTCTACATGAAGATAAGCTTGCGGGATGCTTTGGAAAGGCTTTGCTTTCCATGAACTATGTGGTAAACAAGCAAAGGGTTAGTGGCACCTGTCCATTGCGTGTTAATAGACTGTGCATGGAGGGGAAACAGGAATCCCCGGAGTGAATCCATCCATTACCGCACAAAGGCAATAATCCTCTTTGATTAAATGCCATAAGAATACAGAGTACCTCTGTCTTTATTTGTTTCTTGCTACCACTATTACATTTTTAGAAACATTTTGTAGGTACAAGGATATGTGCACACGTTGCAGATTTGCTGTGGATCCGCAAGTGTGTGACCAACCAATGTAATTCAATAGGAAAAAAAAAAGCTGTGCACATGCTGCGGAAAGTTCTGCACGGAAACCGCAGCGGTTTATTTTCCGCAGCATGTCAAATCGCAAAGAATTTGCACAAAATCCATACAAAAAACGCACAAAATCCGCAAAAAAAGGCGTGGAGAGATGCAGATTCCGTGCAGAAAATTCCGCAGGCAAATCTGCAACGCGTGCCCATACCCTAAAGGTCTGGACAGTCACTTTTTTTTTTACATGGTCTTCTTTTCCTGTACACGAGACAAAGAAGTCGTAATGCATTTTGTATTAGTATTTACTTGTAATGTCACTGCCATATATTAGGAAGGTAAGAATGTATTTGGAAAATGCTTTAGGCAAAAATAATAAAACAATGCAAATTGCCATTTCAATAATGTGGATACATGAATTTTAAGGACTACAGCAATTTGCTGAAATATTCTTTAAATGGAAGACAGTGCCTCTTATTTTTGGCCTTCATTGTATTGTGATGCACTGGTGTTTCTCTTCTATGTTGTTTGTTAGGTAGACATAAACTGTATTTAATGGCACCATTGTCATCAGAGCTGACTCTAAATTTTTGCCTCAGGCGGCAGAAAAATTAAATGGTGCTTCTACATGTCGCCTCAAAAAAAAAATCATTAGTAAAAAATCAACACAAAAGAAGAAATCTAACATTATGCTTCTGAAACGAGAAAGGTTTTTCTAAATGACCAGATAGTTTCAGTGTTTGATATGTCTGCAGTCAGGATACCCCTCTATTTCCAGCTTCAACAGGTCATCAAGTGACCTCTCATGTCATTTACATATTTGAGGACAACAAGACTCTCATCCACTTCTCTCAATAGAATATTGAGTGATACAGATGAGAGTCTAGTCGGCACATGACCACTAGTATACACATCAGATCTGAGGATATCTGTCTGTCCATGTCATGTAATAGCACAAGAGCAATACAAGAGGATCTTTTTCACCTGACAGGGCAGAAAGAAAATGCATGTTTTTTTGTAGACCGTATTTAATTGACTTTGAAAAGTCAAAATTGTGAAAAAGTCTTACAGAGGGATGCAACACTATTACAATTGGGGTGTGATCACAGAACCATCAAAAGTTTTGTTGCAAATAGTCAACACGGTCAGAAAAACACGGTAATAAAAAAAGCTGCCAAAGATTTGAGAAGAATCAAATGTGAAGTGACCAGGAACCCGTTATCCTCCAGTGCTGTCATACTCCAAAACTGCAACCTTCCTGGAGTACTCAGAAACACAAGGCACTCCCTGCTCAGAGACATGGCCGAGGTGAAGAAGGCTGAAACCGGACCACCACTGAGCAAGGCACAGAAGGATAAACGTCAAGACAGGGCTAAGTAATATTGTGGACTACCTATGGTGCAATGGGCACCTAATTTGTAATTTTACTTTTAAGATTCTTTTCTTGAAAAGTAGGCCACACATTTTGGAACAAGTATGCTTCTTCTCGTGGAAAACTGCCCGATGTAGACGTATGCCTATTTCGATCTGTAATTTGCTTTGATGGACTCCTTTAAGAGAAGTTGAATCTCCGCTTTAAGTTGAAGAGAACAATGAGGATCGATGCGTGATATCCAAATATGAGCTCCATAATTGCCATATGCAAGTAATACTAGCATAATAAATCTATACTGGCACACAAGTGTTGATGAAACAAAGATAATTATGGGACTAGCCTCTTGACTAGCTAGTACATAGCCAGGAAAGCATGTACACTAAATGTGCTGATCAGGTTACATTAACCAAAGAGAGGCCGCCAGATTGACCATGTGGCTTCCTTTGCATCAGAATATATCAGTAGACGGCACAACAACGATTACATACTCTCCTGGCTCTTGAATAGACAGAATCCAGTAGAAAAATGATACCTTAATCGTCTAAGAGTGCCAGTGCTACTGAATGTCATCCGTCACACAACTGAATGATTAATCTGTTACAAGGATGCTATAATAACCTATGGCTGACATGATACCATTCATTAACAACCATCGACAATATATCACTAATATATGTTAACCACTTGCTGCCATAGGATACTATTATTGGGGGTGGGTATATGGAGCACACTAAGAAGCTGATCCCACTCCATGCATGGTGGCACTGGCTAGCTCTGATCACTACTGTTTAACCCCATAAACATTGTCACGTTTCCAGTGGCATGCCTTCCCCCCTTCCCCATAATTAGGGGGAAGGTTATGTTAATATGGTAACTACTACAAATAAGTTTTTTAAAAACATTGAAAAATATAAAAGTTTTGATACCCCTTTTCCAACTTTGAGAATAAAGAAATGAAAAAAATATTTAGTATTGCCACATCTGTAAAAGATTGATATATCAAAATGTTTTATTAACTCACACAGTACACACCGTAAAAAGAAAAAAAAAATTGAAGTTCAGAAATGCTGCTTTTTGGTTAGAGGTTACCACACATCACTCAAAATATGTAATAACAACATCATATAGACCCCAAAATGGTACCAATAAGATTGCCAGCTTGCCATGCAAAAAAGCTCCAAACAAACATTGATAAATTAAATCGAGAATTAAAACATTATGGATCTTAAGCTTTTTAGTATGAGTAGAGAAAAATGCTTTTACCTGAAAGAATCCTGGTGGCATGGGTCCTCCTGGCATTCCATCATTCGGAGGCATGTTGCCCATCACAGGACTAGGAGCAGCAGCTGCACTCTATGGGAAACCGAGAAATAAACTGCCATCAAAATAATGTATCTTCCCAAGTGAAGTCAGATATGCAGTTGGTTACTTGCCTGTACACTCCTTCCAGCGGGAGACCAGTGACCAAAGAAAAGTCCAGAGGTTTCCCAGAGCGATCAGCGATACCGGCAGGGGGGCCGGTCGCTGATCGCTGTCATACAGCGATCTCGCCGGTGAGATCTCTGTTGTGTCACAAAACTTGTGACTCAGCAGCGATCTCGCCAGCGAGATCGCTATATGTGATGGGGCCTTAAGTGTTTTAACACTGAAAACTAGGATGTGAAAAATAAGGGGAGGCCCTACAGCAAAATTGAACGGAGCTCATTATGTCTTTTAGACCGGAGGAGTTGATGATTATTCGCATACCACACTACTTAAATCTTATGTTTTCCGGGGAAAAAGTTTGAAATAACCCCTTGCCTGCTTTCCCTTTTATACAGCAAGGATACTCAACCTGAGCTGGGCCACCCTCTAGTATCCCAACAGGATGCCACTATGGTTCATATGCCTTGGACCTGAGGGGATCCAAAAAAGAATCTGGCACTCAACTTAGTAATATATAGGTGATTTATTCCCAGACAGTGGTACAGTATAGCACGACAAAACGTTTCGGTCAATTTACAAGACCTTTATCAGTTGCCGTGGGCGGTAAAGCTGAATGATTCAGTCTGGGTAGTAGCATTGGTGGATGCAGCCAAAAGTTCTGAGCTGCAGCGGTGGACACCGTTTCACATGTACCATTGATTTATGAAAAAAAAATAGTCTGACACCATATAGACGTTTTATTGCCTAAATATACTGCCATTTTCAGAAAAAGTTCTCTCAACTAGCCAAACTTGTTTATTAATAATCTGTTTGGCCGTCATCTGCTTATAAATCTGTAGGGTTTTCCCTTGCAGACCTTGGGATTATGAGGGCATTCTAGCTTATAAGTGATAATAGCAATTTTTAAGAATGTATTAATTAAGCAATCTCCATAAAGTTAAAAAGTTAAAAATAGTTACCATCCTCAAAACTATAATGTGACAAAATGACTAAACTTATTCTATTTGTCGCCAATGCCTGATGGCTACACTAGCCAATGTTTGTCTGTCTTTCATGTACTGAGTGCTCCTCACTCCTCTTTCCCCATTTTTCAGAGTGGATGATGAACTCAGCAGGCACGAAGGAGGGGAAGAAGTGGCTCATAAGTGGAGAAAGAAGATTTTTCTAATAAGATATAGTTAATACTTTATAATATTCACTTGTATTATATGTTTATGCAAAGTATGCTGAAATGACTATAAATATTTAAAGGGAATATGTCACCTACTTTTGGCGGGCTATTTAAATGAGGTCAGTCCGATCCGACGGGCTGTGTTTCCGATCTTTGCCGCCTCCCCATCCCTGGCCGCCGTCCGCAGTTTTTTCATGAATAGGAGTAGGTGTCCGCCATTTTTCACGTGTGCGCTAAGCATTCTTGGCTCGTGCACGCGCAGTATGCTTTGCCCAACTGCGGGCAAAGCCGAAAAGCCTTACTGCGCATGGGCCGGTTAACTAGGTTCCGGAACACAGCAAAATACTTCTGGGGATTAGTTAACCGGCAGATGCATAGTCATTCTTTTAGGCTTTGCCCGCAGTTGGGCAAAGCATACTGCGCGTGCGCGAGTCAAAAATGCTTAGCGGACATGCGAAAAATGGCGGACGCCTACTCCTATTCATGAAAAAACTGCAGACGGTGGCCAGGGATGGGGAGGCGGCAAAGATCGGAAACACCGCCCATCGGACAGGACCAACCTCATTTAAATAGCCCGCCAAAAGTAGGTGACAGATTCCCTTTAAGGGTATTAAGGGTATGTGGAGTCACATGCTTGTAATGTATGTAAAATATGTATGATATATATATACAGTTGAAACCAGAAGTTTACATATACTATATAAAAAGATACATATGCATGTTTTTCTCAATATCGGACATGAAATCAGAATAAACCTTTCCCGTTTTAGGTCAACTGGTATTACCATAATTATTAATATTTGCCAAAAGTCAGAATGATGAGACAGAGAGAGAGAGAGAAAGAGAGAATGTTTCAAGGAATTTTTATTACTTACTGTAAAGTCAAAAGTTTACATGCACTAAGATTACTATGTCTTTAAACAATTCTGGACTGCCCATGTGATGGTGTTATGTGTTTGGAAGCTTCTGCACACCTAAAACACACTTCTTTTTGGTGTAGCATCATGGGAAAGTCTCCAGATATCAGGAAGAAAATTGTGGAATTTCACAACTCTGGCTCATCCTTGGGTACAATTTCAATATACCTGTAGTTGCCTCATTCATCTGTACAAACAATTATACACAAGTACAAACAAGATGGGTATGTCAAGCCATCATACCACTCAGGAAGGAGACAGGTTCTGTGTCCCAGAGATGAACGTGCTTTGGTCCGACATGTGTATACCAGCCCAAGGACAAAAGCAAAAGACCTTGTGAAGATAATGGCGGAAGCTGGTAAGATTGTGTCAATATCCACAGTGAAATGAGTACTGTATCAACATGAGCTGAAAGGCCACTCTGCCAGAAAGAAACCATTACTCCAAAAGAAACATAAAAAGCCAGATTAATGTTTGCAAATGCACACAGGAACAAAGACCTTAATTTTTGGAGACATGTCCTGTGGTCTGATGAAACTAAAATTGAACTTTTTGGACAGCATCATATTGTGGGGTTGTTTTGCTGCAGGAGGGACTGGTGCACTTCACAAAATAGATGGCATCATGAGAAAAGAAGATTATGTGGCAATACTGAAGCAACATCTCAAGATATCAGCCAGGAAGTTAAAGCTTGGATGGAAATGGGTCTTCCAACTGGACAGTGACCCGAAGCATAAAGCTGAAAAGGCAGATGTGAGCAAAGCGACCTACAAACCTGGATTAGTTACACCAGTTTTGTCAGGAGGACTGAGCCCAAATTCCGTCCAACTATTGTGAAAAGCTTGTGGAAGAATATCCCAAACATTTGACCCAAGACATTCAGTTTAAGAGAACTGTTGCCAAATAATAATCAAATGTATGTGAACTTTTGACTTTGCAGCAAGTAATAAAAATGCCTTAAAACACTCTCTCTCTTTCATTATTTTGGCATTTGGCAAATATTAATAATTATGGTGATACTAATTGACCTAAACTGGAAAGGTTTATTCTGATTTCATGTCCGATATTGAGAAAAACATGCATGTGTGTCTTTTTATATAGTGTATGTAAACCTCAGATTTCAACTGTATATATATATATATATATATACATATACTGCTCAAAAAAATAAAGGGAACACTTAAACAACAAAATATAACTCCAAGTAAATCAAACTTCTTTGAAATCAAACTGTCCACTTAGGAAGCAACACTGTTTGACAATCAATTTCACATGCTGTCGTGCAAATGGAATAGACAACAGAAGGAAATTATTGGCAATTATCAAGACACCCTCAATAAAGGAGTGGTTCTGCAGGTGGGGACCACAGACCACATCTCAGTATCAATGCTTTCTGGCTGATGTTTTGGTCACTTTTGAATGTTGGTTGTGCTTTCACATTCGTGCAACCCACACAAGTGGCTCAGGTAGTGCAGCTCATCCAGGATGGCACATCAATGCGAGCTGTGGCAATAAGGTTTGCTGTGTCTGTCAGCGTAGTGTCCAGAGGCTGGAGGCGCTACCAGGAGACCGGCCAGTACACCAGGAGACGTGGAGGCAACAACCCAGCAGCAGGACCGCTACCTCCGCCTTTGTGCAAGGAGGAACTGGATGAGCACTGCCAGAGCCCTGCAAAATGACCTCCAACAGGCCATAAATTTGCATGTGTCTGCACAAACGGTTAAAAACCGACTCCATGAGGATGGTCTGAGGGCCCGATGTCCACAGATGGGGGTTGTGCGCACAGCCCAACACCATGCAGGACGCTTGGCATTTTCCACAGAACACCAGTATTGGCAAATTTGTCACTGGTGCCCTGTGCTCTTCACAGATAAAAGCAGGTTCACACTGAGCACATGTGACAGATGTGACAGAGTCTGGAGACGCCGTGGAGGGCAATCTGCTGCCTGCAACATCCTTCAGCATGACCGGTTTGGCAGTGGGTCAGTAATGGTGTGGGGTGGCATTTCTTTGGAGGACCGCACAGCCCTCCATGTGCTTGTCAGAGGTAGCCTGACTGCCATTAGGTACCGAGATGAGGATCTCAGACCACTTGTGAGACCATATGCTGGTGCGGTTGGTCCTGGGTCCCTCCTAATGCAGGACAATGCCAGACCTCATGTGGCTGGAGTGTGCCAGCAGTTACTGCAAGATTAAGGCATTGAAACTATGGACTGGCCCTTCCTTTCCCCAGACCTGAATCCAATTGAGCACATCTGGGACATCATGTCTCGCTCCATCTACCGTCACATTGCACCACAGACTGTCCAGGAGTTGGCGGATGCTTTTGTCCAGATCGGGGAGGAGATCCCTCAGGAGACCATCTGCCGCCTCATCAAGAGCATGCCCAGGCGTTGTACAGTAGGGAGGTCATACAGGCACGTGGAGGCCACACACAATACTGAGCCTCATTTTGACTTGTTTTAAGGACATTACATTCCACTTTAAGTTTGTGTGTGACTCCAAATCCAGGCCTCCATTGGTTAATAAATTTGATTTCCATTGATGATTTTTGTGTGATTTTGTTGTCAGCACGTTCAACATTGTACAGAACAAAGTATTCAATGAGAATATTTCATTCATTCAGATCTAGGATGTGTTATTTGATTGTTCACTTTATTTTTTTGAGCAGTGTATATATATATATATATATATATATATATATATATATATACACACACACATATATAGGTAAAAAAATACACTCCGCTATGGGGGGAATATGCAGTATATATATCATATTGAGGTATCTTACTATTTTTGTAAATGTATCACTATTTCTGCAGACTATAAGTGCCACAATAACTATGTTGTCTCTGTTAAATTCTTCTATGGCTTATTGGCTCCCTGGCACCTGCAGCTCCTCCTCACAGACTGACAATCATCATAACCGTCCCTCACATAATGGCTTTACATCAGGAATTCTAGGATACACATTCAGGTAATTGAAGGGTTACAGCACAGCGAGACAGGATATTTTATTTAAGCATATCTTTCAGCTGAAGACATCCTCTCCAGGGGAAACCGTTTGGCACGATCCTAACTGCTGAAGGGCGGAAGTGTTTAACCAAAGTTGTGTCTTGTTACTATGACAACAACCGACTTCCAACCGTTTATCAAACTTGGCACAAAAGTCACATTCCCTGAACAGCAAGTCCTGTCATTTAAGACTGCACTTCCCTCAATGTGAGAGCTGCAAGTCTCAGAAGTGGGCAGGTCACTTGGCATATGGCGTTCTCACAGATTACTTTGTACAACACTCCTTTCCCAGATTATTAATCCATTGTAAACAAGGCCTAGTGCAAAATCTGTGTCTGGGCCTCTAATTGTCCTTCACAATGGCCTTCTACATGTATACATAAAGACCATCTACATGACAGAAGAAGACTGGATCCTCTGTGACACTGACAGGTGACACTAGGATGATAGACATTTGCTGTTGTCACCTAATGAATGCCTGGACTACATGCAAAAAGCACACAAAAAGTCTTTATAAATTGAAGGCTAGAGGAGTACTGGCTTCAGACATCATGATTTCAAGTAGGAATTATCATGGTAAACTAGTTTCCAGTTAGCACTGTGAATTAGACAATGTAAGGAACAAGACTACAACATAACATCAGACTCATGAATTTCAGAACATTCGAGCAACACAACTCAAAAATTATTGAATTGTGTCAACATGAAAGGGAAATGTGCCTAAAAAATAAAAAATTACTACTGGAAAAAAATCCAAATCTGCAGCATGTTTAGTCATGAAGGACTTTGCCTGCATGGATTTCAAAGGAAAGGCGCACAAGACTCCTTTTAGGCATGTGCAAACCTGCAGAGTTTTCAGGAGGTAGACGCTTCAGGGTGCAACAGTGTCTTTTGTCCCGAAACATTTTCCTTTTGCAATTTTTCTGCTGTTTTCTGAGCATTTTTTGCGATGCCCTTAGCTGCCAGCACTTTTTTTAACTTGTATTGTGGAGATTAGTGACCGGCTTCACCTGAAAAATGGTCAGGCCATTTTTTTTTAACCTCTTCAAGTCTTTGGAAACCTGAAGCAATTAAAAGAAGCTCAAAAGACTGAACATATGAAGAGCCAGTCGTTTTTAAATATAAATGCATATGTTCTTCCTTTTTAGCGTTTAGTGCTTTTTCAGGTGGGACAAGGAGCGTACCAGCCTGAGCAGACATTGCGTGCACATGCTCTAAGTCTTGCATATGTCTACTATTTGTTTTTTTGTTTCTCAGCTCTTGTACTCACACTACAGAAAGTCACACAAATGCTTTTGGTTGCAGGACTCATCTAAGATTCGCTGTAATGTGACACATGCCCCATGTAGCACGAGTCTTAAACTTGCCGTTCCCAGAAGACAATTATCCTCCATGTTATCATTGAGCTGACAGCTATTTTGCCGACTCTTCCAATCAATAGTCACACTCAGCTCAGCCAATTAGATCTCACCATTTTCTGTACATTTTTGGCTGTGGAACAATACTGCCCAAAAAATGTCCCTAAACCATTCCATTTTTAAGTTTCCAAGGTTTCAAAAATAGGAATACATCTTAAAAACAGCGGAAGTAATAATTTGCCAAAAATGAGTACAAAAGTGAGCGTGGTTTAAGGCCTTGTTCATGGACTTTGCCCATTCTCTCCTCTAGACGCTATTCTGGTGGTGGATTAATATAGCATACGAAGGAACCTGCCTCATTGTATTTTTCTTGTGGATTCCATTTGTATCTGTGATAGAAAAAAATCTCAAAGTAAAAAGTCAAAATTATATCAATTTGTATGAAATCAATGCTGCAAAGATGAAAAAGACACAGCACCTGCTAGAGCAATATACCCAATACAAGGTCTAGAGATAGGTGGATTAGTGGGGGACGCGCTCACCATCTGGGTTTGTGCAATTACAGGCACAGCTCTGGTAGAGGCTGCTCCTTTCCTGAGCAATGGTGGACAAACAGCACCGCAGGATACACAACTATATAGAAAAAAAGTACATGGGTGCTGCTGATAATGACCGTCCAGAGAATAGGAGATGTAGGAAAGGTTCCTTTATTACTAAGATATATCCAGCCTACTCTTTTTAATAACGAATTGCTAACTTGGTCAGGTCGTAATGTATGATTGGTGTTTTTTTTGTTGCTTTTTATTGTACTTACTGTGTACCCCCGCTATGCTAATTAGGCCAAAGGGCACCATATTTGGAGGCTTTTTTTAATTTATTCCACATACATATGCACTTTGGCCTGATGAAGACACCAATTTGGTATGGAAACATGTAACCTGAATATCTTACCAATAAATGAATCTTGACTATTTCTTTTATTGCACGGATGCCATTATCAACAGTGCCCATATGGTGCATTTATGTAACATCCAAAGAATATGGAGATACATGGATTTTTTTTGGAAACATGATTCTGTAAAGGGACAAGAGATATAACAGAGAACTCATCAGTGTGTGGTGTGCCATAGATGTGAATCCTCTATCATGTAAAGTGCTGCGGAATATGTTAGCGCCATAGAAATAACATTATTATTATTATTAGTCCTATAAATACATAGTAATGGAACATGTGCCATATTTATGAATACAGATTGATTATTCTCAGTGGGAGAAACAAAATAGTAATCTTGTCGTTATTATGATACCTTTTGATAGCTAACAAAATAAAAAAAAGTGATTTTACAATATAAGAATATATATATATATATATATATATATATATATATATACACACACACATATATAAGACTATATTGTGCCTGCCTACAGCTCTTACCAGTTTCCTTTTTTTTTATTAAATTAATATACAATATCTTTACACTGAACAACAGCGAATGGAAAAGGTGCTTAACCTGAATTGTTCCGACAAACACTACATAGCACACCGCCTTCCAGCCAAATGATACCTCTAATTTCTAGAAAGATACTATTGATATGTGCACTTCTTTACGAAGAGTCAGTTGACAATCGTCAACACACAGGATTCAAAAAAAGAACGTAGCAGACGTAATATCCAAATTTTATGTGCCGAAAATAATCGGAAGTAGAATTTAGTTGGGTGTTTTCAACAAATGCTGGGAATATAAGGGTTAAGCTGCTTAAAATTCAGATATTGCCCGACTGCCGTCATTGCTCCTCTATCACCTCCTTCTCTGCTTCCACATCGCACAGGCCAAGGGAGAAAAGTACCTTGCTCAGCAAAGCCTCCTGCATATCAATGAGCTTAGATTCAGCAGAGAGAGGGGGAGAGCATCGGGTGAGGTGATGGTAGAGAGAAGATGGGGGGAGGGGAAAGAGAGAAACACAAGCCACTGGGGGGAGGGGGAGTTGAAGAATAATATGGATATACCGTGAGGTGCTGAAAAATAAAGATCTTTCACTCTAGACGAGGGTCAGTACTAAATAAAAAAGAATAAGATGAAAGAAGTGATACAAATAAGGTAGACACCAATGCAACAATTTTTTCCCCAAAATAAATTACGTAACTTAATATTAATTTGGTCGTAATTTGAAATATTGGAGCGTCCTGTAAATAAAACAACTGACGAGATCATGTACTGAACATTTACAACTAACATGGTTACTGAGAGTCTGCATCTCATAGAACATTCATGCTGCCAACAATACGTAACGGTTGGAGCCTGGAGGGCCATTTTAGATCATTTTTAGAAAACTTGAAACAATTATCATTATGAGGGCCCAAAACGTAACGAACGAGAGAACTACATTGGGGCAACCAGATATAAGATGGTGTCTGCAAATGTATACAGCAGTGAACTCTCTACATGGGATACTTTCAACCATCATTGGCCAATTTTTACAGTGCCAAGTTTCATATAGTCAGATTATGTATGAAACACGGCCATTAATGTCAACCGTTTAGAGACCCTACGACTAGGAGTACAAACAAAAGTCAGCTGGTGGTTACATTTAATTCTGCCTCTTGTTGGATACAGCCAATGCGGCCCTGGGAAATATGCCGTTTACATTGAATAAAATAATCCATCATTTTGCATTGAGTTATATTTTGCTCCACGTGAGTCATTTCAAATACATTTCCAGACATGAATACTGAAGATCGGAGTGCCAATCCTTTGGTTTTCACTTAATACTAGCTAGGAAAAACAATTTTATGACAATGTTGTACACATTGTTACTTCCATAACTGCTTCTATGGAAAAGTGACAACTTCAAGAGAACAAGTCAAATGGGCTCAACCTAACGGCACAGCATAACGTGACTGAAACAGAAAAGCAATACGTCGCAAAGAAACACGAGAACCGCAACAAGTACATGAAAATGCAGAGACACTGTGTACACAGCACCAAGTCTAACATGCTATAACGGTACTTGACCCATGCATGCATTTCTATCTGTGAGCAGGGTATCAGTAGGGTTAATGTCTGTATTTTTTTATCCATTTTATGTTGTCCCTTGAACTTTTATGGTTCTGCTACAGACAAACTTAACTTGGCTCACAAGTGGAGATTTATTTGAAGTGATGGCTGGCGGAAAACATGCTGCCAAGATCTGTTTCCAATATGGTTAATGAAAACCAGGCATGTAAGGAGTTACAGCAGACACTGCTTCCATTGGGTGTGCCTACGCCAAGATGCACTGCTAATGATATGTGGGGAGCAGCTTATCCTGAGGGAGCAGAGATGAGAGAAAACATTGCCTTTCTTATAGACTGCATACAACAGGTTCAAGCACAAGGTTAGCCCATCCGCACTGATAATTATGGTTCCTTAATAAGAAATGAAGCAGCCATGGGAAAAACAATGCCTACATAGTTTTAGACTATTTATTCCTGCTCAAAAATTGATTGATGCAAATTTAGGCTAGAATGCTCACTCTATACAACTATACTTCAACGCAACGTAACAGAAGAATGTACAAATGTTTTCAATAACAGACTAGGATCATTCATGGTTTGGCACAGTTTTCATACATCTCTTCAGAGCAGAGAGGAAAAGTATACAACAAAATATTAGACTTCTCTTGTATTGTACCCAATCGTTTCAGTAATAAACATGGTCTAACGATGCTTGTTCTTGAACATATATAAGTTCTCAAAAACAAAAAAGAAACAAGAACAGCTGTTCGTAATAGGAACAGGTACTGAAAATGTACTATGTCATTGAAAAACTGTCAGTCCCTGTTCACACAGCATTTCTGCAGTGATTTCTGGTGATTCTGTCTGACTCAATATATTCGTGCTAGGATCTATTAGATGCTGTGTTATGCTTGTAGTGAAGAATATTGCAGTGACACTGTCCTATGTAGAAACACCTTACAGGAAGCAGAACATCCGAAGAAAGTTCCATACATAGCGCAACAGTGTCTCCAGGGCCAACACTGCCAAGCGATGACCTCGAAGATGATATGTAGGGGGTGGAGAGTATATGGCGCCAAGTTAAACTGTGGTGTGAGAGTCGTGTTCTCCTAACTAACCAACTAACCTTCTGCCTAATACAAGCATGTGAAATGTTCATGCAAAGTTCTGAGAATTGGGACAATCATTTAAAGGGAATCTGTCACCCCTTTTTTGAGATATCATATAATGATATCATTCAATTGTGTGTCACATAAGGATTCTATTAGTACTTTTGCTTCCCCCTGACACCGCACCTTTCATGCATAAATGCCTTGTTTATATCGGTTCAGATGTATGTAAACTGCCACGGTCCGGTCCGCTGGGCGGGGCTTATTCAACTGCCCCCCCCTGTCTTGCTCTACACATTTCATCTTGTGTAGACCAAGCCAGGGAGGAAGGAGCAGTTGAATAAGCCCCGCCCATCGGACCGGACAGCGGCAGTTTACATACATCTGAACCGATATAAACAAGGCATTTATGCATGAAAGGTGCGGGGTCAGGGGGAAGCAAAAGTACTAAGAGAATCCTTATGTGACATATAATTGAATGATATTATTATATGATATCTCAAAAAAGGGGTGACAGATTCCCTTTAAGGTAAAGTACTGCACCGGGAAAGGTCAGAGAGGTCCGGCGCCTGCCCACTGCAGTACTCTGCTATGACCTCAAAAGGGCAGATAAAGTATGCTTGCGCAGGAGCCACGGCTGAAATAAGAAGGAGGATGTCATCGCTAGAAGATGGGAGGCGCCGGACCGGACCATGACACCCATCGGACCGGACCCCCCGGGTGAGTATAATATTACTTGTTTTTCTTATCTTTCAGGTTACATCGGGAGCTTATCTACAGCATTACAGAATGCTGTAGATAAGCCCCTGATGGCGGTGGCCGCAGCTCATAGAGGAAAAATGGGGTGACAGATTCCCTTTAAAATGTACCTGAGTTACATTTTGTCATAAGGCAAATAACCCCTAACTAAGGGTCTACTGTAAATAAAATATAACTTTTATTTATTAAATTTATAGAACTAATGTGCAATATTAAAAACACAAGGCTTGTATTGGCCACGAATAGAAATCTTTTTTTGTCCCGAGTTGCAATTTATATTTTAACCGCTTCCCGACCGCCCACTGTAGATAAACGTTGGCGCTTGCTGGGCTTTGTGCAGCGTCGACGTTTATCTACTGTCGGCAGTTTTGTGCCCCCCGGGACCCCCACATACCTTACAATGCGGGGATCCTGGTGCACAATGCATGCTGGGACCCACGACGTCATCGAGGCCTGATTGGTTCAGGTCCTGATGACGTCAGCGTCACAGCAGCCAATGGGAGCGATCGCTGGGAAAGCTGCTTGTTTCCCAGAGATCTCACTCATTGTAACGCGGCTTCTCCTCTGATCTCACACTGACAGATGATCAGAGGTGAAGCAGCGTTACTGTGTGACTAGATCGCTGCCTGGCACAGCTGATCGCTGCCTGGCACAGCTGTGCCAGGCAGCGATCTTGTCACACAGTAATGCTGCTTCACCTCTGATCATCTGTCATTGTGAGATCAGAGGAGAAGTCGCGTTATTATGTGCCAGGCAGCGATCTTGTCACAAAGTAACGCTGCTTCTCCTCTGATCATCTGTCAGTGTGAGATCAGAGGAGAAGTGGCGTTACTATGAGTCAGATCGCAGGACAACGATCTTGTCACAAAAATAAAAAAAAATAAAGAAAAAAAAAGCAGGTACACAGGTTAGGGCTAGGGTTAGAGTTAGGGCTAGGGGTAGGGTTAGGGCTAGGGTTAGGGCTAGGGCTGGGATTAAGGTTATGGGTGTGTTGGTGTTAGGTTTGTGGTTAGGGTTATGGTTAGGGCTGAGATTAGGGTTAGGGGTGTGTTGGGGTTAGGGTTGGAATTAGAATTGGGGGTTTCCACTGTTTAGGTACATCAGGGGCTCTGTAAATGCAATATGACGCCCGCAGACCATTCCATCAAAGTCTGCATTTCAGAATGTCACTACTTCCCTTCCAAGCCCCACCGTGTGCCCAAACAGTAGTTTTCTCCCACATATGGGGTACAAGCGTACTCAGGACAAATTGGACAACAACTCTTAGGGTCCAATTTCTCCTGTTACCCTTGTGAAAATAAAAATTGGGGGCTAAAAGATCATTTTTGTGGAAAAAAAATGATTTTTTTTATTTTCACGCCTCTACATTATAAACTTTACTGAAACACTTGGGGGTTCAAAGTGCTCACCACACATCTAGATAAGTTCCTTGGGGGGTCTAGTTTCCAAAATGGGGTCACTTGTGGGGGGTTTCCACTGTTTAGGTACATCAGGGGCTCTGCAAACGCGACATGACACCCGCAGACCATTCCATCAAAGTCTGCATTTCAGAAGGTCACTACTTCCCTTCCGAGCCCCACCGTGTGCCCAAACAGTAGTTTTCTCCCACATATAGGGTACCAACGTACTCAGGACAAATTGGACAACAACTTTTGGGGTCCAATTTCTCCAGTTACCCTTAGGAAAATAAAAATTGGAGGCTAAAAGATAATTTTTGTGGAAAAAAAAAGATTTTTTTTATTTTCACAGCTCTACATTATAAACTTTAGTGAAACACTTGGGGGTTCAAAGTGCTCACCACACATCTAGATAAGTCCCTTGGGGGGTCTAATTTCCAAAATGGGGTCACTTGCGGGGGGTTTCCACTGTTTAGGTACATCAGGGGCTCTCCAAATGCGACATGGCATCCGATCTCAATTCCAGTCAATTCTGCATTGAAAAAGTCAAATGGCACTCCTTCCGTTCTGAGCTCTGCTGTGTGTGCAAACAGTGGTTTAGCCCCACATACGGGGTATTGGCGTATTCGGGAGAAATTGCACAAAAAATTTTGTGGTTCATTTTCTCTTTTTACACTTGTGAAAATAAAAAAATGGTTTTGAAGTAAAATGTTTGTGAAAAAAAGTTAAATGTTTATTTTTTCCTTCCATATTCCATTCATTCATGTGAAGCACCTGAAGGGTTAATAAACTTCTTGAATGTGGTTTTGAGTACATTGAGAGGTGCAGTTTTTAGAATGGTGTCACTTTTGGATATTTTCTGTCATATTGACCCCCAAACTCACTTCAAATGTGAGGTGTCCCTAAAAAAAATGGTGTTGCAAATTTTGTTGTAAAAATGAGAAATCGCTGGTCAACTTTTAACCCTTATAACTTCCTAAAAAAAAAATAATGTTTCCAAAATTGTGCAGATGTAAAGTAGACATGTGGGAAATGTTATTTATTAACTATTTTGTGCGATATCACTCTCTGATTTAAGGGCATAAAAATTAAAAGTTTGAAAATTGCAAAATTTTCTAAATTTTTGCCAAATTTTGATTTTTTTAACAAATAAGCGCAGATCATATCTAAAAAATGTTACCACCACCATGAAGTACAATATGTCATGAGAAAACACTGTCAGAATCAGTAGGATCCGTTGAAGCGTTCTAGAGTTATGACCTCATAAAGTGACACTGGTCAGAATTGAAAAAATTGGCCCGGTCACGAAGGCAAAAACAGGCTCAGGTGCGAAGGGGTTAATAGTCATGATTTACAGCAGTAAATAAGGGAGGGCTTTCAATTGTATTCATAGGCAATTGGTACAAATTGTAAAAGACATGGGTAATCCTATCCGGGGGTACAATTACTATTGAAATGTGATCTGTAGTAATTCCTTTCAGATTCAAAAAGAAGATTTCTCACGTGGGTCAGCCTGTTCCTCAAAGGAATAATTATTCAGTTCTAAGATATTAGTAGCTGGCACTACTTATATATACCATTAATATATGCAATGCAACTGCAGCCTCATTCCCCTGAAGACGCCAGTAATGGTGAAACATGTTGGGGAGGTTTATTTACTGCTGTAAACCATGACTATTAAAATATAAATTGCAACTCACTGTGTTGGTCAGTTTTTTCTGTTTGTAGCAAACTCATGTGACATGTGCACTCCCACACCCAATTCCAGCAGATTCAGGTGGTTTTAACTAGCTGGTTCCTTCCTACCCCATATATTGTAGGCTTTTTAGTCCAAGAGAGGTGACTTATCAGGACAGGGACCCAACTATAAGGTACGTGTGAGATATGGAAAAATGGTATTAATATCATTTTGATATCTGATTGAATTCTCAGAAGCTGTTTGGCCCCAGAATACTTGCTCCAAACTCAGCCCCCACCTTTGGCATTCCTCCAGACCAATGTTTTTTTTAAACTAGCCCAAGCAAATAGGCCTTTGAAGCTCTCTCCAGGGAGGGCCGAAAGGCATAGACCCTGTGTCTCCCAGCCCCAAGCTGCGCAATTATCACAGGGGTGAATTCTTGTGCAGGACCAGCCAGCTTGAGTCTTTTGTTTGACTCAAGCCACATGCAGACATTGTGGCACCACAGATTTCAGCACACAGGCTCTGAGATATTGAATCTGGAAAATGACCCATAATATCAGAATGCAATATCTCAGAGCCTAGCCGAGCACTTAATCGGAATCAGCAGTCCTTCCTCCACATGCCAGTGCCCTGCAGCCACCTTTAGAACTCTGCGCTATTGAGTTATAAAGCATAGCTACCAGGACTTACATACGGTAGGCATATTTGGTCTCCCTGCACAGATAAAATCCAGCAGAATCCAGTGGCACCACCACTGTATTAGTATAACCCTCGGGCAGAAAGTTATGGCATCCACGGTTCTGCCTGGAAAATCATACTCTCAGATATGGGAGGAGGGAGGCTGCCCAGCCCAGTGACTAGCGCAGCATGTGGGAGGGAGCAGCCTTGGTGATAATAGGCAGCTCATCATTTTGGACTCAGTCTTTCTACTAGCAGGAGACCCGTTAGCTGACGCAGCTAGAGAATCTCGTAACAAAGATTTGGACCTGCGATCCATCAGCGCCTTCCTGTAGTCACATGCTACATAACACAGTAATTGCAATCTATCTGTACCCTACCCTTGTACTTCACACCTGACTGGATATTTGTATATTTGCTTTTGTAAATACAGTATATACACCTTTATTTTTCTAGTGCGCCTTTCGGCAATTAAATATAAAATTAATCTTGGGCTGCTCTTTTATCTCGATTCACGAATCCCCACATCTGCACGCTCAGTTGGTACGCTACCCGGGTTGGTTTCTGACCCGATATAAGCCTGTTGTTGAAAAGTGGGCTTATATTGTCCCTTGGATACCCGATGTGTACGTTAGTTACCAGCAGATCGCTGGTCTCCCGCCTGTCACATGCAGCGATGCGTGCTGGCCAGCGGGAGACCAGCAACCAAAGAAAAGTCCAGAGGTTTCCCAGAGCAATCAGCGATCCCGGCAGGGGGGCCGGTAACTGATCGCTGTCACACACAGCGATCTCGTTGGTGAGATTGCTGTTGTGTCACAAAACTTGTAACTCAGCAGCGATCTCGCTAGCGAGATCGCTCTGTGTGACGGGGCCTTAAGAGTGCGCATTTATTATTCATGGTATACATCTTAAAAAAGAAAAGGCCTTTATTAAAACTAAATTTCTATATGACAGCTAGGATATTGATGCTTTACATAAATGATCACATGACCCTCAAACTCTATATGAACTAACCACATCTAGGAATAAGTTGAGAGCGCTCCTAGACCAAACGTATGTGGCCTTTTGTGATGATAATTGCCAATTTGTGTTTTGTTTATAAATATTCAACCAAACTTGGCAGTGCATTAGTTAAATTTTTGCACCTAGGGAAGCAAATACTTTTGTCCCTTTTCTCAAAATCTCATCAGGCAATACACAGCATAAATTAGAAGACATTAATAATATTCTATGAAGATTTTTACAGACTATTAAAAACTTTAGTTTAGAGGCTCAATGGCAGACATTCTGAAAGCAGAGCTGTCACAAAGAGTGGATATATACTGTATATTAAGGAAGTCCTCTAAGCCCTACCTACTTTGTCATAGAAAGACTTCACTTCTTTACAGTAAGATTACACAATATCAAAAACTGAATTGGCCATTATGGCCTCCCCAGGTTATTGAAGCCTGCTTTTACAAAACGTTTGCCTCTTAATTGTCTCCTTTCATGATTAAAGTCTGCCTTATCAGCAGAAGCCATATTTATGTAAGCAGAAGGATCGGGCTGGGGGTACCTTTCTTGCGCCGGGTCCAGAACTGTTGGGGCTGTCTCCTCTGTTGTCAGGGGGAAAGCTTAAGGAACCGGAACAACATTTTCATTTAGTAGCGAGAGGCGTGGCTAACTCAGGGAGAGCTGAGCATGTGAAAGCAAGCAGATTTGGCGGGAACAGACAACGTGCGGCAGGGAGAAGTGAGTGCTCCATCCCTGGAGCACAGTAGCAGCATAGGCCCACGCCTGAGAATCCCTGCAGCCACCCACACAGACTGTGGACAGAGATGTGGTGTGTGCCCTTTGGTTCTCGCAAATCAGTGTGCCAAATGCTCCTGCCTGCTCGTGCCGCACTTGTGCCGCTTAAGAGAGACTGGGTACGTGACTGAACTATGCCCCGACTCTCCAGTCCATATCCGCCGAGCCATATTGGGCTCAGACTGTGTTGCAGCCTGTACGTTGCCCACAACCACAACCTCTGGACTACGGACCCTTCGTAGGGTATCAGAGACGAACTGTTGCCATCAAGACTTCAATGGATCCTCGCTTACATCAGGACTTCACCGGATCAAGCCTTCGCTGACCGCTGTCAGCGCCATCGCTCTGCATCATTGTATACGCCACCTGGAAGTTGTCTGATCTGATAAGTTATACCTTAAGAACTTGTTTCAGCTTTATCACCGGTGTTTTTCACTCTCCTTATTCTCAGTTGTTTCCCCAAATACTTTAATACTCCTTCAAAACTGCTTAACTCACTGCGTGGAGTATATCCCTGTTAAAGTAAATAACCCTTGATCTATCTCTTGTCTATCACTGCATCCTGCAGTCTGCTCCCATTTAGCCCACAGACTTTGTTGGCCGCCATCATGGTGCTCCCTAAACTGTGCAAGCTCAAATCTGCATGTAGATAAACCCATATTACTTGTCAGCATTGATATGAAATTGTTTGTTAAGATAATTGCAAGTGAATTGACTCTTCTTCCACAAATGATACAGATGAATCAGGTAGGCTTTGTAATAAAAAGAGAAACACACATTAATAATGACAAAATGCTCCTTTTGATATTTGCTGAAGAATGCTCAATCCCAGGGTGACTGGTCTTGACGGAGAAGGCTTTCAACAGGTTCCATTTATCATGAATCAATTCTGCCCTGGAACAGAAAGGTGTTGGTCCAGCACTATCAAGCAAGATTATGTCTCACTATACAGGGCATACTTTTGAGATAAGATAAATGGATTTTACTCCTCCCCACTATCTGTTTCCAATGGAACCATGCAAGGGTTTCCTTGTCCCCCCTCTTGAATGTCATTGGAATGGAACACCAAGAGGTGGCTATCTGGAAATCCCTTGATATTTCTGGCATCAGGATCTGAAATGATTAGAAAGGAGCAGATGACCTTCTACTCTATATTACTAACCCAATGGTGTTCTTGCCTCTTGCTATACAGGAATTTAAGCGTTTTGCCAGGTTCATAAATTTTAAAGTCAATTAATCTAAAACTTAGGCACTGATGTCACTCTGCCTCCCAATATAATCCTTAGCGTTGAGACATCTTTCTCCTTTAAATGGCAGATTAAAGCAATTAAGTATCTGGGGTTGTAAATTTTGACTGACATTGTCAATATGGCCTCTCTTAATTATCCAGCCCTTCATTAGCGCGCACTCTTTGAACTTTAAGTATACAACAGACAACATCTGCCTTGGTTTGACTGTATAATGTAAATGCAGTAAAAATGAACACAATATCCAAATTGTCCCCATTCGAGTCTCAGAAGATCCAAAGTACTATCTGAAAGTTTATATGGGACAAGTTAAAACCTTGTCTTGGCCACAAGACCCTATCTTGTCACTAATCAAGGGGAAAGCTGGACCACTTCTCCCTATACCACAGATGGTCAATTCTGATGACACCAATTGATTGGTTTTATAATAAAATGACAAGCAGTGGGTGCATGTTGAATGTAGCATATCACCTCATTACAATTGGCGCCTGGGATTACAAGTGATGATATTCCTCCTTGTTCTGACCTTCCACTTTTATCCCATCATTTTTTTTTCATTTAGGATAAGATGACGGTTCGTCAATACATGTCACATAGGCCCTGGGTTATAACCCTCATTTTCGATAACCCAGTGCTTCCTAATGTAGGAAGACATTACTGTTTCTTAATCTGTTCTTCCTCTTCGTTCCAACATGAGGTTTCGTCAAATACCCCAGGAATTTCTGTCCTTGCCCCAATTTCTGATCTAAAGAGGGTCTGCACAGGGAAACAATATCCTGCTTTCAGTATTTTCATCTTCATCATTTCTTGAAATTTTTTTTAAGAAGCATCGGTAGGGCTACACCCTCTAATTTGAATTGGTTATACTGCAACTTACCATCCTCTCATGTAACATCTTTTTGCTATGATCTTATCGTAGGGACCAATGAGCTTGAATCCTCCCTAAATAAGCTCATGGACCCTGGCATTTGTTTGTCAGCAAATAATCGGCAAAAAATCTTTATCTAAACTATACATTTTTCAAAATTTGTCAAATTTTTAGATATTTTCATATTAAACACAAATTTTTGCTTGTTTACAATGACAGTGAGAGGCCAGAAGACTGAATGTCTAATTTCACGTACTCCTGCACTGATTAGAAGGACATCTTCCTCTTATTAAGAAGTGCAAGTTTTTGTTAGCACTGCAGAGGTTAAACTGTTTAACATAGATTCTCTGAAGCTTTCCTGCTTGGATGATCTAAAGCTATTAGTATTGGCCACTTTCCTCTGCTATACATACTTGCCTTTGGCAATCTGGATTGCCAATTTTAAGTCTTGTACTGCCTGATGAGGAGTGGAGGAGTCGGTTGTTGGTAGACGTGTTTGGAGTATTGTTCTGTGACTGTTGCTTGTAGTTTTTGGCTGTGTGTAAATCCTCTTGCTCTACTATTTTGGTTTACATACCTTTTCTCTCCAGTGTTCCCCTCTGTTGTCTGAGCGCATATTTGTACGATTGATATTTTTCCTTTTTCCCTGTACGTCCTTCCTTGTTGGTCTGGTTTGTGTATATTCATACACTATTACTCCCCACTTCCTTGGGAGGGGGAGGAAGACAGATATACAGTTGGTTCAGCAAGGTACGTAGCCCTATCATCTTCACCATCAGAAGTAACCTGGAGAGCAGAAATAGCTAGGGTGCCCCTAGCATTAAGGCCCCTTTACATTTAGCGATGCACCAGCGATCCCGACAACAATACGACCCGGTCAGGATCGCTGGTGCATCGCTAAATAGTCGCTAGTGAGCTGCCACACAGGCAGATCTCACAGCGATGCAGCAGCGATACAGCGGTCGTTACTTACCTTTTAGACGCGGCGATCCTGACATCCTCCCGTCCGCGTCCACGTGTTGCTCGTCGGCACCAGCAGGAAGCCCAGCAGGAAGTGCCCGACGAGAAACGGAGCTGCGCGATCTCGCGCGATCAACGACAGACAGCGGGGGAGCCGGGCGGAGGTAAGTATCACACAGTAAGGAATCACATTATATCTCATGTAACATCATAATGACTAACAGATATCTCCCTACACAATTATTATACTCTTACTGCACTACCTGTCCTCAGTATATTATAACCTGTGCAGTAAGAGTATAATAATTGTGTAGGGAGATATCTGTTAGTCATTATGATGTTACATGAGAAATAATGTGATTCCCTACTGGTAGAACATTGCTGCCATTTACTATTTTTTCTGTATTAAGTTATACTTATCTGTATACTTACCTTGTCTGGCCTGTTTGAACCGGAATCTCCTTTTATTGTGGTTTTTAATGTTTGGCCTGTGTGCCTTAATAAAATATTATATTTTATGGCATTACTTCTTTGTCTGTTATGATATTTGTGTTATTTTAAAGTGCCATTTTTGGT
Organism: Dendrobates tinctorius; assembly: GCF_039654945.1. NCBI lineage: Eukaryota > Metazoa > Chordata > Amphibia > Anura > Dendrobatidae > Dendrobates > Dendrobates tinctorius. The sequence goes on along the minus strand of NW_027361679.1, from coordinate 110,480,577 downwards.
AGACCTCACTATTTAGGATAAATATACCATTAACATAAAGTTCAATGTGTAATAAAAGCATAAAATATTTAGAAACATTACGACATAAAGTGACACATGTCAAGTTTGAAAAATTTGGCCTGGTAAGGAAGGTGGAAACTGGCTTCAGTGGTAAGAGATTAAAGATGGCCCTATTTTTTAGATGCGGTTAAATAGATATCTTCTGTCTGCCCCACCCCACTTATTCTATTTCTATTTATCTTTCTTTCTTCCCCGAATTACTTTCTTTCTTTCTTTTATTTCCCTGGCTTGTGTTTTGCCTTTTTTATTAGCCTAGCATAGAATTACATAAAACAACTATTCTCAGCTGGAATGTTGATTTATTATTTAATTATTGCACTGCTTATTGTGAATATATCATCTTGCAATATCCTATATTTGATACATTCTTGTTGATGATACCTTTATGTCCTTGCATTTTTATCCCACTATGTGCACTCTTTGGTCAGGTTGTTTGCTTGTACTTTCAGCAAAGATGTACAGTACTGTGCAAAACTTTTAGGCAGGTGTGGGAAAAATGCTGCAAAATAAGAATACCGTATATACTCGTAGATTTTCAGCACATTTTTTTTGAGCTGAAAATTCCCCCTCGGCTTATACACGAGTCATTGTGAAAAAAAGCCAGCGGGAGAGGGGGAGCTGCGGCAGGAGAAGGTGGCTGGGACATCATACTCACCCTCCTGTGCCGTTGCTGAATGTCCCCTGCATCCTCCATTGTCCCAGGGCTGACAGCTTCTTCATGTCTTCAGCGGTCACATGGTACCGCTCATTATGGTCATGAATATGGACACGACTCCACACCTATGGGCGTGGAAGTATATTCATGACCTTAATGAGCAGTACCATGTGACCGCTGAAGACAGGAAGAAGCTGTCAGCCCTGGAACAACAGAGGATGTTCAGCAACGGCACAGGAGGGTGAGTATGAAGGAGGAGGACGGGGGAGCATGGAGGAGGACTGGGGGAGGACGGGGAGCACAGAAGAGCACAGAGGAGGACTGGGGGAGGACGGGGGAGAACAGAAGAGCACGGAGGTGGACGGGGAGCACAGAAGAGCATGGAAGAGGACGAGGGAGCACAGAAGAGCACGGAGGAGGACTGGGGGAGGACGGGGGAGCACAGAAGAGCTCGGAGGAGAATGGGGGAGCACAGTAGACCACGGAGCAGGACTGGGGAAGCTTGGAGGACGGGGAAGGACAGGGAGCTGAGCCAAACATAGAAGGATGGGACAGGGGAGCCAAGCCATGCATACTGGGAGGGGGGAGAAACACACAGAGCAGGACAGGGATGAGGGGATAATGCAAACCCGGCTTATACTCGAGTCAATAAGCTTACCCAGTTTCCCGTTGCAAATTAGGGGCCTCGGCTTATACTCGAGTACATAAGGCACTTTAAAAAATAAAAGAGTTCATAGTTTATTTTTATAAATTAAAATGAAAAGGGAATGAACAAAATAGAAATCTAACTTAAATCAGTATTTGGTGTGACCACCCTTTGCTTTAAACAACATCAAAACATCAATTCTTTCAGGTATACTTGCACAGATTCTAAGGAACTCAGTTGGAGGTTCTTCGAAACAGTTTGGAGAACTAACCCCAGACTTTCTGTGGATGTAAACTTGTACATGTCCTTCTGTTTTAATCCCAGAAAGACTTGATGATGTTGAGATCAGAGTTCTGTGAGTGGCCCTATAATTAATTCCAGGACTCCTTGTTCTTATTCATGCTGAAGATAGTGATTGATGACATTGGTTGTGTGTTTGGCGTTAAGTTCCTACTGTATAATAATTTTGGAACCAATCAGACAAATCTCTGATGGTATTGCATGATGGACAAATATCTGCCTGTATTTCTCACCAGTGAGGACTCCAAGAACAGGGCAACTTTGAGGACTGTGGATGTAGTTGTTGGTCAAGGAAACTTAGAGCAGCAAATTAATGACATATTATGCTTACTTCTCTTCAAAATCAGAAGATGTCCAGCAGTATCATCAGCACAGAAACAGCAGCAACCAGTGGGAACCAGCTTGCTCAGAGAAGTCTGGCCAGAAATGGTCTTCATGGAAGAATTGTAGCTATAAACCATACCTTTGACATAAAAACAAGGCCTAGTGTCTCATCTATGCATGAAAACACAGGAACTGCAGTGTAGAAAATTGACAGCAAGTCCTCTGAGTTGAGTTAAAATTTTAAATATTTGGATACACTAAAAAGCAGATCTAGCGTCTGCAGGCAACAGACAAGGATGGTGGAAGTACCTTACAAGTTCCTCAATGCTGAAAAATACAAGCAGATACTTGTCCTTCATGGAACACCATCAGGGAGGTGTCTGATTGGTTTAATTTTTTTTTTAAGTAGCAGGACAACAACCCCAAACATGAATCGTTAAGGATTTCTTAATGGAAGTGCCATTTTTCTAGGCCTATCATAATAGGTTGAACTCCAAACATGAAGCCATTGTGATAAAGAACCATGTTCAGTATGAAAAAAGCCATTGGAGTGTTGATATGGTCCCACAGAGCCCTAATCTCAAGATCACTGAATCTGGTAAGCATGAAGAGACAGAAAGATGTCTGTAAGAATCTTCCTCTTGAATTCCTGAATTCCTTGAAAGACTTTGCACAAGTGAGCCTAGAAGAATTGATGATTTCATGAGGTTTAGAAAAGTGTGGTAAGTGTTCACACAAAATATTGATTTGATTTAGATTTTTTTTACTCACTCTGTTTTCATCTTAATTGATAAAAAATAAACTCTTAACAATTCTATGCTTGATAGCAATTTGTCGCATTTTTTATACCTGCCTACAACTCGTGCACAGTACTGTAAATTACTGAAGTACTGTCTAATGCTTTACATTTGTATAAGATCTTCCATTTCTGATAAAAAAAAAAACTGTTTATAGGAAAAAAATAATATCTAAATGCTAAACTATATGGGTTAATTACCAACTATTTACTTTTCTCCACGCTTGCTCCTTTTTAGGCAGACCTGTGATGTGTGACTACAGCTTAACTACAGTGCCAAAAGGGTGTTGGATGCAGTCTAAGTCACACCTACTGTCTTGTAATTGATTCAGCCTGGTTCTCCTTCCTCCCAAAACCCTGCCTCATGTTTATAACATGGGTCTGCTATGGGGAAGATAGTGCAAGGAGAGCTTCTCTAAAGGCCCCGTTACATTTAGCGATGCACCAGCGATCCCGACCACGATACGACCCGGTCAGGATCGCTGGTGCATCGCTAAATGGTCGCTAGTGAGCTGCCAAACAGGCAGATCTCACTAGCGACTCAGCGATGCTCGGCGGTCGTTACTTACCTGTCAGACGCGGCGAGGGTGATGTCTTCCGCCCGCGTCCATGGAGATCAGCGATAGCCAGCGGGGGGCCCGTCGGAGGTGAGTGTCACATGTAGCGATATCGCTAGCGATATCGCTATGTGTAACAGGCCCTTTAAAGCAAGAGCAGAATGAATCTGAAGTATAGATTACTTAATCACCTAGGAGCCAAAGATGATCATTATCTTTTTCACTCCACAGCCCATAAATTTAGACGAATGATCCCTGTTAAAAGTGAGCCTGCAGGGTTGCTTTAAACCCATATCTTGGGCCTGACATTGTCATATGATCTTTTTTCATTCACTTCCTACATCAAACATATACAACATGACTACATTGTTTGGCCAATAACTTTTGATGCAACATTTGATGCAACTGTTGCATACATACAGTTGTGGCCAAAAGTATTGACACCCCTGCAATTCTGTCAGATAATACTCAGTTTCTTCCTGAAAATGATTGCAAACACAAATTCTTTGGTATTTTTATCTTCATTTAATTTGTCTTAAATGAAAAAGCACAAAAGAGAATGAAGCAAAAAGCAAAACATTGATCATTTCACACAAAACTCCAAAAATGGGCCAGACAAAAGTATTAGCAACCTCAGCCTAATACTTGGTTGCACAACCTTTAGCCAAAATAACTGCGACCAACCGCTTCCGGTAACCATCAATGAGTTCTTACAATGCTCTGCTGGAATTTTAGACCATTCTTCTTTGGCAAACTGCTCCAGGTCCCTGATATTAGAAGGGTGCCTTCTCCAAACTGCCATTTTTAGATCTCTCCACAGGTGTTCTATGGGATTCAGGTCTGGACTCATTGCTAGCCACCTTAGAAGTCTCCAGTGCTTTCTCTCAAACCATTTTCTAGTGCTTTTTGAAGTGTGTTTTGGGTCATTGTCCTGCTGGAAGACCCATGACCTCTGAGGGAGACCCAGCTTTCTCACACTGGGCCCTACATTATGCTGCAAAATTTGTTGGTAGTTTTCAGACTTCATAATGCCATGCACACGGTCAAACAGTCCAGTGCCAGAGGCAGCAAAGCAACCCCAAAACATCAGGGAACCTCCACCATGTTTGACTGTAGGGACCGTGTTCTTTTCTTTGAATGCCTCTTTTTTTCTCCTGTAAACTCTATGTTGATGCCTTTGCCCAAAAAGCTCTACTTTTGTCTCATCTGACCAGAGAACAATCTTCCAAAACGTTTTAGGCTTTTTCAGGTAAGTTTTGGCAAACTCCAGCCTGGCTTTTTTATGTCTCGGGGTAAGAAGTGGGGTCTTCCTGGGTCTCCTACCATACAGTCCCTTTTCATTCAGACGCCGATAGATAGTACGGGTTGACACTGTTGTACCCTCGGACTGCAGGGCAGCTTGAACTTGTTTGGATGTTAGTCGAGGTTCTTTATCCAACATCCGCATAATCTTGCATTGAAATCTCTTGTCAATTTTTCTTTTCCGTCCACATCTAGGGAGGTTAGCCACAGTGCCATGGGCTTTAAACTTCTTGATGACACTGCGTACGGTAGACACAGGAACATTCAGGTCTTTGGAGATGGACTTGTAGCCTTGAGATTGCTCATGCTTCCTCACAATTTGGTTTCTCAAGTCCTCAGACAGTTCTTTGGTCTTCTTTCTTTTCTCCATGCTCAATGTGGTACACATAATGACACAGGACAGAGGTTGAGTCAACTTTAATCCATGTCAACTGGCTGCAAGTGTGATTTAGTTATTGCCAACACATGTTAGGTGCCACAGGCAAGTTACAGGTGCTGTTAATTACACAAATTAGAGAAGCATCACACGATTTTTCGAACAGTGCCAATACTTTTGTCCACCCTCTTTTTATGTTTGGTGTGGAATTATATCCAATTTGGCTTTAGGACAATTCTTTTTGTGCTTTTTCATTTAAGACAAATTAAATGAAGAAAATAATAACAAAGAATTTGTGTTTTCAGTCATTTTCAGGAAGAAACTGAGTATTATCTTACAGAATTGCAGGGGTGTCATTACTTTTGGCCACAACTGTAACTTTGATTCAACCGTTGCACATGTAATTGTCTAAAATAAGTTTAATCGGTAACACATGAATGTGTTATTTTAAGTTAAAACATACATATCATTTCAGGTAATTTTACTAAATAAGCTGCAATGTGTGTACATGAGGAATAACTATTTCTGGCCTTTATACAACTTGCATTCTACATTTTTCATCACTTTTCCCTATAATCTTCAGTTGTTTCTGAGGAGTACACAGAAAGATTCCTGCTCTTCTTTCCATGTTTAGGACAAGTTCAGAAATACAATGCAATAGTAGTAGGATAAAATACATAATACAGCAGTACTGAGCCCTGCAGCTGTGAATCCAGCTTGGGGCTGAGTTAAATTACGCACTAACTGCAGTACCCTGCTCCTCCACCTCTCCATTGAATAGAATAAGAGATATAACCTGAAATCTCATTGTGTTGGCAGGCTAATTTGAATGATTTGAGCTCTTTCAGAAAGGATGGTGAGTTCAGAAGTCGGGGAAGAAGTGGCTGTGAGAATCATGTGGGAATAGTGGATGAGGGCAGGTATATCTCGCCCAGATTCCTTTCCTATGTGGCCAGTATCGCACCTGCTTGCTAATGAATAATGGGAGGTGGATATAAAAGCATGCAAGGTGGTTGTGTGAGTGTCTCAGCCTGGGAACACAGAGAGCCTGTCTGTGTGAGAGACACACGTGAGTGGAAGCAGTGCCCACTGCAACTGTGGTTTGGCTGGACGGGAGAAGCCCGCCAGTTGGTAGTTAGGTTGTCCATTGTTTAGTTAGTGCCGGACAGGCAAGGATTTGTTTTATGTTTTATTTCCTTTTGCATTGCTTTCACCGTTAATAAACCTGACCCAGGGTCAGTTATACACGAATCCCAGCTCTGCGCCTGAGTTTTATGCTGAATGCACGTGACCTTTGACCCCAGCAAAGGCGATCCCGGAGTGTTTTATCACAATGTGGTGGAGAATGCGGGCATCACGTTGCAAGCATGAGCATGGAGGACGTGGTGAAAATGCTGGTACAGTCCACCGCCGTCCAGCAAGAAGCTAATCGGGTGATGATGGCCCAGCTGAAGGAGTTGGTGGACATGACAGTTACCGATCGTTCGCTTCTCCAGTAGGTGGCGCAGCGCTTGGCAAGCTTACCTGAGCTTAACCTGGAAGCCGAGTCGAGAGTGATTCACGTGAGTCGGTACTGGCAGAAAATGACGACCGAAGATGACGTCGAGGCATACCTGACCACGTTTGAACGGACGGCGGTGAGAGAAAAATGGCCGAAGGCACGATGGGCCGGCCTGATTGCCCCGTTTCTTTCCGGTGAGGTCCAAAAGGCTTATTATGACTTAGAGCCTGAAGCTGCGCAGGACTTTGACAAACTGAAAGCCGAGATCTCGGCCCGGCTGGGAGTGACGACCGCTGTCCGTGCACAGAGAGTGCATCAATGGACTTATCAGCCGGATAAACCACCGCGGTCCCAGATGTTCGACCTGATCCACGTGACGAAGAAGTGGCTACAACCCGAGGTGTTGACAGCGCCAGAGATAATCCAGAGAGTCATCATGGACAAGTACCTGAGAGCTCTACCGCCAGCCCTGAGGAAGTGGGTAAGCCATGGAAATCCTACGACGGCAGATCAACTGGTGGATCTGGTTGAACGTTACTCCGTGGCGGAAGGACTCCGAGACGACGCTACCCCACCTCGTTCTTCATCATCTCCACGTGGAACCGGTAAGACTGTTCCAGGGAGTAGGGGAGATGGAAAAATCCCTAAGACAGTGGGGGAGGAAAACGGGACTGCCCGCACTGTGAGGCAGAGAGTAACGAACTATGGTCTAAGCATGGGGCCCGTTAGGTGTTTCCGCTGCCAAGAGATGGGACATATTGCTGCAAACTGTCCGGTCACTACTGAACCCATGCAGTGCGGCGTCACAGACTCTAAAAACCGCATGTCTATGGTTGCACGGGTAGTGAGTGTGAATGCCGGTCAAAAGGATGTGGAAAAACACTTGTGTGATTTAACTGTTGATGGCAAAAATGTGGTGGCATTGTTAGACTCGGGAAGTGTGGTGACTCTGGTTAAGGCCAGTCTGGTGTCAGCCCCGACTGGACCATCAGACAAATTTTCTGTAACGTGTGTGCATGGAGACACCTGTTCGTACCTCACCACGGTCATATGCATTACTACTTCCTATGGGTCTGTGCAACATAAAGTGGGACTCGTCCCGGCGTTATTGCATGATGTTATCCTGGGCCGGGATTTTCCCCACTTCTGGCAATTGTGGGAGAATCAGTTGATGCCCTCGGGTAATAGTGTACATGATTCTTCTCCCAGGGAGCGTGTGGGTCCCGAACCCCTGGAAGAGGTCTCCCCGGAAGACTCGGGGGAAGAGTCTGCGGGAAATGACCTGCAGTTCCCGTTTTCAGTCATGGCGGGTGATACGGAGGAGACCGGGGAAGAGGAGGAGGCCGACAGCCGTCCACCTCCCCGTTTGCCGGATTTGGAAGTTTAGAAAGATGACTTCCAAAGCAAGCAAATAAAGGATCCTACCCTTTCTCAGGCTAGGACAAATGTAAAAGTGATAAACGGGGTACCCGTAGAACCTGGCTCTAGGCTGGCATATCCTTACATGGTTCTGGAGAATGATTTACTCTATCAGATAGAGAAAAAGGGGGAAGGTATGGTGCAACTATTAATCGTGCCAAAACCCTACCGGCGGCAGGTGCTGGACCTGGCCCACGGACATGTGATGGGAGGTCACCTGGGAGTCCAGAAAACCACCGAAAGGATATTACACTGTTTTGTTTGGCCAGGCATGCATCACGATATTCGTCTATATTGTGAGTCTTGTCCTGACTGCCAAGCCTCTGCACCTAAGCCCCGGTTCTGTAGCCCTTTGGTACCCCTACCTATTATTGAAGTCCCGTTTGAGAGGATTGGGATGGATTTAGTTGGACCCCTTCCACGGTCTGCACGTGGACACCAACATATCCTGGTCATCTTGGATTATGCCACTCGTTACCCGGAGGCCATCCCTTTGCGTAACACGGCCACCAAGACGATTGCCAAGGAACTGGTGCATGTGTTTAGTCGGGTCGGTATACCAAAACAGATACTCACCGACCAGGGGACCCCCTTTATGTCCAGGGTAATGAAGGAGCTCTGCCGATTGTTACAAATCGAACCGTTACACACATCCGTGTATCACCCTCAAACAGACGGGTTGGTCGAACGGTTCAATAAAACTCTGAAGCAGATGCTGAGAAAGGTGATAGACAAGGATGGGAAGAACTGGGACTATTTACTTCCGTATTTGCTTTTTGCCATAAGGGAAGTACCCCAGTCTTCCACGGGATTCTCGCCTTTCGAGTTATTGTACGCCCGACGTCCTCGCGGACTGTTAGACGTTGCAAAAGAAACCTGGGAGGGTCAGGTCACTCCGTTTAAAACAGTGATAGATCACGTCACACAAATGCAGGACCGTATTGCGGCTGTTATGCCTATCGTCAAAGAACACATGATACAGGCTCAAGGAGCCCAAAAAAGAATCTATGATAGGGGCGCCAAGATCCGTACGTTTGCACCCGGAGATAGGGTGTTGATCCTGGTCCCCACGGTGGACAGTAAGTTCCTGGCAAAGTGGCAGGGCCCCTTTGAGATCAAGGAAAGGGTTGGTGAAGTAAACTACAAAGTATACCAGGCAGGTAAACGGAAACCTGAACAGATTTATCATGTAAATCTGATAAAGCCCTGGAAGGATCGGTCTGCCTTGTCAGCGGAGTTGGCCCGTCCTGTCTGCTCGCATTCCGTACCGGAGGTACGGGTTGCAGAGACTCTCTCGGAGCGGCAAAAGACTGAGGTCAGGCAGTTTCTACTTCACAACCAAAAGTTTTTCTCAGAAAAACCCGGGCAGACTATGCTAATGAAACATGACATCGTAACGGAACCTGGTGTCACAGTTCACGTAAAGCCCTACCGAATCCCGGAAGCGCGCCGTGAAGCCGTTTCCCGAGAAGTGAAGGCAATGTTAGAGTTAGGTGTCATTGAGGAATCGCACAGTGCTTGGTCCAGCCCGATAGTGCTAATTCCTAAACCGGACGGCACCATCCGGTTCTGCAATGACTTCAGGAAACTGAATGTGGTCTCAAAATTTGATGCCTACCCTATGCCCCGGGTCGACGAGTTAATAGATCGGTTAGGAAAAGCCCGGTATATTACGACCCTAGACCTAACAAAGGGGTATTGGCAGATCCCTCTGGCGGAGGCTGCCAGAGAAAAGACGGCATTTGCTACCCCAGAAGGTCTATTTCAGTATGTGTATATGCCGTTTGGACTACACGGAGCACCGGCGACCTTCCAGAGACTGATGGATCGAGTCCTGAGGCCACATAGACGGTACGCTTCGGCCTATTTGGACGACATTGTCATTTACAGCTTGGACTGGGAGACTCATCTCCAGAAAGTACAAGCTGTGATTGACGACCTGTGGGAGGCAGGTCTGACCGCGAACCCCAAGAAATGTCACATCGGGCTAGAAGAAGCCCGGTATTTGGGGTATGTAATTGGGAGGGGTGTTGTTAAACCCCAGGTTGATAAGATTCAGGCGGTTCAGGACTGGCCACAACCTGTCAACAAAAAGCAGGTGCAAGCCTTCCTGGGGATCGCCGGCTATTATCGCCGGTTCATACCCAATTTTGCAGCCATCGCTACCCCTCTGACGGATCTTACAAAAGGGAAAGACTCCGTCATGATTAAATGGAGTTTAGCGGCTGAAGAAGCCTTCCATAGCCTAAAACGGGCACTTTGCTCTCAACCAGTACTGGTGACTCCGGACTTCCGCAGCGAGTTTGTGGTACAAATGGATGCCTCTGATACCGGTATCGGGGCCGTACTCTCACAAGTGAGGGACGGAGTGGAACACCCAGTCCTCTATCTCAGCAGGAAGCTGAATAAACACGAGCAAAGGTATGCAGTCGTAGAAAAAGAGTGCCTCGCCATTAAGTGGGCTCTAGAGGCCCTCAAATATTACCTGGTGGGCCGAAAGTTCAGGCTGATCACTGACCATGCCCCTCTCAAGTGGATGCACTTGAACAAGGAACGGAATAGCCGGGTGACCCGGTGGTTCCTTGCCCTGCAGGCCTACACTTTTACGGTGGAGCACCGCCCAGGGGTACAGATGGGGAATGCAGATGCCCTGTCCCGAGTGCACTGTTTGGCGGGTGTCATTGCTCGACCAGAGTAGTCTGAGCAGAGGGGGGGATATGTGAGAATCATGTGGGAATAGTGGATGAGGGCAGGTATATCTCACCCAGATTCCTTTCCTATGTGGCCTAGTATGGTCAGTATCGCACCTGCTTGCTAATGAATAATGGGAGGTGGATATAAAAGCATGCAAGGTGGTTGTGTGAGTGTCTCAGCCTGGGAACACAGAGAGCCTGTCTGTGTGAAAGACACACGTGAGTGGAAGCAGTGCCCACTGCAACTGTGGTTTGGCTGGACGGGAGAAGCCCGCCAGTTGGTAGTTAGGTTGTCCATTGTTTAGTTAGTGCCGGACAGGCAAGGATTTGTTTTATGTTTTATTTCCTTTTGCATTGCTTTCACCGTTAATAAACCTGACCCAGGGTCAGTTATACACGAATCCCAGCTCTGCGCCTGAGTTTTATGCTGAATGCACGTGACCTTTGACCCCAGCAAAGGCGATCCCGGAGTGTTTTATCACATGGCTTATACATGGAGAAAGAATCTGATGTTTATGGTTAGATATATTACAAAGTTGCTAATATTTGGTACTGATTTCTACAAAGTTTGCTGAAACAACAGTGACCAGTTCTACATTACAATGTTAAAAGCAGAAATGGAAAAATATATGGTTGATTAAACCTTGCATTACAACTGGAATTATTGGCATTACCGACGTTTACGTTTTAATGTGGTCAATGATGTAATATAAAAAAATGTAACTTTCCGTTAACCGGTAGTTTAGATGCAACATTCATATTTAGCTATGACATTGTAAGGTGCAATAGTCATGGCTAGAGTTGAGTGAATATGTTCGGAATCTGAATTTGCTATATTCGTGCAATATTGGTACCACAATCGTGCCGAATTTATGTTTGATGATCGGTTCCGAACATATTTGTTTATTTCTACTCCCATTGACTCCAATGACGTTTGGCAGTGTTCGGCAAATATTGCAAAAAGACTATTCGGCACTGATCATGATGGGAACCGAATTTAGAAAACTTTGCTCAACTCTAGTCATGGCCTTCAACAGTTGCGACCTGGGATAATGTAGCGCTAATATGATAATGCCACATATTTTTGCAATTATTTTATGAGGAGCTTTAATTTTACTGATCAATAGAGTATATTGCAAGCAATGAAAATGCATTCCTTATAGCATTGCATGTTCAGCGTTTAGTAAGAAAACACATATTAATAGGGCATTGAGTATATGGCTTAATAGTGATTATGCAAATAAATAACTTATTAAAAACGCAGGCAAATTGCACTTAAATGTGCGGATCACTGATATAACGAGAAGAATGCCAACATCAGAGTTTTGGAAAACAAGAAACATATAGAAGCAAATATAGCAAAAAAGAGAACTGAGGATCAAGAGCGTATATGTAATCTACTACTCATAGACAAGACACATTGTCAAGGTACCGAGACCTTGAATAAAATTAGGAAGAAAGAAACATAGTCTGGTGATAATCAGATAAACACACTATAATGACCTTGAACTTCTAAAAGAGATTCAATGGGATTATACTACTGTATGTTGCTCTATAACATATATCTGAAGCCAGCAAGGTGACAAATGAATTGGGTTTATATGATGCCAATATATTAAGATGTCTTTAACAGTAGTAAAAAAAATTCCTAAGACATAATTCCAATTACAATTGAAGATGGAGGTCACTTGCAGGTTACTAAGAAGCATTAGAAGAATAAAACGGTGACCTTCTATTCATCCTCATTCACATTCAATAGATAGAACGTCAGGAACACAGTATGACGTGGCTGACAGTGACAAAGTCGCCATCTAATAAAAGCGCAAAAAGAGTATCATGAAAGTTTAAGATTGAGTAATGCAAAATAGGCAACAGGGAAAAGATATCAGATATGTCACGTGGACCCGTCCTGTGTGACGCGACCAGCAGGCCGGTAACTAGAACAACAGGACGCGGCACGTGATACTGTCCTGTGTGACACGGCTCGCAGGCCGGTAACTAAAACAACAAGACAAAGAGAAGGGAAACAGTTACAACGGTGGGCCCTGCAATAGGGAAAGGGGACGTGGAGACCTCCTGCACTCCCCTGAGTCAGTCTCCCTAACGCTCCTAACGTTCCCTATCCCGGTTCCGCACCGGGCGCCGATCAGGAACCTGACACCCTAGCACACCCTACGCCTATTCCTTGCTGGGTGGCGCAGGCACTGGTCCCACCGCTCTACTAATACACACTAAGGAAAAACACAAACAGGGAAACACCACTTAGCTTTACTCTGTTGCACTTGCTCCTGGCAACAGAGTCCACCACCAGCATGCAGCTCTCCTCCTGAATCGCTGCCACCAAGCTCTGTCAGAGCTACAAGGAAATCCCATATGACTCCTTTCACACCAGGCTAAGACAGTGCTGCAAGGAACGCTCTCCAGCTCCTTCCTCCACCAAGGATGGTTGAAATGAACACTATCACCAACACTGATTGCAACACCTGTGACTCTTTTATAGCAGAGCCAGCAATCACACCTGCATTATAATCATGTGCACTTAACTAAAGAAACTAGAGTGCAATGATGCTCACCACCACCGGGGCCAACTTAGAACAAACGACACCATAGTGCAATAATCCTAATGGCCACCGGGGGCAAAAACCAACCTTAAGCACAGCTTAGGAAAAAAAAAAGGTTACTTGTGCTTTTTATATGTCCTGATCCAGCATGGATCATGATAAGATATACAGGTACAATGGGGAAATGTGTGTTGTGTCCACAAGGAAAGCTGGGAGATTTCAGCTCTGGTGATGACTAAAGAATACAAATACAATATGTTCTGTAACGGAGGATCAGTATAAGATAAACGATTCTATATGCAAACTGGTGCCTAAAGTAATCATCTTCTATCTCAGTGGCTTTGCAGAACCTCATGGTGTCACGGCATAACTGGTTTCGCTATCACAGCTGTTTTGTGCTTTTCTTCTGCACAGTCTTTACTGTTGAGATGTCATAATAAGTTGGCTTGGGGTCTTCCTTGCGTTTTTCTGCAGGTTGTCCGCATGACTTCCTCCCAACCTTGTAGCAGTACAGGTCTACAATTTTTTCCTCTTCCCATGTGTGCCAAAATTCATTGATCACGGTACCTGGGCCGCGCTTGCAGAAATGAAGAATCTTCAATGGTATAAAATGAAAGTTTTCATTACACTGGTCTGGTGCCTGACTGGTGTCTCTTTCAATGTAAAATATAATTTCGTACAATAAAAAAAACTTTTTGAACCATCAAGGGTTCTTCATTTCCACAAGCTCAGCACAAGGTACTGTGATCTCTCCAGTAAAGTGAATTGCTATCTGGGAGACTTTTTCCTCCAGCCACAAGGCTACGGATTCTAAGGCTCTTATAGGTGTTGTGTCCCTAAACAACCATTCCAGGTGACCACTACCATCACTCTCACCCTCTCTCATTTATTTTGCAATATTACCCTACTGTACACTTCTGTCCCAACCAGACCACAGCAAAATTCATTGATTTTTAATTTATATTGGGGTCTGATGTATTTGGAGTTTTACTTGATGAAGGGCTATTAGGTTGCAGTTGTTTTTGGTGTGTGGCCTAGAGAAAAGTGAAGCATATATAACTTGGCTAAAGACTTGATAGTCATTTAGGGTTTCCAAGAGTCATTAGTTTTTTGGGGCTCAAAAAAAACCAAAGAGAAAATAGACTCATAAAAAAAAAATCACTTTTATTCTAATAGTTAAAAGTATAACACTCATAAAATCTTTCCAACAATTACTACTTAGTACTTGGAAACCAATATACCATACTTTTTACTTTTGTAATAGTGTTTTGGAGGCCATATATTGATAACTGAGGCCTTTTGCGATAATATACACACTTATTTTGTTTTTCTTTCTCTTGTCTGTGCTGTCATCTTTTTGTAATATAGGGGTTTAATAGGACATTCAGGGATATCGACGTGGAGCGGGGGCACCGTATCGTGACTTTTAGGGTGTCAACCTCTGCTGTCAGGTAGGGTGACTGATAGGGAACTGTAGGGAATTGATAGTTCCCACTATTGTGTACATACATTTATTGATGTGTAACCCTGTATGGCCCTAATCGATTGCACCTCTATTGTTAGAAAGATTTTTATGAGTGTTATACTTTTAAATATAAGAATAAAAGTTATTTTTTAGGAGTCTCTCTGTTGTTTTTTTTAAATGTTGAGGCTATATTTTTTCATTTACGCTTGGTTTTTTGGCCGCCCCCTGACCTGAAGAAGGGAACCACTTCAGAAGTGAACATTTAAAAAATATCCAGTTATAAGCAGAAAATCTCAGTTGTCATAATTAACCCTGCTATTGTACCTACTTATTCTATTTTCTGACAGCAGGTAACTGAAGTATAAAGTGTTTGTGGTATGGTCATCAAAATTTAAGGGCCCTTATTCCTCCATCTGACGTGTCGGGAAACATGCAGAATGTCTGTTTATGCTTTAAGGTTTGCTCTCTTAACTCCAATGCTCTAGCTCGTTCCCACAAGTTTCTAAGCCTGAAGAACACAAGAACTGGAGGTGACAGGACAAGGAGGGTGGTTGGGAAGTCAGGATCTCAACCTGCTCTGCTCTGCAGCTGGGCAAGTGCTTGACATACAACAGACAAGGTTATCCACACACAGAACCAGAATATATTATTGTCTTTCTCCATGCAGAGTCCTTTGTATCTTTGTGTCCTGCTCCCACACACTCTCCAGGATGCCTCCTCCGCTTTCAGCTCTACAGCTCTGGATACAAACCAAGCAGTGTTTATATGGAATCTTTTCAGCAGCTTGTGCTGTTTCTGTTGCACAAAAATGCAGAATTCCCTTAACACTTTCAACGTATCCTAAATTAATTATAATCTATGGCAGATGATGTAAATGTAATTTTATTATCAGGAAAAATATATATTTACTATTGTGTGATAACCAGAAAATGTAAAAATACAGTTACAGGAAAATAGAAAAAAGTAATTTCATTAATCAAAACCACTGAGGATGATACAGAGATCTAATGGCTTTTTATTGAAATATTTTCATAACCCATTTTAGGGCAATAGGTCCTAGGGAGAAACATCTTCCAAGGCCTAGTTGCCTGAAGAATAAAATCTGCTACTGAATGTTCTATGCTACTTCAAGCTGGTTACAGTTTTTGTCCCATAATATTCTATTAATGGACTTCAATAATATTGTTAACCCCTTTACCCCCAAGGGTGGTTTGCACGTTAATGACCGGGTCAATTTTTACAATTCTGACCACTGTCCCTTTATGAGGTAATAACTCTGGAACGCTTCCATGCATCCCGGTGATTCTGATATTGTTTTTCTCATGACATATTGTACTTCAAGTTAGTGGTAAAATTACATTCACATAACTTGCGTTTATTTGTGAAAAAACACAGAAATTTGTCGAAAATTTTGATAATTTCGCAATTTTCCTACTTTGAATCTTTATGTCCTTAAATCACAGAGATATGGCACACAAAAAACTTAATAAGTAACATTTCCCACATATTTACTTTACATCAGCACAATTTTGAATCCAAAATTTTTTTTTGTTAGGAAGTTATAAGGGTTAAAAGATGACCAGCGATTTCTCATTTTTACAACACCATTTTTTTTTAGGGACCACATCACATTTGAAGCCACTTTGAGGGGTCTATGATAGAAAATACCCAAAAGTGATAGCATTCTAAAAACTGCACCCCTGACGGTACTCAAAACCACATTCAAGAAGTTCATTAACCCTCCAGTTCATTTTTAAAATGTTTAAAAAAAAATGAACAGTTAACAGTTTTTCACAAAAAAATTACTTCAGGTCCAATTTTTTTATTTTACCAAGGGTAACAGGAGAAAATAGACTGAAAAAGTTATTGTGCAATTTGTCCTGAGTATGCGGATACCTGATATGTGGGGGGGAACCACTGTTTCGGCGCATGGCAGAGCTCGAAAGGGAAGGAGCGCCGTTTGACTTTTTCAGCGTAAAATTGGCTGGAATTGAGATCTGACGCCATGTCACGTTTGGAAAGCCCCTGATGTGCCTAAACAGTGGAAACCCCCCCACCAGTGACCCCATTTTGGAACTTATCTAGATATGTGGTGAGAACTTTGAATTCCCAAGGGCTTCACAGAAGTTTATAACGTACAGCCGTACAATTAAAAAAATCATAATTTTTCCACAAAAATGATCTTTTCAACCCCAATTTTTATTTTCCCAAGGGAAACAGGACCCCAAAAGTTATTGTGCAATTTGTCCTGAGTACGCTGATACCTGATATGTGGAGGTAAACCACTGTTTGGGCGCATGGCAGAGCTCGGAAGGGAAGGAGCACCGTTTGATGCAAAATTGGCTGGAATTGAGATCGGGCGCTATGTCGCGTTTGGAGAGCCCCTGATGTGCCTGAACAGTGAAAACCCCCAAGTGACCCCATTTTGGAAACTAGACCCCCCAAGCAACTTATCTAGATATGTGGTGAGCACTTTGAACCCCCCAGTGCTTCACAGAAGTTTATAACGCTCGGGCATGAAAATAAAAAAATCATATTTTTTCCACAAACATGATCTTTTAGTCCCCAATATTTTTATTTTCCCAAGTGTAACAGGAGAAATTGGACCCCAAAAGTTGTTGTCCAATTTGTCCTGAGTACACTGATACCCCATATGTGGGAGAAAACTACTGTGTGGGCACACGTCAGGGCTCGGAAGGGAAGTAGTGATGCTTTGGAATGCAGACTTTGATGGAATAGTCTGTGGGTGTCATGTCATTTTTGGTGAGTCCCTGATGTGCCTAAACTGTGTAAAGCCCGCACAAGTGACCCCATTTTGGAAACTAAACCTCTCAAGGAACTTATCTAGATGTGTGGTGAGCACTTTGAACCCCCAAGCGCTTCACAGAAGTTTATAAAGTAGAGCCATAAAAATAAAAAAAATCATATTTTTTTCCCCAAAAATGATATTTTTGCCCCCAATTTTTTATTTTCCCAAGGGTAACAGGAGAAATTGGACCCCAAAAGTTGTTGTGCAATTTTTCCTGAGTAGGCCGATACCCCAGTGTGGGACAATATAATGAAGTGTCAGATCACTGCAGCGATCTGACAGGCATTAAGGAGGCTTTCTCAGCGCCTGCTCTCAGCAGGCACAGAGAAAGCCCCCTTCCTGCAGGACCCCGAAGGCCCCCGCGGCCATATTGGATCCAGGGGCCTGCAGGGAGGAGGCCCTCGGAACAGCGCGATCACATCACGTTGTTCCGAGGGTCTCAGGGGAGCACACAGGTAGCCCCCCTCCCTGCGCAATTTTTCCCTGTGCCCCCGGTACACTGCAATCATATTTTATCGCAGTGTGCCAGGGGTTAATGTGCTGGGGGGCGGTCTGTGACCGCTCCTGGCACATAGTGCCGGGTGTCAGCTGTGACACCCAGCCGCGATCAGCTCCCCTGTGAGCGCCGCTGATCACGGTGACGTACTATCCCATGCCCGGTCATACGGGCCCGGGTACCATGGACGGGATAGTACGTCAGATGTCAGAAAGGGGATAAAGGATTATTTTTAAAGTCACAATGTGATCTTATAATAAATGTATACATATATTTATTAATTTGTGCCAATATAACTCATTTTTAAATCTTCCCAATTTTTCACGTCAACGCCAAAGGATGCCCCTCCAAGCTCTGATTACCTTCCAGTTTATATTGGAACCGTCTTGCTAGAGTTCTAAGACTCCTGCTTGATCATGTACAGTACAGTGCTTTTCCGCTTGCTTACTACCAGCATAACTCTTCTCTGCTTCCACCTCTGAGGGAGTGTATTCTACATTTTGAATACACTATTTGCACGCTGTTTGTGTACAAGACACTGCCTGCATTCATTTACATAAGGCCAGGGTCACACTTGCGAGTGAGATGAGAGAAACTCAAGGCACTGGCGCCGGCACTCGGACCGGAGTGTGCGGCTGCATGTATTTCTATGTAGCCACACACTGTGGTCCTGAGTGCCGGCGGCAGCGCCAGGTATTGATGCGAGAGACTCGCGTGAGTTTCTCGCATCACACTCACAAGTGTGACCCCGGCCTTACTGTTATAGCTGGTTTTGTAGCAGAGATCAACTCTCCTGCACTCATCGACAATGGAGCTTGTAATTACTAGGCAATGCAGAGTTGAGCGGTGTCGCTTTCTGCTGACAAATTAGTTATATGAAAATGCAAATGCTGCACTATTGAAGCATATGACAGAGGATTATCTTTTTGCCATAAGCATCAAGTGAGCACCGTCGGTAGTTTCGCATCACTGATCGGTCAGGCAATAAACCTAGCTCAACTCTCCACCACCTAATGACTACAAGCTCTGTTGTAGAGGAGTGCAGGAGAGTTATGCTCCGAGACAGACCAACTAACAATTACGTATAAACACACAAGCAGCTATACTGAGGTAGATGGCAAAAGATAACATCAGCCAGGAATGGATCTATACATGAGTAGAGAGTGCACAAAGCATAAGGTGAATTTTACACTTAAATTAGCTTGATGATAAGCTGGAGAAGTGGAGCTGGTAAGGAGCACAGAGGAGAGTGGGATGGGGACCGCACCAGTAAGGAAAAGCAAACTGCTGCTGATAAAATATAGTTTTAGCAGTGTAAGTATAGTATTGCCCATTCAGCCATGTGAAGCTGGAAGCACAGAGATGCAGATAAAATATACAGTGCCTACAAGTAGTATTCAACCCCCTGCAGATTTAGCAGGTTTGATAAGATGCAAATAAGTTAGAGCCTTCAAACTTCACACAAGAGCAGGATTTATTAACAGATGCATAAATCTTACAAACCAAAAAGTTATGTTGCTCAGTTAAATTTTAATAAATTTTCAACATAAAAGTGTGGGTCAATTATTATTCAACCCCTAGGTTTAATATTTTGTGGAATAACCCTTGTTTGCAATTACAGCTAATAATCAACTTTTATAAGACCTGATCAGGCCGGCACAGGTCTCTGGAGTTATCTTGGCCCACTCCTCCATGCAGATCTTCTCCAAGTTATCTAGGTTCTTTGGGTGTCTCATGTGGACTTTAATCTTGAGCTCCTTCCACAAGTTTTCAATTGGGTTAAGGTCAGGAGACTGACTAGGCCACTCCAACACCTTGATTTTTTGCTTCTTGAACCAGGCCTTGGTTTTCTTGGCTGTGTGCTTTGGGTCGTTGTCTTGTTGGAAGATGAAATGACGACCCATCTTAAGATCCTTGATGGAGGAGCGGAGGTTCTTGGCCAAAATCTCCAGGTAGGCCGTGCTATCCATCTTCCCATGGATGCGGACCAGATGGCCAGGCCCCTTGGCTGAGAAACAGCCCCACAGCATGATGCTGCCACCACCATGCTTGACTGTAGGGATGGTATTCTTGGGGTCGTATGCAGTGCCATCCAGTCTCCAAACGTCACGTGTGTGGTTGGCACCAAAGATCTCGATCTTGGTCTCATCAGACCAGAGAACCTTGAACCAGTCTGTCTCAGAGTCCTCCAAGTGATCATGAGCAAACTGTAGACGAGCCTTGACATGACGCTTTGAAAGTAAAGGTACCTTACGGGCTCGTCTGGAACGGAGACCATTGCGGTGGAGTGCGTTACTTATGGTATTGACTGAAACCAATGTCCCCACTGCCATGAGATCTTCCCGGAGCTCCTTCCTTGTTGTCCTTGGGTTAGCCTTGACTCTTCGGACAAGCCTGGCCTCGGCACGGGAGGAAACTTTCAAAGGCGGTCCAGGCCGTGGAAGGCTAACAGTAGTTCCATAAGCCTTCCGCTTCCGGATGATGCTCCCAACAGTGGAGACAGGTAGGCCCAACTCCTTGGAAAGGGTTTTGTACCCCTTGCCAGCCTTGTGACCCTCCACGATCTTGTCTCTGATGGCCTTGGAATGCTCCTTTGTCTTTCCCATGTTGACCATGTATGAGTGCTGTTCACAAGTTTGGGGAGGGTCTTAAATAGTCAGAAAAGGCTGGAAAAAGAGATAATTAATCCAAACATGTGAAGCTCATTGTTCTTTGTGCCTGAAATACTTCTTAATACTTTAGGGCAACCAAACAGAATTCTGGTGGTTTGAGGGGTTGAATAATAAATGACCCTCTGAATAAACTTTTCACAATTTAAAAAAAAATTAAACAAAGAAATAACATTCTTTTTTGCTGCAGTGCATTTCACACTTCCAGGCTGATCTACAGTCCAAATGTCACAATGCCAAGTTAATTCCGAATGTGTAAACCTGCTAAATCTGCAGGGGGTTGAATACTACTTGTAGGCACTGTACACGGGTACAAGACTTTTTGGGCTCAGTCTGTATATTAGCATTAAGTATTCATTTACCATGCTTTGTGAAAAATAATGTGATTGTGGCAATAACCCTTTAAACTAACCAAACAAAGTATGGCATGTGGCATGTACAAAATACTGGTTCATATAGGACTGTTGCTACAAACAAAGTACTATATGGAAAATCAGTTTTACCATCGAAATATCATTAGAAGCAGTTCTAGATAAATGATCTTAGATAGCTTTCTGGATAAATGCACTGTGCAAGCATTTGTAATTTTTCAACTCAATGTGGTTTCACTATTCTTCCAAGTACGTGGAAAAATATAGCAAAAGCGCACTTGTTGGACTTGTTGCAGTTTCACAATATTTTATGCCCCCAAAGCAGAATGGCTCTTTACTGTGAAGTAAGGTTGGTACCAGTCTAAACATACCCCTAGATCTGATTGATAGTGGTTATAAGTCCCAACTGTCCCGTATTTGAGGACTCAATTCCACCATCCTGACACGTGAGGGCTTTTGTACAGAAAAGCTTTGATTCTGCGCTTAATAATATAGCAGTGCTTTTTTTAATGCTTTTATTAAAAAAATGCACCAGAACCGCAGAGTTCAGCAGCGTCTTAAGATGCACAGAGGGCGGAGATTTCATGGAAACACATCCATTTTGCGGCTTCACATTTGCACCAAAACGCATCAAATAAGGGGGAATGCCCTATTGCAGCAATAATCAGAGAAGATTGTCATTGTGTAGTTTGGTGTGGACATTTGCAGAACACAAAAGAAAACACAGTATTTCTGGAACATGAGAACACAACCTTACAGACACAAAAAAGCCGGATGTCATATAGTGAAGCTACATAAAGGTGAGAAAGTTCTGGCGGCCCCGACTGTGAATGAAGGAACAAAATAATCCACAGGTCCCAACTAGAGATGAGCAGGATGCACAGATGATGTTCAGCCCTGGCTAGCCAAAGCTACGCTGGGGAAACCGGAAGGTAAGAGATTTGCCTTTAGTCCAGCCGTCAGGTACCACTGACCTGCACTCTGGACCAGTGATCCGTGAATTGATACACTCATCTCTAGTCCAAACTGTCCCGGATACAGTCCCGGATTTGGGTCTATACCTTAAAGTCTTGGGCGTCTTCTGAATTTCCCTCACTTGCTAGCGCCCCTCTGACATTTTCCCCTGCCAGGGTAAAAAAATGGTAAATGTGCGTGGATTGGGGGTGTGACCAAAATTTGCCGCAACGCATAATTTGTTCTTCTTTCTGTTTTTCAAAAGTTGGGAGGTATGGTAGTGGTGTAAGGTGATGTGTAGAGTTGTACAGCTCCCGCACTGCGGCTGGTTTTGGTAAAGAAGTGGTCTGGTGCTGAAATGCCTCCTTCCCTTATCTAGAAAATTCCACGTACCTCTCTCCAATGTATGAAATTGGCACAATTAAACAAAACAACATCTGAACATATCCTAGTGACATAACTGCATTACATAAGGGAAATGTTACATATAATTATTCAATCTTTTAAGACACAATCACAGGTAGGTTTTGAACATTTGAAGCCAACACTGGAGAAATGTAGCAATGTTTTGCTTGCATGTAGAGAGCCAAGAATGTCAATCAATCAGAACTTTACTTTCAGGATTATTATTTTGCAAATAACATTCACTTTTAATACTTCAGCATACATCTCCCACTGTGTCTTCAATATCCAAAATCAGCACGGATCTACAGCTTCAACCTCCTTTTCAGATAATGTCTGATTTAAAAAAAAAAAAAAAAGAAAAAAAACACATCATCAAACCAGAATCGGTAAACTGCCTGTAAAGTTAATCATCGAAGACTAATATCTCTCAGATGTATTTGCATACAGTTAGAACACAAGTTCAAAATTAGATTATAAGCTCTTGGGGCAGCAACTTAGCACAAAGCGTGTATCATGATGCTGGCAATACAAAACCCAGCACACACGGTCAATCTGATTATTCAGAGATAATACAAGTGTTTCAGAAGAAGGATAATGCTATTCTCCAAGGATGGCACAGAATAAGTGCTGGAGGGGTTAATCCGTGTCTAGAGACTCATTTGCAGAACGGCTCGCCCGCTTCACACCACCGGTTGCTATGGAGACCATGGCCCCGGCTGGCTTTTCCGAGCGCTCCGTTCAAGCCGGCCGCCCGTCAATCACACAACATATAGTTTGTGGGAATTAATAAAACGTAGAGGGTAAAGGTGATTAAATACATGAGGAAAATACTTTAAAATTAACCGTGGAGAAGAAAAAGCAAAGTATTCCAGAGCTCGTTGCTTCGAACACTGTTTATTCATATTTTGAAAGATATGTCACATGCTAACGCTGCGGCGGCAACACTCACATGTTGGTTTCTCTCGTGGGATAGTTTACAAGCAATTGCATAAAATGCTTGGAATACATTGTGGTGGTAAGATGTACCAATGTACCAACAGCATAGGCAAGACCAATGTGGCTTACTCCGCTTCGGTAGGTCACAAGCTATGGCCGGCAGAATCGCTAGGTGCCAGAGTTAAAAGCACAAATTCAAAGAATGCTTACATGGCCATCATCATTCCTAAAGATATGTAACATAATTTCCTAAAATCAAACAAATTATGGTTATGAATGTTTATTGCTTTTTTATCTACCATTAACATGATTTTTGCCTAAAAAATCCTTGGCACAATTAAAAAGGTTGGCCACTACTGTACAAGCCCTTATTAATGGGTTGAGAAAATATATTATACTTATATCCCCTCCATGACCAGTTCTGTGACTCCCACCAGTCTGCTGGATGAACATCTGGCAGGGGCGTAACGTGAGCGCTGCAGGCAGTCAGCGGCCTGCAGATCTAGATGGAATAGTGTTCCCAGAGGACAGTCGGAGATTGACATGCTGACTACTGAGGAATGAAGCTAATTTGGGGGGTGAGTAACAATTATTTATTTGGGCTCATTTATAGGGGTTGTCCACTACGTTAAGGAAATCGAGAAACCTCAATTACTTAAGTAACTTCTCAAATAGAGTGATACATTTTCCAACAAAGGGAATTTCAGGAGCTAATTTTTCTCAAGTGGACAAATACACACTATGGCCAAATTAATGGGTTCACATTTGTTAATCATTGAATTCCGATTTTTCTTTCCATCTTAATCACACAGATGTATTCACTGATTTTAAGAGTATTACTTGGTTAGGAAGCGACTGGCAACATGTCTAAATATTCCATAATCAACTATGAGTGGTATTATTGAAAAGTGGAAACTTATGGGACCACAGCAACTCAGCCACAACGTGGCAAATCAAGTCAAGTTACAGAGCACTGTCACCGAGTGCTGACATGCTTAGTACATAAAAGTCGCTAATGCTCAATAAATTCAGAGTTTCCTTGCCATTATCAGCTCAAAAACTGTACACTGTAAGCTTCAAAGCATGGATTTTAAGCAGCTGCATGCAAGCCTTACAGTACATCACCGAGGAGAATGCCAAATATCGAATCGAGTGGTGTGAAGTGTGCATCCACTGGACTCAGAAGCATTGGAAATGTTCTTTGGAGTGACAAATCACACATCTCTGTCAGTCTTACAGATGAGCCTGGGTTTCAATAATGACAGGAGAACATTACCTGCCTAACTGCATTGTTCCAACTGTAAACTGTGAAGTTTGTCGGAAAACAGCAGAAGGCATAAAACATGGTCCATAAAGGTTAGGTTAGGAGTGCTGGATGTCAAAGAACTTGACTTCAAACCCATCAAACATTTTTGGGAAGAATTAATAAGGAGATTGAGAACCAGACCCTCTTATCCAACATTAGTGTCTGACCTCTCAAATGCTCTTTTGGATGAATGGGCGAATATGCCCATATACACACTCCAAAATCTTGAATAAAGCCTTCCCAGAAGTGTGAAGGCGTTATTAGTAGAGATGAGCAAATTTGTTTGGATTTGGTTCCGAATATGATCGGAATCGAATATTGTTTTTGCAAAGTTCGCCAAACACAGCTGAACGTCATTAGAGTCAATGGGGGAAGAAATTACCGAATATGGTCGGAACAGAACAGAAGACATATATTCGGCACAAACAGTGTTTGTATATGGCCCGAATATCCGAATATCTCAAAATCAGATTCGGGGCCAAAATCCGACTAAATTCGCTCATCTCCATTTATTAGGTGCAAAAGGAGTTTCTAAATCCATATGCCTAAGGATAAAGCATGGGAAGTCATAAAAGTTCCTGTAGGTATAAGGCCTCATTCACACGTCAGTATTTTTGCATCAGTGTTCATATGCCAAAGCCAGGAGTGGAACTTACAAAGAAAAACTATAATTGAAATATTGACACCTGTTCTGTGTTTTGGAGACACTCCTGGTTTTGGTATACAAATACTGATGCAAAAATACTGATGTATAAATAAGGCCTTATATTTAATGCTCCCCAAGAAAATGTAAATATACAAATTGCCTTTTCGGAGGGGAAGAGCACAGGATCTCTAGTGTTACCTAATGAAGGCAACAGAGAAAATAATACACCAGAGCAGAAGTGTTACTAAAGACCGTTTCATAATAGAATACATATTCTGGTTGAATGACTTACACGTATTCATATTTATCCATTTAAAACTTTCTTGGAGAGTGAAAATATGATAATATAATTTACAACTATTTGCAGAACACATACAGCGAAACCTCTCAAAAAGACTTCCTCTGTGAGAAGAACACCACTTTCATCTTGACATGGTTTTCTGTGAAAGATTGGAAATTGTGGTGTAGTGACCACTGTGTCCGCTAGGGGGTGCTGTGTGGGTGTCCCAGGACGGACGGATAGCCTTGTCCAGAGTGGTAACAGGAGCAGGGTGCTAAAGGATCGTTATATATCTCAATGTGGGTGGCCTTGGGATGGAGGCTTGATTATGTGCTGATCAGCAGAGCTGATCTTTCATTCCAATGTGTCAGGGAGAAGCCTTCAGATGATTGATGAGACGGGCGGGATCAGTCATCTACAAATCCACCCAGGGGTGGGTCTAGAATGCCATACTAAAGAATGTATGAGTGCTTGTAGGACCAGT
Source organism: Dendrobates tinctorius (assembly GCF_039654945.1). NCBI lineage: Eukaryota > Metazoa > Chordata > Amphibia > Anura > Dendrobatidae > Dendrobates > Dendrobates tinctorius. The sequence continues at coordinate 110,454,566 of NW_027361679.1, read as the reverse complement.
GATGAGGTCATAGCCATGTGACCCAGTGGGCGTGGCTACGGACCATATAAGGTGGCCAGGGTAGGTCACATGAGTGAATGCTGGGACCCGGTTGATCCGTATGAAAGGTCTCGTCTGGGCTGACATGAGATTGACTGAAGGAAGATGGGTCTGCCTTCCTGTACACGTGAGACGTGTGTGAGAGTTCCCTGGAGGGAATGAATGTCTGCACTGAGAAGCAGCCATGAGGTAAACCTGGACAGGGGATATAACTCTGAGGCTAGAGAACCTGTGTACTGGACATTGCACAACCTGTGTGACCACATGCTTAACAGAGCGAAGCTCTGTCATGGACGCTATGCTGTTTATATGAACTTTCTGTTGCTGTTCCTGGTTTATGATGCCTAATAAACCGCATGGACTGTTGGAGTTATGCTAAAAACCTGTGCCAGATGTGATTTATTGGCTGCCAAGCGAGTGTCCCAAACCTTGAATGACCCTACCTTACAAAATATATAGTTTTTTTATGGAATTCACAACGAAAATTTAGAAAAACTAACTGTGTACAAGACCATTTTTACTATAACTATGCATGGTCGTGTAGTAACGTGTGCCGACTGGGGGTGGTCCCTTTCCGCCACGGACAGACTGGAAACAGAAGCCGATGTGCGTTCAACAGGTCCTCTTTATTGGCCGTCCTCCTGACGACCACAGCAACACGACAGCTTCCGTACACACAGGCCCGAGTACCCTGCACCTTTTTCTTTCTCCTAAAGTGACATCCCTCGCGTGTCATGTCGGACGCTGTTCACACCACAGCATCCGGCAGGCAGAGGTAGTTCCACCTCCAGCCACTATAGCCTCAGTGGCGCCGGCCTGATCTTCAGGCTCTCGGGGGTTAATCCTGCTGGAGACCAGGTTGGATGGTTAGTCACGCCCACGGTCTTTAAATAGTCATGCTGGCCTATGGGCGTCGCCGATTATAGCTTGTGTTTCATACCAAGTGGTTCCGGTCTGGAGTGGAGGTGTTCAAGAGAGAGAGATTCATATCTGGTGTCGTATGATCCGTCGTTATCCTTTCTCCTTCCCATATTTGTGTTTAGTTGTGCCCTGTTCACATTACTGTTTATTCCTGTGTGTGTGCGGCGCAGTGCAGTTTAAGTTCTCCCTGTCTGTCATTATTTGTGTGGGAGCTTTGGTGGTGACTTCTCACTGGGTGGAGGGTGGAGGGTTAAGTGCAGGGCTGAGCAGGAGATAAGGAAAGGTCAGAGGCTCAGGCATTTGCACCTTCAGCAAAAACCCTGGGTTGAGGGTCAGACAGGGTTTCCCCTAGTAAAGGGACACCACAGGGGCCCCGGGTATTTCAGCCTTAGTTGAACTAAGCCCCCGTGACATTATAATCGGCCCACATTTTTTCAGGAGTCCATGGATCCATTAGATTCCATAACCCGCCAGTTGGCGGCGCTGTCCATACAGGTCTCCGAGTTGAATGGGGCAGTTCAGCAGCAGGGCCTGGTAGTAGCAAAGGTGCAAACGGCATCTGCAGGTATCGGTGCAGAGCCGAAGTTTCCGCTGCCAGAACGATTTTCAGGCGATCGCAGCAAATTTGTCGTATTTCGGGAGGCCTGCAAATTATACTTCCGCATGCGGCCAATATCCTCAGGTAATGAGGCCCAGCGAGTAGGGCTGGTGTTGTCATTACTGAGTGGTGACCCCCAAGCATGGGCATTTTCCTTACCACCTGACTCTGCTACATTTCATTCGGTCGATAATGTTTTTTCTGCCCTCGGGCTCATTTACGATGACCCTGACCGACTGGCTCTAGCGGAATCTAAAATCCGCGCCCTCCGCCAGGGGGAGCGCTTGGCAGAAGACTATTGTTCGGAATTTCGCCGCTGGGCTGTAGACACACAGTGGAATGACCCAGCACTGCGGAGCCAGTTTATTCATGGGGTATCAGGGAGGGTGAAACAAGCCCTCCTGATGTATGAGACTCCGGCATCATTGGAGTCTGCCATGAGTTTGGTGATACGTATTGATCGCCGTTTTCGTCAGGGGGCACAGGAGACGCTACCTCTGGGGGAAAACAGAGGTGCAGGTGTGGTTGAAGTAGATGAGTCCCCTGAACCTATGCAGATTGCTGGCGTGGCACAGGTTCAGCCTCGCGCTCCGGGAGTCTGGAAGTCCGGAGCATGTTTCTACTGTGGTAAAGGAGGTCATTATGTTAATGTTTGCCCGGTACTACCTAAGAGGGTCACACCGGCGGAAAACTGTTAAGCTCAGAGGGTATGGAGGAGACCCAACTGAGCGTATGCATATCCTCCATGATGGTATCTCAATGTATGCTCCCTGCCAAGGTTATTGTCGCCGGCAGAGAGCTACCTATATCAGTGTTTGTGGATAGCGGTTCTGCCACCAATCTCATAGATGAGGAGTTTGCACACACCGCCGGGTTTAAGATTGAAAAACTTCCTCACCCCATACAGGTGGTGACCATTAATGCTGTTCCCCTCCCTCAAGGGGAGATTACTGAGTTTGTGGCAGAGGTGAAACTCCACATTGGGGTCCTACATTCTGAGTCGGTTACATGTAGGGTCCTCCGTAATCTCCCAGCTCAAATGGTCCTGGGTTTTCCATGGCTGTCCAGGCACAACCCGGTAATTGATTGGAAAACTCAGGACATAGTACAATGGAGTGGTTTCTGCCAAGACAATTGCTTGGCCACATGTGTGTCCGCCGTGACGCCCAGCCTGCCGGAGGCTTTGCAGGATTTCGCGGATGTTTTCTCTGAGAAGGGTTGCTCAGAACTGCCTCCACATAGAGCCTATGACTGTGCTATTAGGTTAAAACCCGGGGCCAAATTACCTAAGGCCAGGATGTTTAATATTTCTGGTCCTGAGAGACAAGCTCTGAAAGACTACATCGCGGAGAGTCTGAGCAAAGGTCACATCCGGCCTTCGTCCTCGCCTGTAGCCGCGGGGTTTTTCTTCATTAAGAAGAAAGATGGGGGGTTACGCCCGTGTCTGGATTTCCGAGAGTTAAACCAGATTACTATCCGTGATCCCTACCCAATGCCGTTGATCCCGGATTTGTTCAACCAGGTAGCGGGGGCAAAATGGTTTTCCAAGCTGGACCTCAGGGGGGCGTATAACCTCATAAGGGTCCGTCAGGGGGATGAGTGGAAGACGGCGTTTAACACTCCTGAGGGTCATTTTGAGAGTCTGGTTATGCCGTTTGGGTTGACCACCGCGCCTGCCGTTTTCCAACATTTTATTAATGATGTCTTTGCTCATGTCCTGGGGAGATTTGTGATTGTATACCTGGATGATATCCTCATTTATTCTAGCGATTGGGACACTCATTTGCAGCATGTTAGGCAGGTGTTACAGTTGCTCCGGGAGAACCAGCTCTATGCTAAGCTGGAAAAATGTTTATTTTTTGTCCAGGAGTTGCCCTTTTTGGGATATATTGTGTCCGCAGCTGGTTTTAAAATGGACACCGCTAAGGTGCAAGCGGTGTTGCAATGGGAGAGGCCGGAGAGTCTGAAAGCACTCCAGCGGTTCCTTGGGTTTGCGAATTATTATAGGAAATTTATAAAACACTTTTCGACTGTCGCCAAACCGCTCACGGACATGACAAAAAAGGGTGCCGATCTGGCGAACTGGCCTGAGGTGGCTATACGTGCATTTGAGCGTCTGAAGAATAGTTTTGCTTCAGCCCCCATTCTGGTGCAACCAGACGTGTCTAAACCTTTTGTGGTAGAGGTTGATGCGTCGGAGGTGGGAGTGGGGGCAGTACTGTCTCAAGGCTCGTCCTTGAGCGAGATGCATCCATGCGCCTACTTCTCCAAGAAGTTGTCGCCGGCCGAACGGAATTATGATATCGGCAACAGGGAGTTGTTGGCCATCAAACTGGCTTTTGAGGAATGGCGACACTTCTTGGAGGGGGCGGCTCACCAGGTCACAGTTATCACCGACCATAAGAATCTGCTCTACCTGGAGTCGGCCAAGCGTCTGTCTCCTAGGCAGGCTCGCTGGGCATTGTTTTTTACTCGTTTCAATTTTCTTGTGACGTACCGTCCCGGGGCTAAAAACACCAAGGCGGATGCTTTGTCTAGGTGTTTTCCGGGGGGAGAACCTCGGGAAGAGCCGGTACCCATCCTCCAGAAAGGGGTAGTGGTCTCGGCTCTCACGACTGAGGTAGAGGCGGAGATTGCCGAGGCCCAAGAGGAGGTACCACCAGGACTTCCCGCCAACAAATCATTTGTACCCCTGCATCTTCGGCCTAAGGTGTTGAAGGAACACCACGATTCGGTACTGGCTGGTCACCCAGGGGTGAAGGGCACCTTAGAGCTGGTATCGCGTCGTTTCTGGTGGCCCAAAATCCGGCAGGACGTGGTCTCGTACGTGGCAGCTTGCATCACGTGCGCTAGGGCTAAGTCACCCCGAACCCGTCCTGCTGGCACGCTACAGCCTCTGGGGGTACCCAATAGGCCATGGACAGAAATCTCCATGGATTTTATCACTGACTTGCCAGCCTCGGCAGGGAACACGGTCATCCTGGTGGTGGTTGACCGTTTTTCAAAGATGGCGCATTTTGTGGCGTTGTCCTCTTTGCCCAATGCTAAGACGTTGGCTCAGGTATTTGTGAAGGAGGTGGTCAGACTCCACGGAGTACCGTCTGACATAGTATCTGATAGGGGTACGCAATTTGTGGCGAGGTTTTGGAAAGCTTTTTGCTCAAGGTTGGGGATCAAGTTGTCACATTCATCGGCGTTTCATCCACAGTCTAATGGACAAACTGAGCGCATGAACCAAAATCTAGAACAGTATTTACGATGCTTTGTGTCCGACAACCAGGAGGAGTGGTCTACTTTCCTTCCTCTGGCCGAATTCGCATTAAATAATCACCGCCAAGAGTCATCAGGAGAGTCTCCATTCTTTTGTGTGTACGGTCAACATCCTCAGTTTTGTACCTTACGTCAGGGTGACTCCGGGGGTGTCCCGGAGGAGGATCAGCTAGGAGCCCAATTGTCATCAGTCTGGAGGCGGGTGAAACAGCGTTTGTTGAGCATGAGTGCCAGGTACAAACGGGTGGCTGACAGTAGACGCGTGCCAGGTCCGGACCTGTGTGTGGGTGAATGGGTGTGGTTAGCTACGAAGAACATAAAACTCAAAATCCCTTCTTTAAAACTGGGTCCAAGGTTTATTGGGCCTTTTAGGATTTCTGCCATCATTAACCCAGTAGCTTATCGGTTGGAACTTCCCGCGGTGTACAAGATACACAACGTGTTTCACAGGGCTTTATTGAAAAAGGTGGTAGGCTTGGTGGACACGACGCCGATGCCACCTCCAGTCATGGTGGATGGCGAGTTAGAGTTCGAGGTCGCCAAGGTAGTGGACTCTCGAGTAGTACGCCATACTCTTCAGTATTTGGTGCACTGGCGGGGGTATGGTCCAGAGGAGAGGTCTTGGGTTCCAGCCTCAGACATACATGCGGATCGGCTGGTCAGTTCTTTTCACCGTCGTCATCCGGACAAGCCGGGTCCTATGAGTCTTGAGGGCCCTGGGGTCCCTCGTAGAAGACGGGGTACTGTCATGTCGGACGCTGTTCACACCACAGCATCCGGCAGGCAGAGGTAGTTCCACCTCCAGCCACTATAGCCTCAGTGGCGCCGGCCTGATCTTCAGGCTCTCGGGGGTTAATCCTGCTGGAGACCAGGTTGGATGGTTAGTCACGCCCACGGTCTTTAAATAGTCATGCTGGCCTATGGGCGTCGCCGATTATAGCTTGTGTTTCATACCAAGTGGTTCCGGTCTGGAGTGGAGGTGTTCAAGAGAGAGAGATTCATATCTGGTGTCGTATGATCCGTCGTTATCCTTTCTCCTTCCCATATTTGTGTTTAGTTGTGCCCTGTTCACATTACTGTTTATTCCTGTGTGTGTGCGGCGCAGTGCAGTTTAAGTTCTCCCTGTCTGTCATTATTTGTGTGGGAGCTTTGGTGGTGACTTCTCACTGGGTGGAGGGTGGAGGGTTAAGTGCAGGGCTGAGCAGGAGATAAGGAAAGGTCAGAGGCTCAGGCATTTGCACCTTCAGCAAAAACCCTGGGTTGAGGGTCAGACAGGGTTTCCCCTAGTAAAGGGACACCACAGGGGCCCCGGGTATTTCAGCCTTAGTTGAACTAAGCCCCCGTGACATCGCGGTTCTATCGCTGTGGCTGCCCTAGGCCTACAACCACAGCGCTTCGCCTGTCCGAGTCGTCCATCTGGTACCCCGGGTGTCTTCTGTCCTGCGGCTATCCTGTCAGGGCCACCCCCCCTGACTGTCTCGCCTTCCAGTCCCCTCCGGAGCTCTTCCTCTTTCAGTCTCTTCCTCCTTCAGTCTCTTCTTCCGCTAAACTCCTCCTCCTGGACTGGCTCCCTTCTGAAACTCTCTCTCCCCTTTTTATTCCCCTGCCTGGGAATTCCCTTCTTGAGTACCCGTAACTCCGCCCACCATGACTTTGCTGGTTCTTAAGCCTTAGCTTCTGTTAAGTCCTTTCCCTGCTTCCTTTTGTCTCCCTCTAGTGGCCAAACCTTAGTATTGCACCGTCTCCTTTTCCTGCTGTTCTTTGTCTCCCCCAAGTGGCCATAACCCAGTACTTCACCATCTTTCACTATTTCTAGCTGTCTCCCCACATGTATATACAGATTCACTTCAAGTATGTTTACTGCACATTTTCCATTCACTGTTCCTTTTCAGACAGGTCCATAGGTCAGTCCACTTCCTTACAGTCATCTTACTAAGTTCTTACTACATTTCTTTTAACCATAACCTGAATTGGATCGCTCTATGCCTCTCTTCCCTAATGGCTTGACTTACTGTGAAGGACTTCTCCAGCACTGACATATCAGAGCAATTTATTTGACTTTAGGCCTCTTTCACACTTCAGTTTTTTGCATCAATCAAAATCCGCCAAAAGGATGGATGGCGGATCCATTTTAGTACTGATGACAACGGATGCCACCTGTCTGTTTTTTTGACGGATCCGACAAATGAAGAATTTTAAAGGAATTGCAGCCTGGAAAAGGAGAGAGAGAGAGAGAGAGAGAGAGAGAGAGAATTTTTTTTTTTGTCCGGCACCCAGAAAGAATTTCGGGTTAAATGAGTGTCTGGAGGATCCGCCAGAGAAAAAAACGTTGCAAGCTCCGTTTTGAAATCTTTGAGGATGATGACGGACAGCAACTTTTGGCGGATCCTCAAAAAAAACAGATGCAACGGACAGCAATCCGTCACAATCCGCCATTAATGGAAGTCAATGGGGGAAAAAAACGGATCCTCAAAAGAAAATTGAGGATCCGTTTTTTTCAAAACCTGGCAGATTGTGACTGATTGTAAAAAACTGAAGTGTGAAAGAGGCCTAAGACCATTCAATGGCCTAGAAAACCAGCTAGGTCATCATCATTAGAGTTCTCAACCTGATTGCATGTTTATTGTTCTCGTGCTTTGCACTGTTTTGCTTCTGTAATTAATATGCAAAAAAAAATCAAAATGAAATTACAGTAATCGCTACAGAGTATTAATGGAATTCCCTGCTTACAATCTGTTTCAGTACAAAAAAGTTTCTATTATGTAGGAAATTTGCCCTAAAAGCCTGTACCCCCTATTTTTTTTTAAACAAGAAGACCTGATCTCACCCTTCTGGAAGAAAATATGTTAATGAACCGTGATTGGTCTTCTTTTGCCCCACTCTTGTCAGCAGTACAGAAACAGGCCTATGTCACAAACACCAACATTCCCTAAGCATTCCCATCTAGCCTGCTGTGTCCGCTCTGGTAGTTAACGAGCGATTAATTGAAAGGGATTAATGGGACTAATTAGGAATTCACAACAGGAACATGAGTAGGCAAAACACTTACATATAGGTAGAAAGCGCTTGGCGAAAGAACTATTAGGTGTATTGCAAATGGTCTATTGTACTTGTTTTGGTAAAGAAAAAAGTTCAGATAAATCAGTTTATATTCTTCAACATTCATTGATGTGGCTTTCAGACATGTTCATAAATCTACATACAGTGGGTACGGAAAGTACTCAGATCCCTTTAAATTTTTTACTCTTCGTCTCATTGCAGCCATTTGGTAAATTCAAAAAAAATCATTTTTTTTCTCATTAATGTACATTCTGCGCCCCATCTTGGCTGAGAAAACAGAAATGTAGAAATTTTTGCAAATTTATTAAAAAAGAAAAACTGAAATATCACATGGTCATAAATATTCAGACCCTTTGCTCAGTATTATTATTTATTATTATAGTACCATTTATTCCATGGCGTTTTACATGTGAAAAAGGTATATATAATAAAAAACAAGTACAGTAATCGTAAACAATACAAGTCATGACTGGTACAGGAGGAGAGAGGACCCTGCCCACAAGGGCTCACAATTTTCAAGATTGAGTAGAAGCAGCCTTGTGAGCTAGTACAGCCATGAGTCTTCTTGGAAATCATGCACAAGTTTTTCACACGAGGATTTGGGGATCTTCTGCAATTCTTCACTGAAAATCCCCTCCAGTACCGTCTGCTTGGATGGTGAATGCTGGTGGACAACCATTTTCAGGTCTCTCCAGAGATGCTCAATTGGGTTTAGGTCAGGGTTCTGGCTGGGCCAGTCAAAAATGGTCACAGAGTTATTCTAAAGCCACTCCTTTGCTATTTAAGCTGTGTGCTTAGGGTCATTGTCTTGTTGGAAGGTGAACATTCTGCCAAGTCTGAGGTCCAGAGCACTCTGTAAGAGGTTTTCATCCAGGATATCTCGGTACTTGGCCGCATTCATGTTTGCTTCAACCAGTCGTCCTGTCCCTGCAACTAAAAAACACCTCCATAGTATGATGCTGCCACCACCATGTTTCACTGTTGGGAATGTATTGGGCAGGTGATGAGCAGTGCCTGGTTTTCTCCACACAAACCGCTTAGAATTATTGTTATAAGCAAGTACGAGGATGCAGTAACACAAATGCTGCAGAACAGAGTTTAACTATATTTATTCTCTTAACAGTAAGGATCAGTAGCAGGGAGATAACAGGGAAAAAGGAAATGCAACAGTTAAACGTTATAATGAGTGGTTAAGTAGACAGTCTTTTGTTAACAGTTTCACTTATCGTGGCTTCACAGCTCATCATTTGCTGGAGGTCCCAAGAATAGTGGAACTTCTGGCGGCAGCAGGCAGTCTCCGGTTTTACCCGCTGAGCCCCTAGTCCATATAACTGTGGAGCAAAAGGATAAAACTCTCCGCAAAGTTCAACTCGGAACGTGTCTCTCTGGGCAGCCCCAGTCACCTGAATAGCTGCTCTGTGTGCCAGCCGACACCCAGATGTCTGCGGTGCAATGCTCTGCCTGGAGCACGTTACCCTGTGTGCCCGCCGATATCAGTAAGTCTCTCATGTATTCGCCCCGTCTTTGCATGCTGCGGCTTAACATACCCCTCACTGAGGCTGTGATCTGCACCTGCTCAGCATTCTGGCAGGAAGAGACCCTTCGTTCCTGCGCAGCACCTTTTTGCTTCCTGCCCCTGGTCATGCCCCCTTCACCTAGGTTACCATCTCGCTCCGGCTGTAATTGCACTGCCTCCAACAACAGGAGGCGCGGCCCCAACATTTCCGGACCCGGTACTTCAGCAGCCCGGTCCTCCCTTCTACATTATCACCAAAATTCCTTGGCCCGTTCCTTTGACCTCATGATTCTCATTTGGTCTGACATGCACTGTGAGGTCTTATATAGACAGGCTTGTGCCTTTACAAATCAAGTCCTATCAGTTTACTTAAACACAGCTGGACTCCAATGAAGGAGCAGAACCATCTCAAGGAGGATCACAAAGAAATGGACAGCATGTGACTTAAATATGAGTGTCTGAGCAAAGGGTCTGAATACTTATGACCATGTGATATTTCACACGCTCATCACAAGCACCTTTAAAAATACATTTACTTAGAAAATTGGTAACGTTTTCAATACTTATTTCACACGATTATAGACCTGAAAGTTCAGAGCTCAGCATTTTTCCTAACAAGTGAACACATACCCTTTCAGAATACTATCTGATTGTTTAAAGCATTGTTAAAGCCTTAAGGCACCTTTACATTAAGCGATGCACCAGCGATCCCGACAACGATACGACCCGGTCTGGATCGCTGGTGCATCGCTAAATGATCGCTAGTGAGCTGTCACAGGCAGATCTCACAGCGACATAGCAGCGATCTAGCGGATGATACTTACCTTTCAGACATGGCGATCCCGACGTCCTCCCGCCCGCGTCCACGCATCGTTCATCGGCGCCAGCAGGAAGCCCGGCAGGAAGCGCCCGACAAGAAATGGAGCTGTGCGATCTCGCACGATCAGCAACGGACAGCGGGGGAGCCGGTCGGAGGTAAGTATCACACATAGCGATATCGCTGCTGCGTCACCAAATCGGTGATGCTTTAGCGATATCGCTATGTGTAAAACCCCCTTTACAGTTTCTGTATCTCGGTCTCTTCTTGCCTCTGTCATAGTTGAGCAAGCTGTGATTTCTCTGACAAAATGCAGCTGATAACTCTCCTCGGAGATGTGTAACTACCGTATGTGAATACTACTTACCTGCTCAGACCACTAATTCCTTTCCAAGGTCAGGATGAAAGTTAGCAAGACTGGAAAAAACAACTTAACTATATATAGACTACACAAGATTTGTCTGTAGTCTCTACACAAGAAGAACTGACAACCATAATCCTAAGGACCTGAAGTATATACAATCAGAAACCCACTATACCATAACTTAACAGTAAATATCAGGTGTTTTATGTGTACAAATCTATATGGAATCATCTAATAAATGAATAACTTAAAAACCAACAGTGGCCACTTGATAAATGTCAGTCTGTCTGTGCGAATCTAACAAGGACCTAGCCTAAATTCAGATCAACCCAAACTAGGAAAACATTTTTAATCAAGACTGCAGTATACCTACGAAATTAATCTACATAGAAAGTTATGTAATTTAGCAATCACTTTTTGTATTACTTACTGTATCTTGTACTTATCCTGTATTAATGTCCAGAGGTGCCCTCACAGTTCAGCGGATCGCCATTGGAAAGAGTCAAACAAGCTCATTGTTGTTCACACACCTAACATAGCTGAGCCCCTCTGGTAGAGTATAGAGTAAATCTAATCATGCATGTACAACACACATGAAGAAGAGTTATTTTACCCAACAGAAGCATGTGCTTGGCTGAGTGTGCATACTTATTCCAGTGAGGAAAAGAGAATAAGTGACTGCCAAATGCCCCTTACATGGGAACAAAGGATTAAATCAATTGAACTCTGGCATATCAAATTTTTGTTTCCGCTGGTTGGCCTACACACATTAGATTGATGGTCAAGTCCATTAAAATAACCAATTTTGGCTGCCATTTATCTAATCAGGAGATCATCTTACTGTACAGTGACAAGTGTACTGTAATGGGAAGAGTTTTAAGCAGGTGTGTAAAAGATACTGTAAAGTAAGAAAGCTTCTTAAAATAGACGTGTTAATAGTTTATTATTAGCAATTAACAAAATGCTAAGCAAATGAATGAAAAAGAAACCTAAAAGAAATCAACATTTGGTGTGACCACCTTTTCACCTTTAGCATGAAAACATCAATTCTTCTAGGTACACTTGCACAATTTTTGAAGGAACTTGGCAGGTAGATCGTGTCAAACATCTTAGGAAATTAACCACATATCTTCTGTGGATGTAAGCTTTATGCTTCTGTCTTTTCAGTGAATTTGACACATTCCTGCTTCAGAATAAATTTGGAGCCAATGAGATGCCTCCCAAATGGAATTGAATGAAGGATAAGTATATGTCCTTACTTCTCAACATTTATGACATAATTCATTTGGACCAAATTTCCAACTCTTTTTGCTTAAATGCGGCCCCAACGTTCAAGGATCCTCCTGCATGCTTCACTATTGCTTGCAAACACTCATAATTCTACGACTCTCCAGCTCTTCGGTGACAATATGCCTTCTGGTTTTGCCAAATATTTAACATTTTGACTCCTCAGTCCAGAGTACTCTCTGCCATTTTTCTGGACTCCAATTCTATTGTTCTCATGCACAGTTCAGTCTCTTAGCCTTGTTTCCATGTTAAAGATATGGCTTTTCGGTTGCAATTTTCCATGAATTCCACTTCTATGGAGACTTCTCTGAACAACAGATTGGCAATGCAAGGTCTCAATGCTTGCTGCCAATTCTGAGCTAATGGCATTGCTGAACATCTTCGGATTTTGAAGGGAAGCATGATGCATCTTTCATGTGCTGCACTAAATTTCCTTGGTAACCACTGCATAAACGTATCACTTTACTCAACCTTGCCCATTTCTTGGTGTCCTCAATGCTGATAAATACAGGCAGATACTTATCGATCATGCACCATCATCAAGAACGTGTCCGATTGGTTCCAAATTTATTCTGCAGCAGAATAAACTCAAACAGACAGTACAGGAAATGTCCATAAAGAACTGCTGCGTAATGAAACACAATAAGTCCTTGAAATGGTGATATGGCCCCACAGGGCCCTGATCTCAATATTATCATGAGTGTGAGGGATTAATGAAGGGATAGAAGGATATGTACAAGACTACATCTACAGAAGAAGATCTGTGGTTAGCTCTCCAAGATATTTAGAACAACCTCCCTGCTGAGTTTCTTGTGTGCAAGTGTACTTAGAAGAAGTGATGCTGTAATGCTGTTTTGAAGGCAAAGGGAGGTCACACTAAACATTGATTTGATTTACATTTTGTTTATGTTCATTTCCTTTCCATGCTATTTGTTATTTGATACAAAATAAACTATTAATATTTTTATTTTTTAAAACATTTTTACTTTGCAACATGTTTTCCACCCCTGCCTAAAACCTTTGCACATGACTGTATATATGACGCATTTCCCAGAAAACATAGATAAAAATAGGCTGGGGAGATAATGAAGCGCAAATAGGGTCTTATCTGGTATAAAGGAGAAAAAAAGAGAAAAATGGTTTATGCTCACCTTGTGGGATTGTGACAGTCCTGTTTTATTCTGTGAGCAGAAAGCTGCTGTGGATACATTGAGGCAGATAACATGTAGACCAATGGAAAGATGGATCTGAAATTGCGCTACCAATCTCCCACCAGAAAGGACAGAGGAAGGTATTTGGAAGTGATTTTTACTGCTTAACGTGTTTCGAACCATACAATTCTTCATCAGAACAAACAACTATATTCATATCTATTATATACTTACCTAAAATTGTCTGTCATCCACTTCTGTCCGGACGTCCTCAAATCCCACAATCCACCGCGCCGCACCAGAAGTACGCCGACCGCCATATTGGAATACCTAAGTGATGGGTATTCCAATATGGAACCTGCTGGTGGTACCAGGCCCTTCCGCAGTACCACCAGCGGGACACCGCTGGGACACCCATGCCGGACCCCACACCGCTGCTGCTGGACCTGCCGCTGGACCCCGCCAGGACCCGCTGCCGGACCCCCACTAGGACCCGCCGCCTGACTACACGCGCCGGATCCCGCCGTTGCCTGCCCACCCACCTCCATGCAGTCACAGCCGGCAGGAAAAACGGTGGTTTGTGGCCTGTGATGGAGATGAGGTGGTGTCACCCTCTGGTGGTGCCGCAACCCATGTTCAGTACAGGCAGCAAACCACAGTCTTTCCTGTCAGCTGTGACTGCACGGAGGAGGGTGGGCAGGCAGCAGCGGGACACACACCCCACACACACACACTGCCCTCCCAATGCGATAGCATCGGGCACACATCTAGTATATTCATATACAGTGGTCTGTGCTGATGAAGAAGTGTTGTATGCTTCGAAACCCAAATGAAAACCACTTCCAAATACCCTTCACTGTCCTTTCTGGTGGGAGATTGGTAGCGTGATTTCAGATCCATCTTTCCATTTGTCTACATTTCCCAGAAAAGACAGAGCACAGAAAGTGAGCCCAGAGTGAGAGATATTAGATCTTAACCCTGCAGAATTGTAATTTCAGCTCTGGACTATAATCCAGGCTGTACCACAGCATTGGTGAAAAAAAATACCAGAAATGGCAAATTTGCAGTTTCATAAATTTATGTAAACTATATGTCACTTGTGAGATGTGTTTTAAAGTTGGACGTCCACTTTACACCTATAGTGCTCAATGCGGTAGATCCATTGTTTCAACCTGCACAAGAAATAAAACCGAGGGTGCTTAGTATGATATTAGGATTACTGTTATTTAAATCTTACTTGCTGAAATAAGCTGCCAATGGAGAGCATGGGTTAACTGCATTAACACAACTGCTGTGACCCATATTTACAGGAGCTTTATAAAATGATTCTGCTATCTGGCTTTTGTCATCCTTTAGTAGGTCACAGCATAGTGACTGTGGCTTAAAGTTAACAAAAACAGATTAGTCTACTTGCTTGTTTAAATCCCCCCTCTTAAACTTCTCCAAAGCCAGACAGGAGATAAAGTAAGTGACCTTCCAGATTGAAGACAGCAGCTCCACTGAAAATAAGTTACTTGAGATAGCTCTGGTGTGTAAGACATGAGCTGAAGAGTTGACGTTTGCTGCCAGCAGGGAAAACATTAAATCTCACATACTAGGCATTCAACAAGAGGGCTTTACATACTGTACGGAATTATGTGATGTCAGGGATGAGACACCCAAAACAATAGATCAGTGGAGCTAGAAGTCATATCTGAACATCTGCCAAAAAATAGGCCAATCTATCAAATTAGCTATATAACTATGAATTAAAGGGGTTGTCCAGGCTTGGGATCAAAGTCTGCAGTCACTCTACATGACTACAGACTGGTGAATAGTGACAGCATATGCACAAGCTGTTGCAATTCCTTAATATTGATGGTGCATGGTGCAAGTGGGCGGCCAAGTGCCCGTATTTATGCAATTGGGTTTCTCTCCATAAAGGTTTATTGAAAGAAGCGGAGGAGAATGTTGTCAGAGTATGATTGCAAGAATGTAAATCGGATAGATGCAGTCACATAACCACCCTCTTGCATTAGGAATACTGGGGAATCGTGAAAGCAAGCGCACCACACGCTGTCACAGAGCGACAGCACACTTATGTCTCTATCTGTTGTCTTATCATCCATCAATCTATTATCTATCTCATATCCATCTATCCCATATATATATATCAATCTATCCCATATCATTCTCATCTTGACTATTGTAACTTCCTTCTAATCATCGGTCTCACTCTTACCAATCTCTCCCCCCTCCAATCTGTCTTGAATGCAGCTGCCAGGATCAAATTCCTCGCCAATCGTTACACCGATGCCTCTACCTTGTGCCAGTCATAACACTGGCTACCCATCCACTCCAGAATCCAGTACAAACTTATTACCCTCACCCACAAAGCCCTCCATGGCTCAGCACCACCCTACATCTCCTCCCTTGTTTCAGTATACCACCCTACCCGCGCCCTCCGTTCTGCTGATGACCTGAGGTTAGCATCCTCAATAATCAGAACCTCCCACTCCCGTCTTCAAGACTTTACACGTGCTGCGCCAATTCTTTGGAGTGCACGTCCCAGGTCAATACGATTAGTCCCCAACCCCCACAATTTTAAGCGTGCCCTGAAAACACATTTATTCAGACTGGCCTATCGCCTCAACACATTAACCTAATCTATCCCTGTGTGGCACAGCCAAAAGTATTACCATAACCAGGGTCCCCGCGTCATGTTCCCACATGCTTTATGCATCCATTAGTCCTCTGCATCCGTACTGTTACACACTTAACATTATGGCTGGTCCATACAATCAGGGCAACTGTTACCACCCACCTTTCGTGTCTACCTTTTTTCCCTCATAGATTGTAAGCTTGCGATTAGGGCCCTCATTCCTCTTGGTATCTGTTATGATCTATGTGATTATTGTTATGCTGTAATGTATATTGTCTGTACAAGTCCCCTCTGAAATGTAAAGTGCTGCGGAATATGTCAGCGCTATAGAAATAAAATTTATTATTATTATTATATCTCCATCTATCTCATATCTATCCATCTATCCCATACCTCTCCATCTATCCCATATCTATCCATCTATCCCACATCTCTCCATCTATCCCATACCTCTCCATCTATCCCATATCTATCCATCTATCCCACATCTCTCCATCTATCCCATATCTATCAATCTATCCCATACCTATCCATCAATCCCATACCTATCCATCTATCCCATATCTATCTATCTATCTATCCATCATCCATCAATATATTATCTATCTATCTCATATCTATCTATCCCATATATATATATACATATATTATATATATATATATATATATATATATCTCCATCTATCCCATATCTATCCATCTATCCCATATCTATCCATCTATCCCATACCTCTCCATCTATCCCATATCTATCAATCTATCCCATACCTATCCATCTATCCCATACCTATCCAGCTATCCCATATCTATCCATCTATCCCATATCTATCTATCTATCTTTCTATCTATCCCATATCTATCTATCTATCAAGAGAAAATGGAACAGCACAATCCAAAATCTTCAGGTGCACAGGCCTCCCAAGCAATTATCCCAAAAGTCAAAATTCACATATGAAAAAACTGATGGCAGCACTGTTGACTACAGAGAGCAATCTGACATGACTGTTCATCTTTGTCAGTGGGCAAACTTACAAAATCAACAAGAGATCAAATACTTATTTCCCCAACTGTATACGAAACCTCCCAGATGCTCGGATAACACCCTAAGACGTTATCCGAACAATGCTCACTCATCACTAATTGTTAAATAAAATATAGTATGTTGTATAAATGCTATATTATATAGCAGGGGTCCCCAAACTGTAGCTTGGGAGCCACATGTGGCTCGCGGTCCCATGAATTGTGGCTCGCGGCTGTCAGCCAGCTGGGTGCATTAGTTCCAGGTCTAGCTAACAGGCATGAGGAGCACATCTCAAAATGGTGAATTTTGTGAGTAGCCCTGCACAGAAGAGCAGATTTGGATGCACATTTACTGGTCTTAGAGGCTTCGATGATTCTTAAGTATGATATGCTGGAAACAGGATGATACTACCTGTTGGAGGAGGTGCCTGAAGCTGGATGTGACAGTGTGTTGAGAGTGCTGGATGGGAGAATACTGAATGGGGGAATTGTGGGGACCACTGGATCTTGTTATACGGCTTCTGATGGATTTCTGTGGAAAAGCTTTGGTTATCATTATACCCGTAATGGGGGCTCTGGTTGCTACTACTGTGAGGGGGGAGGGAGCTGGATGTGGCTCATGACCCTCTCACAGAGCTGAAGGTGGCTCTCTAGGTCAAAAAGGTTGGGGACCATTGTTATATAGTATAGTCTATAGATGCTAATTTAAATATCTTATCATATAAATTAGCCTTTATCCCCATTGATGGTGTTTTTGTCTGGCTGGGAACCTCTTTTAGAAAAAGTACCGCATATCAAACTATTGCATCTCACTATTTTTAAAGTCTTTAATAGTGACTTCAATAAAATGAGCCTTCTTTTCGATGTAAACTGTCTTAAGCCACATTATATGGAAGCGACCACTTTTAAGAATATAACTTTCTGAAAGCAAAGCCCTAAATAGCTGCTGTCACATTGATGCTGATCGGCAGGGCTGTGATGGGCACAGAATGCTCCCTTCCCATGCCTGTTTGTGAGATTGCTCTCTGTAGCACTCTGATGGGGTGGGCGTGCGTTACGTGTCCAAAAGACCAGGACATTAACCCCCAGTAGCACTGAATCTTTGCTTAGTGAATATACATGTAACCTTTCTTTAAAGCACTCCATGTCAATGCCTTTAAAGGTCCGATACGCCAAGATGTGGAATAAAATCGCTAAAGAATATTGAGGGATATCTCTCTTCCAAAGTTGTATCTTTATATGTCTTAATGTCTTAATAGCTGTATATCCCTAGGGTAGAAGTAGAAAGTTCAGCAGCCAGGGAGCACCTGGAAACCATGGAAGGTACAAGATGGTAGAAAGAAATAACCCACTAAGGTATGCCCTTAGTTTTCATTTAACAGTCATTAGGCGTCTCATTAGCTGCCATGTAATAATTACAACACATGCTGAACAAATTATTTTCCCATCCATCCATGTAGACAGTAAAGTATTACCATACAGAATAGTATCACGGTAATATTCTAGGAAGGTGCTTTAACCCCTTCCCGATGGGAAATTTTTCATTTTCTCACTTTCATATTTTTTCCTCCCCAAAGCCATAGATTTCATATTTTTTTCTGTCGACATAACTGCATAATTATTTTTTGCAGGATGAGTTGTCCTTTTTAAAGACACCATTCTTTTAACATTCAATGTACTGGAAAACGGGAAAAAAAATTCCAAGTGTGGTGAAATTGTGATAAAAATGTAATTCCGCCAGTGTTTTTTAAGATTTTGTTTTTATGGTGTTCAATCTGCAGTAAAAATGACTCTGAAACCTGATTTTGCAGGTCAGTATAATTGCGACAATACCAAACTTGCATAGGTTTTTTAATTTTTTTACGTGGTGAATCAATATTCAGAAGTTTGTAAAAAAAAAATTTCTTTGGCTTGTGTTACAAATTTTCCAAGACACTCAACTATTTTTTTTTTCTGTCAGTTTAGCCGTGTGAATGCTTGTCTTTTACATGACAGTTTTATTGATACCAGTTTGGGGTACATTCAACATTTGTATTGCTTTTTCATTACATTTTTTTAAGGAGCAGTGGTGAGCTAAAAACCTCAATCTTCCCATTTAGATTTTTGTTTTTAATTATGGCTTTTATTGTAAGGTTAATTATTATATTTTGATAGACCAGAATTTTACAGACGCAGCAATATCTAACATGTTTATTTTCTGTTTGCTTTTCTTTTGATTAGAGAAAAGGAAGGTGATTTGAATTTTTAGATATTTCTAAACTTTTAAAAACTTTTTAGTCCTTTTACGGGGACTTGAAATTGCAGTTGTCTGATCGCTTATACTATAAACTGCAGTACTGTTGAATTGCAGTGTATAGTGAAAATCTCAGTCTCTTTTGTAGCTCAACGTGAGGCTGTGCTTCATAGGAGGACCAAGATGACAATGAGAGACAACTTCAGCAGGCTCCAAAGTTGCAATAGTAACCCGCCGGTCGTCTGTGATTGAGTCATGATGAGTGTGGATGCGTGTGAGCACTGACACACGTTCCATTTAAATGCCATTGTTAGGGATAATCTCTGGCCATGACTGTTTAACAGAAATGTGGGCACTATAATATGTTCGGTATTTGCCTATTGTGGCAAGAGCTTAGCTCCTGAACCCTCACCACAGATGCCGAATGTGAAATATATCCATCATATGCCCTGTGTGGAGAGACGTCAGCTCCTGAGCCCTCTCCTATGTGATCATCTTTGCAATCAAAGGGTTTAAAGATACTAACTTTCCCTGCAAAAGGAATTTTCTCAGCTATGCTGCTATACTTCTGCAGAGTCCCAGGTCCTTCTCTGACAACTGGCTTTAGGAAAAGTGACTACCAAGTAGGAACTGCAATACTCAACTTAAAGGGAACCTGTCACCAGGTTTGGCCACTGCATTTCAGGGCTTATCTACAGCATTCTGTAATTCTGTAGAAAAGCCCACTGAAAGATAAGAAAAATAACTTTCATTATACTCATCTATACTCACCCGGGGGCGGTCCGGTCCGATGGGTGGTGTAGGTCCAGGTCCATCACCTCCCATCTTGCAATGCTGCCCTCCTGCTTGCTTCACAGGCTCCCCGGCATCGCTCTTCTGCATAGGCATACTTATCTGCCTTGTTGAGGGCAGAGCAAAGTCCTGTAGTGCACTGGGCCTCTCTGACGTTTCCCGACATCTGCGCACTGCAGTACTTTGCTCTGCCCTCAACAGGGCAGATAAGTACACCTGAGCAAGCGCGCGATGTCGGGAGCCATGCAGGAGGGCGGCAATCATAAGAAGGTGGGAGGTGCCGGACCCGAACCTGCGACACCCATCGGACCGCCCCCCAGGTGAGTATAATAGAGCTTATTTTTCTTATCCTTCTGGTCGGATCGGGGGCTTTTCTATAGCATTAAACAATACTGTAGATAAGCCCTGAAAGGTGATGGACGTATCTTTTATCAGCTAAAACTGCTGACAGGTTCGCTTTAAGGTTGGACGTACAAATTGGTACACACTTTGAACAGCAGGTGGTGCTATACCATGTAAGTAAATGTCCTAACCTTTAACTGGAACTTTTAATTGACACGTAAGTGGCAATTATTGCTCATCGTTATGATCTGTACAGAGTGTATTATTTAATGGTAAACCCTTCATTTCACATCTTTTTAGTCAAGTAAGAAAGCTTTTACTATTTGGTACATAGTAAAGCTTTTATTTTATAATTTCTTCTGCTGAAGGAAGGGACAGAAAGAAATAAAAAGAATCAAAGCTAGACAAGCAGTGGGATTTACTTCTCAATATAATGCAGTTTCATTGTAAAAATAGTTCTAATCGCCTGGTTTTTAATTTATGTCAAAATCAGAGCCACAGGAAATGGTGGAAAAAATGCCATTTTTAGCAATTATTATGATTCTTCTTCTTCTTATAATTATTATTTTTATTATTATTAATAAAAACAACACCATTGTATTAAAGATATTAATAACCAGTTTCGATCATACCGGTCTACATTACATTTACTGTCAGCCATGGATTGGTATTTTGTATCATCCCATAGAATTCTTGCTATAGGTAATATTTCTCAAATAAATACTTGCAAATGAAATAGCCATCGTCCCATTGCCCTGTAGCGGGCATCGTCAGATCCGGTAGTTTCAGATTATGACCGGTGAAGGGACTATGACATTACACATTAGGGGGTCTTCATGAACATCCATTATACTTAAAGACAATTCTTTTTGCTTTCTCCATACTCAAAGTGATTAGTGTATTCTACGGTAGCCAAACCATAGTGACCAATATATGATTTCTGATTCTCATAGAAGCAACCGCTGCTTGTTGCTTTTTGTTTTGGAGTAGATTAAGTAAATTCTAACCAACCTTCAACTTTGTAGCCACTTGCAGAATATATGTGTGAATTCCTCTGACTATTCTGTGAAAAGAGTTAATAGTGATATATTAACAGGCGACAATGTACAAAGTGGACTCTACGTTCTCACGCTGATCCTGAGTATTGGTCATCGAATATACAGGATGCTAAAAAATTCAGACTGCTCTCTTTTTTTTTTTTTGTAAAAAAGAAAGAATTAGAAACGCTTCAGAAGAGAAACTCTTCCAGTCCACGTGGCTTTACATACATTAAAAAAAAAAAAATGAAAATAAAACATAGAAATGGGGTAAGAATGACTGGGGTGTACTCACTCATTCATTTTTTATTTAAACTTTGAAAGTGGGATTTGGTTAAGGGTTTAAAGAGCTCCTCGAAAGTTTACTCGTTATTTTATTACAAACTCTGCTCAGAAAGATAGACGGCTCTAGAATAAAATCATCCACAAACAAAAGGGTATTTCAGGTCATGGTGAGAAAATGGTGACCTAATTTGAAATTGCTTTGTTCAGCTGACTGGCGATCATCAGAGCTTCAACAGACATCATATTTCTTTGTCTGGACACACTAACTAGTGAAAAGACTTGCAAAATAAAAAGTGAAAAGATCACCTCTAGCTGTTTTTTGTTTGCCCAGAGGCACAGACTCTTGGAATGGCAGCCGTCTGACTAGCCGGAGGAAAGTACGAGGTCTCGAAATGCTGGCTAACTTTAAACCTTTAATCTCTTTTTCAACACCCGCAGAACTTTTTCTCTCCTATCTGCACTTGCTTTGTCCCGTTCTCTGTTGATTGGCATGTCAACAATCACGTTGGCAAATAAGCAGTGAGGCTTAGGCCATATAAAAGACGCGACACTCCCTTGGCTAAACCTTCGGAAACTTTATATGTGTGGTATTTATGCCTTGTATGTCTTAGCGAAACCAGAGTAACAGAAGACCTAAGGGGCATTTACCCTGCACAATTACCAAGAACGAGCGTTCCTAGGAAGGTTCGCTTCCCGATAATCGGCCAGAAAAAGAAGGCTGCCGATCTCCCAACAAATAAGCAATTCGTTCGTCAAGTGAAATGATTTTATCCTTGGCTTAAATCCTTGTACCACATCATCCTGCAATGACAACAGTACAACATGACAGTACTACAACCATATAAATGAATGTCAGCTAAAGTCAACTAGTGGAGGATCTTCTATTAGAAATAGTTCTATCATAAAAGATATTGCCTTTATACTTTTCAATTAAAGAAACCTGTCATACCGTACATGACGTCCTATATCTAAGTCCTTGCTCTTGGATTGGTAGTCCAGAAGGCGGTCAGTCAGTGAAATGGTCCGCCCACTGGACTCTAAAGCATAGGACTAAGATATACATGAAGAAATTGCATGCTATTGAATCCTTTCCACAAGCCTATATATCAGTATATGTCATGATTACCGTAATTGCTGATGAAGGCTTGATACATGTGAGCATTTTTTCTGTGTCTAATCTTTAGGATTTAACCTTTTTCAACACTGTATGCTAATATTTTCTTTATTATATAGTGAGACCATTTTGCCCCACACTCCACATGTTGCAGGTGAGCTGGATTAAGCTCATCAATCACTGATGCACACAGGACTAACTCCTAAGCAAAGAAAGAGCAGGGATTTAGATGAGTAAATTACAAGGTATACAGAATCTTTTCCCATAATACTATATATCCCCTCAGCGTCTCTTGCTACAAATCAGACATGATATTCAACATAGTGTCCTGATGTTACGATGATGTTACAACAACACTAAACGGGTTCTTGTGTGAACACTCCAACATCTTAAACTACATGAATAAGCTGTCGGACTTTCCTTCTAAGGACTAGAGATGAGCAACTTTGCCTTTTTTCTAGTCGAGTCGGGTTTCATGAAACCCGACTTTCGCAAAAGTCGGGTCGAACAAAATCGGCCGATTATCGTGAAAAGTCGAAGGCCGACTGAAACACGAAACCCAAAGCAAGTCAATGGGGAAGCAAAGTCGGCAGGGAGTGGAGGACAGGAAACACACCTACAGTGCCCTTTTGAATGCCAAAAGCATCAATTCTTATTACTGAAGCATTTCAACCTTAATTTACTTCATAATACTAGTTACGCACTGAAAAATGGGGGTTATTTGGCTAAATTTGTGGGGGGGTAGGGCTGGCTCCAGGTTTTCATGTGCCCTTCATGTGCCCTGGGCCAAAGAGCGCCCCTTTAACACATAGCACAACTCATGATGCTCCGATACAGCAGAGAAATAGCGGTATAGTACAATGAAAAATACTTCACTTTTTACATCTCATGACTGATATCCATTTTAAATTCTCCAATAGCTCCAAAAACGGACAGTATATTACTCCATACAGTATTATGGCCACCGCATAGTGCGCTATACAGAGTAATGAGGCCCATATATTTCTCCATACAGAATCATTGGTCCCATATAATGTTTGAAACAGTATATGATGAGCTCCACATAATGCTACAGTATATGTTGGACCCCATGGATGAATCTGCACTGTCTTATGGGCCCAAATAATGCTCCATATATAATGGGCCCCATTTCTAATGCTCTAGTGTATAATGGGCCCTGTAAATGCTGCTCCAGTGTCTGATGTCCACCTTTGGAAAGCTCCAGTGTATGGTGGGCCCCATATATCATTCTCCAGAGTATAGTGCTCCCCAAAAATTGCTGTCCCAACATTGAAAACAATTAAATAAGTCTCCTCAAATAAGTCTCCTCGCTAGGCAATCCCTGTACTAGTCTGGGCGTACAGACGTGATGTCATTGCGCTCTCTGATCAGAATATCACTGTGAGGAAACGCGAAGATGTCATGGCAATGGAGCAGGGAGAGGTAAGTATTTCACCTTTGCAAGTGCTGTAATCCTGAGCAAGCAGGGGGGCACCACTCGTTGGCGACGGCACTGGCACAGGGCCCCTCATAGTACGGCGGTGTGTTTGACGGCGGGTGGGCCGAACCTGCACTTTCATCTGCACCTTCCTCTTTGTCACCGTGTAAGGTGGTACAGTATATGGGAAGGGTAACCTGAGTTTCATCAGAGTCAGATTCTGGCTGTGTAGAGTGCGAGGGGAATGTAGCGGTCTGGGTCAATGTACCAGCAGAATCATCTAGCAGTGGCTGGGCATCAGTGCACTTGTGGCGTCCCCAGGAGTACGGTCGCCACAGTGGTATTACCTTCCTCCTAGGGAGTGTGATGTCATGCTTGGGAGCAACGAAGGATCTCTCTAGCAGTTAAACCAACACACAACACATTTCCCACTCCACGCCAGCAGGGAAACCTCTGAACATGACTGCTGAGGAGCTGCTCTCTGTGGTTGGGAGGAGGTAATTTAGGCCATTCTGTGCAGGGAAGGGGAAGTGTGTGGATGTGAGAAGAGGAGCTGGTGGATGAGCAGAGTTAAGGCTCACTCCTAGCTGGAGCGCATGGTCTGGATTCCGGTCTCCGAGTTTGTAGGGACACTGACGTTCCTGCAGCCGAAACTGGAGGAAGTAGCAGTTGTAAATGCTCTGTACACAACTAAGGCTCGGAGGCCCCAGCAGCGACGTGTGGGAGCCAGAAGGAAAAGGCTATGGCTGCCTGCCATACGAGAAAGTTCCAAAAGAGAGTCAACAGGGGGAACTTCATTGAACTCAGCACTGCGAGTACCTCAGATAAGCGCTAGAACGGAGGCCACACTACCTATCTGCAGAGAGAGAATTCCAAATTGGCTTCCAGGCTGACCAACTCCTTCTCCATCTGTACTCTGGGTCCTGGATGGCACTTACCAAGTACAGGTAAAGGAACTGCACGACTGTGTCTGTCATCTTTCTCCTGCGCCTGGCACACGGCTCTGCTACATCCTGCACTGCACACCATCTACCAACTCTTTCATCTGCCCTGCGACTACGGCCCTACCTGTGCAGGGCTTCTACATCTTAGCTGCACTGCGACATCTGTCCCAGAGAAGCGACACTGCAGCGCTGGTCAATCTAATCAGAAACCACAGGTGGCGTCACGTATCATTCACATATAAACGTAATTCACCCCTTTGCATGGACACCCAGGGCCACGGAATGGGTCACCACCACCGTGACACATCCCTGTGAGACACCGGCCCGGTACCGATTAACCCCACTGCCCTGGCTGGCCACCCACACTTCATGTCAGATTCATCTTGGACTGGGGAATTCACGATTTGACTTGATAACCCAGGCATGGTATGATAGAGAGAGCTACATGGACTAATGTGAAGTGTAGCCTGCTGCATCATTCACTTTGGGTGGGGGTGCAGGACACAAAGAAAGGGGTTCTTCCTGACCAGGAGCCAGCACTTGACCACTCAGTGCTTGCATTTTTTTGAAACTTCAGAAGAGGAGGGCATATTTGCTGGAGTCTGTTTCGGCAATGTAAGCCAAAACCAGTTCCTCATGCTTCGGCTTTAAAAGCGGTTAACCTACTCCCAGAAAAGGTAGCCTTCCAGGCGTTCCGGAGCCAGACCATGACGCAGGCTCAACACCTCCTGCCTTAGCTGCTATTGTGCTTTTGCCACTACCAGCAGATGCACCACCACCATCAGCACCAGCTGGCCCCCCCACACCCACGTCCGTGGCCTCTTCCACCAAACTTCAAAATTTAGCACAAAATAGACACAAAATAACATCAGATATATGGCACTGTATCAGAAGCGTACATATCTATTCAGTCAAAGGATAATTGTCAATCTCCATATATATTCCATCAGTCACACAGAGACGCACACAGGCTCAGTATGGATTAGACAAGAATATAAAAAGTAGACAAAGTGTATAGTATCATCAGATAGCAGGTATATATAACATAGTTTAAACATTAACAATGTACGTCTATATATCAGGAGTAGTGTTGAGCCACCCCGCTAGTGTTTTGGTTCATCGCACAGGAGGCAAGTTCGTCGAATGTTCGTCGAACCACATTGAAAACAATGGCAGGCAAACACAAACACATACAAACAAATAGAAAACAATTACAAAACACCTTAAAAGGTGTCCCAAAGCCGAAAAAATGCTCAGAAGACAAAAATTAACATATGGAAAAGGGCAACTACATTTAGAAAAGAGGTGGAGGAGTAAAAGGAGGAGGTGGAGGAGACAAAGATATAGGCTTGTCATGCCCTTATGAAGTCAAGAAAGGCTAGAATAAAAATGTAAAATACAAACCAAAAAAAAAAATTCTGAAATCGAACACGATCATATACCGTCGGACTTCCCACCAATAAATTATGCCAACTGGCGATCGGGCGGTGTTATTCCCACGAACCTCCAAACAGCGTCCATGAAGGCAAAGTGTTTGCTTTCCGGGGGCAGAATGCAAAGCTGAACCTTAAAGGAATGTCCAAAAGGGCACCACCAGGAGTGGACCCTGCGGCTTAATTGGACTCCACCCGGGAAACCACAACCATGCCACCTCAAGAAAAGATGCACACATTGAAAGTTTTGTCGATTCTGTGTGTGGTGTGGTATGCCCGTTTGTAGTTGTGCTAGCGATTTGTCAGCTTTATTCCGTTAACGAACGAGACTCCGGTATGCCCCCGCGGTACGCGTCAAGCTTACTAGAGGGATACGCGAGGCTCTGGCACGCGAGATCGAGCAATAACAGGTCTATCATGGCCTTACATGTCCGGGGCTGCATGCGTGCTACACTGAAAGGACCAGCTTTTGTCGCTTACAGGTGCAGATAACCCGCTGAACACCGTTAGTGATGGGGATCTGTGATTCCAATTATTCCCCGCGAACAATGATTTCCCAGTAAGTGCAGGTTAAACCCAATTCCTGAATTAGGCCTAACCAGCATTCCTGAAAAAATGCAAAAAATTACGTGTCCAAACCACTGGTGCTGTAGCTTGCTTAACAGCTCGGCAGCCGTTCTCAGGCCCAGTATGGATTCGACAAGATTCTAGAAAGTTGATAAAGGGTACAGTTTCATCGGATAACACGTATATATGTAGCATAGTTTACACATTAAAAACCTATGTCTATATATCAGAAGGCAGGCTCAGACGGTCTCAGGCCCAGTATGGAGTAGACGTGAATGGACAAAGGTGAGAAAGGGTACCGTATCACTGGATAACAGGTATGTATAGCATATTTTACACATTAAAAATATATGTCTATAGATCAGGAGGCAGACTCAGACGTTCTCAGGTCCAGTATGGATTTGACCAGATTGTACAAAGTTGAGAAAGGGTACATTATCACTGGATAGCAGGTATACATAGTATAGTTTAAACATTTAAAATCTCCGTGTTCTCAGTATGGATTAGACAACAATCTAAGAAGTCGAAAAAAGGAAATGTATTTGAAGCGTACACCAGTATACACTTTTGGTGGTATTTTTTAATCTTCATATATATTTCTGTCTCAGTAAGAAAGTCCAGACTCTCCGCAATAGGAAATGAGATGCATACAATTACTGACATAAAGGCTAGTGATTGCAGAAATCTAGGAATTACTATTCACGGGAAAAACTTCCGTCACAATTCTCAGAGGCGATGCGGACCCTCAATTAATTAGTTTGTGGAGACAGCAAAAACCTTTCCTTGTGAAGAAAGTGTTGCTGTATCGCAGTACCGTTGATCCCATCGCCGTTATTCATATCCATCCAATTTTGATCACAGGGAGAGATGTAAACATGGTGCTCACTGCCTATCATGATCTGTCACGTAACTTTGGAGTGCAAAACACAGAAGCCACAGGCCATAGGCGATTCAATTGGATTGGCATGAGAGGGCACATTTAAAAATGTGCGCTGGAATGTCCCACGTCTGTGGGTAGGAAAACTGTGAAAGCTGATGAGAAACCACCACTGCATCTCATTGTGAGTTGACGTCCATACGAAATGGAAGCCATTGATCATCTGAAGCTAGAGCCCGGCCAGCGGGACAGGGCATAGCTACGTCTTAAACATCATCTTCTATCAGTTCACCAAATTTGTAGTGGCAGTCCCAGTGAAGGATTTGACAGCCCAGACTACACAGCGGAGGAGCAGGGAGAGGTAAACATTGCAAATGCTGGGGCCCTGCCCAAGCAAGGGGGCCCACTCGTGGGCATCGGTACTGGCACTGGGCCCCTCATAGTACGGCGGTGTGTCTGACGGCGGGTGTGCACCCCTACCGTCAGACACTTGATTGCACTATGAGGGACCCTGTGCCAGTGCCCCCGCCCAAGAGTCGGCCCACCCACCTGTCCAGGGCAACGGCACTCGCACGGTTGCATGCGCAAGGTGGTGACCCCAGCAATGGGGGGAGGAGGCAGCCCAGTTAGGGAGGTTTAGAAAATGGCATATGCATTCACCTGCTGCTAAAGGCGAAATTGGTCAAGTCCCAGGAAGAGGGGGACCAAAGAAAGCCATTTTTCTGGCAAGCTAGGTGTCATCAGGGTAAGGTGTGACAAAATCCTTGGAAACCCATGCATGGTTCATTTTAATGAAGGTTAGATTATCCACATTTTGGGTCGAGAGACGGGTCCTTTTTTCTGTCACGATTGATCCAGCAGCACTGAAGACTCTTTCCGATAGCACACTTGCAGCTGGGCAAGCAAGCTCCTGTAAGGCATATTGTGCCAATTCAGGCCAGGTGTCCAGTTTAGCGGCCCAATAGTCAAATGGGAATGACCTGTGAAGGAGAACATCGATATGGGACTAGAAGTAGTTTGTAACCATAGTTGACAAGTGCTGTCTCCTGTCACTTTCAATCGTTGCAGTATTACCAGTCGTGTGAGCGGGACTTGAAAAATCAGTCCACAACATGGTCATGAAACCCCTGTCTCCAACGCCACTTCTGATGTGTGCACCACCAACACCTCTTCCAAGCTGCCCCCCGGCCCCTACGGCTCGTGTGAGAACCATCACCGCTGCTGTGTGCTGGGAATGCCTCAACCAACCGGTTTACCAGAGTTGCTTGTTTGTAAGCCAACGTCAAGGTTCTCCTGTGGCATGATGTTTTGGAATTTGCCTTTATAGCGTGGATCCAGGATGCTGGCCAACCAGTAGTCGTCATCATTCATCATTTTGGCAATGCGGGGGTCTCTTTTTAGGATCTGCAAGGCATAATCTGACATGTGGGCCAATGTTCCCGGTGTCAATGATGCACTGCGAGTGCTGGGTGGAGGAGCACTTTCTGGCAAATCCACATCCCTCCAGGCACAAACCCTGTACCAGACCTTGCCACGCCAACATTTTCTCTTGCCCCACGAGAAGCATCCTCCTCCCCTAAATAATCATCCCCATCATCATCCTCCTCCTCCTCTTCCTCCACCTCGTCCAGGAGAGTTCCCGGAGCAGACAATGGCTGACTGTCATCAAGGCTTCCCTCCTCCTCTTCCTCATCATCCTCGGCTGCAGACGCCTGCTCCTTAATGTGTGTCAAAGTTTGCATGAGCAGACGCATAAGTGGGATGCTCATGCTTATGATGGCGTTGTCTGCGCTTACCAGCCGTGTGCATTCCTCAAAACACTGAAGGACTTTACAGAGGTCTTTCAGCTTCGAACACTGCACACCTGTCAACTCCATGTCTGCCCTCAAAGTGCCTGCCCGTGTATCTTCCCACAAATGCATTACGGCCTGCCTCTGTTCGCACAACCACTCAACCATGTGCAGGGTGGAGTTCCACCTTGTTGCTACGTCGATAATTAGGCGGTGCTTGGGAAGGTGGAGCAATCGCTGCAGCTTCTGCATACGACTGGAGTGTACCGGCGACCGGCGGATGTGCGAGCACAGTCTTCGGACCTTCTGGAGCAGGCCTGTTAACTCCGGATAATTATTGAGGAAGCACTGTACCACCAGGTTCAAGGTGTGAGCCAAGCAAGGTATGTGTCTGAGTTTTGAAAGGGCTATGGCTGCCACAAAATTCCGGCCGTTATCACTAACTACCTTGCCTGCCTCAAGATGTAGACTGCCCAGCCATGACTCAGTTTGTCGCTGAAAGTAGTCGGCCAGTACCTCCGCGGTGTGTCTGTCGCCCAAACACATCATCTTCAACACAGCCTGCTGCCGCTTTCCACTAGCTGATCGATAGGGGGACACCTCGTGTGCAACACTGGCAGCTGCAGATGGAGTGCTTGTGCGACTGCGTTCTGTGGACGAGCTTTCGCTTCTGGAGGAGTAGGAGGAGGAGGGTCGAACGCCTACAGCCAACTGTTTCCTATACCGTGGGCTAGGCAGCACTGTCCCACCACCGCTGTCCCCTGTGGACCCTGCATCCACCACATTAACCCAGTGCGCAGTGATGGACACGTAACGGCCCTGGCCATGCCTACTGGACCATGCATCAGTTGTGAGGTGCACCTTTCCACTCACTGACTGCTTGAGTGCATGTACAATGCGGTCTTTCACATGAAGGTGAAGGGCTGGGATGGCTTTGCGAGAAAAGAAGTGGCGACTGGGTAGGTCATAGCGTGGTACTGCGCAGGCCATGAGTTCGCGGAAAGCTGCGCTTTCAACCAACCGATAGAGCATCATCTCTAATGAGATTAGTTTGGCAATGTGGGCATTCAAATCCAGTGTACGCAGATGAGAGGATGAGTACTTTCTTGTCCTACTCATAGTCTCTGGTAGGGTGGGCTGGACTTGAGAGCTGCATATGGTCGAACTAGCGGTGGACATGGCGGACTGAGAGAGGGTTGATGATGGTGATGGAGTTGGTGTTCTTTCTGATGGCCTAGATTCAGTCTTTCGTTGCAATAACAGTGTGATTCCCTGACTGATTTGCCCTTGCGACGACAACTCAACATTTGCTGCTGGTGGTGTGCTAACCGGTGGGCTTACAGTGGGGGAAACAATGTAGTGTTGCTGACTACCTTCTTTGGGAGCAGTTGCACATGTGGTATGTGAGTTTTGGTAGTCCGTCCACGCTTGCAAGTGGATGGTGGTTAAATGTCTTAGCATGCAACTGGTATTCAAATTTCTCAGATTTTTCCCTCGGCTAAAGGTCTTTGCGCACTTCTTACATATAAACTTTGCCTGATCATTAGGATTTTGTTCAAAAAAGTGCCACACTGCACTTTTCCTACTATGGAAGACATTTTGAGGCCTTGCACACTGTGCTATTTTGACTGTCTGGCCAAGCTGTCCTGCAACTCTTTTGGTTTTTGTAACCTGTTTTTGGACTGCTCCGGGCCTGCCAGATAACAGCTGTTGTGATGTCGATGCCCGCTGCGGATGCTCCTCCTCCTCTTCTGAGCTATTGGCAGCGGCACCCTCTTCCCCCAATGGATGCCAATCTGGGTCAACAACTGGGTCATCCATCACCTCCTCTTCAATGTCATGTGCACCGTCCTCTGTGTCACCGTGTATGGTGGAATAGTATGCGGGAAGGGGCACCTGAGTTTCATCAGGGTCAGATTCTGCCTCAGTACACTGCGAGGACAATGTAGTTCTCTGAGTGAATGTACCAGCAGAATCATCTATCAGTGGCTGTGCATCAGTGCACTCCATGTCAGATTCATCTTGGCCTGGGTAATTCACGATTTGACTTGATAACCCAGGCATGGTATGTGAAAACAGCTCCATGGAGTAATCCGTAGTGTGGCCTGCCGCATCCTTCAGTTTTGGTTGGGGTGAAGGACACAAGGAAAGGTGTGGTTCATGACCATGAGCCTCCAATGACGACTAAGTGCTTTTATTTTTTAAAACTTCAGAAGAGGAGGCGATAGAGCTGGAGGCTGAGTCAGCAATGTAAGCCAAAACTTGTTCTTGAATCTCCGGCTTTAAAAGCGGTTTACCCACTCCCAGAAAAGGGAGCCTTTGAGGCCTTGTGGAGCCAGATGATGATGCAGGCTCAACACCTCCTGCATAAGGTGCTATTTTGCATTTGCCACTACCAGCAGATCCACCACCAACACCAACACCATCATTACCAGCTGCCAACCCCCGCCCAATTCCACGGACTCTTCCACCACACTTCCTCATTTTTGGGGAAAATGTACCCAAAAAAACCACCAACTATATGGTACTGTAAAACAAGGTACAAGGTGTATATAGGAGTGGGGAGAATTTGAATCTTTCTAGACTTCAGGACACAGTTGGATTCTGTCAGGCCCTGTTTATATTACACCGCAATGTGACAGGCAGATTCTGGATGGTGTAAGAAAGGTGTATAGAGGACTGTGGAGAATTGGAATCTCTCTAGACTTCAGGGCACAGTTGGATTCTGTTAGGCCCTGTTTATATTACACCGCAATTTGACAGGCAGAAATTGCCTAGTGTATGACAAACTACAAGGTGTACATAGAATTGGGCAGAATTGGAATCTCCCTAGAGTGTAGGTCTGTAAGAACGGACAAACTCCTCGGCTTTTCCTTACAGAGTCACACACTTAGATAGCTTCAATTTGACTGTGATAACAGCCGTTACACGATACTGAGAGAGGAGCGTGCACGTACACCGCTGTACGGTGTATGTAAAATTGTCAAGCTCCGTGTTTTTGTATACGGACTGATACACACTGTCTCTCTCTAGTTTTGAATGTAATCAAACAGCAAATATACTAAACTGTTTGAAAAATGGACAAAACTATAAGATGTAGGTCTGTAAGAACGGACAAACTCCTCGACTTTTCCTTACAGAGTCACACACGTAGATAGCTTCAATTTGGCCGTGATAACAGCCGCTACACGGTACTGAGAGAGGAGCGTGCACGTACACCGCTGTACGGTATATGTAAAATTGTCAAGCTCCATGTCTTTGTATACGGACTGACACACGCTGTCTCTCTCTAGTTTTGAATGTAATCAAACAGCAAATATACTAAACTGTTTGAAAAATGGACAAAACTATAAGGTGTAGGTCTGTAAGAACAGACAAACTCCTCGACTTTTCCTTACAGAGTCACACACTTAGATAGCTTCAATTTGGCCGTGATAACAGCCGTTACACGGTACTGTGTGAGGAGCGTGCACCGCTGTACGGTGTGTGAAAAAATGAATGCTCACTACCTCACCAGGACAAAACAATACAATTTGGATTGCTTTTAAAAAAGCAGTTTGAACACCAGTGTGCACACAGCAATGCAGCTAGCCTTAAAAGGCTGGCTAATCACCACCAGCGCTGCTGCACCAAAGCAAAAATCTTCACCTTTCACTGCACAGTAACTACAGTAAAAAGCGCTAGCAGCAGAAGCAGTTTTTTTTTCTTTTTGCCTTTCTAACGCTCTCCCTACAGAATCAGCTGCTGCAGCAGCTCTCCCTATTCTGAGATCAGCATGAGTAACATGGCGGTCGGCGTCCCCGCCCTTTTATACCCCCTGTGACGCCACACAAAGCAAGCCAAGCACTTGCATGCCCTTCTCCAAGATGGTGGTGACCGCTGCCTATGTCATCACGTTGCCCACAGTGTCCGTTCTTCCTGATTGGCTGAAAAAGGGCGCTAAAGCATCTTTTGAAACGCGACTTTGGCGCTAAAGTGGCCTCGTGACCTTGTGGCCGACCTCACGCTAAGGTCGGGTTTCGTTTCATGAAACCCGACTTTGGCGAAAGTCGGCGACTTTTGAATTTTTTCGACCCGTTTCGCTCAACTCTACTAAGGACATTAAAAGAGGTTGTGGTGATGAAACCCCCTTTGAAGACTATTTCACTCCACTTGGAATGTCATTGTTACATTACTAAAGTACTAGTTATAAGTCTAGTTCAAATGGAACTTGTTAAAGGGGTTGCCAGGTCTAGAATGAAAAGTCTACAGTCACTCCAGTGCTAACTGTGAAAACGCCACTGACTGATACATTGGCCAGTGGCTTACCAGGAATAACAATGCGTTTGTCAGTCTAAAATCGGACATGTTCAATCCACATCTATCTCTCTCAATCTCTGAACATGCAATATCGGTGGGTTCAGCTAACTTTAGTACAAGTTGTATAGGAGCCTTCTCCCACTCTTTGTCTTGTTCCCATTTTTGCTCTCTTATCTTACTCACATTCCTTTTGCCTTTCCCTTCATTTTCATTTGTCACATGTCCACCTGACCTGCATCTAAGAGTCAGGTCTATGCATCTATGCAAGTCAAATCCGCACTGCGATGTTGCTGTAGCTGCACTGCTGCTTAGTTGCATTAGATTTCCAGTCCTTTAGCTGTCCTGACCTGTGGGCTGGACAGGAACAGCCAAAAAGCATAATGTGGCCTATGAACCACAATTTGCCCAGGCCTGTTCAAGATTAATAGAGTCACTTTGGAAAGGGTACATTCCATTCATACATCCAACATCCTATTCTGTAGTAGCCAAATACCCTTCTGTATCTGCAAAGACATACATACAGTGGGGAAAAAAAGTATTTAGTCAGTCAGCAATAGTGCAAGTTCCACCACTTAAAAAGATGAGAGGCGTCGGTAATTTACATCATAGGTAGACCTCAACTATGGGAGACAAACTGAGAAAAAAAAATCCAGAAAATCACATTGTCTGTTTTTTTTTCATTTTATTTGCATATTATGGTGGAAAATAAGTATTTGGTCAGAAACAAAATTTCATCTCAATACTTTGTGATATATCCTTTGTTGGCAATGACAGAGGTCAAACGTTTTCTGTAAGTCTTCACAAGGTTGCCACACACTGTTGTTGGTATGTTGGCCCATTCCTCCATGCAGATCTCCTCTAGAGCAGTGATGTTTTTGGCTTTTCGCTTGGCAACATGGACTTTCAACTCCCTCCAAAGGTTTTCTATAGGGTTGAGATCTGGAGACTGGCTAGGCCACTCCAGGACCTTGAAATGCTTCTTACGAAGCCACTCCTTCGTTGCCCTGGCGGTGTGCTTTGGATCATTGTCATGTTGATAGACCCAGCCACGTTTCATCTTCAATGCCCTTGCTGATGGAAGGAGGTTTGCACTCAAAATATCACGATACATGGCCCCATTCATTCTTTCATGTACCCGGATCAGTCGTCCTGGCCCCTTTGCAGAGAAACAGCCCCAAAGCATGATGTTTCCACCACCATGCTTTACAGTAGGTATGGTGTTTGATGGATGCAACTCAGTATTCTTTTTCCTCCAAACATGACAAGTTGTGTTTCTACCAAACAGTTCCAGTTTGGTTTCATCAGACCATAGGACATTCTCCCAAAACTCCTCTGGATCATCCAAATGCTCTCTAGCAAACTTCAGACGGGCCCGGACATGTACAGGCTTAAGCAGTGGGACACGTCTGGCACTGCAGGATCTGAGTCCATAGTGGCGTAGTGTGTTACTTATGGTAGGCCTTGTTACATTGGTCCCAGCTCTCTGCAGTTCATTCACTAGGTCCCCCCGCGTGGTTCTGGGATTTTTGCTCACCGTTCTTGTGATTATTCTGACCCCACGGGGTGGGATTTTGCGTGGAGCACCAGATCGAGGGAGATTATCAGTGGTCTTGTATGTCTTCCATTTTCTAATTATTGCTCCCACAGTTGATTTCTTCACTCCAAGCTGGTTGGCTATTGCAGATTCAGTCTTCCCAGCCTGGTGCAGGGCTACAATTTTGTTTCTGGTGTCCTTTGACAGCTCTTTGGTCTTCACCATAGTGGAGTTTGGAGTCAGACTGTTTGAGGGTGTGCACAGGTATCTTTTTATACTGATAACAAGTTTAAACAGGTGCCATTACTACAGGTAATGAGTGGAGGAAAGAGGAGACTCTTAAAGAAGAAGTTACAGGTCTGTGAGAGCCAGAAATCTTGATTGCTTGTTTCTGACCAAATACTTATTTTCCACCATAATATGCAAATAAAATGAAAAAAAAACAGACAATGTGATTTTCTGGATTTTTTTTTCTCAGTTTGTCTCCCATAGTTGAGGTCTACCTATGATGTAAAATACCGACGCCTCTCATCTTTTTAAGTGGTGGAACTTGCACTATTGCTGACTGACTAAATACTTTTTTTCCCCACTGTATAAACACATGGGCCATGCACACAGTGAACAAGTCTGTAGGACAGTGTTCACACCACCAAAAGACTGAAATACAGAAAAACACAGTATAACAAACGTATAAAAATACTCTGTTGTAAAAAAGTAACCGTAAACAGCAAGTGCTAGTAAAAAGATGATAACAAACAGGGTATTTGGTTGATACGTTTTTTGCTCTGATATGGGTATACCTTGGCATTTGGTAAAAGCGGCTTAGATGTATACTTATTGTTACAGGGCTGGCGGAACGCACCAAATAATAAAGCTGAAATAATATATAAGGTGCGTTCGCAGCCCAGGGCCCACCGTGCAGAGGTGACCAACTGCTGCTGAACAATGTGGAAAAGGCGTGTAGGAGGAAAGCCGGACACCAGTGGGTAACCACTGAGCCGGTGCTAGCAGGCACGAGCTCCATTACTTCACGTAACACGTACCAGCCGGCGAACAACCGCAACCTGTTAGCGTCACAGGTCACGGTGGTGTGAACCACTGCTTGCAACGTGTGCAGTGTCCGCCCTAACGGACGCCACTAACCAGCCTAACAAATGGTGCTGGAAAGTGCACACACGGCGCACGGTGCTACTGTAGCGGACGCTGCGGTAGCAGTGGCCAAGGAGGCCTATACTGGCCGACACCAGGTAGATGTGGAGCAACACTGCGGCGCTATGCAGTGCTAGAGCTAATGTGCTGACTCTAATTCCTTACCCTAACTCATACGTAATATCCAAGGAGGGGGGAATTATAATGCATCAGTCACCAGGCTCATTCATCCATCATCATACATACACTAAATACATTAGCCTCAGAGTCTATCATAGCGCATGGCGGGGCGGCCATGTGAACCTTTTATAGCCGTGCCCTTCCGGGACCTTCCTGATCCTCCTGATCGACCAATCAGAACTGGAGAAGGACCTGAGCATGTGACTACTGAACCCCAATGGGAGATCGTCTCATGAGCATGCTCAGTGGACCGAAGGAAAGACTTAGACTCTGGAGTCTTTTGCTGCTGGCCAGGCTGCATTGCCATAACTGGACCACAGGTGGCGGCAGCAGCAACCGAACCCACAATGCTGGTGTGGACAGAACGCCGGGATCGTGGAGACTGCTGAGCAGGCTCCACTGCGGCTGGAGGGGAATGGGAGACCGCTGATGGCAAGGCTCGGGATTCCCGCTGTGCAGCGCCCGGAACCCGACGCCTAACACTTATATAGTGAGAGCATTTAGCTATAATGGGTCCCATTTTAAAAGTAAGTTCTTTCCAGGTTAGCCATATCTCATTTTAATGAACAGTGATAACTTTTTTGGTCCCTTCTTGACAGGCCCTACAGTATGAGCAATTATAACAATGGAGTCTTAACTAAAGAATCATGGAAAGGAGAAAAGGATCAAACAAGTGCCTTGGTAACCCCAAGAGGTTACGGGTGTCAGATTGTTGGCCATCATCCTTTTGAATCTTTTCTATAGGGACCCTCACCTCTATGTATGACTTTGCCTATTATCGTTATCACGTAGATCGCGAATCTTCACTAAACAACAGATAAACACTACAGAGTTCTACATTTTCTTGAAAATGGTAGACTTCACAATTCCCCCACCCTTCAAATCTGTAGTTTACACGTAGCAAAGCTCTGCCAGATCTATCACAGCAGACAAGGAAGAAAAGTGGGGAGGCTGGAGGCGCAAACAATGAGCACCACAGCCCTCCCCCCCGCTTCTCCTCGTCAGACCCTGCAGTTCATTTCAGGAGTCAGTGACTTATTTAAATGAAATATGACTAATCCTCTCTCTGACAGATGTCACCAATTTAGCAAGCGGCAGCGGCAGGGGAAGCGGCTTCATTTGCAAACGGCCCCTCCATAATGATTAGATGGGCAGGGATGTGTCAGGACTGGGAGGCAGACTAAACTTCCTCGCTCTGTGGACAAAATTATTTAACCTCATCCATCCTGGGAGTCTGGGCAACTGGTGATGGCTTTTAATGAGTGAGATTCTGAGCAATGCAAGCAGTTTATATTATGTAAAGAGAGTATAGGATTCTTCATATTTATACATAATTAGGTATGGTACATGGGATTCAGGTAAAGAAGAAAAAAATATGATCCTAATCTTAAATCCAGTATTAACACACTTCCTCCCAGAGCAAACAATGGCTGTACTGGAAGCTACCAGTACCCTAACTGTTCGGCCTTGCAAAAAGTGGTGAGACTTTATTTTGATGACTTATTGGAAACATATCCAAACTGCAGAATTTGAGGTTAATGTAAAAAACATAAAAATATGCTTTTTATGTGTGATTCTCATCCTGTATGCACAGAATGAAATATTTTCCAATCGCAATATAATGGACTTTATTTATGCATAGTAGGTGTATAAAACATTAATTGATACCAGACCGACAAGCAGGAGGGATTTCCAAGCACTGCCATAAAACCATAAGTATGTGAGCTGTGGGATAACACAGTATGTGAAAGTATATAAATGCCGAAATGATAACACATTGGTGATGGTGCAATCTGTATACACACTGCATACTCCAACTGGATTCCCAGATCTTGTGTTTCTCTATCCTAAAATGAGCAGACTGCCACTCAGCCTGGCTAAAGAGCTCTCGGCTTCCGCAGCTCCCATGGCTGCCATATCCTGGGCTGTTAGTCTTACTTTGTATTCAGAGCAGCACTGCCATAAGCACATTGTTATGCTGTTGCAGGATGGATGCCTTCCTACCAGGTCCTATATGCATATTACACTGCGTGTCTGCCTTATCATTGCGGACTACAAAGTTATATCAGCATTCTATTCATCTGCAAGCTTTACGTACTTTTACGAGTCTATAAACTCTGCTTTATGCTATATGCTGGAGTACACTGGGCCTTTTTGCTGAAGTCTAAGCCATCACATCCACGGACATGCTAGTAATGAAATACCCTTCAATATCCCAAACAATAAGCTAATGTAACTAAACAGCATTGCAAGAATCTGTATTGTGAAAAAAAATCACAAACATTTATACAGGAAGACACCAACAATCCCTGCCAAATATGCCATGCAACATCCGAAATGTAAAAAAGAAGGGAAGCGTGCTTTGGAGATATTTATCTCACAATAGTGGCAACGTTTCAGACCTCAGGGCTCCTTCCTCAGACTTGTTGGTTGAAAACACAGCTTTTAACATGAAACCTCCAAGGCATATATCATTAAATACTACGGGGCAGATTTACTGACTGCCTAAAATTTAGATTGATAAAAATCTTTACCTTTATAAAATGTTCCAAAATGTATACTAAGGGACTCATGCTGCTAGATAAGTATAGTCCATTTTAATTGGTTGTCCACTAATAGGACAATCCCTTCTTGAACTAAGTGTTTGGCCTCTATAAAATAATAAAGCTTATACTTGCCTCCCATTCCAGCACCGTTCCAGCTGTGTCTGCACTTGCTCTCCCCGGGGCTCTCGTGCGGTGATGTGACACGTGACCCAATCAGCGCTGGCGTCACTGTACCCACCTACGTACGAATTGAACATGAAGAGGAGGACAGGGCTGTAGCTGACCCTAGTTTCCTCTTTATGTTCAGTCCATATGTAGGTGGGGACAGTGATGCCAGCTTTGATTGGGCACTGGACTCACGTGTCACAACACTGTATAAGAGCCCCGGGTACAGTGAGTGCTGACTCCGCAGAAATGGCGCCAGTATGGGAGGTGAGTATATGCTTTTATATTTTACTGGGGACAAACATTTAGCTCAAGAGTAGTGGAAAACCCCTATAAGATTTTAGACATTTTTGCCTAACTTTATACCACCTTTTAGATGGCTTTCTTTGCACCCTTAATTTGAACCATAATTTGGCAGCATACTGCAGAAATAAAGCCATCCCCTTTTCCCACAAACCCATCCCACTTCTAGATAGGTCACCAACATTGGGAAATGTTGCCGGTGGTCGGTGCGGTGAGCGCCAGTGGTCGGCGCTCAAAGCAAGCCTGCAATTCTGCTACATACAGGTGATCTGATCATCTCCTGTATGTAGCAGAGCCGATTGGCTTGTGGCAGCTTTTAGTCTCCCATGGAGACTAGTGAAGAATGCCAAAGGTAAAAAAAATGCTTTTAAAAATATTAAAAAAAATAAAATGCAAAAGTTCAAATCACCCATTTGCCCCATTCAAAGTAAAACAATAAAAAAATAAAAACATACACAAATTTGGTATCGCAGTGTTCAGAGTCGCCCGATCTCTCAATATAGAAAAGAATTAACCCGATTGCTAAACGGCGTAATGAGAAAAAAAGTAAAAACGCCAGAATTACTTTTTTTGGTTGCTGCAACATTGAATTAAAATGCAATAACGAGCTATAAAAAGATTGTATCTACACCAAAATGGTATCATTAAAAACATCAGCTCGGCGCACAAAAAATAAGCCCTCACCTAAAACCGAGATCACGAAAAATGGAGACACTATGGGTATCGGAAAATGGCACAATTTTTTTTTCTTTAAACAAATTTTAGAATTCATTTTTATCCATTTAGATAAAAAAGAACCTAGTCATGTTTGGTGTCTATGAGTTTGTAATAACCTGGAGAATCATAATGGCAGGTCAGTTTTAGCATTTAGTGAACCTAGTTCAAAAGCCAAATGAAAAACAATTGTGGAATTGCACTTTTTTTGCAATTTCACCGCACTTGGACTTTATTTCCCATTTTCCAGTACACGATACGGTTAAACCAATGGTGTTGCTCAAAAGTACAACTTGTATCGCGAAAAACAAGCCCTCACATAGCCATTTTGACTGAAAAATAAAAAAGTTGTGGATCTGGGAAGAAGAGGAGCAAAAAACGAAAAAGCAAAAACTAAAATACCTTTGGTTATGAAGGGGTTAAAATACTGGAAAAATAGACGTCAGAAAAAACCCACATATTAAAAATTGTACATAGGTCATAGCATAGGAGAGGGTTAGGCTCTATAGTTCCTAATTTAATCCTGAGGTACCCTTACCTCTCTGCGGAGGTTGGCACCCTAGCGTAGACGATATGGCGCTCCCACTCACAGTGGACTGACCTTTATTTGTCCCTAAAAGACCCTAACTCCTTATTTAGGCACCAAAAACACCCAGTGATAAATGTGATGAATCCTATAAAGGTAGATAGTGAGAGGAAATTAGTCCTTTGATAGAGGTTATTAATAAGGACTGTAAGGTAGCGCTGTCATTCGGGTAGGGGATACTCGCTTGGCAGCCAAATAATCACATCTTTCACGGGTTTTCCATAAAACAATCCAGTCCACACGGTTTATTTAGGCATCATAAACCCACAGCAGCAACATAAAGTTCAGATTAACAGCATAGCGTCCATGACAGAGCTTCACTCTGTTATCCCTGTGGTCACACAGGTTGTGCCATGTCCAGCACAGAGGCTCTCTTAGCCTCACAGTTATATCCCCTCTCTGGGTTTACCTCATGACTGCTTCACCACGCTGCAGACATCCATTCCCTCCATGGAACTATCAGGCACGTGCAGCCATTAATACAGCGTTCACTTGCTGTCAGGAAGACAGCCCCATCTCTCTCAGACGGGACCTTCCAAAACGGACCAACCATGTCCCAGCATTCACTCCATGTGACCTACCCTGGCCACCTTCTATGGTCCGTAGCCACGCCTACCGGGTCACATGGCTATGACCTCTTCACAGGTCCTTCAACCACTCACACACACTTTATAATAGCGTTCTTAAACACACCCCCTGGGTGGGTTTGTAGGTAACTTGTTTACGCCCGTCTCACCAGCTACCTGGAGACTTCTCCCTGACACACTGGAACGAAAGATCAGCTCTGCTGATCAGCACATAAGCAAGCCTCCATCCCAAGGCCACCCACCTTGAGATACATAACGATCCTTTAGCACCCTGTTCCTGTTACCACTCTGGACAAGGCTATCCGTTTGTCCTGGGACACCCACACAGCGCCCCCTAGCGGACACAGTGGTCACTACACCACAGGACATATATATATTATAGGCAAGTAAAGGTTGTTAATTAGTACATATGTGTATTTATGTCATAAAGTCAATATAAATTATGAATAAAGTCAATATATATCATGAATGCCATGCATAAATAGCTCCCATGCCCATAATATTTACAATATCATAATGTCCATGATGCTAAAATTGAAAGGCAGAAGAGGGAGATAATGGGATTTTATCCCTCTATGTCCCTCCATTTGCAGCAGATGTTCTCATAATACAATAAAATATGATCCACACTCATCTGTATCTTATCTCAAATTAGTCGAAATATTAAGTTGAGGGTGCCAACAATTTTGTCCGGCCCGTTTTGGGGTTTTTGTGTGAAATGATATCCAATTTGCCGTTTTCCCCTCTGTTTTTTGCGTTGTTTTAATAAACACAACGGAAATGAATGTGTGTATAACAAAACGTGTAATTGTGTAATTGCACTCATTTTCTGGGAGAAATTCTTCATTTTCAAGGGTGACAACACTTTTGGCCATGAATGTAGATAATAGTTGAGAATTCATCTTTCAGCATCTGTTTAGCATCTTTTGGTGGGAAAATGAACATGGCAAAGCTATGGTTTTTTTTTTTTGCTTTTTTTTGTAGTCATGGCATCCTTTTTTGTAACATTTTATCTTTTAAGCGATTTGTCCAAAACACAACTGTGTTTAAATAAGTAACCACCTTTCACTGCATACAATGCCAATGATTTGCTGCAAGTCTTGTCAAGTATTTAGAGGGTTAAATAGCTAGATGTAATTTCCTTTCTTTAGCATTTGATTTGCTAGAAGAGTCTTGGTCTGTTGAAGCGTTTGATGCCGCTCTACCCTGACCCTCTCCTTACAGGATTTCCTCCGGACTTCCTGTCTGCTTTGGGTCTCCGTTACAGGGATGACCCATGAGGTCTGCCAAGTGTGCCATAACACAGTCCGTGTTTAAGGGGCCACAAACCTTTTCTCCTCAATAGTTCCAGAGGCTTCTGGTGAAACAAAAGTCAACACGTTCCATAGTAATAGAGAGCAATGTGTATATTACAAGCCCTTGTTACGTTAGCAGTATAGTAGCTATTGATAACCTGCCTATCTAGGAGGATCATGGAAACTCATCATTCATAGTGGGCATTATTGAAATGATTAAATCAAATCTATCACAACCAAAATCAGGATTAGTATAAATGTTTTTCCTATTTTAATCTAGTTTATGACAACTGATGCCTGTGTTAATTACATAAAGGGATATGATTTAGTAGATACTGTGTATTTAGAATAAAAGGACATCCATTTCCTCACTGTGGACAATAAAGAGAATTATATCATGGCCTGATTACACTAAATTTCCTAGCAAAGTATCTTTAGAGTAACGTGGTAAAACCAACAATATGCAAATCACAATAAAGGAAGTTCTCATAATGGAATAAAGGAAACTGTAATACTGGTTGCCAATGGAGGAAACATTGAGGGATTGTGCTGTGGTTCTTGGTAAGCAAAATTCAAAATTGCTAAATCTATTAGAAAACATGAAGTCCCTCATTAAACACCCACTTAGACAGGCCGATCCAGGCTGTTACATGAATGCTGACTGACAATATACAAACCGATGAGACATTGCTTACTGGCCAACAAAATGGTGGTGGGGACAGAGCAGTCACTAATGCAAATGTTTGCTCCCCACACATTATCATGTTATAGTCAGCACATCCCCTGTTTATATGGGATGATGTGCTGCCAATAATGATTTTCATGGTTGTATGGAGCACAACACTGTTTCGTCAGGTGCATTCAATGGAAGATTGCCAACAGATTGCCTCAACATATCCCAGTACATATACAGAGGGTGAAGGATCCACATTATCTTTCAATATTTTTGCTGAGTTTAGCGATCGAAAGTGTATAAACATCATCTCTTAGTTTTCAAACAATTTTATCCTTGCAGACCTGTGTAATAGTTGTATGGATGCCTTAATCTGGCTCTGTAGGTTCTTTACTGCCTGGACTGATTTGTTAGGCTTATAAATGTAGAAGAGTACTATCCTGAAAAACAACAGCACAACTAAAAGTGGTAGCAATACGTTACTATTTCTCATCGATAAAGGCCCATCCAGATGGGTCAATATCGGCCAAGCCAAGGAATGCTCATTCCTGCCTCTCAGATTTTCTAAACAGGACAGTTATCACCTGACAATCAAGCAAAATGCTTGTTCACTAGATGCAACGATTTTAGACTGGCTTAAAAATCATTGTTGTAGGCAACAGATCATCCTGTGTAAACAGGTGATATGCTGCTGATCCTTTGAGCCAAAAATAATTGTTCTTAAAATTGGCTCGTACTCAGCCTGGGTAAGCACAACTGCCTATAGACTTGTATGTAGCCTTTGGTGGTCGCCACTGGGTCATGTATATGGGCGACATTGAATCACCATTTGATTTTCACAGGCAGACTGAAAATATAGCATTAGTTTCTATAACCAGTCTGAGCAACTTTATCATTTCCATGCACAATGGCCCTATCAGTAGTTACATGGAATACGTTTGCAAGTATTCAGAATGTAAAACATATTTAGCAAGTTGTAATTTAAAATGATAGCTACCAATTGGTTTCCAGACATTTTAGCCTGATGCTATGTACTTATTATCTAAGGCTGTGTGCACACGCTGCGGATTTTGCTGCGGTTCCGCAGCGGTTTTGGCCGCTGCGGACCCGCAGCAGTTCTTGCTGCGGTGTACAGTACCATGATTCCCTATGGGAATCAAAAACCGCAGTGCAGACGGTGCAGATTTTTCCGAGCGGTTTATCTGCGGTTTTCAATCCGCAGAAAGAATTGACATGTCAATTCTTTCTGCGGATTCTCCTG
Source organism: Dendrobates tinctorius (assembly GCF_039654945.1). NCBI lineage: Eukaryota > Metazoa > Chordata > Amphibia > Anura > Dendrobatidae > Dendrobates > Dendrobates tinctorius. Next base: position 110,409,738 of record NW_027361679.1, on the reverse strand, counting down.
CGGTTTGCCATTTCCTCCATTGAGGAGATGAAAAACCGCAGGGCAAAACCGCAGAGCAATCCGCAGGTAAAACCGCAGGTCTTTTGACCTGCGGTTTCACCTGCGGATTTTACAAAATCCGCGCGGATGAATCCGCACATAATCCACAGCGTGTGCACACAGCCTAATACAGTTCTTAGGAGAAATAAAATGCTGAATATACTGCTTTATTTGTATTTATTGTTCCAAGCCGTATCCATCCGAGTGCAGAAGAGCCCTATCCAACTTGAGTAGTTTGGAACATCACCTTCTAGAAAAACTACAAGGGCTTTTCAGCTCCGGGACTTCTAGGGGACATGAGTCAAATTTAGGAAACACAACTGTGTCTTGTTAGTTGGTTTCAGATGTTAAAAGCTTTGGCGCTGTCTCTTTTTAATTACAAACATTTCCGCACTTGGAATTCGGGCCCTAGGAAAGGGAAATAAAAGGCTGTGCTATGGATCGTAGATGATGGGTGGGCTGCAATCTTAACTATTTGATATCTGCCTGGGAATGAGACCTTTATAGCTTGTCTTATGCTTGTAGAGATGCTCTTGCGTAATTTAAAGGGAATCTGTCACCCCATTTTTGGCTTATGAGCTGCGGCCACAGCCATTAGGGGCTCCTGCGCAGGAGCCGCGGCAGAAGTAAGAAGAAAGACGTCATCGCTAGAAGATGGGAGGACCCGGACCGGACAGCAACACCCACCACACCCGTCCCTGCCCCCTGGTGAGTATAATCTAACTCGGTTTTCTTATCTTTCAGGTTACAACTGGGGCTTATCTACAGCATTACAGAGTGGCCACAGCTCATAGGCCAAAAATGGGGTGACAGATTGCCTTTAACCAGGCAAATGGAGGATGTCTCCATGGAATAGGTTACCTTATTTACAATATTATGCAAAGAAATGAGAAAGAATTTCACTAATGTCCTTTGCTCTTCACTAGAAACTTCATAGAAAGGATGATAAAGAATATTCCAAATTAATAAAAATAACAGTCAAATGGGCAGTATTTTTAAGGCTCTATAAAATGATTTACCTCCTAATATTTGTTCCTATGACTTTTAGATGTAATCTGCGATCTTCGAAAAGTGCAAGTAATTGTTCACCATCTCTAGTTGAAATGTACTAGTAGTGAGCGTGATTCCTTAAAGGTGTTGCGTACAATGGGATCTAAACTATCAACAGGGAAATATTCCCCCCAAAAAAGAAACAATCTGCCTTCTTGTGGCTCCGTTCAGGAAGCAGGACACCATGTTTAATTGGCGGCAACCTGATTAGCTAACTACAGAAGTAAACAGAGATTGTCTTTAGTGAAGCTGCTTCCAATCTGCACATTGGATCCATGGGCTTTCTCAGGGGCAGGCTCTCCCTCCTGTTGTAAATGTATACGGCCTGTCAGTGTAGCATCAGTGGGCAATGAAGGAGGTATAACTGCGGTAATGTTGTCTACACAATAGCACAGCCTCTTTAGGGATGCTATCAGAAAATGGCCTATTATTTAAATAAAGTTTTTGTGTTAAACACCTTTCTAACTATTTTGGCAATGGTTATATTTTTTTTTTTACTTCATATTTGTACTGGTTCTTTTCCAATAGGTTTTAGGCAAGAACAAATCCGTTTCTGATTGTTGGATACCATATATTACATTCGTGTAAATTTTATAGAAGTCCTATGAAACTTCCATATCCCAAACATGCTTGGTAGGAGAAAGGTAACTTAGATAATATGAAGGTTTCTGTGGCATAATCAAATTGGAGAGGTTTGATAACACTCATGATTTATAATTGGAACATCACATCAATCTAAACCATGTACCCAACTTTAGAATTGGGGTGTCTTGGATGTGGTTGTCCAGCCATAAGCTATCAGGGTAGGTGTCTAGATGTTCATCAGCTGGAGAGCCACAATTTGCAGAACACTGCTTTTAAGTAAAAAACAGGGATCAGCTATAGGGGTCACAAGGGTCGAAACTGCAACCAAGCCTGGAAGAAAGGTGTGTAAAGGTGGCTTTACTGTTAGTTGGTAATATTATTTTTCTAGTGCTACAACAGTGATCATTATAAATGTTAGGTCACCAGGGAGGCATTACTATTGTGTGGGAACACATAGGGGGTACTCTTATAGTATGGGGCATTTTACTGAGGAGCACCATCACTATGTGGAGTCTAAAACAGATATTATTACTTTTTTTTGTGGTATACACAATTGGGTCAGAAGCAGCATGGGAATTGTGTAAGGTTACTAGAAATGCCAAAGATGTCATGACTGTGAACATATGTAGAAAAATAGAGAGCGAACAGCACTCCACAGGGTATTAACTCAGGACAATGGAAATTAATAAGGTCAAACTCTCGACTGCTGGAGTTATTCTGGGAGCATAACATCCAAAAGCAATTGTAAAGGAATGGTTGGTGGGCGACAATTGGAACTCTCCGATCTGCTAAGTCAGGTTCAGTTAAAACATGGTACAATGCTGAAAAGGAAAGCCAAGGACTTGCTTGGTATGCACCTTACCCCCAAAAAGTCAGAACTTGTTCCGTGGGTAGATGACTTTATTAAGGTGTAATAAAGATAGTATTTTTCTGAACAAACCACCCCCATCATCAGGTATATAATACCAAATATATATTTTGGTGTGACATAGCCGAAGAAGACGGATGTTTGTCACTAAAACACATAGACCCCAATTCATCATTTTTCTTTTACTTTTTTGTCATGACAAGAACAAAACCCATTTTTTACCTTGTGTCAAATTCATAGTGTGTACTGTTTTGATGAATTTTGAGCCGAAACAGGCGACTAATACTTCAGGATAAAAAAGGAAAGTGACTTAAAAAACACCAAAATATATATTTGGTATATACCTGATGACAGGGGTAATGCATCCTGGAAAATTGTCTGTGTTACATGTTTAATAAAAGATTCTACTTATGGAACATGGAATAAGGGTACCGTCACATTTAGCGATGCACCAGCGATCCCGACCACGATACGACCCGGTCAGGATCGCTGGTGCATCGCTAAATGGTCGCTAGTGAGCTGCCAAACAGGCAGATCACACCAGCGATGCGGCAGCGGTCGGCGGTTGCTACTTACCTGTCAGACGTGGCGATGAAGACGTCCTCCCGCCCGTGTCCATGCGTCGCTCGTCGGCGCCAGCAGGAAGCGGCCGACGAGAAACGGCCCAGGACATTCTCACGCGATCAGCGATCGACAGCGGGGGAGCCGGTCGGAGGTAAGTATCACACATAATGATATCGCTAGCAATATCGCTGCTGTGTCACAAAATCGGTGACGCTTTAGCGATATCGCTAGTGATCTCTCTTAGTGTGACTGGGCCTTAAGAGCATTACTTCAAGCACCAGACCCCTTTTGAAGCAACCAGTTTGCTCTTAATATTTAATCTGCACAAGAGAGTGAAATCAGCTGCCTTATCCTTGTGAACACTTTCTCCTCAGCTAATGAAAAGATCACTGAAATGATGTAAGCAGGTCATTTTGTGGCAGGAGTGAAATTCAGTGGATTCTGTGTAGAATGGCAATAACCAAAACAGGGAGGTGAATTTGCAAATGTGGACATATAATCCCTTAAAAATAATCTTTATAAAAACACCAATATACCAATGTAACATACATTATAAAAAAGGTTGATATACCATAATGTTCAGGACCATTGATCTAGATGTTAATGGTTAACTGTATAGTCTGGTAATTTAACACACATAAAACCTTATAAACCAGAAAAAAAGGATTCTATATCTTTCTAGCTGATAGCCTTAACTGGTACTGCCTAGCCATAAAGGTTGGCACCCTAAAAGATATAAGATATGGCGCCCTAGCTCGGTGACTGCTCTCTCTATCTTCCCCTATAATGCCCTATTATGGTAAAATATAGGAGAGGCAATAGAAATGAAAGAGAGACTATAAATGTTAAAGGTAATCAAAAACCCACTATGATAGACACTAACTATATCTCTTAACAAAGTGCTTGTAAAAAGAGTTACAATATATATGAAATAGGGAACTTATCCTATAGCTGCTGTACCTCAACGCGTTTCTCCGACCACTCTGTTCATCAGGAGGCTTGAAAAATGGATGTATGATATAGAACTCATGATAGCAGAAACCACTGGATAATTCTGGCATGGCTGATGATTATCATACAGGGTGCCCGTGACAGGGCATCTGCATTTCCTTGTGCCTTCCCAGCACGATGTTCCATCGAGAAACTAAAGTTTTGCAATGATAGAAACCATTTGGTGACTGGAACATTACTCTCATTAGCATTTCTCCTCAAGACCAAAGGTGAAAGGTCCTTTACCAAGTGAAACTGTCACCTGAGTAAACAAAAACATGGGGACTCCAAGGCTCACTTAATGGCCAAGCACTCGTCCACTACGCTATAATTTTTTTCTGCTGAGGTAAGTTTCCTACTCAAGTAGGTGACCAGATGCTCATCTCCATTCACCTCCTGTGACAGAACCACTCCTAGGCCTATCTCAGAGGCATTTTTTTGCACGATAAAGCCTTTCTTGAAGCTGTGGCTGGTGAGGATGGGCTGTCCGCACAACGCCAACTTCATGGACTAGAATGCTTCCTACGCCTGAAGGTCATGATCTTCAAGGAGATCGGACAAGGGTGCCAATCTTACAACAAAATTAGGTATAAACCATCAATAATAAGCAATGATGCGGAGGAACGCTCTTACCTGTTTTGTAGTAAGAGGCCAAAGCCAGTTCTGAATGGCCTCAATATTGTTTATTTGCGGTCTGATATAGCCACGGCCAATCACGTAACCCAAGTACCGGGCTTCCTCGAGATCCATTGCATATTTTTTTGGGTTCGCTGTCAAGTCCGCAACGCGGAGTGAATCCACTACTGCTTGCACCTGACACAAGTGGGGATACTAGTCAGTACTATAGAAGAGAATATCATCCAAATATGCCGACGTATACTTCTGATGAGGCTCTAAAACAATGTCTCTGGAATGTGGCTGGTGCCCATGTAAATCATAAGGCAAGACAACATAGTGATAGAGACCCTCTGGGGTAACGAAGGCAGTCTTTTCTTTCACAGACTCTGTCAGAGGCACCTGCCAGTAACCCTTGGTCAGATTGGACGTTGTGAAGTACTGGGCTTGCCACAGTCTCTCATCTATCTCATCTACCTGGGGCACTGGACAAAGGTAAAATTTTTACACCTCATTCAATTTCCGAAAATCATTAAAAAATTTTAAAGATCTGTCCGGCTTTGGAATCAGTACTGTTATGATGAGTCACCGAAGGAGGAAAAAACAAAATACCAGCTAAGTCCAGAAAAACCAGAGAGGTTGGCAGCTAACGGATTGCAGACCCCTGAACCTATCCACAACAACTAGCAGTAGCCGTGGCGGGTTCCTACTGTGCCCTACACCCCTCGATCACAGCCGGAGAACTACATAGCCTAAAGACAGAAAGGGGAAAAACTAAACTGCCCCAGAGCAGACCCCAAAGCAATAGGCAGCCCCCAACATATAATGACGGTGAAACAAGATGAAAACACAAACACAGATAGAAAGATAGGTTGAGCAAATGATGGGGCCCAAGCTAACTACATAGGACAGGATAGGAAAGCTGCTGTCTGCCATCCGCAAAAACCCTATCAAAATGAGCCAACCGACTGATAGGAAAAACAGGCCCTGAAGTCGCTAGGCTTTAAAAGACTATATCAGCACTCAGGTATATTCTGAAGACAGAGCAAAAGAACAACAGATCAGAGACAAAAATGGAATTCAGCTCACCCCCGGCCGGGGATGGCAGAACTCCCAAAAAACAAGGCAAAACAAAAACAAAACTGAAGAGTACAAAGCAGAGCAGAAAAACTTAGCTTTGAGATGCAGGAATCAGACTGGTCTCCAAGAATCCAGCAGGAAAATCACCAGCCAGGAAGAAGGGCGTCGGCAGCCTTATATCCAGTCCTTAATTCCAGCCACCCAGTCATCATCTAGCTGCCCAGGTGTTTGGTAATCAGTCTCACTACCTTCCTTCACTAGAGGAGGGAGTTCATCAGACCTCAATGGTGAAGGGAAAAATAAACTCACAATAGTACCTCCCCCTTGAGGAGGGTCACCGAACCCTCATCCATGCCACCACGGCGATCCGGGTGAGCCCGATGAAAGGCACGCACCAATCTTTCGGCAAGAATATCCGAGGCAGAGACCCAGAAATTATCCTCCTGACCATAACCCTTCCACTTAACCAAATACTGGAGTCTCCGTCTAGCCAGACGGGAATCCAGTATCTTCTCTACCTCATATTCCATGTTACCTTCAACCAATATAGGGTCAGGAGGTGCCACCACAGGAACTACTGGTTCAACAAACCTCTTCAACAAGGACTTATGAAACACATTATGAATTTTAAATGTGACAGGAAGAGCCAACCGAAAAGAGACCGGATTAATAATCTCCAAAATCTTGTAAGGTCCAATAAATCTAGGCTTAAACTTAGGAGAAGCCACCTTCATAGCGATATTTTTTGATGACAACCAAACCATATCACCCACCTTAAACTGGGGACCAACGGTCCTACGCCGGTTGGAAAACCGCTGGACCTTTTCCTGGGAGAGAGACAACTTATCCACTACTTGGTCCCAGAACTGGTGCATTCTCTCCACCACAGTGTCAACACCTGGGCAGGCAGAAGGCTCCACCTGCCCTGAAGAAAATCGAGGGTGAAAACCAAAGTTACAAAAAAAAGGTGACATCAAAGTGGCAGAACTAGCTCTATTATTTAAAGCAAATTCGGCCAAGGGCAAAAATGAAACCCAAACATCCTGATCGGCAGAAATAAAACATCTCAAATACGACTCCAAAGTCTGGTTTGCTCTCTCCGTCTGCCCATTGGTCTGAGGGTGAAACGCAGAGGAGAAGGACAACTGAATTCCCAGCTTGGAACAGAAAGTCCTCCAAAATCTAGACACAAACTGAACTCCTCTGTCAGATACAATGTTCTCAGGAATCCCGTGCAAGCGAACCACCTGTTGCAAAAACAAGGGCACCAACTCAGAGGAAGATGGCAACTTAGGGAGTGGTAGAAGATGGACCATCTTAGAGAATCTATCACAAATCACCCAAATGACAGTCATTCTCTGAGAGACAGGCATATCAGAGATAAAATCCATTGAAATATGGGTCCATGGCCTCCTGGGCACCGGCAAAGGCATCAACAACCCACTAGAGCGAGAACAAGGTTTAGACCGGGAGCAAGTCCCACAGGACTGCACAAAATTCCTGACATCACGAGACAAGGCAGGCCACCAAAAAGACCGACTCACCAGATCTCTAGTACCAAAAATACCTTGATGACCCGCCAATGCAGAGCAATGAACTTCAGACATCACTCTCTTCCTCCACTGGTCAGGAACATACAACTTTCCACTAGGACAACGCTCAGGTTTGTCCTCCTGAAACTCTTCCAGAGCACGTCTCAAATCGGGCGAGATGGCAGAAAGAACTACCCCCTCGCCTAAGATGGTAGCAGGCTTAGTCACAACAGGAGAATCAGCAAGGAAACTCCTAGACAGGGCGTCTGCCTTGACATTCTTAGTGCCCGGAAGAAAAGAGACCACAAAATCAAAACGTGAGAAAAACAAGGCCCACCTAGCCTGTCTAGGATTCAAGCGCTTGGCCGACTCCAGGTAAATCAAATTCTTGTGGTCAGTAAGGACCACGACTTGGTGTTTGGCTCCCTCCAACCAATGTCTCCACTCCTCAAATGCCCATTTCATGGCCAACAGTTCCCGATTCCCCACATCATAGTTACGTTCGGATGGGGAGAACTTTCGGGAAAAGGATTCATTTTAGATGTCACAGGATCTTTTTGGGACAACACCGCTCCTGCACCAATCTCAGAAGCGTCCACCTCCACCTGAAACGGGAGTGAGACATCAGGTTGCCGCAAAACCGGAGCAGAAGTGAATCTTCGCTTCAGCTCCTGAAAGGAAGAAACAGCCTCCGGAGACCAATTCAGCACATCAGCACCCTTCCTAGTCAAATCCGTCAATGGCTTGGCAATACCAGAAAAATTAGCTATAAATTTCCGATACAAATTAGCAAAACCCAAAAACTTCTGGAGGGCCTTCAAAGAAGTGGGCTGAACCCAATCATAAATGGCCTGTACCTTGGCCGGGTCCATTTCAATAGTTGACGGAGACAAAATAAATCCCAAAAATGAAATCCTCTGTACCCCAAAAAGGCATTTCGATCCCTTGACATACAGGGAATTCTCCCTCAAAATCCGGAACACAGTCCGAACATGTTCCATATGAGAGTCCCAATTCTTGGAGAAGATCAAAATATCATCCAGATAGATAATCAAAAATGTATCCACAAAGTCTCGGAATATATCGTTCATGAAGCATTGGAAGACAGAAGGGGCAATAGTGAGCCCAAAAGGCATCACCAGGTACTCAAAATGTCCCTCCGGAGTATTAAACGCTGTCTTCCATTCATCCCCATGCTTAATGCGAATAAGATTATACGCCCCCCTGAGGTCAAGCTTGGTAAACCAGAAAGCACCTTTAACTCTGGAGACTAGATCAGAAATCAAGGGTAACGGATACTGATATTTAACAGTAATTTTGTTGAGGGCACGATAGTCAATACAAGGCCTTAATGAACCATCCTTTTTAGCCACAAAAAAAAACCCAGCACCCAAGGGTGAAGAGGATGGTCTAATATGACCCTTCTCCAATGCCTCCTTAATATAGGATCGCATAGCCTCGTGCTCGGGTACAGATAAATTGAAAAGCCGACCCTTGGGGAATTTACACCTCGGGTTCAGCTCAATTGCACAGTCATAACTCCTATGAGGAGGCAAAGACGCAGACTTATTCTCACTAAATACATCATAAAAATCAGCCAAATAGTCAGGAACATCATGTGACTGGGGAGAGGTGGAGAAAACAGGAGCATCACTAAGGGCACACCGACAACCCCAACTCACCACAGACAAAGATTTCCAATCCAGAACCGGATTATAGATTTGCAACCAGGGAAACCCCAGAACAATGGCACCATGCAAATTATGCAACACCAAAAATCTGCAATTTTCTTGATGGTCTGGGGCGACCCGCATTACCACCTGGGTCCAAAACTGAGGTTTATTCTTCGCCAAAGGAGTAGCATCAATACCCCTCAAAGGGATAGGCGTCCGTAGAGGTGTCATAGGAAATCCACAACGTTTAGCAAAATCCAAGTCCATCAGGTTCAGAGCTGCTCCTGAATCCACAAAAGCCTTGGCGGAAAATGTGGACAGGGAGCAGATCAGAGTAATTGCCAGAAGAAACTTAGGTTGAACACCACCCACAGAAAACGTGTGTGCACAACGTTTCTCTCGTTTAGGGCAGACAGAAATAATATGCGAGGCATCTCCACAAAAAAAACACAGCTTATTAAGCCTTCTGAACTCCTGACGTTGCGCCCTAGACAAAACTCTATCACATTGCATAGGTTCAGACATTTGTTCAATAGGTGGCAACATCTCTCGTGTAGTTTTGCTTTCACGTAAACGCCGATCCACCTGAATGGCTAATGACATAGAATCGTCAAGACCAGAGGGAACAGGAAATCCCACCATAGTATCTTTTACAGTTTCTGACAAACCCTTCTGAAAGAGGGCTGCCAAGGCACCATCATTCCAGGTAGTAAGGACCGCCCACTTTCGGAATTTTTGACAGTACAACTCTGCCGAATCCCGACCCTGGTTTAATGCCAACAGGGTCTTTTCACCCTGATCAATAGCATTAGGCTCATCATACAACAACCCCAAGGCTTGAAAAAATGCGTTCACATTATTCAGAATAGGATCATCAGGTTTCAAAGAAAACGCCCAATCCTGGGGATCGCCGCGCAGCAAAGAGATGACAATTTTAACCTGCTGCGCGGAGTTCCCCGACGAGTTAGGCTTCAAGGCAAAAAATAATTTACAATTATTCTTGAAATTCAAGAATTTAGACCGATCCCCAAAAAACACATCAGGAGTAGGAATCTTTGGTTCAGCAGCATGTGAATGAGCAAGATAGGCGGAAATTCCCCGCACTTCAGCAGCGAGCTGCTCCACACGATCAGACAATTGCTTCATCTCCATTGAGAGAAAAATTCCCCCTACGGCCTCAGAGATATAGAGGAAAAAATATGTACACAAAAAAAAAAAAAAAATTCTGACACTTTTTTTTCCTTTTTACAATTCTCTCCTGCTATTGAGTACCCTAGGATCTGCGGTATGGCTGGTGATTCTGTTATGATGAGTCACCGAAGGAGGAAAAAACAAAATACCAGCTAAGTCCAGAAAAACCAGAGAGGTTGGCAGCTATCGGATTGCAGACCCCTGAACCTATCCACAACAACTAGCAGTAGCCGTGGGGGGTTCCTACGGTGCCCTAGACCCCTCGATCACAGTCAGAGAACTACATAGCCTAAAGACAGAAAGGGGAAAAACTAAACTGCCCCAGAGCAGACCCCAAAGCAATAGGCAGCCCCCAACATATAATGACGGTGAAGCAAGATGAAAACACTAACACAGATAGAAAGATAAGTTGAGCAAATGATGGGGCCCAAGCTAACTACATAGGACAGGATAGGAAAGCTGCTGTCTTCCATCTGCAAAAACCCTATCAAAATGAGCCAACCGACTGATAGGAAAAACAGGCCCTGAAGTCGCTAGGCTTCAAAAGACTATATCAGCACTCAGGTATATTCTGAAGACAGAGCAAAAGAACAACAGATCAGAGGCAAAAATGGAATTCAGCTCACCCCCGGCCGGGGATGGCAGAACTCCCAAAAAACAAGGCAAAACAAAAACAAAACTGAAGAGTACAAAGCAGAGCAGAAAAACTTAACTTTGAGATGCAGGAATCAGACTGGTCTCCAAGAATCCAGCAGGAAAATCACCAGCCAGGAAGAAGGGTGTCGGCAGCCTTATATCCAGTCCTTAATTCCAGCCACCCAGTCATCATCTAGCTGCCCAGGTGTTTGGTAATCAGTCTCACTACCTTCCTTCACTAGAGGTGGGAGTTCATCAGACCTCAATGGTGAAGGGAAAAATGAACTCACAACACAGTACAATGGGACTAGCCCACTGTTATGAATGAGTCACCGGAGGAGTAAAAAACAAAAATACAAGCTAAGTCCAGAAAACCGGAGAGGTTGGTAGCTAGCGGATTGCAGGCCCCTGATCCTATTCACAACAACTAACAGTAGCCGTGGGGTGTTCCTACAGTGGTCCTAGACACCTCGTTCACAGCCGGAGAACTAAATAAACCGAAAGGGGAAATCTAAACTGCCCTAGAGCAGGCCCCAAAGCAATAGACAGCCCCCAACATGTATTGACGGTGAAAACAGAGGAAAACACAAACACAGACAGAAAGACAGGCTGAGCAAACGATGGGGCCCTCACTAACTAGATAGGACAGGAAAGGAAAACAACTGTCTGCAATCACGCAAAAACCCTGCCAAAAATAATGTCCAACATGTCTGATAGAAAAGGCACTGAAGTCACTAGACTTCAAAATCACTATATCAGCACTCAGGTATATTCTGAAAACAGAGCAAAGAGCTCAACTGATCAGAGACAAAAATGGAGTTCAGCCAGTCCCAATCAGGGCTGGCTGAACACAAACACTAAGTAAACCAGACAAAATCTCATGGAACAAAAGCAGAGCAAAAACTTAGCTTTAGTAGACAGGACTAAACTGGAGGCCAGAGCTCAGAGCAGAGAGGATCACCAGCAACCCAGCAGGGCGTCGGTGGCCTTATATCCACTCAGAGATTCCAGATGTCCAATCACACTCCACATGTTCAGATGACAGGTTTTTCCCATCCAAATCAATTTCACTAACTCCTTTCACCAGCAGAGGGAATTCATCGGACATCAAAGGTGAAGGAGAAAATGAGCTCATAACAGTACCTCCCCCTCGAGGAGGGGTCACCGAACCCTCATCCACGCCACCAGGGCGATCAGGATGGGCCCGATGAAAAGCACGAACCAAGCTTTCGGCATGAATATCGGATGCAGAGACCCAAGAATTATCCTCCTGGCCATAACCCTTCCACTTAACCAAATACTGGAGTCTCCGTCTAGCCAGACGAGAATCCAGTATTTTCTCAACCTCATATTCCACATCACCTTCAACCAATACAGGGTCAGGAGGTGTCACCACAGGAACTACTGGCTCAACAAACCTCTTTAACAGAGACTTATGAAACACGTTATGGATCTTGAATGTAACAGGAAGAGCCAATCGAAAAGAGACCGGATTAAGAGTCTCCAAAATCTTGTAAGGTCCAATAAATCTAGGTTTAAACTTTGGAGAAGCCACCTTGATAGAGATATTCTTTGATGACAACCAAATCATATCACCCACCTTAAACTGGGGACCAATGGTCCTATGCCGGTAGGAAAACCGCTGGGCCTTTTCCTGGGAGAGAGACAACTTATCCACCACTTGGTCCCAGATCTGGTGCATTCTCTCCACCACACTGTCAACACCTGGGCAGGCAGAAGACTCCACCTGCCCTGAAGAGAATCGAGAATGAAACCCAAAGTTACAAAAAAAAGGTGACATCAAAGTGGCAGAACTAGCTCTATTATTTAAAGCAAATTCGGCTAAGGGCAGAAATGAAACCCAATCATCCTGATCAGCAGAAATAAAACATCTCAAATAAGATTCCAAAGTCTGGTTTGTTCTCTCCGTCTGCCCATTGGTCTGAGGGGGAAACGCAGAGGAGAAGGACAACTGAATTCCCAGCTTGGAACAAAAAGTCCTCCAAAATCTAGAAACAAACTGAACTCCTCTGTCAGACACAATATTCTCAGGAATCCCATGCAAGCGAACCACCTGTTGCAAAAACAAGGGCACCAACTCTGATGAAGATGGCAACTTAGGGAGTGGTACAAGATGGACCATCTTAGAGATTCAATCACAAATCACCCAAATAACAGTCATTCTCTGAGAGACAGGCATATCAGAAATAAAATCCATTGAAATATTGGTCCATGGCCTCCTGGGCACCGGCAAAGGCATCAACAACCCACTAGAGCGAAAACAAGGTTTAGACCGGGAGCAAGTCCCACAGGACTGCACAAAATTCCTGACATCACGAGACAAGGCGGGCCACCAAAAAGACCGACTCACCAAATCTCTAGTACCAAAAATACCTGGATGACCAGCCAATACGGAGCAATGAACTTCAGACATTACTCTCTTCCTCCACTGGTCAGGAACATACAATTTTCCAATGGGACAACGCTCAGGTTTGTCCTCCTGAAACTCTTCCAGAGCACGCCTCAAATCGGGCGAGATGGCAGAAAGAACTACCCCCTCACCTAAGATGGTAGCAGGCTTGGTCACAATAGGAGAATCAGCAAAGAAACTCCTAGAGAGGGCGTCTGCCTTGACATTCTTAGTGCCCGGAAGAAAAGAGACCACAAAATCAAAACGTGAGAAAAACAAGGCCCACCTAGCCTGTCTAGGATTCAAGCGTTTGGCCGACTCAAGGTAAATCAAATTCTTGTGGTCAGTAAGGACCATGACTTGATGTTTAGCTCCCTCCAACCAATGTCTCCACTCCTCAACAGTTCCCGATTCCTCACATCATAGTTGCGTTCGGATGGGGAGAACTTTCGGGAAAAGAAAGCACAGGGATTCATTTTAGATGTTACCGGATCTTTTTGGGACAAAACAGCTCCTGCACCAATCTCAGCAGCGTCCACCTCTACCTGAAACGGGAGTGAGACATCAGGTTGCCGCAAAACCGGAGCAGAAGTGAACCTCCGCTTCAGCTCCTGAAAGGAAGAAACAGCCTCTGGAGACCAATTCAGCACATCAGCACCCTTCTTAGTCAAATCAGTCAATGGTTTGGCAATACCAGAAAAATTAGCTATATTTACGATAAAAATTAGCAAAACCCAAAAACTTCTGGAGGGCCTTCAAAGAAATGGGCTGAACCCAATCATAAATGGCCTGTACCTTGGCCGGATCCACTTCAATAGTTGACGGAGACAAAATAAATCCCAAAAATGAAATCCTCTGTATACAAAAAAGGCATTTCGATCCCTTAACATACAGGGAATTCTCCCTCAAAATCCGGAACACAGTCCGAACATGTTCCACATGAGCGTCCCAATCCCTGGAAAAGATCAAAATATCATCCAGATTGATGATCAAAAATGTATCCACAAAGTCCCGGAAAATATCATTCATGAAGCACTGGAAGACAGAAGGGGCATTAGTGAGCCCAAAAGGCATCACCAGGTACTCAAAATGTCCCTCCGGAGTATTAAACACCGTCTTCCATTCATCCCCATGCTTAATGCGAATAAGATTATACGCCACCCTGAGGTCAAGCTTGGTAAACCAGCAAGCACCCTTAACTCTGGAGAATAGATCAGAAATCAGGGGTAACGGATACTGATATTTAACAGTAATTTTGTTGAGGGAACGATAGTCAATACAAGGCCTTAGTGAACCATCTTTCTTGGCCACGAAAAAAAACCCAGCACCCAAGGGTGAAGAGGATGGTCTAATATGACCCTTCTCCAACAACTCCTTAATATAAGGTCGCATAGCCTTGTGCTCGGGTACAGATAAATTGAAAAGTTGACCCTTGGGAAATTTACACCCAGGGCTCAACTCAATTGCACAGTCATAACTCCTATGAGGAGGCAAAGACGCAGACTTATTCTCACTAAATACATCATAAAAATCAGCCAAATAGTCAGGAACATCATGCGACTGGGGAGAGGTGGAGAAAACAGGAGCGTCACTAAGAGCACACCGACAACCCCAACTCACCACAGACACAGATTTCCAATCCAAAACTGGATTATGGATTTGCAACCAGGGAAATCCCAGAACAATGGTATCATGCAAATTATGCAACACCAAAAATCTGCAATTTTCTTGATGGTCTGGGGCGACCCGCATTACCACCTGGGTCCAAAACTGAGGTTTATTCTTTGCCAAAGGAGTAGCATCAATACCCCTCAAAGGGATAGGCGTCCGCAGAGGTGTCATAGGAAACCCACAACGTTTAGCAAAATCCAAGTCCATCAGGTTTAGAGCCGCTCCCGAATCCACAAAAGCCTTAGCAGAAAATGTGGACAGGGAGCAGATCAGAGTAATTGCCTGAAGAAACTTAGGCTGAACACCACCCACAGCAAATGTGTGTGCAAAACGTTTCTCTCGTTTAGGGAAGACAGAAATCATATGAGAGGCATCTCCACAGAAAAAACACAGCTTATTTCGCCTTCTGAACTCCTGACGTTGCGCCCTAGACAAAACTCTATCACATTGCATAGGTTCAGACATTTGCTCAACAGATGGCAACATTTCTCGTGTACTTTTACGTTCACGTAAACGCCGATCAGCCTGAATGGCTAATAACATAGAATCGTCAAGACCAGAGGGAACAGGAAATCCCACCATAGTATCTTTTACGGTTTCTGACAAACCCTTCCGAAAGAGAGCTGCCAAGGCACCATCATCCCAGGTAGTAAGGACTGCCCACTTTCGGAATTTTTGACAATATAACTGCAGAATCCTGACCCTGGCTCAATGCTCAACAGGGCTTTCTCAGCTTGATCAATAGCATTAGGTTCATCATACAACAACCCCAAGGCTTGAAAAAATGCGTCCACATTAGTTAGAATAGGATCATCAGGTGTCAAAGAAAACACCCAATCCTGGGGATCACCGCGCAGCAAAGAGATGACAATTTTAACCTGCTGCGCAGAGCTCCCCGATGAGTTAGGCTTCAAGGCAAGAAATAATTTACAATTATTCTTAAAATTCAAAAATTTAGACCGATCCCCAAAAAACACATCAGGAGTAGGAATCTTTGGCTCAGCAGCATGTGAATGAGCAAGATAGGCGGAAATTCCCCATACTTAAGCAGCCAGCTGCTCCACACGATCAGACAATTGCTTAATCTCCATTAAGAAAATTCCTCCTACGGCCCCAGAGAAAAAGAGGAAAAAATATACATAAAAAAATTCCTGACACTTTTTTTTTTTTTTTTTTACAATTCTCTCCTGCTATTGAGTACCTTAGAATCTGCGGTATGGCTGGTGATTCTGTTATGAATGAGTCACCGGAGGAGGAAAAAACAAAAATACAAGCTAAGTCCAGAAAACCAGAGAGGTTGGTAGCTAGCGGATTGCAGACCCCTGATCCTATTCACAACAACTAACAGTAGCCGTGGGGTGTTCCTACAGTGGTCCTAGACGCCTCGTTCACAGCCGGAGAACTAAATAAACCGAAAGGGGAAATCTAAACTGCCCTAGAGCAGGCCCCAAAGCAATAGACAGCCCCCAACATGTATTGACGGTGAAAACAGAGGAAAACACAAACACAGACAGAAAGACAGGCTGAGCAAACGATGGGGCCCTCACTAACTAGATAGGACAGGAAAGAAAAACAACTGTCTGCAATCACGCAAAAACCCTGCCAAAAATAATGTCCAACATGTCTGATAGAAAAGGCACTGAAGTCACTAGATTTCAAAATCACTATATCAGCACTCAGGTATATTCTGAAAACAGAGCAAAGAGCTCAACTGATCAGAGACAAAAATGGAGTTCAGCCAGTCCCAATCAGGGCTGGCTGAACACAAACACTAAGTAAACCAGACAAAATCTCATGGAACAAAAGCAGAGCAAAAACTTAGCTTTAGTAGACAGGACTAAACTGGAGGCCAGAGCTCAGAGCAGAGAGGATCACCAGCAACCCAGCAGGGCGTCGGCGGCCTTATATCCACTCAGATTCCAGATGTCCAATCACACTCCACCTGTTCAGATGACAGGTTCTTCCCATCCAAATCAATTTCACTAACTCCTTTCACCAGCAGAGGGAGTTCATCGGACATCAAAGGTGAAGGAGAAAATGAGCTCAAACAGCCCACTCACTCCTGGACTCCTCAATAATTCCTAACTGGAGCATTTGCTTCACCTCAGCTGCAATTTCTTGCATTTGGGCCTCGGGCACACAAAACGGTTTCATTTGGATCCTTACCTGAGGCTTGGTGACAATGTCATATTGGAGCACAGATGTCCGACCGGGAAGTTCTGAGAATACATATTCTACTGCACTAATTTCCAATTCTCCCATCGCTGCTGTTTAGAGAGAGCATTGCTTATCTTTACCTCGTTCCCTGCGTCCTCTTGGGCCGGTGGCGGCAGGTCCACAGTCGATACAACCGGAGGTGCATCTGTAACCACACATTCCCTGTCTTTTTACGCTTTTAACAGAATTATATGATATAGCTGCTCAGGTTTCCTCTTCCCGGACTGATAAACCCTGTAATTCACCTCCCCAACATTTTCCTGGATTTCATAGGGCCCTTGCCACTTGGCAATGAGCTTACTTTCTGCTGTGGGCATTAAGTTAAGACTAATACCTGATTTCCTTTTTTAAAACACCTAACTGTGGCCTTTCTATTATACGCTCAGCTCTGCGCTGCCTATAGGCATCACCACTGCGATGCAGTCTGGCATACATGCCACGTGCTATACTACGCTTTTATGGGGAGTAGGCTCCTGTTTCCAGATCTCATTGGCTATGTCCAGCAGACCATTGGGATGTATGCCGTAGTAGCTTGAATGGTCAGAACCCCGTTGAAGACTGTGATACCTCTCGGACTGAAAGCACTAAAAAGGGCAGTAACATATCGTAATCCCTCACATCTTTGGAGACCACATTTTTGAACATAAATTTTTCAACTAGACCATTGGTCTGTGGATGATACACGGACATGCACAATTGTTTAATCTGGAGCAGCTTGCACAGTTCCTTTGCCACCTTGGACATAAAAGGAGTCCCCTGATCTATAAGGATCTCCTTAGGTAGCCCAAGGTAGCAGAACACAGGAAACAGACTGGAGCCATTATTTTACTAACTGCATCAAGTCATATGCCTGACATTTAGCAGGTCGGGTCTACACAAAGGACCACTGGTACATTCATTCTTCCCATACATACGTATTAACCCCCAGTTGGGCAAGGATCTCATCTTTGAGTTTCCTATAGTACTCAACATCCTCCTGGCTTAGATCAAAGTAAGCCTTCTGGGCATCTCCCATCAGGAAAGGGGTTACCAGCCCACTGGGAACTCTGCAAGCTCTCTCGCTTCGTTGTGTGTTAAAGCATGGTGAGGAAAGCTTCCATGTTGTCCTCCGCACTGATCTTCCTCAGCGCTGAGCTGACTTTGTCCCGGGCTTCGGGACAAACCAGGGTCAGTGGTGGGGGCGTCTCTCAAAGGGATGCAATCTGTTGCATGAATCAGGTTGTTATCCTCCGGTTCACAGATGTATCGTCCGTAACAATTCATATTAATCTGTTGCCGTGGGCGACCACACCACCGTATCACTCATGGATGCGCCAATGGCTTTGATCCATCTGGCCCTGACCTGTCTAAGGCCTCACACAGACCTGGTTTACACAGAGGTCCAGCTCTATTGCTTGCATAACCAATACTGACACACCCAAACTTTAACTGAAAATTTAAATGGAAAAAGTGGACATGATCCACTCCCAAGAGTGGAGGGAGAGATCCATCCCACTTACCAGTACTACAGATCGCTCCAAAAATAAAAGCCCATGTCAGGTTTTCCTAAATTTAACCTTGTCAAATAGGTTGACAATGCCCACACTCTTATTTTGCATTGTAACCACAGCTGCGACTGTAATTACAGTGCTCTTCAGCGTGTTCAGTATTTTTCAATGCACATCCTGGGGGGTCACATAACAACCCTCGTTTACGATCCCCCTTCACTGCCTCACACCCTGCAAAAACTGAAGCAGAAAACTTTTTGAAAACAAGCATTTATGTCAGTCTCGAATCTTTTGGCAATAACTGTAGACGGTCAGCTAACAGCTTTCTCCCTATAAATTGAAAGTGAAATTCCAATGGCCGGATACTTCTCTCTCCAGACAACATCTGTTGAGAGAAAGGAGGGGAGATCCAGATAAAAAAATGAGACTGATGGCCACTTGTGCCCATATTGCAGGGTTCGGATGAGATTAGCCTAATGTGTATTCATGGCTTAAAACAATCTTTGCAATAATATTAAAGAAGGGAGGCTTAATTTATTAAGCCTAATGAAATATATAGTAATGACTTTCATACTAATACTGATGAATTTCTATAGTGATGTTAGAAAGAACCCTTTGGACACAGTATTACAACTCACACCTGAATCTGACCACATCAGGACCATGTATGTCATAAGAACAGTTAGGAGGCCTGTGTTTTTTAAGTGCCTGTCCTTTCTATCAACCCCATGCCTTTCCCTCCCCCTTCCTTTGTCTATTGTTTATCCAGATCTAACTAACCCTGGGCGGGCCGAGGGCGCCTGATGCCTCACACAGTCCCAGAGCGGGCTCCGCTTTTCCATATTCAAGTCAGCGGCTGCTATGGCAACCGGGCCTAAACCTGCCAGCTGACCTGCGAGGCAGACTGGCTTCTGAAGCAGTATGTCTCCGTTCAGGAGAATCTCATTAATTCTAAAATAGAAATCATTTATGCATACAGCGTGCATACCCCCCTCCTTTTCTAAAAGGAGCAAAGATTTTTCTTTCTGTTTTTTTCCTATTTTTTGGGAGAATTACATATATATGTCTCCTAGTAGCAAAAATGATATCTAGCAGCTATATTCTAGTATGAGCAATGTATCTGTATGCCTCGGCCAAATAAATTGTAATATTGCGTGTAAAAGTGAGGCTAACATACAGCATTCTGAAATATGCTGTGTGCAATAAGGGCGCCAGTGACCTTTACCCTCATCCTAGGGCTTTTCAGTCAAAAAAGAAAAATCTTGCAGAAGTACTCCAATGACTATAATTTGTATTCACTTATTTCGGCTTATGTGCCTCATAGCCACCTCTAATCAATGGAGTGCTGCAACACCTTTGTTTGATATGTATATTGTATATACTTTGTGCACAATCGTCTCATGCTATCAGCCTCAGACTTGCATCTGTATTCTTTGTTACTTCTTTCCATTTCTGTCATCATTTTAAAGTTATAGTTCTTATCAGCTTTCAGATTTTAAAACTTAAATTTTTGGGTAGATATATATATATATATATATATATATATATACACACATATATATATATATATATATATATATATATACAATGCAGCAAGACTAAGAATCGTTTTCACTAGTGATAGCCATCTTGATAGCCGTGCTTGCCATTGTAAGACACGGATGGTTGAAGAAACAGAGCAAGCCATCTATGCCGAGGAGTGTAAATGATTCTTCACCGCTCTCTTGTGACACAGTGCCATACATAAGCCAGTTATAGCTAGTTAATTGCCTGAATCCTTTTGGATAAAATATCAATCTGTAATATCCTCTGACAAAACTGGGCCAAGAGGCAGGACGAACAACCGACAGCTGACTGATGCAACAAGGCTTGAAGAATTGAGAAATTAAATAAACACACACCCACTACTATATATATATATACACATATATACACACACACTGTATATATATATACACACATATACATACACAGGGGTGTAACTACCACGGCCACAGCTGCGACGGGGCCCGGAGTGCTTAGGGGCTCGCTTGCGAGATTGCACTTTGAAGGTGAGCTGTGTAGAGGGCGTGTCAGGGGAGTAGCAGTCTCTGGGAGCTGCAGCCGCTCATTGGCTGTGCAGCTCCGTGCTTTGATTGGCTGCTAGGCTGCAATTGGCCTGACGCTGATTGGTTCATTAGGGCAGCGAAGGCGTGCATTCAAGAGCGCGCTCAGTCCCTGAGGCAGGCTAGAAGGTGGAAGGCGCGCATTCAGGAGCGTGCGATGGCTGTTCTGTAAGCACAGGACCTGTCATGAGGTCACAGGAGGGGAGGAGTCAGGGGTCACATGATCAGGGGCCTCAGTGTATGCAGGACTCTGCTGTTCAGGTTGTTATGGTGCTGGATGAGGGTAAGTTTCTGTGTGGGGTCAGGAGGGATTTACAGGGTGGATGTAGCAGAGCGTGTGTGTACAAGGTGTACAAAGCAAAGCTGTGTGTGTGTACGAGGTGTACGGAGCAGAGCCGTGTGTATACGAGGTGTACGGAGCAGAGCCGTGTGTGTACAAGGTGTACGGAGCAGAGCCGTGTGTGTATGAGGTGAACAGAGCAGAGCCGTCTGTGTACGAGATATACAGAGCGGAGCCATGTGGGTACAAGGTGTACAGAGCGTAGCCTTGTGTCTACCAGGTATACAGAGCGGAGCCATGTGTACGAGGTGATGTGTGCGGAGCCGTGTGTATGAAGCGGAACCGCGTGTGTACGAGGTGTACGGAGCGGAGCCGTGTGTGTGCAAAGTGTACGGAGTGCAGCTGTGTGTGTATGAGGTGTACGGAGCGGAGCGTGTGTGTACGAGGTGTACGGAGCGGAGCGATGTGTGTACAAGGTGTACAGATCGGAGCCGTGTGTGTACGAGGTGTATGGAGCGGAGCCGTGTGTGTACGAGGTGTGCAGAGCGGAGCCATGTGTGTACAAAGCGGAGACGCGTGTGTACGAGGTGTACGGAGAGGAGCCATGTGTGTACGACATGTACGGAGTGGAGCCACATGTGTATGAGGTGTGCGGAGAAGAGCCGCGTGTGTACGAAGTGTGCAGAGCGGAGCCATTTGTGTACGAAGCGGAGCAGCGTGTGTACATTTCTTCTGTGTTGTTGCTATCTGTGTGTCAAGAGTGGGAGAAGAGGGTTGCATTGAAAATTTAACACAATGGGCAGCACTTTGAACACATTTTATAAGTGGTAATAAACTTGTAAATAACTCATGAAAGAATAAAGTTATGTTAAAACCAAGCATACCATTGTTTTTCTTGTGAAATCCTCAATAAGTTTGATGTGTCACATGACCCTCT
Source organism: Dendrobates tinctorius (assembly GCF_039654945.1). Lineage (NCBI taxonomy): Eukaryota > Metazoa > Chordata > Amphibia > Anura > Dendrobatidae > Dendrobates > Dendrobates tinctorius. The sequence goes on along the minus strand of NW_027361679.1, from coordinate 110,387,808 downwards.
TCCCATTGAAAAAAATAAAGTTGGATCCAAAATGGCCGACTTAAAAATGGCTACCATGGTCACCACCTATCTTGAAAAGTTTCCCCCCTCCTATATACTAATGTGCCACAAACAGGAAGTTGATATCACCAACCATTCCCATTTTATTTAGGGGAGGGCAGTAACATCACAATGGGGGCAGTTTTGTGGCGCTGGGGGTGGCGGCCCACCCACTTCCGTGCAGTCACATCCGGCAGGAAAGACGGTGTTTTGCGGCCTGTGCTGGAGATGGTACGCGGCGCCACCAGGGGGTGGCCGCACCCAATCTCCAGCACAGGCCTCAAGTCGCGGTCTTTCCTGCTGTCTGTGACTGCACGGAGGTGGGTGAACAGGCAGCAGTGGGATCCGGCGCGTGTAGTCAGACGGTGGGTCCTGGCGGGGGTCCGGCGGCGGCATTCCTCTCATTACACTCTCTCATTACACCCTATCATTATACTCCCTTCATTTCACCCCTCTAGTTATACCCCCTTTTTACACCCCTTTCACAGCCTCATGATCGCAGCAGCAGCCTGGGTCTGAGTGGCAACTGGGATCCGAGCGGCGGCTGGGATGCAAGCAGAGGCCGGGATCCCAGCGGTGGTCGGGATCACAGCAGCGTTCGGGATCGAAGCAGCAGCCTGGATCCGAGCGGCGGTTGGGATCGCAGCGGTGGTCTGGATCTGAGCAGCAGCTGGGATCCCAGCGGTGGTCGGGATCGCAGCGGCGGCCTGAATCTGAGCGGTAGCTGAGATCCCAGTGACGGTTGGGATCGCAGAAGCGGCCTGGATCGAGATTGCAGCAGCGTTCGGGATCGCAGCTGCGCCCTGGATCCGAGCGGCATCACTTGGATGTTCCAAAATGGCGGTTGGCGTACTTACTTGATTTTGTAAGTTTGCCCACAGACAAAGACATGAACAGTCTATAATTTTAAGGGTAGGTTAATTTAACATTGAGAGATAGAATATAAAAAATAAAATCCAGAAAATCACATTGTATAAATTTTATAAATTTATTTGCATTCTGCAGTGAGAAATAAGTATTTGATCCCTCGGGCAAACGAGACCTAATACTTGGTGGCAAAACCCTTGTTGGCAAGCACAGCAGTCAGATGTTTTTTGTAGTTGATGATGAGTTTTAAACACACATATATACCCACTGCAAATATTACACTACAGCTATTTCAATGCTGAATAGTGTATACATAAAGTATTCAGACCCCTTTAAATTTTTCACTCTTTGCTTCATTGCAGCCATTTGGTAAATTTAAAAAAGGTCATTGTTTTCTCATTAATGTACACTCTGCACCCCATCTTGACAGAAAAAAAACCCAGAAATGTAGAATTTTTTGCTAATTTATTAAAGAAAATCCGAAATATCACATGGTCATAAGTATTCAGACGCGTTGCTCAGACACTCATATTTAAGTCACATGCTGTCCATTTCCTTGCGATCCTCCTTGAAATGGTTCTACTCCTTCATTGGAGTCCAGCTGTGTTTAATTAAACTGATAGGACTTGATTTGGAAATGTACACACCTGTATACATAACACAGGCGAATGTCAAACCAAATGAGAATAATGAGGTCAAAGGAACTGGCCAAGGAGCTCGGAGACAGAACTGTGAAGAACTTTGGGACCACCAGAAGTCTTCCTAGACCTGGCCATCCAGTCAAACTGAGCAATCGTGGAAGAAGAGCTTTGGTGAGAGAGTCAAAGAACCCAATGATTACTGTGGCTGAGCTCCAGAGATGCAGTAGGGAGATGGGAGAAAGTTCCACAAAGTCAACTATCACTGCTGCAGCCCTCCACCAGTTGGGCCTTTTTGGCAGTGGGGCCTGACGGAGCCTCTCCTCAGTCCAAGACATATGAAAGCCCGCATAGAGTTTGCTAAAAAACACATGAAGGACTCCCAGACTATGAGAAATAAGATTCTCTGGTCTGATGAGATGAAGATAGACCTTTTTGGTGATAATTCTAAGCAGTATGTGTGGAGGCACTACTCATCACCATCCCAATACAATCCCAACAGTGTAACATGGTGGTGGTGGCAGCATCATGCTATGGGGGAGTTTTTCAGCTGCAGGGACAGGACGACTGGTTGCAATTGAAGGAAACATGAATGCGGCCAAGTTCAGAGATATCCTGGATGAAAGCCTCTTCCAGAGTGCTCTGGACCTAAGACTTGGTCGAAGGTTTACCTTCCAACCAGACAATCACCCTAAGCACGCAGCTAAAATAGCAAAGGAGTGGCTTCAGAACAACTCTGTGACCATTCTTGACTGGCCCATCCAGAGCCCTGACCTAAACCTAATTGAGCATCTCTGGAGAGACCTGAAAATGGCTGTCCAGTGCCCACCAATGTTCACCATCCAACCTGAGGGAGCTGGAGAGGATCTGCAAGGAAGAATGGCAGAGGATTCCCAAATCCAGGTGTGAAAAACTTGTTGCATCATTCCCAAAAAGACTCATGGCTGTACTAGCTCAAAAGGGTGCTTCTACTCAGTACTGAGCAAAGGGTCTGAATACTTATGACCATGTGATATTTCAGGATTTCTTTTTTAATAAATTTGCAAAAATGTCTCGTTTCTGGGTTTTTTCAGTCAAGATGGGGTGCAGAGTGTACATTAATGAGAAAAAAAGGAATTATTTACCAAATGGCTGCAATGAAACAAAGAGTGAAAAATGTAAAGGGGTCTGAATACTTTCCGTACCCACTGTACACACATATACGTCTAGCTAATTGCTACACTGTAGGCAAGCAATGTAATTCTAATACTACTTTTCCTACATAATATATGGCAGGTCTGGGGTCACACTGCGTTATGGCAGTCCGTTAAACGGACTGCATCACACCACGGTGTAACGCAGTCCGTTAACGCTGCCATAGACCCCCATTACGTGGTGCATCGCGACGCACGCCGTAAAGCGGCATGCGTTCGCGACGTGCCGTCATTCACCGACGGAGCTTCGGATGCGAGCTGCAGCGTCTGAGGCTCAGTCAACGCTAGCGCTGATGAAGCATCAGCGCTAGCGGTATAGCATAATGCATATCGCGTTATGATATAGCGTTAACGCAGCCCGTCAACACTATGCGTTGAACGGGCTGTGTTAACGCTATGTGAACCTAGCCTTAGAATTTGAACTTTGGAATAGTCCATCTCAGTTTATCTTACCTTGACATTTACAAATTGTATTACAAAAAAATGAATACATTGCATAATGGAAAAACTTTTTGAAAGATTGTTATCCATATATATATACAGAGTGCACTCATTTAAATACACATGGTCTGGTAGGCTTTACATACAGAGCCAGTTATAAATTATCATACACAAAGAGGTTTAAAGAAATACTTAAAAGGGTATTCCTTTCTTTTACATTTAGGGCATATCCGAAAAATATGCCGGAAATGTATAGTAGATGCGGGTCTCATTCGCATTCATTTGGACAGGAATTCCAAGCATGTCTCAATCACCAGTGTGCAGTGCGGCTCCATTCTCAAGATTGATGTGGATCTCACTGGTGGGACCCGTATTTGTATTTTCTATAGATTTATGTCATAGCTTGTGGAAACGCCACAAATGTATGAGAGTGGGAAAGTTGGGACACGTTAGTGGGATCTTTTAAGCCTTTTTGCACATGGCACTGAAAGGAAACACTCATTAGGAATAGGTTTTAACTCGGAATACTATATTATATTAAGTTCCTTTATCTTACAATGGTGTTGTTTGGATGATGGTAAGAACAAGGAATGTATGTAAAACATTTCCTATTTAACTAATTATCTAATTATCTGGGTTAGGAAAAATTTAAAGTTGCATTCTAAAATAAGTCACACTTTTTATGGTCTATAAAAGAACATTCCTGAAATCACATTTATTATTCAAAATGGACAGTGAAAAGAGAGGACTATCCTTATGTCCAAATCTCTGTCCATGGTACTGAAAGGCAAAAGGGGTCACAAAGGCCAATAAGAGTCATTCAACCCTGGTCAGATGCACCCTGCCACATGCAGATGGATCAAGGCCACAAAAACAGCAGATGAATAGTATGCAGATGAACACAATAATAAAAATAGAAAATAGAACACATACATACTCCTAAGCATTGAAATTGCAACAACAAGAAGGAAAAGTCGTGGAATTATGAAAATCACCAGAAAAAATAGAAACAACATTTTTGAAGCATCTTATTTTATTCAGCATTCAGAAAAACACTTACTCATATCTCTTGGATGCTATCAATGAGGTTACTCATAGTTGTCTGGTTCTTCCACACTGAATACACTAGAGAATGCAAATCATCAAAATCTGACAATGTATTGAAACCCCCCTTGTCTTTTTACCTATTTTGCTACAATACAACCTGTGTTTAAATATTTTTGTAATCCAATTTGTGTGTGATGCATCAGCACTAAATAGTCTAAGTTGGTGAAGTGAAGTGAGAAAAAATATAGGCGTAAATTAAATTTATGGGATCAAAGAACTAAAAATTGGAATGTGCATATGTACTCACCCCTAATGCAATGAAGCACCTAAAAGTTTCTGGGCAAGCAATTACCTTCGTAAGTCACATGCTTAGTGAAAAGAAGCCCAACTGTGTGCAATCTAAGTGTCACATGGTCTTCCAGTATATACACACCTTTTCTGAAAGGCCACAGAGACTGCAACACCATTATGCAAGAGGCACAGCTAACCAAACACCATGAAGACCAAGGAGATCTCCAAACAAGCCAGGGACAAAGTTGTTAAGAAGTACAAGACACTTTGCAGTATTTTTTGTTAATTATTCTAATTTACTGAGATAATGACTTTTGGCTTTTCATTGGCTGTAAGCCATAATCATCAATATTAACAGAAATAAACACTTGAAATAGATCAATCTGTTGGTAATGACTGTATATCATACAGTTGTGGCCAAAAATATTGACACCCCTGCAATTCTGTCAGATAATACTCAGTTTCTTTCTGAAAATGATTGCAAACACAAATTCTTTGGTATTATTATCTTCATTTCATTTGTCTTAAATGAAAAAACACAAAAGAGAATGAAGCAAAAAGCAAAACATTGATCATTTCACACAAAGCTCCAAAAATGGGCCAGTCAAAAGTATTGGCACCCTCAGCCTAATACTTGGTTGCACAACCTTTAGCCAAAATAACTGCGACCAACCGCTTCCGGTAACCATCAATGAGTTTCTTACAATGCTCTGCTGGAATTTTAGACCATTCTTCTTTGGCAAACTGCTCCAGGTCCCTGATATTTGAAGGGTGCCTTCTCCAAACTGCCATTTTTAGATCTCTCCACAGGTGTTCTATGGGATTCAGGTCTAGACTCATTGCTGGCCACCTTAGAAGTCTCCAGTGCTTTCTCTCAAACCATTTTCTAGTGCTTTTTGAAGTGTGTTTTGGGTCATTGTCCTGCTGGAAGACCCATGACGTCTGAGGGAGACCCATCTTTCTCACACTGGGCCCTACATTATGTTGCAAAATTTCTGACTTCATAATGCCATGCACACGGTTAAGCAGTCCAGTGCCAGAGGCAGCAAAGCAACCCTAAAACATCAGGGAACCTCCGCCATGTTTGACTGTAGGGACCGTGTTCTTTTCTTTGAATGCCTCTTTTTCTCTCCTGTAAACTCTATGTTGATGCCTTTGCCCAAAAAGCTCTACTTTTGTCTCATCTGACCAGAGAACATTCTTCCAAAACGTTTTTAGCTTTTACAGGTAAGTTTTGGCAAACTCCAGCCTGGCTTTTTTATGTCTCGGGGTAAGAAGTGGGGTCTTCCTGGGTCTCCTACCATATAGTCCCTTTTCATTCAGACGCCGATGGATAGTATGGGTTGACACTGTTGCACCCTCGGACTGCAGGGCAGCTTGAACTTGTTTGGATGTTAGTCGAGGTTCTTTATCCAACATCCGCACAATCTTGCGTTGAAATCTCTTGTCAATTTTTCTTTTCCGTCCACATCTAGGGAGGATAGCCACAGTGCCATGGGCTGTAAACTTCTTGATGACACTGCGAACGGTAGACACAGGAACATTCAGGTCTTTGGAGATGGACTTGTAGCATTGAGATTGCTCATGCTTCCTCACAATTTGGTTTCTCAAGTCCTCAGACAGTTCTTTGGTCTTCTTTCTTTTCTCCATGCTCAATGTGGTACACACAAGGATACAGGACAGAGGTTGAGTCAACTTTAATCCATGTCAACTGGCTGCAAGTGTGATTTAGTTATTGCCAACACCTGTTAGGTGCCACAGGTAAGTTACAGGTGCTGTTAATTACACAAATTAGAGAAGCATCACATGATTTTTCGAACAGTGCCAATACTTTTGTCCACCCTCTTTTTTATGTTTGGTGTGGAATTATATTCAATTTGGCTTTAGGACAATTCTTTTTGTGTTTTTTCATTTATGACAAATTAAATGAAGATAATAATACCAAAGAATTTGTGTTTGCAATCATTTTCAGGAAGAAACTGAGTATTATCTGACAGAATTGCAGGGGTGTCAATACTTTTGGCCACAACTGTATATGCGTTTTACTTTTTGTATTGAAGAACTGAAATAAATTGATGATATTCTAATTTTGTGAGAAGTACTTGTATATCAAGTAACAGGAAACAGGGAAGCAGTTAAACAGCTGGGAAGAACAATACCTTACTGCCTACTAGAGGAAGCCAGAATTGACTGAACACTCTACATATATGAATAACACAATGCATTTTATTGTAAGATTTCTAGAAAAGTTTTGTAGGCTCATGAAAATGGACACGGTTGAGGAAATATACAATCATACTATTAATTACAAAACAGTGCAAAATTATATTCATCTGCTTCTTATTTTATATTATTCCTATTTGTTATTACGACAGCAGAAAATTACAGTCATTAACCCTTTCTCGACATATGGCGTAAATATAATGCTCTACAGGAGCTGCATTACCCCCAAAAAAATCTATATACGGAGCTGCAATCGCGCAGACTCATGCTGAGCACTGCCGCAATCGGGTGCAGGTGTCAGATCTATGTGAGAGCTGACACTCTCCAGCAGCGCTGACAATCTGTGACATCGAGGAGTATTGCAGAGGGAGTGAGCTCCTTCTCTGCTTCCTTCGGCACAACGAAAAGTAATCGCGTTGTGCTGACGATCTCCCTTCCGGGTCCTGCAGGGAAGGTGGCCTGTGAGCTCCTGCAGAAGAATTGCAGTTTAAAAAAGAATAAGTAAAGATTATTAAAATGTGAAAATATAATAAAAAAACCCAAATAAAGAACAAAAAAAAAATATATATATTATTCCAATAAATATATATATTTTTTTACATAAAAGTACACATGCCGTGTCAGGAATGACCCGACCTATAAAACTGTCCCACTAGTTAACCCCTTCAGTAAGCACCGTAAAAAAAGAAATAAACTATGCTTTATCATCATATCGCCGAACAGTGCAATAAAACTAACTCAAAAAGACGAATGTAAATAAAAATAGTACTGCTGAACATGTCATCTTGTCCTGCAAAAAAGCTGCCATAAAGCTTCATCAGAGGAAAAAGGAAAAAGCTGTAGCTCTCAAAAAAAAACGATGCAAAAATAATTATTTTTTCTATAAGATAGTTTTTATTGTGTAAAAACGCCAAAGCTTTATCAATTTTACCACGCGTGGAACTGTATAGAGATAAAAAAACAATTCCTGAATTGCTGGCTTGTGTTCATTCTACCTTTCAAAAATCGTAGCAGAATGCAACCAAAAAATGCCCAAAAATGGTACCAAAATATGGAAAAATTATAGTGGTGTAAATATGGCGATTTAAAAACTAGTTTTTGCAATAAAAAGCGTCTTTTGGTGTGTGACAGCAGCCAAACAAAAACCGATATAAATCTGGTATCGCTGTAATCGCACCGACCCAAAGAATAAAGTTGTCTAATCACTTATACCGCACAAAGAACGGCATAAAATATAAATAAAACCAATTCTTCACATGCTGTTCATTTGATCATTCTACCTCCCTAAGATCGCAGTAAGGCTTGGCTCACATTTATCCTGCGCTCTGCACTGAGCACTTACACCGTGGTTTCCGTGTAAATCTCTGAAATATGTGTTTTAGACGGAACCCCCAGTGGAAGATTCAAAAATAATGAGGCAGATGGAGGCACTGTGGACACCGTCTGACCTGTGGTCCAGCGGTGCTCATCTTTTTAGGCGAGCATAAAAGCGTGGTCTGCCACAGTTTTGTGCACTTTTGAAAAGAAGGACACCGCTGAGAAAGAGCCCAGAGTAACTCTGCTGCCTCAATACAGTTTCATCTACAACGTCACTCGGAGATTTACATGGAAACCCTAACGTAAGTGCTCAGTGTAGAGTGCTGGATAAATGTGATCCTAAATGTTATGCAAAATGTTCCCAATAAAAGCTTCAAATCAATCCACAAAAAAAGCAAGTCCCCACTTAAGTCCATCATCTGTCAATGGAAATATAGGGGGCTTCCACATTACTGTTAGTACAAAGGCTCTGAAAAAGCGAAATGGCTCTTCACCACCCAAAAGAAATTCAGCAAATTCTGCTCTCCAAAATTCAAATACTCCCCCTCCCTTCTGAGCCCCAGTGTGTCTAAACCACATTTAGCAACCACATCTTTGGCATTTCTGTAGTGATGAAAGCCCGCCCAATTTAAGGGTGCGTGTCTCCAAAAGCAAGAGCCAGGCATAATGTACTGGTCACTTCAACGAACTGGTCACTTCAACATACTTGTCACTACAATCGCAGTTTAGCAATTTTCACTCAGCAACATCCACTACTGCTTGTTTCTGGAAAACATCCATGGAGTCAAAATCGTCACTACACCTGTAGATAAATTCCCAAAAGTGGTACAATTTCCAAACTGGGGTCATATGAGGGGGATTCTGCTTTTCTTAGCACTTTGGCTCTGCATAGAGTCCACAAACTATACAAGGAAAATCTGTGCTCCAGGAAGCAAATAGCGCTTCACCCTGCCTGAGTCTTGTCGTGTGGCTAAGCAGTACTGCTCAGCCATATATAGGGTATATTTACATTCAACAGAAATCGTGGGACAAATTTTGATGACATTTTTACCCATTTCCCAGTATGAAAATGTAAAATCTGGGGCTAACACACAATCTTGGTGGTAAAAATGTTAATTATTTTTTAGTTCATCACTGCCCAAAATTCTGTGACATACCTGTGGTATCAATATAATCACTGCACCCCTAGATGAATTCAATGAAAGGTGTAGTTTGTAAAATGGGGTCACTTATGGAAGGGTTCTGCTGCTTTGGCACCTCAGGGGCAATTCCATTGTGATATTGCACCCTCAAACCAGTTACTGCATGTGAACTGTAAGATGGTGGTCCTTCCCTTCTGAGCTTTGCAATGTGCCTCAAAAGTAGTTTTCAACCACATATGGGGTATCAGTGTACTCAGGAAAAAATGGACCACAAAATTCATTGTACAATTTCTCCTATTAACCTTGAAAAAATTCAAAATTTGGAACTAAAAAACATTTTTGTGGGAAAAATGTGATTTTTTAAATTTTCACGGCTCAATGTTATAAACTTCTGTGAAGCACCTGGGCTTTCAAGCTGCTCACCACACATCTAGAAAAGTTCCCTGGGGGTATAGTTTCCAAAATGGTATCACTTATGGGGGGGTTTCCACTCTTTAGGCACATCAAGGGCTCTCTAAACGAAACATGGCGTCGACTAATTATTCCAGCAAATTTTGCATTCAAAGAGTCAAATGGCGCTCCTTCCCTTTCAAGCCCTGTCGTGCACCCAAACAGTTGTTTTCCTCCACATATTGGGTATCAGTGGACTCAGGATTAATTGCACAACAAATTGTATGGAGCAATTTTTCCTGTTACCCTTGTGAAAGTAAAAAAAAAAATTGGGTCTAAAGGAAACTTTTTTTGAAAAAAAGAAAGTTAAATGTTTATTTTTTCCTTCCATATTCCACTAATTCCTGTGAAGCACCTGAGGGGTCAATAAACTTCTAGAATGTGGTTTTAAGCACCTTGAGGGGTGTAGTTTTTAGAATGATGTCAGTTTTTGGTATTTTCTGTCATATAGGCCCCTCAAAGTCACTTCAAATGTGATGTGGTCCGTAAAAAAAATGGTTTTGTAATTTTGCTAAACTTTGCTAAATTTTGCTAACAAAAAAATTTAGGTTTCAAAAAATGTGCTGATGTAAAGTAGACATGTGGGAAATGTTACTTATTAATAACTAATTAAAATTTGCGCTTAATAATGAACCTCTTTAGCTTGTAGTGACCTAAAAAATACACACAAATGAATTGGATTGCTCCAAGTTAGAGAGGAAACCGTGTTTTTTCCGAAACTAGTCTCAGAGGAATTGGTCCACTGTGCTCCCTGTAATCTATCACGTGACCGGTGACATCACGAAGGTCCTGTTGGCTCATCTCATGCCACAGCTTAACATCGTGCACACTGCACACCGGCGCGCTGCTGGAAGAGGGGAGCGTGGAGTGTCTGTCACCAGCCGGGACACCACTCCTGAAGAGCCGTGGTATTAACCCACATTTATCTGGCAAATATAATTCAATCTGACTTCACATCAAGACACACAGCGCTCTTTACTGGTCCTCTGGAGTCCAGACATTTTCTCAGATTACACCTTAAGATAATAACTACCTAACTTGGAGCAATCCAAATCATTTGTGTGTATTTTTTAGGTCACTACAAGCTAAAGGGGTTCATTATTAAGTGCAAATTTTAATTATTTATTTATATTTTATTGATCACATTGGTGGTGTGTGTTCCTAATTTGCAGCAAGTGTTCCTCTCTCTTTTCTACAGTTACTTGCGCCACCTACAGTCTATACTAAATGTTACTTATCATCTACTTTGTGTGACATCTCTCTGATTTAAGGGCATAGAAATTAAAAGTTTGAAAATTGCAACATTTTCAAAATCTTCACCAAATTTCCGATTTCTTCATAAATAAACGCAAGTCATATCAAAGAAATTTTACCACTATTATGAAGTACAATATGTCCCGAAAAACACGTCTCAGAATCAGTGGGATCCATTGAAGCATTCCAGAGTTATTACTTCATATAATGACAGTGGTCAGAATTTAAAAAAATTGTCCTGGTCAGGAAGGTGAAAACAGGCTTCAAGGTGAAAGTGTTAACCTTGCATAGTGATCGCCACTGATCAATGTCCAGAAATGGACAATTTAGCTAGTAAGTTGACATGAACATTTGATTCAACCCTTCCCTATTCCTGAATGAATTGTTCAGTGATCCTAATTTTAGAAAAAAATATTTTAAATGACCTTTTCTTTGATCCTAACTTATTATCCAGAAAGGAGAGCAGCTACTTTACAAAGCTCGAGGAACCCAACAAGTCCGTGGAGTACATGGCAGGAGGTGCAGGAGAACTGTACATTTGCTGCTGAGTGTCCACACATTATAGTTGATCATTGGGGATTTTTTTGTTTTGTTAAAAAAAAAATCACTTTAATCACTGTGGCAGTACTAGATGATCTGTTTTGTTAATTTTGTAGAATTATTTTTTAAATCCCATAGGATAAAAACCGACATTAAAACAACATAGGCCAAAAATAGAATAGCAATACCCCAAAACGTGCCTCTTTGCCCCTTTTCTCTTCACACTGTACACTGCGGATTTTAAGTGCAACTCATCTAGCTGCTACTTGCAGAAGTATTCTGATGACTCTGCAATAGTAGGCCTCATCACAGGAGGAGATGAAAGAGAGTACAGAGATACTAACCAAGCTTTTGTGGAGTGGTGTCAGAGGAACCACCTTAGGATTAATTTCGGGAAGACCAAGGAATCGGTGGTGGACTTTCGCAAGGGAAAAAATCCACCAGTAGTGGTGAACATTCAGGGAAATGACATTGAGATAGTCGACACCTATAAGTACCTTGGTGTGATCCTCAATAATAAGCTTGACTGGGCCCATCACTTGGATGCAGTGTACAGGAAGGGCCACAGTAGGCTTTATCTGCTCAGAAGGCTGAGAGCCTTCAGAGTTAGGGGGGCACTCCTTGCATCCTTCTTCAACTCTGTTGTGGCATCAGTCATCTTCTTTCGTGTGGCGTGCTGGGGTAGTGGCATATCAACCAGGGACAGGAATAGGCTGGACAAACTGATTAGAAGGGCCAGCTCTGTCCTGGGATGCCCCCTTGATCCAGATCAGGAAGTAGGCAACAGGAGGATACTGGCCAAGGTGAGCTACATGGCGCAGAATGATTCCCATCCCATGCATGAGACCGTGACAAAGATGTGCAGTACTGTCAGTGACCGGCTACTTCATCCTAAATGTGAGAGGGAGCGCTATTGAAAGTCCTTCCTTCCTGCTGCAGTTAGGGTGTATAACCAGCACTGTCCAAAACGGAGAACGACCCAAACAGTGAACTGATAGATCCAAAGTTGTGATAGTCCGGTTATATCTTTTTTTTTTTTGTATATGTACCTACCTACTGTCAATGTAATGCCTTTATGCATCTGTATCTGTACTTGTTCCTGCCTTGCTGCTGTAATGCTCTGGATTTCCCCATGGTGGGACGATTAAAGGATTATCTTATCTTATCTTTGCATGTTACCATTGTCAGACACCTTAGAACGAACATATTATTAGCAACACAGCAACATCATATTCACACAGTTAAGGACTGAGACTATCCGATTCCTATTAACAGAGGAGAAAGCTTGCAATCATGAACATTCAACGTTGATGTGGTCTGTGGTCATAAGACAATTGAGAGGAGCTAAAAAAAGGCAAAAAAAAAAAGTCAAAAATACTCTAAAATTGGACCGTCAGAATGAGCTCACTGACAGATTCCCAGTGAACCCATTAAGCAATAAACATTGTAAAACAAAGGATATAGAAGGCCAATGATTCAAAAATTTAATGAAACCAAATTTCAAAAAAATATTTTTTTTGCTTAAAGTAAAAAATAATCATCGGTACATGATTTGGAAATAAATGCATTCTAGAACTACTACTTGTTTAAGAAATACTTAGATGGTTGACATTTAAGCACACGGAATGGTTGTAAGAAGCACATATTGTTATCATATCGGTTTGGTAATACATTTTCCCCTCCCATCTTGTTTCTTCATGAGCTGTCAATACTAAATAGGTTTCCAGAGGAACGCAGTCGAGAGCGGTGGCTCCCTGCCGAGGGTAATGTTGGGCTAGCGGGGCAATGCAGCAAGAGAGAGACACGTCTTGTATCCCAGGCAACGATCCGGTAAGCACACTGCAGCAGCATGGTACCGACAAAATGACATTTGTCACTTGTGAAGTTGTGAAATGCCTAATGAAACATAAGGGCTTCCGACTGCAGCAGCATGCTGGTAATAACAGCCTGATTGGAAGGTTTCCTTCTGGAGGTTGCCTACATGTGGACGGAGGAAGTGGCAGATCTGCAGGAAAGTAGATATCTGGAGTGTGGGCAGGAAGAAATACACACCAACATGGGACTGTTACATAGGTACATAGGTTGTAAAAAGACCTAGGTCCATCAGGTTCAACCTTTCTCCACCAATGGTTCATTTGTCACTAATTTAACTTTAACTCACAACGTTATGTGTATAGAGGAAATCATCCAGCCCTTTTTTAAAAGTCGTCTACCATTACTACCTCTTGTGGCAGGGCATGCCACAGTCTGACTGCTCTAACTGTAAAGAACCCTTTCCTATTTAGCTGCCGGAATCGCCTTTCTTCCACCTGTAATCGGGGCTCCCTAGTCCTTAGTATGGTCTTTGGAAGGAATAAGTCGTGTACCAGTCCTTTGTACTGACCACACATATATTTATACATGTAAATTTCATCTCCTCTGAGGTGTCTTTTTTCTAAGCTAAACAAGCTCAAATTTTCCAACCTTTCATCAAATGAGAGGCCTTCCATCCCTTGTAATAATCTAGTTGCTTCTGAACTAATGAATATCCTTTTGAAATTGTGGAACCCATATTCTAGATGTGGCCTCACCAGTGATTTATAAAGTGGTAACAATACGTTGGGATCACAGGATTTTATCTCTCTTTTTATTAATCCTGAAATCTTGTTTGCTTTTGTGGTTGCTGCTTGACATTGAGTAATGCTGCTCAACTTACTTGCAACTAGAGATGAGCGAATTTGTTTGGATTTTGTCCCTAAATCTGATTTTGACATATTCGTGCCATATTCGAACACTATTTGTGCCAAATGTATGTTTTATGATCGGTTCTAACCATATTCAGTAATTTCTATTCCCATTGACTCTAATGACGTTCGGCTGTGTTTGTCGAATATTGCAGAAGCAATATTCTATTCCGATCGTATTCGGAACCGAATCCAAACAAATTCGCTCATCTCTACTTGTAACCAGAATACCCAAGTACTTCTCCTGTTCTGTAGTCCCTAGTATACTCCCATTTAATGTATATGCAGCAATAGGATTACTCCGTCCTAGGTGCATTACTCTACATTTATCTACATTAAATCTCATTTGCCAAGTGTTTGTTCATTCAGTCATCTTATTCAGATCGTTTTGCAATATTGTAATGTCAAGGTCAGATTTTAATATCCTACATAGTTTGCTATCATCAGCAAAGAGGTAGTAATGGCAGACACTATAACAGCTTTTATAAAAGAGCTGGATGATTTCCTCGATACACATAACATTGTGGGTCATAGTTAAAGGGAATCTGTCACCCTTTATATCCTCGATTAGCTGCCGGCATAGACATCGGGGGCTTATCTACAGCATTACAGAATGCTGTAGATAAGCCCCTGATGTCTATGCCAGCAGCTGCAAAGCCAAAAAAAGGGTGACAGATTCCCTTTAGGCTATGTGCCCACGTAGCGTTTTAAAACACTCACTAAAAACTGGACTCCTTCCCAGAAATCGCGCGGTTTTTTCCGCGCGATTTCACCGCGATTATGATTGCGATTTTGCCGCGATTTTCGTGTGCGATATTCAAGCACTTTCCAAGCGATTTGAAGCATCGCTTGGAAAGTGATTGACAGGTTGGTCACACTCGTCAAACATAGTGTTTGACAAGTGTGACCAGGTTTTTACTATTGAGGCCGCTTATGCGGCATCAATAGTAAAAGATAGGATGTTAAAATGCTAAAAAAAAATAAAAAATCGGGGTATATTTACCTTCCGGCGTCCCGCGCTGCATTCCCGGGCCTCAGCGTTCCCAGTAATGCCTTGCGAGACCTGTGATGACGTAGTCTCGCGTTGCTATAGCGATCTCGCGAGACCGCTAGAGTCACGCGAGACTACGTCATTACAGGGCCTTGCCGCAAGGCATTACTGGGAACGCTTAGGCCGGGAATGCAGCGCAGGACGCCGGAAGGTAAATATACCCCGATTTTTTATTTTTTATTCTTTTTTTTACAGGGGTATGGTACCCAGGGCCTGGAGGACAGTCTCCTCTCCTCCATGCCGTGGGTACCAACCGCACAAGAGACGCTTAACTTCCCGCATGGTGGGCATAGCCACATGCGAGAAGCAAGCGATTCTCATGCATTCCTATGGGTGCGGAATCGCGGCAATTCTTTGCGATTCCGCACAAAAGAATGAGCATGCTGCGATTTTTTCCGCAATGCGATTCCGCCGCGGAAAAAAGCGCAGCATTAGCACAGTATGTGCGGAATGCCATAGGAATGCATGGGGGGCGTTCTGTACACGATTTTTAAGCGTTTTCGCAGCGTTTTCGCGCTGAAAATCGCGGCAAAAACGCTTAAAAATCGCTACGTGGGCACATAGCCTTAAGGATAGTTAGTGTACGAGAGAGAGAGAGAGAGAGAGATAAATAGAGAGAGAGACAATTTTCAGGCTCAAAAGTTTGGGTCCTCATTGTTTCTGGTACCAGAACCTGAACTTCCATGGCCCCGCTCATCACTAGTAGTAAGGGTATGTTCACACAATGTCTTTTAAACTGAGGTGAACTTTCCAAGATTTTCACGCAGAAGACGTTTTAAGAAACGCATTTCTTTTTCTGAAGTGTTATTAGTGTGCTATATTTAGTCATTTCGCATTTTTTTGGAAGGGTTTTCCCATTGACTTGTATTGCAAATTACAGCCCACGTTACAAGTGGACAGTGCCAAAGAAATAGAAATGTCCTTTCTTTTAACCTCTTGGTGTATTTAGAAACCTGAGGTGGTTAAGAATCGTCTGTTTTTGGCCATCAGTAGTTTTTTGAGCCATTCCATTGCCTTGTGTCATGAAGTACAGAGCATGTTTAGAGCTGAAAATGCCTGAAAAATTGTCAGCTCAGTTTTATTACCTGCTAGGCACTCTTTGGAAATTTGAAGTAGTTAAAAGATGCTCCATGGACTGAACATACGGACAGCGAGTCGTTTTTCACATAGTTTTCACATAATTTCATTCTTTTGATATAGATAAAGCTGAATCCATTTTTGACCCACATGGCATTTTTACCAAAAGCCAGCACGCTCTTGACAATATGTTTTTTAGGCCATTTTGACACACACAATTTGATTAAATCTGGACCAAAAACTAATTGCTTGTATTAGCAATTTTCCGGTTTTCTATTTTTTTTAAAGTATTAAATGGGGTTGTCTGCTCTGAGCAATCTCTACTTGCCAGAAGAGTCCTTTGAAAATAAGCAAATTGGAAAATGTCTTACTGGAGGCATCCACAGCAATCATCTGTGATTTGTGGGGAAACTTGAGTAAGTTTACAGTTCTCACTCAAATCACTTGAAGTGTAATGCACAAGACAAGTCCACCAAAGCAAACATACAGTAGATACTCTTTATAACCTCTTTCTACCTTAGACTAGGTATGAAGATCAAGAACAGAGTATGCCACTCTACTTCCCCTCCAAATTCACTAATGAGTTATATGAAAAAGGATTGAGAGATTAAGGGTTTGTTCCCACAATGTGTACTTTCTGTGGAGTGCCAATACAGTGCTAGCTATATAGACGATGTTCTAACAAATCCCATGCCCACATTGTGGAGAACTTCTTCATAAAAAAATCTGCAGTATGTTAATTCCTTGAGGGGAATTCATATTGGAAAAGAAAGAGAAATTTAAATCAAATCAATATTTGGTGAGATCATGGTTTGTCTTCAAAATTGCCTTCAATTTTCAACCATGCATCACTATTGCCTGCACACTATTATTCTACTCTCCAGCCCTTTGGCAAACTGCTTTCTGTTACAGTCATATATTTTAAAATGTCATTTATAAGTCTAGAGCACCTGCAACCATTTTTCTAAGATTTTATGCTTAGTTGAGTCACTTGGCCTTATTTTTTATGTGGAATGTATGGTTTTCGGCCACATTTCTGCCATGATGACCACATTTGGCCAGACTTCTCTGAACAGTAGATGGATTTAGCTGGGTCCCACTGGTTGCTTGCCAGTTCTGAGTTGATGGCACTGCAAAACATCTTCAAATTTCAAAGAGAAGTAAGCATGATGTTTTATTTTCTTCTGCTGCGTTGATCCTCAACGTTGCCCATTTCTTGGTGTCCTCAATGTTGACAAACACATGCAGATACTTATCAATCATGCAATACCGTCAGGGAGGAGTCTGATTGGTTTCAAATCTATTCTGCAGCAGGAAAATGATCTCAAACATACAGCAAATGTCATGAAAAATTAGGTTCAGCATAAAGAAGAACAAAGTTTCCTAGAAATGATGATGATATGGTTCCCACAGAGCCCTGATCTCACTATCAAGTCTGCATAAAATTACATGAAGGAGCAGAATGATTTACGCATTCACAAAAGATCTGTGGTTATTTCTCTAAGATGTTTGGAACCACCACTCTTCCAAGTTCCTTCAAAAACTGTGTGCAAGTGTATCAAGAGGAATTAACATAGTAACATAGTAACATAGTTATTAAGGTTGAAGGAAGACTTTAAGTCCATCTAGTTCAACCCATATCCTATCCTAACTTGCCCTAACATGTTGATCCAGAGGAAGGAAAAAAAAACCCATGTAGCAAACAGTAAGCTTCACACTGGGGAAAAAAATTCCTTCCCGACTCCACATACGGCAATCAGACTAGCTCCCTTGATCAACGCAATATTAAGGAAACTAGTGTATATACCCTGTAATATTATACTTTTCAAGAAAGGCATCCAGTCCCTTCTTAAATTTTAGTAGGGAATCACTCATTATAACATCATATGGCAGAGAGTTCCATAGTCTCACTGCTCTTACAGTAAAGAGTCTGCTCTGCGTCTGCGAGTATGCTTAAACCTTCTTTCCTCCAGACGTAGAGGATGCCCCCTTGTCCCCGTCACAGGTCTAAGAGTAAAACGATCTTTAGAAAGGTCTTTGTACTGTCCCCGCATATATTTATACATTGTAATAAGATCACCCTTAAGCCTTCGATTTTCCAAACTAAATAACCGAAAAGTGTAATAACCTGTCTTGGTATTGCAGACCCCCTAGTTCCCTAATAACCTTGGTTGCTCTTCTCTGCACCCGCTCCAGTTCAGCTATGTCTTTCTTATACACCGGAAACCAGAACTGTACACGGAATTCTAAGTGTGGTGGCACTAGTGACTTATATAGAGGTAAAATTATGTTCTCCTCATGAGCATCTATGCCTCTTTTCATGCATCCCATTATTTTAGTTGCCTTTGCAGCAGCTGCCTGACACTGGCCACTAAATGTGAGTTTGTCGTCCACCCAGACACACAAGTCTTTTTCAGTGACAGTTTTGCCCAGTGTTTTACAATTAAGCACATAATTATACATTTTGTTCATTCTATCCAAGTGCATGACCTTACATTTATCCCCATTAAAGCTCATTTGCCATTTATCAGCTCAAGCTTCTAGTTTACATAAATCCTCCTGTAATATAAAATTGTCCTCCTCTGAATTGATTACCCTGCAGAGTTTAGTGTCATCTGCAAATATTGAAATTCTACGCTCTATGCCACCTACAAGGTCATTAATAAATATGTTAAAAAGAAGCGGGCCCAAAACTGACCCCTGTGGTACCCCACTGCTAACTGTGACCCAGTCCGAGTGTGCTCCATTAATAACCACCCTTTGTTTCCTATCCCTGAGCCAGCTCTTAACCCACCTACACATATTTTCCCCTACCCCCATTGTTCTCATTTTATGTATCAACCTTTTGTGTGGCACCGTATCAAAAGCTTTTGAAAAGTCCATGTACCCCACGTCCACTGCATTCCCTTGGTCCAGTCCTGAACTTACCTCTTCATAAAAGCTTATCAGATTAGTCTGACATGAACAGTCCCTTGTAAACCCATGTTGATATTGGGTCATGAGGTTATTCTTCTCCAGATACTCCAGTATAGTATCTCTTAGAAAACCCTCCAGGATTTTACCCACAGTTGAGGTTAAACTTACTGGCCTATAATTTCCAAGTTCAGTTTTTGCCCCCTTTTTCAATATTGGCACCACATTTGCTATAAGTCAGTCCTGTGGTACAGACCCTGTTATTATGGAATCTATCCCATCCGGGCCCGGGGATTTTGTCATGGTCACGTGTGTCAGGACGCAGATGATGCCGCAAGGCGAACCCATAACACACGTGACCCTGGATACACCGCCTCCAGTGGGGCGCATTTAAATAATAAAAACGTGCAGGTGGATACGCCGCCTCCACCTGGCGAATTTAGGTATTACACGTTATACATACAATAATAAAATAATAAAGAGGGAACCTGGGAAACTATAACATTGGTGGGCCCTGCAATAGGGAAAAGGGAATTGGAGACCTCCTGAGCTCCCCTGAGCCAGTGTCCCTGCACTCCTAACGTTCCCTATGCCGGTTTCGCACCGGGCGCCGCACGCGTACCTCAACGCCCTTGCTCACCCTGAACCTAAACCCTCACTAGGGAATGGGTTGGTGCGGAGACTAATCCCACCACTGCACTAATAACACACATGAGGAAAGAGACAATACAGGGGAAACACCACTTAGCTTTGCTCTGTTGCGTGCGCTCCTAGCAACAGAGCCCTCCACCTGAGTGCATCTTCTCCTCCACCTGGATCCATCACCATAACAGGATCCTTCACCTTAGTGCAGCCTTGGAGCAGAGCCCAACACCAGTTGCAGCTGCTTAGAACCAGAGTCCCAAGGATGAGTTCAGCTGCTGACACGAAGTCGAGCATGCTTGAGTCCAGCTCAGCGGCCAAGTCCCACATGGTGAGTGCCACTCTCCATAGTCGCCACTCCACCAGCCCATGCAGACACTTCCCGCTGACACCATCACTGCGACTCCACCACGCCATGCCAGCCCTTCGTCCAGACACCATAGCTGAAACACATCCCCCCTGGCTAAGCTGCGCAGGACTCCTCACCAGCTCCATCCTTCCTCCAGGCTCTCCAAAAACAGAGTGACCACAAACTCACAATATCACAGGCAGTGATTGCACACCTCTAGCACACCTTTATAGGGTGTAACACCTGATACATGATTAAGTGCAGAAAACCCCAAAGTGTAATACCACAACCACCACCGGGGACAGTCAAAACACCTTTGAACTTAACCAAAGTAAAAAAAGTTCACCCAGTGATTTAAAACTGTCAGATCACTTCAGATCATGACAGTACCCCCTCCTTAATGAGGGGCCTCTGGACCCTCAAGACCACCCCTCATTAGGGAAAAACCTACAGCGGGGACGCCCAGACCCTGAGTTCACCCCACCATTACCTGACACTTCAGGTTTATGACAAACGCACCGCTGGTATTGGCAATAAAGTTCATTTTGGAGGCACCACTCATCTCCACAGCGCCGACCTGGGGAACGAGTTTATGTATGTGTATGTTTGTTTGTTATGAGCTGATCAGGCTCCACAACACACTTCCACAAGATGTTTTTTGGTGGCACACATACACGCTCGTTCACACACAGGTCCAGACCTGAACGTTTATTACACACATTCGTTTGTCAAAAAATTGGTGAACTCATTCAGGACCTGATCACAGAGGCGTCCCCCTGTGTCACCATACTCACACCCCCGCTATTCACCAAGGGATCACCACCCTCCAACCCTCTTCACCATGAGGTCTGCGCCTCCCAGGGTTGGTTTAATGGCGAGGGTTGAGATTTGTCCCTACTCCCCCGCAGCACACCTGCTGCTCACACCAGGAGGAGAGGGAACGCATATGGAGGAAATATACACTCACTGGCCGCCTCCACACGGCCAGGAGGGGCGGCTTTTACGGTGGAATTTGAAGATTTGGCTTAAGCCCCGCGGACTCTACACCAGTCTGCTCATCACTGGAACGCACCCCTTCACCTCGGGGAACACCAAGCAGCTCCGTGGGGCACCATTCCTCCCACCTGCCTGGGTACGCCCACGTGCATGAGCAAGTCCCGCTCCCCAGCAGCGACTCTAGGGGGCTTTAGCCAGACCGCAGCCGCCAATTTTGATTTCCTGGTTACCTGAGCAGAGGCCCCAGACCGTGATAACTGCTGCTGCAGCGGCTCTAAACACCTTGCCGCTCCCCACTCACATCAGTGAGGCCCGGCAGCAATTACTCAGCGGTCTCCACATGGCCAAAGCTCACCAGAAAAAAAACTGTAGGGCCTGTGATAATGTCAAGATCACGTGTGTCCGGACGCAGATGATGCCGCGAGGCGAACCCATAACACACGTGACCCTGGATACACCGCCTCCAGTGGGGCGCATTTAAATAATAAAAACGTGCAGGTGGATACGCCGCCTCCACCTGGCGAATTTAGGTATTACACGTTATACATACAATAATCAAATAATAAAGGGGAACCTGGGAAACTATAACAATGGTGGGCCCTGCAATAGGGAAAAGGGAATTGGAGACCTCCTGAGCTCCCCTGAGCCAGTGTCCCTGCACTCCTAACGTTCCCTATGCCGGTTTCGCACCGGGCGCCGCACGCGTACCTCAACGCCCTTGCTCACCCTGAACCTAAACCCTCACTAGGGAATGGGTCGGTGCGGAGACTAATCCCACCACTGCACTAATAACACACACGAGGAAAGAGACAATACAGGGGAAACACCACTTAGCTTTGCTCTGTTGCGTGCGCTCCTAGCAACAGAGCCCTCCACCTGAGTGCATCTTCTCCTCCACCTGGATCCATCACCATAACAGGATCCTTCACCTTAGTGCAGCCTTGGAGCAGAGTCCAACACCAGTTGCAGCTGCTTAGAACCAGAGTCCCAAGGATGAGTTCAGCTGCTGACACGAAGTCGAGCATGCTTGAGTCCAACTCAGCGGCCAAGTCCCACATGGTGAGTGCCACTCTCCATAGTCGCCACTCCACCAGCCCATGCAGACACTTCCCGCTGACACCATCACTGCGACTCCACCACGCCATGCCAGCCCTTCGTCCAGACACCATAGCTGAAACACATCCCCCCTGGCTAAGCTGCGCAGGACTCCTCACCAGCTCCATCCTTCCTCCAGGCTCTCCAAAAACAGAGTGACCACAAACTCACAATATCACAGGCAGTGATTGCACACCTCTAGCACACCTTTATAGGGTGTAACACCTGATACATGATTAAGTGCAGAAAACCCCAAAGTGCACTACCACAACCACCACCGGGGACAGTCAAAACACCTTTGAACTTAACCAAAGTAAAAAAAGTTCACCCAGTGATTTAAAACTGTCAGATCACTTCAGATCATGACAGATTTGTCAATTTTAGTGATTTTTAGACGCCGCTGTACTTCCTGCTGGGTTAAGCAGGTGACATTTAATGGAGAATTTTTATCCCTGATCATGTTATCCGTCATGGGATTTTCTTGTGTAAATACTGTTGAAAAAAGTCATTTAGCATATTGGCTTTTTCCTCATCCTCATCCACCATTCATTTTGTTTTGAAGGTAAAGGGTGGCTGGTCACATTAAAACTTTATTTGATTCAGATCTCACTTAGGTTCATTTACTTTGCATTTTCATATTTTTTAAAAATAAACTATTAACAATTCTATATTTAAAAACATACTTTGCAGATTTTTTTCCCACACCTGCCTAAGTTTTTCCACTGTACTATATAACACATGCAGATTTTGCAGCAAATACTGTAAATGCAGATATGAAAATATTCTGTGAACAGATCTTAAAAAAATTAAAAAATAAATAAAAATGTGTGAAGGAAACCATAGGAGTGTTTTACTTGCTGATTTGACCGATTGAAATCTGTTGAAGGAGTGAATGATCCTGGACAACCTTGTTAGTTTACCGTACATGATGATATATTGTTACATTGTAAACCTCTGAATGGTTATAAATAGGAATGAGCGGACCTGTGGATGTTCGGGTTAGCCGGGTTAGGCTGGTCTTTTTTTTAAATCAGGTTCGGAACCCGAACTTGACCCTGGACCCGGAACCCCATATAAGTCACTGGGGACCTGAACTTCTGTGCAGTAAAATGGGCAGAGTAAGGGCTAGCAAGGGGGAGTGCAAAAGGAAGCAAAATGTTTGTAAGAGCAAGACAACTGCCCTGCAAACAAACGTGGATTGTGAAATGACTTAAAGGGGTTCTGTCACTATAGCACCTTAGCAAAATAGGAAGTGAATGAATAACAAAATTTTTAACAGTACCCTTACAGAGATTGAAGCTTGCTACTGCCAGTCCAGTAAAAATTTCACCCACAGAGCATGAGTCACAGTATAACCAAAGAAGCTGATTAAACATTTCATCCAAAGAGCATTGGGCACAGTACCGCCACAAAAACTGATTAAAAATGTCACCCACCGACCATGAGATACAGTACCCCCACAGAAGCTGAGTAAAAATTTCACATCTACCCAACAGATCCCAAATTTCAGCTCCAGTAGCGTAAGTTACAGCAGTCGCCAATGAAAAGCTGCTGCTAGTATGATTTTTGTATCGAGCTGGCGGTTCGCCCTGAGACTTGCTACCGGCGGTCACAGCCCCTTTTCCTTGGGATGCCTGCTCTAATGCTGCTACCTAAGGGTCCCGAAGGACCGAAGTGTTTACCTTGAAAAAATTATTGTTCAAAGCAGGCAACCACGTCTGAGAACTCTTGTTAGGGATAATGGATTGGTACTCTGTTTATATATTCTTGTTTGTCGGAACTGGGGCCATGATTAAGGGACCTGATGGAACACAAAGTAAAGGAACTGGAGGCACTTTCAGCCATCCAATCTCAAACTGCCTGTACTTGTTCCGCCTCTCTCAATTAGTAGAGCGGTACTTAGGCCTACGAAATTACGCAGAATGTAAACATTGCGCAGTGCACACATGATTTTGTCCACAACATTATCATGGGGCACAGTAACCCCACAGAAGTCGATAAAAACTGTCACCCCCTGACCAAAGGGCACAGTACCTTCACAGAAGCGGATTACAAATTTTACCCACCGGTTCCTCGCATGGAGAAAGCAAGATAAATAGTGCTCCATACAGTATAATAGCCTCACATAGAGTTTCATATAGTATAATGGCCCTACATAGTGCTCCATATAGTATAATGTGCCTCATTTGGTGCTCCATACAGTATAAGGGCCTCACATAGTGCTCCATACAGTATAATGGGCCTCATTTGGTGCTCCATACAGTATAATGGCCTCACATAGTGCTCCATACAGTATAATGGGCCTCACATAGTGCTCCACACAGTATAATGGCCTTACATAATGCTTCATACAATATAATGGGCCTCACATAGTGACCCATGCAGTAAAATTGTCTCACATAGTGCTTATTCAGTATAATGGCCCCACATAGTTCTCGGGTAGGCTAACATGAAAAAACCCCAAGTGTTGAGTAGATACAAAATATAACTTTTACTATTAATTTTAAAAAGAGGGACAAACAACATATACAAACACCACACTAGAAAGTGCACACTGCGTTCACTCTATAGATAAACCCTGACCTGAATGCCTGCCTACCTGTGGAGGTTGGCACCCTACACACAACCAATAGGAGAATGGCGCCCCCGCTCAAGAATGGCTCACCATACTGTCCTATTATGCCATATAGACAAGGGACATAGTTCTTCATACAGTATAATGGGCCCTATATATAGTGCTCCATAAAGTATAATGGCCCCACCTTGTCCTCCATACAGTTTAAAAGGGCCCCACATAGTGATCCATACAGCATAATGGGTCCACATATTCCTCTATACAGTATAATATGCCCCACATTTAAAAAAATAATTCTCACCTTTGCCTGTTCCCTTTCTGCTCTGGTCTCTTCATGATGTCTTGAAATTCTCTGCAAATCTCAGTATAGTGGGCGTTATCGTGTCTGTTGCACTGAGGCATTAGACGCAAAGGGGGAATGATGGGAGAGTGTGTCAGCTGACGCTCCCTCCTCCATCGTTGCTGTCAACAGTATGGCATCAAGGGTCAAATGTGGCCCGCGGGTCAGAGTTTTAAATAGGTGCTCTAAATGTTATTTTACAAATAAAAAATCACTTTAATACAATCATACTAATGTGTGCAACTCATGCCTTAGATTGAGCAGAGATTTTATGGATATCACGAAGTACGGTCCTTGCGTCTACTGTAAGTGAGGTCCCATGCATTTCAGAATAAGATAAAGTATATACAGTTAATATAAAATCAGATATATTTGTAAACCCTGCCATATATTTAAACTTTTCTCATGGAAAAGGGAGGGTTTCCATAATAATCATAGTGGACAGTGAATTTTATTTATGGTTTGTTTGCTCTGTAAGACTAACACAATAACCACTGCAGGAGTAACCTGTCAACCAGCCTGTGTACACAATCTGTATCTACACACTTATGTCTACTTCTGGGTAGCAAAAATATAATCTACAAGAAGATATATACCAGGGACGTGGTTATCATTCACAAAAGAGCAGCCACCATCTGCTGATGATTGGAGACTACATGGACAAATTGGTTGGTAAGAAAACAAGCTATTTGTTGCCAGGATGAACATCATATTCAGGCCGATGATACCTTTCTTAATCAAAGGTGTGTGTCATGTCCATAATGAATGAATATCTTGTCACATACAGTGTCTTGCAACAGTATTCACCCTCTACCCTTAGCTTTTTACCTATTTTGTTATATTAAAACCTGTGTTTAAATATTGTTGTTATCCGATTTGTGTGTGATGCATCAGCAGTAAATAGACAAAGTTGGTGTTGGTAAAGGGAGAAAAAATAGGCATAAATTAAATTTATGGGATCAAAGAACTAAAAATTAGCATGTACATATGTATTCACTCCCTTTTGCGATGAAGTCATCAAAAATTTCTGGTGCAAGCAATTACCTTCATAAGTCACATGCTTAGTGAAAGGAAGAGTCACATGGTCTGTCAGTTTATACAGTACCTTTTATGAAAGGCCACAGAGGCTGCAAAAGAGGCACCATTAACCGAACACCATGAAGACCAACAAGGTCTCCAAATAAGTCAAGGACAAAGTTGTTGAAAAGTACAAGTTAGGGTTGGGCTATAAAAAAATATCCCAATCTCTAATGATTCCCTGGAGCACCATCAAATCCATTATTATCAAGTGGAAAAAACATGGTCCCACAATAATTCTGCCAAGAGAGGGCCACCCACCAAAACTCTCAGCCCGTGCAAGGAGGGTATTAATTAAAGAAGCAGCACAAAGACCAAAGTTAACCTTGAAAGAGCTGCAGAGTTCCCAAGCAGTCATGACTCACCCATATTCTGTGTGTGGGTGAGAGGTCATGTGCCAACTTGTCTCAACCAGGTGCTCTCTTTAGAGTTTAGCTGGCACATGACTACAAGTGTGGAAATCACATTACCACCTATCTGCTCAGGGAATTCTAGAGAATGGCGTCAGTCTGCGTATCACCAATTGTCCTTATTAGGCAGCTGACAATCACATAGACTGACTGCAGACTTTTTCTTTTAAGACAACCCTTTAAGTATAATAAGCCACATATGCAGAGCTGACATTGTGATAATTTATGATAATAAATCTAACATTAACTATCAAACACTTCACTAAGCACTAAATACAGACTTCATGTACACAGATCAATATAGCCCAATCCAGTTATGGCTTAAGGGCCTGTCACACTAAGCGATATCGCTAGCAATATCGCTATAACGTCACTGGTTTTTGTGACGTTATAGCGATATCTCTATGTCTGATACTTACAGTACCTCCGACCGCTCCCCCGCTGGTTATCGCTGATTGCGCGAGAACATCCTGGGCTGTTTCTCGTTGTCAGCTTCCTGCTGTGACGACGAGCGTGGAGCCGGGCGGGAGGACGCAGGATCGCCTGGTGTGACAGGTAAGTAGCGACCCCCGTCCCCAGCGATGTCGCTGGTGAGATCTGCCTGTGTGGCAGCTCACTAGCGACCACTTAGCGATGTACCAGCGATCCTGACCGCGTCATATCGCTGGTCGGGTTCGCTGGTACATCGCTAAGTGTGACAGTACCTTTACAGGGAGCAGGGGACCCAGCATAGAGACATACAATGTTCAAATGTTAATAAATTACACAAGATTTGCGTCACACAAGCTTTCCTGTTGACTTTTTGGTCATTGATTAACCAAGCAGTAGCCCAATTCTGGAGATAAGCAAGTCAAATTCAACAAAGCCGTGCCCAAAAAGGATGCAATACATTAATTACCAATGCTAGGGCCAAACAGAGTAAAGGTCATCCTAGGAAGACAAAGTGTGATGAATTAATTCAATTTATCAGTCATTCAGTAAAGACAATGGTGTAAGATTTCCTTCTAGCAAATAGCACACAATAGCTGTATAAGTAGCCTATAACATTATGCCTGAAAATCTTACATCTCAAACCACCTTCTGACATTTTTTCTCTATTTTATTGCATTGCTATACTTCATATCCAATTTGTACCCAGTATTTTTACTTACAGTCGTCACTAATAAAAGGTCAAATAAGAAGGGTTTTTAGCCATAATATCATAGTTCAATAATCAGATCATTTTTAAATTTAACTCTTATTGTCACATTAATGTTATAGCATAGCCATAATATGCCATTAGAAAAAAGGAGCATTGTAACAAAGGGGACCCAAAAACAATAGATAGCCGCTTGTTCATCCGGCAACTGTCGGCCCAAATACACATTCCATTCAGCCGATATTCTAATGTATATGGGGGACTTACAAGGAAAGATGATGTCGAGGGAGATAAGGATTTGGCATGTCAGATTTCAAAGTCTAGCTGCAGCTCTGTCATAGAGAACACAGGTGTGTGGCAGAGAGCACACTCAGTGTATAGAGGACACGGGAGAGGAGGCGGCAGTTATCAGGCAGTTTGGTACATGAAGAAGGCCGGTGAGAGAGGCTGGCAGTTTTGTACAACAATATAAAGTGACATGTAAAAGTTTGGGCACCCCTAGTCACAATTACTGTTATTGGGAACAGTTAAGCAGTTAAGTTGAAGATGAAATGATCTCTAAAAGACCTAAAGTTAAAAATGACACATTTCACTTGTAATTTAGGCAATATATATATATATACATACACTATATATATATATATATATATATATATATATATATATATATATATATATATATATATATATATATATATATATATATATATATATACATACATATACACACACACACCGTGCCATTGGCTGCAACACAACCCCAAAACATGACTGATCCACCCCCATGCTTAATAGTTGCCAAGATGTTCTTTTCCTGAAATTCTGTGCCCTTTTTCTCCACGCATACCTTTGATCCTTGTGGCCAAAGAGTTCTATGTTAACCTCAGCGGTCCACAGGACTTGTTTTCAAAATGCAGCAGACTTGTTTAGATGTCCTTTTGCATACTTCTGACACTAAATTTTATGATGAGGACGCAGGAGAGGTTTTCTTCTGATGACTCTTCCATGAAAGCTATATTTGTGCAGGTGTTTCTGAACAGTAGAACAATGTACCACAACTCCAGAGTCTGTTAAATCTTTCTGAAGTTCTTTTGTAGTCAAGCGGGGGTCCTGATATGCCTCTCTAGCAATCCTATAAGCAGATCTCACAGAAATTTAGCTTAGTCTTCCAGACCTTATCTTGACCTCCATTGTTTCTGTTAATTGCCATTTCTTAATTACATTTCAAACTGATGAAAGGGCAACTGAAAAACTCTTTTATATCTTTTTATATCCTTCTCCAGCTTTGTGGGGCTCCACCATTTCAATTTTCAGAGTGCTAAGCAGCTGCTTACAAAATCCAATGGCTGCTGTTTTTTTGGCGCTGGGTTTTCATAGAGCTGAGAAATTTGTATCATCTGGCCTTTCCTAATGATGACTGTGAACAAGCCATAAACCCAACAGGCTAATTAAGGTCTGAATCTTTGATCAAAGTTATCTCAGCACAAAAAATTCCAAAGGTGCCCAAATGTTTGCATCAGTCCATTTTCCTTTTTGCAATTTTTAAAATGTAAAAAAATGACAATACATATTTTTTTGCCTAACATACAAAGGAAATGTGTCACCTTTAACTTTAGACCTTTTAGAGATCATTTCATCTTCAACTTGCTTAACTGTTCACAATAACAGTAATATTGACCAGGGGTGCCCAAAATGTTTACATCCCACTATAATTAACATTTAAAAATCTTTTCAAGCCCCTTGCCAATAAAGATGTAACAATAAATTCTAGATAGGCTGCAGTATAGGTGTAGGGAAGTGGACTGACCTATGGACCTGTCTGCAGCAGGAAGGTAAATGTACAATGTGCCATAAAAGTGCTTGACATGTACTGCTGTATATGTATGTGGGGAGACAGGTGGAGACAGTAGAGGATGGTAAGATACTGGGTTTGGCCACTAGGGGGAAACCAAGAACAGCAGGAAAAGAAGACGGTGTAGTACTGTAATTTGGCCACTAGATGGAAGCAGGGAGCAGTAAGGAAAGGGCTTACCAACAGCTTAAGGCTACGAAACCGCAGAGTCATGGAGGGCGGAGTTACAGGAGCTCTAGAGGGGAATTCCCAGGGAGGGGAATAAATAGTGGCAGAGAGTTCCAGAAGCAAGCCAGTCCAGGGAGCGGAGCTCAGGAGAAGACAGAAGGAAGAGGCGGACAGAGAAGATGCTCCGGTAGGGACTGAGGAGAGAGATGGTCAGGGGGTGGCCCTGACAGGAAAGTCGCGGACAGAGAAAGCCCCGGGGGTTCCAGATGGACGGACTCGGGCAGGGGAAGCGCTGTGGCCATGGGCCTAATGTCAGCCACAGTGAAAGAATCGCGAGTGACATCACTGTAAAAGGAAAAAGAAGAAAAGTGAAAGGTACCCGGACCTGTGCGTGGAAGGTGTCGTGCAGCTGCTGTGTGGTGCTGCGTGCAGCTGGTGTGTGGTGCTGCGGTCATCGAGAGGGCGGCCAATAAAGAGGACCTGTTGAACGCACATCAGTCTCTGTCTCGCGGGCGGCGAAAAAGGGACCACCCCCCGGTCGGCACACGTATCTACATAGGTGTAGTGTGTACGGATGACAGGTTGGACTGAGAAAACAGATGGGCAAAAACAGACATGCACAATTAAATTAAAAAATTTTATACATTTTTTAAAACTTTTTTTTAAAATTTTTAATAAAATTCAACACATTCCCAAAATTTACTCTATAAGGAATGCTATTTAAGTACATGAACACAAAGCCAGTACCAGCAATAAGGCACTATGTGGTGTGTGTAGATGTAAAATTTAACTACTAAAACGGTGTGCAAAAAAAATAATTTGTGACACAAAGGTAGACAGTTGCAGTTAAAGTGAACCTGTCCCCAGAAAAAAAACTGGCAGATATAGGGTTAATCTGCTGGTTAACCTGCGCAACACCTGGACTTACTCACACGGTGTGGGGAGAAAATAAACTTTATTCCCCCCGGCAGCATTCCTGTTTCAGTCACGAGATCAGTGCTGGCGCTGGTTCAGTCACTGCTCTGAGTGACTGAATTTTCTTCCCACAGCGTTCAGGTAAGTACAGGCACTGGGAAGGTTCACAACACTATTAACTGTTAGGGACGGCGGAAAGCACTAAATAATAAATAATAATAAGTGCGTTCGCCGCCCGGGGTTCACCGTGCAGTAGGTGTTACACTGCTGCTATGTAATGGCAGACACACTATATGGCGGTATAACGCACGCGGTTTGAACGTTCCCCGGAGTGGGCTGGCCGATCTCTGTTCCTTCAAAGAGGCCCGAAGTGTTAAATACAAAGGCTGAGCCTGTTAAGGTCACAGGGCTCAGAGAAATGCAACCGCGGACACCAAGAAGAGCTGCTGACTGCAGCGCAGCGACAGACACTGCCGCTATACAACAATGCCCGGTAGCAGGCGCACTGTCGGACGCTAGCACTGTGGAGGAAGTGCACTGTGGCCTGTGGCTTGCCACTGACTGGCGCTGACTCTATCACTAGTTCCCTATACACACTCGTAATATTAGAGGGAGTGGAATCTTAATGAGTCATTTGCAAGTCCATACATCCATCATCATTCACACAGTAAGCAATTAGA
The DNA here is from genome assembly GCF_039654945.1 of Dendrobates tinctorius. Classification (NCBI taxonomy): domain Eukaryota; kingdom Metazoa; phylum Chordata; class Amphibia; order Anura; family Dendrobatidae; genus Dendrobates; species Dendrobates tinctorius. The sequence goes on along the minus strand of NW_027361679.1, from coordinate 110,356,365 downwards.
GTCTATACTAGCGCATGGCCGAGCGGCCATGCGAACCTTTTATAGCCAGGACCTTCCGAAAGCTTCCAGATCTCTGAGATGGACTAATTAGATCTGGAGAAGGACATGGACATGTGACTCGCGATCTCCAATGGGAGATTGTCTCGTGAGCATGCTCAGTGGAGCGACAGAAGGACTTAGCCTCTGGAGTGGTTTGCTGCTGATCATCCTGCATTGCTATTGCTGGCCCAAAGGTGGCAGCAACAGCCAGACCCACAGAGCAGGTCTGGGCAGAGCGTCGGGAACAACGGGACTGCTGAGCAAGCGCCTCTGCGGTCGATGGGGAATGGGAGACCGCAGAATGTGAGGCTCTAGATTCCTGCTGTGCCGCTGTAGGAACCCGACGCCTAACATTACCCCCCCTAGGGCCCCCGACCCTTCAAATCCATCAAATAAATTTTTTTGCCACGTACCACCCTGCGTCCCACAATGGCATTGACCTCAGACTCGTCCGAAGACAAGTCTGATGTCCCGGCAGATGACTCGGAAAACAGGTGTCATGGTTAGGACATGGTTAATGTCCTGTTCCCACAGGGTTAACTTTTGCCGGCCTCTATTTGGATCTGGGAGGGGTATTTATACTCACTCCAGACTAGCATTCTCTGTCAGCTATACTGTTATTCTGGCTGTGTGTCTGGCCGACCCCCTGGTGTGCGTGTATTCTGCATTGCTTGTTTGATTCCCGTGTGTGACCCGGCCTGTTCCCTCACTCTTTACTCCGTCTCTCGTTTTGGTACTATTGTCTTCTCCGTTCTGACCTCCTGGCTTGGCTATTGTTACTCCGTTGCAGTTTGTCCCTATTGTACCATCCATTGCCCGTTCTGGTTTTCTGATCTATTGCTATGTTCTGACTATTCGCTCTGTCTAACCCTTTGGTACTGTCCTGCTATCTCGTGCTTTGACCCGGCTTGATCTGGTTTCTGTCTCTGTCTATGCCCCTTGGTAACATTATCCTGTTGTTACCTTTCTAGGAGTTTCCCTGCAGCTCCTAGCTCTGTGGAGCTTAGGCCACGCCCCCAGCAGTCACGTGCTTCAGGTCCTGGAGCATGCATCGTCACTGCTGTTGCCCGCTCCACAGGTATCTTTGAGCACTGTTTTTGTACTCAGGACACGCGCACTGGCTCAGTGAGCAAGTGCAGTGCGGTGTTCCTGACAACAGGGACATGTGAACAGGTTTGAGAAGGGACATGTGGAAGGCGTTAGAGATGGCTAAGTCGCCAGGAGCAAAAGTTGGAGCGGGGCGCCGATGTGTGTCGGCGGGCGCCTTCATTCTCTCCTTAGAGGCTAGAATGGCATGTGGGGTGCGACCCAAACTGTCGCGAACCTCCATTGCCTGGTCTGCCACCGGCAGCGGATACCGTAACCCAGCCGGTCTCTGCTTAGAGGACCTGCTCCGAGCACAAGAGGCACATGCCTGAATGTATTTTTTAGTGTCCCGAGCCCTGTGCGGCCACCAATAAGACCATGCCAGGAGTTCAGTGGTCCGCTTGTAGCCAAAGTGACCACCCACCCTGGACGCGTGTGCCCACGCGAGAACCTTGAGCTGCAGGTGAGGCGGGACAAAGGTCTTGCCCGGCGGCACTGACCCGAGGGCGACCGGAGCCACGGCCCTCAGATTCCCAGTGGGGGCACGGAAAGATCCGCGGGCACTTCCGCAGAGGCTACTTGGATGCTGCCCCCCATGCACCTTCCCACACAGCCCTTGCTCCATCCCAGTATTCTCCCCGAGGATGACTCTATATGAGGGGAATGGCAACGGAGCCAGGGAACCCCGAGGAGCACTTGGTCAATGCCCTCTGGCATAATGAGCAGAGACAGCGTCTCATGGGGAGATGGTGGAATTGAGAGCCTAAGGGGTGCTGTCTGGTGGGTAATCTGGGATGATAGGGTCAAACTGTTGACCACCCTGATGGGCACGGGGCGAGGAAGTGGCACCAACGGGATAGCGTGCTGTTGGGCGAAGGCCAAGGACATAAAGTTCCCTTCTGCCCCGGAGCCCACCGTGACCTCTACCTCCCAGGAGGAAGCATCGCTATCTAACGTCCCTTGGAATGCCGGTTTGGGGGAGAAGGCCTCCATAGCAAACAGACCCCCACCCAATACCACTGGACACAACCGTTTTTTAGACCGCTGCGGACACCTGTTAGCCTCTGGAGTGATTTGCTGATGAACAGCCTGCATTGCTATTGCTGGCCCAAAGGTGGCAGCAACAGCCAGACCCACAGAGCAGGTCTGGGCAGAGCGTCTGGAATGACAGGGCTGCTGAGCAAGCTCCTCTGCGGTTGATGGGGAATGGGAGACCGCAGAATGTGAGGCTCTGGATTCCTGCTTTGCCGCTGCAGGAACCCAACGCCTAACAATTAACACTTCTGTGACCCTTGTCTGTGCCTGCCTGACCGCGGAGGTTGGAACTCTAAGGTAACACAATGGCGCTTCCACTCGACAGTGGCTTACCATGAATGTCTTTAGCAGTTCATTAAGGAGAAAAGCAATCACACACAAAACAACTGCAATCAATGCAAACTACAGCAAAATGAATCAATCAAACAAAGTTTATAACCAGCAGGAAACACCAGCAGGGAAAGGTATTTAAAGCTGCACCCAAAAGGTGAAAGGACAGACAAACAGAATAAATGAAAACCACGTGTTACCCAAAACCGACAAACAAAGATAACAGAACTAAAACGTGCAAAGAAAAGGTGTATCTGCTGTGGCTCAGCGGAAAGAGACACCGACCACAGAATAAAGAGTTTGAATCCAAAAGCATGACATTAGCACTCCATGATGTTTAGAACGAACACCCTGCAGAGTTCCTTCAAACACTGTGTGTAAGTTTACCTAGAAGAATTAATGGTTGATCTTTTGCTTTGCATTTTGTTAACTGATAAAAATAAACTATTAACACTTCTATATTTGAAATCATTGTTACTTTCCTCATCTTTATCACATCTGCCTAAAATCTTTGCCCATTGCTGTATATTTTGCTATGACTATGTCACTGTATACACATAATTGGTGTTAGCAGCAAGGGTAATTAATAAATCTGTAAAATAAAAAATGAAGACATGGTGGTTTGCAGGAAAGCTCAACATCCGCCTATTAAAGTATGTCTGCATGGAATGCCTTCCAGTTATATCAAGTGAAAATATGGAATTTTCATATGCTTTTGCAACTAAGCGCTCAAAGCAGTTTACAAGAACAATGTCCAAAAAGCTTTGTGTGATTTAATGTTTAACAAAGCCAGGTTTCACTTTAAGGTCCAGCTTCCAACAGTGAGGTTATCCTGGCATGACTCCATACTCTGAAATGGTTGACACGCATAGAGCAAAAGAAGAGCCAGCGGGGATGATCAGGAGCACAGTTGCTGGCTTCTGCACAACCACCTCCTGCTCGTCCCTCCAGCCTGCTGCAGTAATGGTGTCCAGATGTGACTGGCCCGCTGCAGTACATGCTGGCAGCCGGGAAGATGGCCGAGTTCTTGCCAAATAACGCTTTACTTGTTCCTCTGTAACAAGTAACTGTTGTAAGCGCCCCACATTTACATTGTGCTATAGCTTTTTTCACAACCTACTTAACCAGATTTCCTTTCTGTATGTATATTTAAAATAAATTGCTCATTTTAGTACGTTGGCCTTCAGGGCTAATTAATATGATTCTTTGGATGATTCTTGTTGATGACGGTTTTTCGATCTGAAGCATAGTATACATTTTATTTCCTTATTTAAGATGAGAGAGGCCTGTAATTGACATCATAGGTAGACCACAACTATGGGAGTCAAAATGAGAAAACAATTCCAGAAAATCACCTTGTCTGATTTGGCAAGATTTATTTTGCAAAATATGGTGGAAAATAAGTATTTGGTCATTTAAAAAAGTTCATATCAATATTTTGTTATATATCCTTTGTTGGCAATGACAGAGGTCAAACGTTTTCTGTAAGACTTCACAAGGTTGGCACACACTGTAGGTGGTATGTTGGCCCATTCCTCCATGCATATCTCCTCTATAGCAGTGATGTTTTGAGCCTGTCGCTGGGCAACACAGACTTTCAACTCACTCCAAAGGTTTTCTATGGGGTTGAGATCTGGAGACTGGCTAGGCCACTCCAGGACTTTCATATGCTTCTTAAGAAGCCACTCATTCCTTGCCCTGGCGGGCAAGGAATGGCGGTGTGCTTGGGATCATTATCATGCTGAAAGACCCATCCACGTTTCATCTTCAATGCCCTTGCCGATGGAAGGTTTGCACTCAAAATCTCACGATACATGGCCCCATTCATTCTTTCATGTACACGGATCAGTCATCCTGGTCCCTTTGCAGAGAAACAAACAAACAAAGCATGATGTTGCCAACCCCATGCTTCACAGTAGGTATGGTGCTCTTTTGATGCAACTCAGCATTCTGTCTCCTCCAAACATGACGAGTTTTATTTCTATCAAACAGTTCTACTTTGGTTTCATCAAACCATATGACATTCTCCCAATACTCTTCTGGATGATGCAAATGCTCTCTAGCAAACTTGAGACGAGCCCGGACATGTACTGGCTTAAGCAGGGGGACCTGTCTGGCACTGCAGGATCTGAGTCCCTTGTGGTGTAGTGTGTTACTGATGGTAGCCTTTGTTACAGTGGTCCCAGCTCTATGCAGGTCATTCACTAGGTTCCCCCGTGTGGTTCTGGATTTTTGCTCACCGTTCTTGTGATCATTTTGACACCACGGGGTGAGATCTTGCGTGGAGCCCCAGATCGAGGGAGATTATCAGTGATCTTGTATGTCTTCCATTTTCTTATTATTGCTCCCACAGTTGATTTCATCACATCAAGCTGCTTATCTATTTCAGACTCAGTCTTCCCAGCCTGGTGTAGGGCTACAATTTTGTTTCTGGTGTCCTTCGACAGCTCTTTGGTCTTCATCATAGTGGAGTTTGAAGTGTGACTGTTTGAGGTTGTGGACAGGTGTCTTTTATACAAATAACAAGTTCAAACAGGTGCCATTACTACAGGTAATGAGTGGAGGACAGAGGAGCCTCTTTAAGAAGAAGTTACAGGCCTATGAGAGCCAGAAATCTTGAATGCTTTTAGGTGACCAAATACTTATTTTCCATCATAATTTGAAAAATAAATCTTGCCAAATCAGACAAGGTGATTTTCTGGATTTGTTTTCTCATTTTGACTCTCATAGTTGTTGTCTACCTATTATGTCAATTACTGGCCTCTCTCATCTTTTACTGTAAGTGTGAAAACTTGCATAATTGGTCACTGACTAAATACTTTTTTCCCCACTGTACATATTTACACACATACATGTATCATGTGGACAAAAGTATTAGGACAAACTTCTTAATCATTTAATTTGGACTGTTCAATCAGTCCCATGGCCACAGATGTATAAAATCCAGCACCCAGCTATGCAGTCTGTATTCAATTGTGAACTAATGAGTAATACTAAAGAACTTACTGAATTTGAGCAGGTACTGCAATAAAATGCCCCCATTGTAATAAGTCAATACATGAGATTTCATTCTAAATATTCCACAACCATCAACTGTGAGTGGCAGTATTATTGAATAGTGGAGGCATTTAGACACCAAAGCATCACGTAAAGTTAAAGAGTGGGGTCACCAAGGGCTGAGGCATTCAGTGCATAAACGTCACCAATACTCGGCTGACCCAATAACTTCAGAGTCCCAAACCTCCCCAGGCATTAACAACATCACAACAACCGTGCACAGGGATTATCATGGAATGGGATGGGTTTTCATGGCTGAGCCTAAACCTTGCATTATCAAGCACAATGCCAAGATGAAGTGGTGTAATGCATGCTGCCACGGGACTCTGGGGAAGTGGAAATGTGTTCTGTTCCGTGGTGAATTGCACTTCTTTATCTGGACAAGTCTAGGTTTGGCAAAGGCCAGGGAAATGTTAATTGCATGACTGCATTGTGACAGCTGTAGAGTTTAGTGAAGGAGGGATAATGCTATGGGGTTGTTTTTCAGAGGTTGGCCTAGGCCCTGAGGTTCTAAGAAAAGAGAATCATAAAACGTCAACATGCCAATCACGTGGAACAATTATATGCTTCCAACTTTACAGGAACAATTTGGGGAATTTTCCTGTTACACCATGACAGTGCCCCCGTGCACAATGTAGGGTGTTTCCTCCCTCTACTAACCTACCTCTGCCCGACATTGCCATTTCTGTGTGTGGTTCCACCATTACTCCCCAGCAACATGCTCGCTGTCTTGGGGATATACTTGATTCTGAGCTTTCATTCACCCCCCCACATCGGATCACTGGCTCGCTCTTGTTATCTGCACCTAAAAAACATTTCTAGAATTCGACCTTTTCTTACTTTCAACTCTGCAATAACTCTTACTATTTCTCTTATTCACTCTCATCTGGACTATTGTAACTCTCTTCTAATCGGTCTCCCTCTTACCAAACTCTCCCCTCTCCAATCTGTCTTGAATGCTGCAGCCAGGAACATATTCCTCACCAATCGTTACACCGATGCCTCTACCTTGTGCCAGTCATTACACTGGCTACCCATGCACTCCAGAATCCAGTATAAACTTATTACCCTCACCCACAAAGCCCTCCATGGTTCAGCACCACCCTACATCTCCTCCCTCGTCTCAGTCTACCACCCTACCCGTGCCCTTCGTTCTGCTAATGACCTGAGGATAACATCCTCAATAATCATAACCTCCCACTCCCGTCTCCAAGACTTTTCACGTGCTGTGCCAATTCTTTGGAATGCACTACCCAGGTTAATACGAATAATCCCCACAGTTTTAACCGTGCCCTAAAAACACATTTGTTCAGAATGGCCTACCGCCTCAACGCATTGACCAAACTATCCCTGTGTGACCCATTCAAAATTTTTACCATAACCAGGCTCCTTGCATCATGTTCTCACATGCTTTATGCATTTAATAGCACTCTGGGTCTTTACTGTTACATACTTAGGCCGATAACCGGTTCATGCAGCATTCCATGAACACCCCTATTCTTACACTATGGCTGGTCCAAACAACTAAAGGGCCTGTCACACTAAGCGATATCACTACCAATATCACTCGAACATCACTGATTTTGTGACGTTATAGCGATATTGCTAGCGATATCACTATGTCTGATACTTACCTCCGACCGACTCCCCCACTGATTATCGCTGATCGCGCGAGAACGTCCTGGACCGTTTCTCGTCATCAGCTTCCTGCTGGGTTTCCTGCTGTGGAGACAAGCAACGCGTGGACGTGGGCGGGAGGACGTCTTCATTGCCTCGTCTGACAGGTAAGTAATGACCCCCGACCGCTGCTATGTCGCTGGTGAGATCTGCCTGTGTGGCAGCTCACTAGCGACTACTTAGAGATGCACCAGTGATCCTGATCGCTGGTCGGGATCGCTGGTGCATCGCTATGTGTGACAGTACCTTAAAGCAATTGTTACCATCTACCTTTTGTGTCTCTCCTTTTTCCTTATAGATTGTAAGCTTGCAGGGTCCTCATTCCTCTTGGTATCTGTTCTTATCTGTGTTTGTTATGCTGTAATATCTATTGTCTGTACAAGTCCTCTCTATAATGTAATGTAATGTAAGTGCTGTGGAATATGCTGGCGCTATAGAAATAAAATTATTATTATTATTAGGGTCCATTAAGCCATTGCTGGGTGAGTTTGATGTGCAAGAACATGTCTGGCCTGAACAGCGCCCTGACCTCAACCCATCCAACACCTTTGGGATAAACTAGAACAGTGATTCTGCGGCAGGCCCTCTCATCTAACATCAGTAATTGATCTCACAGTTACAGTACTGGATGATTGGGAAAAATTCTTACAGACACTTCAAAATCTTGTGGAAAGGCTTCTCAAAAGAATGAAAGCTGTTAGAAGAGAATTGAGAGAAGCAGGTTGAGATTAGTTTGCACATGACGTATGCAAATATCGTGCATGTGATCAATTGACCAGGCACTTGCATGAGAAATACAGGGGAATCATAACAGTGTACATGTTACACACTTTTATTACTTGACAGTCTGTAGTGACATCAATTGACTGCAGACGTTTCATTTCAGCCTGGACAAGTCTTTTAACAGCTCAAACAATGATGTGATAGATGGGTAAATAAATTCTAAGAAGCAGTGCATACTTTATGAATGCTTTATGGAACTAAAAATGATGCTTGTGATAATTATGTCTGCAGATATTATGACTGGCATATGGCTGCAACCAAAGGTCAAGATCTGGCAGGTGTCAGACATGATGCACAGTTATAAAAACCACAGAGCAGAACAAAGAACAATCATGGTATTCTTTTGGAAACTAGAATTTACACCTTTTATTATTTATTCCACTATCATGCTCAGTTTTAGTGTCCCTTTTCCTTAATATAAGAGATTATGCACGTCACATGCTGTCATAAATGCGGGACGCCCTAGAATAAACCACAGTGTATTTTTACTCTAACTCTTTCTGTTAGTGTACTTTTACTTTAACAGAATTTTTTTTACAGAAATTGTATTTCAAATTAAAAGGAAGCTGTCATAAGAAACAATATTTATATTTAACTATAATGATATTCTGCAGGTAAGTACCGTTTTAAACATGTGCGGCAGTCTAGCTGAATGTTCGGCTGCAGGGAGAAAATGGGAGTTATATTCTCCCTGCAGCTGCTCGCTTCCAGTCATCAGGGAGGCACAAGGGACTGTGAGCAGTCAGCGCTCTACAAGCAGTGAGAGCACTGTAATATATACTGTAAAATAAATTGGCCAGTCACATCTGGATATCATTACTGGAGCAGGCTGGAGGGATGGGGCAGAGGTGGATGTGCAGAAGCCAGCGACTACGTCAGCTGAGTAACATGTCAGTCAAGGAGTGTACAGAGCACTGACATCTGTCAGCCCCCGGAGACACCCACGTGACTGGAAGTGAGTGGCTACATGGAGAGTATAACTTCATTTTCTTCCTGCGGCCAAACATTAAGCCTAATATGCTTAGATTGGTATTCACCTGTAAATTAGCACTATGGCTAAAGGTTCATATTGTTTTTGTTTTATGACAGGTTCCCTTTAATTTGAGATGTCATCATTGAAAGTGTGAAAAAAAAAAACCCCCAGTAGATAGTAATAGCAATAAATATATCACAGTGCCTTTAAGTCGTTTTCTAAAATCACTTTAAGAGAAGAGTAGATTTCTAAAACACAGTAACTCAAGCGCATTCTGCAGATTTCACACTGCCCCGCTCAGGGAATTCGCAAGAAGAGAAGTATCCAGAGGAAATGCCAATAGAATGAATGCATGGCCAAATGAAAATGCTTGAGATTCAATCTACGTAGTCAGAGACTATGGAAGAAAAACGAAAACATATTACATAGGCAAGGGTGATCTCAGGATATTTTCCAGAAATACATGCACTGTTAGTTAATTTTTTTTTTCCATTACCAGCCTCAAGTGTGTCTGAAAGAGCTTGAGAAAGCGGTATGTGAAAGGACAGAGACCACAGTGTTGTGGGATAGTTGGTTTGTTGATCTAGCCTAGAAGTAACTTACAGCTCTATCCTTCTGAAATTTAGTTGATGTGTACATATATTTACATCATGTATTATATACAGCTTAGAGCTCCTATAAGCCTAAGTAGACTACATGGTGGGACAACGTGTACTTACCATAGAGGCAGATCATGTAGCTGCTATGTGACCCTCGGAGACAGGGAGCAGGAGTGTAGCCAAACCCTTACGGATGACCACACAACATTTCTTCATGTCTATAAATTTCATCTATAATGGAATCAATAGAACAGAGTACGTAGTATAACAGTACATAAGGGCCTATGCCTAACATTATAAAGGGCCAAACCAGTTCATAATCAAGGACACTCCCATTAGAACTTTATCCACAAAAAACAGCCCCCCGAGCAAGCCCACACTAAACGCGCTTTGGGGCTAGTGACATACTGTTCTAAGTGGGGACTATGGGTAATATTTAATAGAGCCACTTTATTTCTTATCTCAATGTATCCTTAAAGTGGTGTACACACCTTTAGTTATTACTGAGCACTTTTGCCATCAATACGATACATTTTTCAATTATGAAATTATAAAAAAATTGGATATATGGACATTGGAGATTTATTTAAGTGGATTTATGTAGTTTGATGCAACGGATTATATGAGCATGCTCCTTTCTGCCCGTGCTGCACCCGCTTGTGTAAAGATGGCAAAGGCCTCAAAATATTTGATCAACTTCGCATCACGCAAAAATATTGCGACATTTAAAGTGTTTTCTGGTGTAAAAACTTTGTTGAAATGGCCTCATAATTTTTTAATCCCTGGTGCTCTAGCGCAGTGAAGTGGTGAATGTCACTAAAACTGATGGTTTAGAAAAGGTTTTGGGCAGTGAAAGGGCTAATGTTGTAGGAACTGGTGGTCTAGGGCAATGAGTGGATTAATTCCAGTATTCTTGGTGGTCTAAGATAATGAATGGGTTAATGAAAGCATCCATGATGGTCTAGAGTAGTCAGAGGAAAAGTTTAATTATCTCTGGGTGAAGGCAGTCGAATGATTAATGTTGCATATCTGTGCTGCAGATGTGTCCAATGACTTCTCACCTCTACAAGCTCCACAATTCTACAAGCTCACCTCTACAAGCTCCACAATTCTACATGCTCACCTCTACAAGCGCCACATTTCTACAAGCTCACCTCTACAAGATCCACAATTCTAGAAGCTCACCTCTACAAGCTCCACAATTCTACAAGCTCACCTCTACAAGCTCCACATTTCTACAAGCTCACCTCTACAAGCTCCACAAATCTACAAGCTCACATCTACAAGCTCCACAATTCTACAAGCTCACCTCTACAAGCTCCACAATTCTACAAGCTCACCTCTACAAGCGCCACATTTCTACAAGATCACCTCTACAAGCTCTAGAATATTGTGATTGGGCAGAGTCACTCAGAAGTGCTCTACTCCTATGATTCCATGATTATTTTTCACAGGAGAGGTGACAACTTTGTGATCGATGATGGGTTCTAGTGCTGGGTCCCCCATTGATCCATAAAACAAGGCTCTAGAGTACTTTTATGAATGAAGCAATGGCAGTTTCACTAACTGTCTGTGTACTGCTGGAAATAGATGAGCTTTGTACTTCATTATGTTTAGCTGTCCCATAGAAAGGAAGAGGCATGCAAGCAAGGCCATTACTCCATTCAGTCGAGGCACTTCGGAGTCCATCTCTCTGGACTAGTGTGGTTTCCAATGGTGGGAACCCCAGTGACTGGCAAGTTGTCACCTTTCCTGTGCACAGGTGATAACTTGCTACTTGCTAGGATAGTAATAATTACTTTAGGGATGCCAGTGAATATGTTGAGGGTGTGTGTATGGGGATCTAAAGCAACTGTGAGCATTGGGACCCCTATGACCATGACACAGTAACAGACTCAGCACTGGCTTATCGTAAATCAATTTAAAGGAGCTGTCTAGGCAAAAATAAAAGTTCCTCAGAAAAACATTCCATGACACGATGCTCAAATCATCTGACTGCTGCAGCCAGTCAAAGGTCACTGCGGTCCTGCTGAAGTGGCCTGTGCTGCACCCATGTGAGTGTAGGTAGGCAAGTATCTCTTACTTTGTACTTTGTCTTTCTATACATCCATGCCCCCTAGGAAAGTTTTATTTTTGCCGGGGATAACGCTTTTTCCATACATTTTCACATTTATTAGGAAATAAATTTGCAGTAAATTGGTACAAAGTTCATTACAATTAGTTTCAACAGTGTGATGCAGCAGCAAAAAAGGCAAATACATTTCTGGGATGTATTTACAGAAGCATACAGTCTAGATCACATGACGTCATTATTTCCCTCTACTCCTCTTTGGTCAGACCTCATCTGGAATATTGTGTCCAGTTTTGGGCACCACATTTTAAAAAAGACATCAACAAACTGGAGCAAGTTCAGAAAAGAGCGACCAGAATGGTGACCGGTCTGTAAACCCTGTCTTATGAGGAAAGGTTGCAGGATTTGGGAATGTTTAGTTTGCAAAAGAGAAGACTGAGGCTAGTTTCACACTAGCTTTTTTTTGCAGCGCGTTTTTCCCGCAAAAAAACGCATTGAAAAAACGCATACATAAGCATACAACTGCTGCGTTTTTTTCAAGCATTTTTATGAGCATGCATGAAAAAAACGCAGCGTTTTTATGCGTTTGTATGCGTTTTTAGCGCGTTTTTACCGCGTTTGCGTTTTTTTCCAACATTTTTAGGTGGCCCCTCACACTACCCAAACCATGACTTTACTAACCCTAACCCTGACCCTAACCCTAACCCTAACCCTTAACCAAATCATACTTAACCCTAACCCTAACCCTAACCCTGACCCTAACCCTAACCCTGACCCTAACCCTGACCCTAACCCTAACCCTGACCCTAACCCTAACCCTGACCCTAACCCTTAACAAAACCATACTTAACCCTAACCCTGACCCTAACCCTAATCCTGACCCTAACCCTAACCCTAACCCTGACCCTAACCCTTATCCAAACCATACTTAACCCTAATCCTGACCCTAACCCTGACCCTAATCCTTAACAAAACCATACTTAACCCTAACCCTGACCCTAACCCTAACCCTGACCCTAACCCTAACCCTGACCCTAACCCTTAACCAAACCATACTTAACCCTAATCCTGACCCTAACCCTGACCCTAATCCTTAACAAAACCATACTTAACCCTAACCCTGACCCTAACCCTAACCCTGACCCTAACCCTAACCCTGACCCTAACCCTTAACAAAACCATACTTAACCCTAATCCTGACCCTAACCCTGACCCTAACCCTTAACCAAACCATACTTAACCCTAACCCTGACCCAAAACCCAACCCTAACCCTGACCCTGACCCTAACCCTAACCCTAAACCCCCTTAACTAACCCTAACTCTAACTCAAACCCCTAAATTCCATGGTTAAAAAAAAAAAACGCATATGCAAAAAAACGCTTACATGAGCATGCCAGTGCGCACATATGCGCATCCATAGGCTATAATGGCCATTTTTAGCGCAAAACGTGCGCATATGTGCGCATGCGCTTTTTTGCAGGGCCAAAAAATGCAACATGATGCGTCTGGAAAATCCAATCGCACACCCCAAAAAAACGCAGCGCATGAAAATCGCATACATGCGCTTACAAGCGCGCAGGTATGCGCACCCATGTTAAATATAGGGGAAAAAACGCATGCGCAGGTTAGCGTTTTTTTCCAGCGCTAAAAAACGCAAATGTGAAACCAGCCTGAGAGGAGACATAATAGCTGTCTACAAATATCTAAAGGGCTGTCACATTGTAGAAGGATCATCTTTATTCTCATTTTCACAAGGAAAGACTAGAAGCAATGAATGGGATGAAACTGAATGGGAGGAGACACAGATTAGATATTAGAAAAAACTTTTTGACAGAGTGATCAATGAGAGGAACAGGCTGCCACGAGAAGTGGTGAGTACTCCTTCAATGGAAGTCTTCAAACAGAGGCTGGACAGACATCTGTCTGGGATGATTTAGTGAATCCTGTTTTGAGCAGGGGGTTGGACCAGATGACCCAGGAAACCCCTTCCAACTCTACCATTCTATGAGATGCTAGTTCAATGGTGGCAATCAATACGGCTGCAATTTTTGCTGTAACATTTGCACACATAGCTGTTGTATTATAACTGAACTGAAAAATACTAATTTCCTCGCAAGCATAAAAAAAAAAAATTGCAGTAGCTAAGATTGGCTACTAATCTACCTTCTGATTCACCACTATATTTTCAGTTTTAGGTTCTAAAAGGTAAGGTCTTGTTCACATGCTACTTTTTCAGTGGAAAAAACGCAGCGTTTTACAGTATCAGGAGAGGAAATGAGATATCTGAAATCCCATGAAATCTCAAGTACATGCTGAATATTATTTCCTTGCAGATTTGACCCATCCAAGCATTTATTTCAAATCTTCCCCGTTTTTGCAGCGTTATTCAAATGAATGGGGAAAAAACAAAAGTAAAAATACAAAAAACTAAAGCAAAAAAAAAGCAACAAAAATGGACATACTTTATGCAGCATTTTTCCTCCCAACACTAATTTTTGCTACAGAAAACCCCGCTACAAATCTCAACGTGTTCACAGACTATAGTGTTATTAACTATTAGTATTAAAAATTTACTCTAAAATCAAAACAAATCACAAGATATTTGCCAGTCATTCAAATGGGAGTATAAAGAGAAAAAAAAAGCTATATGATACATAATAAAAATATTGAAAGAGGTATAGCGGTGTTTTATTCTGTGCACCTCAGCATTTCTGCAGAGGCAACATGAAGGGGAAAACACGATGTAAAGCATGAGTTTCACCTCATTGGTCTTCATGAGATATAATATTAAAAAATATATATTAATAAGAATAAAAAGGAAAAAATGATGTACTTTATTATGATTATTATGGGAAAAGTTAATCAAATGGAAACCTCATATTTATTATTGCAGTAATCTTTTTTTTTTTTTTTTGTAAAAAATAGATAACACTTTAGAACTGTATGAATTGAAGAGAAGTTTCTACTAAGCAGGAGTTTTACTATTTTTACAATGTAGCATAAGGTGGTTATTAGCGATTAGAGTTGAGCGACTTTGGTCGGATCGGGTTTCATGAAACAAAATTTGTTTCAGATGAAACTGGTCCGACTAGGGCAAAAAAAGTCGGAGTTTCGTCCGAAACCCGACCCCAATGCAAGTCAATGGGGATTAAAAGTCGGCATTGAGTGGATGAATGTCATCCGCTCAATGCCGACTTTTATTTCCCATTGACTTGCACTGGGGTCGGGTTTCGGACGAAACTCCGACTTTTTTTGCCCTAGTCGGACCAGTTTCATCTGAAACAAATTTTGTTTCATGAAACCCGATCCGACCAAAGTCGCTCAACTCTATTAATGAGTCAAAGTTGCTTAAGCTCAGTAGGAAGCTACAAGTGCACGGCCCTACCCAGCAACAAGGAACGTTATAGAAGTCACCACTGTTCAGACCCACCAGGTCTCGCTCAGCATGACCCAGAAGTGGCTGTTTGCAAAAACTATGGATCCTCAGAAAGAGCACGGAGGATTCAATGAACTTCGCTGGATTCGCTTGGACTACGTCAAATTCAGCAGACTACGTCAGACCTGCGTGGGATTTTTATTATTTTTTTTTAAATAAAGTGGTGAATCAGGGAAAGTGTTGTATTGTCAGGCGTCTTGCCGAACAAATGGTCATGTCCATGTGTGAAAACACGAACATGTTCGCAGCCCCATAGATGATGATGGGTGTGCATGTGTCTCCGATGCATATGAAAACAGATGCCACACATACCAGAAACACGGATGGACAGCATGGTATAGAGATGCAGAAGCTGAGTAAAATGACATATAGGCTTGTTGGAAAAGTTTCAGTGTAACTGGTATACTGTTTCTTGAAATCCCTGGAGTTTGTATGCATATGAATCCAGTAGGTGGTCTTAAGTGGGTTTTACACATAGCGATATCGCTAAAGCGTCACCGATTTTGTGATGCAGCAGCGACATTGCTAGCGATATCGCTATGTGATACTTACCTCCGACCGCTGCCCCGCTGTCTGTCGCTGATCGCGCGAGAACGGCCGGGTCCATTTCTCGTCGGGCGCTTCCTGCTGGAGTCGACGAGCGACGTGTGGATGCGGGCGGTAGGACGTCAGGATCGCTGCGTGTGACAGGTAAGTAACGACCGCTGCTGCATTGCTGGTGAGATCTGCCTGTTTGCAGCTCACTAGTGACCATTTAGCGATGCACCAGCGATCCTGACCGCGTCGTATCGTGATCGGGATCGCTGGTGCATCGCTAAATGTAAAGGGGCCTTTACTCAGTGATTGACAGTCATACAGAAAGTCTGTCAACCACCCACTGAGCCCATATGTATACAAACTCCAGGGATTTCAATGAATAAAATACAAGTTTAAAGAAACTGTTCCAACCAAAATGTATATCAATGTCATGAGCTCCTCCTGCTCTATAACATCCTGCCTGCAAATCAGATACCATTTTCAACATGATAGGTTCCTGAAAGGGTAATATTTCTACTGTATGTTCATAAGGGTTTTGAATGACAGAAAAGCCTCAGTAGATTCATTTTCATGCTTCATGGCATTGTCAAAAGGTGTTCTATAGGTGTACTTTCATATTATGCCCTATTAGGCATATCAGTCTACCACCCTACCCGTGCCCTCCGTTCTGCTGATGACCTGAGGTTAGCATCCTCAATAATCAGAACCTCCCACTCCCGTCTCCAAGACTATACACGTGTTGCGCCAATTCTTTGGAATGCACTTCCCAGGTCAATTTGATTAGTCCCCAATCCCCACAATTTTAAGCATGCCCTGAAAACTCATTTATTCAGACTGGCCTACCGCCTCTACACATTAACGTAATCTATCCCTGTGTGGCACAGCCAAAAGTTTTTACCATAACCAGGTTCCCCGCATCATGTTCCCACATGCTTTATGCATCCATTAGCCCTCTGTGTCTGTACTGTTACACACTTAACATTATGGCTGGTCCATACAATCAGGGCAATTGTTACCACCCACCTTTCGTGTCTACCTCTTTCCTCATAGACTATAAGCTTGCGAGCAGGGCCCTCATTACTCTTCGTATCTGTTATGATCTATGTGATTATTGTTATGCTGTAATGTCTATCGCCTGTACATGTCCCCTCTGAAATGTAAAGTGCTGAGGAATATGTCAATGCTATAGAAATAAAATTTATTATTATTAGGCTTGTATCACCCATCCATGTTTTGGGGCCTTAGGAGGGACCTTGATGCATGGATTGGCTGTCGGTATCCTGACCTGAACTTAACAACCTCATAAGCATATTTGAGACAGTCCATTTCGGTTCAGGAGACCCGGGGTCAGTCCATGCATCAAAGTCCCTACTGAGACTGCAAAACAAGGCTGTATGATATTGTCAATAGGCACACTTTTTAGCTAAGGCTATGTGCACACGCTGCGGAATGGGGTGCGGATTTGGCAGCGCGGATTTTGTAAAATCCGCAGGTAAATCTGCAGGTCAAAAGACCTGAGGTTTTACCTGCGAATTGCTCTGCGGTTTTGCCCTGTGGTTTTTCATCTCCACAATGGAGGAGATGGCAAACCGCTGCGGAT
Organism: Dendrobates tinctorius; assembly: GCF_039654945.1. Lineage (NCBI taxonomy): Eukaryota > Metazoa > Chordata > Amphibia > Anura > Dendrobatidae > Dendrobates > Dendrobates tinctorius. The sequence continues at coordinate 110,339,141 of NW_027361679.1, read as the reverse complement.
TCCGCAGAAAGAATTGACATGTCATTTCTTTCTGCGGTTTCAAAACCGCAGAAAAACCACGCGGAAAAATCCACACCGTCTACACTGCGGTTTTTTATTCCCATAGGGAATAATGGTACTGTACACCGCGGCAAAAACTGCTGCGGACCCGCAGCGGCAAAATCCGCTGCGGAACCGCAGCAGAATCTGCAGCGTGTGCACATACCCTTAGATTGCCCTGGAAAGCAGTTACTGATGACTGGAAAACAAGAGATATTTTCTTGGCTTCCATGGTAAACTTTACAGTACTTAAGACATCTCTTTTGGACAAAGCCAAAATAAATGGATAAGCGTCACGTTGGACTATATTATCTCTTACCACCGTTACACCATCACTACGCAAACTGTCTCTTCAGAGAGGAAGAGGACCAGAACATGACACCTTCATGAGAACCAGTAGTGAAAAACAAACCACTGGGTGAACATGAAAGGATCCAAAGTTTTGGAGGACAAACCAATTTTTTGAGAAATATCCCACAGTATAGTCTCATCAAAATATAATTAATTTATTACTATCTGCTTTGTGATGGATCATTAAGGTGCCCATTAACTAATGATGGGTCACTCAGGTTTTCATTTAGCTTTTTTGTATAAAATAGTAGCTCCAATATCAGACATAACCCATGGACACGAGTGGCGCTCTTCCTGAAAAATAGATATTTTTTTAATCTCAACACATCTTTAATACACAATGCAATAAAAACCACAGTAAAATCTCGTAATTAAATTCCTAAACAACAGATACCTCGCACTGTACATGTCTGAGCCACAAAGTACATAAATGCATACACATCAGCATGTGATTTTCTGCATATACACACACATTGGCATAGGGTACGATGACTGATTCCCTCTGTAATACAATGTGACATTCGGAAAGAAAGAAATCGCCTCCTATATCTGACAGACTTAGTCAAAAGCTGTGAAAATAAAGGGAAAAACACCGGTCTTCCGGTTATTTCATGCAATTTGTTGTCATGTTGCAGATATAAAAGGTCCTTTGTCTTCATGCTGCCGGCTGGTCTCAGTCTCAGAAGCGTGCCTGACTATTCCCACTGGGCTGAGGCTGGATCCTGCACTCCGTTCCTATAAAATTATTCATGCGCTTAGTGGGTCTCCAGCAGAAAAGCACTGCACAGCGTAGGCCATGAAATATTAATATCTCCTGTAGCCCTGCAACAGAGCATGCTCACAGGCCCGAGGGCAGGTGGGAGGGTGGGAAAGAAGGGCTGAAGGTGAGTCGGAAGACAAGAGAGACACAGGAGCAGATTCCATGCTGGGGTAGCAGTGAGGAACCGTGATAAAGTTTATTGTGGGATGCTAATGGTTAAAGAAACGTGACTTTTTGCCATCTTCAATTTGTAGAGGCAGCGAGGAAAGTGGTACAGTTTCAAGATTATGGATGAGGTCTACTAAATTATTGCATATTTATGGACATGGTTGGGGCTTATAACACCGGTCTAGTCACACTGGTAAGCCACATATTGCTTATTACAAATGACTAGGGCACTCATATGTCACTTTAGTGAGACTTTCTAGTCTCTCTACAATAAACCACTGACCGTGAAAGTTGATATATCCGACGCCCATTCCAAGCCCTCTTCCCAATGTCCTTGCACTGTGTAGGACTCTCCGTGGCTAGGAGCTCTCTAGTGCATGAACAAAGTGAGTTTTGGCTAATCGGTTAGCAAACAACAAGGTTTGCAAATCAGGAAAAATTGGCTGACACAATTTGCATCTCCAGCCACAATATTAATTATGACAAACTATAGATATCGATTAGTACAGAGCCATTCTCTACATGCAAACTACTTCCCTATGTAAGTAGCCTATGTATTAAGAATTCATGTCATTATGATATTGCTGCATTCTTAGAGCTAAATCTTTTCGATTTTTTTTTCATCAATGCACTTGTATAATGCATTGTTTATGTTGGATGAGTTGTATTTGTTGATAGCACAATTTTGGGCTACTTCTTTTAAGTGGAGAATGAAAAAAAACAAAACAACAAAACATTAATTCCATCATTGAGAATCTGTCATCAGGTTTTTGCTACCTCATCTGAGAGTTGCATAACGTAGGGGCAGAGACCCTTATTCCAGTGATGTGTCATTTACAGGCAGCTTCAGTTCAGTGAATATTGGGCTCTGTATAACCCACACCCCTGATTGACAGCTGTCTGTGTACGCTGAAAACTGCCAATCAGTGGTGGGGCGTTGCTATTCAGAGCTCATGAATATGGAGGACTACATGGCAGCAGGTTTATTAGTCCTCTAGTGATAATCTCCTGCTGATAAAATAGTGATTTCATGAAAACTAAGTAAGTGACACATCACTAAAATCAGGATTCCTGTCTCTACATTATGCTGCTCTCAGATGTGACAAACACCTGGTGACAGATTCAAAGGGAATGTTTCACTGATTCATGCTTCCCAAACGGTGGACATCCACTTCACATAAGTGGGCATCCATTTGCAGCAGGACACTTGCATTTTGCAAACATAATTTCGCCCATCAATATGTTTTTAGAAGTAAACTCATGAACGAACAAACTCATGCAGATGCTGTTATTGGATTCATCCAGATTGTAACCTCCGACCCAAGCATTGCAGTTGAAAAGTGCTACCCTCTGAGCTACCATGCTGCGGTATTGGGAATAGTACGACAAGTGGCACACTTTAGCTCATACCGCCACACAGGGTAGCTAATTCTGCTGTGTATATCTTATTTTAGTGAAATACCATAGTGCCAGAGGCAGGGAGGTGCACAGGTTTGCTGCCTTTATCATACCTTCCAACTTTTGAAGAAGGGAAAGAGGGACAAAGGTTGCGGCCCGTGCAGCGCGCCGTGGCAAATTTTAGGCCATGCCCCAACCACACCTATTTCACAACTAGTCGCACCCATTCAGCACTGCTAATCACACTGACTGGTACTAAGGGCACAGTGGCTGGCATTATGGGAACAGTGGCTGGTACTGTGGGCACACTGACAGTTACTGAGGAAAAGAAAGAAAGAAAACAGAGAGAGAGATAAAAAAGAAAACAGAGAGAGAAAGAAAGGAGAGTGAAAGAGAAAGAAAGAACAGAGAGAGGAAGAACAGAGAGAGAAGAAAGGACAGAGAAAGAAAGAACAGAGAAAGAAGGAAAGAAAGAACAGGAGAGCGAAAGAAAGAACAGAGAGAGAGAAAGAAAAGGGAAAGAAAGAACAGAGAGGAAGAAAGAGGGGAAAGAAAGAAATAACAGAGAAAAAGAAAGAAAGTGAAAGAAAGAAAGAACACAGAGAGAAAGAAAGAGGGGACAGAAAAAAATAACAGTGAGAGAGAGAATGAAAGAACAGACAGAGAAAGAAAGAGGGGAAGAAAGAAAGAAAGAAAGAAGGGAAAAAAAGGACAGAGAGAGAACAGATAAAAAGAAAGAACAGAGAGAGAGAAAGTAAGAACAGAGAGAGAAAAAGAAAGGAAGCACAGAGCGAGAAAGAAAGAGGGGAAAGAAAGAAACAAAGAAAGAACAGAGAGAGAGAAAAAAAAGAAAACAGAGAGAGAGAAAGAAAGGAGAGCGAGAGAGAAAGAAAGAACAGAGAGAGGAAGAACAGAGATGAAAGGACAGAGACAGAAAGAAGAACAGAGAGAGAAAGAAAGAGAAAAGAAAGAACAGAGAGAGAAGGAAAGAAAGAAAGAACAGAGCGTGAAAGAAAGAACAGAGAGAGAGAAAGAAAGGAGAAAGAAATAACAGAGAGAAAGAAAGAGGGGAAAGAAAGAACAGAGAAAAAGAAAGAGAGAGAAAGAAAGACCTCGTACACCTCGTACACGTGTGGCTCCGCTCCGTACACCTCATACACACGTGGCTTTGCTCCGTACATCTTGTACACACATGGCTCCACTCTGTACACCTCGTACACACATGGCTCCACTCCGTACACCTCGTACACACATGGCTCCACTCCGTACACCTCGTACACACACAGCTCTGCTACATCCACACTGTAAACCCCTCCTGATCCCACACAGAAACTTCACCTCATCCAGCACCATGACAACCAGCACAGCAGAGTCCTGCAGAGTGCAGACACAGAGGCCCCTGATCATATGACCCCTGACTCCTCCTCTCCTGTGACCTCATCACAGGTCCTGTGCGCACAGCCACAGAACAGCCTAGGACATCACTGCAGGCTGCGGTGGGTCTCTGTGGGAGGGCGAGGGTAGGGTCGGTGCATGGTGGAGAATGGCGGCTCAGTGCACTGCGGGAAAAATAGAGTCCTGGGCGGGACATGGGTGGGGGGGTCCAAAACAGGACTGTCCCGTGAGAATCAGGACGGATGGGAGCTATGTATACAGGTCTCAGTGGAAGTCAGCTATACAGGCCTCTGTAGAAGTCAGATATACAGGCTTCACTAGAAGTCAGCTATACAGGCTTCAGTAGAAGTCAGCTATACAGGCTTCTACTGATGCCTGTATAGCTGACTTCTACAGAGACCTGTATGCATAGCTCCCAACCGTCCCGATTCTCGCGGGACTGTCCCGTTTTTGACTGCAGAGCATAGCTTTCTTCACTGTTTTAGGTCACACTTATTTTCAATGACTAAGACCACAGCAGAGTGCAGCATTATAGGCCTCAGCTCCCCCACCGACTAGCTGAAATCTGTGCCGGAATCAGCTGCATATAAGAGATTTATGGAGAGGGAAACAGTAGCACTGAACATTGCTGATTTTGCTCATATTAAAATGGGAGATTATATAATATGACAAAAATGATTAATGGTAGTCTGACATTTTGAACCCCCATCAATCCTGTGAATGAACGGGATACAACGCTTTCCTTATGTTACTCCGAGCCACAGGACAGTACAATGTTTCAGGACACCCGGATGTATGAGGAACTGTTGCATAGCTCCATTCACTGGAGAGTAAAACAGTGAAGGTAATACAGCACTAAATAAGGTTTGGCTCGTTCATTCTAAGGGCACCTTAATTTGAAGTCAGACGACCCTAACAACTAGAAAGTAATGACATATCTTACCGATATGCCATCGCTTTATAATAATAATAATACATTTTATTTCTATAGCGCCGACATATTCCGCAGCACTTTACATTTCAAAGGGGATTTGTACAGACAATAGACATTACAGCATAACAATAATCACATAGATTATAACAGATTTATAAGTGGTATTCGCTGACTTTTGTAGTGCCAAATGCAGCAAAATGAATTTTGTGCATAGCAAAAAATGGTCATTATTTTTGTCTTCACCTTATCTACAACATTGTTAGTGCAAATATTTCACAGATTGCAAATTGCTGCAAAAGTACACAAAAATATCTGGTGTACAAAAAAATGATTCCACTGGGAACCGGAGTACATATGCGGAAGCATTTTGTGACTTTTCCAAAGGTCGCAAATAATGAATCAGGGGAAAACATCTGGAAACCCTAAATCTCACTCAAAAAAAAAAAAAAAAAAAGACACAGGCGGAGACATATAAAGTAGACATTAAAAAAATCCGCAAACGAAAGGAAGAATTTGGTGCAAATAAAAAAAAGGTGAAATACACCATTAGGCCGGTTTCACACGTCAGTGGCTCCGGTACATGTAGTGACAGTTTCCTCACGTACCAGAGACACTGACACACGTATGCAGATGTCAGTGTGTTTTCACAGACTGTGTGTCCGTGTGCAAAATACGCTGACATGTCCGTTTTTGTGCAACAGCACGGATCACACGGACCCATACAAGTCAATGGGTCCGTGTAAACACGTACTGCACATGGATGGCGTCCGTGTGCGTTTTTAGAAGTCATAGGGTTAACACTGAAACCAATTTTTTCAATACACGGACAGCACATGGATCACACACGGATGGTACACATGGACATACGGATAGTACACGGATCACACACGGATGGCCTACGTATCCACACGGACAGCTCCGGTACAGGTTTTTACGGTACCGGAATTATCTGGACTTGTGAAACTGGCCTAAAGTAGACAAAAAAAAGGCACAAATGCAATGATGAATCGGCCCCATAGGGCTGCTCTTGCTCATAAAGAGAAAACTGTCCACCAGTTCCACTAAGTCTAAGGCTGGTATCACATTTGCGTTTTTTTTCGCGGTATTTTAGCGCTAAATAGCGCATGCGTTTTTTTTTCCTATACTTTGCATGGGATGCGCTTATGTGCGCATACACATGCGTTTGTACGCGTTTTACCTCGCATGCGTTTTTTTGCGGTATGCGCTCGGGCGCACAAAATGCAACCTGTTGCATTTTTTGAGCGTCCGACTTGCCTCAAAAAAACGCATGCGCGCAATGCGTTTTTTTACAGCAAGACACCCATTATAAGTCTATGGTGAGCATATGTGCGCATTGGCATGCTTATGTATGCATTTTTTTGCACATGCGTTTTTTTTTTTACCATTAGTTTAGACAATGGAATTTAGGGGTTTGGGTTAGAGTTAGGGTTAGTTAAGGGGGTTTAGGGTTAGGGTTAGGGTCAGGGTTAGGATCAGGGTATAGTATGGTTAAGGGTTAGGGTTAGGGTCAGGGTTAGGGTTAGGGTTAGGATCAGGGTATGGTTTGGTTAAGGGTTAGGGTTAGGGTCAGGGTTAGGGTTAGGGTCAGGGTTAGGGTCAGGGTTAGGGTTAGGATCAGGGTATGGTTTGGTTAAGGGTCAGGGTTAGGGTTTGGGTTAGGGTTAAGTATGGTTTGGTTAAGGGTTAGGGTTAGGGTCAGGGTTAGGGTTAAGTATGGTTTGGTTAAGGGTTAGGGTCAGGGTCAGGGTCAGGGTTAGGGTCAGGGTTAGGGTTAGTAAAGTCATGGTTTGGGTTAGTGTGAGGGGCCACCTAATGTTGGAAAAAAACGCAAACGCGGTAAAAACGCACTAAAAACGCATACAAACGCATAAAAACGCTGCGTTTTTTTCATGCATGCTCATAAAAATGCTTGAAAAAAAACGCAGCAGTTGTATGCTCTTGTATGCGTTTTTCAATGCGTTTTTTTGCGGGAAAAACGCGCTGCAAAAAAAAGCAAGTGTGAAACTAGCCTAACACAAATAATATATTTTATTTTAAAGATATTAAAGTTGTAGCTCAACTTTAAAATAAAATATACCCTCAAGTCAACCATATTTTGGGAAGGCCATTTGCAAGGTAATTAACTCAAGTTCAGAAAAAGAGTACAAGAGCTATATCTCTGCACATTTATGCTTAGCGTGAATCTATATATATGATCATCTTATCATGTCTGTCTGTAACCAAAATCCTGCGTCGCTGATTGGTCATGGCCTAACTGTCGCGACCAATCAGCGACAGTCGCTTAGGCCTCTTTCACACTTCAGTTTTTTGCATCAGTTCAAATCCGCCAAAAAGGCAGACAAGCGGATCCGTTCTCAACTGATGTGAACGGATGGCACAGGATCCGTTTTCAGACGGATCCTGAAAATGAGGAAATTTAAAGGAACCGCTGGCCGAGAAAAGGAGAGAGAGAGAGAGAGAGAGAGAGAATTTTTTTTTTTTGTCCGGCACCCAGAAAGAATTTCAGGTTAAATGAGTGTCTGGAGGATCCGCCAGAAAAAAAAACGTTGCAAGCTCCGTTTTCAAATCTTTGAGGATGGTGACGGACAGCAACTTTTGGCGGATCCGCAAACAAAACGGATGCAACGGACGGCAATCCGTCACAATCCGCCAGTAATGCAAGTCATTGGGGAAAAAAAACGGATCCTCAAAAGAAAATTGAGGATCCGTTTTTTTCAAAACCTGGCGGATTGTGACTGATTGTAAAAAACTGAAGTGTGAAAGAGGCCTTAGTCGTCGCGGCAACACACCACATCGCTTATTGTACAGGCACATTACAGCCGTTAAAGGCATCACTGCTGCGGCGCTCATTACACAGGCAGTCCTGTACATATACAATACATTAGCTAACAGCAGAACAGTGACTGCAGCTCTGGGTGTAACTTGCCTACAATACATTAGGTAAGAGTAGAAAAGTGACTGCAGCTCTGGGTGTAACTATAGTACAATACATTTGGTAAGATCTGAACAGTGACTGCAGCTCTGGCTGTAACAGGAGTATAATACATTAGGTAAGAGCAGAACTATGACTGCAGCTCTGGGTGTAACTGGACTACAATACATTAGATAAAAGTAGAACAGTGACTGCAGCTCTGGGAGGAACGGGAGTACACTACATTAGGTAACAGCAGAACAGTGACTGTAGATCTGGGTGTAACTGGAGTACAATACATTAGGTAAGATCTGAACAGTGACTGCAGCTCTGGCTGTAACAGGAGTATAATACATTAGGTAACAGCAGAACGGTGACTGCAGCTCTGGGTGCAACTGGACTACAATACATTAGGTAAAAGCAGAACAATGACTGCAGCTCTGGGAGTAACTGGAGTACAATACATTAGCTAACAGCAGAACAGTGACTGCAGATCTGGGTGTAACTGGAGTACAATACATTAGGTAACAGCAGAACAGTGACTGCAGCTATGGGTGTAACTGGAGTACACTACATTAGGTAACAGCAGAACAGAGACTGCAGCTCTGGGTGTAACAGGAGTACATTAGGCAACAGCAGAACAGTGACTGCAGATCTGGCTGTAACTGGAATAGAATACATTAGGTAACAGCAGAACAGTGACTGCAGATCTGGATGTAACTGGAGTACACTACATTAGGTAACAGCAGAACAGAGACTGCAGCTCTGGGTGTAACAGGAGTACATTAGGCAACAGCAGAACAGTGACTGCAGATCTGGCTGTAACTGGAATAGAATACATTAGGCAACAGCAGAACAGTGACTGCAGATCTGGCTGTAACTGGAATAGAATACATTAGGCAACAGCAGAACAGTGACTGCAGCTCTGGCTGTAACTGGAATAGAATACATTAGGTAACAGCAGAACAGTGACTGCAGCTCTGGGTGTAACAAGAGTACATTAGGTAACAGGAGAACAGTGACTGCAGATCTGGGTGTAACTGGAGTACAATACATTAAGTAACAGCAGAACAGTGACTGCAGCTCTGGGTGTAACTTGAGTACCATACATTTGGTAAGATCTGAACAGTGACTTCAGCTCTGATTGTAACAGGAGTATAATACATTAGGTAAGAGCAGAATGGTGACTGCAGCTCTGGGTATAACTGGATTACAATACATTAGGTAAAAGCAGAACAGTGACTGCAGCTCTGGGAGTAACTGGAGTACAATACATTAGATAACAGCAGAACAGTGACAGCAGCTCTGGGTGTAACTGGAGTACAATACATTAGGTAACAGCAGAACAGTGACTGCAGCTCTGGCTGTAGCTAGAGTAAAATACATTAGGTAACAGCAGAACAGTGACAGCAGCTCTGGGTGTAACAGGAGTATAATACACTAGATAATGGCCCGATTCTATCGCATTGGGTATTTTAGAGTCTCTGTTAAAATAAAAAATATTTATATACTCACCTTCCGACGGCCCCCGGACCGTCCCTCCACTCATCACGCGCGTGGCATCTTCCGGTTCCAGTAATGCTTAGTGAGAAAGGCTGAAGATGACGTCACTCTCGCGAGAGCGCGACATCATCATCAGTGTTTCGCGCAAAGCTTTACTGGAACCGGAAGATGCCGGGAGCGTGGAGAGGAGAGAAAGAGTCCGGGGGCCATCGGAAGGTGAGAATATCACTATTTTTTATTTTAACAGAGACTCTAGAATACCCAATGCGATAGAATCGGGCCACCATCTAGTAGACATATAAACATGCTTAAATGGATTTCCAATGTATCTGCTCTAAATTCTGACCACCACAAGTTGACACTCCTGGTTATGCAGCTCCAGTGTAATGTGGCTGCCCCACCTGCAGCTTCAGCTCATTGAAAACTACAAACGGGATCATCATTTTAATTAGGTTTTCTTAATCAACCATTGCAGATTTAAATAATCTCAAGGTTTCTCTGTGGGAACAGAGCCAATGGAGCAAAATGGAGGAATATTAATTGTCTTAGAGATTTAGATAGCTGTGTTTGTAGGGAGCAGATACAATGGCATCAGAAATGTATAACATGATTAGAGGCTTCAAGTCTGATTGAAATGAGTAGGTGAACAAGAATATAAACTGTAACCATACAGAGTGGAAAAATGTTTCCATTTACTGAAATTTGCCTCAGTGGCTACAGGTATTTGTAGGGACACACACATTTTAATTTCAGGAAATAGAATTTTTAGGCTAAAGCCCCCCATACACATTAGACTTATGTAGGCCTAAACCAGGTTTGGCTGACAGTGTGATGTGTATAGCCACGAACAATTTATTGTTAGAAAAATATTGATCGGCACATCTGATTTTGGACTGCTGATCGCATTGTCTCCTGGAGATGACCCACCACCAGGCATGTATTGGGAAGGCTCTCTCATAGAGAACACAGTGCTTGATTGCTTGACTGAACAAGCACTCATGTATGGGAGAGCCGAGAAGACCGCCGGACAATTAGCCAAACCATAGTTCAGCAAGCAGCCATCTAATGTGTATGGCTGACTTAAAGAAGTTATCCACTGCTTGGACAACTGCTTCTCATACCCCACACTTGGCCCCGATAAAATAAAAAAGATTATACTCAACTCCCATCCCATTGGCATTCTACACTCATGTTTCCGGTGTTCTCAAGTGGTTGTTATGACTAGTGTTGAGCGATGCCACCCGATATTGAAAAATATCGGATCGGATTGGATCGGCCGATATGAAAAAAGTATCGGGTATCGCCGATTCCGATCCCGGAAGTCCCATTCAAGTCAATGGGACAGAAATATCGGAATTAAAAAAAACCCTTTCTTGCCTTGTACATCCTGTTCGGGAGGGGGGAAGAGTGTGGGCGGTGCGTGGGCGGACACTGTGCGTGTCTGTGTGTGCGGGCGGGCTCTGTACGGGCCTCTCGGGGGTCTGTACAGGCCTGTCCAGGGCCTGTGCCGGCTGCCGGTGGTCTGTATGGGCATCTCGGGGGCCTGTGCCGGCTGTCGGTGGGTCTGTGACGGCTGCCGGGGGCCTGTGCCGGCTGCCGGTGGTCTGTACGGGCCTCTCGGGGCCTGTGCCGGCTGTCGGTGGTCTGTGCCGGCTGCCGGGGGCCTGTGCCGGCTGCTGGTGGTCTGTGCGGGCCTGCCGGGGGTCTTGTGTGTATGCAGGCATCGTCCGATGGGACTACAAGTCCCATCGGGCTATGACTGCTACAATGACAGTGACTGACACATTAGCCAACGATGGGACAGCAGTAGTCCCATCATCCGGCTAATGTGTTGAATGTAAAAAAAAAAACCAAAACATACTACATACATGCTACATATATATTACATTCATACAACATACATACATACTACATACATGCTACATATATGCTACATTCATACAACATACATACTACATACATGCTACATATATACTACATTCATACAACATACATATATACTACATACATGCTACATATATGCTACATTCATACAACATACATACATACTACATACATACTACATATATACTACATTCATACAACATACATACATACATACTACATACATGCTACATATATACTACATTCATACAACATGCATATATACTACATACATGCTACATTCATACAACATACATACATACCACATACATGCTACATATATACTACATTCATACAACATGCATATATACTACATGTATACTACATTCATACAACATACATACATACTACATACTACATACATGCTACATACATACTACATTCATACAACATACATACATAGCACATACATACTACCTACATACATACATACATGCAACATGCTACAGACATACAACATACATACATACTGCATACATGCTATATACATACTCCGTACAATACATACATATAGACATACAGTACATATAACAGAGTACATACTCATCATCACTTGTCACTTTGATCCCCGAAGCCAGTGTCATCTGTGGAAAAATATGAAAATAACAAACAATATACTCCCTGATCCACAGAAAGCCACGTGTGTCCCACGCCGATCTCCCGTGGAGAACAGCATCAGCTGATGCGATCGCTCTCTAGGGGCTTCAATAATCCAATGACGGGAGGTAGGTATCCTTCCGCACTGTATTCCTCCGCCACTGTAAAAAATTACAGTCCCATCGGGCGATGCCTGCTACAATGACAGTGATTGACACATTAGCCAATGATGGGACAGTAGTAGTCCCATCATCCGGCTGTGTTGAATGTAAAAAAAAAAACATACTACATACATACTACATATATACCCCCCGGCAGGCCCGCACAGACCATCGGCAGCCGGCACAGGCCCCCGAGAGGCCCGTACAAACCACCGGCAGCCGGCACAGGCCCCCGGCAGCCGGCACAGACTACCGAGAGGCCCGTACAGACTACCGGCAGCAGGCACAGGCCCCCGAGAGGCCCGTACAGACCACCGGCAGCCGGCACAGGCCCCCGACAGGCCTATACAGACCCCCGAGAGGCCCGTACAGACCACCGGCAGCCGGCACAGGCCCCCCGAGAGGCCCGTACAGACCACCGGCAGCCGGCACAGGCCCCCGACAGGCCTGTACAGACCCCCGACAGTTGGCACAGACCCCCCGCAGTTGGCACAGACAGCGCATCATGATGCGTACAGACCGTGAATCATGATGACATCATTTCAGCAGCCAATCACAGCCACAACAGTGGCTCATTGCATTATGGGGACTTCCGATTCCGGTATCCGATATTGAAAAAATATCGGTACTCGGTATCGGAATTCCGATACAGTGAATATCGGCCGATACCCGATACTTGCGGTATCGGAATGCTCAACACTAGTTATGACACATAAGCCAAGCGCCCACTATCTCCTTCTTCGGACAAAAAGGAGGAGATCAAGAGGAAGCCAGGGCTGCAACTGCTCTCTCACTTCCTATTGATCTTCGATTCATACAAAGTCAGAGAAAGTGACGCCAGTGCTGATTGGGCGCCGGGCTCATGTGTCATAACAACTGGACAAGAGCCCCTGGAACGCGAGTGTTTGACACAACTGGAACGGTGTCGGCCCGGGAGGAGAGTTTGTTTTAATTTTATTGGAACCAAACATTTAGATAAAGAAGGGGTTGTTCTAGTAAGTGAACAACCCCCTTAAGTAAGGTCTTTTTTATGCTAACAGGGTTGATTCTACACTAGTCAAACCTCATTCATAAAGCCTCACTTTTAGAATAAAATCCACTTGTGTAATAAAGCAGTTCTTTTTTTTACATTTTCATTGTGGATTTGCAGTATGTTATAATAATAGAATTTGACAAAAGACAAGGATCATAATAATCCAATATATGTGTGTGCCTGTGTCAAGATGACATTTCAGCTAGTATGATGCTTTGGGAAAGATTATTTAGCTAATAATGCCATTCATAATTCTCTACAACATAAAGTAATTGATACTGAAAACAACATGACTCTGTGACCACGGAATTGTATATTAAGCTTCAAAATGTACTCATTCTGTAACGCAAGTTAGGCATTTCTGCCTGGAAAATAGTAAAATGGTACCCCTACCATCCCTGACATGGACATGGAAAAGGTTGGATCTGCCCAAATTCTACCCTTTTCACCGGAGTTAATTAGGTTCTAACACCTCCTCATAGATGATGCCCTCCTGAGGCAGATCCATGTGCAGCAGGCCTCTGGCTGGGCTTACCTTGGAGGGGCATGACTAAGTGACTACTTGGCCTACGCTAGAGCCTCTGATGATGACAACAGGCCAGGGTAGTCACTAGATACCACTCCAGCTGGAGCAGAGCGGTGCATGGGGTGAGTAGGGCGGCGATTACAAGTCATGCAATTCACCGGCGTGACACAGAGTTTCTTCAACTTAGAACTACTTATTATGGAGTTACTCTAAAAATTCAAATGCCTAATGGAGGAACAGTAGCGCCCCCTATATATCTAGTGGGAGCAGTTTTGCAGCTTTATACAGCTTAGAGGTTGTATGGAGTCATAATACAATAGTCTTAATTTGCAAGGCTTCTTGAGATGATGACATGATGAGAGGTGATGGACATTTTATAGTGAGTTCCATTTGTGCATATTATCCAACCATTTACAATTGCATTGTGCAATATACCGTATATATTTTTTATGTAAATGGTACCTTATGGATACTATAGATACTTTATGTCTGTTAATTTATGCTAATAGATCCATACTTTTTCTGTAAGACTACCTAAGCTAGACAAATGACACTTTTTTTTAAATTCTTCTCTGGTCAAATTCCCCACAAGAATGAAAAGAGTTAAAATATTCTGGTCATATTTTTTTTTAGAAGTGAAGTCTCCATTTCCATTATCGTCCCTTTACTCCTTTTATCCCTCTTTCTAACCTCTTTCCTTTCTGTTGGCAAGGGGCCATTTTAGTTTTCACCCAGCAAAATTGTCTCCCGATTCCTTCTGCCAAGGAAAAAGAGAGGCAGACAGCGGGATGGGGAAGGTATGTGTCGAGACCGGCGATTTGCTAAAGACACTTGGCTACAACCCAGACATTAACCCAAATAATTCTGAAAGCCTTGAAAAAGAGTAGATTATCTCCTGCTGGCAGCTCTAAATTTATATACATTGTATGTGCCATAATCATGTCCTACACTTCAATGGGCCCTGATATGGGAAGAATTTTCATCAGTACCCCAAAATTGCAATTTTCAAGAAAGTAACTCAAAACTTTTCACAAGGTGTGAACACGCAGTAAAGGCTATGTTATTACGTGATAATTTAATCTCCATGACTGGCCCACAAGATTTCCAAGATGTACAGAGCCCCAACAGTCAGTAATAAGTATGGAACAATTGTATAACCTAGTATTGGTAGCAGCTCTACACATCAGATCATTTGTGTACTCTCACCTATGGAGGATCCACTGATCTAATGGACATTAAAGGGAACCTGTCACCCCCCAGGCGTTTTTAAGTAAAAGAGCCACCTTGTGCAGCACTAATGCTGCATTCTGTCAAGGTGGCAATTTTACTTACTGTCCCTTCCACTGCAGAAATAATCGTTTTTAAAATTGTTCAAAAATACCTGAATTTTGACAGGGGGGCAGGCCTTTCCCCCTCTGACAGACGCCTCACATCTATCAGTCATTTTGTATTTGGCGCCGCCTCCTCAGTATTCTTTTGAAATGCTGGCGCCTGCGCTGTACTATAGTTTCGTGGGCATGCGCAGTTAGCACTGCCCGATGTGCCCGTGCTCTCAGATCATATTCTGGCCGCCTTCATATCGCGTGGCCACAGATCCCGCCCCGCAGTTGCTTATGATTTATTCACACTGCGGGGCTGGGAATCTTGGGCATGCACAGTAGTTCTCTGCGGCTCTCATGCCCAAGATTCCCAGCCCCGCAGTGTGAATAAATCATAAGCGACTGCAGGGCGGGATCTCTGGCTGCGAGATATGAAGGCCGGGATGTGATCTGAGAGCACGGGCACGTCAGGCAGCGCTAACTGCACATGCCCACGAAACTATAGTACAGCGCAGGCGCCAGCATTTCAAAAGAATACTGAGGAGGCGTCGCCAAATACGAAATGACTGATGGATGCAAGGCGTCTGTCAGAGGGGGAAAGACCTGCCCCCTGTCAAAATTCAGGTATTTTTGAACAATTTTAAAAACGATTATTTCTGCGGTGGAAGGGACGCTAAGTAAAAGAGCCACCTTGACAGAATGCAGCATTAGTGCTGCACAAGGTGGCTCTTTTACTTAAAAACGCCTGGGGGGGTGACATGTTCCCTTTAAGGGTCCCAGTAATCCCCCCCATATATGAAGTTTATTGTAAATGCCATACAAATACAAAGTTTTGCCGGCAGGATATACAGTAACATGAAAAACGAAAGGACAAATAATGGCCAGAAAATGGTGATAGATTAAAAGATGAGAAAAATAATGAATATTATCCACTACGTGGAGCCTTTATTGTTTTCACTGAGATGTACGACATGAAGTCACAAAAAGAGTAAACCATAGAAACAGATGCTACACTTTAGTTTCATGTAAAACTGTAGACACGCCAGGTCAACAACAGATTCACAAGGTAGGTTGTAGCCTTTTAGTAGGTCAATCTTAGTGGACTGCGTAATGCACACAACAGGCAAGACCGGCTACAAGTGAATTTATGGGAAGATTTTTGAACATTTTTAAGTACAGTTCTCTAATATTTAGGAGCTGGGGGAAATAAAAAACAAGGGAAGCCTTTTAGAATAACAAATGACACCCATGGAAGTTGGCTAATCGTTTGTGTCAGTGCTTGGCCTTAATTTTAAGGAAACAGGGCATAAACTTCAGTATCGCTTTGGGGGAAATTAGAAGTTGTCCATCTTTACAAGCGAGCAGAGTCTTCAATAGCCATAGTTACTGAAGACCCACATCTATCTCTAAGGCATTCGTGCAATGTGTTTCATGGAGCATTATGGCTCAGAGGAGTTGCTGCTTACTACTGTTTTTACAATGACGGGGGACAGAGGAACGAATAGGTAAAACTCTGGTTAACCCCTTCCTGGCCAAGCCTGTTTTTTTTATTTTTGCCCTTTATTTATTTCCTCCCCTGCTTCGAAAAGCCATAATTTTTTCATTTCTTCAGGTGCCATACCTGTGTAAGGGCTTGTTTTTGTTTTATTTTGGCAGGAAAAGTTGTAATTTTGGATGACACAATTCACTTTACCATATAATGTACTGAAAAAAAAACGGGAATGTAATAACAAGGGGGATACAATGGTGGAAAAAAAAACTCGGTCAAATTTTGCATTCTACTTTTTATTTTGTTTTTCCAGTGTTCCGTGTGCAGCACAATTGACTTGGCAACATGATTCTTCAGGGTGATTTGACATTTTATTTATATTTTATTTATTTAATTTTTTATTGACTTTTTACTTTTACTTGAACCTATTGCAGTATATACTAGAAATAACCATTTCCCATGAAGCCCAATCACATGCTGGCAGTAATTTGCAATGCCCTCTTGGGAGATTCATATGCTTCCTGGTCACATGAGATAAGCTGCTGAAGCCCATAGAAAGGGAACACACGAAAGCTTCAGAAGAGTGGGTTAAGAGGCTAAAAGGTGTGAAAATTATAGTCCAAAGATTTTTTTTTTTACAATCCGTGTGATAACCCCTTTAAGGGCTTGTGTGAAGAACCTTGTCTGTTCAGATTGCCCAATGAGTCTACAATATGGAAACCAAAACTTGTGAGTCTGCAGTACGAGATGTAATGAATGTCTCTGTACGAACAGCTATAGGGCCACAACTAGAGGTTTCACACCCGAAAGACAAATATTAAAGTAATTTGCCAAGTTGGCAATATTGTTTCACTGCATTAAGACACATTGACCAGCAAACAAGTGCTATGTCTGCAGTTTTATATGGAAAAAATATAATCTGCATCTAAAGAGCTGGTTTCGAGCATGTTCTTCTGGCTCGTTGGTTGACTTTGCTGTAGGAGATGGATAGAGGCAGACTAACGGATGGTGTGGAATGATCCACGGGGAATAACTCTAAGCAGAGATTTGTAGAGGATCAATAGTGCTCGGCAATAGGAAGCCATCCTTGGTTCATTGTAATGGATGGCCTGGAAATCTTGGCAGGGTGGAAGAGCTGAGCTTGTGTGTGTGTTCAGATTGAGAAGTAATTGATTTCACACTGCAATGCGCAATATTATATTGCTATTGTACTAACACAGTCAGGATCTAGTTCCTACATGTAAAGAGATACAGTAGTAAATATACCTTTATCGGTCTTTATGTAAAACACCAAAAAAAATCAGAGATATTTGGAAATGTGCAATCTGCAGATGGAGCCTGGACTTGTTGATGAATATATAGCTGAAACATTGCATATGTCTCTCCACCAGCTTTCCTTATTACTGCCAAGCAAGTTCTATTGGCTTTTGGTCAAATATTTATCTCCCTGCTGGTAAAATACCAGCTTTGTGGCCACAACTTCTTCTTAAATAGCACACATGCTGCGGCCACAGTTAGTCCCCACAGGAGGACCATTAGATCAGTCAATTGATTATTCACTTTAATACATCTAGTTATAGAACACAGTATTGCCAAAGCCTTAAGGAAGAAAATCACTTTTTCATCCTAAAAAACAGAAAATTCTCTAAATGTGGCAATATCTACAATGTAGTACAAAATTGCTTACCAAACAAACACAGATCCTCTCTTTACTGATAAAACACATGTGATACCTGCTTCGTAACAACGTTTTCCACTAATCTGGTTGGAACAGATCATATTCATGGACTGACACATAGATGTTGAAGAACATGTCCAGTGACTTCAGATGAAAACGCTTCTTTCAGTGTAGTGTAACTTTAGCTGTTATTATATGCTGGGGTTTGAAGTTTCATTCATGGTCAGCCATTTTGAAAGCTTTGGGAGTGGTCTCTAGTCACCCAAACTTTGCCATCTGAAAGCTCTGGGAGTGGTCTTAGTCACCCAACCTTTGCCATCTGAAAGCTTTGGGAGTGGTCTCTAGTCACCCAACCTTTGCCATCTGAAAGCTGTGGGAGTGGTCTCCAGACACCCAACTTTTGCCATCTGAAAGCTGTGGGAGTGGTCTTAGTCACCCAACCTTTGCCATCTGAAAGCTTTGGGAGTGGTCTCTAGTCACCCAACCTTTGCCATCTGAAAGCTGTGGGAGTGGTCTCAAGTCACCCAACTTTTGCCATCTGAAAGCTGTGGGAGTGGTCTTAGTCACCCAACCTTTGCCATCTGAAAGCTTTGGGAGTGGTCTCTAGTCACACAACCTTTGCCATCTGAAAGCTGTGGGAGTGGTTTTAGTCACCCAACCTTTGCCATCTGAAAGCTTTGGGAGTGGTCTCTAGTCACCCAACCTTTGCCATCTGAAAGCTGTGTGAGTGGTCTTAGTCACCCAACCTTTGCCATCTGAAAGCTGTGGGAGTGGTCTCTAGTCACCCAACTTTTGCCATCTGAAAGCTGTTGGAGTGGTCTCTAGTCACTCAACCTTTGCCATCTGAAAGCTGTGGGAGTGGTCTTAGTCACCCAACCTTTGCCCTCTGAAAGCTTTGGGAGTGGTCTCTAGTCACCCAACCTTTGCCATCTGAAAGCTGTGGGAGTGGTATCTAGTCACCCAACCTTTTCCATCTGAAAGCTGTGGGAGTGGTCTTAGTCACCAAACCTTTGCTATCTGAACACTGTTCTCAGTAAGACTGGACGACTATACATATAGATATAAACCTTCTCTAATAAGACAGATGATAGAAGGTTCAGGCATGTAGAACTTTAATACCTGATGTTATTGTACTCCTGGGAAATAAGCAGAGAGTCTGGTGATATAGCACTTTACCTCACTGCCTCCTTTCCAACTCTTAGATTATTGTAGAATAGGGACGGAGCTACTACACTAAGGATGTCAGCCATCATACCGACTGGGAACAACGACACAAGTCCTTTTTTTCAGTTCCATTCAGTTAAATGGAGGTTATGACCTTGGCAAAAACAGAAAGTAATACATGCAATTTTCAAATAAAAATACAATGAGCAAAACCGATGAATAAACATCTATAAAATGTGCTTTAAAATATGACTAATTTTCTGTGCGTTATCATTTGATCTTCCTTTTTGCCCAGTATCGCAGAAAAGACGATGATGGAATGAGAAGACTCTTCACTGCACTCCCTAAAAGAGATGAACAGTCACACTTAAAGTGAAGAGTGCATTTTATCTCCTTTCTGCATTTATAAAGCCAGACCTTGTTACACAAGGGTACATTGTACTTCTTCATCCTAAATGTATTAATTAGAATTGACTTCTATACTTATGTATTATTTATGTGTTGTTCCACATATCCTCATGTGTCACCTCCTGATTAATAGTTCAGAACTCTTACTGCTATTATTTAGTCCCCGTGATTTAGGATTCCAGTATGAATAGCTGTAATATTTGTGTATAGCGGTCATTGAGCGGAGAATGTGGTATTCCTATAGCCCTGCTAAATATATGGCTGGGAATCACATATGTTATCCTTAGCTGATGTATTCTTCCTGATAACAATGCTATAGATGTACAATGTGAAGAGAACTCTTAGATACAAGAAGACTATTGTCCAGTATCAGATACGAGAATTGTACGGCTTGTTTTAATATAGCATGGCACTATAAAATGTTTTCTGCTATAGACTACACGTGAAGGACTTGGAAAAGGGAAAAAGTTTGTCCCCTAAAAGTTAGAACAAGACTGGTGACTCAGATCAATAGGAATGAACTGTTCTCTCCAATCTCCATGTCCTCTGTTGCACTCCTCCACTTGGGATCCGTCTCCGGACACGAGGGATACGTGAAGATAAATGACCTAATCTGTGATTCACAATCTCTCCCTCTTGATACATTATCTTTATTATGCATATTCATTATATATCACTCCATGGGAATATTGATTTTATATAATGTATAATGTTTAATTATGTATGCACAGAAACAAATTACTTTAAGAATATTTTCCAAATCAGCTTGCTGAAAGGGAATCTGTCACCACATCTGACCTATTAATATGGGCATACAGGTTACAGACTGCAGAGGGGAGTGATACCTGTATGTCTCATATCACATGCCTTGTTGGGGAGAAATCATCTGCGATCCCTTTATATAATTGATGTCTTCTAGGCTCTGGGAAGGACTGACCCCTCTTTCAGACAAATCAAATATCCTAATAAAGTGAGAGAGCAGCCACAGCTCTGAATTCCTCTGGATGTCAACTTCGTCAGAAGGAGGAGACAGTGAAGCGGACATTGACTGGTCACTGAGATCACGTGACATAATGTCATGCAAGCCCTGGTAGAGCCGACACTGCTGTAACAGCACTGGCATTGGTGAGTATAGGTGTATATGTGTATAGGTGTATAGTATATGCTCCCCTTTTTACCAGAGCCATAACTTTTTTCTTTTTTGGTCAAAATGGCCATGTGAAGGCTTGGTTTTTGCGGGGCGAGTTGTATTTTTGACCGACACCATTGGTTTTAGCATATCGTGTACTGGAAAATGAGGAAAATATCCAAGTGCGGTGAAATTGCAAAAAAGTGTAATTCCACAGTTTGTTTGTTTTTTCACCATGTTCACTAAATGCGAAAACTGACCTGCCATTATGATTCTCCAGGTCATTACGAGTTCATAGACACAAAAAATATCTAGACTCTTTTTTATGTAAGTGGTGAAAAAAAAAAAAATTGTGCCATTTTCCGATACCCATTGTGTCTCCATTTTTCGTGATCTCGGAAAGGTGTGGCCTCAGCGCTGGAGCCCACACCAAACAGGAGGAGTCCGACATCGATGTACTATGCCCGATGTCGGAAAGAGGATAATAGCCCATAAATATGTATCAGAATAAAGTATGTTATTTGTGGCATCTTTACTGTTTCCATCACATATTATACATACATGTAAACATATACAGATGTATAGGGCGATACCAGCCTTGCAGCGCTGGCATCCTGGGTTCAAATCCCACCAAGGACAACATCTACAAGGAGTTTGCATGTTCTCCCTGTGTTTCCGTGGGTTTCCTCTGGGTTCTCCGGTTTCCTCCCACACTCCAAAGACATACTGATAGGGAAAATAGATTGTGAGCCCCATTGGGGACAGCGATGATAATGCTGTTAGTGATATTTAAGCAAACATAAGAAATAATAAGTAAAAGGCTACAACCAATATGTTTGAGGACAGTCACAATTCCAACTACTAAAATGATAAGAACATTTCATATGCCTCACTTCGCAATGAGGAATATTAGTCCATGAGAACAATTACCTGTAAAATGTGCATGACATGTTAATGAAATGCTTGCTACTGCAGGGCTGTCACCCTTCTATTATTTTAGCAATGTGTTATTTTGTCGCACTGTTTACACATGCTCTACACTTAATTGACACAGTAGCTCTCATTTGCTTTGATCTAAATTAATTGGTTAATGGTCTCAATTTACTCAATTAGCTGAATTAGGCTGGATACGGTCTTGTGCTCCTCGCTTATTTCTACAGGCTTTCTAATTTGGAGGTCGGACACTGGGAAAATGGTCCATCACTCATGTATGGATTGAAGACAGCGGGTGACAAGACAAGAGAGACTTGTTCACCTCAAGCACATGTACAGGAGTGCAAGGGCAAATACTGTACTATCAACGTAAAAAAGGACAAGAGCAACAAGATCTATTGAAAGAAACAGAAATCAACAGTAACTTAAAGCTTCTGAGGATCAATATGCTAAGCTTGCCCAGCAGCACTTTTAGAACAATATAACAAACCTCCTTGAATGTCCTCTGGAATTCTTAAGCCTCACCCCATACACATTCGACTGACGTCAGTCGAACCAACAGATATCAATGGGTTCAGTAGACAGTTTAATTTTTATGGAGGAGCCCCAAGCCTCCCCACGATGATGATGGAGGAGGTAAGGATCTAGTATATTCGATTTTGGACTCCTGATTTCTTTGTTCCTTAAGGGATAACCAACTGCTTTGTATGTATGGCAGCAGCTGCCTCATAGAGAAGACAGGAGTGCTCCACAAAGCAGGTGCAAAGGAAGTTCTCCTGTGTATGGGAGAGTCAGTGTTAGGAACGGCGGAACGCACTAAATAAAAATTATAATAAAGTGCGTTTGCCAGGCAAGCAATAAGGCGGAAATGCGCACGTGGGTTAAACGTCACCCAGGTGCGCAGAGCAATCTCTGTTAAGTCACAGAGGTGCCAACAAAGACAAATACAATAAATCTGAGCCTGTTGGAGTCACAGTACTCAGAGTAAATGCACACACGGTATCTGGTCACAGGAGCAGAGCCAAAGACAGCGGAACTGCGTCTGTCTAGACCTACCGTGCGTGCGACGTCGCAACTGTGGACGCCAAGGAGGGCTGCAACTGCAGTGCGGTGTAGGACACTGCCGCTAGATGACAAAGTTAGTATGCAAGCGCAATGTCGGACGCTAGCAACTGTGGATGATGTAGTAGTGGCGCGCTGGCGCTGACTCTAAGCTTAGTCCCTGTCCACATACGTAATATCAGAGGGAAGGGGTTTCAAATGAGTCATTCACCAGAATCATACATCCATCATCATTCACACAGTAGCAACTAGAGACTTCCAGATCTCCTAGATGGACCAATGAGATCTGGAGCAAGACCTGAGCACATGACTCCCGATCTCCAATGGGAAATCGTCTCATGAGCATGCTCAGTAGGATAACAGAGGGACTTGGCCCCTGGAGGGATTTGCTGCAAGGCAATCTCCTCTGCGGTAGATAAACAGCAAGAGACTGCAGAATGTAAGGGTCTGGGTTCCTGCAGAGCAGACGCAGAAACCTGACGCCTAACAGTCAGAGGAGAAAGCTGCTGGCCGAACCATGTGCTGAACCATCGTTCCGGAAACAGCTATGTAAAATGTAAGTTTTAGGGCTCATACTTGAGAATCATGCGAGCCTCTTGCAAGGGAACCCGGCACTGCTGCTGGCACTGGGACCGGAGCGTGTGGCTGCATAGAAATACATGTAGCCGCACGCTCCGGTCTGAGTGCCAGCGGCAATGCCAGGTTTTCATGCGAGAGACTCGCACAAGAATCGTGCGAGTCTCTCGCAAGTGAGTATGAGCCCTTAGGCTAGCTTTACATGCAGTGTGGCAAATTTATTAAAATGTTTAAGTCTCAGACATTGCAAACTTAGACTATATAATCTTAAAGTACAACAAATTTAACAAAGTGGTTCATGCTATTTAATTGATCTGTCTAATTTTAACACTATACGTTTACACCACCCATAGTTGGCTTACTTTATGCCACAAATCGGTGCTACAATTCTGGCACATTGCATCTCACATTTAGCCACACCTCCTTTTGATAAATCATACCCCTTTTTTACTGGGGCCACACACCTACTAATTATTAAAACAAGCGCAAGTCATAAATTGTATCTAAAACGCAACATAAATATGATACTTGCGGGACGTCATTTATGCATCACCCTGCAATGATGACAATGCACCACCCTGGCTAATCAAAAGCCACGCTGAGAATGCCAGCTGGACCGGAATCCCGCAAATCGATACAAACTCTATATCAAATCATGAAAGACAGTCTTGTGGTGCGAAATTCTGGTGCATTTAACTTGATAAATATGCCCCAAACTGTTTCCAAGAACTGCCATTCCTTTGGTGGATTTTATTTACGGCACTCTTGTTTTGCATTTTTCTTGTGACCAAATGTTACGTTGAATTCTCCATTGTTATATAAAACACAATATATACAATGCGCCTTTCTCAGCATTCCTTCTGTCTGACTATTTTCCTGGTGTTTTTTCCCATAGACTTCTCTATAGGACCTTAAAAAATGCAATGAATAAACACGTACACAATCTAATAAAATAAAAAAATGCCAACAATAGCATTTGTAAAAAGCGCTATGAAAAAAAGTGTGAAATTTATTTTTTTTTCCAATCGTTTGAAAACACTGAGAAAAAAGTGTGCATGAAGGAGGGACATACGGGAACCAGCGTCTATGGTAACAAACATCATGCCACATAGGCCACAAAAGAAGGAAACAGTGGACTGGATTGTCTGTAAATTCTAATATTAATAACCATACATGTAATAATTCCAATATAATACTGCATGGTAAATATCAGATAAAATATCAGTATAGGATCTTCTATGGCATTAAGTGCATGTGCACACAACGCCTTTTATCAGGCAAATTCTGCCGCCGAAACCGCCTAAAAAACTATGAGAGAACGCACAAAAGAATGACCATAGGCATTTCTATGTAAAAACCACTTGCCGTGCATATGTTTATGCTTTTTAATGTCTTTTAACCCCTTAAAATTTTTAAAAATGACTAGCAATTAAAAAGTGACATGTCCATTTTTCTGCCATTTTCCTTTTGAAAGTCGCTCTATACAAGTTCAGGTCAGTAGGAAAGCTCAAAAGATACCCGAAAGATGGCTGGTCGTCTTTTGTAGCGCTTTGCCATTGGCTTCCTCAGACATTTGTAAGAACTGAGGCTTAGGTGGATATTGGTTTTCACTGGGGGTCATGGGTTCATATCTAAGCAGGAGGAATATCTGCCTAGGGTTTATACGTTCCCTTTGTTTGATTGTATTTCCTATCAGAACGTTTATTTGCTTCCTATGAAATTGACAAAAGTATCTTTGTGCCTAAAATAGGGCAAGTAGATTATGTACCCCACTAAATAGTGGTGCGGTGGGTGTATAGCAGGAGAAAAATGGTGAAGCCCGTAACATTTCACAAAAAAAGATACATATTGGTCGTTTTTGGGCAAATGCATTCTTTGGGTTGTGCATCCTTGTGGCTAATGAATATGGGATCTAGGGGTCTACTTGGTATGCCGATATCCAAGGGTCTACCTGGTAGATCCGAACTAATTGTGGCATAAGCTAACAACACATACAAAATAAGAAAGAACAAGTCGCTCTATTTCTCAATATATCTAAGAGTAATAATGAAGGACACACAAGACTACAGAAGCCGCCAAGTTCAAAAGGTATGACACTACCATATTCTGCTAGAACTCAATTGTCAATAAAATATAGAATATCCCCCCCACTGTAATAAAGAAATAAAATAGAATGATTCCAACAATAAACCCGCAGAAAGTTTCAATAACAAAATGCAGAACAATACACAGATTTATTGTGCGTTGTGTCGGAGGAGAAGCTATGGGAGGGAGGGACGCGGGGCGAGGGAACAGCCATACTGGGGAAGGAGGGGTCCTTGGGGGATTAGCCCTCCAGTACCATCATGAGTATAAAAATAGGTCACATCTATTCTACATGTCACTGCCTGGTGAGGATAGTGCTGGCAGGGAATTCATTTAACCCTGGAGGTCCCAGGCTGCCTCCGCAGAAGGAAGCCTATTTTTCATTTTCCCTTGCAATGTCAAGTGACTTAGGAAACAATAACAAATTTATTTAAGTCATAGAAAAAAAGGGATAAAATAAGAAAAATAAATTTCAGCCTTAATCAACAAAAATGTATATGACTCAATATATATAATTATATATGGCCTTTCTATCACTACTGTAACTATTTTAATAATCTACCATAACAAAAATAATCTATATTATGGATGTGATAATTTCTCAGCCTCCTAATATTTTCAGATTGGAAGGAACCTTGTGTAGTTATCCTGTAATGCTTAATGAACAGAGAGAGTGCATGACAAATCAGTACTATATATCACATTGTACATTTGCACAAGTTTCCATACAGGTCTTATGTGCACGACATGCACTTTCTAATCAATTCCTCCAGGTATCCCAGGAGCAGCACCTACTGTATACTCCTCAGCCCATCTAAAAACATCAATCTGCAAAAAATCTAGCAAAAAAAATAATCATAAAAACTACGAAGAATCGGAACTTTGGGACCAAATTTAGGCTTCTATTCCAATATCACAAATTGGTGTATGATGCTATTTATTGACTTCATTCAGGCTTCACGCTAGAGTAGGACAAGAGTAACTCCCATCAGAGAAAGAATGGTATAAAATAACAAAAGAACTTACTAAACTGTAGCCTGTTCACCATTGGTGTTCTTATTTTACAGTGATAACAAGCTGTTTACCCACAAGACTGCTGCAGCTGATCAATGGTTCAGTCGTGTTGTGTGGAGCGCACTAGAAATTGTCTGCGTCATAGTTACAGTGGGGAAAATAAGCATTTGATACACTGACTATTTTGCAAGTTTTCCCACCTACAAAGAATGGAGGTCTGTAATTTTTTATCATAGGTACTCTTCACCTGTGAGACACAGAATCTAAAAAAAACAGTAAATTACATTGCATGATATTTAAATAATTAAATTGCATTTTATTGCACAAAATAAGTATTTGATCATCTACCAACCTGCAAGAATTCTGGCTCTCACAGACCTGATAGTTTTTCTTTAGGAATCCCTCCTACTCTGCACTCATTACCTGTATTAATTGCACCTGTTTGAACTTGTTACCTGTATAAAATACCCCTGTCCACACACTCAATCACACTCCAACCTCTCCACCATGGCCAAGACCAAAAATCTGTCTAAGGATACCAGGGACAAAATTGGGATGGGCTACAGGACAATAGGCAAGCAGCTTGGTGAGAAGGCAACAACTGTTGGCACAATTAATAGAAAATGGAAGAAACACAACATGACTGTCAATCTTCCTTAGTCTGGGGCTCCATGCAAGATCTCATCTCGTGGGTTAAGGCTGATTCTGAGAAAGGTCAGAAATCAGCTCATAACTACACCGGAGGACCTGAAGTGAGGTGGGACCACAGTCTCAAACATTACCGTTGGTAACACACTATGCTGTCATGGATTAAAAATCCTGCAGGGCTCGCAAGGTCTCCCTGCTCACTCCAGCACATGTTCATGCCCATTTGAAGTTGACAATTACCATCTCTATGATCCAGAGGAGGCATGGGAAAAGGTCATGTGGTCAGATAAGACCAAAATAGAACTTTTTGATATCCGTGTTTGATAGAAGAAGGACAAGTATAACCCAAAGAACACAGTCCCAACCATGAAGCAAGGTGGGAGGAAACATACTTTGGAGGTGCTTTTCGGCGAAGTGGACAGTACGACAGCACCGTATTGAAGGAAGAATGGATGAAGTGATGTATAGTGAGATTTTGGCCAACAACCTACTCAGTAAGAGCATAGATGCTGGGTCTTCCAGCATGACAATGACCAGAAAAACACAGCCAGGGCAACTAAAGAAGTGGCTTCGTACGATGAATTTCAAGGTAGTGGAGTGGCCTAGTCAGTCTCCAGACCTGAACCCGATAGAAAACCTCTGGCAAGAGATGAAACTTAATGTTGCCAACGACAACCCCAAAACCTGAAAGACCTGGAGATGATCTGCATGGAGGAGTGGGCCAAAATCCCTGCTGCTCTGTGTGCAAACTTGGTCAAGAAGAACAGGAAATGTCTGACCTCTGTAATTGCAAAGAAAGGTTTCTGTTCTTCTATTGTATCAAATACTTATTTCATGCAATAAAATGCAAAATACTTATGTAAAAATAATGTGATTTTCTGGAATTTTTTTTTAAAGATTCTTGCTCTGACAGTTGAAGTTGAAGTACGATAAAAATTACAGACTTCTCAATTCTTTGTAGGTGGGATAACTTGCAAAATCAGCAGTGTATCAAATACTTATTTTCCCCACTGCAGCTGCAAGTGAGTAGCACTTACTCTATATGTTGATCTACCCCAGGGCTATACACAGGGCCACTCCTGTTGGCATAGTCTCTCCCAGGTGAGAGAGACTAAATTACTTACATAAGAATCCCTCCAGTGAACAAAGAAAGAGCAAAGATTGTCACGGCACAGATTAGCAAAAAAGTTTTTATTTGTGGGGTAAAGAATGAAGTGAAGAATACCTTTCTACAAGGTGTAAATAGATAAGCACAGCACACCAGTGGTGGTCTGAATGCTGATGCCTGACTGAAGAGGTGTGCCACGTCAGACATGGCAAGGAGACTAGTGCCTCAGTGTGAGGGACAAATACAGATTGCCAGACAAATTAGCAGCACATTACTGTCAAGAGAAGCAACCAGGAGAAGGGCTGAAATAAGCATTAATAGTATGTTATTGCATATTAAGAGTGACACAGAAGCTGAATGAAGGTGAAGCTGCTGAGGAGATTGCCAGCAAGCTGTTTAAAGTGTTTAAGTGCAAGCCACACATTGTTGTTTATATCAACTGTGTACCCTTATTTAAGCCATTGCCTCTAATAAGTATGTTTTTTAACCACAAAACAAATTGCCTTTAAAAAAAACTCTGCAACCATCAAGTCTGTTGCCTCTTTGAGAGAAAAATTGTTCCTGAACTGTCCCTGATGCAAGATTGCATTTCTTTTACCATACCTGAGTGGGGAAACCAAATCACTCCAGCTACTGAGGATTGCAAAAGCCTATTTTTCTTAAAGGGACATGTCACCCAAACACAGTTTAATACTTTTATAGGCATGGCAACTTAATGTATAACTCTTTTGTTATTTTATACAATTTCCTCTCTTTGGTCACATTTTGTAGAATCTAGAAAAATCACTTTAAATAACTTAGATGAAGCTTGCAAATTAAAAAAATGTATGTGATTACAACAAGATGGCAGTGTACATGAGTAAGGGTTCATACTCACTTGCGAGAGACCCGCACGATTCTCGTGCGAGTCTCTCGCATGAAAACCTGGCACTGCCGCCAGCATTCGGACCGGAGCGTGCGGCTGCATAGAACTACATGTAGCCGCATGTATTATGAATGGGTCACCGAGGAGGATAGCAGGAACAGGCTAAGCCACCAGAAGACCAGAGAGGTTGGTAACTAAGCGCATTGCAGACCCCTGATCCTATCCACACAACTAGCAGTAGCCGTGGAGCGTTCCTACGATGCCCTAGACGCTTCGTCACAGTCGGAGAACTAACTAAGCCTAAAGACAGAAAGGTGAAATCTAAACTGCCCCAGAGCAGATCCCCAAAGGAATAGACAACCCCCAAACATATATTGTCCGCGAGACAAGATGAAACGCAAACACAGGCAGAGAACAGACTGAGCAAACGGTGGGGCCCAAGCTGTCTAGACAGGACAGGACAGAAAAGATACTGTCTGCAATTACACACAAAACCCTAAAAAAGTCCAACACTTCTGATATACAAAAAACCTGAGGTCACATGATCTCACCCCCGCTAGATCAGCACTCTGGTATTAACTGGAAGCAAAGCAAAAAGATAACAACATATCAGGGGACTGAACAAGCTGCAACATATGAAGCAGGACCCAGCGCTGACCCCAGCAGGGAGCTCGCTGAACCCTAGCAACAAAAGCAGAAAGAAGCAAAAGAGGCAAAACCAGATTAGATGCAAAGGATTAGCAAAAGAATCACTTAGCTGAACAATGCAGATCAGGCAGGGGACAAAAGAACTCCAAATGGGAGAAATCACCAGCAACCTCCAAGAGCAGCCAGCTCAATTATTTGCTCCCTGCCAGTAATCACAGGTTTCCAATTATCGTCATCAAGTGGGGAACTTCCATCCACCTGGCCAGCTCCACTACTCTCAGCAACCACCAGAGGGAGCAGAGGGATCTTCGGCTCAGAACTCCTAGCAAGAGAATTCACAACACGCATGCTCCGGTCCCAGTGTCGGCGGCAGTGCCAGGTTTTCATGCGAGACACTCGCACGAGAATTGTGCGCCTCTCGTAAGGATGTATGAGCCCTTAGGAAGAGGAAAATGGCAAGTATAATGATAGCAGGCTTGTAGAAGCAGCACCTGGGATGAATCTCCATCTGTAACAAGTAAGACAATATTAATTCCATTTAGTTACTACAAAAAACGTACTGGTCACTAGGTTCTAAGAGCACTATGAAGTGTTTAGTTTTCTCTGGAGACGTACTTTAACTGAATTATCGTCTATTTAACAAAACATCAACCAAGTTTGCGAATGCCTAATATTTGGAAAAATGTTATTATTGGGGATTTCTGAAATTGCAAAAAGTAATGTATGGTTTTCTTCCAGAAACAGAACCACTCTTTAGTGGATATTTATTACAGCTCATCCCCATGCTCGTTAATAGGGCTGAGTTGCGAGTATCAGATATAACTTTTGTAAAGAGTTAACAAAAATGTATGAAAAAGAAAAAAAAAATCAATAGTGAAAATACAAAACGATCTCATTCATGGGATGGTAAGAATGTGTCACATACAATAATGTTTGATGTCTGACAGCATCAACTGCCAGAAATAGACTTCCCATCTCATGCAGCTGGTGACCATGTAGATTGAAAAGTACAAGGTAAATGATCAGTTGGACATTCAGGTCTAGTGAGCCGCTAACATTCAGAGGTCAGTTATAGTGTTGGAAAATAAATGTTTGCTACAAGCATGTCATATAGTGTTTTCTGATCATCATGTTCATCTGCATATTATTCCCACTTGACACAATGACTTCCTAATGGTTCACAACATCAGTGAGATGACACGCTGTCTGGTTATGTTATCTCTGCAACAGGGCCGGACTGGGACTAAAATTCAGCCCTGGCATTTGAAGTTACACAGGCCCACTAATCACATGGTGACTATATAATATCTTTGTACAGTTGTAGTTTACAAGAAGTGAGAGGAGATTAACACGACTATATAACATGTAGTCACAGCTGTGCTCAGTATTTCAGCTCAGTCCTATTTATTGCTTTTAGGTACAGTACTCCTCCCAAAGCGCTGTCCCCTTTTGTATGCATGATGACAGAATTCCTGGCAGAACTGCTCTCTATTGGGCAACCAGACCCCCTGGTCATAGCCGCCCCTATCATACCTCCCAACTTTTGAAGAAGGGAAAGACGGACAAAGACTGCGGCGCGCGCAGCGCCCCGCTGTAAATTTTGGCCACGCCCAACCACACCCATTTCACAACTAGTCACACCCATGTCCACACCTAATCGCACCCATTTAGCACTGCTGATCACACTGACTGGTACTGAGGGCACAGTGGCTGGCATTATGGGCACACTGACTGGCACTAAGGAAGAGAGAAAACAGAGAGAGAGAGAAAAAAGAAAACAGAGAGAGCGAGAAAGAAAGGGGAAAGAAAGAAAGAACAGTGAGAGACAAAGAAAGAACAGTGAGAGACAGAGAAAGAACAGAGAGAGAAAGAAAGAGGGGAAAGAAAGAAAGAACAGAGAGAGACAGAGAAAGAACAGAGAGAAAGAAAGAAGTAAAGAAAAGAAAGAAAGAACAGAGAGAAAGAGAGGAAAGAAAAAGAAAGAAAGAGGGGAAGAAAGAACAGAGAAAGAAAAAAGAAAGATTAGAGAGAGAAAGAAAGAACAGAGAGAGAATGAAAGAACAGAGAAAGAAAGAAAAAGAGAGAAAGAAATAAAGAAAGATTCTACAAAGATACTATAGCAGCCCGGCTCCCATTGTAATGCCCACCTGAGCCTCCCGATGCAGGACCTATCATGATCCGCTCACATGGCCGACATCCCCGATTCCAAGGCGATCCTGCTGTCTGCGCTGTCGGAGGAGGACACGGTGATGGATCTGAAGCATTCCTGGTTCCGTCACAATCTCCTCAAGAAATTATCTCATTTCCGGTCAGCTTCCAGCACATCACTTCAGGTGGAACGTCATGTGTGTGTTTTAAAATGCTCCTCGGGGCTCCGCCGTGTACTCCTGTGTCCGTGGGAAAAGCCCGCTTTGTATGCTTTGTACACACTTGGCTCCGCTCCGTACACATATGGCTCCACTCCATACGTACACGCGCGGCTCCTCTCCGTACACCTCGTACACGCGCGGCTCCTCTCCGTACACCTCGTACACGCGCGGCTCCTCTCCGTACACCTCGTACACGCGCGGCTCCGCTCCGTACACCTCGTACACGCGCGGCTCCTCTCCGTACACCTCGTACACGCGCGGCTCCTCTCCGTACACCTCGTACACGCGCGGCTCCTCTCCGTACACCTCGTACACGCGCGACTCCTCTCCGTACACCTCATACACGCGCGGCTCCTCTCCGTACACCTCATACACGCGCGGCTCCTCTCCATACACCTCATACACGCGCGGCTCCTCTCCATACACCTCATACACGCGCGGCTCCACCTCGTACACACACGGCTCCTCTCCGTACACCTCGTACACGCGCGGCTCCTCTCCGTACACCTCGTACACGCGCGGCTCCTCTCCGTACACCTCGTACACGCGCGGCTCCTCTCCGTACACCTCGTACACGCGCGGCTCCTCTCCGTACACCTCGTACACGCGCGGCTCCTCTCCGTACACCTCGTACACGCGCGGCTCCGCTCCGTACACCTCGTACACGCGCGGCTCCGCTCCGTACACCTCGTACACGCGCGGCTCCGCTCCGTACACCTCGTACACGCGCGGCTCCGCTCCGTACACCTCGTACACGCGCGGCTCCACTCCGTCCACCTTGTACACGCGCGACTCCTCTCCGTACACCTCATACACGCGCGGCTCCTCTCCGTACACCTCATACACACACGGCTCCACCTCGTACACACGCGGCTCCGCTTCGTACACCTCGTACACACACGGCTCTGCTACATCCACACTGTAAATCCTGACCCCACACATACTTACCTCAACCAGCACCATGACAACAGCAAAGCAGAGTCTTGCAGACGGTAGAGGCAAGGCTGAGCGCACAGGACCTGTGATGAGGTCACAGGAGGTGCAGAGTCAGGGGTGATATGATCGGGGGTCTGGACAAAGGCTCCTGATCATGTGACCCCCTGACTCCTCCCCTCCTGTGATCTCATCACAGGTCCTGCGAACAGAGCGAGCAGGCAAGCGAGTGCGACGCTGTGAGTGGCTGCGGGGGGGAGGGGGTCTCATGCTACGGCGAGGATGGGGGGCGTGGCGGCTTATCTCCCTGCAGTGCGGGAGGAACTTGAATCTATCACCGCCATGCCCGCAGAGGGCCGGCGGCAGGAGCCACAGTGGCCGCAGCAGCTGGCAAGCGGCCAGATGTTCGGGCGCTGCTGCCCGCGGCCCACGTGACAGCGGCCCAGCGGGAAAATGCCCGGTTGGTTATATTGCCAATCCGGGCCTGCTCTGCAACTATCATCTTGAGAACATGGTGCATTCGTTGGTTTGGTATTGGCTGGACACTGCCAAATTATACAGCCAATATTCATCTTCTTTTAGAATTTTTGCTGCTATAAAGAACCGGCCGGGAAGTCCAACTACAGAAGAACCTAAACCAGTATATGAACAGAACAACTCGCCAAAACAAGGTGATCACGATAGCACTGACCACATTACGGAATTGAGCACAACGAGAATTGTAGTGTGACAACTTTTTATGCTTAAAGTTCTTCTATGATCGGAATACCCCTGTAAGGAGGCTAGTTGGTGAAAGCCATCCACATATATTGCTCATGAATAAATGCACTCCATGCATAAAGTTCAATATTGTGGCACTATATAATTCCTGGCTAATACATAGGACCTTCTTGTTGCTATAAATGAAGCTGACGAGAGACGTATCATTTTGTCCTAACAATATGCCAAATAATAAAACCATATAAAAGAAATTACGCTTGTCTGAGAGCTTGAGAAAATAAATTGATAAAAGGAAATGTTATAAAATAAAGAATCAAACATTACTCATATATAACCCAATTCTCCAGCAACAAAGCCCCACCATGTTTATTTGCGAGGACCAATGTGCCATACATCCCCATGATATTCTGCAGCTAATCACTGGCTTCAGGTCATTGCATGAAAATGAACAAAGACTATCAGGGAACACAAGACTATTGGAGCTACAGCAGCAGAGTCTGCGGGGGGTCCCAGACAGACTACAACCTAGCATAGTCACTACGTCTAGGAATTGTTTGTGAGATCGCACCAACCACTGATATATCAATACCTCCATGTTTCTGGGGGTTCCTGCACATGCTAGGCTTCTATGCCTTTACAGATGCACCCCTAACTTGTGATAGTTTGCTAGATGTTCACACTTCCATCTACCACAATTCTCTACCACTTTACC
Organism: Dendrobates tinctorius; assembly: GCF_039654945.1. Classification (NCBI taxonomy): domain Eukaryota; kingdom Metazoa; phylum Chordata; class Amphibia; order Anura; family Dendrobatidae; genus Dendrobates; species Dendrobates tinctorius. Next base: position 110,304,561 of record NW_027361679.1, on the reverse strand, counting down.
TTGGATTACCCACACGCAAATTCAACTTGACAGTAACTTTACTGATTACAACTCAATAATTTGGTGATGAGCATAACTACAGATGCTGATCTCACATTATTTCTCCAGTAGACATGGTCTTGGCCTTACTAGAGGTTCCATTATCTGTCATCGCAATCCTCGGATTCACCGTCGGCCCTCCTGACCTGATCATGACAGCTGCATAGAAATACATCACGCTGTCACGCTCAGGTCTGGAGAGCCGACGGTCAGGATCAGTCTGAGGATTGCGATGTGATCCTCATCTGTCTTCTACCATATAGGTCAACTCAGAGATATTGCATATACATTATATAACTTGTTATTGCCAGGGTTGTAGCATGGGTTCTTACATGACTCAATATTTTATAATCATATTACTTTTCAAGAACACTCTCTAAGCAAACAATGTTGCTCGAATGACTGATGTTGCAATCATTGTGGTGGGTCCCTATCTCTACGGGCTCATTCAGACGTCAGTTTTTCTTATACGAGTGCTATCCGTGTTTTTCATGGATAACTTTGATACCTAAGATAGCGTATGGAGCTGTGCACGTGTCTGATTTTTTACTTGGCCAGAGTGGTCCATGGATAATCACAGAGACATGCCTGGTTTTGATATTTGATATGGTTTTGACAGAAGATTGACTCTCCACTCTACTCTCAAGATCACATCTCACCACCTGTGCACTCGACCCGATCCCATCCCACTTCATACCAAACCTCACCACAGTCTTCATCCCAACCCTAACCCATCTCTTCAACCTATCACTAACAACTGGTGTTTTCCCCTCAAGCTTTAAACATGCCTCCATCACACCTATCCTCAAAAAGCCCTCTCTTGACCCATCCTCTGTATCTAGCTATCGCCCTATATCACTTCTCCCCTACGCCTCCAAGCTACTGGAACAACACGTCTACCTTGAACTGTCCTCCCATCTCTCTTCTTGCTCCCTCTTCGACCGCTTACAATCTGGCTTCCGGTCACACCACTCCACTGAAACTGCCCTTACTAAGGTCACCAATGACCTCTTAACCGCCAAGAGCAAGCGACACTACTCTGTCCTCCTCCTCCTGGACCTGTCGGCTGCCTTTGACACAGTGGACCATTCCCTATTATTACAGACCCTCTCATCCCTCGGCATCACAGACTTGGCCCTATCCTGGATCTCATCATACCTAACAGACCGGACATTCAGCGTCTCCCACTCACACACCACCTCCTCACCTCGCCCCCTATCTGTCGGAGTCCCACAAGGTCCAGTCCTTGGGCCCCTGCTGTTCTCTATTTACACCTTTGGCCTGGGACAGCTCATAGAATCTCATGGCTTTCAGTATCATCTTTACGCTGATGACACACAGATCTACATCTCTGGACCAGATATCACCTCCCTACTAAACAGAATCCCTCAATGTCTGTCCACTATTTCATCCTTCTTCTCCGCTAGATTTCTGAAACTCAACATGGACAAAACAGAATTCATCATCTTTCCCCCATCTCACGTGACCCCCCCTACGAACCTATCAATTACAGTAAATGACTGCCCACTCTCCCCAGTCCCACAAGCTCGCTGCCTCGGAGTAATCCTTGACGCTGATCTCTCCTTCAAACCACATATCCAAGCCCTTTCCACTTCCTGCCGACTTCAACTCAAAAATATTTCACGAATCCGTTCATTCCTCACCCAAGAATCTGTAAAAACCCTAGTCCATGCCCTCATCATCTCTCGCCTTGACTACTGCAACCTCATGCTCTGTGGCCTCCCCTCAAACACTCTCGCACCCCTCCAATCTATTCTAAACTCTGCTGCCCGACTAATCCACCTGTCCCCCCGCTATTCCCCAGCTTCTCCCCTCTGTCAATCCCTTCACTGGCTCCCAATTGCCCAGAGACTCCATTACAAAACCCAAACCATGACATACAAAGCCATCCACAACCTGTCTCCTCCATACATCTGTGACCTCGTCTCCCGGTACTTTCCCGCACGCAACCTCCGATCCTCACAAGATCTCCTTCTCTACTCCTCTCTTATCTCCTCTTCCCACAATCGCATACAAGATTTCTCTCGCGCATCACCCCTACTCTGGAACTCTCTACCACAACATATCAGACATAGAAGTCTATGGGACTTCCGGTATCGGAATAAGAAAAACCCTGTTTTTGCCTTGTACAGCCTCTCTGGGGTCTGTACGGGCCTTTCGGGGGGCTGTGCCGGCCTGCCAGGGGGTCTGTGCAGGCTCCGGTGGTCTGTGCCGGCCTGCCGGGGGGCTGTGCCGGCCTGCCGGGGGGGGCTGTGCAGGCTCCGGGGGGCTGTGCCGGCCTGCCGGTGGTCTGTGCAGGCTCCGGTGGGCTGTGCCGGCCTGCCGGGGGGCTGTGCCAGCCTGCCGGTGGTCTGTGCAGGCTCCGGTGGGCTGTGCCGGCCTGCCAGGGGGCTGTGCAGGCTTCGGGGGTCTGTGCAGGCATCGTCCGATGGGACTACAAGTCCCATCGGGCGATGCCTGCTACCATGACAGTGATTGACACATTAGCCAATGATGGGACAGTAGTAGTCCCATCATCCGGCTAATGTGTTGAATGTAAAAAAAAAATAAAAAAAAAATTACATGCTACATTCATACTACATATATACTACATGCATGCAACATGCATACTACATATATACTACATGCTACATACATACTACATATATACTACATGCATGCTACATACATACTGCATGCTACATACATACTACATGCTACATACATACTACATGCTACATACATACTACATGCTACATACATACTACATATATACTACATGCATGCTACATACATACCACATGCTACATACATACCACATATATACTACATACATACTACATGCATGCTACATACATACCACATACATACTACATACATACTACATACATACTACATACATACTACATGCTACATACATACTACATATATACTACATGCATGCTACATACATACTACATGCTACATACATACTACATATATACTACATGCATGCTACATACATACTGCATGCTACATACATACTACATACATACCACATATATACTACATACATGCTACATGCATGCTACATACATACTAAATACATACTACATACATACTACATGCATGCTACATACATAACACATATATACTACATACATACTACATACAATACATTCATACAATACATACATAGACATACAGTACATATAACATAGAGTAACATACTTACCAATACTTGTCACATTGTTCCCCGAAGCCATTGTCTTTTACGGAATAAATATTAACATAACAAACCACAAAAATACTCACCCACGATCCGAAGCAGTCCACGAGTGTGTCCCACGACGATCTTGGGTAGAGAACTGCAGCATCAGCTGATGCTGCCGTTCTCTACGGGCTGCAGGAATCCAATGACGGAAGGTAGGTATCCTTCCGCACTGTATTCCTCCGCCACTTAAAAAAAAAAAAAGTCCCTAGTCTCACTTTATGCCATTGCTGTGTGGGAATTTCCCACGCAGCAATGGCATAAAGTGAGACTAGGGACTTTTTTTTTTTTCTTAAGTGGCGGAGGAATACAGTGCGGAAGGATACCTACCTTCCGTCATTGGATTCCTGCAGCCCGTAGAGAACGGCAGCATCAGCTGATGCTGAAGTTCTCTACCCAAGATCGTCGTGGGACACACTCGTGGACTGCTTCGGATCGTGGGTGAGTATTTTTGTGGTTTGTTATGTTAATATTTATTCCGTAAAAGACAATGGCTTCGGGGAACAATGTGACAAGTATTGGTAAGTATGTTACTCTATGTTATATGTACTGTATGTCTATGTATGTATTGTATGAATGTATTGTATGTAGCATGTATGTAGTATATATGTGTTATGTATGTAGCATGTAGTATGTATGTAGTATGTATGTAGCATGCATGTAGCATGCAGTATGTATGTAGCATGCATGTAGTATATATGTAGTATGTATGTAGCATGTAGTATGTATGTAGCATGCATGTACTATATATGTAGTATGTATGTAGCATGTAGTATGTAGCATGTATGTGGTATGTATGTAGCATGTAGTATGTATGTAGCATGCATGTAGTATATATGTGTTATGTATGTAGTATGTATGTAGTATGTATGTAGCATGCATGTAGTATGTATGTAGTATATGTGGTATGTATGTAGTATGTATGCAGCATGCAGTATGTATGTAGCATGCATGTAGTATATATGTAGTATGTATGTAGCATGTAGTATGTATGTAGCATGCATGTAGTATATATGTAGTATGTATGTAGCATGTAGTATGTATGTAGCATGCATGTAGTGTGTATGTAGTATTTTTTTTTTTTTTTTTAACATTTAACACATTAGCCGGATGATGGGACTACTACTGTCCCATCATTGGCTAATGTGTCAATCACTGTCATGGTAGCAGGCATCGCCAGATGGGACTTATAGTCCCATCGGACGATGCTTGCACAGACCCCCGGACATCAGCACAGCCCCCCGGCAGGCCGGCACAGCCCCCCGGCAGGCCGGTACAGACCCCCACAGGGTGCACAGACCACCGGCAGGCCGGCACAGCCCCCCGGCAGGCCGGTACAGACCCCGGGCAGTCCACACAGCCCCCCGGCAGGCCGGCACAGCCCCCCGGCAGGCCGGTACAGACCCCGGGCAGTCCACACAGCCCCCCGGCAGGCCGGCAGAGACCCCCGGAAGGCCCGAAATGACGGCGCATCATGATGCGCACACACAGCGCATCATGATGACGTCAGGCTGTCAATCAACTTTGAACTTCCGATTCCGATGCCGACTTCCGATATTGAAAAAATATCGGAAGTCAGTATCGGAATTCCGATACAGCAAGTATCGGCCGATACCCGATACTTGCGATATCGGAATGCTCAACACTAGTAACCACCGATCGACCAAACCGCTGCACGACCAGCTCTACCCTCGCCTACTGTATTATCACCCATCCCTTGAAGATTGTGAGCCCTCGCGGGCAGGGTCCTCTCTCCTCCTGTACCAGTTATGACTTGTATTGTTTAAGATTATTGTACTTGTTTTTATGTATACTCCTCCTTACATGTAAAGCGCCATGGAATAAATGGCGCTATAACAATAAATAATAATAATAATAATAATATGAGATTGGATCAAAATTGGCAATTCAAGTCTATGGATCTGGGAAAATATCGGACTGCCCTAGGATGACATCTGACAGCAAAAAAAAGGTGGAGAAACTCTTTTTTTATGCACGTACGAGAAAAACTGATGTCACTCAAACCACAATCTGATTAAACTTTGATCAAAATATTCAGTCCATTTGTCACATATGTGGATAATACGGACGTCTGAATGAGCCGTAAGGTTAAGCCATCACTATTAAAGTCTTGCAAAGACCTTTAAGGCCTTATTCAGACATCCGTGATATTTCTTGTGAGTGTGAGGGGGTGGTTGAAGATTCCCACTCCACACCCCTTCTAAAAAATATTTTAATAGATATGATTACCTGTGTAAGCATAAAATATGTTTTGGGTGTTTTAGCCACTAGACGGCAGCGGTTTGCAGATTCATATGACAGTCACGTGTATGTCATTTGGCACACAGGGAGATAACCAGTTTAAGCCGCCCCCAGCGACAGTTGGAAAACTGAAGGATGACTGAGAGTTGCAGGTGGCCATCTTGGAGTGCAGTTAGTAAGAGACAGAAGTGACAGGAGCACAAGAGAATTAGGAAGAATGGGTGTGTGTAGTGTGCTAGGAACTGGTCAGATTACTGAGGAAAGGTGCAACTGTTCCTGAGATTCCTGTCAGAGAAGAAGACTCACGTTGGAGAGATGACTACGGTTGGATTCAGAGTTAGATTCCACCCAAAGCATCTGGTGTGACATGAATGGCCTTCTGCTAGCCTGTCAGGGAAAAACTGAGCTCTGGGTGACAAGCCCAGGATCCACTCCACGGTCTCCCAGCTAAACTGCCGTTCAGACGATTAGACAGCCACTTCTGTGTTCAGTTAACGGCCGGTAACTCCTGAGCTCAGGTCCCACCACAGGAATCCCGGTGGGAGTGTGCACGCAGACTTTAGAGAGAGTTTGGTGCCAAACCTAAGTTCACAGATAGAGACATTGTTTGCTAAGTGAGCTGTTTGAACCTTAGCTAGATACTCCCCTCAGTGAGTAAGCTTGTGTATAGATAACATCTCATAATTGTAATTTTAGAGAATTTATAAGTTTGTAAATCTTTGCGCTGCACCGCTGCAGGTGCCGCCTCTTGCACTCATCTTAATTACACCCTTGCGCTGGGTAACTCCCGATTACCGCATTTGGCAGAACCACAAGTCAGGCAAATTATAGTATACCCCATAGAACATACTGGGCCTATCGGTTGTACAGCGCAGGGGTCCTAGCTGATCCAGGCTAGGTGTACGTGTAATAGTTAACTGTGTTTCTTTCTTGCTATTTCCGGGGCAACACAGTTTTCATTGTTAGTAAAAACTAGTTCCGTAACAAATTGCCTGGTCATGTTCTTTGTCCTCGGCCCGCTGTATTCTGATCAAACTCTGATCAAGATAGTCAGTGCATTTGTCACATATATGGAAAATACAGACGTCTGAATGAGCCATAATGGTATGCCATCACTATTAAAGCCTTGAAAAGCCCTTTAAGGCCTTATTCAGACATCCGTGATATTTCTTGTGAGCAAAAACACGGACCATTGTTGACCAGTTCTTTGGATCTGAGTTTCATCAGTGTTTGATCAGTCTCAGTTTTTACAATAGGAATCAAAATAAATAAATTACGGTTCTCCTATCCTTTGTTAAAAGCAGACAGAACACAGATTACACACTGATAGGTCATTTTTATCCTTGACTTGGATCAAAAAGGAACTCACAATAGAACACGGACATGTGAACGGCCCCATAGAATATAATGGGTGCATGGTCTAACCCTGAAAATCACTGATAGAACACGTTGGTAATTGATGTCTCAATGAGACCTGAGTTGTATCCCCGTAGGATACGTTTAAAAAATGTACAGAATGTGGTGAATTGTTATGTGAGCAGTTATGTTAAGCCTTCAATTGTTTTTATAAAAATGAAATAGCAAATATGGAATATGTGTGATTCATTAATGGTATGTAGTGCCTATTGTGCAAGACAGCCAAACACGGAATGACACCTCGTTGTACTATATCTAACATCTCATCGTGTGTTCTAAGCTAAGTGTAGAGTGTAAAAAACACCTCAATAAGGTACATTCATGAGCTTTATATGGGGACATGGGAAACAAGTCACATCCACTGATCCAGCGTAACACTCAAGCTGTGACCATACACAGTGTCTGAGGAGCAGGACTGCGCCTTTGCAAAAACAATATCTCTCAGATTCAGTAATATGTTTGTGGTCTCAGGAGTGAGGTTTTTCTGCAGCACACAGTGGGCTCCTCTCTTTCTTTTGTGCCCCCGCCTGCTCCTGCATGTCCCCAGTTTATTCAGTCCCTGCTGTTACCACTGATCTGCCAGCTGCCACTGTGAGTCTGTTTCCCCCTTCTCTGACATAGCCATTACCTCCCAGTTTGATCAGTATCACAGCAACAACACCAAACGGTTCCCCTGTTGGCAGAGCGCTCCCGCGTGCCTCTCTGCCCGTATTTGTACAATGCAATGTCATGACACTGGGAGGCCTGCCTCAATTTCACGTTTTGTACCAAATGGTGCCCCCGCTTTGATGCTCAGAGCAGGAGGCAGGGGGTGCCTCCAGGCAACTTGGTTTTAGCTGTACTCTGATGTTTCTCTAGAAATCAAATGCTTGGGTGAGCATCTTGAAACCAAAGCAGCTCTGCCGTACCCCAGCAATGCTGAAAAATTGCTGTCTATAAGATCTAATATTTAAGTATTGAAGAAGAATTTGTCAGCTAGCCTACAGAATGCCATAACCATGTTCTAAATTCACTGAATTTTGTACGACCCCATTCGAAATTCCAACTTCCTGATCAGAAACTGTAGGTAATTGCTCGCAAAAGCCAAAGTCATCGTCTGAAAGTGCACCATAAAATCTTGGGATACCGTTGGCGTTAGTGACATATAATGATGAAAATACGGCAGATTTTTGGACATCAGATTTACTAGGAATCTAGATCCTTCTGCATTTGGTGGGTGATATATGTGTTATAATAAATACTTCTTCATTTATCCATAGCAATGGCTGGTAATTCCTTTTTCTTCAGACTTGTAGAAATGATCTACAGTATATGTGACTTACATATACAATGATCTGTTTCTTTGCAGACAGAATAACATTTCAAGTATAATGTGTGATAGCAAGTCACATTCATGCCATCAGATGCCTGAAGAGCATTTCAAGGTCAGGAGCGTTTGTGCCGGCCAGATGCACTTTGTTACCTGTACCCAAAGTACTAGCAGTTTTGCAATATCGTCTTGGACAAACACAGCACTCTGTATCTTTCCATCATCTGAAATCATTCCATCTGGGACAGCGGCCAGTTCTTGAGCGAGGAAAATCTTAGAAAATCCTGTACACAACTGATGGCATTAACCCTGCCACAGCCACATGTGCCAGCAATCAGAGCTTTTTAAAGGCTTCACTGCTAAGGCCTAAATCCAAGTTCTCTAACATCTACAAATAAAGGGATGCTATTTTTTTCATTATGATGCCAGTGTTATACATTCTACAATATAGGACAGCGGTTTGTCAAATGCAATCAATTTTATAGGATAATAGAGCAAAAATGAAGGCGGGTGCAACAACTACTGTATATAGGTGGTCTAAACATTTGGAGAAAGGAAGGAAGGAAGAATCAGAGAAAGAAAGAAAGAAAGAAAGAAAGAAAGAAAGAAAGAAAGAAAGATTATCCTAATGATCTGCGCTCACTAAATTTGTCAAAATTTTCATACCAGTAGTTCAGGGATTTGAAATCAAGCATTCTGGTCACCATTTTGCATCAATATTTGTAAACCCAAACCAAGAGTGGGTGAAATTCACAAAGGTGGTATACATATTTCCATTATATTATCTCTGTCGGTTTCACGCCTGGTTTTGGCTAAATAATTACCAAAATCCACAAGTATGAAAGTCAGAATAGAAAATGAGTTAATCGCTTTTAAGAACCATGAAAAAAAGCCTAACTTGATAATATTTTGAAATGAGTTGTCATTATGCAGCATTAATTGCACTAACTGGACTAAGACTAGCTGCATCAAAAATTGAGTACAGGGTGGACATCAGCATTAGGAAAAATCATTCGGTACTACCCATAAGACCTTGGTTTTCACCCCTAGTGTAAAATATGCAGAAGACCACTGTGCTGCTTTGAGCACTACTAGTCATCACTTCTGTCCAGGCAACTTGTAGTGATGCTGCAGTACCACACACAGCCTTAGGACAAGAGTGGTGCTGTTTCTAGGGCGAAAGCACACTCTTTGTTGAGATGTCAGATAACTTGTGCATCCGTTTCTTTAAAAAAGAAAATGACATGAAGATGTTAAAATCACTATATGTGCTGGTCTTTTAGCCACCACATTCAGAGGAGACATTAGCACAAATTATTCCACAGGCATGCGGAGATTCGCTCCCATGGCACAGCAAGAGAATCCTTGCCTGTAATACATAGCAACTCCTTGGAACCAAGCGCACATGATCTTTAATGTAATCCTGCTACGTAAGGAGAGCTGAATCCCCTCTGTATCTCCTGCATTTAGTGTGGCAGACACCACAAGGTGACCTGTTGTGTGAGATCATTCTTTCTACTCTTCTTGAAGTCAAGCAAAGGCAGTGAGGAGTATCTATGATTTATTTGTCATATTTTTTCTAGTCTGTGAAATGGTTCACTAAATTTATAACCACGGTTTGCAAACATATGTACGGTACTCATGTGGTCATAATTATAGAAATATTACAAAAGGTGGTGAGGAAAGCCTTCTTGCTCAGTCCTGGTATGGAAACAATCATAAAAAAAAAAAAAATTCTATCTTCAATCTGGAAAAAATGGCGAATGAGGAACTGACAACTCTCCTGGCATGTCAATTTTAGTAAATACATTTACCCTTGATCAAATAATTCTTCATAAAAAAATTGAAAATCCTCAGCACCATCTGCAGAAATGTCTGTGTTAGGGCACATTTAGGCTGAGTTCACACGTAGCTTTTTTTTGCGTTTTCGCGGTGTTTTTAAACGCGTGATTTTGCGAGTTCCGTTCCCAGGGATGCCTTTGCGACAATGACCTTTGATGACGTTGCGGTCTCAATGCAGGAATGAATGTGTCGTATGGATTTATGTCTTTTTACATCAATTAAGGAATTTGCTTCTAAGACCTTGTGGGGGCATCACAACACAGAACCAAACCGCAATCAGAGGACAATAAAACATTCACTCCTTATCTATGAACTGGTCCTATATTTATGTCTATCCCTCTCCCATAATGACAGTTCTGCTTCACGTCACTTGTATTATCTATTGCATTTTTTCTGTGCTGTGTTGTGCATAAATATGTGATTCTTCAGATGTTGTATTAGTCTAGCCTGATGAAGAGACCTGAGTAGTCTGGAAAGCTTGCAATTTGTTACCATCTTTTCAGTTAGCCATTAAAAGGTATCAACCACTGAGGACTCTCAATTCTGAATATTTTTCCCTTATATACAAGTCATTATACAGGAAAGAATGTTTCTAAACATTGTCTTCCTGTAAATGCCAATTTATTGCCAATTTTGAAAGTTTTATTGTCAGTTCTTAAAGTGGAGTAAAAGTGTGACACCATTGTTATCAGCAGCCATATGTGAGTCAGATATGCTTCCAGGGGTCTTCTCCATGCTGTTCTCCTTCAATTCAACACTTTTTCCATCCATTTCAACAATTTCACTGCCCCCAGACCTCATTGCAGGGTCTGTTGGAAAAATGCTTGGATTTCCAATTGAATCTCATTATACTGGTTACTCGAATTGAGAATCCGAGCATCAGGAATGGCTTGGTTCGAGTAACGAGCATTCAAGCATTTTAGTGCACACTGATCTCTAGTGATATTCGACTACAGCTTTATTTAATTGAGACTGATGGAACGTCTATATCAATCATGTTCTATGAAAGTGAGCAAAGTGGTGGTCTATAATGTTCTTCATTCCGATAGGGGACTTCAAAACCAGTGATCTTATGATTGATGAGGGCTTATTGGTCGGATGCCCAACAATGATACATTAATTGCCTATCCTGTGGTTAGCAGAGAGGCTCTCTGTATGACATGACCCCACCCTATACATTAAGTAACATGGCAAAAACATTGTTTATAAGAAGAAAGGGGAAATTAAATAAATGTATGTCGTCTACTTTAAAATGTCAAGATCATAATATTTTTGAAGGTAAAAAAGTGAACCCCTACAAATGACATTTCTGAAGCCATTGATTATTTCTTTGCTGTCAACCTTATGCTTCTGCAGAGTTGGTGATATTATGTGAAAGGCAAATTTCTCTCCAGAGGGAGAATAATTGCCTGTGGGACTTTTCTTTGCTTTTCTTTGTCCTGCCACAAAATTTTAGTCAACTATATAGCTGGAGGTGGTGAATAAAACATTAAATAGTGGTGAACTATATAGAAGCAGTTATATGAAGGTCTGTGATTCTGCTCGTGGATAATAACATAAATGTGACATATTAAAAGAGTAACACCATTTAGACTGTGTGATCAGGTATCTGTTTCTACTGAAAACCCATCATACTGAAGAGGCGGTTGAAACAGTCAGTATCACAGCCAAAAGCTAAATTAGTCCGTGAAACTTCATGAAAACACAGTGAAACTTACATTTTCCTAAAATAGGTTTTCACCTATTTCAAACCTTATCTCTGTGCCAGCAAAATAGCAATTTACCTCCAAATACATTCCAGAAATTGCTCTTTTGAAATCGAAATCTTGGTTACAAAAATTAGATTTGTGTAACAATCTGTGCCCATATTAATGGGAAACCTGTCTTCAACAAACATCTTAAAGTAGGACTATGTGTCCATAAATATCAGAATGCGCAATACTCTGTGCCCCACTTAAGCCACTTGATGGCTGAAAACCATTCAATTAATTCTACATAGAAATCTAAAAAGTAGAATGTTAGTGTGATACATTATTCATTCAAAGTGTCTCTCTTAAATTCTAAAAGTGTCAACATATTTTAGAGAACTAGAAGGGAGGGCTGAGTGACCCACATTTCTTTCCTGTACCCAGCAATATGCTCTTTTCCTAAAGTTTAGAAAATACTAGAAATGATCACGCTTGATAGAAAATTGACAGCAAATCGAGATGGTTCGTTCTGACAAACAATTATGATCAGTGATGATCAGTAAGACATCTAATATAAATATGGACAACGTTTTTTTTTAAATACTTAAATGCTTTGCAGGCTCTCAATTTTTTAAAAATCTTAAAGTTGATATAAATGTCTCATGATTGGGAATCAATATTATAATATGTTGCAGCAGTTACGTTTGACTAAGGAAGTCAGGGCTCAGGAGACAAACGGTGGATGCCGAGTCAGTGTAGGAGAGACTTTGCACAGCGCCTTCCTCCATTTCTTACCCCTGGTCAGCTTTACCCGTACATTTTTTGCTGCATCCGCAGGACTATATACAACTCTGTCGCCCACATTGGACTCTCCTTATACTCCAGGCACATATAGCCTTACCTCCATTTCGTTTCTCACAGCAGTCGGGCTGATGAAGGTCCAACTGGGACCGAAACGTCCTGTTATTATGACTGCATATTAAAAATTCTGGACTTCTTTACCATAAGTTGAGTGCCAAGTTTTTCTTATTATTACTTCTTGGGTTTTGGAACCTACTTGAGCACCCTCCCAGCAGTGCTACGATTTATTTCCTTAGGGCTCAGGAGTTAACTCAATCCAATAAATGGGTCTGTCTGTTAAAATAAAACCCTTTATTTGTCCTAATAAGCCAAGACATACTGAGATAAGAGAAGGAAATTCCTCACTCTTTACTCTAGAGAACTTAAGAGGATCATAGAAATCAATGGATGGCTATTGATGTTAATGAGTGCCCTGAAATGAACTGCCGCCACTGAAAGAGGTAGAGGTAAGGGTTTTCCCAGTAAGAACTGCGGAGGATGAAGTTCACAGAAATGGGTCCCGTAAGGACCAGCTTATCCCCAGACTCTTAAATAGGAAGCGTCCCATTAATTCCAATCTTATAGTTCATATCAATCAGCAAGCTTGAGCAGAAAAGGGTTACCACAAATATATTCAATGTACAGATATAACAAACCGCAATGGCTACGAAAATAAAATCACATACATTAAATAAGTGTTTTACAATGTGTCCTAGGTAAGGCCAGGATCACAAAGAATTGTAAATGGCTGCTTGCGCTTTTTAATGCTGAGGTATTAAGTGCAGGAAGGGTTAACTGAATACATGGCTGGTAACTGCTGAATTTTTAACCAAGCTTCCATGGGAAACATATTTCCTGAACCACTGAGGTTCCAATTAAACCGAGAGCCCACAGCCTGCCCGCTAGAATATATGTTCGGCCTGAATCATACACAAATGTGCCACAGCCAAGTACAATAGCCGCACGCAACAGGCTTTCCTTGGCTCAGATTGCCGCTTCTTTTTTTTTTTCTTAAGACTTTCCAGCTGTTTTTCTATGTTCAACCAGAGTCTCATAAAAGATCAGTAAAATGTTGTTAAATTGGGGGAAAATACCAAAAGAAAAGTGTGTTACATTTTAGCGAATCAAAGAGTCTTGGAAAAAAAAAAAGAAGTAGAAATCATTTTGAATGTATTTTCACTAAACCCTTCAATTATTGTCACCATTGGGTATTCCACGTATGAGAAACTGGCATCTGCACATAATGTATCCTACACACGACACAAAGGCAGCATTTTTCTTCATCATCCAATGTTAATTGTATTGTAAGACAAGAGCAACCATATGAATCATTTAAAGAACAAAAGGTTCAGAGGGTAGAAGCAGGGTGTTAACTTACATAGTCGTGGAACGCCTTTGCTTCACTGGAGTGTTCACAGGTCTCTCGTCTGTCAGGTGCTGCACAGTACAAATCCCAAAATACGCTGTGTAATGTCAAGGAGAGAAATAAGTTAGGGCTAAACGTAAAAAAACACAGCTGAATCTCATAGCTATCCATGACCCATTAAAGTGCTAAAGTTGTATGGTAATGATTGGTTACCCCACAAAACACTGCACATCATCATAATGTAATGACAGTATTGGCTTACTAACAGAAAGTAGTAACTTACTAAACTCATTACTGCGGCAAAGTAAAAACTGCCCAATTCAAAAGACGATGTGGATGAAATTAAAAGCTTTCATTGGATCCAAACTTTGCTAAAAATCACGTACGTATAACTAGGCTGACCAAAGGTGGTCATAAACATTAAATTAGTCGTCTCAAGTTGTGTGGCTCGCGACCACAGTTTTGTGGCTCACTGATGACCATATACACTGGTTACATTAGAGCATCCACATTGACAATATTGTAGACATACACTATAGGGACCAAATGTATTAGGACACACTTCTTAATAAAGTACAGCGCCAAGAGTAAGGTGCACCGAATACGGACTCTAAAGCAAGTGGAAAGGGGTTCTATGACGTGACTAACCTAGATATCTGATGGACAAATATGGGTTTGACAAATAATCAATAGCTGCCTCATTGCATTATGCTAACTGTAAAGTTTAATGATATGGGGTTGTTTTTCATGGATTGGCCTAGGACCTTTAGATACTTCCTGAAGCAGCTTTTACTTGTATAATGTAAGCCTATAGAGCCTGAGAATATGTGTCAGAATGATGCCCCAAAGGCTTACATTGTAAAAGAGACTTCCGGCTCACGCATAGAGCATAGCATGATCTAGATGGTCTCAACAGCAGGGACATCGTTCAGAAGCGGAGCGGCGCTGAATGCCGGTGAAGACGATGATAGGTTAATATATTAACACATTGACACTACAGTTCATGCACATCTATACAGGTTTAGGGAAAAAAAGTTAAAGGGAGGGCTTCTTTAATCCAATGGTTATTAAAATTAGCTCTTCTCCAGAAACAAAACTCTTCAGTGCCACCTATTGGAGGTAGCTCAACTTCAATATCAATATCTGACCCTTTAAAAAACCTTGCCACATGGCTTAGATTTTAATTCAAACCAGAATCTTCTACAAAAAGCAATAGATACCTATTTACACATAGCGGTTTCGTATTTTTTGCCTCTTGACAGAGCAAAGAAGAGTGTTGATTGGCAAGTTTCTTAAAAAACTTTTTAACAAAAAAGTCATGGCATCACCACCACTGTGATAATAAATAAAGCTGGACCAGCGGAAGATGAGCAATGCTGATTTACTTATTTTTACCTATAACAAGCCTAAAGATGTTAAAAAAACCTAATCTTACAAAACCCCTTTAAATATTCTGCCAAATAATTATGAAAAAAAGGTTTTAGAACTTAACAAATGACACTTTTCAGGCAACCTCTGAAAAAATCCACTAGGATAAAATAAAAGTTTTCTGGTAAAATGAGGAAATCAGTCAGGTTAGTAAAATAACCCCACAATACCACTCAGGGCTTAGCATGGGACAACTTAAAGCTTCCAAACCGCGCAAACCTCTTCCAAGACATACTGAGCCTACAGGATTTGCCAAAACTACTCTGCATTTTTCTAGTTCTTGGTTCCAGGACCATTGCCTACCAATATGTTAGACTTGGATATTTCCTTATTTTATTGAGGAGACTTTTTTCAAAGTATTATATTCGTAGCCACAAAAAGTGATAATCCAGTTATCTAGCACACCAAGAGTTACGTATTACATTTTAGAAATGTAATTAAAATCTACTCACAACATTTTTCTTTGACCAGATTTGTGAAACTATGTAGACATTAATTAAATGTATGATTGAGCCTGTGTTCTTAAATATTAACTATTATTTTAAATACTAAAAGTAGCATTACTATTAAATTAATTATACATGTATATCCAGAGAAGGATTTTATCAATGGTTAGGCTAACAATGAATGAATCTATAAAAGACTGTACCAAAAAGTTTTCATCAGATTCAACAAAGATTTAACTTTACTTCAATGTCAAATGTACAATGAAGAAATTCTGAAAAATTGTAAATTTATGATATTATTATTATTAGTCAGTATGTTGGAAAATAGTTTTCTGTTGAGATCACAAGTTTAAATCATGTCTGCCAGGCTTACTGGAGTAGTGGCTTGAGGGAGAAAATTAGGTTATATTCTTCCTGCAGCTTCATTTCCAGTCATTGGGGCGGCACAGATAATCCTATATAAAGAGTGCAGCTGTAATCACACCTGGCAGACTGACTGCCACTAGTGCATAGCACACTGCAGATCAATGTGTTGGGGAGGGATTACAGCTCTGCTTACTATATAGGAGTGGTGACCTTAACAGCAGCTGCACCACCGCAATGACTGGAAGCAGTAGACTGAAGGGAGAATAAAACTTTACTATCTCCTTGTAGCTGCTGCTGAAGTAAGCTAGTCAGGTAACTGCTATTGACCTGCACATTGTCAGTGGAGGTGACAAGTTTCCTTTGATAGAAAATCACCTTGTGAACAATTGGCCACATTGGAAGAAAAGTATTGCTAAACGGAATCATTAGTTTTAGAGTATTATGAAGAGGGCTAAATATAATATACAGCACTGGCAAAAATTAAGAGACGACTGCACAGTTTTATAAAAATCAGCTTCTCTACATGTCTGACAGCCATTCCATTCCAGTGTCAGTTGAATTCCAACCAGAGTACACCTCATTCTACTTAATGTGCTTCTGATTAGGTGATCACCTAAACAAATCTTATTTAATGAAGGAAAGTATAAAAAACCCTGCTGTGGTGTTCACAATCCTCTTGCAATAGGACAAGCTGGATGGCAAAACAAGTGCTAGTAATGTCCCAAAAGTAATAGGAATGAAAAAAATAACTTTTAACCATGCCAAAGGAGTTGAAAAGAAAAGTCCTGAGTGATGAAAAGAAGGGCTCAATTCTGGCTTTACTAGCAGAGGGATACAGTTAGCGTCATGTTGCTTCCATCCTTAACATTTCTAAAATGCCAGTCCATTACAACAAGGTCAAACAGCAGACATTGGGGAAAACAAAGCTACAGACCGGCAGAGGGCGAAAACGACTCTCCACTGACCGGGATGACCGTCATCTTATTTGAATGTCACTCAGCAACCACAGGATGACATCAAGTGACCTACAAAAGGAATGGCAAATGGCAGTGGGGTGTCGTGCACGGCAAGATCAGTTCATAACAGGCTCCTAGAGGCAGGGCTCAAATCATGTAAAGCTAGAAAAAAACCTTTCATCAATGAAAATCAAAGGAGAGCCTGGCTGAATTTTGACAAAGACCATAAGGATTGGACCATAGAGGACTGGAGTAAGATAATCTTCTCTGATGAGTCTAAATTTCAGCTTTGCCCAATACCTGGTCCTCTAATTGCTAGACGGAGACCTGGAGAGGCGTACAAGCCACAGTGTCTTGCACCCCCCTGTGAAATTTGGTGGATGATCAGTGATGATCTGGGGATACTTCAGCAAGGCTGGAATTGGGCAGGTTAATCTTTGCGAAGGACGTATGAATAGAGCCGCATACAAGGTTATCCTGGAAAACAGTTGATTCCTTCTGCTCAGGCAATGTTCCCCAACACTGAGGATTGTTTTTTTCCAGCAGAACAATATGCCATGCCACACAGCTAGGTCAATGTGTGGATGAAGGACCACCACATCAAAACCCTGTCAGGGGCAGCCCAATCTCCAGACCTGAACCACATTGAAAACCTCTGGAATATAATCAAGAGGAAGATGGATAGTCACAAGCCATCAAACAAAGAAGAACTGCTTAAATTTTTGTACCAGGAGTGGCATAAGGTCATCCAAAAGCAGTGTGAAAGCCTGGTGGAAAGCATGCCAAGACGCATGAAAACTGTGATTAAAAATCATGGAT
Organism: Dendrobates tinctorius; assembly: GCF_039654945.1. Lineage (NCBI taxonomy): Eukaryota > Metazoa > Chordata > Amphibia > Anura > Dendrobatidae > Dendrobates > Dendrobates tinctorius. The sequence goes on along the minus strand of NW_027361679.1, from coordinate 110,286,534 downwards.
ATTCCACAACATATTGATTTCTGAACTCTTCCTGAGTTAAAACATTAGTATTGTTGTTTCTAAATTATTCTGTTCTTGATTTCTTAGCATTATTTGAGGTCTGTAAGCACTGCCTTGTTTTGTTATTTTGATCATTTCTCATTTTCTGAAAATAAATACAAAATTTAGTGCTTGGAAATTCGAAGACATGTTGTCAGTAGTTTATAGAATAAAAGAACAATTTACATTTTACTCAAAAATATACCTATAAAGAGAAAAATAAGACAAACTGAAAATTTTGCAGTCATCTCTTAATTTTTGCCAGAGCTGTATATTTTTGGTTGCAGCGGCTAGAAATTTGCTCCATGTATTTCTTTTATGTGAATTCGTAAAATGCTTTTTTCTTATAATTAGCTTTTTCAAAAACATAACAAGGATCAGCCAACAAATAAGCAAACACGTTTTTGATACCAGATCACAGCTTTCATGTAAGTTTAACACTTATAGTTAAAAGCAGCACATCTTCCCATGTAAACAAAGGATGTGCAGGATGTTTTCTGATCTAATATATAAAGCTGAATTTGTGTGTGTGTGTGTGTGTGTGTGTGTGTGTGTGTGTGTGTGTGTGTGTGTGTGTATGTATGTGTGTATGTCTGGGATTGGCATCTGCACCGTCGCAGCTACAGCCCCAAAATTTTGCAGAGTCACACGTCTGGACCCCGAGAGCCTCATAGGCTATGTTGTGAGGTGAAATTTTAACCCCACATGTTCCAATTCACCAAACAATTTTGCCCCTAGGTACATAATGGGGAAAAAGTGTATGTGCGTATGTCCGGGATTGGCATCTGCACCGTCGCAGCTACAGCCACAAAATTTTGCACAGTCACACGTCTGGACCCCAAGAGCATCATAGGCTATGTTGTGAGGTGAAATTTTAACCCCGCGCATTCCAATTCACCAAACAATTTGGCCTATTGTTCTTATCATTTCTATGGTGTTATCGTCATTCTGTAAAGCTGGAAATAACACAATTTATTACCGTGCCAACACAGACCACCCTCTGACACAGACTGCAGGGGGAGCCCAGTATCACACAGGATAGGATTAGATACACAGCTCAGCAGCCAGTATCACACAGGAGAGGATTAGAACTCTGCAAAGGAATACGTGGATTTCGTCCGCGCTGCCCAAATGATGAATTTCCAGAAGGTTAATAAAGTTTGACAGTGGTTTATTCTATGCGTTTCAAGATTTTTTGCAACCTCTTCTTCAGGATCTGCAGCAGCCCTGATCTATACATGCTTTGAATACCTACTACTAGGTGAGCAGTTTTCTTTCAAACCGCTTACTTTATTTGGGGGATAAGACCCTATATTGCGCTTGTGTCTCCCTCTTTCCTCACAATAACAGGAGAGGATTAGACACATGGCTCAACAGTCAGTATCACACAGGATAGGATTAGATACACAGCTCAGCTGTCAGTATCACACAGGATAGGGATAGATACACGGCTCAGCAGATGGTATCACACAGGATAGGATTAGATACACTGCTCAGCAGTTAGTATCACACATGATAGGATTAGATACACAGCTCAGCAGTCAGTATCACACATGAAAGGATTAGATACACAGCTCAGCAGTCAGTATCACACAGGAGAGGATTAGACACATGGCTCTGCAGTCAGTATCACACAGGATAGGATTAGATACACAGCTCAGCAGTCAGTATCACACAGGATAGGGATACACGGCTCAGCAGACAGTATCACACAGGATAGGATTAGATACACAGCTCACCACACAGTATCACACAGGATAGGATTAGATACACGGCTCAGCAGTCAGTATCACACAGGATAGGATTAGATACACAGCTCAGCAGTCAGTATCACACAGGAGAGGATTAGACACATGGCTCTGCAGTCAGTATCACACAGGATAGGATTAGATACACAGCTCAGCAGTCAGTATCACACAGGATAGGAATAGATACACGGCTCAGCAGACAGTATCACACAGGATAGGATTAGATACACAGCTCACCACACAGTATCACACTGAAAAGTATTAGATACACGGCTCAGCAGACAGTATCACACAGAATAGGATTAGATACATGGCTCTGCAGTCAGTATCACACAGGTTAGGATTAGATACACGGCTCAGCAGTCACTATCACACAGGATAGGATTAGATACACAGCTCAGCAGTCAGTATCACACAAGAGAGGATTAGACACATGGCTCTGCAGTCAGTATAACACACAATAGGATTAGATACACAGCTCAGCAGTCAGTATCACACAGGATAGGAATAGATACACGGCTCAGCAGACAGTATCACACAGGATAGGATTAGATACACAGCTCAGCAGATGGTATCACACAAGATAGGAATAGATACACTGCTCAGCAGTCAGTATCACACAGGATAGGATTAGATACACGGCGGAGCAGTCAGTAACACACGATAGGATTAGATACACAGCTCAGCAGAAAGTATCACACAGGAGAGGATTAGGTACACAGCTCAGAAACATGATGTGCCAAAGGAGAGGACATTTTCATTCCAAGAATTCTACTCATTCCATCTGATTTGTTTTCTGATTTTAAATGCCTCCAGTTTCCAGTTCAACTGCTATTTGCAATGTCCATTAACAATGCTCAGGGACAGTCCTTGAAAGTAGTAGGGATCGATTTACAATCTCCATGCTTTTCTCATGGTCAACTTTACGTGGTCTGTTCAAGAGTTGAAAATGCCAAAAATCTATTCATCTTTGCACCGAAAGGAAAAACCAAAAATCTTGAATGAGTTAAAAATAAAATACTATCAATACTTGGGTAATCATTTAGTTAATTTGTGTTGCAAATCTGTAGTGTTGAATATTTGATGTGAAATGTTTTTATGTGCAATATAATCATTATAATTTGTTATAACTAACCACAATTGGTTACTATGTCCAGGCAACGCCAGGCTCTTCAGCTAGTTCACTATAAAAAAACGTATAAAATTACATACCTCAATAAGAATGGGGAGAGGGAGGGAGATCTTAATGAAACATACATAAGATATTTGCATACATATTATATTATAAATTATTATAATAGATTCACAAACTCCTAAAAATCCAGTAGGTTATCCACCATGGTTTTATATGTCATGTCTTCTAAATTTCACATATTTCTATTTCACACCTTTTTTTTAATATTATCTGGAAATATACAATTTTCCCCCTTAGATCATTTCTAGAACTGGTAATCACTCTAGAAATACACCATAACGTGTAACTATCATATCAGGAGAACTTATAGTAGAGTGTGTGTGTGTCTGCATCTGGCTCCTCCCTCCTCGCCTTCCCTCTACATAGAATATTAAACGCACCAACAGTTATCTCAATAATAGGAAAATCTGTGTTCACTGAAGACATATTTTACCCATGAACTGAGAATATTTAGAATGGAAGATGGAAGGGCCAGCCTTAGCTAAGGCAAGAGGGAACATTGGCAACTGCCCAGGACTCCTAGCCCCATTAGGGCCCAAAGCAAAATCTTAACTACTATTAAGTGAGTTAATATGTGGCTGCCTGACTTTATTATCAGTGCAGTTTTCAAGGTTAGAATTGTAGAAGAACTTTTGTTGACATCATGTCATGTAACCCTGTGAAAGTAAGGAAGAAATGAAGAGGACAGAACCTGATATATCTTCTACATTGTGGGTATATTTGTGTGCAAAATGCTATGTGTAGCGCTGGCGTCTCTGCATGCTGCTCCTCTTCCCTGGCACAGAAGCCAGTTTACTCATTGCCGCAGAGTCTGTCCCGCACTTCCTACTTTCTCCATGTCTGCTGGTTCCTGGGGTGCGCACATGGCATGCAGATTCCCAGGCACTGTGCTTAGGGCACACACACACTCCCTCTTTCTTAAAGGGACCGCACGTGCTGTACTAAAGTGTCTCCAGCCAATGGCTGGAGGACACCTACTGTTTAATGCACCTCCTCCAGCATGGAGGTGCCTGAGCATCGTGGTTTGTTAGCCCATAGTACACTTGCTAGTTTTCAGATCCCCAGTACCCGTCAGTCAATCTGCCTGCCCGTACTTCCTTGTCTATTTCAGTTTCAGATGATCCAGTCCGCACCTGCCAGTTCTCATCTGTACATCAGCCGGTCCAGTCTGCACCTTCCATTGCTCATCTGTACATCAGCTGGTCCAGCTCACCCCCAATAGTCTCATCTGTATATCAGCCAGTCCAGTCCGCACCTGCCAGTTCTCATCTGTACATCAGCCGGTCCAGTCCGCACCCACCAGTGCTCATCCGTCTACCAGCTGGTCCAGCCCACACCTGTCAGTCCTTCTGTATACAAGCTGGACCAGCCTGCACCTGCCTGTGCCTATGTGTACACCTGCCTGTCCCATTTGTATCCATGGTCCCTGTGTTCTTTCAGTGCCTGCCTGCATCTGTAATAAAGTGCTGTGCACCGCGGCATACACCTTTGCACTGGGAGCATTCCTGGAGTTCCACAGCTGTCTAACCTGAATGGCTGTGCAGCTCCAGCTCCCTATGTATTTTTTGGGCATCTGGTAAGGTGACAGCACGGACGCGATGACATCATCGCATACATGCTGGCATAAACGGTGCCACTGGTCATTTCCAGGACACCAGAAGTAGAGCTACACCTGCGGGGGCTCGTCAGTGAGCTAAGTATGAAAAATGTTTTTTTTTCTTTATAAAATTAATTAAATGGGTGAGGGGACTGCAAATGATGAAGTGAGGAGGGAGGGGGACTGCAAATGATGAAGTGAGGGGTACTGCAAATGGTGAAGTGATGTGAGGAGGGGAACTGCAAATGATGAAACGAGGGGGGCAGACTGCGAATGATGAAGTGAGGGGGACTGCAAATGATGAATTGAGGGGTGAAGGGGGACTGCAAATGATGAAGTGAGGAGGAAGGGGGACTTCAAATATTGAAGTGAGGGGAAGGGGACTGCAAATGATGAAGTGAGGAGGGAGACTGCAAATTATGAAATGGGGGAACTGCAAAAAATGATGAAGTGAGGGGAGATAGGAGACTGCAAATGATGAGGTGATGGAGTGGAATGCAAATGATGAAGTGGGGGGGAGGGACTGCAGATGATGAACTGAGGGTAGGGGACGGGAGACAGCAATTGAATTGAAGGTGGGGGGTGGGGAGAGCAAATAATGATGAATTTTGAGGGTGGGGGAGTAACTGATGATACATTGAGACAGGATGGAGGACAGAAAATGATGATAAACTGAAGGTGGGGGACAACAGAATGTGGGGTAGAAGTGGTGTTTTTTCAAGAGTGGTCAATGGGATTGTGGAAGGTTTGAGGTGTGGAAGCGGAGCTGGGGTGGAGTCTTGGTGGTATCTCAAGGGGTTGATCCTAAATGATATCATTCTATCCCCATAATTCTTTGTCAGCCTGTGTAAAGAGGGCAGAAAACAAGTGCCAAATGAATTTTATATAGTAGATCACAACTCAATTAATGGTCTGAAAATGGCTTGCACCCTAAATATTTAAGTATAGTTGTGCATTTGGGACCCCACATTTAACTTCGTCCAGGGGTCACACTTAATCTTAAATTTGCCATGTGTTTAGGAAAAGAAAGAAGGTGATTTCTCTAATAAGATATATTACAAAGATTCTTGTTTTCACATTTAATTTTCACATCTATACTATTGATTGATGGAGGAAAAACATTAAAATGAAGGTTACATTTTTCAATTTTAGACATCTGTAAATGTTTAAAATGTCTTGATTTAGTGTGGATTGAGAGGTGTCCCTGAGGTCCGACATAAACGACTGGTTTGGGAATACCTTTTAAATGCTTTCTTATCACACCAATAGCCAAAAAATAAGTTAAGTACATGTTGTCAGTTACCATAATTTGCATGAGAACCTGAAAGCAATGGTTCAATTCCCCTCAATTATAGGTAAAGAACACATAGTGAGATCCATAAGTGGGCTAATTGATTTATTTAAATTCAGAATTATCTGATATAGAAATTGAAAATAGGTTTTATAAACCTGAAATCTCCTATAAGAGCTCCTTTAAGTAATCATAAAGGTGAAAACCTAGGAACATCACTAGTGCATCTGACCAGTATCTGTGGGTTCCATGGTCTTTGAATCAAATCATACTTCATTATAGCTTTTTATAATATAACCAGCTCATTACAAAAAAGGCAGTATGGAAAAATCTTATAGGTGACCATGATAAATATTACTACATGTCAAATTTTTATAGTCTCCAAACCCCAGTGTTGTAACTTTTGATGTTAGGCGAGGGTCTTACCCTGTTCAAAATGTAATAGGAAATGATTTCACTTCCTCAGACATAGCTGGAGAGAGCTAAAAAATATGCTATATCCCAGCAGTGTACCAATAAATAATTTCAAATACATGTCTGCTTCATAATCGATGGGTCCCCTGTGTGGAGAAGGGACCATAATTTACGAGAGTTTCTCCATTGTAGTCAGAATATAGACAGGTCACAGCTTCTCTCCAAGGCAGTATGAATAGCTCTAGGCTCCCAAGAGTGAAATCAAACACAGGAACAGAATACAGAACTTACACTTTCAAATAGAGACTGCACACATTATGTTGTGAATTGTAATTTGTTTAATTAAAGTTACTGAAAGCCATTATTCATCAGGCTTGTCATATGGTCATCAGTCTAGAATACCCTATCTGGTCCGGTTGGAGGAATATCTCTTGGATGTGCACAGCAACAGCTTGTAATTTACTTGTCTTGAATGATAAATTTTCTCCATGTAGATAAAATAGGATGTAGTGTTTCCAGTTAAATATGCTTTCCATTTACAGATAAAGATTTCAGTAGCAGACTGGGATTCTTAAGGCATACCAGAAGAGATTATTTGGGGGGGTTCATCCTTAAGCTAAACAGGAGCCTGTCCTTCATAGTACGGTAAATTTTTTAAGGACTAAAATGTAAAATTTTCAATAAGAAATAGATCCTAGTGGTGAGTGAATGACACCAAATCAGGTTGGCTTCTGGTAGACATTTTGTAGCTTTTATTGTATGAGAGTCTATGAACCTGGGTTCACCCATATCTACATCATAAATGCCATCACAATTATGAAAATGTACATACTGTATTGCCAAATTCAGCTAGGTACATTGTGGCATAGGACAAGGAAAACTTCTATAAGGCTATTAAATAGATCACATTGTTTTCTGATTCTCAGTAATAGCAACTTGATTCACAGCAAATTGAAACACTGCAAAGCCTCCAATTGCCCTGAAAAGATTCTGAGGTCTCCTTTGCTGTATCCAACCCTTTGAAGCTTCTTAACCCAAACACAGCCTTACTAATGTCAAAGTGATCTTACCACAGAAATGGTTTATAACCTGGTAATAACCAACAATACATTTAATCATGCTGTGCACTGCCAAACTTCATAGTTTTAAAATTAAAAAAGGGAACAAAAATCATCCCTTTCAGCCATTTGTAATCAGACACAGCATTCTGTGCAGAACACTGACTCAAACTGCCGATGTTGCTGTCAGAGGTAACATCTCCCTATTAATATGCTTGCCGAAGGCAAAGGAAGCCAACTGTGACCTGTGTTTGGTCAGTTGTGATAGTGATGCTTCTGCTAATGGCTCTCATCTTTGAAGGCCAGATTTGCACATCCATGTGTCCATGTGTCATGGTCCAATTAAACCCGTAATGGATCAAATAGCCACAGACTGTGACACAAAGTTGTGTGCATGCGGACTTAGCCATTGTATGTTTTCATTTTCTTTTACACTACCATGTCTATCACCACTTTTTATTTTACCATACATTTTATACACCACTATCATTAACTTTTGACAACCCTTTCAATCCATACCAAAAAGGAAGGAAAAATAAATGCTAGGTAGGTGAGTTCACATATAGAAAGCAAAATGTAGCAGCAGGTCACAGTATAGGTGTGGCGTGAATAGTTGTCAATTCAATTGAACAGTTAAATGTCTATATTTTTTTATTCATCTTTCAATTTTATTCTATCAAAATTCAACCCCTTCCCAAAAATGATGTAATCAAAAATGCTAAGTAGGTACACATGTAAACAGCCTGCACCTGTAAAATTTGACAGTAAAACAGATGTGCAAAATATTGTTTGCTGCATGCACACTTTGGATTTTGAAGACTTTTTTTGCATTTTTAACAAGCATTTTTTTTTGCACTATAAAGGAGGTTGCACCAGAAAAGGAAAAACTCGTTACAATCGCTTGTGACAAGACAGCACACTGTCTCTGACTGACAAGGAATTCAGATTGTTTTTTTCTGTAAACAATATTGTGCTGCCTTGCTGCTGCTTTTAGTGTGTTATGAATGAAGAAGAAATTAAATTGTAATTCAAATGCACCAAGATAGATGTCAGTTACACCATATCACTGGTCATGATAAATCAAACTACTTTCATCTTTCAGCTCATACTCATCTGCGAGGAAAACGGATGAGTGCAATCCGATAAAAAATCAGATTGCACTCTGACCAATGTTAAGCTATGAGTCCCTGTTCATCTGTTATTTTGTTCTCAGCTGAAATCAAACTGAGAAAAAAAAAAATCGCAGCATCCAGTTTACACACTGATGTCCTTTGAAAAGCCGGCAATTCATCTGCCGAATACAATAAAATCACAGTGTGACCCAACAAAATAGAATAGCTAGAATAGGTATATACACATAGAATACATAGATATAAACACGTTAGTCACATATATAATTAGTACAGGTCTTGTGTAGCTTACTATACATGTATTTTATTACTGTAAAAATTATTTTCTGAAAAAATGGCGTAGGATCCCCCGACATTTTATTAACTAGCAGAGGGAAATCAGAAAGCTGGGGGAAGATGTTTATAGGCTGGGAAGTGGGGTAATATCCATGGAGCTTCCCAGGCTATTATAGCACCACTCAGCTGTATATTTAGCCTTTCTTGGTTATTAATATGGGGACCCCCCCAAAAAAATGACGTAAGGTCCCCCTATAATTATTAACCATCAAAGGCTAGGCAGACAGCTGCAGGGTGATATTAATAGCCTAGGAAGGGGCCATGGATATTGGTCCCCTCTCAGATTATGGATATTGACCCTATACTGCTGGATGGCAAGCTGTATAGTTGCATCACACAACAATGCAGCCTACCATCTAGATCTTGCAGAGCTAGATGTTACAAATTGATCATTATCTTCTCAGCAGACAGGTGAGAAATAAGATTGTTTATTATTTTAATTCTGTTACAGGGGACATTGGCTTCAGTGAACTTGGCGATGACGTGAGTATGGTTTAATTTGGATTCAATAAAGGAGTCTGTTTCATTCTTTTTATTAAAAGACTTTATTCTGAATGGTTTTTTTTATACAATATCACTATGGGGTTAGTAATGAAAAGGCTACTTATATAGCTGAGAGCTGATATTAATAACCTTGGAAGCTCCATGGGTATCGCACCCTTCCCTGGCAATAAACATCTACCCCCAGCTGTCCACTTTCCCTCTGCTGGTTTATAAAATGTCAGGGGGATCTCACATCATTTTTGTCAGAAAATAATTTAGTAAGTATAAAAATATATGTACAGTAAGCTACACAAGCACTGTATTAATTATGTATGTGACTGGCATCTTTATATCTATCCATTCTATCTGTATATACCTATTCTATTGATTTTATCCTGTCATGTCACGCTGTGATTTCACTGTATGCGGCAGATGAATTGCCGACTTTTCAAAGGACATAGGGGATCCCATGCTTTTTTTTTAAAGGAATTTATTTAAAAAAACAAGCAGTTAACTACACACAAAGCACTGATTATATATCTCACTCACATATTTATATCTATCTATCTGTATATCTATCTGTATATCTATCTAATCTTCCTCTCTCGCTCTATATATATTTTGGTGTAGTGACCACTGTGTCCGCTAGGGGGCGCTGTGTGGGTGTCTCAGGACAGGCATATAAGCATTTCCAGTGTCCTGATAGATGTAGGATGCTGAATGATTGTGATGTATCTCAAGGTGGGTGGCCTTGAGATGAAGACTTGTGTATGTGTTGATCAGCAGTGATACTGCTGAGGTTTTGTGCCAATGAGTTAGGGAGAGCTACCTACAAATCCACCCAGGGGTGTGGCTAGAACGCCATAGTAAAGAATGTATGATTGCTTGTAGGACCTGTGATGAGGTCATAGCCATGTGACCCGGTGGGCATGGCTACGGACCATATAAGGTGGCCAGGGTAGGTCACATGAGTGAATGCTGGGACCCGGTTGGTCCGTATGGAAGGTCTCGCCAGACCGACTATGCTTGGAAGATGAGTCTGCCTTCCTGCCTGACAGCACGTGTGTGAAGTGGCTGTGAGTAATGGCGACATGTGAGAGTTCCCTGGAGGGAATGAATGTCTGCACTGAGAATCAGCCATGAGGTAAACCCGGACAGGGGATATAACTCTGAGGCTAGGGAGCCTGTGTACTGGACACTGCACAACCTGTGTGACCACAGGATAAGCAGAGTGAAGCTCTGTCATGGACGCTATGCTGTTGTTATGAACTGTCTATTGCTTTGAGGGTTTATGATGCCTAATAAACTGCATGGACTGTTGGAGTTATGTTAAGAAACCTGTGCCGGATGTGAATTGTTGGCTGACAAGCGAGTATCCCCTACCCGAATGACAGCGCTACATAACAATTGGTGGAGAATGCTATGGGCTATGCTGTAGCCCTGTTGCTAGGTGCAATGGACGAGGTCTGCAGAAATTGGTTGCTAAGGGCAATGATTTCCAAAAGCACATGTTGCAGTGCTGGAAACGCTGAGCCAGGAGGGCTGACGGTCTTGAAAGCCGTGTGATATGCTGACCGGGGTCAGAGAAAGAGACTGGATTGCTATAGGGTGCCTCTGTGGATATGAGGTACCCGAGGACCTGTGTGGCCGACACAGGTAATGGACAGATGTTCGTGTTGTACTGACTGGGGTCAGTGAGAGCGACTGTGTACCAGGAGGGTTCAGTGAGCAAGGTCCTGGAGGGTCAGTGTTGGGAGGTTCTGGGAGAAGAATCGGTTCCCTGGAGCACGTGGTATGACCTTGGACCTGGTGAGGCGTAAGTGTTGGACAGTCTCAGGTGGAGACGGATGTCCTGAATAGCACACGCCGAGCCCCTGGACCTGGTGAGGCCGGTGTGTTGGGAAACCCTAGGAGGAGGGTCGGCTCCCTGAATAGCACCCGGTGCGCCCTGTGTGTTGGACGGTCTCAGTAGAGGAGACGGACGTCCTGAAGAGCACACAGACAGGACATGTGAGTTGTGTTGCATGTGTGTTTTTTTTCTTATCCCTTTCAAGTCAGCCTGCGGTGACTCAGTGGGGTTAAAGAAGGTGACAAGCGGCTTGCTGTAACTCGGCGGGGTTACGAAGGTGACAGGAGACTTGCTGTAACTCGGCGGGGTTACGAAGGGGACAAGTGGCTACCTGTAACTCAGCGGGGTTACGAAGGTGACACCAGCAGCTGTGTGTGAACAGCAGCCGGAGGTGTCGGAAATCGGTGACAGCAGAAGCTGTGGTGGTGCCAGCAAGGACTTGTGTGGTATCGTAAAAGACAAACTGTTTTTGGTGTGAACTGTGGTCTAAGGAGACCTGTAGAAAGGACATGGGAAAATCCCAAAAGGGGGCGGTGGCCCAAATCGGGGTGGTAGCCCAAAAGGGGGTGGAGTCTCAGAGGGGGCGGTGACCCAAATCGGGATGGTAGCCCAGAAGGGGGTGGAGTCCCAGAGGGGGGCGGTGACCCAAATCGGGATGGGACGGAGCTGCCGCTGCCCGTCTTGGCAGAGGGTTGTGAAGAGATGAGATCTCGCGAAGTTGGGGAGCTAAGAACTGAAGAAGACAGTCACCCAGTCGGGTCAACTGTAGTGAGGGAAGTGTCCGTGGTAAGGCCAGAGCCTCCAGGCCAAGAAGAGAGCAAGGCCAAGACCTTCAAGTCTGTGATTGATGTGCCCGAGGACATGCAAGAAGCCTGTGCTGAGGAAGGTGTGCATGAGGCTTTTAAAGAGGCGGTCAAGGCGTGTAAGGTGCACCTGAGACTCGGCAGTTGGTCATAATATCAGCCAGAGAAGATGCAGCAAACCGGGTAGCTGTCCTGAAAGAGATGCATTTGCAATGTCTCCACGTCAAACAGTTGGTCAGGCGGAGTAATATGAAAGCTGCTCGACGCCTAGAGTTAGCAAGGGAGGCTATGGATAGGCTGGGTTTGCAGAAAGATGTAGGCCCGGTACCCAAAAGTCTGATTGGGAGAATCATTGGAAACTCAGGAAGGTAATGCAAGACCTTGTAAATGTCTCCGGTGTGGTGAGGGTGAGGATTCCTCCTGATGATGAAGACCAGGTATCCAGTGAAGAGGGTAAGATCCTCATCATGGTGGTTGGCTCCGTGGAAAGCCTGAGAACCTTTCGGATGCTCTTGGAGTATCGAGTGGGGTACCTGCAAGAGATTGAGCAGTTGAGGCTGGACCGTCTGCTGATCAATAAAGAGGTATGGAACACCAGGTGGCAGCCGCCTGCAACCCAAGATGTAAGGACCCGAAGGGTTACTCCAAGTAGTGACATGGCAGATGGCCAAAGAATGTCAGGGAGTGGCTGTTCGACGGGCTGTACGAGGCTGTGAGACCTTAGTTCCTGTGAGATGCTGAATGGGTCACAGTCAGGCCAGATAGTAGGCTCGATTAAGACTTATGACCGCACCAACCGGGAGAGCCGGTCAGTGAGAGAAAGGAGTGTGGTCACTAAACAGTGTCTGATGATGCAGACAAACTGTGACTGGAGGGCCAAAGATCAGGGCCGATACTCTGACCGCTGGGGGCGGGGGAGGCCTAACGTAGAGATGAGGCCGTATGACAGACGGAGATGGTTCTCTCGACCTGTGGGGCAAGGTGTAATGAGTGCCCGGTAGCGAGATCCTGGGTTAATGTTGTGTGTTCAACCCCACAAGTTTGAACAGAGGAGGGAGGTATGTGATGTAGTGACCACTGTGTCCGCTAGGGGGCGCTGTGTGGGTGTCCCAGGACAGGCGTATAAGCATTTTCAGTGTCCTGATAGGTGTAGGATGCTGAATGATCGTAATGTATCTCAAGGTGGGTGGCCTTGAGATGAAGACTTGTGTATGTGTTGATCAGCAGTGATACTGCTGAGGTTTTGTGCCAATGGGTTAGGGAGAGCTACCTACAAATCCACCCAGGGGTGTGGCTAGAACGCCATAGTAAAGAATGTATGATTGCTTGTAGGACCTGTGATGAGGTCATAGCCATGTGACCCGGTGGGCGTGGCTACGGACCATATAAGGTGGCCAGGGTAGGTCACATGAGTGAATGCTGGGACCCGGTTGGTCCGTATGGAAGGTCTCGCCAGACTGACTGTGCTAGGAAGATGAGTCTGCCTTCCTGCCTGACAGCACGTGTGTGAAGTGGCTGTGAGTAATGGCGACGTGTGAGAGTTCCCTGGAGGGAATGAATGTCTGCACTGAGAATCAGCCATGAGGTAAACCCGGACAGGGGATATAACTCTGAGGCTAGGGAGCCTGTGTACTGGACATTGCACAACCTGTGTGACCAGAGTTTAAGCAGAGTGAAGCTCTGTCATGGATGCTATGCTGTTGTTATGAACTGTCTATTGCTTTGAGGGTTTATGATGCCTAATAAACTGCATGGACTGTTGGAGTTATGTTAAGAAACCTCTGCCGGATGTGATTTATTGGCTGCCAAGCGAGTATTCCCTACCCGAATGACAGCACTACCTCACAATTGGTGGAGAATGTTATGGGCAATGCTGTAGCCTTGTTGCTAGGGGCAACGGACGAGGTCTGCAGAATTCGGTTGCTAAGGGCAATGGTTTCCAAAAGCACATGTTGCAGTGCTGGCAACGCTGAGCCAAGAGGGCTGACGGTCTTGAAAGCCGTGTGATATGCTGACCGTGGTCAGAGAAAGAGACTGGATTGCATTAGGGTGCCTCTGTGGATATGAGGTACCCGAGGACCTGTGTGGCCGACACAGGTAATGCACAGGTGTTCGTGTTGTACTGACTGGGGTCAGTGAGAGCGACTGTGTACCTGGAGGGTTCAGTGAGCAAGGTCCTGGAGGGTCAGTGTTGGGAGGTTTTGGGAGAAGAATCGGTTCCCTGGAGCACGTGGTATGACCTTGGACCTGGTGAGGCGTAAGTGTTGGACAGTCTCAGGCCTGTATTGGGATGTGGGACAGTCTGTCCATAGGACAACAATCAGTCGTACATTGCACAAATCTGGCCTTTATGGAAGAGTGGCAAAAAGAAAGACATTTCTCAATGATATCCATAAAAATTGTTGTTTAAAGTTTGCAACAAGCCACCTGGGAGACACACCAAACATGTGGAAGAAGGTGCTCTGGTCAGATGAAACCAAAATCGTACTTTTTGGCAACAATGCCAAACGATATGTTTGGCGTAAAGGCAACACAGCTCATCACCCTGAACACACCATCCCCACTGTCAAACATGGTGGTGGCAGCATCATGGTTTGGGCCTGCTTTTCTTCAGCAGGGACAGGGAAGATGGTTAAAATTGATGGGAAGAAAGATGGAGCCAAATACAGGACTATTCTTGAAGAAAACCTGTTGGAGTCTGCAAAAGACCTGAGACTGGGACGGAGATTTGTCTTCCAACAAGACAATGATCCCAAACATAAAGCAAAATCTACAATGGAATGGTTCACAAATAAAGGTATCCAGGTGTTAGAATGGCCAAGTCAAAGTCCAGACCTGAGTCCAATCGAGAATCTGTGGAAAGAGCTGAAAACTGCTGTTCACAAACGATCTCCATCAAACCTCGCTGAGCTTGAGCTGTTTGCCAAAGAAGAATGGGCAAGAATTTCAGTCTCTCGATGTACAAAACTGATAGAGACATACCTCAACCGACTTGCAGCTGTTTTCACAGCAAAAGGTGGCGCAACAAAGTATTACGTTAAAGGGGCCGAATTATATTGCACGCCCCATTTTTCAGTTTTTGAATTTCCACAACAATTTAAAATAACCAATAAATTTCGTACAACTTCACAATTGTGTTCCACTTGTTGATTCCTCACCAAAAATTTACATTTGGTATCTTTATGTTTGAAGCATGATATGTGGGAAAAGGTTGAGAAGTTCCAGGGAGCCGAATACTTTCGCAAGGCACTATATATATATATACACATACAGTCATATGTAAAAGTTTGGGCACCCCTATCAATGTTAACCTTTTTTCTTTATAACAATTTTGGTTTTTGCAACAGCTATTTCAGTTTCATATATCTAATTACTGATGGACTCAGTTATATTTCTGGATTCAAATGAGGTTTATTGTACTAACAGAAAATGTGCAATCTGCATTTAAACAAAACTTGTCCAGTGCAAAAGTATGGGCACCTCAACATAAAAGTGACATTAATATTTTGTAGCTCCTCCTTTTGCAAAAATAACAGCCTCTAGTTGCTTCCTGTAGCTATTAATGAGTTCCTGGATCCTGGATGAAGGTATTTGTGACCATTCCTGTTTACAAAACAATTCCAGTTCAGTTAAGTTTGATGGTCGCCGAGCATGGACAGCCCGCTTCAAATCATCCACAGATGTTCAATGATATTCAGGTCTGGGGACTGGGATGGCCATTCCAGAACATTGTAATTGTTCCTCTGCATGAATGCCTGAGTAGATTTGGAGCGGAGTTTGGGATCATTGTCTTGCTGAAATATCCATCCCCTGCGTAACTTCAACTTTGTCACTGATTCTTGCACATTATTGTCAAGAATCTGCTGATACTGAGTTGAATCCATGCGACCCTCAACTTTAACAAGATTCCCGGTGCCGGCATTGGCCACACAGCCCCAAAGCATGATGGAACCTCCACCAAATTTTACTGTGGGTAGCAAGTGTTTTTCTTGGAATGCTGTGTTTTTTAGCCTCCATGCATAACGCCTTTTTGTATGACCAAACAACTCAATCTTTGTTTCATCAGTCCACAGGACCTTCTTCCAATATGTAAATGGCTTGTCCAAATGTGCTTTTGCATACCTTAGGCGACTCTTTTTGTGGCGTGCTTGCAGAAACAGCTTCTTTCGCATAACTCTCCCATACAGCGTCTCCTTGTGCAAAGTGCGCTGTATTGTTGACCGATGCACAGTGACACCATCTGCAGCAAGATGATGCTGCAGGTCTTTGGAGGTGGTCTGTGGATTGTCCTTGACTGTTCTCACCATTCTTCTTCTCTGCCTTTCTGATATTTTTCTTGGCCTGCCACTTCTGGGCTTAACAAGAACTGTACCTATGTTCTTCCATTTCCTTACTATGTTCCTCACAGTGGAAACTGACTGGTTAAATCCCTGAGACAACTTTTTGTATCCTTCCCCTGAAAAGCTATGTTGAATAATCTTGGTTTTCAGATCATTTGAGAGTTGTTTTGAGGAGCCCATGATGCCACTCTTCATAGGAGAATCAAATAGGAGAACTACTTGCAAGTGGCCACCTTAAATACCTTTTCTCATGATTTGATACACCTGGCTATGAAGTTCAAAGCTCAATGAGGTTACAAAACCAATTTAGTGCTTCAGGAAGTCAGTAAAAAGTAGTTAGGAGTGTTCAAATCAAGAAAATGATAAGGGTGCCCATACTTTTGCACCAGCAAATTTTGTTTAAATGCAGATTGCACATTTTCTATTAGTACAATAAACCTCATTTGAATCCAGAAATATAACTGAGTCCATCAGTAATTAGATATATGAAACTGAAATAGCTGTTGCAAAAACCAAAATTGTTATAAAGAAAAAAGGTTAACATTAATAGGGGTGCCCAAACTTTTACATATGACTGTATATATACAGTGGGGAAAAAAAGTATTTAGGCGTCTGTAATTTACATCATAGGTAGACAAACTGAGAAAAAAAAATCCAGAAAATCACAGTCTGTTTTTTTTTCATTTTATTTGCATATTATGGTGGAAAATAAGTATTTGGTCAGAAACAAGCAATCAAGATTTCTGGCTCTCACAGACCTGTAACTTCTTCTTTAAGAGTCTCCTCTTTCCTCCACTCATTACCTGTAGTAATGGCACCTGTTTAAACTTGTTATCAGTATAAAAAGACACCTGTGCACACCCTCAAACAGTCTGACTCCAAACTCCACTATGGTGAAGACCAAAGAGCTGTCAAAGGACACCAGAAACAAAATTGTGGCCCTGCACCAGGCTGGGAAGACTGAACCTGCAATAGCCAACCAGCTTGGAGTGAAGAAATCAACTGTGGGAGCAATAATTAGAAAATGGAAGACATACAAGACCACTGATAATCTCCCTCGATCTGGTGCTCCACGCAAAATCCCACCCCGTGGGGTCAGAATGATCACAAGAACGGTGAGCAAAAATCCCAGAACCACGCGGGGGGACCTAGTGAATGAACTGCAGACAGCTGGGACCAATGTAACAAGGCCTACCATAAGTAACACACTATGCCACCATGGACTCAGATCCTGCAGTGCCAGACGTGTCCCACTGCTTAAGCCTGTACATGTCCGGGCCCATCTGAAGTTTGCTAGAGAGCATTTGGATGATCCAGAGGAGTTTTGGGAGAATGTCCTATGGTCTGATGAAACCAAACTGGAACTGTTTGGTAGAAACACAACTTGTCATGTTTGGAGGAAAAAGAATACTGAGTTGCATCCATCAAACACCATACCTACTGTAAAGCATGGTGGTGGAAACATCATGCTTTGGGGCTGTTTCTCTGCAAAGGGGCCAGGACGACTGATCCGGGTACATGAAAGAATGAATGGGGCCATGTATCGTGAGATTTTGAGTGCAAACCTCCTTCCATCAGCAAGGGCATTGAAGATGAAACGTGGCTGGGTCTTTCAACATGACAATGATCCAAAGCACACCGCCATGGCAACGAAGGAGTGGCTTCGTAAGAAGCAGTTCAAGGTCCTGGAGTGGCCTAGCCAGTCTCCAGATCTCAACCCTATAGAAAACCTTTGGAGGGAGTTGAAAGTCCGTGTTGCCAAGCGAAAAGCCTAAAACATCACTGCTCTAGAGGAGATCTGCATGGAGGAATGGGCCAACATACCAACAACAGTGTGTGGCAACCTTGTGAAGACTTACAGAAAACGTTTGACCTCTGTCATTGCCAACAAAGGATATATCACAAAGTATTGAGATGAAATTTTGTTTCTGACCAAATACTTATTTTCCACCATAATATGCAAATAAAATGAAAAAAAAAACAGACAATGTGATTTTCTGGATTTTTTTTTCTCAGTTTGTCTCCCATAGTTGAGGTCTACCTATGATGTAAATTACAGACGCCTCTCATCTTTTTAAGTGGTGGAACTTGCACTATTGCTGACTGACTAAATACTTTTTTTCCCCACTGTATATATATATACATACACACACTCAGTTGTGCTCAAAGGTTTGCATACCCACCCTGGCAGAATTTTTGCTTTCTTGGCCTTTTTTCAGAGAATATGAATGATAACACCAAAACTTTTTCTCCACTCATGGTTAGTGGTTGGGTGAAGCCATTTATTGTCAAACTACTGTGTTTTCTCTTTTTTAATCATAATGACAACCCAAAACATCCAAATGAGCCTGATCACAAATTTACATATCCCTTTTCGTAATACTGTGTATTGCCCCCTCTAACATCAATGACAGCTTGAAGTCTTTTGTGGTAGTTGTGGATGAGGTTCTATATTTTCTCAGATGGTAAAGCTGCCCCCACTCTCCTTGGCAAAAAACTTCCAGTTCCTGTAAATTCCTGGGCTGTCTGGCACACTTGAGATCTCCCCATAGAGGCTCAATGATATTTAGGTTAGGAGACTGAGATGGCCACTCCAGAACCTTCACTTTGCTCTGCTGTATCTAATGACAAGTCAACTTGACCTTGTGTTTTGGATCATTTTCATTCATATTCTCTGAAAAAAGGCCAAGAAAGCAAAAATTCTGCCGGGGTATTTAAAATCATGAGCACAACTGTGTGTGTGTATATATATATATATATATATATATATATATATATATATATATATATATATATATATATATATATATATATATATATATATATACACACAGATATACACATACAATATATATATATATATATAAAGCTCAATGTGGGTGTGTATGTATGTATGTGTGTATGTCCAGGATTGACATCCGCACCGTCACAGCTACAGCCACAAAATTTGGCACAGTCACACGTCTGGACCCCGAGAGCATCATGAGAGGCAAAATTTTAACCCCGCGCATTCCAATTCACCAAACAATTTTGCCCCTATTTATATAATGGGGAAAAAGTGTATGTATTGGCATCTGCACTGTCGTAGCTACAGCAACAAAATTTTGCACAGTCACATGTCTGGACCCCGACAGCATCATAGGCTATGTTGTGAGGCAAAATTTTAACCCCACGCGTTCTAATTCACCAAACAATTTTGTTCCTATCTACATAATGGGGAAAAAGTGAAAGGAAAAGTGTTGGAGGCAAGTTGACAGCTGCCAGATGTGAACAAGGGGGAGTTAAAGAATGAGAGCGATGGCGCCAAAGAGTATATACCGTACAGTTGCTAAGGTGGGGCCCTGACATGGGATACTCACCACACACGGGGATATGAACACACACACATGTGTTTCAACACATATACCACCCTCAGCACACATTTCACCACACATATACCAACTTCGCACATAAAAGTCGAAACACAAAAGTCGCCACTCAAAACTCGCCACGCTGTCCCAGAGCTGTTTAAAAGATGAAAAATGAGCTGTGATTGGTTGCTATCAGCAACAGTTTTCTTTGTAGACAGTTGTGGTAACTGAGGCCTATTATTCAGATCATTTCTATGGTGCTATCGTCCTTCTGTAAAGCTGTAAATAACACAATTTATTACCGTGCCAACACAGACCACCCTCTGACACAGACTGCAGGGGGAGCCCAGTATCACACAGGATAGGATTAGATACACAGCTCAGCAATCAGTATCACACAGGATAGGATTAGATACACAGCTCAGCAGTCAGTATCCCACAGGAGAGGATTATATACATGGCTCAGCAGGCAGTATCACACAGGATAGGATTAGATACACAACTCAGCAGTCAGTATCACACAGGATAGGATTAGATACACAGCTCAGCAGTCAGTATCACACAGGAGAGGATTAGATACACAGCTCAGCACGCAGTATCACACAGGATAGGATTAGATACACAACTCAGCAGTCAGTATCACACAGGATAGGATTAGATACACAGCTCAGCAGTCAGTATCACACAGGATAGGAATAGATACACAGCTCAGCAGACAGTATCACACAGGATAGGATTAGATATGCAGCTCAGCACACAGTATCACACAGAATAGTATTAGATACACGGCTCACCAGACAGTTACACACAGAATAGGATTAGATACACGGCTCAGCAGTCAGTATCACACAGGATAGGATTAGATGCACGGTTTTTATGTGCAATATAATCATTATAATTAACTCATTAAATCATTATAACTAACCACAGTTGGTTACTATGCCCAGGCAACGCCGGTGCTCTTCAGCTAGTGTGTATATATATATATATATATATATATATATACATATATACATACACACACACAGTATATATCTTGAGAACTATGTGTAAATTACATAGAGAATTGCTGTATGTGAAAGCTATTGTTAAGTTCGCACTGTATTCGAATGTAAGTCGGGTGCTAGGTGTAAAAAATCGTACTCACATGAAAATTGCATGACACTTTCATGACACTCGCCTGACTTTTCTGGACCAAAATCGGCCTTTTTTTTCACATTGATGGGTATGAGCACTTACACTGCTGCTAGAACCTTGCTTATTCCCTCCCCCCACCATCAATGGAATCTCTGCATTATTCGCAGATTACCACACTCTTCTTTACTGCTGCGACTATACAAAATATTACTGTTTGGAGACTCTGTCCAATGTTTTGGGGCATTCTCTTCCTTGCTGCCGATCTGTGAGCTCTGATGTCCTCTCACTATTCTAAATCAACCTAAAATGGGTGCTGCATTCTCTGCCTGAGCATTTATTCAGGCTATGATAGTCCCTAGGGAATGGCTGCTCCTAAGGTAATGTGAGCTTTTTATGGCCAATGCCATCTTCTGCAATATGTAAAAAGGCGGCGGGCATTTTATTTTGCAATTTGTGCAATTCGAACTGTAAATTGTTTGTATTCGCCAGGTCAAGCAAATTTCGACATAATTCAATTTGGAGAAAACATATTTGCTCATCTCTACTGTGTAAAGATTAATTTAGATTAACAAACATTATTTTACTTATGTGAATAAAGTTACATTACCCCCATTGTGGCCAGTTGAGAAATACTGTGAATAATAGTAATTATTATCTGAAGTTATATTGCTGAGCACAAAAAGGCCCATTCCAACAAGAAAAGTGAGATTTATATTAATAATGCTTTCCCAGACATGTAGTAAGTGACCTCCAGTGATGACAAGGTAAAACTATAAAGAGATTCATTTAGGAGGTCAGAGACTAGAAGAAAAGCAAATCGTAGCAAATGAGACGGCACGGCAGATTGTCAGGTTACTAGAGTAACACCATGTAAGACATTCTGCAGAGCAGTGTCCTCTTTATCATGTACAACACTGCGCACCCAGAACAGCACGTTTTCACCTCAATGGACCCACTATGTATGAGCTATACAAATAAATGTGCCGGACTGAGGCAGCACAGCTGGAGAATAAAAAAAAATCTTCAGCTATGCCCCTGTCCCTGTGTTAAGCAGTCAGCTTCGCAGCCAAGAATAGCGATTGCTAGGACAACTTAAAAGAAAATCATTCCACCATGTGACATAAGGTATCTTGTACTACTCACTGATCTCAGTGATGAGTTTTCAACACAAGCACACCAGGTATGTGCCTTAAGAAGGACAATAAATGAAAGTTATATTTAGGATTTTTGAAGTCTTTTATCTTTACAGTATATTAGTCTTCCTAAACACTCATTATTAGTGGCATACCGCAAATGGTGACAGACCATGTGACCATTATGGGGCCTGTGAGACGGGAGGCCCAAAGCCAAAGCTGGCCCTCCCCCTAGCCGGGATCACACATACAAACTGGATGCCAATACAGTTGCAAGCAATGATGAAAGAGGCAGTCTCCCTCCTCCATCATTCTTCCTCTGCATCTGAGGTCTCAGCGCCGGGCGCGATGACATCACCGCATGGCTGGAAATGAGAAAGAAAGGTGAGTAATGTATTTTTTTTAAGAGTATATTGTGGTGGCTATAATAGTGTATTGAGGTCTAAGGGGTGCATTATAGTATATGAAGGACTATGGGGAATTGATTATACATTATGGAGGACTATGGGGTGCATTAATCTATATGGAAGATTATAGGTGGTGCATTATACTATATGGAGAACTAACTATGGGGAGTGAAGTATACTATATGAAGGACTATGGGATGTATTATACTATATGGAGGACTATAGGGTGCATTATATTATATGGAGGACTGTGGGGAGTACAGTATAATATATGGAGGCTATGGAGTGCATCTTAACCCCTTAACCCCTTCATAACCCAGCTTATTTTGACCTTAATGACCTGGCCATTTTTTGCAATTCTGACCAGTGTCCCTTTATGAGGTAATAACAGGAACGCTTCAACGGATCCTAGCGATTCTGAGACTGCTTTTTCGTGACATATTGGGCTTCATGTTTGTGGTAAATTTAGGTTGATAATTTTTGCGTTTATTTGCGAAAAAATCAGAAATTTGGCAAAAATTTAGAAAATTCCGCAATTTAAGTTTTGAATTTTTATTCTGTTAAACCAGAGAGTTATGTGACACAAAGTGGTGACTAAATAACATTCCCCACATGTCTACTTTACATCAGCACAATTTTGGAAACAAATTTTTTTTTTGTTAGGAAGTTATAAGGGTTAAAAGTTGACCAGCGATTTCTCATTTTTGCAACAAAATTTACAAAACCATTCTTTTTAGGGACCACCTCACATTTGAAGTTACTTTGGGGGTCTATATGGCAGAAAATACCCAAAAGTGACACCATTCTAAAAACTGCACCCCTCAAGCTACTCAAAACTACATTCAAGAAGATTATTAACCCTTCAGGTGTTTCACAGGAACTAAAGCAACGTGGAAAGAAAAAATGGACATTTTAATTTTTACAACAAAAATTTTCTTTTAGCATCAATTTTTTCATTTTCTCATGGGCAACAGGATAATATGGATCCTAAAATTTGTTGGGCAATTTCTCCTGAGTACACCGATACCTCATATGTGGTCATAAACCACTGTTTGGGTACATGGCAGGGCTCAGAAGGGAAGGAGCGCCATTTGACTTTTTGAATGGAAAACTGTCATGGTATCTGGAATTTTGGTCTGACAAGCAAAGGGTTAATGTCATGGTATCTGGAATTTTGGTCTGACAAGCGAAGGGTTAATGCTTGGAGCCTCTCTTTGGTCTCAGGGAGGGTATTTATGGCCACAGGCGAGCAACCTTCCCTGTCGTTTATACTTCATACCTGAGTGTGTCCGACCCTGCCTTTGCTAAGTGCCTCTCGCCTGTTTTCCGTGTTTGTTGTGTGTATGACCTGGTCTGGATTTTGGTTTCTGTCTCTTGGCCTTCTGATTTTGTACCGTGCAGCCCGACCCGTGTTTCTGATCTTTGGCTTCCCAAGACTACTCTCTGACTTTCTGATTTTGTAACGTGCAGCCTGACCGATGCCTGACCTCCTGCTTCCCTGACCATTCTTGTTCTTCCTGACTCTGTACCGCATTGATTCTCCTGTGTATGACTTCTGGCTTGCCCGACCATCGCTACTGTGTAAACTCCTGGCTTTCTGAGCCCTCTGCCTGTCACTTCAGCGTCCCTGCGATAAGCTCCGCCCCTTCTGACGTCACAGGTCACATGGTGCTAGGTCCTACAGCTTCTGAGTGCTTCTGTAAGCGCTCCGCCCCCTCCACAGGTCCTGCGGTATTCCAGCCTGTGTTGCTGACAGCCCCGTGGTCCTAGTTCCTACGCCGGGACCGCTGACCGGTCACGCTACCCTCCTGCAGATAAGGGTAAGCGTGATATTAACATGCTGGAATATTTAGCGGTTGCCATGTCACGTTTGGAGAAGCCCTGTGTGCCTAAACATTGGAGCTCCCCCCATAAGTGACCCCATTTTGGAAACTAGACCCGCCAAGAAACTTACCTACATGCATAATGATCACTTTGAACCCCCCCAGTTGCTTCACAAATTGATCGGTAAAAAAAAAGTACTTTTTTTCACAAAGATTTTCTTTTAGCCTCAGTTTTTTCATTTTCACATGGGCAACAGGATAAAATGGATCCTAAAATTTGTTGGGCAATTTCTCCTGAGTACACCGATACCTCATATGTGGTCATAAACCACTGTTTGGGCACACGGCAGGGTCCGGAAGGGAAGGAACGCTATTTGACTTTTTGAATGGAAAATTATCTCCAATCGTTATCGGACACCATGTCGCGTTTGGAGAGCCCCTGTGTGCCTAAACAGTGAAATCCTCCCACAAGTAACACCATTTTGGAAACTAGACCCCTTATGGAACTTATCTAGATGTGTGGTGAGCACTTTGAACCCCCAGGTGCTTCACAGAAGTTTATAACGCAGAGCAGTGAAAATAAAAAATCATTTTTTTTCCTTTTAGCACGCTATTTTTTATTTTCACAAGGGTAACAGGAGAAATTGGACCACAAAAGTTGTTGTGCAATTTGTTCTGAGTACACCGATAGCCCATATGTGGGGGGGGACCAATGTTTGGGAGCACAGCAGGCGTCAGAAGGGAAGGAGCGCCATTTGACTTTTTGAAATGAAAATTACCTCTAATCGTTAGCGGACACCATGTCGTGTTTGGAGAGCCCCTGTGTGCCTAAACATTGGAGCATCCCCACAAATGACCCCATTTTGGAAACTAGACCCCCCTAAGGAACTTATCTAGATGCATATTGAGCACTTTGAACCCCCAAGTGCTTCACAAAAGATTATAACGCAGTGCCGTGAAAAAAAAAATATTTTTTTTCCTCAAAATTATTTTTTAGTGCACAATTTTTTATTTTCACAAGGGTACCAGGAGAAACTGGACCCCAAAAGTTGTTGTCCAGTTTGTCCTGAGTACGCTGGTACCCCATATGTGGGGGGGGACCACTGTTTGGGCACACGTCGGGGCTCGGAAGAGAAGTAGTGACATTTTGAAATGCTGACTTTGATGGAATGGTCTGCGGGCATCATGTTACATTTGCAGAGCCCCTGATGCACCTAAACTGTGGAAACTCCCCACCAATGACCCCATTTTGGAAACTAGACCCCCTAAGGAACTTATCTAGATGTGTGGTGAGCACCTTGAACCCCCAAGTGCTTCACAGAAGTTTATAACGCAAAGCAGTGAAAATAAAAAATCATTTTTTTTCCTCAAAAAATGATTTTTTAGCTCGCAAAGTTTTATTTTCACAAGGATAACAGGAGAAATTTGACCCCAAAAGTTGTTGTCCAGTTTGTCCTGAGTACGCTGATACCCCATATGTGAGGGGAACCATTGTTTGGGCGCACGTAAGGGCTGAGAATGGAAGTAGTGACGTTTTGAAATGCAGACTATGATGGAAAGGTCTGCAGTCGTCGTTACGTTTGCAGAGCTCCTGATGTGCCTAAACAGTAGAAACCCCCCACAAGTGACCCCAATTTTCGAAACTAGACCTTCCAAGGAACTTCTCTAGATGTCTGGTGAGCACTTTGAACCCCCAAGTGCTTCACAAAAGTTTATAACGTAGAGATGTGAAAATAAAAAAATCATTTTTTTTCCACAAAAATAATTTTTTAGCCCCCAATTTTTTATTTTCCCAAGGGTAACAGGAGAAATTAGACCACCAAAGTTGTTGTGCAATTTTTCCTGAGTACGCTGATACCCCATATGTTGGGGTAAACCACTGTTTGGGCACACGTCGGGGATTGGAAGGGAGGGAGCACCGTTTGACTTTTTGAACGCAAAATTGGCTGGAATCAATGGTTGCACCATGTCGCGCTTGGAGACCCCCGATGTGCCTAAACAGTGGAAACACCTCAATTCTAACTCCAACTCTAACCCCAACACACCCCTAACCACAGACCTAACCCCAACACATCCCTAATCCCAACCCTAACCCCAACACACCCCTAACCATATCCCTAACCCCAATTCCAATTCTAACCCTAATTCCAACCCTAACCCTAATTCCAACCTAAACCTAGTTCTAACCCTAACCCTAATTCCAACCCTAACCCTAATTCCACTCTAACCCTAATTCCACCCTAACCCTAATTCCAACCCTAACACTAATTCCAACCCTAACCCTAATTCCAACCCTAACCCTAGCCCTAACCCTTACCCTCTTTCCAACCCTAACCCTAACCCTCTTTCCAACCCTAACCCTAAGCCTAATGGAAAAATAAAAATAAAAATAATTTCTTTATTTTATTAGTTGTTCCTGCCTATGGGGGTGATAAACAGGGGGTTTATTTACTTTTAATTCTATTTTGATCACTGTGATAAACTCTCACAGTTATCAAAATAGAATGAATGAATCTGCAGCCGGCGGGCGCACTGCGCATGCGCCCGCCATTTTCCGAGATGGCGGTGCCCATGAAGCAGGACCGCGGGACACCGGGAGCAGGAGAGGGACATCAGAGGTATCAGGGGGTGAGGGGGGGTCAGAAGGTGGGGGGAGCCTAGAGAAGGGGGAGAGGAGCAGATGATGATGGCAGCGGCACATTGCCGCCATCAGTCGGTATCAGGGGCCGATCGCCCCGTGAATCGGTGGGGGGGTCGGATCACGATCTCCAGCCATATCCGATGCTACTGCAGCATCGGCTGTTATGAGCTCATTTTCTCCTTCACCTTTGATGTCCGATGAACTCCCTCTGCTGGTGAAAGGAGGTAGTGAAATTGATTTGGATGGGAAAAACCTGTCATCTGAACAGGTGGAGTGTGATTGGACATCCGGAATCTCTGAGTGGATATAAGGCCGCCGACGTCCTGCTGGGTTGCTGGTGATCCTCTCTGCTCTGAGCTCTGGCCTCCAGTTTAGTCCTGTCTACTAAAGCTAAGTTTTTGCTCTGCTATTGTTCCATGAGATTTTGTCTGGTTTACTTAGTGTTTGTGTTCAGCCAGCCCTGGTTGGGACTGGCTGAACTCCATTTTTGTCTCTGATCAGTTGATCTCTTTGCTCTGTTTTCAGAATATACCTGAGTGCTGATAGTTATTTTGAAGTCTAGTGACTTCAGGGCCTTTTCTATCAGACGTGTTGGACATTATTTTTGGCAGGGTTTTTGCGTGATTGCAGACAGTTGCTTTTCTTTCCTGTCCTATCTAGTTAGTGAGGGCCCCATCGTTTGCTCAGCCTGTCTTTCTGTCTGTGTTTGTGTTTTCATCTGTTTTCACCGTCAATACATGTTGGGGGCTGTCTATTGCTTTGGGGTCTGCTTTGGGGCAGTTTAGATTTCCCCTTTCTTTAGGCTTATTTAGTTCTCTGGCTGTGAACGAGGTGTCTAGGACCACCGTAGGAACACCCCACGGCTACTCTAGTTGTTGTGAATAGGATCAGGGGTCTGCAATCCGCTAGCTACCAACCTCTCCGGTTTTCTGGACTTAGCTTGTATTTTTGTTTTTTCCTCCTCCGGTGACTCATTCATAACAATCAGCCATGGCTGGATTGTAATATTTCATCAATTTTCATTGATGAAATATTACTATAGCTCTGATTGGCTGTTTCACTTTTAACAGCCAATCAGTACAATCGTAGCCACGTGGGGGCGAAGCCACGCCCCCTGTGGTGAAGAACAAAGCTCCCTGTATCTGCGGGTCAGGTGACCTTTCAGTGACCCCGGTCACCCGACCCGCAGGGGGGCTTTAAAGTCATGACGCTACATAGGCATCATGGGTCGTTTTGGCACAACTTTTCATGACGCCTATGTGGCGTCAAAGGTCATGAAGGGGTTAATGACTGCCAATACATCTTTTTACTGACCTGAGATATAAGAGAATAGCCTCCCCATACAGGTTACAATCCAGTTTCTGTCGACTGTCCACTATAGCTGACAACTTGCTGCATTAGCCACGATCAGTGTTTGCACCATCCAAATCTGTTTAACCCCTTAGATGCTGCTGTCAATAGTGACTACATCATATAAATGGTTAACAGAGTGTGGAGGCTTCCTCTTTATCCCTATTGGTGCCCTCAGATCATGATTGTGTGGTCCTGATGTTTGCCATGGCAATTCACGACCAAATAGAGACCTTAGAGTCTGCCGGCTGTTGTAACCTGTTCAGAAGTTAGCAACATTTAAGTGGTAAAAATACACATTTGCATTTCTGTCATGACACTTTCCATTAAACCTGAAAATCACTTGAAGGATTAACAAACTACCTGACTGCAGTTTTCAATATGTCAAGGGGTGCTGTTTTTAATACTGTATCACTTTTGGGGGTTTCCCAACATATGGGATCCCCAAAGTCACTTCAAATCTGGATAGGTCCCTAAAAAAATAACTTTTGTAAATTACCATGAAAAAAATGACAAATTACGGCTACATTTTTAAACCTCCTAAAATGCTAACAAAATAAAAGGAAATTTTACAAATGTTGCTGATGTAAAGCAGGCATGTGGGAAATGTTATTTATTAATGTTTTGCTGTGGTATGATGTCTGGATTAAAAGGAAAATCATTCAAAGTTTGAAAATTGCTAATTTTTTTTACATTTTCTCAAATGTCTGATATTTTTTATATACAAACACAAAACATTTCGACCTAAATTTACCATTATCATAAAGTATAATGTGTCACAAATAAAACAATCTGAAAATCACTGGGATTTGTTGAAGCGTTCCACAGTTATTACCACATAAATTGACACTGGTTAGATTTCAAAAATTTGCCTCGGTCTCTAAGGGGGTATATGGAGGACTATGGGGTTCACCTATGAATTGTAGGGGTAATCCAAGATTAGAGAAAGATAGCTGCTTTCTTACAGAACAGTACCACACTGTTGCAGCTCAGTTCCACCAAAGTAAAGGTAACTGTGCTGTAATGTTCCACTGTTTCTGAAAAAAAGCATCAATGTTTTCTAAAACGTGGAAAATCGCTTTAACCTCAACACGACATTTGACACAAGTTTACGTCAAGGACCAGTGCCAGCACAATCGCCGCCGGGAGGCAGATGGAGACACTGTGGATGCCATCTGGTCTGTGATCCAGCGGTGTCTGTCTTTTTACGTGTGCATAAAAGCGCGGTCGGCCACAGTTTTGGGCACCTCTGAAAATAAGAACACCAATGAACAGCGGCAAGACGGAATGGATCCCTCGAGGTTTCATCTGAATGACATCATTTGGAGATTTAGATGGAAACCCAGTTGTAAGTGATCAGTGTAGAGCACAGAATAAATATGATCCAAAATATTATGTAAAATGATCGCAATAAAAGCTTTAACTTAATTAACAAAAAAGAAAGTCTCAACTCAGGTCCGCCATCTGTAAATACAAATATAGGGGGCTTTCACGTTACTGGTAGTAGAAAGGCTCTGGAAAAGCACTATGGCTCCTTGTCCCACAAAATTAATCCAGCCAATTCAACACTCCTAAATTCAAATGCCCCCCTCCCGTCTGAGCCACACAGTGTGCCTAAACTACATTTAGCATCTACATATTTGGCAGTTCTGTAGCAGTGGGAGACCGCTTAATTAAAAGGTGCATGTCTCCAGAAGCAAGAGCTGGACACAAAGTATTGGTACTACTGTGTACAGGAACTACACTGGCAGATTTGTAATTTTCACTCGGCAACATTCACTGTTGCTTCTTTATGGAAAACACCCATGGATTAAAAACGTCACTATGTGAGATAGCAGATACACAGGATGCAGTGATGAGCAGGAGGCAGAGCAAGAGTTAAAGGCTTTATTACAGGGGTACTCCATGCAGGGAGACAATGAGTTATGAGGGGAGTAAAACTGAGTATTATATCAGGGTAAGAACAAATGTTTATGAAACGGGAAAACTTATCAGTCTGATGGTTTCCAGGCTGTGAAAGCTTGAAATCCCACGGTGGCACCACAAGTGACGCGTGAAGTCTCTGGCATGATCCTGAAGAAAGTTGAGGCACTGTCTCCTGACGAAAGCGGCATATCCTGACTCTCCTAAGCGAGTGTCAGGAACACCGCACTGCACTTGCTCACTGAGCCAGTGCACGTGTCCTGAGTACAAAAACAGTGCTCAAAGATACCTGTGGAGCGGGGCAGCAGCGGTGACGATGCATGCTTCAGACTATCAGGACCTGAAGCACGTGACTTCTGGGGGCGTGACCTAAGCTCCACAAAGCTAGGAGCTTCAGGGAAACTCCTAGAAAGGTAACTACGGCACAAGTTACCAAGGGGCATAGACTGGGACGTAAACCAGATCAAGACGGGTCAAAGCACGAGATAGCAGGACAGTACCAAAGGGTTAGACAGAGCAAATAGTCAGGACGTAGCAATAGATCAGAAAACCAGAACGGGCAATGGACGGTACAATAGGGACAAACTGTAACAGAGTAACAATAGCCAAGCCAGAAGGTCAGAACCGGAGAAAACAATAGTACCAAAACGAGAGACGTAGTACAGAGTGAGGGGACAGACTGGGTCATACACGGGAATAAAACAAGCAATGCAGTATACACGCACACCAGGGGGGTCAGACACACAGCCAGAATAACAGTATAGCTGACAGGGAATCCTAGTCTGGAGTGAGTATAAATACCCCTCCCAGATCCAAAGAGAGGCTGGCAAAAGTTAACCCTGTGAGAACAGGACATTAACCATGTCCTAACCAGGACAGCGAGGACCTGTGGTCCAGGGGCGACATACGTGATATGGCGTCATCTGTGGTACTGCCGAAGCGTGACTCACTTCAGTGGCAGAGACAGAGGTGAAGCTGCCTGGCTCTGTATGATTTGCCTGGTAAGACTTAGGCCGCGCTCCCGCAGCAGTCAGCGAAATGGTGCGAGAAGGATTCTCAGTGACCGGGATGAGTGGGCACACAGCTACACGTTGCTCACAGTCAGTGTGCGCATAGGCTGTGGAACTATCACACGGGCCTGGACTGTCGCGTCGCTCCACGGAGAGTGAATCAGCCTTCTCCTGCAGCATACTGTCTTCATGCCAAGTCTCCCACTTTCCTGCGCACCGAACCTTTTCTTCCTGACACGCCCCCTGCTGTCCGGGTCAGAAAGCTTTTCCCCCGACAACAATGATGACAGCCCCAATAGTTCCAGAGCCGACAAGAGAGGTACCACCGGCCTGATCCATCTTCCTACAAATACTCCTATAAATTCCCAGAGGGTGTAATCTCCAAAATGGAGGCACTAGAGAAGGAATTCTGCTTTTCTGGCACTTAAGGGCTCTATATATGGAGTCCTCATACTATTCTACGTTAATTTGTTCTCCAGGAGTCAAATAACACTCCGTCACTCCCGAGTCTCACCATTTGGCTAAGTAGTATTGTACAGCCACATATGGGATATTGCCATATTCAGAGGAAATTGTGTAACAAATTTTAGTGCCATTTGTACCCTTTTCCCTTGTGAAAATGTAAAGTTTGGGGTTAACACTAAATTTTTACAATAAAAATGTAATTATTCTTTCTTAATCGCCCAACAGTATAAACTTCTGTGAGGCACATGTGATGTCATCATGTGGTGTTCTGACACCTCAGAGGCTCTGCCAATGTGACATGGCACCCTCAAATCATTCCAGCAAAATTTCAACTCCAAAATGGGCTTTGCACTCTGCATGAAAAGTAGTTTTCGACCACATATCAGGTGTTGGCATACTCAGGAGAAATTATGTAACAAATTCTACCAATCATTTTCTCCTGTTATCCCTTTTGAAAATTAAAAACTTGGGCCAAAGCAACATTTTGGTGGAAAAAATGGTAATATTCCATACGTTTAGCCTAATGTTATAAAATGACGTGAATCGCCTGAAAGTTAAAAATGCTCACTGCACCCCAAGATGAATTCCTCAAGAGGTGTACTTTCCAAAATGTGGGGTGTTCCACTATTTACGCACATGATGGGCTCTGACATGGTGTCTGCTATCTAATCCAGGCAATTTTGCGCTCCAAAAGTCAAATCAGGAGAAATCGAACAACAAAATTTATTTTTTCATTTTCACATCTCAACATTGTAAAATTAAGTGAAGCACCTGTGGGTTCAAGGTGCTCGCCACAGCTTTAGAAAAGTTCCTTGAGGGGTGCAATTTCCAAAATGCAGTCACTTGTGGGGAGTTTCACTATTTAGACACATCATGGGCTCTGAAAATGGGATATGGCATCCACTATCTATTTCAGCCAATTCTGCACTTCAAAAGTTAAATGGGGCTTCTTCCCTTCTGATCCCTGCCGTAAGCCAAAACAGTAGTTTTCCACCACATACAGTATGTGGTATTAGCGTACTCAGGCGAAATTGAACAACAAATTGTACTGTCCATTTTCTCCTGCTACTCTTGTGAACATGCAAAATTTGTGGCTGAATCAACATTTTTTGAGGGAAAAAGTAAGATTTTCATTTTTTTCCTTCCACGTTGCTTTACTTCTTTAATGTGGTTTTGAGTACTTTGATGGGTGCAGTGTTCAAAATGGTGTCACTTTTGGGTATTTTCTGTCATATAGGTCCCTTAAAGTTAGGTTTGTAAATTTTGTTGGGAAATTTACAATTTCCTTATCAACTTTTAGCTCTTCTATCTGCCTAACAATAAAAACATATGCTGACGTAAAGTAGATGAGGTAAATTTATTATTTATTAACTATTGTGTGCAATATAACTATCTGGTTTAAGGGCATACAATTTACAAGTTTGAAAATTGTGACTTTTTCAAACTTTTCACCAGAATTCCGATATTTTCACAAATGCAAAAAATATTGGCCTAAATTTACCACTAATATGAAGTTAAACAAATAACGAAAAAACAGTCTTAAAACCACTGACATATTTTAAGCGTTCTAGAGTTATTACCACATAAAATGACAGTAGTCAGAATTGTAAAATTTGGCCTGTCAGGAATATGAAAACAGGCTCGGCAATGAAGAGGTTAAAAGAAAAGTCCAAAAAGTGATTGCACTGTGTGCAGTCTCTGATGTAGAATACCCAAGGGAAAATCACTGTTATCAACTGCCCCTTCAGGTACTTTCATAGACATTACACAGTGTATTAGTTTTGTCTGTATTGTTTATGCATTCCTCAACACTGAAATTGCAAGACCAAAAAGGAAAAGTCGTGGAATTATTGAAATCACAGGATCGATTATATGCATGAGCGATATGGGCAGAAATACATGCACTTACATGCATTGACATGCTAAGAATGAGGTTAAATAATGGTCAAATGAGAAATATTATGCCATGCTGAATGCACTTGGGGGCACTAATCATCGAGATCCACTGGTGACAGCTCCCTTTTGCAATTGCCGAACAATGATGTCCCAGAATTTATTATGTGAGAAGTCTGGAGACACTGCAGGCCATGGTAGCACATTCAGGCTCAGCAGGCTGCTCACAGTAGCATGAACAACATTCAGATTGGCAATTTTTTTGTTTAAAAATGGCTCTTGAGGCACTTTTGAGAATTGCCTGTACCACTGGCTCCACAACCAAATCATTGTAACGCCATGCTTTTTATGGATCTGGAATAAAGAGTGATCCAGCTACAATAAATCATGTGACACCACACTATAATGCCAGAAGTAGGACCAGTATGACTCTCCCTTGTGAAGGGTTCTTCATGCTGTTGCCAATGTGATCTCCAAATCAATCTCTGGCAATCATTGCATCCAAGGCATCCTCCATTCCAGCCTCGATCTGCATCATGATAGCCTTAGAGAGAGATAAAATGAGGTCAATGGAAAACATGTAGCCAGACATCTGGCTCATCAATGTTGTGGAAATGCTTTCTGATGATTTGTGCAGATGTTATTTGACACCTTAGGCTTGGTATGATATATCCTATTTCACTTGAAGTATAGAATGGATCAATAGTGGAACCAGTGATATGGCCATTTTGAACACGACACTAGGCCACATGTTCCTTGAGCTTCTGTAAGCAGCCTAAGTAGACTTGCTTCACACCGAGCACATCTGGGACATCATTGGTCGACAATTGCAAAGAAAGCTGCCATCATAGGAACTTGATGTTTTGCTCAAGTGCATGCAGCATGGCAGAACATTCCTCAGACAGATATTAATAACCTTATTGATGACATGCTAAGGTGTGTAAGAGCTTTTAATTTTGTGCATGGTGCTCATACTCAATATTAATTAAACGCAGAGGTTGTCAAAACATTTTGTTTAAAATATTTTTCATAATTCCGGTAATTTTCCTTCTTGGTATTGCAATTTTATTGTTGAGGAATGTAAAAATGCTATGTACACTTTTAAAAATATAAAACAAAATAAAAAATATTACCAACTTTAACTATATAGAGTTTGCTTTAAGTCTGCAGATATTAAGACAAATAAATGTAAGCGAAACATCCACAAAATTATAAATTATAGAATTTTTCTAATCAAGACAATTGACTTCATTTCTTTTATTTTGAAAAGCATTTGTGCAATACAACTTTGGTTGCAATTGAAAATGTAGCTAAAAGCTTAAAAAATATGATTTTCCTATGTGTATGTGTTCTACAGTCACATAAGTTGGTTGTGTGATAGAATGGGCTAAGTAATGTCCTGTATACGATTTAGAAAACTATTGCAAAACAAAAAGACATAATATGTCCTATACCTAAAAAATACCTTAAAAGTAATAACACTAGAAATATCAAAGATTATAGCATTTCTATACAATTTTCCCCATTAAAACAGTTAGCATAAACCTTGTCTTATAAATGCAATAGAAATAATGGTTAAAATATTGCAAAAAAAAAAAAACAACTTACCACCACCAAGAGTGTAAAAACCCAGGAGGTTCTCCTAATGTGATATTTTTTTCCCATCGTATCTATAAAAAAAAGACACTATGTTAATCAAACAACCAAAAACCATCCAAAGTAGTTTAACAAAAATGCATAGTAGATGCTAAAAAACAGTACTATAAAGTTACACATTACACAAAACAAGATGATACAGTGTGCTGTGCAGGGAAAATGGGATGAAAACACACTGAAAACTTCCATAAATTAGTTGTCCCTGTCCTAATGGACCTCATAGAGTGAGGCCCTGTTTGGTGCACTCTCGATTATTTGAATGGGTGCCATGTGGTACACCTGTATATTGCAATGTGTGTCGGCCCATCCGTTACTTCAATGATAGCCGCTGATTGACTGATGGCTGAGGCAATCATTTTTATGTAAAAAGGATTTAAACAGAACAGCAGGGTGAACGTTGCCGCAAAAATCAACTATGTTTAGTACTTGCCACATAAACTTTCATTAAAGAAATAGTTCTAGGAAATGTTTGTAGAGGAAACTGCACCAGTGGAAAAATCACAGTACTTCATTGAAAAACATTTTTAGGTGTATTCCAAAAATCCAAGTATCTTCTTTCCACAAAAATTATTTTCATTGACACCAGTGTACACACAGGAAAATTAGCAATGTTTCAGCCACACAGGGCCTATGTCAAGCCAAGAAAAAATGTAACGTACATTTTTTTGGCTTGACAAAGGCCCTGTGTGGCTGAAATATTACTAATTTTCCTGTGTGTACACTGGGGTCACTGAAAATAATTTTTGTGGAAAGAAGATACCCGATGCCTTGGAGTTTTGGAGGACGTTCAATTTTTAGAACCTAGTGGAGGGGTTGTACCAAGGACACGAATTGATGCATGGGATACACCTTGTTTTAATAAAGATTTTTTGATTTTTAGACTTTGTTGGAGTCATACGGAGACCATTTACACAGCATGCCGTGGTTTTAAAAACAGGGGGGAAAAAAATTAAATTAAGTTTCATGTGACGAAGGTCTATGATTTTTAAGCCTCCGGATATTGTTTCTATTCAACCGCAGCAAACAGAGTCTTTGAAAATAAGAAGTTAAAACACAAAGGGTTGATTCTCTATTGCTTTAGTGCCTGTATTTTGTCTAGGTTTGGATGTTTCTCACTTTTTTTCTTCATTTGCACCGAACTCTTCTTTTATTCTGCGCTCTTTTTAAGTCTATTTTATATGTGTTTGCATGTTTTTTTAAAGTGAACCTGTCACCCCCTCCAGGCGATTTTAAGTAAAAGAGCCACCTTATGCAGCACTAATGCTGCAGTCTGTCAAGGTGGCTCTTTAATTTAGGGTACCTTTCACCGCAGAAATAGTCTTTTTTAAAATTGGTCAGACGTACCTGATATTTGACAGGGGGGCAGGTCTTTCCCCATCTGACCGAGACGCCTCACATCCGTCACTCATTTCTTCTTGCGTTGTTTGCTCCGCCTCTTCATTTTTCTTTTTAAATCCTGGCGGGCGCCAGCGCTGTAATATGTATTCTGGGGCATGCGCAGTGACCGCTGCCCGTCCTCTCTCATGACTTCCTAGACTTCCTATCGTATGGCCAGAGATCCCACCCCGCAGTCGCTTATGATTTATTCACACTGCGGGGCTGGGAATCTTGGGCATGCGCAGTAGTTATCTGTGGCTCTCATGCCCAAGATTCCCAGCCCCGCAGTGTGAATAAATCATAAGCGACTGCAGGAAGGGATCTCTGGCCGCGTGTCCACGCAGGCGCGATAGGAGGGCCAGGAAGTCATGAGAGAGGATGGGCAGCGGTCACTGCGCATGCCCCAGAATACATACTACAGCGCAGGCGCCAGCATTTGAAAAGAAAAATGAAGAGGCGGAGCAAACAAAGCAAGAAGACATGAGTGACGGATGTGAGGCATCTCGGTCAGATGGGGAAAGACCTGCCCCCCTGTCAAATATCAGGTATGTCTGACCAATTTTAAAAAAGATTATTTCTGCGGTGGAAGGTACCCTAAATAAAAGAGCCACCTTGACAGAATACAGAATGCTGCACAAGGTGGCTCTTTTACCTAAAATCGTCTGGAGGGGGTGACAGGTTCCCTTTAAGTTCACACTTGTACATGGAGTTTAGAGTTTAAAAAAAGGTTAAAAAGCAATGATAAAGACCATTTTAAACTTTGCCCAAAATTAATGAACTGTGCACGCCATTGTATATAATTTGATCCAAAAAATGGCAACGAATAAAGACAAAAACGAAAAGTAACCTAAATAACCCTACAAACGTATATTGGAAAGTTATTGAAGGTTTTCTTATCCAACCCTAAAACTTTATTTACACACAGCCAGAAAGTCACTTTTAACGATGGAGTAATTTTGTCATTAACAAGTCTATCTACTCACAAAATTCCGAATCAAGTAAAAAAAGCGAGATCTGGAAGGAAGTTGCACAAGCGTGCTCCTTTCTTCACCATTTCCTTTCTACTTGTATTACAAGGATAATGGAGGCTTTATGCTAGCTAAAAGCAGGTAATAAGGAAAGTAATGCAGTTGTCCTATGGCGGCTGATCTGCACAGGTCCCCGCTGCGAGTACAAGTGTTATGAGCAGGTAATGTTAGCTTAGAATGGCAGCACTCTGCTGGGTATCACACCTATTACTTCCCTCATACAAAGTGGGAATTAGACCCTTCTGCCACATACCGCACTTAAATATTACAGGTAGAGCAGAGTGCTTCACATCACAACAGAGTAAGAGTGTCGTGGCGTTAAAATAATGGCTTCTATTTATACCCAGGCTCTAACTGCAAATTCCCTTTTTTTAACTGTAAACTGGATCAGCCACCATTGTAGTGAGACCATCAGAGTTCCTTACAAGAAACCTACAGTAAAAATAAAATCAGAGGACTGCCCCGGAAACCATAGCATTTTGGATTTCCAGACAATAATGCCAACACTGCGTTTTCCCATGCGGATTCTGACGTATGTTCCACAAAAACGTCAGTATGAAAACTGTCCACAAAGTGACAATTTTGGTTTGCAGTAGAAAAACAGCTATTCACTGCGGAGTGAAGATGAACACTTTCCTGGAGGACATGGAAGTCAAATACATCTGTATTTTGATTGTATATTGTCTATATACACTGCTCAAATAAATTAAGGGAACACCAAGATACCACATCGTAGATATCACTGAATGAAATATTGCAGCTGCAAATCTTTATTCATTACATAGTGGCATGCGTTGAGAACAAGAAAACATAAAAATGATCAAGGTAAATCAAAATTAATATTCCATGGAGGTCTGGATTTGGAAGGATACTCAAAATCAAAGTGGAAAATCAAATTACAGGCTGATCCAACTTTAGTGACAATGCCTCAAGACAAGGAAATGATGCTCAGTAGTGTGTGTGGCCTTCACGTGCCTGTATGACCTCCCTACAATGCCTGGGCATGCTTCTGATGAGGCGGCGGATCGTCTCCTGAGGGATCTCCTCCCAGACCTGGACAAAAGCATCCGCCAACTTCTGGACAGTCTGTGGTGCAGTGTGACGTTGGTGGATGGAGCGAGACATGATGTCCCAGATGTGCTCAATCGGATTCAGGTCTGGGGAATGGGCAGGCCAGTCCATAGCTTCAATGCCTTCATCTTGCAGGAACTGCTGACACACTCCAGCCACATGAGGTCTGGCATTGTCCTGCATTAGGAGGAGCCCAGGGTCAACCGCACCAGCATATGGTCTCACAAGGGGTCTGAGGATCTCATCTTGGCACCTAATGGCAGTCAGTCTACCTCTGGCGAGCACATGGAGGGCTGTGCGGCCCTCCAAAGAAATGCTATCCCACACCATTATTGACCCACTGCCAAACAGATAATGCTGAAGGATGTTGCAGGCAGCAGATCTCTCTCCACAGCGTCTCCAGACTCTGTCATGTCTGTCACATGTGCTCAGTGTGAACCTGCTTTCATCTGTGAAGAGCACAGGGCGCCAGTGGCGAATTTGTCAATCCTGGTGTTCTGTGCCAAGCATCCTGCACAGTGTTGGGCTGTGAGCACAACCCCCATCTGTGGACGTCAAGCACTCAGACCATCCTCATGGAGTCAGTTTCTAACCGTTTGTGCAGACACATGCACATTTGTGGCCTGCTGGATGTAATTTTGCTGGGCTCTGACAGTGCTCCTTCTGTTCCACCTTGCACAAAGGCTGAGGTTAGCGGTCCTGATGCTGGGTTGTTGCCCTCGTACAGCCCCCTCCAGGTCTCCTGGTGTACTGGCCTGTCTCCTGGTAGTGCCTCCAGCCTCTGGACACTACGCTGACAGACACAGCGAACCTTCTTGCCATAGCTCACATTGATATGCCATCCTGGATGAGCTGCACTACCTGAGCCACTTGTGTGGGTTGTAGATTCCGTCTCATGCTACCACGAGTGTGAAAGCAAAACCAACATTCAAAAGTGACCAAAACATCAGCCAGAAAGCATTGGTACTGAGATGTGGTCTGTGGTCCCCACCTGCAAAATCACTCCTTTATTGAGTGTGTCTTGATAATTGCCAATAATTTCCATCTGTTGTCTATTCCATTTGCACAACAGCATGTGAAATTGATTGTCAATCAGTGTTGCTTCCTAAGTGGACAGTTTAAGTTCACAGAAGTTTGATTTTCTTAGAGTTATATTCTGTTGTTTAAGTTTTCCCTTTATTTTTTTGAGCAGTGTACATACAATAAGTCATACACGCACATATACATTGATATCCACAAGTATGTAATGACATGCATACACACATAGATTACACTTATATGCAGCATTTATATATTATATATTTATCTAGGCCTATACACATTTATATCCACAAATATGCATGCTTATATATACACGCATACATGTGCAGCGGATGTAAAAAGTCTACAAACCCCACTCTGACTCACAGCTTGGCCGAGATAAGAGACTAGCGTCCCATTACGTCTGGCCCCTTCGTTTTTCTTTTTCGCCAGTATGGATCCTGTTCACACGCTTTGTGACCAGGTGGCAAATTTAATGCAGATGACTCAGGATCTGGCGAAGGATTGTCAGAGTCTGGAGTCATCGCAATATCCGTTGCAGGGTCAGATAAATAACTTGATGAAGACCTCACATAGCCCTCCACTGCTGGCAGTGGCTGTAAAGTCAGTACTCTCTGATGTACAGGTGGTCTCTCCCGAACTTGCCATATTCCTCCCTGATAAATTTTCGGGAGAGAAAGACCAGTTTAGGGTATTCAGGAAGAGCTGTAAGTTATTTTTTACCCTGCGCCC
The DNA here is from genome assembly GCF_039654945.1 of Dendrobates tinctorius. Lineage (NCBI taxonomy): Eukaryota > Metazoa > Chordata > Amphibia > Anura > Dendrobatidae > Dendrobates > Dendrobates tinctorius. The sequence goes on along the minus strand of NW_027361679.1, from coordinate 110,246,214 downwards.
CCCGGTCATCAGGGGAGGAGTTCCAGCAAGTGGGAATAATCATGTCCCTACTGTGAGGGGGTCCTCAGACCTGGGCATTTTCTTTGTCCCCACAAGCCCCAGAATGGTTTTCTCTTGATGCCTTTTTTGACAGTTTAGCTCTGATATATGATGAACCTGACAGAATCCAAGTCACGGAGGCTAGGATCATGAACCTGGCACAGGGGGATCCCACAGCTGAAGACTAATGTACTGAATTCCGGCACTGGTCCACCCAAGCTCTGTGGAACGATGCTGCTTTCAGGTGCCAGTTCCAAAGAGGCCTTTCCGAGACACTCAAGAAAGCTCTGCTCCTCAATGACGCCCATTATTCTCTGATGGAGGCTAGGACTCAGGCCATACGAATGGACCGCAGAATCCGTGAGAAACATGATGAACAGCAGGCCGCATGTACTACTTCCCTGGAGCAGGTCTATTTACCCGAGGTTAGAGTTGCCAGTCTTCAAGTTGCGGAGAGAAGACGGAGACAAGATCTTGGACTTTGTCCATACTGTGGCCTCTCTGGACATTTTCTTAAGAATTGTCCAACTCATCCTCAAGCCACCAAACCATTGGGAGAACATCTGAGTCTGGGTGACGACCGAGGAGATCACCCAGACTCCCAGGTACATTTTTCTTCCTTTGATAAAATATAGATAAATACGATGGATTACCTTCGAGAACCAGATGTTATCAGCATCTGCTGCTAACTTTATTGATTTGGGACTGATTCTGTAATCATGGTTTTCATCCCCATTTTGGTGAATTTTCTAGGATCAGTTCTGAATGCTCTGGGGTGGAGGTCGCCGTACAGAGACTTGTGGATGTCTGGAGGGAGGTTGAGAAGAATATTGGGACTGCTCAGATTTGCCAAAAATGAAAGGCCAATAGAAGACGTTTGGTGGGTCCTGTTTTTAAGACTGGGGATAAGGTTTGGTTGTCTTCTAGAAACATTAAACTTAAATTGCCGTCGGCAAAGTTGGGTCCAAAGATCTTTGGTCCATATGAGATCCACATCTGGTACAGAGGCATGCTGAGCTGTCAGTGTGTTGATTGACAGCTCGACTATCCAATCTGAGACTATGAGGCGTCAGCTGTCTCAGGTGTTCATTATTTCAGTTAACGGCCATGCTTCTTAACAGAGTTGTGTTTCCCAGAACACCACCAGAAGTACATTCATCTTGTGACATTTGTGCTGTGCTTTCCTATGCCTTGAGTTCTGTATGCATGATCTCTTGCCTGACCTTGGACTTTGTTCTGACCATCCGCCTGTTTAACCCCTTCAGCTCTGATCCGTTATCCTCCCGCTACTCTGACCTCAAAACGTTACCTGACTATGCTTTTGTCTCTTCCTTCTGTTTATGATGTACCCTCCTAGCTTCTGACCTTGAACTCCTTGACCACTCTGACTCACGGCTTGGCCGTGAGACGTGACAAGCATCACAAAAATTGTGTGGTGAGAAGTGACAAGCATCACACATAAGTGTGAATAACCTTTAATAAATGGCAATGCGGATGTGTTCAGAATTACCCAATCACATTGAAACTCATGTTAAATAGTAGTTAGTACACAGCTACCATTTACAGAGATACTGATTAACACCAAATAAAGTTTAGCTCTTCTAGTATTGTTTTCCCAACATTTTCTTAGATACATTTCAAAGCCAAGGTTTGTAAACAGCTTACAACATAGTAAAGGGATCGAATTGTTGAAAGTTATCTGCTAAGAAATTTCCAAGGCATTAGATATACCAAGAAACACTGTAAAGAGAAGGTCATCAAGAAGTTGCTTAAATTTGGCACAACAGTGACTTAATTTAGAAGTGGACGTCACTCAAAAATTGGTGAAAAGACAAGAAGGGTATTGTTCTAGGAGGCTGCCTTCACGGTTCCACCCCTCAGGGTGTCTGGGATGCAGATACTGACAGCTCGGCCATCCAATCCGGTACAGGGGCGCGCTGAAGCTGTCAGTGTGTTGAATGACAGCTTGATTAGCCAATCTGTGACTGGGAGACGTCAACTGTCTCAGGAGTTCACTATCCCGGGTAATTGGGTAATTGCAATGTCTACTTAACTGAGCAGCTTCTCCCAGACCACTGCCAGGCGTACAATCATAGAATCACAGAATCATAGAATCGTAGAGTTGGAAGGGACCTCCTGGGCCATCTGGTCCAACCCCCTGCTCAAAGCAGGATTCGCTAAATCATCCCAGTCAGATGTCTGTCCAGCCTCTGTTTGAAGACTTCCATTGAAGGAGAACTCACCACTTCCCGTGGCAGCCTGTTCCACTCATTGATCACTCTAACTGTCAAAAAGTTTTTTCTAATATCTAATCTGTGTCTCCTCCCATTCAGTTTCATCCCATTGCTTCTAGTCTTTCCTTGTGCAAATGAGAATAAAGTTGATCCTTCTACAATGTGACAGCCCTTTAGATATTTGTAGACAGCTTTCAAGTCTCCTCTCAGTCTTCTCTTTTGCAAACTAAACATTCCCAAATCCTGCAACCTTTCCTCATAAGACAGGGTTTGCAGACCGGTCACCATTCTGGTCGCTCTTTTCTGAACTTGCTCCAGTTTGTTGATGTCTTTTTTAAAATGTGGTGCCCAAAACTGGACACAATATTCCAGATGAGGTCTGACCAAAGAAGAGTAGAGGGAAATCATCTTGTGAGGTTTGTGCTCTGTGCTCTCCTGTGCCCTGTGTTCTGTTTGCTTGATCTGTTGCCTGACTTTGGACTTTATTCTGACCATCCACCTGTTTAACCCCTTCCGGGGTACCTGAAGGACTTTGGAAAAGTGTTCTCGGAAAAAGAGGCGGAGATACTACCTACCCATCGTCCCTATCATTGTGCTATTTATCTTATTCCTAGCGCCAAGTTGTCAAAAGCTCGCCTTTACAATTTGTCGGGGACTGAACAAGCCGCCACGAAAGAATATATTAACGAAAGTTTACGGAAGGGTCATATCTGTCCTTCATTCTCCCCATTTTCTGGGGTGGCTGAGAGCTGATGCTTTTAGCCGGGGGGGGGCAATATCCATGGCCCCTTCTGAGGCCATTAATATCAGCCCTTAGCTGTCTGTCTATCCTTTGCTGTTTAGATTTTATAGGGGAACCCTATGTCAATTTTTTTTTTCAGCTGTGCATTGAAATTAATAGCCTGGGAACCTTTGTGGCTTTTGTATCCTTCCCAGAATATTAACATCAGTCCTCAACTGTCGGCTTTCCCTCAGCTAATTATAAAAATTACACGGAAGCTCACACAATTTTTTTTGTATTTTTTTTCTTTAAATTTACAGTTTCTGTTTGGTTACAGCCTATGTAGGTTCATTCTGTTGACACTCCTCCATAGGCTAGTGACAATGCATGTGTGCTTGTATGTGTTTGTGTTTACTTACCAGTTTAGCAATGAAGGCGTCTGGCTGACACCTTTTCATTACTAAGCCTAGGGCTTGGTGTCAATGACAGCTGCTGACACCAAGCCCTAATCCCATTACTCTGATGCTACTGCATCAGAATGAAAAAGGTGGTGTTGAACCAAGAAATTACATCACAAAACGTTTTTTAATACCTTTATTTACCACAAAAAGCCTTCATTGCTGTACAAAACCACATGCAAAAATGCATGTAAGGCTAGTTTCAGACTAGCGTTTTTTGCCAGCAGCGCACGCCGCGCTAAGCCCCGCCCTGCACGCAAAATTCTACCAGCGCATGGTCAGCGCACGGTCTGCGCACCCTATGCTAAAGATAGGGTATGTAGATCGCATGCAGCCGTGTGCGATACTAGGCGGAGATGACCGGAGGAGCAGGCAGGGGGCGGGGCTTAGCGGCGGCGTGCGCTGCTGGTAAAAAACGCTAGTCTGAAACTAGCCTAAGAAACACATACAAAATCGAGCCAAAAAAGCACCAAAATTCACAGCAAAACTCATGTTTTTTCTGCAGCGTTTTGGCTACCAAGAGATGCAGAAATCTTGCAGAAATTTCTGGAAAACAATACTCAACGTATGCACAAAGCCTAATAAATTTTGCACATACTAAGACTGACTGGCCTAAATTGTCTGAGAATTAGACAGTTTGATAAATTTGCCCAATTATCTTCCTGCAAGAGTTTTTCTTCTTTATTTCCATTTCTGAACTCCTTACCATTTCTCTCTACAACTAAAAGAACTTCGTGTCTGTTAAACACTTCCTGCACCCTTGTAGGCTTTTCTGTGACATTTGGTTAAAGCATGTAATGAACGCAACATTTTCATAACCATACCCACTTTTACAGTCTAAAACTCTTCCTAAAAGTGCATCTGGATGATGGTTCTCAGTTTGATGACAAACCAACATATCTCTGCTCATGGGAATATTTCAGGAAATGCTGCTAACCGAAGAGGTATGGGATGCTTTTGCAGTACCCTGAGGGTTTTCCAACTCTTCTGGCCGACTGGGAATTCTCCCAATTTTTCTGGAGCCAACATGAAATTCTGATAGAGTTGGAAAGTGTGAGTAAAAGGTCACAATAATACCCATGTATTATTTTGGAAACATGCCAGATTAGCAAAATTTCGTGATTTTTCTTTGATCTGTATTTGGTCAAACGCTACTATCCTTCACAGCAGATTGGCTAATTATTTACTACATTCGGAAATCGGAACATCAAAAAAAAAGTTGATATTATACAATTCACATGTTACACTATTTGTATGGATTTTAAGATCAAGGCAGGAGTATCTAAAAATGATTGTATTTATATCAAACAATTCTGTGTAAAGATTGACAATGCTTATCTACAGACGTTAATCTTTATAGTCGGCTTGTATGTCAATCTCTTAAGAAAAACAGCACAGCACAAGCTTAAACACTAATTTTGCTATAATACACTGGGCTAAAATATTTAACTTTAAAAGGAATCCAAGGTTTTCACCCCCAAACTATTTATATGCACATGTAGCTTTTTCAAAGACAAGTCCAGCAATACCTTTACATGGCCTGTCCATTCCTCCGTTACTGAGAAATCAGCATTTCAATTGATGTATAAATGAGTCTGTAGATCTGAAGCCTCTGTCACTCCAGCTCTATTCTCTTCTTAGTGCCGCCTCCTCGTGTTTGACTGACAGCTCCTGTGCCTGAAGACACATCATATAGGCTGTAAGTCAAGCAGGAGGAGGTGGGATGGCACTGGGTGGGGAATAGACCTGGAGTGACAGTGGCTTCGGATCTACAGCTTCATTTACATACAAATGATGATTTCTCAGTAATGGAGGAACAGACTGGCGATGAAAAGGTATTGCTGGACTTGTCTTTGAGAGAGTTACACACACATATAAATAGTTTGGGATATGAAATCCTGCTGACAGATTCCCTTTTAAAGTAAGCATACTACCCAAACCCACTTCCCCCACTAGGGGGAAGTTAACACTACAAATATATAGTAAACCATACTGACCTCACACGCTATTGATTGTGTGAGGATCAAGGAGAGTTTGAATACATGAATAAAAATAAAATTCTAGTCTTTATTGAAACAATTTAAAACACATATACATCAAAAAGGTGCCTCAAACCAAACTAGGGGGGAGCAGCCGCAGTCTAAGAAAAATATAATGTTAGCTCAAAGATATTTTAGTAAATATTACTGGAAAGCTAGAGCAATCAGACAGAATATATGCACACCTTATCATACTATGCGGATTTCAAAGGGGAACTAAAAGGGAGTAGGAACAGGGCATATGGCAAAAGTGCATAAAATTCGAGGATTGATATTTATCAATGTTTCTAAGATGTAGCCATTTGCTCACATGGGAGATATATTAAATATACACCCCTGTATTAATAACAAGTTTGCATATTCCCACTAATGCTGTTCCTAATTAGACTCCACCACGGTATAGATTTGCATAGAACTGATTACACATATTGTATGACATAATAAAGAGATAGCTAGCATCATGTAGGTTTCGAAAAATATGTATTATCTAAGTATGGAGATCACAGCTGGCAAGGCAATGGTGACCGCACGCTACCTCCCCTAACCCCGACGCACGTTTCACAGATGCTTCTTCCTGGGGATGCATCTTATGGTTTACAGATTCCCTTTAAGTAGTGAATCTCCACATTTTTATCGTTAACTGGGAAGCACTTAATAGATTGAAAAAAATGTGTGCCGATCTGCTTTAACCCTTTAACGACCTTAGACGTATCCATATGTCCAGGTTGGAAAGTACAGAAGCTGTGCGCACACTATCACCGCCGGGTGTCCAGCTGACATGACAGCTGACACCCGGCACTCACTGCCGGGAGCGGTGCCCACTTCTGGCAGTTTATCCCCTAAATGCTGCAATAGATATCAGAGCATGGTGTAATAAGCTTGTATGTCAGTGCGGAACTGACTGTTTATAAAGCTTACCAATGTGATCAAAGTGAAAAAAGTGAGACTAAGTAAAAAAAGTAAACAAAAATTGCAAAAATACTTTTTTAAAAAATCACCAAATAAATATAAAATATATTGTACCCATAAATGTTTGTGAAAAAAAATAAACAAAAAAGTACACATATTTGGTATTGCCCCATCCTGAATGACCCACCCTATAAAACTATCCCACTAGTTGACCCCTTGAATGAAAACCGTAAAAAAATCAAAATAAAAGGCGAAAAACAATTCTTTATTAGCATATCACTGAACAAAAAGTGGAATAAAACGTGATCAAAAAGAAGAATGTAAATAAAAATGGTATTGCTGAAAACATCACCTTGTCCAGCAAAAAAACAAACTGCCATACAATTTCTTCAGCGGAAAAATTAAAAGTTATAGCTCTCAGAATAAAACTATGCAAAAATAATTCATTTTTTATAAAATTGTTTTTATGGTGTAAAGGAGCACAAACATAAAAAGACAGAAATGTGGTATCGCTATAATCGTACTGACCCAAAGAATAAAGCTGCCTTATCAATTTTGCCACACGCAGAATGGCATAAAATAAAAACAATTCTTGAATTGCTGGTTTTTCTTCATTCTGCCTCCCAAAAATCGAAATCGAAAGTGATCAAAAAATGTCATGATAATTTACATATTGGTGAATGGCAAATAGACCCTAACTAAAGATTCTGAGATGAATAAAATATAACTTTTAATGATTAAATTATAATAGTAATAATAAGGATGTGCTCTTTAAATATACAGAGTCCACATTAGTTATTAGTGTCGATCTTGATTTATTGGTTATACAAAATGGACACAGTTCCATCTCATGCAGTATAAGGTTAGCTGCTGAGGGCTATTACGGTACTTAAAGGATAAGTATTAAAAAATTCCTCCCTGATATTATATAAATCCAACATTGATAGGTGATCTCACATGGGGGTAGGCATTATTCAATTAGTATTCAGTAGTTTCACTGGCTAAATAGCCTTTATGAGTAAGTATTGTTCAACACTTCCCCTTGTCAAGCCTATCTACAGCTTTTAGGATATTAATAGTAAATAGGATTATTGCCTTGGTGGCCGCGGACCACTCTTATGGCGTTTTACAATAATGTGGACTAACTGGTCTAAAAACATACAGTTGCCCCTCCGACATGTTTCGCCATTACTGGCTTCTTCAGGGAACTGAGGCTGATGTAAATGCTCAGAGTAGAGCCCAGGATAAATGTGATCCCAAACGTTATGTAAAATGTCCCAATAAAAGCTTCAACACAATCCACAAAAAAAGCAATTTCCAACTAAGGTCCATCATCTGTTAGTGAAAATATTATACAGGAAAGATGTATATCTTTGTACCGTGTTAGCCAGTGGATAGAAAAATATTCAGGATTGAGAGTCCTCAGTAAACTGAGGACTCTCAATCCTGAATATGAAAATATTATGGACTTCCACGTTACAGGTAGCACAAAGGCTCTGGAAAAGCGCTATGGCTCCTTACCTCCCAAAAGAAATTATCCCCAGAGTGTGCCTGAACCACATTTAACGTCCACATGTGTCATGATCCATGCTGGATCAGGACTGTTAAAAAGCACAGGTGACCTTTTTTTTTCCTAAGCTGTGCTTAAGGTTGGTTTTTGCCCCGGTGGCCATTAGGATTATTGCACTGTGGTGTCGTTTGTCTCCACGTCCCCTTTCCCTATCGCAGGGCCCACCATTGTAACTGTTTCCCTTCCCTTTGTCTTGTTGTGTTAGTTAACTGCATGCGAGCCGTGTCACACAGGACAGTATCACGTGCCGCGTCCTGTTGTTCTAGTTATCGGCCTGCTGGTCGTGTCACACAGGACGGGTCCACGTGACATGTTTGGCATTTCTTAAATAAGAAACCACTAGGTACAACAAATTCATGATAATGTAATCATGTAAAGGCATACCTGTGTCCTAACTGGCCCTGGAAGCAATTCCAGAAGATAACATATTGTATTCTTCAAATATAACAACCCTTTTATTAATACAAATAGCGGAGAAAATAAGTATTTGATTCATTGCCGATTTTGCAAGTTTTCCCACCTACAAAGAATGGAGAGGTCTGTATTTTTTTTAGCATTGGTGCAATTCAACTGTAAGAGACAGAATCTAAGCCTAAAGACCACAAAATCATATTGCATGACTTTTAAATAATTAAATTGCATTTTATTGCATTAAATAATTATTTGATCACCTACCAACCAGCAATAATTCTGGCTCTCACAGACTGTTGTTTTTTCTTTAAGAAGTCCTCCTACTCTGCACTCATTACCTGTATTAATTGCACCTGTTTGAACTCGCTACCAGTATAAAAGCACCTTTCCACACTTAATCAATCACACTGCAACCTCTCCACTTAGGCCAAGACAAAAGAGCAGTCTAAAGACACACAGGAGAAAATTTTAGTCCTGCACAAGGCTGGGATGGGCTACAGGACAATAGGCAAACAGTTTGGTGAAAAGGCTACAATTGTTGGCACAATTATTATGAAATGGAAGAAACACAAGATGACTGTCAATCTTGTTTGGTATGGGTCGTTGTGGAGACACAGCACTGTATCTTAATTAACCAGATGACTATTTTTAGCAAACCAAGAAGAATATGCTGTTATCTATACTTTTGATTGTGTAAGCCTGTAATATTGACTTGTAAGCTGATATTTAAAATAAAATAGTGTGCGCTTATCTTTGATGACTAGTGATGTTTGCTGATTTGCTAATTATGCATTGTGTTATAGAGTTTGTTGACTCCGTAAGCAGAGAGGGAAAAATAATGCAAACAGAGTACATAACCAGTAATGCTACTTCATCTCATCACCATTGTTCCTCTTATCTGTGAGGTTGGACTGAAGGAGACTTGTTAGAGGACACTCTATAGAGGGAGACAGAGAGAGAGACAGCCAGAGATTCTGCCAAAACATCCTAACGACCAAAGGACCAAAGACAGGACTGCAGTCAATTCATCATGGCCCCATCACGAGGGACACGGATCTATCATTCTACAGGATACAACCGAGGGGTTTTTGGCTCCAGTTGGAAGAATACAGATCTGCTCCATTGACCATCGCTGATCCATGGATACGTTTGGAGAAAGCCAGGATTGGGACCCGCTGGTCACCTGGCTCCATGGAAATGTGTCTCTTTGATCAACTGGCCTTGTACTTTGGATGGACTAGATGGGCTGTCATCTTCCTACATTTGTCATTAACTCCTCTCTGTGTGCATGCCACAGGTGTAGTAACGACCCTGGGAGCTATGAAGTAACAGCTCCTATTATCCCGGCAAGTCAACGGAAGGGTGAGACTCTGTAATGTGCACCATCTTGGGTTATTTTGCTAGGACTGTTCTACGTGTTATCTACCTGTTTTGTGGTTCAATAAATTATTGCCACACTGTTTTACCTTCACCCTGTGTTGTCTGAGAAGCATTACGCCCATGATAAAAGGAGGGCGGGTGTTCGGCAGGACAATCAATGGTCCAAGTGGTTCTGGTTAGTGAACCCGGGGCGCCCGCCGACCTCCCGTGTCTCCACAGTCTCTATGCAAGACATTGGCTCGCGGGATAAGGATGATTCAGAGAAAGGTCTGGAATCAGCCCAGAACTACATAGGAGGACTTTGTCAATGACCTGAAGATTAACATCCTGCAGGGCATGCAAGGTCCTCCTGCTCATGCCAATGTCAACATGCATTTATATGCTGCATGTGTATCAAATCAAACTAAGCTCAATTTTTGTGTTTTTTCATGCCAGCACAGGTCCAGGCCCATTTGAAGTTTGCCAATAACCTTATAGATGATCCAGGGTAGGCATGGGAGAAGGTCAAGTCGTCCAATGAGACCGAAATAGAACTTTTTGGTATCAACTCCTTTAACTATGTTTGAAGGGAGAATAAGGATGAGTGCAACCCCAAGAACAATGTCCCAACCGTGAAGCATGATGGGGGAAACATCATACTTTGGGGGTGCTTTTCTACAAAGGGGACAGGACGACAGCACTACATTGAAGGGAGGATGGATGGGCTCATGTATCGTGAGATTTTGGCCAACAACCTCCTTCCCTCAGTAAAATCATTGAAGATGGGTCATGGCTGGGTCTTCCAGCTGACAATGATCCAAAACACACAGCCAGGGCAACTAAGGCAAGGCTCTGTAAAAAGGTTTGGATTGGCATATCCAGTCTCAAGACCTGAACCCAACAGAAAATCTCTGTATGGAGCTAAAACTCAAGGCTGCCCAGTGACAGCCCCAAAACCTGAAAGATCTGTGAAGATCTGTATGGAGGAATGGTTCAAAATCTCTTGCAGTATGTTAAAACTTGGTCAAAAACTACAGAAAACGTCTGATCTCTGTAATTGCAAACAAAGGTTTCTGTACCAAATATTAAATTCTGTTTCTCTATTGTATCAAATACTTATTTCATGCAATAAAATGCTAATTAATTATGTAAAAATCATGTGATTTTCTGATTTTTTTTTAAGATTTGGTCTCTCGCAGTTGAAGTGTAACTATGATATCAAGTACAGACCTCTCCGTTCTTTGTAGTTGAGAAAACTTGCAAAATCAGCAGTGTATCAAATACTTATTTTCCCCACTGTAAAATTGTGAGTAGAAAATGACAAAGACAATATTACAAGATGATCACAGCAAAGAGCAGGGCTGACACACACATCTGGTGCAAAATAATTAAATTAAGAGACTCACACAATCACAATGTAAAGTCTTTAAGATGGCAGAAAGACATGTACATGAGTCCTTATAACAGAGTATCTGACATGGACATGTTAACAATCCTACATTAATGGAATACATTACAAGTCACAACATATGGTAAGCGAATATACACACATAATTGTGGAGATCAAACAGGCCATACCAATCAAAAAAAAAAAAAAAAAAAAAGAGGTCAGCCCAGGAAAGAAACCACGCATATAACCTACACGCGTTTCTCTTATCCATATGCTTCATCATGGAAGGATGGTTTACCATTCACCTGACAGGACCTTTTATCGTCACAGCAACTGGGCATGTGACTCATGTCCAATGAGTATGATAGAAGTAGCAAATGAGCGCTCCACCTCCTGCGTCACTATCCCATCCCCACTGGCGTCAGGCACAGAATGCATGCGCGGGGGTGTTGACACATCACCATAGCTTCCGAACATGTCCAACACACCTCTGAGACACTGTGGAGAGTGAAGACGCCAGGCGGGAGGCGGACATATGCGCACATCATAGCTACAGGCACTTAAACAGAGAAGATGGCCCCATAGTTCAGAAGTACAAAGAAAAATGTGAATAAAACAGGGATTACAGTAGTATGGTAAATATACATGACGTTAAACCACATGGTGAGATATCTATTAAGTCCGTATGAACTATTTAGCAGTAAAAGAATTCTTCCTGATGTAACATTATCCTCAATATTGATTACCTTCACCCTTGTGCGGTTTACATCAATTAGTACAGCAATCAGTGGTATTTTCACCAATATCCCACATTGTCCCTGATTTCAAATACAAGGCTATTTCCAAATTACATCTATACAGGGTGGCTCTCAGGGAAAAGGAAGACCAATCAAAGAACATATAAATACAAATAAAAAAAAATTAAATATCAAAAATGAAAATGTTTTCCTATTATATACAAAGGAAAGGAACAAGTAAAGGCGAGTGGTAGGTGTCTTCAGGAAAGGTGCAAAGCTGATTATTTCATTTAGTCTTTGGAAGGGCCATGGTCGTTAAGGTAGTCATCCAACGGGTTTCTTTTTGGGCTAGTATCTTTTTAAGGTTTCCCCCTCTAATGCCCCCATGTACTACATCAATACCACGTACTGAGAATTATGTATGTCTAAAATGTCGTGGCAGTATTTTTAAAGTTGAAATATTAGCCACTGTCCTGACCGCGCCAATGTCTCTCACGTGCTCTCTGACTTGGATTCTCAGCTCCCTAGAGGTCAAACCAATATATACCTTGGTGCAACCACATGTCACATCGTATACCACATTGGTGGTACTACAAGATATATGTGGCGCCCCTAAGGGTTCAGTCGCCACAGAGGTACTGCACCTCCTCCTGAGGTGTGGTATCCCACTATCCAGGTAAGGTGGAGACACCTGTCCACACTCCAACACCTGCACCCAGCACAGACACTTTAGAAGCGGGTGGAGCTTAGACTGCACAATAGAGCGGAAGAAGGTTAGGAAGGGTCAGTTAGTGAGAGAAGATCCCCGGAGAGGGATGGAGTGAAAGCAAGTGCTGCAGCAGACTCATGTGATCTGGAGCTGCTTGCATGGGAAAGAGCAAGAGAAAGCCTAATTCTTCAGAAGGAAGATAGATTAGTGGGGAGAAGAGAACTGAGGACAAGGGTGAGAGCAGAACCCTTCCTTAAGTTAAAGCGCATGGTCCGGAGTCCGGTCTCCGAGGTTGCATGGATACTGAAGTTCCTGCAGCAGAAACTGTAGGAATAGAAGTTGTCACCACTTCATTCCCACCTAAGACTCGGGGGCACAATAGCAACGTGTGTGAGCCGGGACCTGAGAGTAGGAAGTCCCCGAAGCGGGCTACTGCTATCTGCTGTACGAGTGGAGATCCAAGTAACATCTGGAAGGAGGAACTTGAGTTTAATTCACAACTACAAGTACTTCAGTTTAGGCGCTACTGAGGAGACGTTCAGGAAAGGTGTACTCTATCTTGCCTGGGAGTTGGCTGTGCCCCTGACCTGGAGGACACGGCACCGAAGTGGGCACCTGTATACGCAACAGACTGTGAGTAAAGCCTTGGAACTACAAGCCCTTGTGTCCTCCACTTATTCCTGCGCCACTCGTCTAGCACTGCTACATCTCTGTGCCTAACACTGCACCATCTACCTCAACACCTATTACTACTGCCCTGGGACTACAGCTCCACCTGTGGGGAGCTTCAACATCATTGCTGCACCCACACCATCTGTCCCAGAGAAGCAACCCTGCAGTGCTGGCTGGCCAAACTGACCAGAAACCACAGGTGGCGTCACAAATCATCTCAATAACTTTATCCCCGTCACTCTACCCCTTTTGCATTGACTGCCTGAGGCCACGGACTGGGTCACTGCCACTGTGACATCTCCCATTGAAATCAATGGGCCCAGCACCGAGTACCCCACGGCCTCTGGGGGTGAGTCATATATATTGGTTAATTTTATATTGGCATTTGCTATCAACGGAGCTAAATGTAACAGAGCAGGAGACATTGGTGCAAGCCAGACAATGGCCTCAGGAAAAACATCTCTGAACAGGGCGTCGGGATCCAAATGAATTCTGTGTACAAGGAGCATATTGACTGTTGGTAAAAAGGCTTTTGAGGTTCTTAGATCATCTTGACATCATCATAGGAGCATCTCCAAGACATTTGGCAAAACAGGGTTCAGTTACTAAATTATGGCACTCCTTCCCTTCTGAGTTTTGCACTGTGCCTCAAAAGTAGTTCCTGATTACATGTAGGGTATTGGTGCACTCAGGAGAACTTGCACAACAAACTTAGAGGTCCATTTTTCTCCTACTAGCCCTTATAAAAATGAAACATTAAGCGGCTAAAACAACATTTTAGAGCTAAAAATGTAATAATTCTTTCTTCACCGCCCAATGGTATAAATTTCTGTGAGGCACATGTGGTGTCAATATGCTCAGTGCACCCCTAGATGAATTCATTGAGAGGTGTAGTTTGTAAATGATGTCACTTATGGGGAATTTATGCGGTTCTGGCACCTCAGGGGATCTGCCAATGTGACATGGCACCCTCAAACCATTCCAGCAAATTTGAACTCCAATATGGTGCTTCTTCCCTTCTGAGTTTTGCACTGTGCCTCAAAAATAGTTTTTGACCACAAAGGGTAAATCTGTGTAATCAGGAGAAACTGAACAACAAATTATAGTGTGCATTTTCTCCTTTTACCTTTCTTGAAATGCAAAATGTGGGGCTAAAAGAACATTTTTGTGGGAAACGCAATTTTTTTATTTTCACGACTCTACGTTATAAACATCACTTGTAGGGGGTTCCACTGTTTAAGCACATCAAGTGCTGTCTAAACGCAACACAACATCCGCTAAAGTTTCCAGACAATTTTGGGTTCAAAAACCCCCTCCCTTCTGAGCCCTGCCATGCGCCCAAACAGCAGATATCCCCCACTCAGGAGAAATTACACAATTTTAGAGATTCATATACTCCAGTTACCCTTGTGAAAATGCAAAATTTGGGGCTAAAACATTTTTTGTGGAAAAAAAATGGGATTTTTTATTTTCACGGCTCAAAGTTATAAACTTCTGTGAAGCACCTGAGGGTTCAAGGTGCTCACCACACATCTAAATAAGTTCCTTGATAGGTCTCGCTTCCAAAATTGGGTCACTTGTGTTTTTTTTCACTGTTTAGGTTCTCCAGGGGGCTCTCCAAACTTGACTTGGCAACAAGCTCTCGATTCCAGCCAATTTTGCGTTCAAAAGTCAAATGGTGCACGCCTTCCCTTCCGAGCCCAGCCGTTCACCCAAACAGTAGTTTTCCCTCACATAAGGGGTATCGTAGTGCTCAAAGAAAATTGCACAACAATTTTTGGGGTCCATTTTCTCCCGTTACCCTTGTGAAAATAAAAAAAATTGGGGTCTAAAATAAAACTTTTGTGAAAAAAAGTAAAATGTTAATTTTTTCCTTCTGCTTTGTTTCAGTTCCTGTAAAGCACCTAAAGGGTTGATAAACTTCTCCAATGTGGTTTTGAGTATCTTGAGGGGTGCAGTTTTTAGAATGGTGTCACTTTTGGGTATTTTCTGTCATATAAGCCCCTCAAAGTCACTTCAAACGTGATGTGGTAATTAAAAAAATGATTTTGTACATTTTGTTGGAAAAATGAGAAATCATTGGTCAACTTCCTAACAAAAAAAAAATTACTTTTCAAAAATTGTGCTGATGTAAAGTAGACATGTGGGAAATGTTATTTATTAAATATTTTGTGTGATATAACACTCTGGTTTAAGGACATAAAAGTTAAAAGTTTGAAAATTGCTAAATTTTCGCCAAATTTCAGATTTATTCCCAAATAAACGCAAGTCATATCAAACAAATTGTACCACCATCATGAAGTACAATATGTCAAGACAAAAAATCTCACAATCAGTGGGATCGGTTGAAGAGTTCCAGAGTTATTACGACATAAAGTGACGATGGTCAGAATCGTAAAATCTGGACTGGACAGGAAGGTGATAATAGGCTTGGAGGGTGAAGGGGTTAAAAACATAAACCTGTGCCCAAACTCTGCCTAAAAAAAAAATAGTGCACGCGTTCCTTTGCATTAGCAGCTGCTGGCTCTTGTTCCTGCCAACCTCAATGAAGTGCTTTTACTACTTAGAAAGACGATAAACAAGTACTTTCCAAAGGTCCAGGAGGTCTTAGCACCACTTGTTTGTCTCATAAAGTTCGGCAGTTTGGAATGAGCTGACCTTCATCGCTCAGTAAAAGCCTGCAGGAAGAAGGTTAACTGTAGGTAAGATCAGCCTTTCTGGCTATGGTTAGGTGTCAACACTATAACAAGAGCTGCTGGCAGCAAATACAAGGCAACCATAGCACATTGCTATGTGGAAGGACTATTAAAGACAAGCAGGTACGAACTGGGGCGGAAATTCAGTTCTGGCATTAGAAATCACACAGGCCCATTCTGCCCCTGCCCCGATCACCAGATGGGATATATTTCTAATATTACCCTGAATGGAGGAAAGGAAGATATACTCCAAAACCAATATTTCTAATGATACCCGTGGTCTGATGGGGTAAGTGATGGAGTCAATGACTTTGTGCTCAATCACAACTCATAACAGTATGGGCATCTTTAGAAAACCAATTCTGCTAACAACATAGTAGACAAGGTGGCCCACAACCAGACAGGCCCTTCTGGCATTTGCCAGAATTGCCAGATGGCCAGTCGGGCCCTGAAGACAAGGTATACACAACTAAAAAATTAAATGAAACCTGTGTAGCCGGCTCACAGAAGAAGCTATTAGAATGAGAAAATTAAGTTATATTTTCCCTGCAGCCACTCCCAGTCATCGGGGCGGTGCAGGGAGCCATTACAGTCACCGCTCACTACAGTGACCATGGCTGTAATCAGTCTCTGGCACCTTGTGTGACAGTCTGCTCTGCAGTGTGTGTGCATCATCTGAGCAGTGCTGGCTATCAATCAATGTGTCATAGATTACACAGCACTTATTATATAGTGAGAGGTGAATCCAACAGCTACCTGCACCCCTTCTATCACTGCAAGTGAGTGGCTGCAGGGAGAATATAACTTAATTCTCTCCCTGTAGCCTCTGCTCCAATAAGCCAGCAACGCAGGATTAAAATGATATTTTACCTGCAGATTGCCCATATATCTGCAGGTAAATACTGTTTCTGGATGTGACAGTTTCCATTTAAAGTGCTCATACAAAGAGTAAATCTGGCAGAACCTATTTTGGTAGGACCGGCTGACCATCTAATGTTTATGAGGATGTCAGGATTCTACAGGTGCTTTTCACAATATTAGAACATCATCAAAAAGTGAATTTATTTCAGTTCTTCAATACAAAAGTGAAACTTAAATTTTACATAGAGTGATTACAAACAGAGTGATCTATTTCAAGTGTTTATTTCTGTTAATTTTGATGATTCTGGCTTACAGCCAATGAAAACAACCCAAAAGTCATTATCTCAGTAAATTAGAATAATTTAAACACCAGCTTGAAAAATGATTTTGAAATCCGAAATGCTTGCCTACTGAAATGTATGTTCAGTAAATGCACTCAATACTTGGTCGGGGCACTTTTTTCATCAATTACAGCATCAATGCGGCGTGGCATGAAGGCGATCAGTCTGTGGCACTGCTGAGGTGTTATGGAAGCCCAGGTTGCTTTGATAGCAGCCTTCAGCTCATCTCCATTGTTGGGTCTGGTGTCTCTCATCTTCCTCTTGATAATACCCCATAGATTCTCTATGGAGTTAAGGTCAGAAAAGTTTGTTGGCCAATCAAGCATAGTGATACTGTTGTTTGTAAATCAGGTATTGGTACTTTTGTCGGTGTGGACAGGTGCCAAGTCCTGCTGGAGAATGACATTTCCATCTCCATTAAGCTTGTCGGCAGAGGGAAGCATGAAGTGCTCTAAAATGTCCTGGTAGACGGCTGTGCTGACTGTGGTCTTGATAAAACACAGTGGACCTACACTAGCAGATGACATGGCTCCCCAAACCTCACTGATTGTGGAAACTTCACAGTAGACCTCAAGCAGCTTGGATTGTGTGCCTCTCCGCTCTTCCTCCAGACTCTGGGACCTTGATTTCCAAATGAAATGCAAAATGTCTTTCCTTGTGGAGTGTGTTAATGACTGCCTTCTGGACATCTGTCAAGGCAGCAGTCTTCCCCATGATTGTGGAGCCTACTGAAACAGACTAAGGGACCTTTTAAAACATTTAGGAAGCCTTTGCAGATGTTTTTTGTTAATTATTCTAATTTACTGAGATAATGACTTTTGGGTTTTCATCAACAATAACAGACATAGAATCATAGAATCGTAGAGTTGGAAGGGACCTCCTGGGCCATCTGTTCCAACCCCCTGCTCAAAGCAGGATTCGCTAAATCATCCCAGTCAGATGTCTGTCCAGCACTTGAAACAGCTCACTCTGTAATGACAATATATATTAAGGTATAGGAGTTTCACTTTTTGTATTGATGAACTGAAATAAATTAACTTTTTGATGATATTCTAATTTTGTGAGAAGAACCTGTATATACTTTGTTCTCACTATAGATAAGCAGTCACTTAGCAGGGTCAAGAACTGGCTTTTTCCCCTCTGTGCATTGGTTATAGCCGAAAGTAGTGTGAATGTGTGTGGTTGGAAGCAATACCGGTCTGGTTATGATAATACGTATGGCTACATAATAATGCTAAAGATTTTATGTGTATTCAAGCAGATCTACATGAACCAATCATGAGCCAGTATCTGTATAAGTACACATACAAAATACTACTAGGGTGTCGAAACAGAATACAAGAAGGGTCAGATCGTGAGGAAAATTTAGGAAGACAGAACAGGGAACAGTTAGAAACAATAGGCCAGTCTTAAAAGATGTATTTATAGGGTACACTTAAAACTGTGAATAGTGGAAATTAACCATATTGTCTGGGTAGTGCATTCCAGAGAACTGGCAAAGCACGAGAAAAGTCTTGATGATGGGAATGAAGATTACGAAGAATGTTAATCTTAGATTAGTTGCAGAATGGAGAGTGCAGGTAGGTTGGTAGATAGAGAAGAGAGTGGAGATGTAGGGTGGTGCATCACTGTACTGAGCTTTGTGTGTGTGTGTTGTACTCTATAACATACAGGCAACCTGTGCAATGACTGAAATAGGGAGGAGACCTCGGTGAAGTGGCCAGATAAAAATATATGAATGGCTACTGCATGCGAATAGATTGGAGAGGGGAGGGTTTAGTAAGTAGTATCCATTATAGTCTACAGAGCTATTTACACACATGTCCGTGTTTTTTCACGGAGCGTGTGTCCATGCAAAACTCACGGAGACATGTCCATTTTTCACTGGTATCACGAATGAAAGTACCAATACAAGTCTATGGGTCTGTAAAAAACACGCACAGCACATGGATGGTCTCCATGTTCTGTATGCATATAACATTAAAATGTACTGGGGAAGCTTTGTCATCTATGTATTTTTCCATCTGTGAAAAACACTAATGAAACTGATAGTAAAAACGGACACACGAACCTAACATTGATGACATACGGATCCAAGACACTAATGACACCAGCACCAGTTTTCGTGTACGTGTTTAAATTGTAAAATGGTAACATAGAATTCTGACGATTGAAAGCAATTCTTTCCCTCTTATTGCTAGTTTGTTGACAGATTGTTGGCCATGTTTTTGGCATGTGTAGCAAGTTTGACACTTAATGAGTGTTAGAAAGGATAACATTTGAAGCATAATCTTAAACGTAGCGCAGTAAAATAATACTGCACTTCCTACCCTATATAGGAATAAAGGGTACGAAACGTTTCAGTTTGTTGTTATTTACTAACTTTAGGGGGGGATTACACTGCTCTTGGAGAGAAGAGTCAACCTGAGAAGCCCCCTTTCTAATCTTACACAGGTCTTTCGTACTGGAACACCTATTTTTGGCTACATGTACTGTCCAGAATAAAGAATTTATAAATGTAGCAATCAATATAAGAGGGGCATTATATGCATGAAAAATCGTAGTCACAGGACTTCCCATTATGATAAATGTCTACAGATATAGCTTATAGAACTAACCCTGGACACGAACACTTAAATGAAGATGTCAGGCTAAATAGTGAAACAATTAAATGCAAGAGAACAGAATGTCACAGTAACAGTATGTATTGACACCAGTGGATGTAACGCCATAAATGTGTAAGGTAGGTATGCACATACTGACTGCAGGCAATACATTTGTAAATGCAGAAAGAACAACTGTTAAATATCAGGTGTGCTATGCAGTAACATGATAAACTAATACCATATATTAGGTATATTAGGTACATTAGTGTCAAACTAAGGCAGATGAATTTGGTCAGGAAAAGCTGCCCCTCACCCCGACGCACGTCTTGCCACAAGCTTCTTCTGAGTGCACTTGTGGTAAAACGTGCGTCAGGGTGAAGGGACGCTTTTTCTGCTGCATTTGGATGTCTTGATTTGACAATAATTTACCTAATATACCTAATGTAACGTATTAGTTTCTTGATTGTGTGTGTGACTGGCATACTGGCATCCATTGGTCATGTTTATATTTCCTTATTGGTTAGCATACCTGATCTCCACACATCTATAGGTGCTTCTGTTTAGCACAAGTACTAATCAGTGCTATCACAATATTAAGAATCATTGATTACCTCAAATTTAGTGATTTTTGTGTTACTGCATAGCACACCTGATATTTAGCAGTTGTTCTTTCGGCACTTGCAATAGTACTGCCTGCAGTCAGTATGTGCATACTTACCTTACATATTTATGGTGTTACATCCATTGGGGTCAGTATATACTGTTACTGTGACATTCTATTTGTTTTTTTAATTAGCATATCTCCCAGAGGAGCATTGTGGCTTTAAGTCTCCTCACCTCGACATGCTTAGCATGTCATTCTCCGCAAGGATAAATGATACTTCTTGGATATCGGTCAGACACCTCTCTCACAGCCAAACCAGATCAGACACTTTTCACTGACGCGGGGCAATACCCCAAAACACAGTGTCTGCAAATTGAGATTCTGGCTTGGCTTTTATCCTAAGTCATGTAACAAGGCTCGTTAAAGGGTCAACATTGACTTCTAGGATTGCTACTTCCAATAGGTGGCACTAGAGTTCTAATTCTCTTCCTCTCTGAAGAGACAATTTGCATAATTAGCATTCTATTTGTTTGCATTTAATTGTTTCACTATTTTGCCTGACATCTACATTTCAGTGTTCGTGTCCAGGGTTAGTTCTATAAGCTATATCCTTCAGCATACTTTTGGTCTAGCGTCCCCTTCATGAGGCAGTCTCTATTTTATGTATTCTAGTGATTTTATTATTTTATTTATAAATGGATCCTTCTTTATTCTGGACAGTACCTGTAGCCAGAATAGGGGTTAAATTAGTTGTGCTGAAGTGCCATTGTATATGTTTGGACGTACTAATAATTGATATACAGGTCACTTGTAGCCTCAAAGCCGGATCTTCTGGTACACGTAACCTTGGCTTAGTGCATTTTTCACTAATAAGTGTTTCTACACTCTGGATTAAGGCAGATTATAGAGATCTAAGATTCTAGGGAACGATAAAAAAAACATTACATTTCTCAATGTAATTGAATAATGTTTTACCTACTTCTGAACCTAGCGTTTATAAAATATTAATGTTTGGAGTCACATTCTTTTAATTTTTGCCAATAGGTTACTTGTTAGGAAAAATGGATTATAATATATTTTGTTCTTATGCCGCCCCCATACCAGATTCTCAGTCGATTGATTAATTTGAACATGGTCAGACTGGATAATATCCAGTTTTTGGTCAACCCTGTAAAACCATTGCAGTGTCTTGCCCAATGTCCAATCGAACATAATCATGGATTTTATAGATAAGACTGTCAGTTCTGCTCATCAGATCACATTTCCCAACATATATGATAATGATTATCTTAATTCCAAGAGAATCTTTAGGCTGAGTTCACACGTAGTGTTTTTTTCTGCGTTTTCGCGGCGGTTTTAAACGCGCGATTTTGCCGCGAAAATGCGAAAAATAAGCATAGGCAGCATCAGTAGTAAAAAGTTGGTCACACTCGTCAAACACTATGTTTGACGAGTGTGACCAACCTGGCAATCAGTTCTCCAAGCGATGCTCCAGATCGCTTGGAAATCGTTAGCATTCTGCAAGCTAATTACGCTTGCAAAACACTAGTTTTTCCGCGGGAATTTAAAATGCGATTTTCCCGCGGAATGGAATTCTGGTATTCTCGCGGTAATTTCAGCGAGAGTTTCGCTACGTGTGAACGTAGCCTTATTGAAAAACTGGGTCCATTAGGGGAACAAAGAGAGCAATTGGGTTCAGTTGATTAAGGCAGGACAAAATGCTCCACCATTAGGCCTAAATGTTTGTCAGATTATTAGAATCATTACAACAATGAATTAAAAATGCAGTTTCCTAACAATCAGGACAAGAGAGAAAAGGACAGAATAGGTTCACGTTTAGTCGAATCCTGGGGAAAAGCTGGTTTTGAAGAAGGCTAATAGTGAGTGGGATTACCAATTTCCAGAATCGGTGGTGAGATTGAAGAGTTAGAAAGAAGAGGGTGGAGTAGTTGCAAAATCATTGGGGGTGACCTC
The DNA here is from genome assembly GCF_039654945.1 of Dendrobates tinctorius. Taxonomy (NCBI): domain Eukaryota; kingdom Metazoa; phylum Chordata; class Amphibia; order Anura; family Dendrobatidae; genus Dendrobates; species Dendrobates tinctorius. The sequence goes on along the minus strand of NW_027361679.1, from coordinate 110,223,884 downwards.
TATTTCATCAGAATCCAGACCCGCTAGCAGAATACCCACCTCTACCTATAAGTACAGTACATGGTAATAGGGTAAGGTTTTTTTTTGTAAAGTCTTCATCTGTCACAGCTAGTTAATGTCTGGGAATGTAATTATTATATATGCATATTGAATCCCTAGAGGAGTATAGTAACCTCTCTGGTAGTGGAAAAACGGAGTGTTTAGAGGTAATGTTCCCAAATACGTTTTAGTAACACTTTTTTGTAAAGGGAATGGGGAACCACAGTACACTTGACAGATTTGTCACCTCTGAGTTGGCACAATTTGACTGGGAATTCTACTCCGGTGCTACCATATTATAACCTGGCCTTCCTCACTGTATTATTAATGTTTTATATGCTTCATTTTTTGAATTACCGGTACCTATTGATTATCTGATGTTATGATGGTTATTTATGAAGGAAGATGATGTGGCCATTTATTATCCACTGCCAAGCAGCATGTTCAGTGAGTTGTGCAAGAATAATTTGGTGGTTTTCATTTAAACCCTTATTTACACTTGCCGATTTCTACCAATAAATGAGTAGCGATCAACTATATAAAAGTCGATCGCCGTTTGTTCAATATCCCATTGACTTAGGCCACCAAAACTGTATGGGGAGAGAATCAACTTTAACATAATAGTTTTGTCCCAATTCAGCATTCATGTTGTTGGGGCGATATGCTGCCGACAACAAAGATTTTCATGCTGGGATAAACAATCCGATCAGCTTAATCTGAAGCATGTTTACACGGGCTCAAGCCAACTGTTTAATATCTTAGTCAATCTTAGTTAAGAACTTACAGTAGTAATAATGCATTATTTCATCTTTTGCATTCGCAATTGTCTTTTCTATAAATCACATATTTGCATATTATTTTTCAGCTAATGACATTAAAAATATTGTTCCATGTGTATAATGTTTTTGCGTTTTGCAGATAGAAGCACTAATGAATTGCGGTCCATTAATATTGAAATATTATTATGAAAAAGCATTCATAGGACTGCTCGTTTCATGATAATCTTTCAATATTTACAGGCTGCCAATCAGCTGATCAATGAGTAAGACGCTAATTGGGTGATTGGCAGCCTATTTGCGCTTGGTGCTGCACAATAGATCATTATTTTTGGCAGCACATCACCCTGTGTAAACAAGATCTGTGCTGTCAAGAATAATGACAGCCTAGGCACACTAAGCAATCTTTAATAGATAAGTCATGCTGGTGGGTGTGGACCCACTGTGCTGCGGACTGGGGAAAGCCTGGAGGGGTGTTACTAAGTGATAACCTGGTTCTTCATTAGAGACCTCATGGTGTGGTTGGAGGTGAGCCGCAGATGGTTGCCAGGTACCACTTCAGGACAGACCCCGAAACCGCAGCAGCTGATTCCAAGGGAACAGGGAAGAAAGTATGGACTCGAAGTTCTGGTAGGACAGGAACAGGAACACGGCCAGAATGGATATTGGAGCTGGTTCAGACGGAGTGGATTTAGGACCGTCGGACAGACTCAGGGTCCAGACAGGACAGATTCAAGGTAAAGGAACTGATTCAGACAGGATAAGGTTCAGGAATAGGTTTCCGTTACAAACAGGATGGGTTCAGGAACGGGGACCTGACAACGAACTTAGCAGATTGAAAACTTAACACTGATGCACAGGTCCTGGGAAAAGGAAGCCATGGCAGAGACCGGAACAGAGCAGCTGTGACGGTAAGCATGTCAGCGTCCCTGCCAGGAGGTGGAAGACTCATGCAGGGATGCTGGCACTGGCATTACAACAGCTTTCAGTATCCATCTTTAACAGTATGCTACTAGAATGTGGGTTGTGCCAAGTTGTTAATCATTTATTTTTGAAAAGTGACAGAATGTCTGAAGGCTCTAACACAGATGTAAATGTAGCCTATGATTTTCCTCTTGTATTGAAAATTGTGGTTAATCAATTGTAAGTCCAGTCTTGTTGTTGTTATGGATCTGCAACTCAGGACTAGGACAGAAAGGGGAGAAGCTGACACTGCACTAGGACTAGGCTGAAGCCCTACAATGGCGTTGGCGACCTATTCCTTGTGAATAGATCCACCAACGTTTCCTAAGCTAAACTCAAACGAAGACCTAAAGGTAGGGGGAAGGGTATCCCTGAAATGAACTAGGGACTGGGAACAAAAACAGGTAACCTACTAGTAGGAAAATAGAGGAAGCTGCAGAAACGAAAGGAAAACCAAAAAACAAGGCAGGCCGAACTAGAGATCCCAAAACTGCACGACATCAAACACAGAACGGCATCAAAGCTCCTAGCCAGAACTCTAGCGTATTAACACTGTTGTCCAGCAAGGACTGGGAGGCAGGTGCTGGGTAATAAAGGGTGATACAATCACCTGACCTCAGACAAACCCAGCACCAGGGGAAAAAGACCAGCAGCCAGAAAACCACAACAAGATGGCGGATGGTCAAAACAAAATAGATTCTAACAGGTTGTCACCTACACAAAGTCAGCACAATGGATCTGTAGTTGGCATTGTTGCTTGGCAACATTGAGAACCTGGATTTGATCAAGACCAGGACAACATTAATTTGTGTACCATTATATTTTAGTGTTGTGACTGTCCTCATTTATCACCCTTTTTGGTTCTATAAAGTGAAATCGTAAGAGTATTACTAAACTAAGCTAGAGAAGGAAGCCCAGTGTGATAGTAAGCCGTGATTTTTAATGAAACTCATTAGTGTCATGTGTTCACACTAAATTTAACAAAATTTTCAAAAATACATCACCCAGTCACATCTTTGTTGTAATGGCATGTTGCTTGGCATGCATTCGATTAAATTGAATCCATGCACTCAGATCAGATCCTGCAAATCCCAAATTAGTTGAAGCGCAATTTAAACGATTCATTCCTAAATTATAATGAGCGAAAGGCCACTTAGTATCAATAACGTCTGCCTAGAAGCAGCAGGAAGGGATTAAGACCAAATGGAAAAACATGCATCTGGATTAGCAGTTTCATTGACCTGCTGCCTAAAACTTGTCTAAGTCCTTTAGCAAATGATCACCTTGGCAAACAGGCTGCAGTGTGGTAATGGACTATAATGATCTGTGAAGCATAGGATAGTAATCATTAGTAGGACTTCTAACCAATCATTCATTAGTAACAATTACTTCTCTGCAATAATGAATCCACCCAAGAAATCATTACTCTCTGGGAGTAGACACACTATCTCATAACAAATCAAAATTTTCAGACAGGATAACGTTTATCTCACTGGACTGCCAGCAAGAAGTGTATTGAACCAACTGTGAACTCAAGACCTTTCTTATTAAATTACTATACCGTAATCTCAGAAGAAAAATAAAGAGATTGGGTATACGAGTGATGAACTACACTGCTTACATCAGATGCAAATAATCAGACTATCTGTATTTAAATTTAAATCAATAAATAAAACATTTTACATTTCGGGAAAAAAAAATCCAAAAACTAAAACGGAGACATAGTAAAAATTTTCACTATACAAATTTAATTTTTGACATAAACAATGTAAAAAAAGTCAGAATTCCATGAGTTATGTCTTCTATTGACGCATATGTTTAGTCAAGCTTTAGATTTGAAAAACTGAAAATATGAGAGAAACCCTAGCAGATTGTATTATTTCCCTGTTCAAACAGTTTCATGTTGGTATTACATGCAGGATCCAAATCAGGTTATTGTATCACTGATCCAATGATGTGACCTTTTGGCTCATATGAGCCTATTTCAGGATTGCTGTAACACTGACAATACAGTAATATTAAAACTGAACCTTGAAATCACAGATTACTAAATTTAAAGGTGCCCAGAATCCTTAGCTAGCTGTCAGCTGAATGGCTAATTCTGTACAACGTAGAGATGGCGGGTCGATTTGCGGGACTCTGGACTATCGGCCAGGTCTGACAGCTGAAAGAGAGTCTTGGGGATCCCCAGCATGGGTTTTGATTAGCCTGGCTGGTGTAACGTCATCTTTTCTCTAGTTCAGCTAATCAAAAGTCTCAAAGGTGATCCCAGTAAATAGGAGATTCGTGAACAGTTAGAAACTACTGACCTAGCTATGGACTGGAGCCCTGAGAATCGATATGCTCTTCCTGATTCCTTCAAACGCGTGAATTCTCAACACGGTAGAGCTTCACGTGTTCTATATGGGGACAGGAGTATAAGCCATTGCTAGAGACCTGTGACTCAATCTTCCCTATCCTTCTCTTCTCCAATATAGTCTGGGGAAAGTTGACCCCCATACAGATAAAATAGTCACTCAAAGTGGTCAGTTTGGCATACCGTAATCTAATAATTATGGAAGACTTAAGGCTTTGTTCACGTATGCATTATGGAAAAACCCACAACACTCTGCCAGATCTACTGTACTATATGAAAACCACCTACGGTATGTCTTACAGACCCCATTGATTTACAAGAGTCTAAACTAAAGTCTGAAAGTTAGTTTGAAAGGTTTTTTCTTTTTAAGAGGTGCCACATTACAGCAATTTAATGAATATATCCTTAAAACATATCAGCAGCATGGGCTCATGGGAGACAAGTCCTTTCAAACTGATGTAATCAGGCTTTTTAGCGAGGTAAGGTTCAAGCTGGCCCTGGGTGATTTTGCGGATCTTGCATGTATTTTGACATTTCATACTGTACCACAAAAAAGGCTAGTATATAATGTGCAAATTCTGGACTGAGACTTGAGTAATTAAATGGTTAATCACTGACTGAAGAATATTAACAATATTTTAAAATTGAGTCACTGTTACCATTGGGGAACCACAGGAGTCAGTATTAAGGCTGCGTTCACACGTCGCTTTTTTTAGTGTTTTCGCGGCGGTTTTTAACACGTGTTTTTGCCGCGAAAACGCGAAAAAACAGCATCCCATGCATTCCTATGGGATTCTGCAATGCTGTGCTAATGCTGCAGATTTTCCAGTGGCAGAATCGCATCGCGGAAAAATACGCAGCATGCTCATTAATTTTGTGGAATCGCGGGAATTTCGCCCACATAGGAATTGCATTGTTCTGCTTACTTTCCGCATGTGGCTGTGCCCACCATGCGAAAAGTAAGCAGAACATTTGCGGATGTACCCAGGGGGTGGAGGAGAGGACTCTCCTCCTGGCTGTGGGTACCATATCCCTGTAAAAATTAGAATAAAAAATAAAAAATCGGCTTATATTCACATTCCGGCGTCCCGCGCTGCCTTCCCGGGCCTCAGCGATGCTCCCGTTCCCAGTAATGCCTTGCGAGACCTTTGATGACGTCGCGGTCTAGCGATACTGTAGCGGTCCCTATTCCTCGTGAGTATGGCGAGACCGCGACGTCAAAGGTCTCGCAAGGCATTACTGGGAACGGGAGCATCGCTGAGGCCCGGGAAGGCGGCGCAGGGTGCTGGAAGGTGAATATGACCCGATTTTTTATTTTTTTTATTATTTTTAACATTAGATCTTTTTACTACTGATTCCGCATAGGCAGCCTCAAAAGTAAAAAGTTGGTCAAACTCGTCAAACACTATGTTTGACGAGTGTGACCAACCTGTCAATCAGTTCTCCAAGTGATGTTACAGATCGCTTGGAGAACGTTAGCATTCTGCAAGCTACAAACGCTTGCAAATTGCTAGTTTTTCCGCAGGAATTTAAAATGCGATTTTCCAGCGGACGGAATTCCGGAATTCCTGCGGACATGTGCATATAGCCTCAGCCCTAGTTCTTTCAATATGTTTATTAATGCAGTGCAAAAAAGAAACAAAATCAAGGCTGCCTAAAAACGAACAGAAATATGTAACCAGGCCTTCGTCCTGCATTATCTCCTTCTGGTCACAGGAGACATGGGTTGTTTAATTTAGACACATCAGGGGTCATACGGATTGCAGCTGTTTTTGTGAACCTGCCTGGTGTCCCTGAATAATTAAAGTCTAGAGATAAAGGGTCATGTTAGTTATGTTGACTATGCTCAAAAATGTGTTTGTAAAGTATGGAAGCTTATAAAAGGTAAAGTAGAGAGTCACTAGAGATGTCCATAAATCAACATAAAGAATCGTCTACATACAGTCCCGGGCTCTAAGGATATAAATTAGTATCTACGTATTTCACTGCTACGCTGAGGGCCACAACTCCATTTCATTTGAAAATACAAAGTCTAAAATATTTATCCCGCCACATCAGGAGGATTTATCACGTTTGTTTTTGGAGGACAGTTTTAATATTTAACACATCCCATGATCTTTTGCTTGAAATCATCCTAGAATGTATGTTCAGATTGATTGCAAGGTACTGGTATATGCACAAAAAGACCAGAGACATGGCATAATAAATGGACATCTAAATAAACACAAACTGTGCTGTATGTATATAATTGTAAGTACACTAGCTTTATCCAGGGCCAGACTGGCCATCTGGCAATTCTGGCAAATGCCAGGAAGGCCTGTCTGGTTGTGGGATGCCTTGCCTGCTAACAGAACCAGTATTCTCAAGACACCCATTCTCTTAAGAGTTGTGACGGAGCACAAAGTCGCTGACTCTGTCACTTACCCCAGCAGGCCATGGGTGTCATTAGCAATATTCATCTTATATCAAATCTTGCTTTCCTCCATCCAGGGTAATATTAGTAATATATCCCATCTGGTGCTTGGGGACTGGGACAGCATGGGCCTGTGTGATTTCTAATGCCAGGGCTGAATTTCAGTTCCAGTCTGTACCTGGCTTTATCCGTACATTTACTAACATTACCCCTCGGGGTCAGTAACTCAAGTGGTGTTCGTGGGTATATTAACAAAAACCACGTTAGAGGGAAAATTTGAATATGGCCGATTCCAAGCGCATATCTTTCTTTAACTCTGCTTCCATGTTATAAAGCTATATTTTTATACACATGTATTAACCATGTAGTATTTGTAGCAACATTATTATGTTGAATTTCTGAGCAACTATGTTAACCTGTTTGACAAATAAAGCTTTAAAGCAGTTGGACACTTGATCTTTATTTTATCTGATATGTGGGGGACTTGATTTTGTGACCCCTACGATTATACAAGTATGGCAGATTCTTCTCCTGCTCTTGTTAAGCCCCCGTTACACACTGCGATATCGCTAGCAATATCGCTGTAAAGTCACCGATTTTGTGACGTAGCAGAGATATTGCTAGCAATATCGCTGCATGTGATACTTACCTCCGACCGGCTCCCCCGCTGGTTATCACTGATCGCGCGAGAAGCTCCTGGACCATTCCTCGTCGGTCACTTCCTGCTGGGCTTCCTGCGGCGCCGACGAGCGAGGCGTGGAGCCAGGCGGGAGGACGCAGGATCACCTCGTCTGACAGGTAAGTAGCGATCCCCGTCCCCAGCGATGTCGCTGGTGAGATCTGCCTGTGTGGCAGCTCACTAGCGACCACCTAGCGATGCACCAGCGATCCTGACCGCTTCATATCGCTGGTCGGGATGGCTGGAGCATCGCTAGGTGTAACGGTACCCTTAGTGCAGATTTCCTCACATACTGACCAGTTCTTCTGTCCATTCAATGGCTGCTGGTGGAGGAGCAAGTGACCAGACCTGCCCATCAGCCTCCAATAGAAAAGCAGCTTTCCCATGTGATCTGTATTACAATTGGAGGAGGCTGATGGACAGGTCTGGGTCCCTCTATCAGCAGCCACTGTATGGAGAGAAGTGCTGGTCAGTATGTAAGGAAACCTGCACTAACAAGAGCAGGAGGAGAACCTTCCATAACTCTATAATAGTAAGTCTATATAAAAACACGTCACCGAGACAGCTGAAAAAATAGAGATAAAATGGCCAAGCATGTTAACTAATCCTGCACCCAGCAATCTACAGTGCACCACAACAAAATGAAGTACAAAAATTATTTTAGCTATAATTACATGCATTTGAGTAAGAAAAAATTGTCCCCCAAAAGTGAACATTGAGTGGTCATTATATGTGGTCATTATATGTCACTGAATGGTAGCATTATTAGAGTGGTCAGAGTTTGTTAACTTAAGATGGGGAACATTATTATACGACAGGGAACGTTAATTCAGGAAGGGCCCGGGACAGGGAACATTATTACAAGAGGGCGCCCAGTCAGGAAACATTACAGAAAGGGGCCTAGGATGGGGGGACATTATTAGAAGGAAGAGCCAAGGACATTACACATTTACAGGATGGGGGGACATTATTAAATGATGGGAAACATTATTACAAGATGGGGGTCAAAATGGGTCATTAATAATGTCCTCCATCCTTTCTCCATCCTGTAATAAAGGATGGGAAACATTATTATAAGATGGGGGTCAAAATGGGATCATTAATAATGTCCTCCATCCTTTCTCCATCCTGTGATAAAGGATGGGAAACATTATTACAAGATGGGGGTCAAAATGGGGTCATTATTACAGGATGGGGAAAGAATGGAGGACTTTGTTAAAGGATGTGGGCCAGTACAGAGGACATTATTACAGGATGGGGGCCATTATTACAAGATAGGGGTCAGGATGGGGGCCAATATTACATTACGGGACAAGGATGGAGGGACATTATTACAGGACGGGGCAAGGATGGGGGATATTATTACAGGATTGGATGACATTATTACAGGATGGGGGACATTACTACAGGAAGGGGGCCAGGATGTGGGAAATTATTAGAGGACATTATAAGGATTGGGGTCATTATTACAAGATGGGGCTCAGGATAGGAAACATTATTACAGGACGGGGGCCATTATTACAGGACCACAGCCAAATATGGGGGACATTATTACAGGATGAAGGACATTATTACAGGATAGGGCCAGGATGAAAGACATTACTAAAGGATGGGAGTCAGAACAGGGATATTATTAAAAGAAAGGGCCCGGAATAGGGAATATTGTTATTAAATAAAGGGGAACATAATTACTAGATGGAGGCCAGGATGGGGAACATTACAGGAAGGGAGACATTAATATCGTATGGGGGCCAGGAGAGTGGATGTTAGTACTGGGTGGGGTCCAGAATGAGGAACATTATTAAAGGGAATCTGTCACCTGAATTTGGCGGGCTATTTAAATGACTTCTGTCCGGTCCGATGGGCGGTGTTTCCTATCCATTCATGCGCAATGCAATCTTGCCTCACGCACGTGCAGTATGCTTTGCCCAACTGTGGGCAAAGCCTAAAAGTATTACTGCGCATGCACCGGTTAACTATGTCCCGGAACACAGCAAAATACTTCCGGGACATAGGATCTTTTTCTCTTCTTTTCATTATTACAGGATCCCGGACATTACTACAAGAAGGGGGCCCAGGATGGGGCGCATTAATAAAGGGCCCAGGTTTGGGGACAATATTACAGGATGGATACAATATTACAGGATGAGGACCTGGATGGGTGACAATTATAGTACGGGAATCAGAATGACGAACATACTGTCATGATCCATGCTGGCCATGATCAGGCCATTAGGAGTATTGCATTGTGGTGTCGTTTGTTCTAAGTTTGCCCCCCGGTGGTGGTGAGCGTCATTGCACTCTAGTTTCTTTGGTTACGTGCACATGATTATAATGCAGGTGTGATTGCTGGCTCTGCTATAAAAGAGTCACAGGTGTTGCAATCAGTGTTGGTGATAGTGTTCATTTCAACCATCCTTGTGGAGGAAGGAGGTGGAGAGCGTTCCTTGCAGCACTGTCTTAGCCCTGGTGTGGAAGGAATCATAGGGGATTTCCTTGTAGCTCTGACAGAGCTGGGTGGCAGCGATTCAGGAGGAGAGCTGCATTCTGGTGGTGGACTCTGTTGCCAGGAGCAAGTGCAACAGAGTAAAGCTAAGTGGTGTTTCCCTGTTTGTGTTTTTCCTTAGTGTGTATTAGTACAGCGGTGGGGCCAGTGCCTGCGCCACCCAGCTTCCTAGCACGGGATAGGTGTAGGGTGTGCTAGGGCGACAGGTTCCTGATCGGCGCCAGGTACGGAACCGGCATAGGGAACGTTAGGGACACTGACTCAGGGGAGTGCAGGAGGTCTCCACGTCCCCTTTCCCTATCGCAGGGCCCACCGTTGTAACTGTTTCTCTACCCCTTGTCTTGTCGTTTTAGTTACCGGCCTGCGAGCCGTGTCACACAGGACAGTATCACGTGCCGCGTCTTGTTGTTCTAGTTACCGTCCTGCTGGTCGCGTCACACAGGACAGGTCCACGTGACACATACATTATTAGTGTATGGAGGCAAGTGGGGGGCATAATTATAGGAGGCCAAATAGGGGACAATATTACTCTCTGGGGGGCCAGAATGGGGGACACTATTACTTTACAATGGGGGATGTTATTATTCCGCATTGTGGCCCATACATCATAAAATTATTAATCTATGGAGCCACAATATAGTATGCTCCAACTGTATTGAGGAACAAAAGAGATTATTTTACTGTATGGGGGGCAGAAGTTGTGTAAGTTACTACTGTAGGAGTGATCAGTCAGATATATGTGTGTTATTTTCTGCAGAGATGAGTCCTGGCCGGAAGAAGTCGTAGCGGTCTGCACTGGATAAAGAAGAAAAGAAAAAATAAATGACTTCTATTTGAAATTGGTAAGTCACTAGATTTACCTGTACAAATTTTGGAAAAAACTTGGCACTCAGAGAGAAAAGTGACAAAAACAAAATGTTCCATTTATTGCATCCAGAATTAGCGTTAAACGTTTTCGGTCCACATCCGGACCTTCATCAGAATGGATATGAGAAGACTGGGTTTAATGTCTTGTTATGGATCTTCTGTTTTTTACAAAAAGTCCAGGGAGAAATCCAAGTAGCCTGGATGCCTGGTGGAGCTAGCATGAGTGCCAAGTTTTTTCCACAATTTGTACTACGGGATGGATACCCTACTTGAGCACTACGGTTTTGGTGATGATGTGAGTGCCGTGTCTGTTGCTTCTTGTAGAATTACATGTACATTACACTTAAACAATCTACAGAGCTCCTGTATATAACCGTCACTGGGGGTAATATTAGTATTAGTGATGTGGTTTTTGATAATGGTCAATATGGTGATATTATTTATTTACAACGTAGTAATATGTGGTCTGGTCATGGTGTGGCAGTATCTGTCCCTTGTTTGTACAACCCCTGGCAAAAAATATGGAATCACGGGTCTTGGAGGTTGTTCATTCAGTTGTTTAATTTTGTAGAAAAAAAGCAGATTACAGACATGGCACAAAACTAAAGTCATTTCAAATGGCAACTTTTTGGCTTTAAGAAACACTAAAATAAATCAAGAACAAAAAATGTGGTACTCAGTAATGGTTACTTTTTTAGACAAAGCAGAGGGAAACAATTATGGAATCACTCAAATCTGTGGGAAAAAATTATGGAATCACCCTCTAAATTTTCATTCCCAAAACTAACACCTGCATCAAATTAGATCAGCTAAATTAGATCAGATCATTTAGTCTGCATCTATAAAGGAGTGATCACACCTTGGAGAGCTGTTGCACCAAGTGGACTGACATGAATCATGGCTCCAACACGAGAGATGTCAATTGAAACAAAGGAGAGGATTATCAAACTCTTAAAAGAGGGTAAAGCATGACGCAATGTGGGAAAAGATGTTGGTTGTTCACAGTCAGCGGTGTCTAAAATCTGGCTAAAAGAATCACTTTTGTGAAAAAAAAAAGTTTTTTATTTTCACGGGCTCTGCATTATAAATTTCTGTGAAGCACTTGGGGGTTCAAAGTGCTCACCACACATCTAGATAAGCTCCTTAGGGGGTCTAGTTTCCAAAATGGGGTCGCTTGTGGGGGGTTTCTACTGTTAGGCACGTCAGGGGCTCTGCAAACGCAACATGACGCCTGCAGGACATTCCATCAAAGTCTGCATTCCAAAATGGCGCTCCTCCCATCCGAGCTCTCCCATGTGCCCAAACAGTGGTTCCCCCTCACATATGGAGTATCAGCGTACTCAGGACAAATTGTACAACAACTTTTGTGGTCCAATTTCTCCTGTTACCATTGGGAAAATAAAAAATAGCGGGCTAAAAAATTATTTTTGAGGAAAAATTTTTTTTTTATTTTCACGGCTCTGCGTTATAAACTTCTGTGAAGCACTTGGGGGTTCAAAGTGCTCACCACACATCTAGATAAGTTCCTTAAGGGGTCTAGTTTCCAAAATGGGGTCACTTGTGGGGGATTTATAATGTTTAGGCACATCAGGGGCTCTGCAAAGGTAACATGAAGCCCACAGAACATTCCATCAAAGTTTGCATTCCAAAATGGCACTCCTTCCCTCCAAGCTCTCCCATGCACCCACACAGTGGTTCCCCCACACATATGGGGTATCGTTGTACTCAGGACAAATTGCAAAACAACTTTTGTGGTCCAATTTCTCCTGTTAGCCTTGTGAAAATAAAAAACAGCAGGCTAAAAAATCATTTTTTAGGAAAAAAAAAGATTTTTTATTTTCACTGCTTTGTGTTATAAACTTCTGTGAAGCACTTGGGGGTTCAAAGTGCTCACCACACATCTAGATAAGGGGTCTAGTTTCCAAAATGGTGTCACTTGTGTGGGGTTTTCACTGTTTAGGCACATCAGGGGCTCTCCAAATGCGACATGGCATCCAATCTCAATTCCAGCCAATTCTGCATTGAAGTCAAATGGCCCTCATTCCCTTCTGAGCTCTGCCGTGAACCCAAACAGTGGTTTACACTCACATATAGGGAATGGGCGTACTCAGGACAATTACCTAACAACTTTGGGGGTCTAATTTCGCCTGTTACCCTTGTAAAAATAAAAATTTGGGGGTAAAAAGATCATTTTTGTGGAAAAAAAAATATTTTTTATTTTCACGTCTCTACGCTATAAACTTCTGTGAAGCACTTGGAGGTTCAAAGTGCTCACCACACATCTAGGTAACTTCCTTAAGGGGTCTAGTTTCCAAAATGGGGTCACTTGTTGGGGGTATCCACTGTTTAGGCACATCAGGGGCTCTCCAAATGCAACATGGCATCCGATCTCAATTCCTGCCAATTCTGCGTTGAAAAAGTCAAACGGTGCTCCTTCCCTTGTGAGCTCTGCCGTGCACCCAAAAAGTGGTTTACCTCCACATATGGGATATCGGCATATTCAGGAGAAATTGCACAAGAAATTTTGTGGTTCATTTTCTCTTTTAACACTTGTGAAAATAAAAAAAATTTGGTTCTGAAGCAAATTTTTTGCAAAAAAAAGTTGAATGTTAATTTTTCCTTCCACATTGCTTCAGTTCCTGTGAAGCACATAAAGGGTTAATAAACTTCTTGAATGTGGTTTTGAGCACCTTGAGGGGTCCAGTTTTTAGAACGGTGTCACATTTGGGTATTTTCTGTCATGTACACCGCTCAAAATGACTTTAAATATGATGTGGTCCTTAAAAAAAATGGTTTTGTAAATTTTGTTGTAATAATGAGAAATCGCTAGTCAACTTTTAACCCTTATAACTTCCTAACAAAAAAAAAAATTTGTTTCCAAAATTGTGCTGATGTAAAGTAGTCATGTGGGAAATGTTATTTAGTAAGAAATTTGTGTGACATATCTCTCTGATTTAAGGGCATAAAAATTTAAAGTTTGAAAATTAAAAAATTTTCAAAATCTTCGCCATATTTCCGTTTTGGCAGGCACATGCACTGTGCGCTCGCCGAGATATACCGACCGGTACCCGGCAACAGCAGGGAATTTTTCGTATTAGTGGTTCCTTTTGATCACTGTGATAGACCCTATCAAAATGAGGTTAGGGTTGGGCTTAGGGTAATGGTTGAGCGACTTGACAACTAGCATTGAACGCAATTGCTCACTACTCAAATTTGCATCGGGTGATATGCCCCGATTATCACGGGTGCTCAGGTGACATGCTCGAGTCCCCACCTCAAATGTTTTGCTGCTGTTAGACAGCCAAAAATAACATGCGGGGAATGACTGCCGGACATTCACGGGCAATCCACACATGTTTTTTCTGGGTGTCTAACAGTTGTGAAACATGCGGAGCAGGGGCTCGACCACGTCACCTGAGTACTTGATGCAAACTTCAGTAGTGAGCACTTGCGCTCAACACTAATAACATATTCAATATGATGACCAAGTTTTATCAAATTCTGTGTCGTACGTGTGGGTTCAAAATACTCACTAGACTCTTGGATAAAATCCAGGGTGTAGTTTCGAAAATGGGGTCAGTTGTGGGGGGGATTACTGTTTAGGCACTTTCGGGGCCCTGCAAATGTGACATGGTGCTTGACATCTTTTTTAGCCAAATTTGTGTTTCAAAATTCAAATACTGCTCCTTCCGCTCTGAGCCCTGACGTTTGTTCGAAACACAACTTATTGACTACAGGTGGGATATCGTTGTGCTCGTAAGAAAGTGGGTGAAAAACTTTGGGATTCAAATTTTGGTGTTACCTCTTGCAAAAGTGAGAAATTTGGGGCTAAAGCAAGATTTTAGAGGTAAAATTGTATTTTTTTATCATTCCACTTTGAATTAATTCCTGAGTAGCAACTGAAATTAAACATTTTCCGACAACAGTTTTGACTGCGCGTTTTTTAGAATGGTATCACTTTTGGGAAGTTTCCAATATATAGCCCTACAAAGTCCATTTACATCTGAATAAGTCCCTAAAGAAATAGGTTTTGTAAATTTGTTCAAAAATGAAAAATTGTTGCTAAAGTTTTAACCCTTCTAACTTCCTAACAAAAAAACAATGTTTAAAAAATCATGCAGATGTGAAGTAGACATGTGAGAAATGTTATTTATTAATTATTTTGTGTGGTATAACTATCTGATTTAAGGGTCTAAACATTTCAAGTTTAAAAATTGTGCGAAATTATCATTTTTTTGTCAAATTTTTGATATTTTCATAAATATACGCAAATTGACCAAAATTTACCACTAACATGATGTACAACATGTCACGAAAAAACAATCTCAGAAACAGTGGGATCCGTTGAAGCTTTCCTGAGTTATTATCACATAATGTGGCTCATTGAGCTAAAGAGACAGAATTAAGCTTCTGATTCAAATAAGTTAAGGATTTTATTTGAGAATTTGCATTTTCCCCTAATTTTACAGACTACAATAGATCAAATCAGAAATCTATAATCCATGTACAAGCTATATCAATGTGCTGTTAAAAGGATATATGACTACATTTAGATAAAGTAAGCATAATATGTGTTTGCTAACTTCACTGTTTTCCAGCATCATACTTTATATAATATACAGAACATGTATATAGCAATCTACCATAACTGCTGGCAGTTGGAAGAATTAAATTTTAGTTTATGTAACTCCACTGCCTTAAACAAATAAACTACAAAAGCAGAAGGCAGGATTTAGGACAGAATGAGAGCTTAATGCACTGATCTTAAACATCTGGATAGGATGTGACCTGAATGTCTGCTCTTAATCTCTTCCATGTGCCATGGATAACAATACATGGTATTCGGCAACAGCACTACAACTGTGTTTCTTGCAGTTAGCCTTTCGACCACTTTATTCTGGCAACTTACATCGAGGAAAATACTGACTCCCCTTCACTATGTGCTATATTGGCCTTAAGGATACGGCTTTCTCTTGATTTTCCTGCTCCTCTGCTCCTTCCCCTACCACTTCAGAGTATCATATACTGACTCTTCCGTCTGTCCTCTTCCCAATACTGTCAAAGTTCCTTAGTGTTCAGTCCCAGGTCCCCTCTTCTTTTCTCTCTATACATTCCCCACTGGATAAGCTATCGGCAGATTTGGCTTTCAGTGCCATCTCTTTGCTGATGACAACCAATTATACATATCTTCTCCTGACTTCTACTCCAAAACATTACTGACTGGTGGCTTGTTGTCTTTAACACCATGCCCTCTCTATCTGGAACTGAATCTTTCCAAAACTAAAAAAAAACTCTTGTCTCAATTCTAGATTAACCTGATTAAACTTAATATATCCATTTGCATGTGTGGTACTACGGTAAATAATACGCGCTAATACCTTCTTGGGTTAGATTTGCCTAAGATCTTCTGTCCCTCCCTATATCCAGTCATATACAGTGCCTACAAGTAGTATTCAACCCCCTGCAGATTTAGCAGGTTTACACATTCGGAATTAACTTGGCATTGTGACATTTGGACTGTAGATCAGCCTGGAAGTGTGAAATGCACTGCAGCAAAAAAGAATGTTATTTCTTTGTTTAATTTTTCTTTAAATTGTGAAAAGTTTATTCAGAGGGTCATTTATTATTCAACCCCTCAAACCACCAGAATTCTGTTTGGTTCCCCTAAAGTATTAAGAAGTATTTCAGCCACAAAGAACAATGAGCTTCACATGTTTGGATTAATTATCTCTTTTTCCAGCCTTTTCTGACTATTTAAGACCCTCCCCAAACTTGTGAACAGCACTCATACATGGTCAACATGGGAAAGACAAAGGAGCATTCCAAGGCCATCAGAGACAAGATCGTGGAGGGTCACAAGGCTGGCAAGGGGTACAAAACCCTTTCCAAGGAGTTGGGCCTACCTGTCTCCACTGTTGGGAGCATCATCATCCGGAAGTGGAAGGCTTATGGAACTACTATTAGCCTTCCACGGCCTGGACAGCCTTTGAAAGTTTCCTCCCGTGCCGAGGCCAGGCTTGTCCGAAGAGTCAAGGCTAACCCAAGGACAACAAGGAAGGAGCTCCGGGAAGATCTCATGGCAGTGGGGACATTGGTTTCAGTCAATACCATAAGTAACGTACTCCACCGCAATGGTCTCCGTTCCAGACGAGCCCGTAAGGTACCTTTACTTTCAAAGCGTCTACAGTTTGCTCATGATCACTTGGAGGACTCTGAGACAGACTGGTTCAAGGTTCTCTGGTCTGATGAGACCAAGATCGAGATCTTTGGTGCCAACCACACACGTGACGTTTGGAGACTGGATGGCACTGCATACGACCCCAAGAATACCATCCCTACAGTCAAGCATGGTGGTGGCAGCATCATGCTGTGGGGCTGTTTCTCAGCCAAGGGGCCTGGCCATCTGGCCCGCATCCATGGGAAGATGGATAGCACAGCCTAACTGGAGATTTTGGCCAAGAACCTCCGCTCCTCCATCAAGGATCTTAAGATGGGTCGTCATTTCATCTTCCAACAAGACAACGACCCAAAGCACATAGCCAAGAAAACCAAGGCCTGGTTCAAGAGGCAAAAAATTAAGGTGTTGGAGTGGCCTAGTCAGTCTCCTGACCTTAACCCAATTGAAAACTTGTGGAAGGAGCTCAAGATTAAAGTCCACATGAGACACCCAAAGAACCTAGATAACTTGGAGAAGATCTGCATGGAGGAGTGGGCCAAGATAATTCCAGAGACCTGTGCCGGC
The DNA here is from genome assembly GCF_039654945.1 of Dendrobates tinctorius. NCBI lineage: Eukaryota > Metazoa > Chordata > Amphibia > Anura > Dendrobatidae > Dendrobates > Dendrobates tinctorius. The sequence goes on along the minus strand of NW_027361679.1, from coordinate 110,206,543 downwards.
CTGATCAGGTCTTATAAAAGACGATTATTAGCTGTAATTGCAAACAAGGGTTATTCCACAAAATATTAAACCTAGGGGTTGAATAATAATTGACCCACACTTTTATGTTTAAAATTTATTAAAATTTAACTGAGCAACATAACTTTTTGGTTTGTAAGATTTATGCATCTGTTAATAAATCCTGCTCTTGTGTGAAGTTTGAAGGCTCTAACTTATTTGCATCTTATCAAACCTGCTAAATCTGCAGGGGGTTGAATACTACTTGTAGGCACTGTAAATGCTCATCTCACATGCACCTCTCATTTTAGGGCTATGCATACACATATTTTAGATGGTGATTGACTGAGGCTATTAGGAATGAAATATGTCTGGCAGCACGGTGGCTCAGTGGATAGCACTACAGCCTTGCAGCACTGGGGTCCTGGGTTCAAATCCCACCAAGGACAACATCTGCAAGGGGTTTGTATGTTCTTCCCGTGTTTGCATGGGTTTCATTCAAGTCCTCCGGGTTCCTCCCACACTCCAAAGACATACTGATAGGGAATCTAGAATATGAGCCCCAATGGGACAGAGACAATAATGTCTGTAAAGCGCTGTGGAATTAATGGCGCTATATAAGTGAGTAAAATAAATAAAAAATACTTTTCCTGGTGTATAGAGACAGGTGTTATGCAGATACTGATGCAGCAAAGTTTTTGCAGGCACCATTTTAAGATACACCAGTCCCTTATTCACTACTGATCATTGCAACAGTTAGCTCCTTGTTGTGTTTGTTCATAGCCATTCACTTTTTCCTGAGCAAATTTGTAACTCGATTGGACTTGTGGAGTAATATGTGTTGCAAAATTGAGTAAAGTGGGTCTCTTTGTGGAGACAATAAAACATTTTGTACATTCACCAAAAAGAAAATCATAGATTTCTATGTATAATAAAGGCTGTGTTGAGGTACTTAGTGGGTACACCAAATTTACAGTTATACAAGCTGTACACTGACTGCTTTACATTGTATCAATGTGTCAGATCCTCAGTGCTGTCCCATGAAAAGATGTAATAAAATATTGTAGTGTAGTAACCACTGTGTCCGCTAGGGGGCGCTGTGTGGATGTCCCAGGAGAAAGGATGAATGGCAGAATACTGAATGACCGTTATGTATCCCAAGGTAGGTGGCCTTGGGATGGAAGCTTGAATATGTGGGTTGATCAGCAGAGGCACTGCTGAGCTGTTGTTACACTGTGTCGGCGAGAGCTATCTACAAATCCACCCAGGGGTGTGTTTAAGTGTCATAATAAAGTATATGTGTATGAATGCTTGAAGGACCTGTGATGAGGTCATAGCCATGTGACCCGCTGGGCGTGGCTACGGACCATATAAGGTAACAAGAGTAGGTCACAAGAGAGAGCGCATGGATCTGATTGGGCCATGTGGAAGGTCCCGGCAGGCCTATGTGGAGGAAGGTGTGCTACCTTCCTCAAGACCACGTGCTGAGGCTGCTGACCTGGTGAGGCCTGTGGATATTGGCTGTATGTGAGGACGGATAAGCCTCCTGTGTTTGCTGAGGCTCCAGGACTGTGACTGAAATCATGGACACTTATGTTTGCTTTCGCCTGAGCTGAAGGCTATTCCTTGTGTTATGTGCTGCTTTATGGGTTATGAAGCAATAAACCCTGTGAACTTTTAAAAGGAACGTGCCTCCTGATTGACTCCCATTGCTCCTGAGCGAGTTGAATCAGTAAAATATTTGCAAAAATGTGAGAGGTATACTCACTTTTATGATATACTGTATATAAGAAGCATAGAGAGTTACACAATATTGTTAAAAGTGCCACACTTGGACATTCAAAGCTTCTGAAAATAATGCTGACTGTAGGAGGTAACATACAATGTCTGTTGTGAAGGATTACATTCCCCTATGCAAGCCAGAATACAGCTCTGGCAAAAATTAAGAGACCACTGCAAAATTTTCAGATTGTCTGATTTTTCTCTTTATAGGTATATTTTTGAGTAAAATGTAAATTGCTCTTTTATTTTATAAACTACTGACAACATGTCTTCGAATTTCCAAGCACTAAATTTTGTATTTATTTTCAGAAAATGAGAAATGGTCAAAATAACAAAAAAATGCAGTGCTTGCAGACCTCAAATAATGCTAAGAAAACAAGCTCATAATCATTTAGAAACAACAATACTAATGTTTTAACTCAGGAAGAGTTCAGAAGTCAATATTTTGTGGAATAACCATGAGTTTTAATCACAGCTTTCATGCGTTTTGGCATGCTTCCCACCACTCTTTCACACTGCTTTTGGGTGACTTTATGCCACTCCTGGTACAAAAATGTAAGCAGTCCTTTGTTTGATGGCTTGTGACTATCCATCTTCCTCTTGATTATATTCCAGAGGTTTTCAATGGGGTTCAAGTCTGGAGATTGGGCTGCCCATGACAGGGATTTGATGTGGTGGTCCTTCATCCACACATTGATTGACCTAGCTGTGTCGCATAGCGCATTGTCCTGCTGTAAAAAACAGTCCTCAGAGTTGGGGAACATTGCCTGAGCAGAAGGAATCAACTGTTTTTCCAGGATAACCTTGTATGTGGCTTCATTCTTATGTCCTTCGCTAAGATTAACCTGCCCAATTCCAGCCTTGCTGAAGCATCCCCAGATCATCACCGATCCTCCATCAAATTTCACAGTGGGTGCAAGACACTGTGGCTTGTACGCCTCTCCAGGTCTTTGTCTAACCATTAGACAACCAGGTGATGGGCATATCTGAAAATTAGACTCATCAGAGAAGATTACCTTACTCCAGTTCTCTATGGTCCAATACTTATGGTCTTTGGCAGACTTCAGCCTGACTCTCCTTTGCTTTTAATTGATGAATGGCTTTTTTCTAGCTTTACATGACTTGAGCCCTGCCTCTAGGAGCCTGTTACGAACTGTTATTGCCGTGCACTTCATCCCAGTTGCCATTTGCCGTTCTTTTTGTAGGTTACTTGATGTCATCCTGCAGTTGCTGCATGACATTCAAATAAGATGACAGTCATCCCGGTCAGTGGAGAGTCATTTTTGCCCTCTGTCAGTCTGTAGCTTTGTTGTCCCCAATGTCTGCTGCTTGACCTCATTGTAATGGACTGCCATCTTAGAAATTTTATGGATGGAGGTAACATGACGCTCACTGTATCCCTCTGCTAGTGAAGCCAGAATTGAGCCCTTCTTTTCCTCACTCAAGACTTTTTTTTTCAACTCCTTTGGCATGGTTAAAAGTTATTTTTTCATTCCTTTTTCTTTTGGGATATTACTAGCACTTGTTTTGCCATCCAGCTTGTCCTATTGCAAGAGGATTGTGAACACCACAGCAAGGTTTTTTATACTTTCCTTCGTTAAATAAGATTTGGCTCAGGTGATCACCTAATCAGAAGCACATTAAGTAGAATGAGGTGTACTCTGGTTGGAAATCAACTGACACTGGAATGGAATGGCTGTCAGACATGTAGAGAAGCTGATTTTTATAAAACTGTGCAGTGGTCGCTTAATTTTTGACAGAGATGTATATCATTTACACCTTTACAAAACTATATTCAACACATAACTATGCAACATGCTGTTTTGGTTTCTTTACAAATTTTGTCTGGGGTCTAAAAATACAAACCACATGGAGTAGACAAAGAGGGGAGGATAGTCCCTCAATCCTATACTGTACTTATCTAGTCCCTAATGCAATTTTGGACTTGAAGCTTAACTATTTTTGTTCTTCTACAGGTGATATTGATATCCTCTGTGTTTCAATGTAGATCAATGCTCAAGATAGTTAAGCCTGGAACTGCCTACATGGCTTTGTCATCTCATGCCATAAAAGTTCTGTGCAACATGGATTCTTACCTCTGACAGGAAAGTCTGTGCAGATTTCTGAGCTCCTACATGTAGTAAATACTCATACACATATAAAGCTAATCTGTAAAAGAAAGAAAAAAAAAGCATTAGCATAAACAGAAGTAAAATGAAATGGATTAATCATTATGTATATTAAGACTGTATATGAGTAAATGTATAAAAAACAAGAGAACTACAACTATCATGGAAAGAAAAATGAAAGCGTAACAACTGACGGTAGAAAATCTAGCATGATGATATATGTTGCATGACAAGTATCTTACGAGGCTTATAAGTAACATAAGAAAGTACTTTAATCTGACAAAAAAACTTATTCGACTGATAACTATGAGCTCCACCCACTGTCTCTCCATACACAAGCATGTCCAGCTCAGCCAATTGAGCATGTCTTCCAAAAGAGCACACATGTCAAACTCTGGCCAACAGGGTGAGTGTATTTGGCATGCTATATGTTGATTCCTCATTTATTAATAAGGTGGTGACCTCTTTGTTTAATTTCCCTTGATTTGTTATATTGGTGGTTCTCTTCTACTGCCTTTTTAAGTGTTTGCACACCGTTGATATTTATCATGAATTTAGAAGCTATGGAGTTGGCCTGGAAGACCCAGGCTGAGGGTGTTTTTGTACTCGTAATGAAGTGGTTCTTGATGATTCATTTCATAGTATCTCTTTGTGTTGCATTTTTGTGCGCTCGGCGCAGCGCCAAAAGGGCGCAAGGGCCGGAAAAATCAGACTAGCGCATGGCCAGCATACCCAACGCTAAATATAGGGTACGCTGATCGCATGCAGCGTCATGCGATCATAGGAGGAGCTGACCGGAGGAGGCGCGGCCGGGGCAGAGCTTAGCGGCGGCCCTGCGCTGCGCCTCCTAATGCTAGTCTGCGGCACAGACGGGGCAGAAGGAAACACACCAAGACGCACGAAGAATATGGGACGATACAGAGAGTGGTCACCGAGTTTCAAGCGAGTGACTCGACACAACAACCGACGGTGATGGGAGAGCATAATCAGCAGGGGCCAGAACAAGACATGGCACTGGGTGTGTTGAGGATCATTAATCTTACTTCATATGTGTTGTCAACCATGGAGAGGTCAGTACTGTTAAAGGGTCTTTCATTTTCACCCATGAACATGCTGGATAAGTTTGAACTGACTAAAGATCTTTTCCTCTTTTGTAGGCAGCTGACTTTTAAAATGCTATATCAAAATCCGTCAAAAATTAATGATGTATCCGATAATGATAGGCAAGTACTTCGGGACCTCCTTGATCTCTTGGAAGAAAATGAACATAATGATGGGAGGCGAAAATTTACAGGTAGGTTGCCTTCTCAGGCAACTCCCTCATTTGCACTCTTCCCAGCCATACAAATCTTCTTTGAGAAGACTAGTAGAGACATTCAAAAATTAAAACTAAATAAACATGGTCATAATAACTTTTCAAAGGGAGAGAGGAGGGCGCTATCTGCCTTAAGGAATAATGATACATTTGAGATCAAGCAGGCTGACAAAGGGGGAAATTTGGTCCTATGGCCTAAGGATATGTATATGGATGAGGCCAGGCGACAATTGACTAATATTAAACATTATCAAGCCCTTCCCTCTGATCCCACAGAGATTTTCAAATCTCATCTAGATAGACTACTCTGTAGGGCATATCAATATGGGATAATAGATAAAAAAGAGAAGGACTTTCTAACAGTAAAACATCCAGTAGTACCAACATTTTACATGGTGCCCAAAGTTCACAAATCCCTGCAAAAACCACCTGCGAGACCGATTGTGTCGGGTATAGGAGGATTATACGAAAGGTCATGTGTATATGTTGACTTTTTCTTGCAGCCTATAGTACAGGGACTGGACTCATACATTCGTGACTCGGCACATCTTATCCAGTGCCTGGAACCCTTGGAACTTCCGGACCACATCCTTCTGGCAACTTTAGATATCGAGGCATTATACACGAGCATAAAGCATGACATAGGTATTTCGGCTGTAGAGTATTTTTTGGATTTGTTCTCAACAGGGCACAGGGGACATGATACCTTTGTTTTGGATCTTTTGAGGGAAGTACTTGAAAAAAACTATTTCATTTTTGATAGAGTTTTTTATAGGCAAGTCTCGGGTACCGCTATGGGTGCCAGATGTGCACCATCGTATGCAAATCTGTACATGGGATGGTGGGAAAATACTCAAGTGCGGACAAAATCAGCCTTCCAGTGCCATGTGCATGGATGGTACCGCTTTATTGACGATATCCTCATCCTATGGACAGGCTCGAGGGTAGAATTTGATTCTTTTGTTGAGGAACTTAATGACAACAGCTGGAATATACGTTTAACCTCCTGTGTTTCCAACAGCTCGGTGAATTTCCTTGACTTGAAAGTTATGATTCAAGATAATAAGATAAACACGACACTTCATCGGAAGAGTACAGCGACGAATAACTTTCTTCATTACAAGAGTTTTCACCCAGCCCACTTGCGTAATGGGATCCTGAAGGGACAGTTCTTACGATTAAGGAGGAACTGTAGTCGGCTGGAGGATTTCCAAAAAGAATCTCGTGCTCTAACGGAGCGTTTCCTGGAACGTGGTTATCCACGAAATACGGTGTCTAGAGCGTATGAATATTCAAGGAACTGCACGAGAGAAGACACCCTGAGGCCTAGGGTGAGAACTAATCTAAGCACAATAAATTTAATAACCAAATTTAATAATCAATGGGGTGATATTTATAGAATTTTGAACAACAATTGGGATATTCTTTGTAGTGAGAATAAACTAAAGAATTTTATCTCTGAGAGGCCTAGGATGATAGCAAGGAGAGCAACAAACCTTAAGGACTACCTTACGAATAGCCATTTCAGACGTTCCAAAACTAAAATCAGATGTGGTAATTCCAACAAGGGATCATTCCCTTGTGGTAATTGTACAGTATGCCCACTGATGATTGCAACTAGGGGGCTTTCAATACCAGGTATACCTATACAGGTCCAGTCTAGGGCATATTTCAATTGTCGTTCGCGCAATTTGGTCTATGCACTGGTTTGTGGTTGTAATAAGGTGTATGTGGGTCAAACCACACAAGAGTTGCGCAGGAGAGTTCAACAACATCTCTCTAATATAGCCATGGCTAGAGTTGATAAAACTAAAGAAAAACAGATCACATCTGTGGCAGCTCATTTTTTGGAATGTCATGGTGGTAGTCCAAAGTCCCTTCGAGTCATGGGGCTGGAAGGAGTTCAGACAAACATCAGGGGAGGTAAAATTACAAATGAGCTATTGAGGCGTGAAGCCAGATGGATCTTTGAACTCAAAAGCTTGGCTCCAGGGGGTCTAAATGAAGAGCTGCTGTATACAGGGTTCTACAAAGAGAGTTAACTTACTATCTTCTTATCTCCTTTGATGACCAGTTTACAGTTGATCTAGATACACTGATTCCTCCCGTGAACCCCCAGCCCCATGACGTTTTCTTTTCTTTTGTTTTGTCCGTAGGGCTCTAGGACTGGGATCCAAATCTGGGAGAATACCTTCTGAAAGATACGTGATGATGAAGTTGATTGGGATAGAACAACTACCAATTCGTTACATCTTGGATAATATTTGGACATTTAAGACTAATTATCTTGTGATGATTATGTTTCTTATTGGTGGTACACAAGTTGTGGTCTAGTCCTTGTATTATATTGGAACTTCATATGGATGTACCTTTGATACTAAAATAACTCATGTTCATGTCTGACTCAAATGCTCTGTGTCTTAATATGTTGGTCATCAACATCTGCAGGAGAATTTTGTGCAGATGGTTAGCTTCTTCAGGATTAGCTAAGTAACCCTGTTAAGTCTATATCTATATGGGGTGATATCAGAGCCTGGTTTCTGAGTGATTTAAAATATAGGAGGGTGCTTGATTTCATCAAGATAAATTATGAACATATAAACACGTAGACTTCACAATTATATCTGATTTGAATAACCTGGTGACTATATATGATTTTCCCTATATTTCCATGGAGCTTCTAGCAAGGGCTACTGGGTCTGGGTGTTATGTTGTGTGAACAGATATATTTTTACTGTCATGTTGTGCCAGTGTCTAGACCACTTTTTGACACATTACATTGTGGTTGTATTCACACTATGCGTCATCTTATGGTAGCGCTTTCAGCGCATTAAGCCGTGGTGCTAGCAAGGGTTATTAAATCTGGGTGTCATTATAATGAGTGAACAGATATATTTTTACTGTCGTGCTGTGCCGGTGTCAAGACCACTTTTTGACACATTAAATTGTGGCTGTATTTACACTATGCGTCATCTTATGGTAGCACTTTTTGCGCATTAAGCCGTGGTGCTAGCAAGGGTTATTAAATCTGGATACCGTTATATTGAGTGAATAGATATATTTTTACTGTCATGATGTGCCAGTGTCTAGACCACTTCTTGACACATTATATTGCGGCTGCATTCACACTATGCGTCATCTTATGGTAGCGCTTTTTGCGCATTAAGCCGTGGTGCTAGCAAGGGTTACTAAATCTGGATATCGTTATATTGAGTGAACAGATATATTTTCACTGTCATGCTGTGCCAGTGTATAGACCACTTCTTGACACATTATATTGCGGCTGTATTCACACTATGCGTCATCTTATGGTAGCGCCTTTAGTGAATTAAGCCGTGGTGCCAGCAAGGGTTATTAAATCTGGATATCGTTATATTGAGTGAATAGATATATTTTTACTGTCATGATGTGCCAGTGTATAGACCACTTCTTGACACATTATATTGAGGCTGCATTCACACTATGCGTCATCTTATGGTAGCGCTTTTTGCGCATTAAGCCGTGGTGCTAGCAAGGGTTATTAAATCTGGATATCGGTATATTGAGTGAACAGATATATTTTTACTGCCATGCTGTGCCAGTGTCTAGACCATTCTTTGACACATTACACTGTGGCTGTATTCACACTATGCGTCACACCGATGCCTCTACCTTGTGCCAGTCATTACACTGGCTACCCATCCACTCCAGAATTCAGTATAAACTTATTACCCTCACCCACAAAGCCCTCAATGGCTCAGCACCACCCTACATCTCCTCCCTTGTTTCAGTATACCACCCTACCCGCGCCCTCCGTTCTGCTGATGACCTGAGGTTAGTATCCTCAATAGTCAGAACCTCCCACTCCCGTCTCCAAGACTTTACACGTGCCGCGCCAATTCTTTGGAATGCACTTCCCAGGTCAATACGATTAGTCCCCAATCCCCACAATTTTAAGCGTGTCCTGAAAACGCATTTATTCAGACTGGCCTATCGCCTCAACACATTAACCTAACCTATCCCTGTGTGGCAGAGCCAAAAGTTTTACCATAACCAGGTTCCCAGCATCATGTTCCACACATGCTTTATGCATCCATTAGCCCTCTGTGTCTGTACTGTTACACACTTAACATTATGGCTGGTCCATACAATCAGGGCAACTGTTACCACCCACCTTTCGTGTCTACCTCTTTCCTCATAGACTGTAAGCTTGCGAGCAGGGCCCTCACTCCTCTTGGTATTTGTTATAATCTAGTGTATGTGATTATTGTTATGCTGTAATGTCTATTGTCTGTGCAAATCCCCTCTGAAATGTAAAGTGCTGCGGAATATGTCGGCGCTATAAAAATAAAATTTATTATTATTTATTATCTTATGGTAGCACTTTTAGCACACTAAGCCGTGGTGCCAGCAAGGGCTGTTAGATCTGGGGGTCGTTATATTGAGTGAACAGATATATTTTTACTGTCATGCTGCGTCAGTGTCAAGATCACTTTTTTGACACATTACATTGTGGCTGGATTCACACTATGCGTCATCTTATGGTAGCGCTTTCAGCGCATTAAGCCGTGGTGCTAGCAAGGGTTATTACATCTGGGCAGGCCTGGATTGGCAATATAACCAACCGGGCATTTTCCCGCTGGGCCGCTGTCATGTGGGCCGCGGGCGGCAGCGCCCAAACATCTGGCCGCTTGCCAGCTGCTGCGGCCACTGTTGCTCCTACCGCCGGCCCTCTGCGGGCATGGCGGTGATAGATTCAAGTTCCTCCCGCACTGCAGGGAGATAAGCCGCCACGCCCCCCCACGCACCCCATCCTCGCCGTAGCATGAGACCCCCTCCCCCCCCGCAGCCACTCACAGCGTCGCACTCGCTTGCCTGCTCGCTCTGTTCGCAGGACCTGTGATGAGATCACAGGAGGGGAGGAGTCAGGGGGTCACATGATCAGGAGCCTTTGTCCAGACCCCCGATCATATCACCCCTGACTCCGCCCCTCCTGTGACCTCATCACAGGTCCTGTGCGCTCAGCCTTGCCTCTACCGTCTGCAAGACTCTGCTTTGCTGTTGTCATGGTGCTGGTTGAGGTAAGTATGTGTGGGGTCAGGATTTACAGTGTGGATGTAGCAGAGCTGTGTGTGTATGAGATGTACGGAGCAGAGCCATGTGTACGAGGTGTACGGAGCGGAGCCGTGTGTACGAGGTGTACGGAGAGGAGCCGTGTGTGTACGAGGTGTACGGAGCGGAGCCGTGTGTATGAGGTGTACGGAGCGGAGCCATGCGTGTACGGAGCGGAGCAGTGTGTACGAGGTGTACGGAGAGGAGCTGCGCGTGTACGAGGTGTACGGAGAGGAGCCGCGCGTGTACGAGGTGTACGGAGAGGAGCCGCGCGTGTACGAGGTGTACGGAGAGGAGCCGCGCGTGTACGAGGTGTACGGAGCGGAGCCGCGCGTGTACGAGGTGTACGGAGCGGAGCCGTGTGTATGAGGTGTACGGAGCAAAGCCACGCGTGTACGGAGCGGAGCAGTGTGTACGAGGTGTACGGAGAGGAGCCGCGCGTGTACGAGGTGTACGGAGAGGAGCCGCGCGTGTACGAGGTGTACGGAGAGGAGCCGCGCGTGTACGAGGTGTACGGAGCGGAGCCGCGCGTGTACGAGGTGTACGGAGCGGAGCCGTGTGTACGAGGTGTACGGAGCGGAGCCGTGTGTACGAGGTGTACGGAGCGGAGCCGTGTGTACGAGGTGTACGGAGCGGAGCCGTGTGTACGAGGTGTACGGAGCGGAGCCGTGTGTGTACGAGGTGTACGGAGCGGAGCCGTGTGTGTACGAGGTGTACGGAGCGGAGCCGTGTGTGTACGAGGTGTACGGAGCGGAGCCGTGTGTGTACGAGGTGTACGGAGCGGAGCCGTGTGTGTACGAGGTGTACGGAGCGGAGCCGTGTGTGTACGAGGTGTACGGAGCGGAGCCGTGTGTGTACGAGGTGTACGGAGCGGAGCCGTGTGTGTACGAGGTGTACGGAGAGGAGCCGCGTGTGTACGAGGTGTACGGAGAGGAGCCGCGCGTGTATGAGGTGTACGGAGAGGAGCCGTGTGTACGAGGTGGACAGAGCGGAGCCGTGTGTATGAGGTGTACGGAGCAAAGCCACGCGTGTACGGAGCGGAGCAGTGTGTACGAGGTGTACGGAGAGGAGCCGCGCGTGTACGAGGTGTACGGAGAGGAGCCGCGCGTGTACGAGGTGTACGGAGAGGAGCCGCGCGTGTATGAGGTGTACGGAGAGGAGCCGTGTGTACGAGGTGGACAGAGCGGAGCCGTGTGTATGAGGTGTACGGAGCAAAGCCACGCGTGTACGGAGCGGAGCAGTGTGTACGAGGTGTACGGAGAGGAGCCGCGCGTGTACGAGGTGTACGGAGAGGAGCCGCGCGTGTACGAGGTGTACGGAGAGGAGCCGCGCGTGTACGAGGTGTACGGAGAGGAGCCGCGCGTGTACGAGGTGTACGGAGAGGAGCCGCGCGTGTACGAGGTGTACGGAGAGGAGCCGCGCGTGTACGAGGTGTACGGAGAGGAGCCGTGTGTACGAGGTGTACGGAGCGGAGCCGTGTGTACGAGGTGTATGGAGCGGAGCCGTGTGTACGAGGTGTACGGAGCGGAGCCGTGTGTGTACGAGGTGTACGGAGCGGAGCCGTGTGTGTACAAGGTGTACGGAGCGGAGCCGTGTGTACGAGGTGTACGGAGCGGAGCCGTGTGTGTACGAGGTGTACGGAGCGGAGCCGTGTGTGTACGAGGTGTACGGAGAGGAGCCGCGTGTGTACGAGGTGTACGGAGAGGAGCCGTGTGTACGAGGTGGACAGAGCGGAGCCGCACGTGTACGAGGTGTACGGAGAGGAGCCACGCGTGTACAAGGTGGACGGAGTGGAACCATGTGTGTATGGAATGGAGCCATATGTGTACGGGATGTACGGAGCGAAGCCAAGTGTTTACAAAGCATACAAAGCGGGCTTTTCCCACGGACACAGGAGTACACGGCGGAGCCCCGAGGAGCATTTTAAAACACACACATGACGTTCCACCTGAAGTGATGTGCTGGAAGCTGACCGGAAATGAGATAATTTCTTGAGGAGATTGTGACGGAACCAGGAATGCTTCAGATCCATCACCGTGTCCTCCTCCGACAGCGCAGACAGCAGGATCGCCTTGGAATCGGGGATGCCGTCCATGTGAGCGGATCATGATAGGTCCTGCATCGGGAGGCTCAGGTGGGCACTACAATGGGAGCCGGGCTGCTATAGTATCTTTGTAGAATCTTTCTTTATTTCTTTCTCTCTTTTTCTTTCTCTGTTCTTTCATTCTCTCTGTTCTTTCTTTCTCTCTCTAATCTTTCTTTTTTCTCTCTCTGTTCTTTCTTCCCCTCTTTCTTTCTTTTTCTTTCCTCTCTTTCTCTCTGTTCTTTCTTTCTTTTCTTTACTTCTTTCTTTCTCTCTCTGTTCTTTCTCTGTCTCTCTCTGTTCTTTCTTTCCCCTCTTTCTTTCTCTCTCTGTTCTTTCTCTGTCTCTCACTGTTCTTTCTTTGTCTCTCACTGTTCTTTCTTTCTTTCCCCTTTCTTTCACGCTCTCTCTGTTTTCTTTTTTCTCTCTCTCTCTCTGTTTTCTCTCTTCCTTAGTGCCAGTCAGTGTGCCCATAATGCCAGCCACTGTGCCCTCAGTACCAGTCAGTGTGATCAGCAGTGCTAAATGGGTGCCATTAGGTGTGGACATGGGTGTGACTAGTTGTGAAATGGGTGTGGTTGGGCGTGGCCAAAATTTGCAGCGGCGCGCCGCAGTCTTTGTCCGTCTTTCCCTTCTTCAAAAGTTGGGAGGTATGATAGGGGCGGCTATGACCAGGGGGTCTGATTGCCCAATAGAGAGCAGTTCTGCCAGGAATTCTCTAATCATGCATACAAAAGGGGACAGAGATTTGGGAGGAGTACTGTACCTAAAAGCAATAAATAGGACTGAGCTGAAATACTGGGCACAGCTGTGACTACATGTTATATAGTCGTGTTAATCTCCTCTCACTTCTTGTAAACTACAACTGTACAAAGATATTATATAGTCACCATGTGACTAGTTGGCCTGTGTAACTTCAAATGCCAGGGCTGAATTTTAGTCCCAGTCCGGCCCTGCATCTGGGTGTCATTATAATGAGTGAACAGATATATTTTCACTGTCATGCTGTGCCAGTGTATAGACCACTTCTTGACACATTATATTGCGGCTGTATTCACACTATGCGTCATCTTATGGTAGCGCTTTTAGCGCATTAAGCCGTGGTGTTAGCAAGGGTTATTAAATCTGGGTGTCGTTATATTGAGTGAACAGATATATTTTGTGGCTGTATTCACACTATGCATCATCTTATGGTAGCGCTTTTAGCGCATTAAGCTTTGGTGCCCGTGCTTGAATGTACTGATGTGATACATGATTTTTGCTATATCCCCAAGATGCTTCCAGCAAGGATTTAATCTGAGTGAACAGATAAAAGCTTATTATTACTGTCATGTTGTGCCAGCGTCTAGACCTTTTTTTTTTTTTGGGCTTTATTCACACTATGCGTCATCTTATGGTAGCGCTTCCAGCGCATTATATTGAGTGCACAGATATAAAGTTCATTATTACTGTTATGTTGTGCCAGTGTCTAGACTATATATATATATTTTTTTTTTTTTTTTGACACATCAAATTGTGGCCTTATTCACACTATGCGTCATCTTATGGTAGCGCTTTTAGCGCATTATATTGAGTGCACAGATAAAGTTTATTATTACCGTTATGTTGTGCCAGTGTCCAGATTGTTTTTTGACACATCAAATTGTGGCCTTGTTCACACTATGCGTCACCTTATGTTTTGGTGCTTGTGCTTGAATGTATTGATGTGATATATGATCTTAATATAAGCTCCTGCACACTGATGGGAGCAGGACGCTGTTTCATTAAACTCAGATCCGATCTACCTTTCTCCCCCACTCTGAAACTCAGCTGGTAAGAGTGATTACTAATTGGATAGGTATATAAAGGACTTCAACAGAACATCACACTGACCTTGAGAAAGACACATCACTGTGTCGATACGCGTGGGTTTGGGGGTCCCATGTAACCTACCCGGTAGCTTGTTCATCCTCAGAAACCAGGTGATATCATGCTAGGGAAAGGGACTTGTTAATGTATGTTTATTTGTGTTGGCAACATGATAAGCATTCAATTTTCTGTCCATGGTATATGTAGAATTTCTATGTAACCATAGTAGTTATTGATAATATGGTACTTTTTGATTTAAGGTCATGATTGTCATTACAATTGATTTGATAGACCCTAGGTTATGGTAACTAGCAGATACCTGGCACTATACTGTATGGTTGGTCTTGGGACCCTTAGCATTTAACTATTTATCAAAATGACCCATTGTCTCTGTTTTGTTATTAATGTCTGGTTGTTCAGACTTTAATTGTTTTTAACCACAAAGTGTCTGTTTGTTGTGTCCATTAATAAAATTGATACTTTTTTCATATCTTTGTGGTGATCCCTATTTGTGTGCATATACTTTCTTCTTTTCATGTGTTCTCATGTCAATCCATTTATATGCACTAGGTGATCCCACCTAAATTGATATTGTGGTTGGTGCCCGTTTATTCTATATCTTGTCAGTCCTAATGCTAGTCTGAAAGTAGCCTTAATGAGAATATTAAAAGTATGAATGTCAAACTGAATACATGTGACTCCCAAAAGCTTGTTTTAACATCTTAAAGATACTATTGATCGCTTTGAGAGAGACATTATAAAGGCAAAAAACACAAATTTGTCAGTGATAAAACAGATTTTGACAATAAACAAGCATTCGAGTGGTCACATCATGGCAATAGGAAGCCTCTAAAATCTGATACGAGCAAAGGCCTGCAATCTGTGTCTGTGGATTCACAAACGGGTGACTTTTTATCCTCAGAAGCAAGCAACCTGGAAGGCGCCATAGGAAGGGTCGATGAAAATCCTCTAACTCAAAGAAAGAGAGGTTGTCGCTAGAAAGATTGGCCTCCAGCCTACAAGAGGGAGGTGAGATGGAACAGTCCTCCGTGATTGACATACTTCCACAAGGTGAGACTCAGGCCTTTCGCGACCTTCTGGACCTACTTGAGGAAAATGAGGTATCAGGTTCTTCCCTCGGATCCAACGGCTGTACTCAAGAAGTTAAATCGACTCCTCCTTTCTGCGGTTCACCATAACATACCGACAAAGAAGGAGTTTGATTTCCTTATGACAATGCGTGTGGTTGGCCCAACCCTATACATGCTTCCAAAAGTTCATAAATCCCTGCAGGAGCCGCCAGGTTCTTATATTCAAGATTCTTTGCACCTGATTCGACAACTGGATGAGATGATGGTTCCATATAACACCATTCTTGTAACCATAGATGTTGAATCACTTTATTCCTGCATTGACCTTGGAGTTGAAGCAGTTTCCTATTTTTTTGAACCAGCAAATCTCAGTGAATTTTTTGGATTTAAGGATCAAGAAAGAAGACAACCAAATACGACGGCGACAAAGTCTTCCCCATTACTCCAGATTTCATCCCCCCATTTGCACAACAGCATCCCAAAGGGACAGTTCCTACAAGCCAAGAGAAACTGTAGTTCTGTGACTGAATTTAAGAATCAAGCCAATGACCATCCATCCATCAATGTGACTACCGTCTATAACAACCTATGGCACGACATCCATCAAATCCTGTGAACGAATTGGGACATTTTTCTGAGTAAACAAAGACTCAGGCCCTTTCTTTCTGACACCCCCAAATTGGTGGCAAGAAGGGCCAGAAATTTGAAAGACTGTTTGACATCTAGCCATTTTAAACAGCCAATGAACAAAACAGATTAAATCAAAATTATACACTAATTGCCGGTCTTGAAATGTTGTATATCTCACCATCTGCCAGTGTCTAAAGAGCTATGAAGGCCAGACAGGTTGGGAACTTCGACACAGAATACAGCAACATATCTCCAATATTGCGAAAGAAAAAGGTGATAGAGAAAAAGTTTTGGTTCACATTTCTTCACGGTGTTTCACTGGAACCTTCTGGATTCATCCTCACTCAACTGGCACATGATGTTTTTCCCTGGACTTATTTGTGTATAACCATGGAACCTACTGGCTTTCTTCACTTGCATACATTTTGACACTGTACTTTAGAGTCATTTTACATGTTGTGCTAATGAACTAAACAATAGTTCTATTACTGTTCTATAATGATGGAACTTACTGGTTTTGCATATTTTCAGCACTATGCACTTTTGAGCTATTTTGTGTGCCAGCCAATTATACAAGAGCTATACAGCTGCTTTTCTAGCACCTTTATATTCAGTGAGCACTGACTATAGCAAGCATAATTTGTATATTTGTTTTTTTTTTTATTTTATGCATATATTCTTGCACACAAAAATGTTCAACTGTTTGATACTAGTTGGCCTCACCTACAACTTTATCATGCTTTCTTTTACATGGGAATTGAGTGGCATTTCTATTACTTACTTTACTTCTAAGCACTTGATTTGGTGGCCTTTTTATAAACCTCTTTCTATCTATTTTTCCTTATTTTATTGTCAATAGAGCGTACGGGATTATATTCCATGACAAACGCAATACATGTGTTTTTGTACATGTATCAGCCGTCATACTTACAAACGTGTGCCTTACCTTATACGTACTTAAAGGGAATCTTTCACCGGAAGATGGCGGCCTATGTAAATGGCTTGTGTCCGGTCCGATGGGCGGTGTTTCTTCTTTTTTTCTCCACCCCATCTGTGGCCCCCAGTCAGCAATCTTTTCCAGAATTCTAGTAGTTCTACTCCATAGTTTGCGCAAAGCAAAGCAAACTTGCTTCGCGCACGCGCAGTATGCTTTGCCCAACTGCGGGAAAAGCCGAAAATCATTTCTGCGCATGCGCCGGTACACTATGTCCCCGGAACACAGCAAAATACTTCCGGGACATAGTGTACCAGCGCATGCGCAGTAATGATTTTTGGCTTTACCCGCAGTTGAGCAAAGCATACTGTGCGTGCGTGAAGCAAGATTGCTTTGCGCATGCATGAACTATGGAGTAGAACTACTAGAATTTCAGAAAACATCGCGGACGGGGGCCACGGATGGGGTGGAGAAAAAAAGAAGAAACACCGCCCATCGGACCGGACACTGGCCATTTACATAGGCCGACAACTTCCGGTGACAGATTCCCTTTAATTGGATGTTTATTTGTTGCAAATAATATATACTCAATGATGTTTTTGGAATGTGCACTTCAATTTTTATTTTTCTTGGCGTCTCCTTAGTATTTCTGGGCGTATCCATCTAATTGCTTACTTTTGACTAGGGTGCATGTCTGCGTGGCGCCCCTGATGGTCAATGTATTGATATATGTGCAGTTTGTACATTAATGGATGCACTTTTCTTGGCCTCTTGAATACATGTCTACGTTTGCCCAGCGGTTTTGAATACTGCTCAAATGAATGAGCTTGGTGTAATATACACCACACGCAATCGCAATACATATTTTGCATGACTAGGTTTGCTATTTCGGTCGGGTAGCTCACATTACCCGTATGCACAGTATTTATTGTATGAATAGGTTCTCTGTTTCTGTATAATAACTTGCATGTCATTTATTTCTAGCCCTACCTGAAAGAGGATATCCAGGACTTTCCTGTTGACAGGGCGGGACTACTGATATTATGTTGATTGACAGCTGGCTTCCGCTGCCTAATTGGGGAAATTGGGAAAGGCAATGTAGAGTCTATTATACTGTATGGAGGACTACATGGGACTATTACACGGTGTGGAAGGCAATGCAGGGCTCATTAAACTGTATGAAAAGCAATGCAGGGCACAAGTTTTTAATCTTGGCCCTCTGTGTATTTGAGTTTGACATCCCTGCAATAGAGGGAAAAGTCCCAAATCCTGTGTATTGGTGAGACATGCTGACAAATCTTTGGCCTGTATCTGTACATATATATGTTGATGCTATTGAAGTTGGGGGCACCTGCCATGATAAATGTTATGTTTATGACCAGAGTAAAGGGCTTGTGTGGAGAAAACAAGTTATCACCTATACAAAGGATAAGTGATAAATGATTGATCTGAGGGGGGGGGAGGGGGGTCCAACCACTGAAACCGCATAAATCAATCGTTACACATGCTCAACCTCTGCCCCATTCATTCTTTGTGTTTTCCCTGGTTAACCCCTTCAATGGCAATTTGTTCTAGAGGAAGAAAGCCCTAGTAACGTGCACAAACACTACCTCGCTATTATAGAATAGTTACTGGAGAAAGGCAAACAGTATACAAGCAGTATATGTGCTGATTAGAGGATCAAGTAGGTTGAAAAATAGCTCAATGCACTGACATTAATCAAGTGATGCAGCAAATGTAAGAGAAAGCCCTATCGGACATGATAGACCTTCGACAACTAACAATGTACTTAGTGGTAAATACCAAGGACTCTAGGGTTAGTACTGCAACATACTTTTTGCCACACAGTTAGCCATCAGTTATCTACCCTGAGAACTTCGTAAGCGTTTAGGCTCTGATCAGCCGAGTGTGTATGTTTAAGGTCTTATTAATTGTTTAATTATTATTATTGCTTGTATGCCAAAATCAAGGGGTGAAACTTACAGAGAAAAATTATAATGGAAAGATTGACATCTGTCCCTTGTTTCAGAGACACTCTAGGTTTTGGCAAATGCTAATGAAATACAGATCAAAAGTATTGATGTCTAAATAAGGCCTAATAGGTGCCATGCCTCATCAGACCCGGATTGCTCCGTATTGTTCTAAAATAAGCAATATAGACTTTTTTTATTTTAGTTAGCTCATCAAGTGTACCAGTGGCTATTAGGTTTGCCAAGTTAGGCTACATTCCCACTATGAGCTTTTTGGTACGTTATTGATGTTGCAGAATTTCTGCATCTACTAGATTGCTTGTATTTTTCCAGTGTTTTGTTATGTGCTTTTATCACATTTTTGCCTCTTTTTGGTGTGTCATGATTTAAAACAAAAAAAAAACTGCTTTGGTTTTGATACTTCTTGGTATTTGGCTTTAACCCCTTTACCCCCAAGGGTGGTTTGCATGTTAATGACTGGGCCAATTTTTACAATTCTGACCACCGTCCCTTTATGAGATAATATGAGATAATAACTCTGGAAATGCTTTCATGGATCCCGGTGATTCTGACACTGTTTTCTCGAGACATATTGTACTTCATGATAGTATATAACTTGCGTTTGTGAAAAAAACGGAAATTTGGCGAAAATTTTGAAAATTTCACAATTTTCCAACTTTGAATTTTCATGCCCTTAAATCACAGAGATATGGCACACAAAAAACTTAATAAGTAACATTTCCCACATGTCTACTTTACATCAGCACAATTTTTGTAACCAAAATTTTTTTTGTTATGAAGTTATAAGGGTTAAAAGTTGAACAGTGATTTCTCATTTTTTACAACAAAATTTATAAAACCATCTTTTTTGAGACCACATCACATTTGAAGTCATTTTGTGGGGTCTACATGATAGAAAATAACCAACAGTGACATCATTCTAAAAACTGCACCCCTCAAGGTGCTCAAAGCCACATTCAAAAAGTTTATTAACCCTTCAGGTGCTTCACAGGAATTTTTGGAATGTTTTAAAAAAATGAACGTTTAACTTTTTTTCACAAAAAATTTATTTCAGATCCAATTTGTTTTATTTTACCAATGGTAACAGGAGAAATTGGACCCAAAAGATGTTGTACAATTTGTCCTGAGTACGGTGATACCACATATATGCAGGTAAACCACTGTTTGGGTGCATGGCAGAGCTCGGAAGGGAAGGAGCGCTATTTGACTTTTCAATGCAAATTGGCTGGAATTGATATCGGATGCCATGTCACGTTTCAAGAGCCCCTGATGTGCCTAAACAGTGGAAACCCAAACACAAGTTACACTACTACTGTATGGGCACACGTTGGGGCTCGGAAGGGAAGTAGTGACGTTTTAGAATGCACACTTTGATGGAATGGTCTGCGGGTGTCATGTTGCGTTTGGAGACCCCGTGATGTGCCTAAACAATGGAAACCCCCCGCAAGTGACCCCATTTTGGAAACTAGACCCCCCAAGGAACTAGATGTGTGGTGAGCACTTTGAACCCCCAGTGCTGTACAGAAGTTTATAATGTAGAACCGTAAAAATAAAAAATCATATTTTTTTCACAAAAATGATCTTTTCACCCCCAATTTTTTGTTTTCTCAAGGGTAACAGGAGAAATTGGACCCCAAAAATTGTTGTGCACTTTGTCCTGAGTATGCTGATACCCTATATGTGGGGGTAAACCACTGTATGGGTGCATGGCAGAGCTCGGAAGGGAAGGAGCGCCGTTTGACTTTTCAATTCAAAATTGGCTGGAATTGAGATTAAATGCCATGTCGCATGTGGAGAGCTCCTGATGTGCCTAAACAGGGGAAACCCCTCAATTCTAACTCCATCCCTAACTCCAACACACCCCTAACCCGAATCCCAGGCTGTTATTTTTGCAAAAGGAGGATCTACGAAATATTAATGTCACTTTTATGTTGAGGTGCCCATACTTTTGCACCGGTCAAATTTTGTTTAAATGCAGATTGCACATTTTCTGTTAGTACAATAAACCTCATTTGAATCCAGAAATATAACTGAGTCCATCAGTTATTAGATATATGAAACTGAAATAGCTGTTGCAAAAAACAAAATTGTTATAAAGAAAAAAGATAATATTAATATGGGTGCCCAAACTTTAACATATGACTGTATAATAAAGCGTTTAAAGAAAAATTCGGCACTCCCAAATTTGTGATGCAAAAATAATATACAGAATTTTATTGACAAATTATCCACTGTAGACAAAAACTGTTGACGTTTCAGCCAATTCTAAGGCTGTGTGCACACGCTGCGGATTATGTGCGGATTCATCCGCGCGGATTTTGTAAAATCCGCAGGTGAAACCGCAGGTCAAAAGACCTGCAGTTTTACCTGCGGATTGCTCTGCGGTTTTGCCCTGCGGTTTTTCATCTCCTCAATGGAGGAGATGGCAAACCGCAGGAGAATCCGCAGAAAGAATTGACATGTCAATTCTTTCTGCGGATTGAAAACCGCAGATAATCCGCGCGGAAAATTCCGCACCGTCTGCACTGCGGTTTTTGATTCCCATAGGGAATCATGGTACTGTACACCGCAGCAAAATCCGCAGCGTGTGCACACAGCCTTAGGGCCCCGTCACACGTAGCGACTCACCAGCGATCCCGACAACGATATAAACTTGTCAGGATCGCTGGTGTGTCGCTATGTGATCGCTGGTGAGCTGTCAAACAGACAGCTTCACCAGCAATCAGCAACAGCGACGCAAAGGGGGGGCGTCGCTGTGTACGTTAGTTACCAGCGAGGATGCAGGGAGCTGGTAACTAAGGTACACATCGGGTTTCTAAGCGGCATGCGTCACTTAGAAACCCAATGTTTACCTTGGTTACCAGCGCACTGATCGCTGGTCGTTGGTCTCCCGCCTGTCACACGCAGCGATGCGTACTGGCCAGCGGGAGACCAACGACCCAAAAAAATATGGTGTGGGAACGCCTCTATTCTTGATAACCAGCCTTGCTAACGCTGATAGCTGATGGCTGCAGCTTCCAACTGTGAGTTTTGCCTGGCTGGTTATCAAAAATACAGGGGAACCCACGCAGGTTTTTATTTTTTTTAATTATTTTACAGCGCAGGAGCGGCAGATTAATACTCCCATCAGAAGCACCTGCTCTCATTGTTATTAGCGGCAGCAGGCGTCGGCTGATGGGAGCTGTAGTCCCATCCGCAGACACCAGTGACCAGAGGTAAGCTTTATACCTCCTATCACAGCTGAGTGCTCAAGCTGTCTTTTAACAGCATGGGAACCGCGGCACTCTGACTGGCGGGGATGGTTTCAGCGCCGATCAGAAGCGTTGTTTGCCGCACTGTACAAACACTGTATAGTCGGGCCCTCCATTCAGGTGAATGGGGTTCGGACCCGCTGCTCAGTGTCTGCTGGATGACAGGCTGTAAGGACGCATCATGCAGCCTGCCATCTAGAGCCGAGTGTGAGGTCACATCCTGCTGTCTTTGACTTTTCTGCAGCAAATATGCTGCAAAAAATGTCAACCTGCGTATTTGCAGCATCTTTTCACCATCCATTCGAGTCAATGGGTGAAAAATGCTGAAAGAAGTGACATGCTCTATGTAACAAAAAATGAAGCAAAGCACAAAATCCTGATGACAAAAAAAACAATGTGTGTGCATGAGATTTCTGAAATCTCAAAGGCTTTGCTGGCACTGTAAAAAGAAGCTGAAAATTAGCATTAAAAAAAAAACCAACCAAAATCGCCCAATGGGAACATGTCATGCTTTAAATAAAGCTGCATTGTTTTTGATACTCCTTTTTGCTTTGACAAAACTTTATTGTTATACTAAGGTGCGGATTATACAGTATGTATTTTTGATGTGGTTCCGTTGAGGAAATGCACTAAAACACGTGCAGATTTTAGGAATCTAATGTAAGTCTAGGGGGTAAATCTGCACAGAAAACACTATGCACCCGCAAAGGAAATTGACATGTGATGGCTGGATGGTAGTGAGGCCATAGTGAAATTGAAATTCTGTTGTGGTTATCCACATTTTATGGAGCTCTGTTCTAAATTTGGTGATATATCACCACAGCTGCCCCAATTGCTATAAAGCTACTTTGGGTCATGCATGTTTGCTGTAATACTACGGGCATATAGCCCTAATTTTTATTGAAGTATATAGAACAACGCAACTACAGGAATTTTTCTCCGAATATGAGGCAGTTTCGCCTCTTGGGGTTTCCTCTGAATCAAGATGTTAGGTTATAGGTTGAATTTGCGGGACCTATGTCTACTTTTAACCTTAAAACTAGGAACCTTTCTATGTAATGTAATGTAGGATCCTAATTGTGCCCGCAAGACTGAAGTGAGTGTACACCGCCATCCTACACTTGCTTCAACCCTGCTATTATATACAACCACCGGTAATCCACATAGATAGATAAGATAAGCAAACACAACAAAAATGTCATGAAATTACATTATTATAAATTAATCTTCATATAACAATCCTAAAACGTGTAATGATGATAACATGTTATATATATATATATATATATATATATATATATATATATATATATATACATATATATACATATATCACAACGAGGAATCCTGTCCTAGTTCTCCCCAGACATTTATTAGCATTATGAAAACATGCCTGTGGATCTACTGTGATCCCTTTGGAGCTGAAGGGGTTGACGGTAAGAAAGCAATACATCAGCAAAGTGTTTTCATCTCAATTAACCCAGTTTTGCAAGCATTAAGGGCTAATACAAGGAGGAAGAACAGTTCATTTCTATAATGGTCTCACTGGGAGACTGTCCATTAGATGCAGCTTGCTGTACACTTAAAATATATTGCATACTAGAGTTCATGGTTGTCTCTTCATACCAGATTTACACTTTAGCGGACATCTGCTATGAACTCACAGACTATTCTCAGTAAAGAAAGGGATGCACATGAAGACTTTCATAGACAGTAATATGCATGCCATACAGTACTACAAGGCAAGAACACTTTTTATTAAAATATTAGCAATGATGGCATTATATAATCATCTATTATAAGCTTAGAAAATAATGAGTGACTACCCAGAGAAATAAACCATGGCGAGTACATAGTCACCAAGACATGACATATATATAACAGTTTTATATAAGTTATAGTTTATAATAAATGGGTAAAACAGGGTTGGGGAGTTTTTATTTTAAATAAAGGGATTTACTCTGCGTTTTTTAACATAAACTTACGGGGTTAGCAATGGTGGCATCTTATAGGCGCCTCTCCATTACTAAGCCCTGGGCTTGATGACAGCTGAAATTACAAAGCTGAAATCAATCTCACAAATATTACCCAACTTGCCACAGCATCAGGGCAAGCGGGAAGAGCCGAGGCCAAGCTCCAGATTTGGCACATCCTATGGATGAGCCATTTCTGGGGCAGCTGAGGGCTGATGTTTTTAGTTTGGGAGGAGTCCAATATCCATGGCGCCTTCCCAGGCTATTAATATCAGTCCACGGCTGTCGGTTTAGTCTTTGCTGGTTAGTAATATAAGGTAGTTACACCTTTTACTAACCAGTAAAGGCTAAGAAAACAGCTGTGAGCTGTTATTGATAGCCTGGGAACCTTTACGGATACTTGACCTTTTCCCAGAATATTAACATCAGCCCCCCACCTTTTGGCTTTCGACAGTTGGTTAGGAAAGCAAAGAGGGACCCCACACTTTTTTTTTTATTCATTTAATACACAAACAGTGCGTGCTGACTCCAACTCCACACGTATGTTGCACAAGGATAGCACCAGTACTAGTTTTTCCAGTACCGGTAATATAAGGACTTGTGAAGGAGGCCTTATATCACATTCAAGTATATCATGGCACCACTGTGTTGGTGCACAAAAGAAGGTTCCCACACCAGAATAGATACCAGAAAAAAATTTTTGCCACTCAACTTTTTGTCATAAGCGAAGAGTTTTATTTACAGTCACATATAAACGTTTCGGCTGTAACAGTAAGCCTTCATCAGTACACAAGACTGCTCTTGTTCACTAAACTGCTGAACGTTAAGATAGGGAGCCACCTGTCACACTAGCGGTGGATTCCGTGTACTCTCCAGGTCACACGGCGCCACCACCCACCAACGAAACCGCTATTCATTTAATTACATGTACATGAACAAGGCCATCCATATTTTCATACTTGTTCCTGAGGCCGCTTAGCTACATCTGAGTCCATTCCATCCCCATAGAAGATTGATTCCACTATTTTTCATTTGCTGTGGACACTGATCTAGCGTCCCCTCTCTCTTAGGTCTCTAGGCCTCGTAATCCAGTGTCCATGGATGGCACATTACTTACTCATGACTACCATTATTACAGTGGCTCCCTATCTTAACGTTCAGCAGTTTAGTGAACAAGAGCAGTCTTGTGTACTGATGAAGGCTCACTGTTACAGCCAAAACGTTTATATGTGACTGCAAATAAAACTCTTCACTTATGACAAAAAGTTGAGTGCCAGAAATTTTTTTCTTACATCACATTCACACATTCAGCATTTGGTCAGTTTTTTAGCTCAGTATTTGTAAGCGAAAACCAGAAGTGGGTGAAATATACAGAAGTGGTGACGTGTTTCTATTATACTTTTCCTCTGATTGTTTCACTCCTAGTCTTGGCTTACAAATACTGATGTAAAATCCTGACCAAATACTCAATGTGTGTAGTTCCAATGATGAGCTTTTGATGCGCTTTTGACACTGCATGTTTTTGCTGCATAAAAAGCACAGCGTCTTACAGTTCTAGCAAAGTGGATGGAATTTCTAGAAATCTCCTGCCCCCTGTGCTTCTTTTTAACGCAGTGTAAACTGACCTGTGGTGTATTTTTCAAATCAGCAGCATGTCAATTTCTCTTGGGGATACGCTGAGTTTTCTGTGCGGATTTTCTGCATAGATTTATGTTAGATGCGGAAAATCTGCACACATAAAAAACACATAGTGGTTTTTAGCGCGTTTCTGCCTCGGAAATGCATCAAAAACGCATATAAGTCGCACCTAAGTATAGCAATAAAGTTTTTTCTAAGCAAAAAAGCAGGAAGTATCAAAAACAAAGCAGCTTTATTTAGAGCATGACGCACCAGAGACAAAAAAGCAGTGTCAAAAACATGACAAAAACACAATGAAAAAACGCAAGTAACTGAATTTAAATAATAGGTGCAGAAATTCTGCAACATCAAAAACGCACCAAAACTTCACTGTCGGAACGTAGCCTAAGGTTACGTTTAGTGTTGAGCATTCCGATACCGCAAGTATCGGGTATCGGCCGATACTTGCTGTATCGGAATTCCGATACCGACATCCGATATTTTTTCAATATCGGATGTCGGTATCGGAATCGGAAGTTCAAAGTTGATTGACAGCCTGACGTCATCATGATGCGCGGTGTGTGCGCATCATGATGCGCCGTCATTTCGGGCCTTCCGGGGGTCTCTGCCGGCCTGCCGGGGGGCTGTGCAGGCTCCGGTGGTCTGTGCCGGCCTGCCGGGGGGCTGTGCCGGCCTGCCGGTGGTCTGTGCAGGCTCCGGGGGGCTGTGCCGGCCTGCCGGGGAGCTGTGCCGGCCTGCCGGTGGTCTGTGCAGGCATCGTCCGATGGGACTACAAGTCCCATCGGGCGATGCCTGCTACCATGACAGTGATTGACACATTAGCCAATGATGGGACAGTAGTAGTCCCATCATCCGGCTAATGTGTTGAATGTAAAAAAAAAAAAAAAATTACATGCTACATACATGCTACATACATGCAACATGCATACTACATGCAACATGCATACTACATGCATGCTACATACATACTACATATATACTACATACTACATGCATGCTACATACATACTACATGCATGCTACATGCATGCTACATGCATGCTACATACATACTACATGCATGCTACATACATACTACATGCATGCTACATACATACTACATGCTACATACATACTACATGCTACATACATACTACATATATGCTACATACATACTACATATATACTACATACATACTACATACATACTACATACATACTACATACATACTACATACATACTACATACATACTACATGCATGCTACATACATACTACATGCATGCTACATACATACTACATGCATGCTACATACATACTACATATATACTACATGCATGCTACATACATACTACATGCTACATACATACTACATATATACTACATGCATACTACATACATACTACATATATACTACATGCATGCTACATACATACTACATGCTACATACATACTACATACATACTACATGCTACATACATACTACATATATACTACATGCATGCTACATACAATACATTCAATACATACATAGACATACAGTACATATAACAGAGTAACATACTTACCAATACTTGTCACATTGTTCCCCGAAGCCATTGTCGTGTACGGAATAAATATTAACATAACAAACCACAAAAATACTCACCCATGATCCGAAGCAGTCCACGAGTGTGTCCCACGACGATCTTGGGTAGAGAACTGCAGCATCAGCTGATGCTGCCGCTCTCTACGGGCTGCAGGAATCCAATGACGGAAGGTAGGTATCCTTCCGCACTGTATTCCTCCGCCACTTAAAAAAAAAAGTCCCTAGTCTCACTTTATGCCATTGCTGCGTGGGAAATTCCCACGCAGCAATGGCATAAAGTGAGACTAGGGACTTTTTTTTTAAGTGGCGGAGGAATACAGTGCGGAAGGATACCTACCTTCCGTCATTGGATTCCTGCAGCCCGTAGAGAGCGGCAGCATCAGCTGATGCTGCAGTTCTCTACCCAAGATCGTCGTGGGACACACTCGTGGACTGCTTCGGATCATGGGTGAGTATTTTTGTGGTTTATGTTAAGTTAATATTTATTCCGTACACGACAATGGCTTCGGGGAACAATGTGACAAGTATTGGTAAGTATGTTACTCTATGTTATATGTACTGTATGTCTATGTATGTATTGCATGAATGTATTGTATGTAGCATGCATGTAGTATGTATGTAGCATGCATGTAGTATATATGTAGTATGTATGTAGTATGTATGTAGCATGCATGTAGTATGTAGCATGCATGTAGTATGTATGTAGCATGCATGTAGTATATATGTAGTATGTATGTAGCATGTATGTATGTAGCATGTAGCATGCATGTAGCATGCATGTAGCATGCATGTAGTATGTAGCATGTATGTAGTATGCATGTAGTATATATGTAGTATGTATGTTACATGTAGTATGCATGTTGCATGCATGTAGTATATATGTAGTATGTATGTTGCATGCATGTAGTATATATGTAGTATGAATGTAGCATGTAGCATGTATGTAGCATGCATGTAGTATGCATGTTGCATGTAGTATATATGTAGTATGTATGTTACATGTAGTATATATGTAGTATGCATGTTGTATGTATGTAGCATGTATGTAGCTTGTAATTTTTTTTTTTTTTACATTCAACACATTAGCCGGATGATGGGACTACTACTGTCCCATCATTGGCTAATGTGTCAATCACTGTCATGGTAGCAGGCATCGCCCGATGGGACTTGTAGTCCCATCGGACGAAGCCTGCACAGACCCCTGAAGCCTGCACAGACCACCGGCAGGCCGGCACAGCCCCCCGGAGCCTGCACAGACCACCGGCAGGCCGGCACAGCCCCCCGGCAGGCCGGCACAGACCACCGGAGCCTGCACAGCCCCCCTGGCAGGCCGTCACAGCCCCCCGGCAGGCCGGCACAGACCACCGGAGCCTGCACAGACCCCCTGGCAGGCCGGCACAGACCACCGGAGCCTGCACAGACCCCCCCGGCAGGCCGGCACAGCCCCCCGAAAGGCCCGTACAGACCCCAGAGAGGCTGTACAAGGCAAAAATAGGGTTTTTCTTATTCCGATACCGGAAGTCCCATAGACTTGAATGGGACTTCCGGTATCGGAACCGGCGATACCGATACTTTTTTTTTTTTTTTTTTTTTTAAGATCGGCCGATCCATTCCGATCCGATACTTTGAAGTATCGGACGGTATCGCTCAACTCTAGTTACGTTCCTTTTGGTGAGTTTTTGACCTATTTTACTTAATGGGTTCAGAAAATCTGCAACATCAAATACACATACTTTTATATATTGACTCTAAACAATGTATTAGTTAAAAATGGCTGAAACTAGGATGGAACTCTGAAGTACAAAGTATGTAATTTGTTTTACACGTATCTCACAGACTTTAATAGCAGAATATCATCTGCAAAATGGTTGAGAACTGACTATGCCCTGGGTCTCATGGATGAGCGACACAAAGCCATTTTTTAAAATTGATGCGTGTATGGATCAGAAAACTCCATGGGTCCGTGTACTATTCGAGAAAAGACGAACAGTTTAGGACGTGTCACAAGGCTGTGCCAATGTAGCCTTCCTCAGAAGTCAGCGTTTCTTCAGTATTTCTAAGCAAAAAACGGGAAGTGGAACCTACAGAGAGAAAACTAGAATAGGGTTACTCACAGATCTTCTCAGTTTTGGATCCCCTCCTGGATTTGGCTTACAAATACTGATGAAACACTGACCACACAAATGATGTGTGATTGGGCAACATCTAGTACAAACACCTAAGCAGAGTAATAGGAATGGGATATGGTAACCTTAAAAAGGTCCCTTCACAGAGGCATGTCCACATGGGAAGTTACTGTCTTTTTAAGAGTTTATGCAGGTTTTTGACACCTAGCCAATTAACTCCAAATTTAGCATTAAACAGAGGTTAATGAAGTGTATGGAAAGCTCCTGTTCAACCAATTAACTTTTTTATGCAAATTTTGCAACTTTTATGCCACTGTGATATAATACAAGAAAGCAATGAGCCTAATAGAAATTTTAGAAAATTAGCTATCTGACCATAAAAGAATGTCCGTCCTCGTGTACGCACACTTATTACAACTCCACAAAACCGCCGAGCTGTAGGGAGCTATAATAGGGTACATAGACTTTAGATTTCTTTGGGTCCTATTGTACGTCTGTATGATGCCAATTTTACTTTATCGGCATGTTTTTTTTCTTTTGGATTTATATTTATCAGACAGATAAAGAAATGTGGAAATCATGGCATGTTATGTGATGCTATTTTACTGAGGCATTTTCCTTTGAAATTAGTACATGTGGGGATAGTGACTACCTGTTTGCCACAGAGGAGAGAAAGACCAAACACATGTAAAAAAAAGCAAACAAACCAATGCTTAGCGACAGAGACAATTTGGTACTTCATGACCAAGCCAATTTTTACAATTTTGACCACTGTCATTTTATGTGGTTATAGCTTTGGAATGTATCCCACTGATTCTGAGTCTGTTTTCCATGACATACTGTACTTCATGTCAGTGGTAAAATTTCTTCAATATAACGCGTTTATTTATGAAAAAAAACGGAAATTTAGCAAAAATTTACAAAATTTTGTAATTTTCAAAATTTATTTTTTGTGCCCTTAAATCAGAAAGTGGTGTCACACAAAATAGTTAATAAATAACATTTCCCACATGTCAACTTTACATTAGCACAATTTTGGAAACATTTTTTAGTTAGGATGTTATAAGGATTAAAAGTTGACCAGTGATTTCTTATTTTTTCAACAAAATTTACAAAATGATTTTTTTTTTTTTTTTAAGGACCACCTCACATTTTAACTGAGTTTGAGGGGTCCATATAACAGAAAATACCAAAAATTGACACCAATCTAAAAACTGCACCCCTCAAGGTGCGCAAAACCACATTCAAGAAGTTTATTAACCCTTCAGGTGCTTCACAAGAACTAAAGCAATGTAGAAGGAAAAAATGAACATATTACTTTTTTCTCAAAAAATTTACTTTGGAATCTTTTTTATATTTTCACAAGGGTATCAGGATAAAATGGACCACATAATTTGTTGTGCAATTTCTTCTGAGTAGACCGATACCCCATATGTGGGGAAAAGCCACTGTTTTCTGCATGGCAGGGCTCAGAAGGGAGGGAGCACCGTTTGACTTTTTGAACACAAAATTGTCTGGAATCAATGGAGGCACCCCTGATGTACCTAAACAGTGGAAACCCCCAATTCTAACTCCAACTCTATCCCCAACAAACCATTAACCCTAATCCCAACCCTAACCATAACCCTAACCACAACCCTATCCCCCAACACACCCCTAACCTTAATCCCAACCCTAATCATAACCCTAACCACAAACCTAACCCTAACACACCCCTAACCCTAATCCCAATGCTAACCGTAATTCCAACTCTTGCCCCAACCCTAAGTTTAGCCCAAACCCTAATCCTAACTTTAGACCCTATCACAGTGATCAAAATGAACAAATAGGGAAAATTTCCTATTGCTGTCAAGTGCTGGCTGCAGATCTTGGTGGGTGCACTGCGCATGCGCCTGCCATTTTATCCCGGAAGAAGACGCCAGCGGCCCGGGGAACTTCGTGTGGGGGTTGCAGGGACAACGGAGGTACCTGGGGTGGATTGGGAGACTCCATTTCTCTCTCCTCTGATGTGCGATCACAATAGAGTCTCCAATAGGGTTTGAAATATCGCTGTATGGTCAGTAAAGAAGCCACAGACTTTTAGATACTAGATGTCAGCCCCTCATTTTGTGCTAATGAGTGATTGATGATTGAATAACGATTGAGCAATTGTCACCGTAATGTAGCTGTACACATTTTAGTCAGCATTCGCATTCTGCAGTCATTGGTCAATGCAGTTAGAGGCAGGTGCTGGCTTGTTAACGCAGCCGGTACCTGCAGCGTACAGCTCCTGAGCTGACTCCGTAAGTCACCAGCACCCAATGTATGAT
This sequence comes from Dendrobates tinctorius, assembly GCF_039654945.1. Classification (NCBI taxonomy): domain Eukaryota; kingdom Metazoa; phylum Chordata; class Amphibia; order Anura; family Dendrobatidae; genus Dendrobates; species Dendrobates tinctorius. The sequence continues at coordinate 110,174,788 of NW_027361679.1, read as the reverse complement.
CCACATAAATGCACCTGCCGGGAAGGGGTTAAGAAGGGAAGCTTTTTCTGCCCGACTGAATAACCACCACTGGAAAGGAGTGCAAATGGAGCTCAAAGTTTGCATTATGTAATTCAATGGCACCATCAGGAGCTCATGTGAATCCCATTTTCTGAGGAATCAAATAGAATCTCTGGACTGAGACATAGACGCACTGCAAAATGCTATGTGAACAGGCACTTGGTGGCATTTGAAGCTCTTTTCTTCACACTTTCCATTATACAGCATTTTTAAATACTTGGGAAAAAATAAAATGAAAATAGCTCATTGTTAAAGGGAAACTGTCACCAGGTTTTTGCCACCTAATCTGAGAGCAGCTTAATTTGGAGTCAGAGACTCTGATACAAGTGAGGGGTCACTTGCTGCAGTTTTGATAAAATCACTGATTTATCAGCAGGAGATTATCATTAGAGGGCTAGTAAACATGCAGTCAGGTAGTCATCCATATTCATGAGCTTGATTTAGCCATGCCACCACCACTGACTGGCAGCTTTCTGCCTATACACAGTGAACACAGAAAGCTGTTAATCAATGGTGGAGGTAGGGTTACTCAGAGCTCAGCCTTAAGAGAACAGATAGACCTGCAGAAGGTAAAACTGTGATACATCATTGGAATCAGGGTCTCTGCACCTACATCATGCTCCTCTTAGATCAGGTAGTAAAAAACTGGTGGCAGTTTTCCTTTAAGAAGGTGGACTTTTTGTATATTTCATTATAGATGTTAACGTAATGTCTGATTCTTTTTATCTAAAAAAGTAATATGAAAAACAAATTGAAAAATTCCATTAAAAAATAACACCGCAAAATTGCTGTGTGTGATTTCAGATTGAGGACAAATTAAAATATCTTTATGTTCATCCGAAGGTTCAGAATCTGATAGACATACCAGGGGTGGACATACTGTATATCATGGAATCTTAGAATGGTAGAGTTGGAAGGGACCTCCTGGGTCATCTGGTCCAACCCCCTGCTCAAAGCATGATTTTTTAAATCATCCCAGACAGATGTCTGTCCAGCCTCTGTTTGAAGACTTCTATTAAAGGAGAACTCACCACCTCTCGTGGCAGCCTGTTCCACTCATTGAACGCCCTCATTGTCAAAAAGTTTTTTCTAATATCTAATCTGTGTCTCCTCCCATTCAGTTTTATCCCATTGCTTCTAGTCTTTCCTTGTGCAAATGAGAATAAAGATGATCCTTCTACAATGTGACAGCCCTTGAGATATTTGTAGACAGCTATTAAGTCTCCTCTCAGTCTTCTTTTTTGCAAGCTAAACATTCCCAAATCCTGTAACCGTTCCTCATAAGACAGGGTTTGCAGACCGGTTACCATTCTGGTAGCTCTTCTCTGAACTTGCTCCAGTTTGTTGATGTCTTTTTTAAAATGTGGAGCCCAAAACTGGACACAATATTCCAGATGAGGTCTGACCAAAGAGGAGTAGAGGGAAATAATGACTTCACGTGATCTAGACTGTATGCTTCTGTTAATACATCCTAGAATTGCATTTGCCTTTTTTGCTGCTGCATCACACTGTTGACTCATATTCAGTCTGTGATCTATTAGTATACCCAAGTCTTTTTCATATGTGCTGTGGCTTAACCCTATTCCTCCCATTCTGTACATGTTTTTTTTTTTCATTTTTATTGCCCAGATGTAGTACTCTGCCTTTTTCCTGTTAAAAACCATTCTGTTAGTTGCTGCCCACTGCTCAAGTTTATTTAGATCTTTTTGAATCCTCTCTCTCTTCTCTAGTATTAGCTATCCCTCCTAGCTTTGTGTCATCAGCAAATTTAATCAGTTTACCCTCAATTCCTTCATCTAAATCTTTGATAAAGATGTTGAACAATGCAGAGCCCTGTGGTACCCCAATTGAGACATTCTTCCAACTGGATGTGCAGCCATTTACGACCACTCTTTGGGTCCGATCACTAAGCCAGTTATGAATCCACCTAACAGTTGCCTTGTCCATTCCATACTTAGTCACTTTTTCAATAAGGATGGTGTGAGATACTTTGTCAAATGCTTTGCTGAAGTCAAGATATACTATATCTACAGTATTGGGACCCTAGTGGTAAGGGGACTCACTTTCACCTCTAAAGTATCATGCATCTCCTATCAAAGACACATTATTGGACAGAAAAGGGCCCATATTCTGTTCTTGCACAGGCGCCCCCTTCGGTCTTTCTCCGCACTTAAGACATAATCACCACTAGAGTGCAGGCTTTTTTGATGGCCCACTCACTTCCAGGATCTCCAGCAATGTATACCTATAGAGCCTCCAAATAATTGATAAAACACATTATAATCTGCTTTTAAATTCACTGCTCAGTTATGATTTAGATTGGAAACTGAGAGAAAGATTTTGTTTTGTGTGCAGTCTATAACTATCTAAAATACATCAGAGTTTCTCCCAAAACACTATGCGATCCTTGGAAACACCAGGTAGTTGCCAAACATAACTGGCACTTCCACGAGACAGATTTCATGGCTGCACATTCGAGTCACTGAGAAGGTTGAAAAAGAAAAGTGATTTGGGCTGGCCATATTCTTTTTACAAGTAGGGATTCAACTGTGTGTGTAAGCCGCCAATGTCAACAGCAGAAGTAAACAGAATAAATCACCAGAAACACTGGCTCGCTGAGCTACAGGATGGAGCCTTCTCCGGAGCCAAGACCACTGTATCGTCAAATAAACAAATAGTCATGTGGGGAAAATGTGTCCAGAGAGTGTCCTTAATAAAGAGAAGTCATTCTAAGTGACATCTTAGTCCAGTAGGTATCAAAAATAAATAATGGGGATGACTGACTGTAAAAATAAACAAGACTTGCTATTCATTTTTAGGAATAGTTTTTAAGACTTGTGACTTGAGCATATGATATATACTGTATCTTCATTGTGCAGTTTGTTAAACCAACAGTTAAATGTTTTCTTCCACCACTCATAATAGGGGATTCATCCTGACATAAAGGAGGGGCTGATACATTATTGTGTTTTTCCACTGTTTTTCATTTGCAAATGCGCCTTAATCTTCTTTTAATTTGATCCTTTTTTAAAGTCTTCTTTTATGTGTTTGCATGTTTTTTATGTTTGTCATTGCGACCTGAGTTGGGGGTTTCCAGATATTTTCATTTGATTCAATTGCATGCACGTTTAGTCCAGTCTTTCCTGAAGAGAGTTTATGTACACCTGAATTTTTTGTTAAAGGGTTGTGACATTTTAGCAGAACATGTGACTTTTTGTTTTACAAAAATTGCAAAGAAGTTTAACCACTTCCGTTCCGCCAATAGACTATAAACAGCCAGCATTGATGTTCTAAAACGTCACATCATGATATAGCATCTTCATGAGATCATGCATCTCTCAGACACAGATGGACTTCCCATAGAGAAGGCAGAGATGGATTATTATCTTTATCGTCACGATCACTTTATAGACAGTGCTGAAGCACTGCATATACAGTATTTAAAGCACTGACAGTGCTTCCTTCACCAGGCCCAATGGTCATGTTATTTCTGGATGTAGGGAGGGAGCAGATATTGCTATGTGCAGCCAGAAGGCTGCATTTCCCCAGTTATAGGGAAAATTAGATTAAAAAAATAGAAAAATATTTAATTTTTGAAATGCACCCCCCCCCCCACACACATTTTTTTTGTGACCTTATGGGGCAGAATTTATTAAATAAATGAAACATGAATAAATAAAATTCAGGAAAAGAATAAATACATAAATAAAGAGCGGCTACCAATCCAAATCACTGTTACTAGCCTTAGCCGTGAATAAAAACGTGCCTCATATACAAAATAGTTGTTACAGAAAAAGGATAAATAACTTGGGTCCCTGCTCTTAATAACAGGTTCTAGTTTCTAAGAGTTAGGCTACAGTCACACTTTCAGTAGTATTTGGTCAGTATTTCACATCAGTATTTATCAGCCAAGATCAATAGTAGGTCAAAAACCAGAAGTGGTGACGCGTTTCTATTATACTTCTCCTCTGATTATTCGTCACGTGGTTTTGGTTTACAAATACTGATGCAAAATACTGATCAAATACTGATAGAGTGACTATAGCCTTACAATTCAAACAGCATAGAAAGACTCTCCTGAAACATAACTTTTAAGATTGCTAATAAAATAGCACACATTTAGCTTACATGAATGGCCAATAATCCTGATGCCTTTAAACTGCATGTGATTTACCGACGAACTAAATGAAAAAGTGCATAGAAAATGTGTTGATGACACCTATTTGAGCCATAGGGACATCCAGTTCTGTAAGATTCCAGGTGTCCCAGGGTCCAGTTTTCACCTCTATTTACCCTGTCGTCTCCTGTGTGTTTGCTCGCGCCCTCACAGTGGCAGTACGCAAGTGTGGCTTCAATAGTAGCCCCAGAAAAAATCCCTCCCGATCCGTTTCTTTCTCAATAATGAGATGTCATCAGGGGCATGTAATTGTAGAGGGAAGTAAAAAGAAAGAGGCCTATGTTTCTCCAGAATGCATTGCCTAAGTTTCCATAAAGTTTTTAGTGACATTAATGAAAATATATTCTAAACAGGAGTATCCTACAATGGTAGGTATCTCCTAGAGAAAGTGCAGAATTAAAAAAAAAATGGAGTATGAAAATACCATAAAACTTAGGCACCATTTATCATGAGGAACAAAGATACAAAAATTATTTGAATATCCAAACAAAATTTAAGCAAAGATGGCTACCAATCAGAAGTAGTATGTGAAAAAGTGTAGAAGTACTTATTAAAATATAACCTTTAATAGTTATTACTATTAAATATAGAGCCCTTTAAACAAAACAAAATCAATGAAGACAATGACAATACAATGCACTTAAAATCACACAAAAACATCACTTCACCATAGTGATGAACAAATGCATACCAGGTGTTAGGGTCGGCGGAATGCACCAAATATAAATAATAGTAGGTGCGTTCGCTGCCCGGGGTCCACCGTGCGGTAGGTGACAAGACCGCTGCTGAACAATGGCAGATGCACCTAGTAGGTGCGGGACTGCGCTCGGGTCAACGTCACCCAAACGCTAAGGGCGACTCCGTACAAACACAGAGTCGCTTGGAGAACACTAAAGCAAAGGCACAGGCCCTGTTAGCGTCACAGAGGCCTGCGTGTGACATCGCAGCCGCGAACACCAATAGTTGCTGCTACTACAGCGCAGCGGCAGAGAAAAGCCGCAAGCGTCGGCGCCGAGGACCGGGCGCCGACGGACGCTAGTGTAGGTGTGGAGCAAGTGGCGTGTAGCTTGCCACAACCCTGGAGCTGACTATTCACACTCGGTCACCACTCGTAATATCAGAAGGTAGGGGTTTCATAATGAGTCAGGCACCAGTCCATACATCCATCACCATACACACACAGAATAATATGCTACACTAGCGCATGGCCGAGCCGCCATGCGGGCTTTTTATAGCCATGCGCTTCCGGGACCTTCCAGTACTTTGGGAAGGACCAATCAGATCTGACATAGGACCTGCACATGTGACCCCTGCTCTCCACTGAGAGGACAAGTTGCGGGCATGCCCAGTAGCACGGCACGAGGACTTAGCCTCTGGAGCAGTTCCCTGCAAAGCAGGTTGCGCTACCATTGCTGCACCAGAGGTGGCAGCAACATCCAGGCTCACAGAACGAGTCTGAGGGGAATGCCTGGCTCGCCGTGATTGCTGAGCAGGAGTCTGAGCGGTCGGAGGAGAATGAGAGACCGCAGGATGTCTGGCTTTGGATTCCCGCTGTGCAGTGCCAGGAATCCGACGCCTAACATTACCCCCCCTCCTAGGGCCCCCCCCTCTGAGCCTCACTGCGCTCAAAGGCCGTGATCAGGAGCGGTGCATGAATGTTTTCCACCGGCTCCCAGGTCCGAGCCTCGGGCCCATGACCCTTCCAGTCCACCAAGTAAAATTTTTTGCCACGGACAAACCTGCGGCCCACGATGGCGTTAACCTCAAACTCATCAGACGATAAGTCTGATGACCCGGCAGATGACTCAGAAAACCGGACCATGTGAACTGGTTTGAGGAGGGACACATGGAACACGTCCGAAATGGCCAAATGTGGAGGTAGAGCCAGGTGGTAGAACACCGAGCTAAGTCGCTCGAGGACCTTGAATGGTCCAATGTATCGCGGTGCGAACTTGGGAGACTCGACCCGCAGTTTAATGTTTCGGGTGGATAGCCATACCATGTCGCCAGGGGAGAAGCTTGGCGCGGGCCGCCGATGCGTGTCGGTGGACGCCCTCATCCTTTCTTTAGATGCCCGGATAGCATCCTGAGTGCGATCCCAAATGTCCCGGGCCTCCACTGCCCAGTCTGCCACCCTGGAGTCGGTGGAGGACACTGGCATCGGGACAGGGACGCGTTGATGTTGACCATAGTTTAGGAGAAAGGGTGTCTGACCAGTGGAATCAGCCACCGCATTGTTTAGGGCAAATTCAGCCCAAGGTAGCAAGGATGCCCAGTCATCCTGCCTGGCAGAGACAAAATGCCGTAAATAGGTGACCAAGGTCTGATTGGCTCTCTCGACCAAGCCATTCGTCTCGGGATGGTAAGCGGAGGATAGATTTAGTTCGATGCTGAGTAAACTGCAGAGCTCCCTCCAAAACCGAGACGCAAACTGGGGACCGCGGTCACTCACGATTTTGTCCAGCATGCCATGTAAACGGAATACGTGCTTAATGAACAAGGTGGCCAGACCTCGAGTGGAAGGCAGGCGTGCGAGTGGCACCAGATGCACCATTTTGGAAAAATGGTCTGTGACCACCCAGATGACCGTACTGGGCAGGACAACTATGAAATCCATGCCAACCATCTCCCAAGGCCTATCCGCCACTGGCAGGGGAAACAGCAGCCCCGCCGACCTCTGTCTAGAGGGTCTTGTTCCGAGCACACGAAACACATGCTTGCACGTATTCCTTGACATCTCGAGCCATATGTGGCCACCAATATGACCTTGCCAGGAGTTCGGCGGTCCGTTTATTACCAAAATGGCCACCCACCCTGGAGGCATGTGCCCAGGCGAGGACCTCCGGCCGTAGCTGAGGAGGCACCAAGGTCTTGCCCGGTGGTACCGACTCGAGAGCAACTGGAGCCACGGTCGTAAAACTCTTCGGCGGGAGAATTAACCGAGGCTCAGCTTCTCCTTCTTCCGCTGAGACCACTGAACGTGAGAGAGCATCCGCACGGACGTTCTTCTCTCCAGAGAGGTAGTGGAGGGTGAAGCGGAATCGGGAAAAGAAGAGCGACCACCTGGCCTGACGGGAATTCAGGCGTTGGGCCGTCTGTAGATAGACCAGGTTTTTATGGTCCGTATATACAGTACCTGAAAGGGAAACCGGGCTCCCTCCAGGAAATGTCTCCACTCAGAAAAAGCCAACTTCATGGCTAGCAGCTCCCTGTCGCCGATGGAGTAATTTTTCTCCGCCGGTGAGAAGGTCTTGGAATAGAAGAAGCAGGGATGCTTCCGACCTTGAGCATCCTTTTGATAAAGGACTGCTCCTGCACCGACGGAAGAAGCGTCTACCTCAAGGATAAACGGCTTATCCACATCGGGATGATGTAATATGGGAGCGCCAGCAAAATGTGATTTATAGCCGAGAAGGCCTTGGAGACATGTTCTGACCAAGCATTGGGGTTAGCTCCTTTCTTGGTGAGAGCAACCAAAGGAGCCACCAGTGTGGAAAAGTGTGGTATGAACTGGCGGTAGTAATTCACGAACCCCAAAAAGCGCTGCACCGTTTTGAGGGAATGGGGTTCCTGCCAGTCCATTACCGCTTGTAGTTTGGCAGGATCCATGGCCAGCCCCTGGGCCGAGATGATATAGCCCAGGAACGGCAAGGACTCCTGCTCAAACTGGCACTTCCCCAGCTTGGCAAATAGCGAGTTCGCCCGCAGACGGTCGAAGACCCTGCAGACGTGTCTCCGGTGGGTGGTCAAATCTGGCGAAAAGATGAGTATGTCATCCAGATAGACCACCACCGAGGTAGAGAGCATGTCGCGGAAGACGTCGTTGACAAAATCTTGGAAGACAGCTGGCGCATTACAAAGGCCAAAGGGCATAACCAGGTATTCATAATGGCCATCCCTGGTATTAAAAGCTGTCTTCCATTCGTCTCCTTCGCGAATGCGGATCAGGTTGTATGCACCCCGCAGATCTAATTTATTAAAGATCCGGGCCCCCCGCAACCTGTCAAATAACTCTGAGATCAACGGTAGGGGGTATTTGTTTTTAACCGTGATAGCATTGAGACCTCGGCAGTCAATGCAGGGGCGTAACTCTCCGTTCTTCTTCTGTACGAAGAAGAACCCTGCACCAGCCGGTGACACAGATTTTCTGATGAAACCCCTAGCCAGGTTCTCCCGGATATATTGGGACATAGCCTCCGTCTCAGGGAGTGATAAGGGGTAAACACAGCCTCGGGGAGGCTCCGTGCCTGGCAGGAGATCAATCGGGCAATCATAGGAACGGTGCGGCGGGAGCGTCTCCGCAGACTTCTTAGAGAAGACGTCCGCGTACTGGTGGTAGGGTTTGGGGAGCGCGGAGAGATACGCAGGCACTTCAGTGGAAGCCACCTGAACGCTGCCCCTCAGTCACCTTCCCTCACAGTCCTTGCCCCAGCCCAGTATCCTCCCCGAAGCCCAGTCAATATGAGGGGAGTGGCAACGAAGCCAGGGAACTCCGAGGAGCACCTGATCGATGCCATTGGGCATAATAAGCAGGGACAGAGTCTCCTGATGTGAGGGTGAAATAGAGAGTACGAGTGGGGCTGTCTGATGGGTCACCTGAGATGGTAACGGTGCCCCATTTACCACCCTAATGGTCAGAGGTTGGGAGAGTAACACCAGAGGCATAGCGTGTCTCTGGGCAAAAGTCGAGGACATAAAGTTCCCCTCGGCCCCGGAATCCAGGGTGACCTCTGCCTCCCAGGTGGAGGACCCACTATCTAACGTACCCCGGAACACCGGTTTGGGTGAAAAGGGTCCCACCTTGGATTGACCACTACCTACGGCCACTGAACGTGGTCGTCTTTTCGGCCGCTGAGGGCATGTGCCAGCCGAGTGGCTAAACTGTCGGTACTGATAACAGCGCACAGAGCTTCGCATCGGACGCGACTTAGTGCCGGTGCGAGACACCTCCATAGGCTCAGAGGAAGGGAGCTCCTGTGCGGGATATATCAGCGGCTCGGTAAAGGTGGGAGCCAAATTAACCCTACGTCTGGATTGCGCTCGTTCCAACCCGCGCTCCGTGAAGCGGAGATCAATGCGGATGGAAACGGCGATCAACTCCTCCAGACTTGTGGGAATTTCCCTAGTAGCTAGAGCATCTTTTACGTGCTCAGCCAGGCCTCTCCAAAACACCGGGACCAACACTTTGTCCGGCCACTCTAACTCGGAAGCCAGTGTCCGAAACTGGACAGCATGATGGCTAACCGAAAGTGACCCTTGTGTTAAGGATAACAGTTGGAGAGCCATATCGTGTGTGACCCGTGGTCCCAAGAAGACTTGCTTCAGAGCCGCGAGGAACTGAGCAGCTCCCTGTACCACGGGATCATCACGTTCCCACAATGGCGTGGCCCACTGTAATGCCTGGCCAGACAACAGGGAGACAATAAATCCCACCTTAGCCCGCTCTGTAGGAAACCGTGCAGCCATCAACTCCAACTGAAAGGAGCACTGACTAACGAATCCCCTACAGGAGGCACTATCACCCGAAAACTTATCGGGGAGCGGGAGGCGAGACATTGTCGGCAAGGGCAAAAGTGTGGGCGCATGTGAGACAGCCTCAGCGACTGTCTGAGCAGCAGCTAGCGCAGCATTCGCAGCTGAGTTGGTGCTCTCAATAGCCGCCAACCTGCTCTCCAGCTGCCGAATGTAGCGCTGCAGCTGCTGCACGTCTGCCATTGCCAGACAGACCCTGGCGCTAGTGTAATGTTAGGGTCGGCGGAACGCACCAAATATAAATAATAGTAGGTGCGTTCGCCGCCCGGGGTCCACCGTGCGGTAGGTGACAAGACCGCTGCTGAACAATGGCAGATGCACCACCTAGTAGGTGCGGGACTGCGCTCGGGTCAACATCACCCAAACGCTAAGGGCGACTCCGTACAAACACAGAGTCGCTTGGAGAACACTAAAGCAAAGGCACAGGCCTTGTTAGCATCACAGAGGCCTGCGTGTGGCGTCGCAGCCGCGAACACCAATAGTTGCTGTTACTACAGCGCAGCGGCAGAGAAAAGCCGCAAGCGTCGGCGCCGAGGACCGGGCGCCAACGGACGCTAGTGTAGATGTGGAGCAAGTGGCGTGCAGCTTGCCACAACCCTGGAGCTGACTATTCACACTCGGTCACCACTCGTAATATCAGAGGGTAGGGGTTTCATAATGAGTCAGTCACCAGTCCATACATCCATCACCATACACACACAGAATAATATGCTACACTAGCGCATGGCCGAGCCGCCATGCGGGCTTTTTATAGCCATGCGCTTCTGGGACCTTCCAGTACTTTGGGAAGGACCAATCAGATCCAACAAAGGACCTGCACATGTGACCCCTGCTCTCCACTGAGAGGATAAGTTGCGGGCATGCCCAGTAGCACGGCACGAGGACTTAGCCTCTGGAGCAGTTCCCTGCAAAGCAGGTTGCGCTACCATTGCTGCACCAGAGGCGGCAGCAACATCCAGGCTCACAGAACGAGTCTGAGGGGAATGCCTGGCTCGCCGTGATTGCTGAGCAGGAGTCTGAGCGGTCACAGGAGAATGAGAGACCGCAGGATGTCTGGCTCTGGATTCCCGCTGTGCAGTGCCAGGAATCCGACGCCTAACACCAGGGAATCGTTGCATACAATTATGTAGCTCAAACCCTTAGAATAATCCAAAGAGCTGGATCCAGTCTAATATCTATTGCTCAGACTAGTTAGATCAATGCCCCTATTTAAAGACAAATGCAATCTGTAAAAAGAAACAATCTCACTCGTGTTGCTCCTCATTATACTAGATCATGTTTTGTTGACCTTATCAGGACCCTGATTTCCATTTAGGGAAGGGGAGGTGCACACACTTCTGTCCGTACTTTACCCCAACAAAGGACATTATATGGGATCCATCATACCGTAACCCCAAAGTTTCCGACGCGTTCCAATAGTCAGATCATCAGGGGAATTTAGACTTTTGAAAGATAGTAGGGGTTTTATCTAATGTGGTGAGTATAGGCCCATCATGAACATGATATTGACCATGAACCAAAGTTCTCTGATTTGTTTCCCCTTCCCTCTTTCCGCCATCCCTTCCCTTCTCTCCCCCCCACCCCTCTCCCACATTATGCAGACAATGAGTCTACTATGTTATCATTATTATAATATAATAAAATGTTTTGGAAAAATATAGGCCCATATATAGAGAGCTATATGTACCATTTTCTTCTATTATCCCGTTTGAAAATTAAAAACTTGGGGCCAAATCAACATTTTTGTGGAAAAAAATTGTAATTTTACATTGACTTTGCTCAATATTATACAATTCTGTGAATCTCCTGAGGATTAAAAATGCTCACTACACCCCTAGATGAATTCCTCAAGAGATGTAGTTTCCAAAATGGGGTCACTTGTGGGGGTTTCTGCTGTTTTGGCATGTCAGGTGCTCTTCAAATGTGACATGGCATCTGTAGTCTATTCCTGCCCAAATTGCACTCCAGAATTCAGTTGGCGCTCCTTCCATTCCGAGCCCATGCTGTTTGGCCAAACAGTAATTTTGCATCACCTATGGGAAATTGGTTTACTTAGGAGAAATTGGACAACAAATTGTATGGTCCATTTTCTTCTGTTACCCTTGTGAAAATAAAAATTTGGGGCTGAAGCAACATTTTTGCGGGAAAGTTTCTTTTTTCATTTTCATGGCTCAACGTTATAAAATTCTGTGAAGCACCTGTGGGTTCAAGCTGCTCACCACACCTCTAAATAAATTTCTTGAGGGGTGCAGTTTCCAAAGTGAGGTTATTTGTGGGGGGTTTCCACTGTTTAGACACATCAGGGGCTCTGCAAACACCACATGGCATCCTCTATTTATTCCTCCCAATTTTGCTTTCCAAAAGTCAAATGGTGCTTCTACCCTTCCGAGCCCTGCCCAAACCTACCCAAACAGTAGTTTTCCACCACACATGGGGTATAGGCGTACTCATGAGAAATTACTCAACAAATTCTATGGTCCATCTTCTCATGTTACCATTGTGAAAATGCAAAATTTGGGGCTAAAGCAATAATTTTGTGGGAAAAGTAACATTTTTTTTCTTCAACATAGCTTTAATTCCTGTGAAGTACCTTAACTTATTAAATGTGGTTTTGAGCACTTTGAGGAGTTCAGTTTTTAAAAGGTGCCACATTTGGGCATTTTCTGTCAAATAGGCCCCTCAAAGTCAATTCAAATGTGATGTGGTCCCTACAAAAATTGATTTTGTACATTTTGTTGGAAAAATTAGAAATTGTTTAGAAACGTTTAACCCTTCAGTGAATAACGGCGATCACAAAAAAAAAAAGTGTGCAGGATGCTTCAATGATTTCCGTGTCAGAGGAGAGAGAAATTTTGCACCCGAGACTCTCTAGTACCTCTGCCATCCCCTGATCCCTCCTGATCAGTCCCCAAGCCAGGCTTCATCTTCCTGGAGGAAAAAATGACGGGCACATGCACAGTGTGCCTGCCGAGATCTGCCGGCCAGTGTCTGGCAACAATAGGAAAATTGTTCCTATTGGTTCCTTTTGATCACTGTGATAGACCCTACCGGGGGTAGCCGAGGCCCCAGAGAACATGATTCAGGTCAGTTTTTACTTTTACTGGCCCCATTGTTGCGATAGCCGTTAACAGTATAACTGCGACCGCAGAAAAAAAAAGTCTGATTTTCAGATTCTATTAAGCAAAGTCTCACAATTTTTTGACATTTTCATGTAAAACTCAATCAGTTGTAATCATGCATATTAATATGTAACTACAATAAACATATGGTGTCTATACTGTAAAAAGTCACATCATGTACATATCAATACATACATGCGCCAGAGTATACAACATACAGTGTACATGCCATAAAGAAGTAGCGGGCTTCAGTGACTGTATTCAACCAACCAAGTATCTCAAGTCATATCTCAAGGTTCGTTAAAGGGTCGATAGTGACTTGTATGATTGCTGCTTCCAACAGTTGGCACTATAGAGTTCAATTCCTCTTCCTACCGGAAGAGGCAATTTGTGCATTCAATCACAGACTTTAGGAGCTCAGTCTTATCTTCTGAAACACCACACTCACACCTAAGGTACAGATAGTGATGGCTTATTGTCAATGAAATATTTAAAAATCTTTCTTAACCTCACATTTTATTTGTAGGTAAAATAGTAAAGATTGGGTGGCGAAGAAATTCAGCATTCACCATAAGCTGGCGACAGAGAAACAGTACCATGTAGCACATTGAAGGGTGCAGCATAAACCCGGTAATGTCAAACCTGCCTCCCTGCCTACTCCCCGGTCTTAAGTCAAAGCTAAAGTGTAGGCTACCATGTGAGAATACATCAGGAGGGGGATGGGTGTTATCAGAGGAGAACAAGCAGTTTCTTTGATTGCCAGGAGCTAGAAATAAACATATTACTGTTGGTAGTAGAGCATGAAATGGCAGTAGGAAACGCTAGGTGACCAGGAATTACGGAAAATCACCTATATCCCAGGTGCTAGTGTTGGGCAGGATTAAGCCTAAATCTGAGGTAAAGGAGGTCAAATATATATGGGCCTCCTTTATAATAATCTACTAAATTATAAAAGCCTAAATCTTGGTGCCCAAGGTCATTAGGCGTCTTTTATATCAGTATATACTATTTACACTATATAGCCTAATTGTTAAAAAACTGCAAGTGAAAAATTGGACGGTGAGTCAACTATTGCCGAAATTTAAAGATCAGAAAGTATATCTGTCATCAAAGGGGAAAAAAAATATTGAAGTGAAGGATCACCTAGTTGGGTGTTGGGTCTGTAACTTGTGATCCCGACTATATTTTAAAAAAAAACACACATTTCAAGCTAAAAGGCAGTTAAAAGTTGCCAGGCACAGCAAACAGCCTGCTCAAATTCTGCTAATTGGAGCTGTACAATGGGAGCTTTTACCACCCATTTACAATGTCCTTTTTTAAGGTGTCTCTTGATGAACGCAGTTTCTTGTAAAGTAAACTGAAACTTCTTGCATTCAGTAGATGTGAATTTTTATGGTAAACCTATGAGAATAAAAATTCAAATGGAAGCAAAATATTTTGGCCTGTAAGGTACAAACAGTCTTTACTCAGGGACAGGTTAAATGGTATATATAGGATAGTGGATAAATCACTGATCGCTGGTGTTCAACACTGCGACCTTCGGTGATCCCGATAATGGGGCTCTGAAACCACGAGATCAAGGCTATGCAGAGCCAAATGCAGTGTGTTGTATTTGCTTATTTGAGACAGTCCATAAATAATTAATTTGTGGAGTCCCCTTCTAGGGATTGCCTCGAGTCCCATCAGTAAGGGTACCGTTACACTTAGCGACGCACCAGCGATCCCGACAGCGATATGACCTGGTAAGGATCACTGGTGCATCGCTAAATGGTTGCTAGTAAGCAGTCAAACAGACAAATCTACTCAACGATGCAGTAACGATCCGGCGATCCGTATAACGACCTCGGCAGTCGTTGATACCTTGTCACACAGCAGCTATTCTGACGACTCACGCCTGCGTCCCTGAGTTCTGCGTCACCAACTAGGTCGCTCGTCGGCGTCAAACACAGCGATGCATGCTGGCCAGCGGGACGCCAATGATCAGAAAATGGCCTGGGACATTCGAGCACAATCAGCGAGATCGCAGAGGGGGACTGGTCGCCGCTATGTGTCACACGTAGCGAGATCGCTGGCGAGGTCGCTGTTGCGTCACAAAATCTGTGACGTTTCAGCGATCTCGCTAACGATCTCGTTATGTGAGACGGGGCCTTAAGACCCCCAGTGATAAGTAAGTTATAGGAAAAATCTATTCTGGTCATGTCATGACACACGCAGAACAAACAATTGTACCGTAAATCTACCAAACACTTTACCCAACTTTTCATCACAAAACAGGAGAGATTTCAAACCATTTGAAGTAAATAAAAGTCCTTCCCAAATTGACCACAATCAGTGATCCATAAAGTCATGAGAAATTGCTACAGAAAATATATTTAAATAAATATTGTATAGCTTTTTATTATACAATAAAATAATCTGTATTTGCTGAATTAATATCTCTTTAATAATTAATATAGTCAAGATTTTTTTTGTTTGTTTGTTTTTTTTTGCCAAGGATTATCCACTACTGGTCAGCACCTTATTAAATGCCTCAGAGTGCTGCACAAACCAAAAAACAAACAAAACACCTTTCCTTATATTTCAGACTGGTACCACTCCTCTACTCTCCGGCGTGTGTACCCCACCAATATCCTGGCATAAACAATGTAAGGTGACAATAAAGGTCACTGATCGGCTGCAGCCTTCACTATTCCACATGAGCAGAAGAATCCTGCTTTCTTCCACTTGCACATAATAGTGAATGCTAGAGTTGAGCGAAACGGGTCGAAAAAATTCAAAAGTCGCCGACTTTTGGCAAAGTCGGGTTTCATGAAACGAAACCCGACCCTAGGATGAGGTCGGCCACGAGGTCGGCGACTTACGCGCCAAAGTCGCGTTTCAAAAGTTTGTTTTGCGCTCTTTTTCAGCCAATCAGGATCCACGGACACTGTGGGCAACGTGATGACCTAGGCACGGGTCACCACCATCTTTCAGAAGGGCATGCAAGTGATTGGCTTGCTTTGGTGGGCGTCACAGGGGGTATAAAAGGGCGTGCACGCCGACCGCCATCTTACTTCTGCCGATCTTAGTATAGGGAGAGGTTGCTGCTGATTCTGTAGGGAGAGCGTTAGGCAGGGAAGAAGACAAAAAAACTGCTTCTGCTGCTAGCGATTTGGCCTGCACAACACACAAGTCACTGTGTGTGCAGTGCAAGGGGAGGCTATATTGTGGTGTATCAGTGGTGTTGGTTGTTGGGCTGCCTTTTAAGGCTTCCTGACACACTGGCATTGCTGTTTAGCCACTGCTCCGCAAACTGCTTTTTTAAAAGCAATCCAACCTCCTTTATCCTCTAGTCACTTTTGTCACAGCTGTGCCATCGAGCCTGTCACATAGCGCTCAGATATCAGTGGGCCTCACACAATCCACAAGTGTCCAGTGTCCAAAAGTGTGCGCAGAGATTCAAAATCTCCATTATCCTCTCGTCACTTTGGTCACAGGCAGCTGTGCCATCGAGCGTGTCACATAGCGCTCAGATATCAGTGGGCCTCACACAATCCACAAGTGTCCAGTGTCCAAAAGTGTGCGCAGAGATTCAAAATCTCCATTATCCTCTCGTCACTTTGGTCACAGGCAGCTGTGCCATCGAGCGTGTCACATAGCGCTCAGATATCAGTGGGCCTCACACAATCCACAAGTGTCCAGTGTCCAAAAGTGTGCGCAGAGATTCAAAATCTCCATTATCCTCTCGTCACTTTGGTCACAGGCAGCTGTGCCATCGAGCCTGTCACATAGCGCTCAGATATCAGTGGGCCTCACACAAGCCACAAGTGTCCAGTGTCCAAAAGTGTGCGCAGAGATTCAAAATCTCCATTATCCTCTCGTCACTTTGGTCACAGGCAGCTGTGCCATCGAGCCTGTCACATAGCGCTCAGATATCAGTGGGCCTCACACAATCCAAAAGCGTCCACTGTCCACAAGTGTGTGCAGAAATTCTAAATCTCCCCTGTCCTATAGACACCTTGTACCTTGTTTTACATTACTATATAGTTTGTTGGATTTTGTCTACATTTCTACCAAAAATGAGGAAGGCTGGTGGAAGAGGCCGTGGAATTGGGCGGGGGTTGGCAGCTGGTAATGATGGTGTTGGTGGTGGATCTGATGGTAGTGGCAAGAGCAAAATAGGACCGAATGCAGGAGGTGCTGACCCTGCGTCATCGTCTGGCTACATAAGGCCTCGAACGCTTAGTTTTCAAGGAGTTGGCAAACCGCTTTTAAAGGCAGAGCATCAGGAAAAAGTTTTGTCTTACATTGCTGACTCAGCCTCCAGCTCTATCGCCTCCTCTTCTTCAGTTGTAAAAAGTAAAAGCACTGAGTCGTCATTGGAGGCTCATGTTCATGAACCACACCTTTCCTTGTGTCCTTCACCCCAACCAAGATTGAAGGATGACGCAGGCCATACTACTGATTACTCCATGGAGCTGTTTTCACATACCATGCCTGGATTATCAAGTGAAATGGTGAATTACCCAGGCCAAGATGAATCTGACATGGAGTGCACTGATGCACAGCCGCTGATGGATGATTCTGCTGGTACATTCACTCAGAGCACTACATTGTCCTCACAGTGTACAGAGCCAGATTTTGACCCTGATGAGACTCAGGTGCCCCTTCCCGCACACTATACCACCATACACGGTGACACAGAGAAAGGTGCACATGACATAGAAGAGGAGGTGATGGATGACCCAGTTGTTGACCCAGATTGGCATCCATTGGGGGAAGAGGGTGCTGCTTCCAATAGCTCAGATGAGGAGCATCCACAGCAGACATCGACATCACAACAGCTGTTATCTGGCAGGCCCGGAGCACTCCAAAGACCGGTTCCAAACATCAAAAGAGTTGCTGGACAGCTTGTCCAGAGGGTCAAAAGATCACAGCGTGCTAGGCCGCAAAATGTCTGCCAAAGTAGGAAGAGTGCAGTGTGGCACTTTTTTGAACAAAATCCTCATGATCAGGCCAAGGTTATCTGTAAGAAGTGCGCAAAGACCTTTAGCCGAGGGAAAAATCTGAAAAATTTGAATACCAGTTGCATGCTTAGACATTTAACCAGCATGCACTTGCAAGCGTGGACACAACACCAAACCTCAAGTGCCACATGTGCAACTGATCACAACGAAGGTAGTCAGCAATGCTACATTGTTTCCCCCACTGTAAGCCCACCGGTTAGCACGGCAGCAAATGTTGAGGTGTCGTTGCAAGACCACAGCAGTCAGGGAATCCCACTGTTATATCAACGAAAGACTGATTCTAGGCCATCAGAAAGAACACCAACTCCATCACCATCATCAACCCTCTCTCAGTCCGCCCTGTCCACCGCTACTTCCACCATATGCAGCTCTCAAGTCCAGCTCACCCTCCCAGACACTATGAGTAGGTCAAGAAAGTACTCAGTCTCTCATCCGCGTACACTGGGTTTGAACGCCCTCATTGCCAAACTAATCTCGTTTGAGATGATGCCCTTTCGGTTGGTGGAAAGCACAGCTTTCCGCGAACTCATGGCCTATGCAGTACCACGCTATGACCTACCCAGTCGCCACTTCTCTCGCAAAGCCATCCCAGCCCTCCACCATCATGTGAAAGACCGCATTGTCCATGCACTCAAGCAGTCAGTGAGCGGAAAGGTGCACCTCACAACTGATGCATGGTCCAGTCGGCATGGCCAGGGCCGTTACGTGTCCATCACTGCGCACTGGGTTTACGTGGTGGATGCAGGGTCCACAGGGGACAGCGGTGGTGGGACAGTGCTGCCTAGCCCACGGTATAGGAAACAGTTGGCTGTAGGCGTTCGACCCTCCTCCTCCTCCTCCTCCAGAAACGAAAGCTCGTCCACAGAGCGCAGTCGTACGAGCACTCCATCTGCAGCTGCCACTGTTGCACACGATGTGTCCCCCTATCGAGCAGCTAGTGGAAAGCGTCAGCAGGCTGTGTTGCAGATGATGTGTTTGGGCGACAGACACACCGCCGAGGTGCTGGCCGAGTACTTGAAGCGACAAACTGAGTCATGGTGGGCAGTGTACATCTTGAGGCAGGCAAGGTAGTTAGTGATAACGGCCGTAATTTTGTGGCAGCCATAGCCCTTTCAAAACTCAGCCACATACCTTGCTTGGCTCACACCTTGAACCTGGTGGTGCAGTGCTTCCTCAAAAATTATCCGGAGTTAACAGCCCTGATCCAGAAGGTGCGAAGACTGTGCGCGCACATCCGCCGGTCGCCTGTACACTCCGTTCGTATGCAGAAGCTGCAGCGATTGCTCCACCTTCCCAACCACCGCCTCATTATCGACATTGCAACAAGGTGGAACTCCACCCTGCACATGGTGGAGCGGCTGCGCGAGCAGAGGCAGGCCATAATGCATTTGTGGGAGGATACACGGCCAGGCACTTTGAGAGCAGACATGGAGTTGACAGGCGTGCAGTGGTCGAAGCTGAAAGACCTTTGTAAAGTCCTTCAGTGTTTTGAGGAATGCACACGGCTGGTAAGCGCAGACGACGCCATCCTAAGCATGAGCATCCCACTTATGCGTCTGCTCATGCAAACTTTGACGTACCTTAAGGAGCAGGCGTCTGCAGCCAATGTTGATGAGGAGGAAGAGGAGGAGGGAATCCTTGATGACATTCAGCCATTGTCTGCTCAGGGACCTCTCCTGGACGAGGTGGAGGAAGAAGAGGAGGAGGAGGAGGATGATGGGGATGATTACTTAGGGGAGGAGGATGCATCTCGTGGGGCAAGTGAAAATGTTGGCGTGGCAAGGTCTGGTACAGGGTTTGTGCGTGACTGGAGGGATGTGGATTTGCCAGAAAGTGCTCCTCCACCCAGCACTCGCAGTGCATCATTGACACCGGGAACATTGGCCCACATGTCAGATTATGCCTTGCGGATCCTAAAAAGGGACCCCCGCATTGCCAAAATGATGAACGATGACGACTACTGGTTGGCCAGCATCCTGGATCCACGCTATAAAGGCAAATTACAAAACATCATGCCACAGGAGAACCTTGACCTAATATTGGCTAATAAACAAGCAACTCTGGTAAATCGGTTGCTTGAGGCATTCCCAGCACACAGCAGCGGTGATGGTTCTCACACGAGCCGTACGGGCCGGGGGGCAGCTTGGCAGAGGTGTTCGTGGTGCACACAGCAGAAGTGGCGTTGGAGACAGGGGTTTCATGACAATGTTGTGGACTGATTTTTCAAATACCGCTCACACAACTGGTAATACTGCATCGATGGAAAGTGACAGGAGACAGCAGTTGTCAACTATGGTTACAAACTACTTTTCCTCCCATATCGATGTTCTCCCACACAGGTCATTCCCCTTTGACTATTGGGCCGCTAAACTGGACACCTGGCCTGAATTGGCCCAATATGCCTTACAGGAGCTCGCTTGCCCAGCTGCAAGTGTGCTATCGGAAAGAGTCTTCAGTGCAGCTGGATCAATCCTGACAGAAAAAAGGACCCGTCTGTCAACCCAAAATGTGGATGATCTAACCTTCATTAAAATGAACCACGCATGGGTTTCCAAGGATTTTGTCCCACCTTCCCCTGATGACACATAGGGTGACAGAAAAATGGCTTGCTTTGGTCCACCTCTTCCTGGTACTTCACCTATTTCGCCTTTTGCATCAGCTGAATGTCCAACATCAACATATGCCACTTTCTAAAACTCCCTAACTGTGCTGCCTCCCCCCCATGGCCGGGGTCACCACTTACCGCACGACACCGTGCGAGTGCCGTTGCCCTGGACAGGTGGGTAGGCCGACTCTTGGGCGCGGGCACAGGCACAGGGTCCCTCATAGTGCAATCAAGTGTCTCTGACGGCGGTGGTGCACACCCGCCGTCAGACACACCGCTGTACTATGAGGGGCCCAGTGCCAGTACCGACGCCCACGAGTGGGCCCCCCTTGCTTGGGCAGGGCCCCAGCATTTGCAATCTTTACCTCTCCCTGCTCCTCCGCTGTGTAATCTGGGCCGTCAAATCCATACTGTGCCTGACACCGTCTGAGCCTGCCTCCTGAGACATATATTTTGAAGGTGTACGCTATCCATACATGTTATCTGGGGATACGGTACCCTTTCTAACCTTTGTGCAATCACGTGCAATCCATACTGGGCCTAACACCGTCTGAGCCTGCCTCCTGAGACATATTTTGAATGTGTACGCTATCCATACATGTTATCCAGGGATACGGTACCCTTTCTAACCTTTGTGCAATCACGTGCAATCCATACTGGGCCTAACACCGTCTGAGCCTGCCTCCTGAGACATATATTTTGAATGTGTACGCTATCCATACATGTTATCCGGGTATACGGTACCCTTTCTAACCTTTGTGCAATCACGTGCAATCCATACTGGGCCTGACACCGTCTGAGCCTGCCTCCTGAGACATATATTTTGAATGTGTACGCTATCCATACATGTTATCCAGGGATACGGTACCCTTTCTAACCTTTGTGCAATCACGTGCAATCCATACTGGGCGTGAGAACGGCTGGCGAGCTGTTAAGCAAGCTACAGCACCTGTCCAGACAAGTACAGGGATTCCCTAGCGAGGAGACTTATTTGATTGTTTTCAATGTTGGGACAGCAATTTTTTGGGAGCACTATACTCTGGAGAATGATAGATGGGGCCCACCATACACTGGAACATTCCAAAGGTGGACATCAGACACTGGAGCAGCATTTATAGGGCCCATTATACACTAGAGCATTAGAAATGGGGCCCATTATGTTTGGAGCATTATTTGGGCCCATAAGACAGTGGAGCTTCATCCATGGGGACCAACATATACTGTAGCATTATGTGGAGCTCATCATATACTGTTTCAAACATTATATGGGACCAATGATTCTGTATGGAGAAATAGATGGGCCTCGTCATGAGATGTAAAAAGTGAGGTATTTTTCATTGTACTATACCGCTATTTATCTGCCGTATCAGAGCATGATGAGTTGTGGTATGTGTTAAAGGGGCGCTCTTTCGCCCAGGGCACATGAAAACCTGCAGCCAGCCCTCCCCCCCCCACAACTTTAGCCAAATAACCCCCATTTTTCAGTGCGTAACTTGTATTATGAAGTTAATTAAGGTTGACAAGCTTAAGTAAGAAGAATGGGCACTGTAGGTGTGTTTCCTGTCCTCCTCTGACTGCCGACTTTTATTCCCCATTGACTTACATTGGGTTTCGTGACGACCTCGACTTTTCCCTATAATCGGACGATCTTGCTTGACCCGACTTTTGGAAAAGTCGGGTTTCACGAAACGAAACGCGACCCTAAAAAACCAAAAGTCGCTCAACTCTAGTGAATGCTCCAGCAGACCAGCAGTTGCTGATTATATCTGGGGACACAGATATATCGGGGGACACAGTGCTGAGAGAAGAGGAGTGGTGCCAGTATGGGAGGTAAGTATAGAATTTTTTTTTACTTTGTGCAGCACCATGACAGTAATAGACAACTCCTTTAACCCCTTTACTCCCAAGGGTGGTTTGCACGTTAATGACTGGGCCAATCTGTACAATTCTGACCACTGTCCCTTTATGAGGCAATAACTTTGGAACGCTTCCATGGATCCCACTGATTCTGACATTGCTTTCTCGTGACATATTGTACTTCATGTTAGTGGTAAAATTTCATTCATATAAGTTGCGTTTACTTGTGAAAAAAAATGGAAACATTTCCCACATGTTTACTTTACATCAGCACAATTTGGGAACCAAAATTTTTTTTTGTTAGGAAGTTATAAGGGTTAAAAGTTGACCAGCAATTTCTCATTTTTACAACATCATTGTATTTTTAGGGACCACATCACATTTGAAGTCACTTTGAGGGGTCTATATGATAGAAAATACCCAAATGTGACACCATTCTAAAAACTGCACCCCTCAAGGTGCTCTTAAAACCACATTCAAGAAGTTTATTAACCCTTCAGGTGCTTCACAGGAATTTAACTTTTTTTCACAAAAAAATTACTTCGGTCCAATTTTTTATTTTACCAAGGGTAACAAGAGAAATTGGACTGCAAAAGTTATTGTGCAATTTGTCCTCAGTACGCTGATACCTGATATGTGGGGGGAACCACTGTTACGGCACATGGCAGAGCTCAGAAGGGAAGGTGCGCCGTTTGACTTTTTCAACACAAAATTGGCTGGAGTTCAGATCGGATGCCATATCACGTTTGGAGAGCCCCTGATGTGCCTAAACAGTGGAAACCCCCCACAAGTGACCCCATTTTGGAAACTAGACCCCCCCAAGGAACTAGATGTGTGGTGAGAACTTTGAACCCCCAAGGGCTTCACAGAAGTTTATAAATGTACAGCCATACAATTAAAAAATCATATTTTTTCCACAAACAATCTTTTCACCCCCAATTTTTATTTTCCCAAGGGTAACAGGACCCCAAAAGTTATTGTGCAATTTGTCCTGAGTACGCTGATACTCCATATGTGGGGGTAAACAACTATTTGGGCACATGGCAGAGCTCAGAAGGGAAGTAGCGCCAATTGAGTTTTTTTGGCTGGAATTGAGATCGGACGCCATGTCGCGTTTGGAAAGCCCCTGATGTGCCAAAACAGTGGAAACCCCCCACAAATGACATCATCTTGTAAACTAGACCCCCCAAGGAACTTATCTAGATGTGTGGTGAGCACTTTGAACCCCCAAGTGCTTCACAGAAGTTTATAACGCCCAGGCGTGAAAATAAAATAATCTTATTTTTTCCACAATCATGATATTTTAGTCCCCAATTTTTTATTTTCCCAAGGGTAACAGGAGAAATTGGACCCCAAAAGTTGTTGTCCAATTTGTCCTGAGTACACTGATATCCCATATGTGGGAGAAGACTACTGTATGGGCACACGTCGAGGCTCAGAAGGGAAGTAGTGACGTTTTGGAATGCAGACTTTGATGGAATGGTCTGCGGGTGTCATGTTGCCTTTGAAGAGCCCCTGATTTGCCTAAACTGTGGAAACCCCCCACATGTGATCCCATTTTGGAAACTAGACCCCCCAAGAAACTTATTTAGATGTGTGGTGAGCACTTTGAACCTCCAAGTGCTTCACAGAAGTTTATAACGTAGAGCCATAAAAATAAAAAAACATTTTTATCCACAAAAATGATATTTTTGCCCCCAATTTTTTATTTTCCCAAGGGTAACAGGAAAACTTGGACCCCTAAAGTTGTTGTGCAATTTGTCCTGAGTAGGCTGATACCCCATATGTGGGGGTAAACCACTGATTGGGCACATGGCAGAGCTTGGAAGGGAAGGAGCACCGTTTGACTTTTTGAATGCAGAATTGGCTGGAATTGAGATCAGACGCCATGTTGCGTTTGGAGAGCACCTGATGTGACGAAACAGTGAAAACCCCCCAATTCTAACTTCAACCCTAACCCCAACACACCCCTAACCCTAATCTCAGCCCTAACCCTAGCCCCAACCCTAAGGGTATGTGCACACGTTGCGGATTCTGCTGCGGATTCAGTATCTTTATATTCAATGGCAAATGAAAAACGCAGTGCACATGCTGCGGATTTAAATCCGCAGCATGTCACTTCTTTGTGCAGAATCCGCAACGGTTTGACACCTGCTCCATTACCAGGTGTCAAAACGCAGGGGAAAACCGCAGGCTAATCTGCACTATATCCGCAGGTAAAACGCAGGTCATTTGACCTGCGGATTTAGCCAAATCTGCGCGGAACAATCCGCAGCAGAATCCGCATCGTGTGCACACAGCCTTACCCTAGCCCTAACCCTAGCCCTGGCCCTAATGGGAAAATGGAAATAAATACATTTTTTTTTATTTTATTATTTTTCCCTAACTAAGGGGGTAATAAAGGGGGGTTTGATTTACTATTTATGTCGGGTTTTTATGTTTGGCAGCTGTCGCACGCTAAAAGACGCTTTTTATTGTAAAAAAGTTATTGCATCACCACATATTGAGAGCTATAAGTTTTTCATATTTTGGGACAGTGAGTCATATGAGGTCTTATTTTTTGTGGGACGAGTTGTCGTTTTTATTGGTACCATTTTTGGGCACATGACATTTTTTGATCGCTTTTTATTTAGATTTTTGGGATGCAGAATGAACAAAAACCAGCATTTCAAGAATTTCTTTTGGGGGATGCGTTTACACCGTTCCGCATGTGGTAAAATTGATAAAGCAGTTTTATTCTTCGGGTCAGTATGATTTACAGAGATATCGCATTTGTGTCTTTTTTTTATGTTTTGGCGCTTTTATGCAATGAAAACAATTTTATATAAAAATAATTATTTTTGCATCGCTTTATTCTGTGAGCTATAACTTCGTTTTTTGAGGGACAAGATGACGTTTTCAGCGGTACCATGGATATTTATATTCGTCTTTTTGATTATTGCACTTCTTGTTCACTGGTATAATGATAAAGCATTGTTTTTTGCTTCGTTTTTTAAGGGGTTAACTAAAGGGGTTAACTAGAGGGACAGTTTTATAGGTTGCATCATTACGGACGCGGCGATACTAAATATGTGCATTTTTATCGTTGTTTTATTACAAAAAAAGAATTTATTGGGGAATTTTTTTTATTTATTTGGGGATTTTATATAAATTATTTTTACACTTTTTTTTATTTTTTTTTTTAACTTTATTATATTGTCCCAGGTGGGGACATCACTACACTATAAGGTGTCAGATCGCTGATCTGACAGGCGCTGCTGCTTGTTTCCTCGTGCCTGCTCTCAGAAGGCACTGTGGGAGCCTCCTCTCTGCAGGCCCTCAAAGGCCCCCGCGGCCATATTGGATCCGGGGGCCTGCAGGGAGAAGACCCTCGGAGTGACACAGCACATCGTGTCGCTCCGAGGGTTTCAGGGGAGCACAGAGGGAGCCCCCTCCCTGCGCGCTTCTCTCCTATGCCCCCGGTACACTGTGATCATGTTTGATCGCAGTGGGCCAGGGGTTAATGTACCGGGGGTTAATGTGCCCCGTGAGCGCCGCTGATCACACTGGATGCACTATTCCATCCTTGAGACTTAGGTCCCAGGTCACATGGACGGAATAGTACGTCCAATGTAGGTAAGGGGTTAAGGGCATTCAAGATAATGTATTGGCCACCATTCACATGACTTCTTCCACATTGAGGCTAGACAAGACCGATTTTCTTGATTATGCTAATCACACTCTGATCAGAGTGTGTTCAGAGTGTGTTCAGAGTGTGTTCAGAGTGTGTTCAGAGTGTATTAGTGTGTGATCAGAGTGTTACCAGAGTGTGATCAGATTATCAAAGTGTGATCAGAGTGTGATTAGAGTGTGATCATAGTGTGATCATAGTGTGATTAGAGTGTGATTACAGTGTTATTAGAGTGTGATCAGATTTTCTGTGAAGCATTAAAAAAAAAATTCTCCATCTTCTCCATTCTGTCAGTTTATGAAAAGCTGACCACAGTCAGATGTCATCTCAGTGTGGTCTGATGTTTTCCATGGATCCATAGACATGAATGGGTGAGTGCTATTCGATTATCAGAGGCAACTCGTATATATTGCGATTTTTTTCCTCAGACCAACTCTGTTCAAGAAAAAAAATTGGACATGTTCACAGCCTCATTGAACAACATGGAGACGAGTGCTAGCACTCATCCAATTTTTACAGTCATGTGCACAAGCCCTAACAGAAAGAACAGTTTTTATGAATGAGACCCTTTGCATTTTTGTGGAAATTATTATTCTCTATTGCAGTTTTTGAGTTTATTGCATCTAAATCTGACTGAGCATTGATAATTGCCAACATTTATAAAGTGTAACGAAGATTAGGTAGCATTATACTGGTTCCCCTATCCTTCTACTCTGCAGGTTGATCTAAAAGACATGGCAAGTAAGTCACTGGCATTATGAGACATTTGGGGCTTTCCAGTTATTGGGTAATAAAGCTGCACATATTATCACACAGAAGAAAAAATGACCAAAAAAACATAATGCCGTGAAACATTTATTACAAGCACAAGTTGGACTGCACTGCCAAATCTGATTTATTTAGACGTCGCAATCAGCCTGAAATCTAATGTTTCCAGGCCCATGTTCATAAAACATTGCCAGCTAATCTTCAATTATTAAAGAAAACAAAAATAAAACCGTTTAAAAAAAAAAATCAATCTCTTCGTGCCAAAAGGATACACTTTATTGCAACTTGAATATACACAGAGAGGAAGGAAACACGCCGGTGTGGAACACTTTCTGTAAGCGACACTCCAGGAAATGAGCTTCAGAACTGGCCAGCACTTCTACAACTGTGAAATCCCTGCTCCTGTTTCTGGCATCTACTCCTCGCACTTGTTATAGATGGACGCTGAATAGGAATCAGGCATGTGCTGTGGAGATCACTCAGTTTTATACAAGCAGATGCGTGTGGAGACTATATGGTGGTTGGAAGAGACCCTGCACCCTATAGAACGTAAACATAAGCTCTCCATGTGCATCTTCTATAAGGTGCCTCTAAGCAATGCTTCTATGGAAGAATACCTCCATTATTATCCATCTATTGAAGAAAATAATGTATTATACCCATGTGAATAAGGTCTAAGTCTAATGAGTACAACTACATTGGTTTTTGTAGGGCCAATTTATTGACCTACATGGAAATGTGCTCATTGAACACTTTTTTAAAGAATTACTTTGGTGCTTGAATGTTTGTGAAAGTTCAGAATTTTCCATATTTCTGTCTAAATTTGACCTAAAACTAAGATTTTCACACAAGTCTTCAAAGTAGATAGAGAGCCAAATCTAAAACAATAAGTTAAAGTCACAATTATTAAATAAGGACAATTACCCAATATCACGTTTGAGAGTGGCAAAAGTAAAAAAGTAGAAGTGTTCATAGCAGGATGCCACTGGTCTCCAAGAGAACATTGGTGCCTGTAACGGGGTCTACCCAGGCTGGGGTACCTCTTTCAGTACCACCCCGTGTTTTCGGAGGTCCGCTCCGCGTTGGCTGGAGTCTGAATGAATGACGCTGGCTGGAATTCCTTGGTTACATGGGCGCATATAAAAGATCACTGCTTCTCCACGTATTTCCAGTCTGACAACACTTTACTCACAGGACACAGAATATATCACACAGATACAGAGTGCAGGCCAATAGAAAAGCGGCAGGCCAGACATGCATTACAAAAGCCGCAGGTGGCCGGAGCCTGACGATGTTTACTGTGGGAATTACAAAGTTGTGGGGAGGGCGGACAAAAGGAGAATATCGTGTCCCCTCTGCCCAGGGGCGCAGCCTGTGGGCTGATGCATTAGGGACATGCATCTCACATAGAACCTATTATACATACATATACAGTGGGGAAAAAAAGTATTTAGTCAGTCAGCAATAGTGCAAGTTCCACCTCTTAAAAAGATGAGAGGTGTCTGTAATTTACATCATAGGTAGACCTCAACTATGGGAGACAAACTGAGAAAAAAAAAATCCAGAAAATCACATTGTCTGTTTTTTTTTCATTTTATTTGCATATTATGGTGGAAAATAAGTATTTGGTCAGAACCAGCAATCAAGATTTCTGGCTCTCACAGACCTGTAACTTCTTCTTTAAGAGTCTCCTCTTTCCTCCACTCATTACCTGTAGTAATGGCACCTGTTTAAACTTGTTATCAGTATAAAAAGACACCTGTGCACACCCTCAAACAGTCTGACTCCAAACTCCACTATGGTGAAGACCAAAGAGCTGTCAAAGGACACCAGAAACAAAATTGTAGCCCTGCACCAGGCTGGGAAGACTGAATCTGCAATAGCCAACCAGCTTGGAGTGAAGAAATCAACTGTGGGAGCAATAATTAGAAAATGGAAGACATACAAGACCACTGATAATCTCCCTCGATCTGGTGCTCCACGCAAAATCCCACCCCGTGGGGTCAGAATGATCACAAGAACGGTGAGCAAAAATCCCAGAACCACGCGGGGGGACCTAGTGAATGAACTGCAGAGAGCTGGGACCAATGTAACAAGGCCTACCATAAGTAACACACTACGCCACAATGGACTCAGATCCTGCAGTGCCAGACGTGTCCCACTGCTTAAGCCTGTACATGTCCGGGCCCGTCTGAAGTTTGCTAGAGAGCATTTGGATGATCCAGAGGAGTTTTGGGAGAATGTCCTATGGTCTGATGAAACCAAACTGGAACTGTTTGGTAGAAACACAACTTGTCGTGTTTGGAGGAAAAAGAATACTGAGTTGCATCCATCAAACACCATACCTACTGTAAAGCATGGTGGTGGAAACATCATGCTTTGGGGCTGTTTCTCTGCAAAGGGGCCAGGACGACTGATCCGGGTACATGAAAGAATGAATGGGGCCATGTATCGTGAGATTTTGAGTGCAAACCTCCTTCCATCAGCAAGGGCATTGAAGATGAAACGTGGCTGGGTCTTTCAACATGACAATGATCCAAAGCACACTGCCAGGGCAACGAAGGAGTGGCTTCGTAAGAAGCATTTCAAGGTCCTGGAGTGGCCTAGCCAGTCTCCAGATCTCAACGCTATAGAAAACCTTTGGAGGGAGTTGAAAGTCCGTGTTGCCAAGCGAAAAGCCAAAACATCACTGCTCTAGAGGAGATCTGCATGGAGGAATGGGCCAACATACCAACAACAGTGTGTGGCAACCTTGTGAAGACTTACAGAAAATGTTTGACCTCTGTCATTGCCAACAAAGGATATATCACAAAGTATTGAGATTAAATTTTGTTTCTGAACAAATACTTATTTTCCACCATAATATGCAAATAAAATGAAAAAAAAAACCAGACAATGTGATTTTCTGGATTTTTTTTTCTCAGTTTGTCTCCCATAGTTGAGGTCTACCTATGATGTAAATTACAGACGCCTCTCATCTTTTTAAGTGGTGGAACTTGCACTATTGCTGACTGACTAAATACTTTTTTTCCCCACTGTAACTGCACATCATAATCTGGGTGCTAAGTGGTTCTGTAACACGTAACAGTGCCCATCTGCAGTTTGTTAATGATCACCTGGACAAGCCAGAAGGCTACAGAAACTGCATTGTGATGAACCAATATAGAGTCTTTTGGTTTAAATAACAAGCGTTATGATTGGAGAAAGGAAAACCTCATACGTACTGTATGTGTGAAACACGGTGGTGGTAATATCATGGTAACATGATTCTCTGTTTTGCTGCATCTGGGCCAGGATGTCTTGCCACCATAGATAAAACAATGAATTGTCAATTATACCAGACAATTATCAAGGAAAATGTCAGTACACGTGTCCATGAGCTGAATCTCAAGAGAACGTGGGTCATGCAGCAAGACAATGTCCCAAAGAAAACAAGTCGTTCTACATAAGAATGTAGAAAGGATAATAAAGATAACGTTTTGGAAAGAACAAGTGAAAATCTTCACAGTAATCTTATAGAAGTGTTGCAAAGCAAGTAGTTCATGGGAGAAAACTCGCCAACATAACAAAACTAAAGTTTTGTAGAGAGGAATGGGTTAAAATTCCTCCAAACCGATGTGCAGAATTAATCAACAATTACCGGAAACATTTAGATGCAGTTATTGCTACACAAGGGAGTCACACCAGATATTGAAAGCAAAGGGTCACATACTTCTGCCACTCGCAGACGTGTGATATTGGATTATTTTCCTATTTAAAAAAAAAAATACAAAGTTTAATATTTTTTCTTTTTTTGTTTTAGTTTTCTTTATCTACTTTTAGGCCTTGCGTTAAAACGTGAGGCTGTTTTAAGTCAAATTTATCCAACAATATAGAAATTTCTAAATTGTTCACAAACTTACCAGCACTGCTGTATATCTGCGCATGGCTATATAGTGATGATCATGGCTTGGTAGCTGGACAGTGGATTGAATCAAGGCAATATATGCATGAACCTGCTATGTACTTTCCCTATATTTCTTCATTACTTGTTTTCTTATTAGAATGCATGAAAAAACTCACCTTGTCATAAAACTTCAGAGAAAACAACAACTTATTTTCTAAATCTTATCAGCTATATTATACATCTAGAGATTAGATACACCAATTTACAAAAATATGAATCTTCGCGACACTCTCTCTATATATTGGTGAAAATTGGTGAGAATTTTTTTGTTAACATCAACACTCAATGCGTATATATTCCTTATCTTCAATTCAACTTTATATTCCAGTGTTGCTTTATGGAGTAACAATATCCTTTTACCATGTTAGCCAGTACGTAGAAAAGACGAAAATTGAGAGTCCTCAGTAGCTGATACCTTTTAGTGGCTAACTGAGACGATGATGACAAGTAGCAAGCTTTTGAGACTACTTAGGTCTCTTCATCAGAAAACCTAAGTGGTCTTGAAGCTTGCTACTTGTCATCATCGTTTCAGCTAGCCACTAAAAAAAACTATCAACTACTGAGGACTCTCAATTTTCTCTTCGCTAATGATATGTTCTAACAGATTTGTTGTATAAAACTTCAGTGACTGTTACAAATATCATAATGGGATTTTTAAACTCACTTGCTACAGAAAAAAATTGAGATTTATGGAGAGATTGTATGGTTTGGGCAAGATATGCACATGGACTAAGGTCTGGTTGAAGCAAGATGTAATTGATTGGTAGGGATGAGCGGACCCATGGATATTCGGGTTCAGCAGGTATGACGAACATACAGTTAAAAGTTGGAGACCCTGAACACAATACAAGTCAATGGGAACCCGAACTGGAAAATGGCTGTAAAAAGGTCGTGGTAAGGGTTAGGGGGCTGCAAAAGGAAGCAAAATAGGGGTAAGAGCAGAACATTTGCCCTGCAAGCAAATATGGATACAAAAATGACTTAAATCCCTTAAATTAGTCAGTAAACATTGAGTCAATTAGTTTACCTAACAGACTGGACAGAATAAATAGAATGGTGTGTTGCTAGACAACACACGGTCCAAAAACAATGCAAGTCAATGTAAAATATTCTTATCAATGTCATGTATAAATATCCATCCATTCACTGAAACCCACCCAGAGTTAAATCACATTAGTAAGAAAAGCAGACAGCTGTGAGCTGTCTCTTGTGTGTCATGTTGGGCTATTGGTTGTACAGGGCAATATACATCCTGAGTTTAGTCACTTAAAAAACACACTCTTATTTTTTAGTAACTCTGTGGATATCAGGCCACTTATCATACAGCAATACATGAAATTTTTGGTGGAGTCAATCTGTCATTTTTTTTCCAATCTTTGTTCCTGTACTCTATGTATAATTCATGTATGTGGTATTTTAATGTTATAAATAAACGGAATTTTTATAAACATACTTTGATGACATGCCCTTGTGATTTGGTGTTATGAGCGGTGGAACGCACTAAATAAATTTAAAATAAAGTGCGTTCACCGCTCGGGGTCCACCGTGCAGTAGATGGGGTAACCGCTGCTAAAAGAGGCAGGACACTCAGGCGGTAATGTTCAGAGGGTTTTAGCTGCACTCTGTGCACTAAAGCAGAATCTGTTATATGCACAGAGCTGCCAACAAAAACATAAATACCGCTGAGTCTGTATAGCGTCACAGACTTCAGCGATGTGGACACGGTATTAAAGGTCACAGAAATAGCCTTAAACACCAGGACTATCCCTTATAGACCTACCGTAAAAAAATAAGGTACGAGGTGTCGCAATTGCGAACACCCGGGAGGCTGCAACCGCAGTGCGGCGTGAACAGAGCCGCAAGCAAGGCGCTGCAAAGACGCTGGCGCAATGCAGGACACTTAGCTGCTGCAAAAGGTATCGCTGGAGCGCTGCTACTGGCGGCTGCCCAATCACTCACACAATCGTAATATCAGAGGGAAGGGGTTTCATAATAAGTCATTCACCAGTCCAAGCATCCAATACCAAACACACAGCAGCAAGTATGAAAAATACTAGCGCATGGCGGAATAGCCATGCGCATTTTTTATAGTGACCGGGACCTTCCGGAAATCTCCAGAGCCCTGAGCTGCACCAATGGAATCAGGAGCAGGACCTCAGCACCTGACTCCTGAACTCCAATGGGAGCTCATTCCAGGAGCATGCTCAGAAACTGGCTGAAAGGACTTACCCTCTGGAGACAAATGTGAGGATCTGGATCTCTGCATAAGTATGGCAGGACACAGATTCCTACCATCTGGTGCTTTCAATAAGCTACCAGATGGTGGATTTCTATTATGTGTTCTTATTTTATCATTTTTCTGAAATTGGCAATTTTGTGTTTAATAGTAAGAAAAGCAGACAGCTGTGAGCTGGTGCTTTTATTCTGGGAAGGGGCCAAAATCCACGGATCTTCCCAGTCTATTAATATCACCTCAAAGCTGTTTGTGTAGCCTTTACTGGTTATTAAAAATAGGGGTTAAAAAATAATGTGCAGTATCCCCTATTTTTAATAACCAGCTGAGGGACAGCAGACTGCTGAATGCTGGTGTTACTATTCTGGGAAGGGACCAATATCCTTAAATGTTCCCAGCCTATAAATATCAGCTCACAGCTGTCTGCATAGCCATTATTGGATATTAAAATGGGGGAACCCCAAAACAAATTATCTGGGGTCTCCCCTATATTTAATAACCAGCGAAGGCTATGCAGATAGCTGCACGATGATATTAATAGGTTGAGAAAGGATCATGGATATTGGCCACCTCCCAAACTAATAACACCAGCCGTCAGCCGACCCAGAAATGGTGCTTAGTCTCAGCTCTTCCCGCTTGCTCTGGTGCATTTGCAAGTATGATAATTGCTTTGTGTATCTATTTTATGTCCGCTGACATCAAGGGGTTAATAATGGAGAGGAATCTATACGACACCCCCATTACTAACCTTGTAGTCAAAAGTAAGAAAGACACACACAAACGTCCTTTAATTGAACAAAACACCCCCTGACAAATTCCCTCTTTTAGCCATTTATTAAGATAAAATTAAAAATCAAAATATCTAAGTAATTCTCAGCTGTCCGCCTTTAATCCAATACTCCATCCAGATGCAGCACTGACTGGGGACATCAGTAATGTGACCTCTCAGCACAATTAGCCAGAACACACTGACAGAAGCTTGTGAATCAGGCTAGTGCGACGAGTGATGACGTCACTAAGAATATCGCAGTTCATAGCTGCTGAACTGCGGTAGCCTTACTGAGATCATCTCAGTTCACAGATGTTGGTTCTCACGAATTTAGAACAAGTGCCGGACTAATAAGCAATTGCTCATCAGTTTTGCACTTGTACTGAACTTGTGAAAATAATAATGATAATCTTTATTTTTATATAGCGCTAACAAATTCCGCAGCGCTTCACAGTTTGCACACATTAGGATCCCGATGCCTGTGAACTTAGGTGACCTCAATAAGGTTACGGCTGGGGTGACTATCATACTGTGAGTTGGGTTTTGGTGACCATCACACAGTGTGGGGGGCTTAGGTGACCATATAACTTTGTGGAGTTTTATGGGACCATCATACTCTATGGTGGCCACGGAAGGGTATTATAGTGGGTGAAAATACTAAGAGGCTTCAGTAGGGGCAAAATAACTGTTTAAGTACCACAATACATATGCCTTAAAAAGTTGGGAAGTAGGCCCTTCTGTGATTGTGCCTATGAGCCATAATAGATCTAATGCTATGGAGCCCTGTGAATTCTATGTATGAAACCTGCATATGAGCATTATTACACTACAGAGGCACTGAGGGTCATTATTATAATGAGTCACAATGGGGCATTGTAATCATTAAAGGGAGCGCATAGGATGCATAGGATATTGTTACAAGGAAGTAGAGATGGGAGAACCCGAACAGTAAAGTTCGGTGTCTGTAATGAACACCTACTGTTCGGTCGTGGACACGGAACACGGACTTCACTAGGAAGTCTGCGTTACTGTTCAGGTTTGGCTGCCCGAACACCGGGTGTTTGTCGCGCTGTCATATGCATTACAGAGCAGCAAACACTGCTTCTGATTGGCGGTGAAATCATCGCCGCAGGTCTGAACTGCCGTGGCCATTGTTCTCAAGGTGCTAGCGAAGATCTCACAGAGGTCATGGCAGTTCAGCACGGCAGGGAAAGCAGCCTCAGTGACCGGAGGTAACCTCGATGACATCACCGCCGGTCACTAAGGCTACGCTCGCAGCAGTTCAGTCACCAGTGGTTCTCAGCCTGGACGGTCGAATCTTGCCACTGTCCAGATTGAAAACTGTTTTTCTCCCAGACATGAATTACAGCGTGGGACAGAACGACGGATAGGTGAGTGATATTGTTTTTTTTTTTTGTTTTTTTTTAGTTTTATTACAGGAGAACTAGGGCTTTGGTGGAATTAGGCGTTTGGTGAACATAACTGTGTTTGTTAAAAATGTGTTGTGTTTTGTTTTATTTCTAATAAAGGACTTTATACTTGCTGTGTCTTTATTTACCATACAACTATCGGATTAGAACTGGAAAGGTATCTCAATCGCCTCTCCATTACTAAGCCATAGGCTTGATGTCACCTGACAATACAAAAGTAACATCAACCCCACAAACATTAACCTTACTTGCCACCGCCACAGGGCAAGTGGGAAGACCTGGGCAAAGTGCCAGAATTGGCGCATTTAATTGATGTGCCTTTTCTGGACAGCTGCGGACTGCTATTTTTAGACGGGGGGGGCCCTTTACCAGCCTGAGAATACCAGCTCCCAGTTGTCTTTTTTAAATTATCTATTTAAATAATTTAAAAAAACAGCGTGAGGACCCCTCTATTCTTGATAACCAGCCTTGTTGAAGCTGGATCCCAGAAACTCACTCAACTTTTATGCACACACTGATTACAAGCAAACAGGTCACAGGTGAGGATGTTACCTTTAGTTGCTAGACAAACCGATTTCTCTCAACTTCTGTGCATGTTATCAGGCTAAAATCACCAAGGTATGTAAACTTTTGATCAGGGTCATTTGGATGTTTTGGGTGGTCATTATGATTTAACAAGAGAAGAACAGAAGTTTAACAATAAATGGCTTGACCCAACCACTAACCATGAGTGGAGAAAAAGTTTTGATGTTACCCTTCATATTTTCTGAAAAACAGACCAAGAAAGCAAAACTTCTGCCGGGGCAAGTAAACTTTTGAGCACAACTGTAAATATATATATATATATATATATATATATATATATATATATATATATATATATATATATATATATATATATATATATATATATACACACACACACTGTGTATATGTATATATATATATAGCCAATCTGGGGAACAGGGCAGCATGAGCTTGTGTGCTTTCAAATGCTAGGGCTGGAGTTTAGTCCTAGTGTGACACTGACTGGGGATACAATAATAACCACCAAGAAGTAGCCAAAAATACAAGTAAAATGATGGGGCTGACATGGACATATTTCTGCCCATAAGAAGTGATAATGAATGATAGAAGTCCATTTGTGCTTGTTTAAGGTCCTTTTACATAGTCCAATGCAATCTGTATGGGGACAAATGATCATTAATATCGGTCAGTCAACTTACAGTCGGCAGCACATCCCATTTAAGCTGCGGAAAACAGTTATTTTAGGGCTTGAATGAACAATCCAATGAATGAACAAGCATTTTACTCATTTGTCAGCAGTTAGATACTATAATCTTATGAGATGAGTCTTCATAAGATTATCGGTCTGTGTAAAGGAGCCTTAGAAGACCAAACAAAAGAGAGCGTTCTCACCACATGAATCATCCACTGACATACAATAGAAGTACAAAGTAGATGAAGTAGTAGAAAAATTAATTCTACATATGCTAAGATAGCACTTATACAGATACAGCAATTCTTAACATAACACAGCTCATTAAGTTATGTCAGAGGGGTGTAACTCTTAAGGGTGCAAATATATAGGCAGACTACGGCAATTAACCACTTCATGAGCTAGCCAATTTTAACCTTAATGACCAGGCAAAATTTTTTAAATCTGTCACTTTATGTGGTAATTACTCTGGAACGCTTCAACGGATCCAGTGATTCTGAGAATGTTTGTTGATGACATGTTGTACTTCATGATAATGGTAAAGTTTGTTTGATATGACTTGCGCTTATTTTTGAAAATATGGGAAATTTGGAGAAAATGTTTATAATTTTGCAACTTTCAAACTTTTCATTCTTATGTCCTTAAATCAGAAATCTGTGTTACACAAAAACACTTAATAAATAACATTTCTCACATGGTTACCTTACATCTGCATCATTTTTTACACATTTTTTGTTGTTAGGAAGTTAGAAGGGTTAAAAGTTGACCAGCGATTTATCATTTTTCCAACAAAATTTACAAAATCAATTTTTAGTCACATTTGAGGTGACTTTGAGGGGCATACATGAAAATACCCAATGTGACACCATTCTAAAACCTGCACCCCTCAAAGTCCTCAAAATCACATTCAAAAGCAATGTGAAAGGAAAAAATAAACATTTTACATTTAACAAAAATTTCACTTTAGCCCCATATTTTTTATTTTCACAAAGGTAACAGGAGAAAATGGACTCCAAAAGTTGTAGTAAAAATTCTCCTGAGCACGGCGATACCC
This sequence comes from Dendrobates tinctorius, assembly GCF_039654945.1. Taxonomy (NCBI): domain Eukaryota; kingdom Metazoa; phylum Chordata; class Amphibia; order Anura; family Dendrobatidae; genus Dendrobates; species Dendrobates tinctorius. Next base: position 110,137,343 of record NW_027361679.1, on the reverse strand, counting down.
CATATGTGGGGGAAGACTACTGTTTGGGCGCACGGCAGGGTTGGAAATGAAGGAGTGACGTTTTGGAACATAGACTTTGTTGTTATGGTCTGTGGGCGTCTTGTAATGTCTGGAGAGCCCCTTGATGTGCCTAAACAGTGGAAACCCCCCACAAGTGACCCTATTTTGAGAACTACACCCAGTTTACTTTTTGACCACTTTTTATTCACTTTTTTGTGATGAAAAAGTGAAATTTTTGCCATGTTTTTTATATTTTTTTACAGCATTCACCATACGGAATAAATAACATGCCAGATTTACAGAACAGGTCGTTCCAGATGCAGCGATACGAATTATGTGTTTTTTTGCTTATTCTTTATCACAAACGCTGTGCTTTAAGTGTCGAAACGTCTTTTCATGATTTGTGTGCTTTTATTGTGAGGTTTTTTTTAACTTTTTTACGTATTTTATCTTTTTCACTTTTTTACTTACTTCCACTGTGGGACAGGTATAATTATTATTTTGATTACTGGTCTCATACACTGCATTACTCGTGTACTGCAGTGCATAGGTCTGTCGGCGCTCCACTGACTCAGCCAATGTACCCTGGAGTCATCACATGACCTGAGGGTGCCATGGCAACCATCGGCACCCGTGATGGTTAGAAAGGGGGGGGTCTTGTAAACCCCTTGTAACCAATGAAATACTGCTATCGCGATTGCCTGTGGTATTTAAGGGGTTAATTGGCTCTGATAGGTTACAAAAAACGTCCGGGTCCGAAACCGCAGGATGTCAGCTGTCAAGTTCAGATGCACACTTATTCCTGATTTCCATTTTAAAACGGTAATCAGGAATAAGACCGCCGCTTTAATGGGTATCACCAGTCATTAAGGGGTTAAAGGATCACTGATCAGCTACAGACAAGCTAATCAGTGCTCATCTAATAAACTTCCTTCATTAATATTATGGTTCTGCACACATAGATTATCATTGTTCTCGGCAGCACATGTCCCAGAGGATGATGTGGTGTCAGGAACAGAGGAAAAGAAAGTCAAAAATTATTTCGCACAACAAATGATCATGTTGCTCTTTCGTCGGATGATTGGCTGCCTGTTTAATAAGGCCAGTAATGATAAAATGAGTGCTCCTAGGGGTATTAGATGAATTCCCCCCCCGGATTACACCGCTTTAAGGGAATCTGACACTAGATTCATGCAGCCCGACTCACAAGCTACATGATTCGGAGCCCGAGTTAGTGACTTCAGCCAAGACAAGAAAGCTGCAGAGGGACCATAGAGACAAACAGTAGTCAATTGTGGACCCTGGCCAGTCTCTCCCCACCCCACTCTAGTTGATTGACAGGTCTCTCACTAAGTAAATACATTGGATAGATTTGTCAATCAATTTAAACACGTGAAGAATATAAAACATCTCTAGGAATTGCCTTCTGAGACCGACAGCATCTTTTGAAGGGAAACCATAACCAGCATGAATCAGAGCCTTACTGCACGACTGCAGCCAGATTTTTCTCTGAAACACTCCGGCATTCCAGAGTAAGTATAGTTAGTAAAATTGGCTGGGACCATAGAGAGACGAGACTAGTCTGTCGTTGCCTCCAATGTTTGACAGGTCTCTCCCAGAGTGAGAAAACAAAAATGTCCTCATCATTGAGGTGAGAAACATCAGAGCCCCGTTTTTGCAGGTAAAATCTAACATCAGATTTAGAAATTGTTTGCAAACTTGTTTCTAGAATATGTGCAATATGTTATGGGATTTATATAGAACTGCATCGCAAATGACTAAAATTATGAAAATACAAGCAAACGGTAGAAGTTTTACATATTTGGACTCAACAACTTAATGTCACGACTGGAGAACCCCTTTAAGTCTCAGATTGTCGGGATCCGACAACCTGCACCCCCCACCGATCAGCTATATTCAATGTGATGCGGGCGCTTCCGCGCGATGTACCTAGTCAAGAACTCATGTGTAGTATTCAGCAAATACTCAAAGCACTAGCTATTAGTAGGCATCAACAAAGCTGCTTTTTCGCTAAGGCATCTATAACACCGCTTTTCACATACTGCAACTCAGAGAGCAATATGCAATAATGGGTAAATGCCAGGAGAGCACCTAATAGTCTCATTCTCACCACACTGATTACTTGAGTTTTTGTAGCCATTTCTTTGTCTTAAACTACTATACAATAAAAGGTCTAGTGTGAGTGGCATCAGCCTTCTTCATGTGAATGCTCCCACTGGATCTAATTTACCAAGTAAATCAGCTCCAGTAGTAAAAAGTAGGCTTCTTAACCAGCTCAAGACTGGGCCATTTACCTCCATTTCTAACTAGTCATATTTTTGGGTTTCTTCATAAATGAGCTGTAACATTTAATCTCATTCAGATATTCAAGCAATTTTTTTTCACGATACATGGAGCTTAATTTTTATGTGACAGTAATAGTCAATGCTGTTTGCTGATTATGGGAAATATTGGTAGGAAAATACAAGAAATAGGTGTTTGTTTTAACCATTTTCTATGACCAAAAATTACCACTAAAATATATTAAAAATTTGCTGCCCTTTCTGTTACAATTATGTTTGTATGTTGGATATACTTCAATATTTAAATATTTTTATTTTAATCCAGCCTCTCCACAATGGCCAAGAACAAAGAGCTGTCTAAGGACACCAGGAACAAAATTTTAGACGTGCACAAGGCTGCGATGGGCAATAGTACAATAGGCAAGCAGCTTGATGAGAATGTAACAACTGTTGGCACAATTAATAGAAAATGGAAGATACACAAGATGCCGGTAAATCTGCCTTGGTCTGGGGCTCCATGCAAGGTCCTGCCTCGTGGGGTAAGGGTGGTTCTGAAAAAGGTCATGAATCAGTCCAGGGCTACATGAGAGGACCTGGTCAATGACCTGAAGAGACATGGGACCAGTCTCAAACCTTACCATTCGGGACACACTATGTCGTCATGAATTAAAATCCTGAAGGGCACGCAAGGTTCCCCTGCTCATGCCAGAACATGTCCAGTCCCATTTGACATTTTTCAATAATCATCTGGATGATCCAGTGGATGCATAGGAGAAGGTCATGTGGCCAGATGAGACCAAAATAGAACTCTTTGGTATCAACTCCACTCGTCATGTTTGGAGGAAGAAGAAGGTTGAGTACAATCCTAAGAACACCGTCCCAAATGTGAAGCATGGTGGGGGAAATCTCATACTTTGGGAGTACTTTTCGGCAAAGGGGACAGGACTTCTGCAATGTATTGAAGGGAGGATGGATGGAATCATGTATCGCAAGATTTTGGCTAACAATCTCTTTCCCCCAGAAAGAGCATAGAGATCGGTTGTGGCTGGGTCTTCCAGCGTAACAAAGACCTTCAGAAATATACAACCTGTGCAACTAAGGAGTGGCTCCGTAAGAAGCATTTCAAGGTCTTGAATGACCTAACCAGTCTCCAGACATGAACCCAAAAGAAAATCTTTTGAGTGAGCTGAAACTAAATGTTGCCCAATGACAGCCCTAAAACCTGAAAGATCTGGAGAAGCTCTGTATGGATGTGTAGGTCAAAATCCCTGCTGCAGTGTGTGCAAACTTGGTCAAGAACTACAGGAAACGTCTGACCTCTGTAATTGCAAACAAAGGTTTCTGTACCAAATATTAAGTTCTGTTTTTCTATTGTATCAAATACTTATTTAATGCAACAAAATTCAAATTAATTATGTTAAAATCCTACCATGTGATTTTCTGGATTTTTTTTTTAAGATTCTGTCTCTCACACGTGAAGTGTACCTACGATAAAAATGACAGACTTCTCCATTCTTTGTAGGTGGGAACACCTGCAAAATCAGCAGTGTATCAAATACTTATTTTCCCCACTGTAATAAATGGTAAACTGGTGTTGCCAAAATCAATGGGTTGACCATTTTTACTCTATGAATTAAAGAATTAAGACAATAGCTTACCTCAACATTGTTGCACTGTAACGTACATGTTTTTGAGTGGTAGTAGATATTACTACTATCTGTCTCACATTGATCATTTCAGTTGTGTAACATAACGCTGCTCAATCTATAAGTTCCCATTCATTTAACTAAACTTCTACACAATCCGTCATACAATGCGTTTCCTCCATAAAGTATATTCCAAATTATTAATTGAAAAAAATGCAGCCAGTGAGCATGCTTTCATAATCACTGAATGCTTCCAAAGGGAAGGATAAAGCCATAATTACAAAGGAACAATAAATACATCTGGTCTGGAAGGCGGGATTGACCCCTTTCATTCTAAATAGGCCCCTTTGTCTTTGCGGAAGTGTTATTGTTAGCAGGGGAATGCTAAGAATCTCTACAGCGTAGGTCTTTCGGTATATATTTCCCTGAAAGAAAAGTAAATACCAGCACGGGCCCCTGAGAAGCTTCATTTCTTTATTCAAAGCTAGGACATGAAACGTATAAGTGCCTTCATGATATTTAGTATTAATTCTAGAAAACGTTAAGCTATTGACCTAATAATAGAAAACTAATTTCATTTACCGGTACTTGACGTAATTTCAATAACTCTGCAAAAGATCTATTTCTGGGGGGGGTGCAAATGAAGATACCCTAAACCAGCAACTTGGTGTACTGGACTGACTGTGGGGTGTGTAGTGAATAACGCAAAATAAGTCTATGAGATGCATAGTAGAAAACATATTTTATGCGTGAAAGAAATTAATTAGATAGTATAGACCATGCGTTCAGCTTCAGGCGCCACTCCGTATCATTTTGCTTACTTATTTTCCCAAGGAAACACATTTCTTTTAGATACATTTACTACTTACTTTTTTTATAAAATGTAAGAAATAATAATAAACTTTAATCTTTTATGTATTTAAAAATTGCTTTCATTTTTTAAACATTTTTAATCCTATCAAAGTGATTTTAATTATTAATCTATACACTGAACACATATATGCAGGTTCAGACTGGCCCACAGGAGGACAGGAGAATCCTCCGGTGGGCCCCTGAGCAGGAATGGCTCATCAACCACTTATGTGAGCAGTAATTGGCACAATATACAGTACTTGAGTCACCATATACAGGAAAGGGCAGCATCTTATTAAGCTAACATATATGCAGGTTCAGACTGGCCCACAGGAGAACAGGAGAATCCTCCGGTGGGCCCCTGAGCAGGAATGGCTCATCAACCACTTATGTGAGCAGTAATTGGCACAATATACAGTACTTGAGTCACCATATACAGGAAAGGGCAGCATCTTATTAAGCTAACATATATGCAGGTTCAGACTGGCCCACAGGAGAACAGGAGAATCCTCCGGTGGGCCCCTGTGTAGGAATGGCTCATCAACCACTTATGTGAGCAGTAATTGGCACAATATACTTGAGTCACCATATACAGGAAAGGGCAGCATCTTACTATGCTAACAATTAACTCAGTTTATTGCTATAGAATTTTGTTAATAAGGATAAAGTCATATTTGCATGTAGACAAAAAGTGGGGCCTTGAAGTTGATGTTACTGGTGGGCCCTTGGCACCCCAGTCCGACACTGCATATATGTGTCAGTAAATACGCCATGTATGATTAGAGGCTGTTAAGACATTTACAAACATGCTATAACAAAAATATTTCATGGACCCTGGACTGTCTATCTACACAGGGGCGGACATGTTATTGGAGCAATATGTGCAGAGGTAAAGTGGCCACTACCATGCCCAAATCCAGTAGAGTTGTGCTTTATGACAAGTAATGGGCCCATATAATGTTCTTGAACAGGGGCCCAATTCTGTCTGTGTCTGCCACTGTGTCTACATAAGGTATGGGCAACCATTGCATCACTGGGAAAGCTCCCCTTCACATGTACAGTACATTGCAATTTATTATGGACCACTAAGGGGCTAATGATAGATTGGACGTCTCTCTAATATCAGCAGTAAGATAACCAGGGAGGTTATGATTGGCAGCCACATTGCTGCTGTCAATCGTCTGCACCACTGCTGTGCCTGCTCTCTCTCAGTGTCCTAATTCTGCGTACTTATTCTATTTTTTCATTTTTTAAGAGCTTTCCAACAGGTTGAGCGTCGGGATGTGTTAGCAGATTGTGGCACAGACACAAGGAGCTATTACGGGCCACATAAAATAGATTTTGATATTAAATCAGACCGATTTCTAGAATATATATGTAGCCAATCAAGAAGGCTCAGGAGAGGGCGACTTCTCAATAGTCCACGTACAGCTCCCCACATCCGTAATACTGCGGAAAATCAAGTATAGGTACAGAATTCCTTTTTGTGGGTCGGCACTTGTATCTTAACGAAGAAAAAAATTGCAGATAAAAATAATAAGGCCCTTCCGTCTGTATTTTTCTGTAAGGATCGGAAAATCAAGCGCCGTATTTACACCCTTTGCATTCAATTCGCAGAAGGCAAATTGCCATCTAAAGCGGTCTCCTGTGGCTCAGAGCTATATTTAATGTTGCTTGTGTTGGTGGAAATACTCTGCTCAGCCGCAGAGATCGCAAAGGAACAGCAGCCAGGAATATTTGATTGCGGATTTAACCAATTTGGTGCTGAATGGTTAAAACAGCTTCATTTTTAGCAGTAAAGCAATCGCTTGCTTGCCATATTTATGGAAGAGCGAATAATTTAGTTAGGATTTAAAGGTAGTAGAAACCTAATAGTCATCAGCTCTCATTGTCAGCTGTCAATATGAAGAAGCTATGTGTACCTAAAAGCGCTTGCTGATTATTGAAATCCTTAAATATATGGTATATCCTTTTGCATTGATTTTCGAAGAACTGAATTAGCCTAATGTGGTGCAACTTTCTATCGTTTGTCAATTAAATCTAAGAAGTATCATTTCTCCTTGTGGAGAATGACATGCTAAGCATGTCGAGACGAGGAGACTTGTGTACATGAGATTTCTGGTTTGTTGGTACTGTAATTTGCAGCTTAGAATTTCCATAAAAAATACAGCAAAAACACAACGTGTGAACAAAGCCTAAACCATTTGTTATCCACCATGGCAGAAAATGGGTGCTGCAACAACTAAGAAAATTCTTAGGAAGTAAGGCATCTGTTGAGATGAAACTTTCTAAAGATAAAAGGTCCCAATTCATCAAGACTGCCTTTTTTTCGAGGGTGTAGAAGAAAGGGTATAGTGGATTCAGGCGCTCCTGGTTCATAAAGAGATGTGCGCTACACCAGAAATCTTACTCCAGTTACTGACTTGAGTAAGATTTCTGGCATAGGGAATGCCACAGTTCATGAAGAATTAGACGAGCTGTGGTGTCACGCCGCGGCCGTGCCCTTGTCACACCCCAACTTTGTCCATTTGCCAGAGCTGGGAGAAACTGACGTGACAACGGCAAAAGTCAAACCTTTCTGAGCATGCATCAAAATTTCCGACTTTTCAATGTAATTTACCCCAGAATTCCGGCCAGAGTTTCCTTTCCTTGCCTGGATAGCTACATAAAAACATTTACAATAAAGACATTTACCCAAAATGTCCTGTCCCCAGTCAAAAACCATCTGAAAATACTGCAAAAATGGCAGACTACATAACACACAAGAATAAAATGAAAAACATAGCAAAAATAAAACGCACTTTGGTGATATTTTGTGGGTGTAATTCCACGATCTGACACGTTCAAGTTATTATAGAAAATAAAATCACAAGTGTTTTATGAAACGTAGCTTCCGTTCATGTCTTTCTCAATGGAGGCTGATCCTCGTATTTGCATGGGTTTCTTCTGGGACCTCCGGTTTCTTGCACACTCCAAAGAAACACTGTTAGGGAATTGTTAGGGGACAATGAGGCTAATATTTGTACAACACAGAGGAATATGGTTGCGCTATATCACCAATGCATAATAAATAATAAATAATTGGGGAAAAACTTCCCAAACATTACACAACTTGAAAAGAAGCTATATCCTCAGGAAAGCTTCCATTATACAGTATAAATATGGACCAGAAAGTCTAACTGCTGGAATTAGTTATTTTATTGAGTTATTCCAGTATAATATTGAATTTTCCATACCATTCACATTGTATGGATGATTTGTACGTGGAAATATAAGGGACAAAATTCCAAGAGATTTTTGATGGATACTTTGCAGCAAAGTATGTATTTCACAATGACAAATGTCTTTGCTTATGAGAATGTTGGATGACACAGATCAATGGGGGCATCAGCTGTCATCTTGGACCAACATAGACTTTCAGAATGAAAGGGCTCCATAAAGCACTCGCACCTTTTTGGCACGGCTCATAGATTTATATTCTAATCGTACTGTGGCTGAGCTATGCTGTATGCATAAGTCCTATGGAAATGAATGGCAGATATGGAAACAGCATTGCTCAGCAGCTCTGGGTGGCTCCTTAGCTTCATCTCCAGAGGTTAGATCACACATGGATAATTCCAGTTTCAGCCATGAAAGCCTGAGAAGGGAATAACCTTTTTGAATTGACCTTTGCTTAGAGTCTTCTGTCAAATTTCTAAAATGCCAGCAATTTTATTCTGTAAATCAGTGGTTCTCCAATATCAAAGGTACCTTTTGTGATCTTCTCATGTGAATCTATGTCATGTCTGATAGAGGTTGTCAGGGACTTACATATTAATGAAGAGATAACCTGCAGCATTCAACAGCAGACACAATCAATGTATGGAGCTGCGAGGTTCCACGGCATACTTTGCCTGAGTAACAGCTCGCTCAGCAATGCATAGATGCAGAGCCGGCTGTCAGTCAATATTGCCAGTGCGTGTTTACAGCCGCCGCTCTCTGTATAATGAATGGTGACTGACTTTGCGCCGGCATACCTGAATGACTGAAAGCCAACGGCTCCAGGGAGAAATAAAGTTCATTTTCCCCCGGGTACCACAATTTCAGTATAGTGGCCAGGCACCTTCATAACCCTATTAACCTGCAAGTTAATAGGGAAATTTGATCCAACTGATTCCCTTTAAATACCATGTAAGAATCCCTGAGTTCCCCAATTCTGCTGCTATCTTCCCTTTTGCACTCTGATACTCCATTGCAGATACATACATATCTGTGGCTTTTGGAGCCCAGTAGGTGAAATCTTTGCTTTTAGACCAGCTGGATGTTTCTTCAAAGTCTTTTCTAGGGGTGTGTGCTTTCACTCCGTCCTCCCAAGAGTGAGAGACAGTGTCTTTGAAGGAGGGGTGAAAGCACACGCCCAGTTGTTCTGTAAGGAGAAATTTCACATACTGTGCTCCAAAAGCAACAAATGTGAATATCTCTACAATGGAATGACAGTGCAAAATGGAAAAGGGAAGCAGAATTGGGAGAACTCAGGCATTTTTTCAAGGCATGGAACTCTGGCAGGTCTTCTTTAAAGTCCTTTTTACTGATTTGCTCCTTTAAATGTATGTGCATGAATGGACAAAGTTTCTGATGGAAAGAAGAAGGGAACAGAAAATGATTGTTATTTTACCTCGATATACTGAAAAACTGAGAGGCTTTGCAGTAGCACCGCTTCCATTTCTTTCTAAGTGGTATCAGTTACCATAAACAAACTGTATAGAATCTAATCCTCTTTTCTAAAACACACTTGGGATAAGTTCATAACGTCCTTACAACTAGAATGCTCATATAACAGGAATTACCCAGGGACCTGGTGGCAGTGAATGATAGAGCTGTAGAATAAAACTAGTACTTTGTGAAAACTCACTGCCCTGCCCGGCAATTTAAAGATTGTGCTCACTTTTGCAGCCATGTGTGGCATTTTTATGAGAAACATAGATACACCGTTGCACAAAGCATTTGCAGCAATTTTCAAGTTAGCTCTGTCTTTATTACCGTAGCCAGCCTGAGCGTCCCTTCTCCATTTAATTTAGTCTTCGAGCCATTAAGAAGATAAGACTCAATTATTTCGACAACCCTACGTCAGGGTAAAGCTGAGCATACATGAAAGCTAAACAGCCTGGGCCTACGTAGGCACTAGGGTCCATGACGTGACTTCCAGAGCTTACAATCTAAGAGCTTGGAAAGAAAACGGAGACTTCACTGCAAACAGCAGAAACTCAAAGTCATGAACGATAAAGGATGTCTTTTGTTTGCCGCTAATGTTCTTGGCCACCGGATGTATACAAGATCGATTTTAACTCATGCATTATTAAACGACTGAAATTTGATGCTTTGGAGTTCAGAGCTATTTTTCTTGCGTGCCTTTTTCCTGCAAGGTGCTTCGTTTTTCAGGATATTGTAAATTAAATTAAAAGCAACCATAAAATTGAAACTAGAAATGCACGTATTGTCTTGTCTTTTCAGGTCCTCCTATGTATGTTTTTCCTGGTGGTCATCTATCAACAAGTATGGTACTAAAAATTCTTATTTTTTTATTATTGTTTTATGGGATATGTCCCAATCACAGATCATGTGATAATAGTTTATATATATATTTTACATATAATTCCTAAATAAACCAAGTGAAAGGATTGAAAGTTTTTGCTTTCCTAAGCAGTTGTGTGCATGCGACTTCATGAAACTACCGTAGTTGGAGACATCAGCTGTTGGGTGGCCTCATAAACAAATTACAAAATGAAGGACAATGTCAAGGTAGCCAGTTTATGGACTCCCAAGAGGGGTAGCCAATATGAAAATACAAGGCCACATGGAATATAATAAGGCCGGAGGTCAGTAAGGTTTTACCTTTCTATTTAGGACTGAATAGCAGAGCACACGGTTTTCCCCTCAAGGCGATTTCAAGCATTTTTTGATATCTATTCCATTTATTGTGTGTAGGAAAGTAAAAGCTCGATACGCAGGTCTAACCTTTTAAGATTTCAGTCTCATTTTTGATTTGCCATAACAAAATAACATGCTTATTAAGGTGTAAAATATGGCAATTCATTTTTCCAATAGTATGGTTATTTGTAGCGGGTTCCTGGAGCACAGGTGGGACAGGAATGTAAGGATTACAAGAAATTCCATATATAATGAGCACCATAGGCTCAGAGACTTGCAAAATAACAACCTGAGCTACTTTACTCATCCTTTCCAGGTCCAGCAATGTCTCTCTGCCGCCTGCTTCAGTTTTTGTTGACTGGCTGTAGTGGGGACGTCACATCTACACTGCTCGTAACTGCTGCAGCCAATCACTGGGCTCAGTGGCTCTTCTGAAATAGACGGCAAGAGACCCTGAACCCAGTAATTGGCTGCAGGGCAGTCAATGTGATATCACTGCTGCAGCTGACCGAAACAGCAGCGGAAAAGCATCACTGATCCAAGAACGGTTCCAGCTCAGTTTATTTTTGCAGTCTCTGACCACTGGTGGAAGGAAAGTTAAAATAGGACAATCCCTTTAAGATACATATATACCTCTTATAGGTCATCAATTTTAGATGGTGAGCTGTCTGGCTTCCACCAGCCTCCCCAATCACATTGCGGGGGCCATGGCGCATAGATGGTGGCTGTGAATGGTACTACATATTCTGTCCCTTACAAGCGATTAGGAGAGCTGTGCCAATTTTGGTGCTTTGCTGTCTCTTCAATCTCCTGATTGTGGGGGTCCTCGGATTCAGTCCCCCATGAATATCAAATAAAGTACTTCTTTGGGTACAGCATTAACTTGAATGTGCATAAATGTCTCCCGTGTCAGAACCTCTGAGAGTCTCGGTGCAGTGGGAAAACACCACAAGTAGGTGGAAAAAAGGCAGGAGAGTAGGAGAACACATTGAATGAAAGGTTGAGAAAAGGCTCTGAAGGGACTAAGAAATTAAAATAAATTGAAGAAAAAAAAGCCCAGTTCATTTTACCAGAAATAAAGGGGATCTACAAAGGGGCTTTGGCAAGGATGTTGCCCTGTAAGGTGGCAAATGTCGTAGTATCTGCCCATGTGGTTATTATTGGTCACGAGTGAACTCTATAGCGTGAAAATTAATTTTCAGAATTCTTTAAATTACTGGCTTTTGCCAACCAGTCTATGTACTGGGAATTACATTAATTGTATTTTGCAGCAAAGAAAGATAATAATTTAGATTTGACAGTCAATGTGTACAGTCAACATCAAATGTAATATTTTATCATTTGACAGCCTTAGGCCACCCTTTCTCTGGGTCTCTAAATGCTTTTTGGAGCTGGGGTTGAATTATCACTTGTTTCTCGGCTGTATTATACAGATAGGCAGCACGAGCAGCCGAGTGACCTATGGACAAGAAGCACAGGCACTCGAGAAATATGCTTTACTATCAGCAAACCACAACACATAAACTTAGTATCAAGGCAGTTCTACACTGGAAACTTTTTAGTTCAATAATTTCTTTGTATTTTTTCTTGAACTTAAACATTGAGAAAAAAAACAGACAAAAATAACATTGCCTTATTGCTCCATATTCAATAACATGACATATGGACGGTAGCAATTTGCAAAATTTGACTTTCTCTGCTTGGTTTCCAGCTGACTCATTGGATGCAGAGAAAAGTGCTCTTGTGAATAAGCCTTTTGGCTTGGGAATCACTTGTTATTGCCCGCTGCTCTCCCCCTTTCATAGCCTAGAAAATATGACGTCCGTGCTCCTTTTGTTGTTCATTCCCAATAGCTAATTGAAAATCTGAGTTGTGATGCATTGCTTACAAAATGTTCTCTGCAATAAACTGCAGGAGGAGAGCCATGTAAGATACAGTCATGCTATGTAATATTTAGTATAATGATAAGTCTTGTAGCATCTATACCGAGGGGGCACAACCTGCTTCCAGGGAGCCACAGGTAGTCAGAGGTACCACCTGCTCAATAATGCTGTCCATGTCTGAGAGGAGTGGCATGTATCGTGGGAACACGCATAGGGAAATACTAATGTTGCACTGTGTGACCACCTCTTTGAATCCCTTTGACAGAATACCCCTTAATGTTTTATGGTGGCCCTTGTGTTTGCTTTAATCTGAAAATTTAACATTGGGACTAAAAAAGGTAACAAATTCCCGATCTAGAGAATACAGAGTTGAAAGCTTTTGTCCCTAAAAACAAAATCTAGAATAGAACTTTCCACCTATAATGTGCCATTTATAATTCTGGTGTATTATTAGTGACAGAGGGTATTTGAGCCTACTCGTGCACGAGAACTCTGGCGCAACTGATACCTCTGCTCCCCAGTCTTTCACCTGTTCCCGCTGGTGGCCGTGTAAGGGTGTGAAAGGGAATGTCATACGCCTCTCCCCCTAAAGACAAGGTATGCAAGGACTGAATTTAAATAGGCGTTGTGACGTGGTTTTATTATATCACTAATTGAAACAGTTAATGTAATGTATTGTAAATAATATGTAGTGTTGTAAGGTACTGATGCTGCTGTGTAAATAATGTAAAGTTAATGCCTATTGTGTGTAACATGCACTCAGCTCAGGTGTAGGGAAAGTATAGCATACAGTTTAGAGTTTAGGACATAGAGCAGATTAGACAGTGATAGGTACTGTAAGTATGATATGCTTAGTGCATATTGTTAGAAGGTAGTGACTGTAGATAGCAGATAAAAGGATAAAGTTTGCCCAGCAACAGACTACTCGGGCAGACAAAGTAAAGAGACAGTTAATGATTGGTTCAGCCCAAAGTGGGAAAGGGTTGGAGCCTGTAAAAGGCAACCACTTCATGGTGTAGTCATCAGTGAGTTTGTTGGTGACAGTTGCTTGGAGTAGTTCAAAGTGCAGTCGGCTGTTAGCAGAAGCAAGTACAAGTTATGCTAAGCAGTATGAGGCCTTACCAAACTCCCTGTGAATATTCCCGCAATGTCCAGAGCTCAAGGCTCGAGGTGTTGGCTATGGAGAGCACTGACACCCCTTCTTTACGTAGGAAGTGAGGGAAAGGTTATGGATATTGGCAATTCTGTGGGGCCTGACAGAAAATCTCTGGGGCTGACAGAAACTGGTATAGCAGGGATAATTCAGGCAGGAATAAAAATTAAGTGGGAATTTTTCTGTGTTATTAGAACAAGAAATGGAGAGTGATGTGCCTATACTGCATGATACAAACTGATGTACTTCAACTGTCAAGTAAACTGTTAAATGTTGAAACTAAAGGGGTGTCCCCTGACTTGAGTGTGGCTGTTCCAGAGTACGCAGAACTGAAGGCAGCAGAGGAAAGTGGGTGTAATGCACCCTACAGGGGCACTGTGTTCCACCCCAGAGTCCGGCTGCCATAGTGATATTGCCTCCCTTAAAGGGGTGATGTCATGCCTGGAGGGAGGAGGGGGGTCCCCATGCCAGGTTACACAGTGTACATGACAATTCCTGCTGCAGGCCAAAAAGGGGAGCTTTCTTATAAATTCTGGCCAGCAGGTGGGGTTAGTGAGTCAGTAAGAAGACAGCTGAGAGAGTAAACAAGAGCGTTGTCATGGAAATGAGAGCAGTTGGAGCTCATGACAAGACCGTTAGAGACAGTGGGAGTTGGTCTGTGGAGAGGGAAGGGACAAGAGCAGAGACAAGGGGCTCTAGGGGAACTAAAATTGCATATAGCTGACCCCAGAGCGGAGCGCTGATAAAAAAAGGGACGCCAGAGTCCTTGGCTGGGCAGGAGCTTACGCCCTGACAGCCGAATCTGGAGTGCAGGGGACTGCAAGTTCCTTGGCCACACCGAACACCTGAAGGCACGGCAGCAGACCAAGAGCGCGAGGCTGTCCGTAAAAAGGACAGTGCCCGTGATATAGGCTCATGCTGTCTGCCATACAGGTTAGCAATCATGCAGGAGAGGGCCGCAGCTTAGCTGCAAGCAGCAGGGACCCGAAAACAGCGCAGAAGGAGGTCCCCAACCCCACCTGGCAGGGTGGGTCCCCTGAATGCCTCCAGGCGAGCCGGCCTCAATCCATCATCTGTATGTGGTACCTCAGATTGCATTTACGTTCAAGTAAAAGGTAAAGAAAACCGCACCTCTGGGTCCTTCACTTTTCCTCTGCACCCCAACGTTCACCACCATCTGAACAATCAAATATATTTTCCCTGGGGCCCCGCTCTACCCTTGAGGAACTGAACCATCTTTGCTGCGTCACCAACAGCCCCAGTGGACCAAAACCGGTGTCGGCCGCCCATTGCCGAACGCTACGGGTGGCATCACGACCAAACAACACATAATTATCCTCTATTTTAATTACTGGACACCCAGGGCCACGGACCGGGTCACTGCCACCGTGAAATCCCCTTTAAAGAACCTGACCGGCCCGGTACAGAGTAACCTAAGGCCCTGTGGGTAGGGATGAGCGCGTATACTGAGGTACTCGTGGTACTCGAATCCTAGCGAGTAAATTTCACTACTCGCCTCGCAATATTCAGATCTCCCGCCCGGCATGTGTTAGCCAATCACAGTAAAGCCGCTGCCTTCTTTGTTGTGGCATTACTGTGATTGGCTGGCCGCACAGCCCCACTGTATCGCTGGGGCCCCTGGAGAGCAGTAGCATCAGCTGATGCGGCAGCTCTACACAGGAGATCGACGTGGGACCATCATTATTAATGGGATAATGGCAGAAAGGTGAGTATAGGTTGCTTTCTTATTTTAATTTTTTTTATAGGTGATCGATGGCTTCGGGATATTAGGTGTGTGCAGTGAGTATGTACTCTATGTTATGTGTTGTATATTATGTGTATGTACTGTATGTTGTATGTTCTTTATGGCTTTTTTTTTTTTACATTCACATTAGCCGGATGATGGGAATGCTACTTTCCCATCATCCGCTAATGCTGTCACTGTAGCGGGCATAGCGGGATGGGACAAGTAGTCCCATCGGACGATGCCCACACAACCCGCACAGCACCGGTCCAGCCTGCACAGGCCCCGCACAGCACGGGCAGAAGCCGGCACAGCCCCGCACCGATTCGGCAGAGACCGGCACAGCCCCACACACACACAGCCCCACAGACCCCAGCACACATTCTCCACGCACACATAGTCTCTGCCCACACACAATCTCTGCCCATTACTTGCATTTCCCATAGACTTACATTGGACTCGCTACTCGTTACGAGTACCCGAGTATTAGGAGCTACTCGTAACGAGTACAGCGAGTCCGAGTATTACACTACTCGCTCATCCCTACCTGTGGGGCACTCCAATAGCACACAAGAGACTGGTACATGAGTTATTTGTTATTTCCAGGGCTTGGGAATGCAGTTTCTCGACCATGACTGCCGCCCTGTGCACCTTACAGCCGGATGTGATCAGTGGCAGAGTGGAACAGCACAGATCCATCAACTATATGGTGCCTGCAGATCCACTCCTATTGATTTGAATATGGGTGGATGGGCAGTAACCGGCAATGGCCACTATGCAGTTGATGCACTTGTGCTGCGCAGCTCCACAACTGATCACATCTGGCTGCCCTTGGAGCGAGGATCAGCTGATAGTCAGGGGTTCTGAACGATCTGGTATTGATGATCTATCATAAGTACAGGCAATATGAAAAGTAACGAACAACACCTTTAAGTGTACAAACCGCTTACTTTAAATACAGTAAAATCATTATGGCTAACATTTATAAAAAAACAGTCCAAACATTAAGCTATTGAGATCACTTTTGCTTATAGCCTTCAAAATTTGAGCCCAAGTAGAGGTATTGGCAATATTACCGCGCTGGTTCGCACAAGTTTTCATACATGACACCCATTACTACTGGAGGTATTACAACAGACGCTTGTGAATATGTCCATAAAGTGCTTAAGAGGACGACATACATTACATTACACACAGCCTGAGTTTTGTGCACATTTTCACAAGGGATCTCTTTCATTTGAACATAATAAATAAGCTGGAATATAAATTAATTTGTAGTTATCTGAGCAATTAGAAGAAAAAAATCAGAGAGAAGCATGATCACGTGTCAAGCAGAAGGGGTACTAACAACAATGAATACTAGCTATTGTTCTTTCATCCTAGGGCTACTGGGGTCAGATTCTGGGCAGTGTTATCCTTTTTAACGTGCCAGGTGGCCATTTATACAGAAGACACCCAATAGGCCCTCTGAAAGACTATGAACACTCCCCATAACTCGCTGTCATGAATTCCTTCTGACTCCATGACCTATCCCATGGTCCTCTCACAAATGTCTACAGGGGGCCCTGATCTTTGGATATTGCTTTACCATATTGTAAAGCTAAAAAAAGGGACATATTTTTTTATTTCACTATACCTTAAATGACATAGTAAAGCTTTTAGTTCTTGTATACCAACAGTGGTGAGAAAAGTATTTGCCACTACTGAATTCATTTCTATCCTTAAATGTATACTTAAATGTAATATAATATTAGATAAAAGAATATAACAGTTAACTATTTCATTCATTTAAAAAGAAAACATAGAAAAACTGCATTTGAGTCTGTGAATGTACTACTAATGCTTCCAATAATTTTAGATCGAAATCTCAGAATTGAATAGTCGCCACAATGTTTTCTCGGGAACACTCTGCCACAGTCTGTAGAACTTTCTTCAGAAGACGAAGTCTTCTATGAAATTTTAAAGCTCTAAAACTACATTAAGTGGAACATGTCACATGAAAAAATGCAGCTATGGGGTTAATGTGCAGGTTAATAGCGATCTGAACCTGCCTGGCACCCGTACTTAGACCCCCACTGCCGGGGGACAATGAGCTTTATTCCTCCAGGCAGCGTAAGGGTTTCAGTCATGGGAGTTGCATCGAGCAGGTTCAGTCACTGCTCTTTGTATAGAGACCAGTGGTTGTAACCGGACCCCCGGCACTAAGTGACCTGTCACTCAGTGCCTGAGTGCTTCTTCACTTTCGACTGCTGGCAGGTTTTGTTTTAGTGTTTTTCAAATTTATTTTGGGTTCCCTTTCTCAGGGTAAAAAAATGTGCGGATCCAGCACCAAAACGCGTTGGAATGATAAAGAACCATTTTGCAACAGAAAAGGACTCTCATTTACGGGAGAGCAGCCCATTCACCTTAATATAGTCCTTCTCTACTATTGTTCAACTGGAAGTTTTTCTCTTCCAGTAATGGGCCGCTGTCACAGTTACACGCACCTACATGGGTTTTACCTTCACACAACACTGCCAGGAGAGCTCATACTCCCGCCTTTCACAATCCTTACCAGGCGATACTGCATGTGCGCTTTGGTCTTCTAAACAGTTCTTCAAAAAGATTTCCAGACATCTTTTTAGTCTTCCCATTGACTTGTATAGAAAAGTATAGAGAGTCTTCAGAGCGGAATATGCAGGAACAATAGTCAGGTCACTTTTAGCTGCATGGCATTATTGGGAACCTGAAGCCATTAAATGGTGAACAAAAGCCTGAATATATGAACAGCTAGTTATTTTTCCATAGAAATTCATATGTTCCTTCTTTTGACCGTTTTCTGAGTGCTTTTTATAAGGCGGATTTGAATTGAACTCCACCTATAAAAAGATGTTGTGTGCACATGTTCCAAGTCAAAACTGAAACTGTGTGGACAACACGGTCCCTATTCTTTCCGGGATGAAACAAATACAGCAAATGGTAGCATAAAGTGGAGGCAATGCATTGTTGCCATAAAGAGTCAACAATGAGTCAGAACAGAGAGCGACATGAGAGGGGCTCTTCTTTTGGTCATCCTTGTATTATGCGCATATGCAGATGGCTATTCGTCTGTATTATAAAAAACAGTAGTCTCATCTTCAAGTACCATCAAGATTTACTCTTGGGATTTCTTCCCTTAGTTACAGAAGAGTTATAATATTAACATACATGGAGTTCTTGAATTCCCCAAATATTGTCTTTTAAAATACTGTTCATACAGTTCCCTAAAATATTCCATATAGGAGTTTTCCCAAGAACAAAAGTTCATTTTAATCAATAGACCTTGCAATAATAATACCTTCCACAATTGGATTTGTTTAAATAAAATGTCCCTGTGCTGAGATAATCTTATGAATGTGCCCCTGCTGTGTAATGGCTATGTCTGAACGGGCAGGGACATGGTCTGATCATACCACAGCTCCTGGGCAGGAGAGAGGATACAGACAGGACAGCATGGGATGACAGCTGATTCTTTCTTTGAAGTAAAATGTGGTTTAAAAACAGGCAGAGGAATGTTTCAACTCACAGAAATAATCATCTGTGATCCCTTTCTATTCGGTCTGTACACTCTCTTTTGCTTCCTCCCCTGCCCAGGAGCTGTGGTGTGATGAGACCTTGTTCCTTTGCGGTCAGACACAGCCATTACACAGTACACAGCAGGGGCACATTTAGAAGATTATCTCAGCACAGGAACATTTTATTTAATCATATCCAATTGTGGAAATTATAATTCCAAGATGTACTGATTAAAATGAACTTTTGTTAGTGTAAAAACCCCTTTAAGGTTGATAATATTATCCACGTATCCATAATGTTCAATAATCAGCTATGGCTGACGAAACGTTTTTTATTCTGATAATACTAAAATACTAGTGGAAAGCGTAAATTCTTCCAATATTATTATCAGATCAAGCATGTCCTCGCCCTACATTGTTATCAATTCTCTATTTGTATTCCATTACATGAATGGCGAGTGGCAAAATTGCAATGAATTTCAACCCTTTCGTGATAATTGATCTACGTTTTATACTAATCAATACGCTTTGTCAATTACAAAAAAAAAGTAGAAATGAAATGACTTAAAGCTCAGAGAACCATGACGCATCCTGAGAATAATTCAGTCTTTTTACATTAGTCAACAAGTGGGCAAGCTTTAGAGTCTGCAGCTTTAAACAGGCAGAATGGTACATGGCACCTCATGCCGTTCAGTCGGCAGGTCCATCGCTATCATGCTGTTTTATACCAAGAACATGTGATATATTTTGTTTCCCGCACAGGGGGAAAAAAAAACTGTTCAGGAGCAGAAAATATCCCTCACTAGAAATGATTTGCCTCCCATGGTGTAGAAAATATAAGGAAGGCTTAAGGCGTATCGGAATAGAAATTCTAGCCTTTAAAACTTTCCTACTGAGTTTTTTATTGTGCAGGTGATCTGGCTATCTGTGCCTTTCCAAGCTCAAAGTATCACTGTACATCAAATACAGATTAATGGAATTTTTCCATACATTTTTAATTCATCTATTTTTAGGCGATTAGCGACTCATAGAACATAGAATTTTTGATCCTTTTAAGTGAAAATGCTTCAAATGACTGTCCATTAGATACGTGTGAATTATAGTTATTCATCCAGAGACAGTTTTACAAAATATCTTGCTTACTGTGCATCAGTGATGCCACACAAAATACAGAATTGCATTTTTAATGTTTAGCCATAGCTCTTCCAGCTGTCTTCTGGGACCTATGATATTGATGCGCTATCTTTCGCAAAGGTTGTCATTTCTAATTTCAGTAGGGATCCACTTCTAGCACTGCCACCAATTAGATAACTGAAAAGCTCTTATCCTTTGGTGAGTATCACGTCCATTCTTTTAAGAAGCGCTCCCATTAAATTTTTTTATTTACACAACACAGCACAATTCCCAGTGTTGACTACAGAGGAAAAAAAAAAAAAAAAAAAAAAAAAAAAAAAAAAAACACACATGGCAAACAAGCAGCGTTTCCAACATGAAACAATGCAATGATGACAAAAGAAAAATTTGTCACAGCTGACCCTGTTCCCCACCCCTTCGCAATATCCTTTGCACATGCTCATTAGATGCTTCATTACTGCTAATTTAAAGTGAATTTCCTGAAACTACAGAAATTTAGAATTTAATAAAGCCACAGTATTCAGTGTCTAATTTAATTGCAGGATTTCTGTGTTTTATTGTTAATAAAGGTTGTGACATGAAAAAAATATTGCTAACATTCAAAAAAAATAGATTTAACACAAAAACCTGATTTGAACAATAGGTTATTCTCTGATAACACATTCCTTTTAAAGTGATTCTTGGAGCACATCTAAAATGATTTCGAGAAAGTACACAGAAATATTGTCTAACTTAAAGTATACTCTGTTGTCTTTTGCCAAATGTAGAATCTTCACCAGTACGATTTTACCATTGTATAAAGGAGGGTTCCCCGACTCCAGTCCTCAAGGCCCACCAGCAGATTATGTTTTCAGGATTTCCTTAGTATTGCTCAGGTGATAATTGCTTCACCTGTGCAATACAAAGGAAATCCTGAAAACATGATCTGTTGGTGGGCCTTGAGGACTGGAGTTGGGGAACCCTGGTATAAAGGATTAGCCTATTTACAATTATGCTGGGTTGTCAGGTAAGCGTCACGTCCCCCTGGGAGACATGAAGTTAGACCATCATGGTCTGGAAATGAAACATAGGTCTTCTTAAGAGTTGATGATTCATGTCTTATTTTAAAAGGATTTGGTTTCAAGAGGGTTAAGGACTCTTTTCTTGTTGGCCGAGACCATACAGCCTGGTTGTTCTAAGCTGCAATTACTTATCATTTATTCCCTCTATATACACTGACTCTGGGTGGTTAGTCCCTGCCGGTGAAAGATTTGTCTTCCTGTGCTGAGTGCTAAAGCTAAGTGGTTGAAGTGGATTTATTCTAGTAGTGATCTGTAGTTTGCTGTAGTATATGTATTTATCTCCTGGTCCTTATTCCCTTTTAGTTTATTCCTCCCTATCCTCCTCCCTAGTGCTGGTTTGTGCTTTTGTATGATAGAGGTTTTCTGTGATCCGTGTTTTGTCTTTGTGTTTTACTTACCGCACTTTTCTGTCTCATGCCTCATGGGGTGGGGAGTGGATAGATTAGGGTTTAGCAAGGTCAGAGACCCAGGCCTCCCTACCTTCAAGAGTACCCAGGGACAGGGATAGCTAGGGTCCCAGTTCCAGGGACAGTTTGAGGCCCTTCTCCCTTACCAAAGACCATCACAGTGTGACAGTAAGCTTGTTGTTAATCAAATTAAGGACCTGCTTTAAAAAAAAAATAACAAAATTTCTTGTTATGATGAAATATAAAAATGAAAGACTTTCACTGTAATATACAAGGATTTGATTTTATACAGCAGCAACAGGACAGAACAATTGAATAACAAGGAAAAGTAATGAGTCAGGAATAACCTACAGAATGTTCTAATCATTCTATTTTTTAACTGATGTGTATATAACCTAATTACCGTATATACTCGAGTATAAGCCGACCCGAGTATAAGCCGACCCCCCTAATTTTGCCACAAAAAACTGGGAAAACTTATTGACTCGTGTATAAGCCGAGGGTGCACAGTGAGTGGCCTCAGTTATCTGCAGTGTGTGGCCCCAGTTATGATGCACAGTGAGTGGCCCCAGTTATGATGCACAGTGAGTGGCCCCAGTTATATGCAGTGAGTGGCCCCAGCTTTTCTGCACAGTGAGTGGCCCCAGTTATGATGCACAGTGAGTGGCCCCAGTTATGATGCACAGTGAGTGGCCCCAGTTATGATGCACAGTGAGTGGCCCCAGTTATGATGCACAGTCAGTGGCCCCAGTTATGATGCACAGTCAGTGGCCCCAGTTATGATGCACAGTCAGTGGCCCCAGTTATGATGCACAGTCAGTGGCCCCAGTTATGATGCACAGTGAGTGGCCCCAGTTATGATGCACAGTGAGTGGCCCCAGTTATGATGCACAGTGAGTGGCCCCAGTTATGATGCACAGTGAGTGGCCCCAGATATGATGCACAGTGAGTGACCCCAGTTATGATGCACAGTGAGTGGCCCCAGTTATGATGCACAGTGAGTGGCCCCAGTTATCTGCACAGTGAGTGGCCCCAGCTTTTCTGCACAGTGAGTGGCCCCAGTTATCTGCACAGTGTGTGGCCCCATCATGTTGCTGCTGCCGTTGCCTCCCCTACAAAAAAAAACAAAAACCTGTATGCTCACCTCAGTCGCTGCCCCCTGCTCATCAGCGTTGCGCTCTGCAGTGACTGTGCAGGCAGAGAGCGCGATAGCGCCCTCTGACCTGAATGTCACTGCAGAGGATGCAAGACAGCAGAGCGCAGGGACAGGTGAATATGGCTCCCAACCCCGTTCATACTCACCGGGTCCTGGCGCTTGTCTCTGCAGCTCCCCTGCTTGTTGTTCCATGTTGTCGGCGCTGCTCTCTTCCTGGTTCAGCGATCACGTGGCACCCGCTCATTAAATATGCGCATATTTAATGAGCGGGTACCATTTGACAGCTGAATCAGGAAGAGAGCAGCGCCGACAACATGGAACAAGCAGGGGAGCTGCAGAGAAGGGTGAGTATGATCTGACACCCCCGCTCCCCCTCCCCTGCCGATCCCCCTCGGTATATGACTCGTGTATAAGCCGAGAGGGGGACTTTCAGCCCCCCAAAATGGGCTGAAAATCTCGGCTTATACACAAGTATATACGGTATATAATTCATATACCAAAAAGATGCTCAGAAGATTTCGGGGCTGAATATTTGCATCATATCTAGCATACCTAGCTCACAAAAGCAAATGTGATCACTTCCGAACTTTTCACCATACTGTTGGGGTCTTTAAATCCAACATATCTCTCAATATTACACAACTTTAACCTGCATAAACATTTTAATGTTTCATTATGAAATCTATGCATGAAGAAATCTGCCTGGAAACAATGGCAAGTTCATTAACATTTAAACTACCGCATGTTTCATAATACCTATAACTACCATTAGGGGTCATTTTGACCCCCATTCAAAAGTATTGACTCTGGAGTAAAAATAACTTTTTTGTTGCCAACAAATTAAAGAATTAACTTAGTAGGAACAGTGTTAAGATCAAGTACAGCACGCATTTTCCTTTTACATGGTCATAGCATGCAGTGTCCAACAGTTAACACAAACAGTACTTTCTTCCACTTTCCCAGTGCATTTTCCACAAACTGGTTTGTTACAGCTTGCGCAAGTTTTAGTTGTTTTGTTTTTGTTGCATCTTCCAACTCCACATTTTCGACGCTTGCGGATTTCTTGTCCTTTTGTTTGTGGTTCAGACATTGCGGATGATAGGCCCCTTCTTCTGACTCATTTTCAGATAAATTCTGAAGACATTTCAAAATTTCATCACTTGTCAGACCCCTCTGCTTACTCATGCTTCAAATATACGTTGCAAAAAGGGACTTGTAAGATCGCAGAAGTAATAAAACAACACTGTACAAACATGCAGAGTTGTAGCTTCAACTGTAATGTTTGCTACTGAAGTGCAGACAGAAATCGCTACAAGAGACATGGATCAAACATGTTTAGACAAAACAAAATGCTGAATCATCCCTGATATGCAAAGATACAATTACACTCTACAACTAGGGAGAAGCACTGTGATTTTCTGTACTCTGTAATATTAGGTGACTTGCCTACTACTACTTTTATGTATGGGGTCAAATTGACCCCTTCAGTACTTATAGGTATGAATTGTTAAATCCGGGCACCTGGAAAAATTACAATTCATTTTTGTGTCCTAAAATATACACTACCATGAATAAATAAAAGTCACAAAAAGTCAGAACTCATTTGTTAAAAGTTTACAAATTATAGGAAAAAGAAATAGCAAAAGGGTCAAAATGACCCCTCCGGTAGTTCTAGTGTTAAAGGACACTCATAATAGGATGTGAGAACACATTCAGACTTGAGTTTTTAATAGGCACTTTTTTACATGGCATTTAATTGGACTTGTGCTTTAACTAGGAGTAGCATTTTGCATGGACAATGTAAGACATTTTGTCTTGCCAATAAATAATGCAGCAAATATGGACTGTTTTTAAACTAATACAAAAGTAAGCAGTCCAGCTAATATGTTCTTTCCATACCTGCAACCTTCACCCTGTCTATCACAATCTGCAGTTTTACACATGGTTTACTACCATGTAGTTCAGCTTCTCTTTAGCCTCTGCATTTTTGTTTCCTCTATGGTCTATGATTCTCATAATGCATTACCCCATTATTACATGGTCAACTAGAGCCATTATTATCCCATCCTGCTATGATAATGCTGTGATTTTCCTTTTCTATATAGTCTCCTAGATTAGCTAATATATTTAGAGAAAGAGTAAGGAAGACAAAACTGTAAACTACTACATAACAATTGTCAGATAGGGGCTGTGCAACCATCATCATTATCTGTGATAGGACCTTTGGTCTTCCCCTGTTGAGAATTTTAGTAGTAAAGTCCATGCAACTGCATCATGTAGACAGTTCTAATGACTGAGATGGTGACCCACTTTAAAGAATATAAAGAACCTAAAGCCATGTAATTCTCAGGAAGGGGAGCTCCATGATATCACATGACCCAACTGTGAAGAAGTATATAATGAATTTTCGAGTAGTATTACCTTATTACTTTGTTGCTTTCTATCCTCTATACATTTTATATATTAGAGGAGTGGTGACAGACAGAATAAAAAAAATAAACAAAAATGCTATTCCCTTCATCACAAGTTATCTAACACAGCACATGCTATTCCTATTATTGATCCAAACTACATTTTATACTTTCATTGGTCTAACTACTGTATAAAAATACTGGAGCAGGTCTTGAATTCTCCTTTTTTTCCACAAAAAGTTTAAATGGCTGTCATAAGAGCATGCCTAAAAGCTATCTATCATGAGCACCTGATACACTGGCTCTACTAAGCACGCGAGTGTTCTGTATGATGAGTGAGGAATAAGTTGCTGTTGTAAAACTCTAACAGAGGACGCACCAGGAGAATAAAAGTATCCAGGGCTGAAATTCATCTTGCCTAGTGATCCTTTCCTCAAACCCCCTCTATGGGGGGAGAGTTGTGAGGCCCCATACAAATTGGTTGATGCATTATATAAGATGCGTCGTACAAGCAACGCAATTATTCTGAAATGTTAGAATTGACACAAAGCTGTGCTGTATCATATACCAAGAAGTCTGTAGAGGAAAACTCTCAAAAAGAGATCAGAAATTGATGTGTCCATTTTTTTTTTAAAGGACATCAGTCAAGCTCTCATTCCACAAAGCACCGACCTTCTGGCGCAGATTCACAATGCCTCATGGCTAGCAGAATGAAAAGGCTCCTTCACACACATGGCCTGAGTTAGCCAGGCTGCTCCCACTGGGATTCTATGGCTGGAGTTGAATTGGGAGCAATACACAAGCATGCAAATACTATTCATATGCAAATGAACCACATTCATATGCTAATGAGGTATATGTCTTGTCATTGTCACATAAGGCGATCTGGATTTGCTTGGGTTCCCCTGAGGACAAGTTTTAATCCCTTTCCTCTATTACTCACCTGTTTTGAGATGACCATTCTTACATTATTATGAAAATGTTTGTTTTAAGGAACACGAAAATAATACATTTAGCTTAAAATTATGCATTTGTTCCTACCATTGATAAAACACTAGATCTTTATAGCAACAATATGCCCTTTGCATCTGTATGTTTCAGGCGCAGGGATCATTGCTATCAGGACCAAATAAATCAATTCTTTCGGAGTCTCAAAAATTGAAAAATATACGTTTATTTTTTTCTTCCCTCTAATGACTATAAAGCAGGAAGTTTATTAAGAGGGCGAGTTTAGGCTGCATATCATATCTACTCAGTGAGCATGGCCATTTTTCTTTAGAAATATTCTACACCTAGTAGAACCGAGGGCTGTGAAGTCGGTAAGCCCAGGTTCTGACACCGGCTCTGACTCCTTCATTAATGACCATCAATTAGAAGTAACCAATCTACTGTAGTAAAATGGTAACCTCACTGCATGAGTTTTTTTCTTTAAAAAAAATAGTGTCTTATATTGCTAGAGTATAAAATATATTTATATTATTCACATTTCTAAACTTGCCTAAATGCCTGTGAAAGATAATAAATTAAGTAACTAATATTAATAACAAACTAAATTTTTCAGATTATAAGACACACTTTTTTCCCCCAAATGTAGCTTAGCGGGGAGGACAGGTGCAGTGGAGAGGGGTCACAGGAGTCAAGGTCGCTATTTGCAGTAGGCCGGTGGTGGCAGGAGTTGGGGTGATGCTGCAGGCCCTGGGCTGGGACATCTCAATCTGCACATGCACCACCTGCGACCGCCATTTTCTCAAAGACTGCCGCAGGGAAATCAGTGGGAAGTGCAGAGAATCTGCTCATCGCCAACATTTTCTGAAAGCCCAACGCCACACAGCTTTGCACAGCTGGGACTCCCACTCCTTGCATAGCCCCTCTCATGACACCTCCAGCTTCCTGCAGCAGCGACCCTGCAGCCGCCCCTGGTAAACTACCGTAAAATTGAATTGTAAGGCGCACCACCATTTTATTTAAAAAAAAATCCTATTTTCTTCCCCAAAATGCATCTTATGGTCCGGTGTTCTTGCAGGCCGCAAAAAATGGTACTCCGATGAGCCAAAGGATAACAATGTATTGAACATTTGACTTTCAGGATCCATATCTCACCATCCACTACTGCTTCGAACGTGAGAATACCATCATTTTATAGACAATCACCTTGGCTATCTCATACATATAGTGGGAACGGAAAGTATTCAGACCCCTTTACATTTTTCACTCTTTGTTTCATTGCAGCTATTTGGAAAATTCAAAAAAGTTATTTTTTTTCTCATTAATGTCCACTCTGCACCCCATCTTGACTGAAAAAAAAACAGAAATGAAGAATTTTTTTCAAATTTATTAAAAAAAGAAAAAATGAAATATCACATGGTCATAAGTATTCAGACCCTTTGCTCAGTATTGAGTAGAAGCATCCTTTTAAGCTAGTACAGCCATGAGTCTTCTTGGGAATGATGCAACAAGTTTTTCACACCTGGATTTCAGGATCCTCTGCCATGCTTCCTTGCAGTTCCTCTCCAGTTCCATCAGATTAGATGGTGAATGTTGGTGGACAGCCATTTTCAGGTCTCTCCAGAGATGCTCAATTGGGTTTAGGTCAGGGCTCTGTCTGGGCCAGTCAAGAATGGTCACAGAGTTGTTCTGAAGCCACTCCTTTGTTATTTTAGCTGTGTTCTTAGAGTCATTGTCTTGTTGGAAGGTGAACTTTCGGCCAAGTCTGAGGTCTAAAGCACTCTGGAAGAGGTTTTCATCCAGAATATCTCTGTACTTGGCTGCATTCATGTTTCCTTCAATTGCAACCAGTCACCCCCATAGCATGACGCTGCCCCCACCATGTTTCACTGTTGGGATTGTATTGGGCAGGTGATGATTAGTGACTAGTTTTCTCCATTCATACCACTTAGAACTTTTTGATGATAATTCTATCTTCAGACCAGAGAATTTTATTTCTCATAGTCTGGGAGTCCTTCATGTGTTTTTTAACAAACACTATGCGGACTTGAGAAGAGGCTTCCGTCGGGCCACTCTGCCATAAAGGCCCGACTGGTGGTGCTCCCATTTCCCTATTGCATCTGTGGAGCTCAGCCACAGTGATCTTGGGGTTCTTCTTTATCTCTCTCACCAAGACTCTTCTCCCACAATTGCTCAATTTGGCTGAACGGCCAGGTCTAGGAAGACTTCTGGTGGTCCCAAACTTCCATTTAAAGATTATGGGGGCCACTGTGCTCTTAGGAACCTTGAGTACTGCAGAAATTCTTTAGTAACCTTGGCCAGATGCTACAATTCTGTGTCTGAGCTCCTTGGCCAGTTCCTTTGACCTCATGATTCTCATTTGGTCTGACAGGCACTGCGAGCTGTGAGGTCTTATATAGACAGGTGTGTGCCTTTATACCTAGTCCTATCAGTTTAATTAAACACAGCTGAACTCCAATGAAGGAGTAGAACCATCTCAAGGGGGATCACAATTAAATGGACAGCATGTGATTTAAATATGAGTGTCTGAGCAAGGAATACTTAAGACCATGTGATATTTCAGTTTTTCTTTTTTTATAAATTTGCAAAAATTTCTACATTTCTGTTTTTTCAGTCAAGATGGGGTGCAGAGTGTACATTAATGAGAAAAAATGAACTTTTTTGAATTTACCAAATGGCTGCAATGAAACAAAGAGTGAAAAACGTAAAGGGGTCTGAATACTTTCCGTACCCACTGTAAATTTGACATGCAACTATTTTGCATATGATTAGTTATTAGTCAAGTGTTGATCAAAAAGTCATGTGTCCCAAAATGGTATAAGAAAAACAAATCCTCATACAGCTCTGTAAACAAAACAAAAATATTTATTACTCTTTTCATTTAACTCCTTAAGGACCACTGATACGCGTAAAAATGGCAGCTGGTAAGAGGCCTTATTGCTTCATCGCAGTTATAAAACGGAGACTGAGAATAAGAGAATAGCACCCTGGGGGTAGCCGAGACCCTGGATATCACGATCAGAGACTTTGTTTTCAGTCCCCGATCACATGATCTAACATGTAAGAGGAGAGAAAAATGGAACCACCAAACCCGACCCGCCTCCTCTTGTTCCCAAAGAAAAATGGCGGGTCCTTCCATAGTCCGCCCGCCCAGATCAGCCATTGGACATCCGGCAACCGCAAAGATTTTTTCTATTGATTCCTGACTTTTGATTACTGTGGTAGACCCTATCCCAGTGATCAAAAGCCCAATAATTTGTAAATATGGCAGCACTTGGACTGCGCCTTGCTGTGCACCCCCTTGATCATCCCCTGTATCATCCACCTAAATAAATTAATTTTTTTACCTTATAAAAAATTTTTTTCCTACTTTGACTTTGGTCTTAGGGGTAAGCTAAGAGTTAGGATTAGCGTTAGTTAGTTAGTTAAAAGAAATGACGATATGACAACATATTCAATTTGACGACCTAATATTATCAATTTCTGTGCAGTACCTGTAGGTTCAAAATGCTCACTATACGCCTGGATAAAATCCTTGAGGGGTGTAGTTTCCAAAATGGGGTCACTTGTGGGGAGTTTCTTTCTGCTGCTTAGGCCCCTTAGGGCCCCTACAAATGCTACATGGTGACCACAATTTCTCTCATCCAAATTTGTGTCCCAAAATTCAAATATTTCCCCTTCCATTCTGAGCCCTCCCATTTGTCCAAACAGAACTTTTTGACTACATGCGGGGTGTCGCTGTGCTCGTAAGAAAGTGGGTAACAAACTGGAGCACCCTCTTTCTGGAATTAACTCTTGTAAAAGTGAAAAAATTGGGGCTAAAGCAACACTTTAGAGGTCAAATTTAAATGTATTTATTTTTATTCCACTTTTCATTAATTCCTGTGTAGCACCTGAAGGGTTAAAACACTTCCCGTCAACAGATTTGAAGTATGTGACGGGTGCGGTTTTTAAAATGGTACCAAAGTAATTTAGTGATGCAAAAGTAGTAAAACATTAAAAAAAATATATAAATTGGATATCTCTTGAATTATATCGACCCTTACTATTAAAATATATAATTATTTATCCCCTACGGTAAAATTGATGCTTATAGTTCATCCAGCTAAAAAAAAAAAAAAAAGTGATCAGAAAGTCAAATTTACCCCAAATGGCACCAATGAAAGTCACAGCTTCTCCCACAAAAAAAACAAGCCATCGTATACAACTCTTTCTATATAAAAATAAAAAAAGTTATGGGTGTCAGAATATAGGAACCTCCTAAAATGATGTTGGGGTGAGGATTACGGAAATCAGTATGTATTTTAACGTAAAAGTTGTAATACATAAAAAGCTACATTTTCTATCATCATCATATCGACCTACAGAATAAAGTTGACAAGTCAATTAAACTGAATAGTGAATGACGTTTGAAAAAAAAAAAAAAAAGAAAATTCCAGAATTGCTGTTTCTTTTCATTCCTCCTCCCAACGTCTGTAATAAAAAGTAATCAGTCAAATGTACCATAAAATGATCTTGTCATACAAAAAATAAGGCTTCAGAATTTGGTGAAAGAAAAACAAATGATTTTGCTTTCAACAGGGAATTTGTTATCGTCATAATTGTATTGACCAACAGGGTAAAGTTAACACAGAACGCGAATAGGGTGAAATGCTTCTCAATAAAAAGTTAATAAAAATTAGGCAATAAGTTATATGTACCCCCAAATGGTGCCACTGATCACGCATCCAGCAAAAAACAACCCTTTGTTATAGCTACTTAGTTGAAAAAAAATATTATAACTCTTGGAATGTAGTGCTGAAAAAATGAAGAAAAAAAAATGCTTTGTCCTAATGGCTTAATAGGACCGAGTCCTTAAGGAGTAAACCTCTGAATGCCCATGTGTGCAGGTGTAAGGGGGTGAGATATAATGTCTTTCATGCTTCCCTTCCCTCTGATTGTCTTCTGGTTCTTGATGTTTACAAATGTGTTTTATGATAATTGCCTGCGGTACTGCTACATACAGTATATATCTATGTTATCTATGTACTACCGCTCATCGTTTATCGTATTGCCACAAGTATGTGTTACAATTTTATAGAAAACTGTAATATGTTGCTGTGTATTCCTGTATTATAGTATTGCATGTATTATGTGTCTTTTGTACATGTTGTACAGTTAGGAAAAGTTAGTCCATCCTTTCTTGGGGCATTAGAGGGCACTCTTAATACATAGTTTACATAGTTTCCCCATAGACCGTGTAGATGTAATTATGTTGTGGGCCACTAGATGGGGGTATACTAGTGGGGCCTCATAGGATGTTTATAGAGGGTTAATTGTAGGAGGGGCTGCTGGGAGATAAGGTTAGTGCTGAAGAGTAGTTTAGTCAGATGGGGCCAGGGAGCCCAAGTGTCCACATGGGCTATAGGCCCGGACAGCTCGCCAGCCACTTAACGTTAAGTCGTTATGGCCCACATTACCCACGGCCACTGCGTGTCTTAGCAGTGGGCCAGAACAGGAAAAGAAAGATGTGGCGTCTTATCGCCTGGGCTAATGCTTTTAGGGCAGAAGTTTACTGCACTAAGGAGATGAAGGAAGTTGGAGCTTCGACGAGATCTGTACAGACGGGCCGGATGCTTCACCGGGGGTCACCAAACGTAGTGACTGATGAATTTGTGTCTGGGGCGAAACAGACTGAAGGAAATGTCATTCTAGCGAGGTCAGGCCAGGAAGGAATTGGGAAGCAGTATAAGATGGTCTGGTCCGGGCGTGTACTGCACAGTAGTGACAGCAAGTAAGGGAAAGATGAGGAAGCAAGCAAATGTGATGATATACCAACTGTGGATGTAACGTGCAAAATCCTAAGCACAGAAAGTGTTAAAGTTGACTTGGACTGTGTCTCCATTGATGGGGGTCTCCTAGAAGAGGGACCATCATGGCTTGGGAAGTGCCCGGGTGAAGCTGAATCTGGAGATGCAGGTATGCCGAGGAGAAGAGTTTTGTTTCATGTAGGGGAAGGACTGGACACAACTGCTACAGTAATACAGGTCACGACTACAGTCCTGTCCCTCCCTTACACAGGGTTCAGGGGCTGAGCTCCCTTAACAAGGAGCTGATGCCAACTGCTTTACATATCCAGCATCTGTCTCTACCAGAGGCATGGCTCCCATGATGGGTTACCATGGCAGCAGAGGTTAAAGCCCCTGTCGCTGCCATTTTGGTACTCCTGCGAAGCGCAGCCACAGGCTAAACTTCATAATGGACTGCAGTTTTCATTATATACTACACTAAGGCAGTATATAGTAGAGAGAGCAAAACATTAGACCAGGGAGGTGAGCAACATGCGGCTTGAGATGCAATTTTGTGCAGTCCCCAATCATATGGATAAAATCTTTGTCTAACAGGTTACCATTATGTGAGCAGCCACACACAGAAGAGTAGAGGCAGGACCTGAGGAGCAGAGACTGGCAAGCACTAATGGTGCTCGGTGTAACTATTTCTGGATGCCTCAGAGAAGTTCTGAGAAGAGCGACCAGGATGGTGAGTGGACTGCAAACCATGTCCTACGTGGAATCGTTAAATGATCTGGGAATGTTTAGCTTGCAAAAAACAAGGCTAAGAGGAGACTTTATAGCTGTCTAGAAATATCTGAAGGGCTGTTACAGCATAGAGGGATCATCCTTATTCTCATTTGCACATGGAAAGACAAGAAGCAATGGGATGAAACTGAAAGGTAGAAGATACAGATTAGACGTTAGAAAAAAACTTTTTGACAGTTAGGGTGATCAATGAGTGGAACAGGCTGTCATGAGAGATGGTGAGTTCCCCTCCAATGGAAGTCTTTAAACAGAGGATGGACAGACATCTGTCTGACATACAGTTAGGTCCATATATATTTGGACAGAGACAACATTTTTCTAATTTTGGTTCTAGATATTACCACAATGAATTTTAAAATAAACAATTCAGATGCAGTTGAAATTCAGACTTTCAGCTTTCATTTGAGGGTATCCACATTAAAATTGGATGAAGGGTTTAGGAGCTTCAGCTCCTTAACATGTGCCACCCTGTTTTTAAAGGGACCAAAAGTAAATTGGACAATTGACTCCAAGGCTATTTCATGGACAGGTGTGTGCAATCCCTTCGTTATGTCATTCTCAATTAAGCAGATAAAAGGCCTGGAGTTGATTTGAGGTGTGGTGCTTGCATTTGGAAGGTTTTGCTGTGAAGGAAACAAGCGGTCAAAGGAGCTCTCCATGCAGGTGAAACAAACCATCCTTAAGCTGAAAAAACCCATCCGAGAAATTGCTACAACATTAGGAGTGGCAAAATCTACAGTTTGGTACATCCTGAGAAAGAAAGCACTGGTGAACTCATCAATGCAAAAAGACCTGGGCGCCCACAGAAGACAACAGTAGTGGATGATCGCAGAATAGTCTCCATGGTGAAGAGAAACCCCTTCACAACAGCCAACCAAGTGAACAACACTCTTCAGGAGGTAGACGTATCAATATCCAAATCTACCATAAAGAGAAGACTGCATGAAAGTAAATACAGAGGGTTCACTGCACGGTGCAAGCCACTCATAAGCATCAAGAATCAAAAGGCTAGACTGGACTTTGCTGAAAAACATCTAAAAAAGCCAGCACAGTTCTGGAAGAACATTTTTTGGACAGATGAAACCAAGATCATCCTCTACTAGAATGATGGAAAGAGAAAAGTATGGCGAAGGCGTGGTACAGCTCATGATCCAAAGCATAACACATCATCTGTAAAACACAGCGGAGGCAGTGTGATGGCTTGGGCATGCATGGCTGCCAGTGGCACTGGGTCACTAGTGTTTATTGATGATGTGACCCAGGACAGAAGCAGCCGAATTAATTCTGAGGTATTCAGAACCATACCGTGTGCTCAGATCCAGCCAAATGCAGCCAAACTGATTGGTCATCGTTTCACACTACAGATGGACAATGACCCAAAACATAAAGCCAAAGCAACCCAGGAGTTTATAAAAGTAAAGAAGTGGAATATTCTTGAATGGCCAAGCCAGTCAGCTGATCTCAACCCAATTGAGCATGCATTTCACTTGTTAAAGACTAAACTTCAGACAGAAAGGCCCACAAACAAACAGCAACTGAAAACCACCGCAGTGAAGGCCTGGCAGAGCATCAAAAAGGAGGAAACACAGCGTCTGGTGATGTCCATGAGTTCAAGACTTCAGGTAGTCATTGCCAACAAAGGGTTTTCAACCAAGTACTAGAAATGAACATTTTATTTACAATTATTTAATCTGTCCAATTACTTTTGGTCCCTTTAAAGACAGGGTGGCACATGTTAAGGAGCTGAAACTCCTAAACCCTTCATCCAATTTTAATGTGGATACCCTCAAATGAAAGCTGAAAGTCTGAACTTCAACTGAATCTGAATTGTTTTGTTTAAAATTCACTGTGGTAATGTCTAGAACCAAAATTAGAAAAATGTTGTCTCTGTCCAAATATATATGGACTTAACTGTAGTTTAGGGATTCATGCATTGAGCAGTGGGTTTGACACGATGACCCTGGAGGCC
This sequence comes from Dendrobates tinctorius, assembly GCF_039654945.1. NCBI lineage: Eukaryota > Metazoa > Chordata > Amphibia > Anura > Dendrobatidae > Dendrobates > Dendrobates tinctorius. The sequence continues at coordinate 110,102,640 of NW_027361679.1, read as the reverse complement.
CCTTCAAACTCTAACATTCTATGATTCTATAATCAGGAGAATGGGATCCTGTCATCCGTTCGGCACGCCAGAAAGTAGTACGTGCATTAGTCAGGTGGTCTTCCAAGACTGTGAGGCTCCACTGTAGTTTATGGGAGTTGTGAAACATTAGGCAATAAGCACATAACCCATGACCTATTGTAGAGAACCATGTGCATGCATCACCTCTTTCTTTATTTAGGGCCTATTCACACAGCTTTTTACGAGGATTTTACTGCAATACCAGATTAACAAATGCTCTCTGCCATTAAAAAAGGGTTTATTTGTATTCGTCTGAATAAACTTGGGCTTTTAAGTTTAAAACATGTGAATATGATGTATCTAGGTCTTTTTTCAGCCCATATATAAATAATACATTTTCATACTGTTAGATAACAGCTAAATAGATTCATCTTTCAGCATCACTGGAAAGCTGGGTAGCAAACTATATGGAACTGTGGTAGAGATCTGCTTAAGGCCGTGGTCACACTTGTGAGAAACTTGCGCGATTCTCTCGCCTCAATACCCAGCTCTGCCGCCGGCTCTTAGGACTGGTGTATGAAGCTGCATGTCTTTCTATGTAGCTGAGCGCTCCTGTCCCGAGTGCCGGCGGTAGTGCCGGGTATTGACGTGCGTGACTCGCGCAAGTTTCTCGCCTCAATACCAGCACTCAGGACCGGATTGTGAAGCTGCATGGCTATCTATGTAGCTGAGCGCTCCGGTCCCAAGTGCTGGTGGCAGTGCCGGGTATTGAGGCGGAGTGAGTTTCTCGAATTGCAGTTGCAAGTGTGACCCCGGCCTAATATTAAATCTACCAAGATAAATTCCAAAATTGTGGCATTGCTAGACCTTCCAGGAAACCTGAGAAAGCTTTGTAACCGCCACACATCCTGACAAAGGAGAGAATGCAACACTTGTGGAGTTTTCCCTGCACAGCAGTGCTTTCCTACCTTCTGGTCGGGCTGGGAACTGCAGTTGTCTCTATTACCTTGACTAGGGGGTCGCTCTATAGTTCCATGCACATCTTGGAAGATGGGGAAGCTGAGCAAGGAAAACAACATGAAGGGAGTATGTCACTGCATCTAGTAAAGACATGTCATAATAGCTAGCGGCACATTGGTGATGTGTGAACAGGACACTTCCTTTAATGAAAGCAAATCTGTCAGGAGATTTCACAATGTAAACTGCGTATTTAATTAAATAAATACCTTAGATCGGAAGAGGCTGGTGTACTTACTGATAAATTGATGTCAGATTGCTTGTATGATTCTAATACTAAGTTGAACATTTTTCAAAGATAATACAGTCAGCCCAAGTAGATTTTCACAATAAGTACATCAGCTTCATCAGGGATATGAAATCCATTTCATGATGTATGCAATTTGAATTCTCAACTAATAAGCCTGCTTACAGTGGGGTAGGGTGAAGCTGTATTATCTCCGCACATCTATCTACATTTATATTAAGGTTATGGTGCTCGTTAAGAATCGGACTTGGGTTTTGCCAGATTCTCTCTATTTTCTGAGATATTTAATTCTTACTACAGTAGAATTCTGGCTTCAAAAGGTGGCTTTTATAGCATTGTAAGCCTGCAAATTGAAATTATATGGGATATTTCATCAGTTACCTAAGACCCTGTAAAGGGTCAAAAGATCAAAAGATATTGCATTTGTTATCACACACAAGTTGCATTGTGGGAATGCATTATTTTCATGGATGAATTATCTCAAAACTAGAAACAACACTGCAAAAGTGATGAGACTTTTTAATTCAGCGCCCTCAAAATACGCTAAATCCATTCAAAAATCCTTGGCACCTGAAAAAATTTTTTTTTTAGACCTGAGTAATCACTGGCAATTTGCTCCTGGGAACCTAATTATTAGGGTAAGTTCACACAAGCCTTTTGGTTCAAGTGCTGAAAAAATGGACAGCACACAGACCAAAGTTATTCAATGAGGTAGTGAAGATGAGTGACTTTTTTCACTTACTGAGTATGAGTGTGAACAAACAAAAATCACAGCATGCACTCATTAAACCCATCACAGAATTCAATCTATGGGTAGGATTCCATATGGAGCCACATTACAACATCCGATTTTTACGGATACCTTACAACTCTGTAACATCAGGAACTGCAGGGCTGTGTGCACACGTTGCGTTTTTGTGACTTGCAGATTCAGATCTAGAGCATGTCAATTCTTTCAGAGATTTTGGTACAGATTTCACTCATACTAATGAATGGGGAATAATCTAAACCAAAAACACAGCAAAACACTCCTTTTGCAGCTGCAATTTTCCTGCCAAGAGATGCAAAAATGGTGCAGAAATTTCCGTACCAAAAACTTTGCGTGTGCACATAGCCTTAATGGTCTTGTAAGTGATTATTAATTGCTGCCGTAAAAAACTGATTCCGTACAGACAGCACACGTATGACAAGTGAGGAAAATGTCATCCAAGTTTTCTGGATGAAACTCTGAACTAGCAAATTTTGCAAACTATAAGATGCACCCCAAATTTTGGTAAGGAAAATAGGGAAACAATTATTTTTTAAAATAAAACGGTGCGTCTTATAGCCCCATTTTACGGTAGCTTATCGGGGGAGTTGGCGGTTGCTGCTTCAAGAGGCGGCAGAAGGGGGGCGATGCTGTGGGCCTCGGAATGGGAGGAAGGGGTATCCAGGCATTGCAAGGCTGGATATGTTAGGAGAGCCCAGGGCGCGCAGCCTCAAAGCGCCTGGACACCCAATCCTCCCAGCCCGGGGCCCGCAGCATTGCCCCACTCCTGCCGCAGCCTCCTAAAGCAGCGACCCTGCCTCCTGTAAGGTTATGTGCACACGCTGCGGATTCTGCTGCGGATTTGGCCCTGCGGATCCGTAGCAGTTTCTGCTGCGTTGTACAGTATCAATATAATCTATGAAAAACAAAAAACGCTGTGCACATGCTGCGAATTTTTCTGCGTGGATTTGCTGCGGGTTCAAATCCGCAGCATGTCAATTCTTTGTGTGGAATCCGCAGCGGTTTCACACCTGCTCCATTGTAGAGGTGTGAAACTGCAGGGCTAAACCGCAGGCTAATCCGCAGGTCTTTTGACCTGCGGATTTACCTGCGGATTTTGCAAAATCCGCGCGGAAAAATCCGCAGACCGATCCGCAGTGTGTGCACATAGCCTAACACGGCTCCACCGCAGCCGCCCCTGCTAAGATACCTTTGGATTCTAAAACGCACCCTCATTTTCCTCCCAAATTTTGTGGGAAAAAGTCTCTTCTTAGATTCCGAAAAATACAGAATTTTATATGCTCATGTTAACTCAGCCTACAGGGGATCCTAAAACACAAGCCCCGGTTTGGTATCAGTATACATGACAGAATCAGAGGATTATTAACTAAGCGAATCTACTATAAGTGACCAAACCAGCTAAATAAGTATTACTTCGTCGCCAGCATTATAATATCTCACCATGACCATTCGCTTCGGATTTGAACTACGGTATTAGTTCATCTAAAACAAGTATTCACACTTCGTCACATCCAGCATTATCAGATGGTTTTCACAAAATCACAGTTTTTAAGCCACTAGTGGTGAGACAGGGTTTACGTCTACCAGCTTTCGGCTTCTGTAGGATGTTGGTACAGTCAGAGAGGTGCCTTCATATTATACAATCTGCTATTAAACAAGAGCACTCAATTAATCCTGAAGATTTTAGATAGTTCTTACTTCACCAGATTATGGCTTGAAATTTTCTGTTTTTTATTTTTTTCATGTAAAGTCAGATTATTTAAAAGGATATAATCTTACTGGTCAAGAAGACTAGCTTGTAAAGCTGAACAATTGATAAGTAACAAGACTCTTTTCTGTTCCGGTGTTAGGTTCCGTAAACAAGATTAGATTCGGATAATACGGTATATGCAACATAAACTTAATTTTGGAAGAAAATGATTCTCCCTTGGTAAGAAAGTCTAGATGCACTAATGTTGGACAACTAGAAGTCCACTCCTACACGATTGTACATCTATGCTGGCCTAGGAGCCAAGTACCGGTACATACTGTCCTTAGTATGATGGTAACCAGTTTGTGTAATCTCACAATTTGGCAGTATGAGCTGAGAACTGTTGGGTGGAGTCTTTTGTCATAACGCAATATTGTCACCACTTGATAGGAATAGTTCTTGATCATATTTACTTATATACACACACATCATATTCCACAGCGCTTTAGAGATATTGTCATCAATGGTCTCACAATCTAGATTCCCAATCAATATGTCTTTGGAGTGTGGGAGGAAACCTGAGAACCCAGAGGAAACCACACAAACACGGGGAGAACATACAAACTCCGTGTAGATGTTGTTCTTGGTGGGATTTGAACCTAGGACCCCAGGGGTGCAAAGCAAAAGTGCTAACCACTGAGCCACCAAGCTGCCCAGAACTCAGATGAGCTGAAGAAGAAGACCTTTGGCTCAAAGAATTGTTGGTAAATTAGTGGTCTGGCACAGAAGCGGTCTGGACGAGAACTGGAAGGGTTGCCTGGTAGGGACAGTTTGGTAAAAATTAAAGCTGGGAACATGACATAAGAGAGCAGGGCATGGGTTACTCTCTGGCACACACAAGAACTAGGCATGGGGTGACGTAGCACTCAGGAGAGTTTGAGAATAGTAGTTTGGAGATCTGGGAAGGAGTCATGTTGCACACAAGGATGTGAGGGCTCATACTCAGTTGCGAAAGACTAGCACGAGTCTCTCGCATGAAAACCTGGCACTGCAGCCGGCACTCAGACCGGAGCGTGCGAGTCTCTCGCAAGTATGAGCCCTAAAAAATAATTTTTGCCATTGATAAAAAAAAAGACTTCTACTGCTCACTAAGGGCCTCAAAAAAAGGGAACTCACAGTGGTCAATAAATTTAAAAAAATCTTTTGAGTCTAGCTATTAAATAATTTCATATGGTGTTACCAGAAAAGCTTAAGGTTTTGTGAGGGTTTAAGATATTATAAGTAGAATCACTGTCATGTGGTTTAAAGTATTCAATAGATTCCATTGCTAATATTTATTAACGCTGTATGTAGTTTAGACATGTCCCAAATATCTGACATTGCTGACCTTAGCCGGAACCTGTGGACTACGGAGCCTGTGATGCAAGTGGCAGAGGTGAAGATCAAAAACAGAGAACCGGTTGTGGACTTTAAAATCTGGAATCTGCTCATTGTTTCGTGAATCTTCACCATTAAGTATGGGAGAAGCAGGGGGCTAATAAAGTTGGATGACCAATGTCAAAATTGGGGAAAAGAGTTGGTCAGATCTAGTAATGCCATAGATTTACAATAACTCAAGTAATATGTATTCAGCAGCCACGTGCATCAGCCACCATTGGGGGGGAAGTGTCCAGATATGGTTTACAAGATCACTCCAACAGTTTTATACAACCAGTAGGAAACATTTACCTTTTCTCATAGCTACACATAGTTTACATGTTTTCTTATGTGCTCAATGTAGAAGACAAGGTCAGCATTGGACATATACTTTGTGCTGCAGGACACATTGACCTTGTCTTCAGCTCTGACAACTGCGATGATAACTTGGGATTGTTCGACAACTTTGCAGAACTATCCCTTACTTACCAGAATCATAGCATCTGAGTGTTCATTGAGTGTACACCATCTCCACTGAAGGGCAACGTGTGATGAGTGGCCATAACTGTGACACTAGAATACCACCATTGCTGTTCTTACCAACACGGTTACATAGAGCAACTGCACCTACAAACCAGGCCAATACAATGGGGCATGGCAAGATGTTATTGGGAAAGTAAAGGTTATACTTGGAACATAAAAAAATTAAATAAATTCTTGTGTTTACGAACATTTATTCTCAGATTAAACAAGTTATACAGACACACATTCAGGAACAGGCTATATGGCGCTGCACACCCTAGATTCCAAATATAATGCCCCCACAGCACGGCATAACGCACACACACTTGGCAAGAAACAGCAGAAGGGAAGATAAATAAGCCAGCTAGGAGGATTTCAGTTTTTTCCTAACCTGCTGTGACAGTTCACACAGATACAGTTCCCCAAAACTTTTTACACTTTATAAACTACACCAAGAAAGGAAAGAAAGATGATGTCAGCGCCAGCAGGAAACATAAGAGATGGCATAGGTGTCCCGATGTGAAAGGGTGACAAAACAGCTACCCCAATAACAATGTATCACATGACACAGAAAAGGTCTAAAACTATATGGCGGTATGTATACAAACATACAACCCCATGTATAGGTGTTCTGTATACAAACATACAACCCCAAGTATAGATGTTCTGTATACAAACATACAACCCCAAGTATAGGTGTTCTGTATACAAACATACAACCCCATGTATAGGTGTTCTGTATACATACAACCCCAAGTATAGGTGTTCTGTATACAAACAACCCCAAGTATAGGTGTTCTGTATACAAACATACAACCCCATGTATAGGTGTTCTGTATACAAACATACAACCCCATGTATAGGTGTTCTGTATACAAACATGCAACCCCAAGTATAGGTGTTCTGTATACAAACATACAACCCCAAGTATAGGTGTTCTGTATACAAACATACAACCCCAAGTATAGGTGTTCTGTATACAAACATACAACCCCAAGTATAGGTGTTCTGTATACAAACATACAACCCCATGTATAGGTGTTCTGTATACAAACAACCACAAGTATAGGTGTTCTGTATACAAACATACAACCCCATGTATAGGTGTTCTGTATACAAACATACAACCCCAAGTATAGATGTTCTGTATACAAACATACAACCCCAAGTATAGGTGTTCTGTATACAAACATACAACCCCATGTATAGGTGTTCTGTATACAAACAACCCCAAGTATAGGTGTTCTGTATACAAACATACAACCCCATGTATAGGTGTTCTGTATACAAACATACAACCCCATGTATAGGTGTTCTGTATACAAACATACAACCCCATGTATAGGTGTTCTGTATACAAACAACCCCAAGTATAGGTGTTCTGTATACAAACAACCCCAAGTATAGGTGTTCTGTATACAAACATACAACCCCATGTATAGGTGTTCTGTATACAAATATACAACCCCAAGTATAGGTGTTCTGTATACAAACAACCCCAAGTATAGGTGTTCTGTATACAAACATACAACCCCATGTATAGGTGTTCTGTATACAAACATACAACCCCATGTATAGGTGTTCTGTATACAAACATACAACCCCATGTATAGGTGTTCTGTATACAAACAACCCCAAGTATAGTTGTTCTGTATACAAACAACCCCAAGTGTAGGTGTTCTGTATACAAACAACCCCAAGTATAGGTGTTCTGTATACAAACATACAACCCCATGTATAGGTGTTCTGTATACAAACATACAACCCCATGTATAGGTGTTCTGTATACAAACATACAACCCCATGTATAGGTGTTCTGTATACAAACATACAACCCCATGTATAGGTGTTCTGTATACAAACATACAACCCCATGTATAGGTGTTCTGTATACAAACATACAACCCCATGTGTAGGTGTTCTGTATACAAACAACCCCAAGTATAGTTGTTCTGTATACAAACATACAACCCCATGTATAGGTGTTCTGTATACAAACATACAATCCCATGTATAGGTGTTCTATATACAAACATACAACCCCAAGTATAGGTGTTCTGTATACATACAACCCCAAGAATAGGTGGTCTGTATACATACAACCCCATGTATAGGTGTTCTGTATACAAACATACAACCCCATGTATAGGTGTTCGGTATACAAACATACAACCCCAAGTATAGGTGTTCGGTATACAAACATACAACCCCAAGTATAGGTGTTCGGTATACAAACATACAACCCCATGTATAGGTGTTCTGTATACAAACATACAACCCCATGTATAGGTGTTCTGTATACAAACATACAACCCCAAGTATAGGTGTTCTGTATACATACAACTCCACATATAGTGTTCTGTATATAAACATACAATCTCACGTATGGTGGACAGTATACAAACATACAACCCCACATATAGTGTTCTGCATACAAACATACAACCCCATGTATAGGTGGTCTGTATACATACAACTCCACATATAGTGTTCTGTATACAAACATACAACCCCACATATAGTGTTCTGTATACAAACATTCAACCCCACATATAGTGTTCTGTATACATACAACTCCACATATAGTGTTCTGTTTACAAACATTCAACCCCACATATAGTGTTCTGTATACATACAACCCCATGTATAGGTGTTCGGTATACATACAACCCCACGTATAGTGTTCTGTTTACAAACATACAACCCCATGTATGGTGTACAGTATACAATCCCACGTATGTGTACAATATACATAGTATACAAACAACCCTACTTATGACTGTTCTGAATACAAATATATAACCCCACATATAGTGTTCTGTATACAAACATACAGCCTCACGTATGGGTGTTTTGTATACAAACATACAACTCCATGTAAGGGTATACAGCATACAAACATACAATCCCAAGTATGGTGTTCTGTATACAAACATACAACTCCACAAGTATGGTGTACAGTATACATACTATACAAACATACAACCCCACGTGTAGGTGTTTTGTATACAAACATACAACTCCATGTATTGGTGTTTTGTATACAGACAACCTCACGTATGGTTTACAGTATACAAACATACAACCCCACGTATGGTGTACAGTATACATACAAACAACCACAAGTATGGGTGTTCTGTATACAAAAATACAATTCCATGTATTGGTGTTTTGTATCCATACAACACCACTTATTGTGTACAGTATACATAGTATACAAACATACAACCCCACATATGGCTGTTCTGTATACGAACATACAACCCCATGTATGAGAGCTCTGTATACCAACACACAACCCCACGTCTAGTGTTCTGTATACAAACATACAGGCGTACTATATGTCAATCAGATCATCCAAATCTGTGAAATCTACTCCATAAAGGCAAGGAATCTTATAAGAAATGATATGTAAATCCATATTCTTAGAGGAATTATTGTCCTGAGCTTGAGAAGCCCAGAAGGAGGCAGAGGTGGAGTGTCAGCTTTGTCTTGCCACAATGACAATCGAGTTAACCAGTTCTTGCCCATTCTGTGCCTCACAGCCCGGCCAAACAATCCCTCGCCCCAGTGATGGGACTGTAAAGCTTTGGGGTGCCGGTGTCCACGGTGGAGATGCTAAGCAGGCTGGGAAGGGTGATGAGCTGTGGTGGGCTCATGAAGGGGTCATTGTCCCAGCTGTCCCTGTGCTGGGCTATAGATGGGGGTGGGATGCCATGGAGGCATGCTGAGGAGCAGGGACAGAGCCCGGCAATTTACACACAAGGGGCATTCTCCAAAAACTGGAGTTTACATGTAGGGGAACAGCATAGGAACTTGCCAGAGTGGCTGCAGCCAAAAATAAGGAGGGAATTTCAAGAGTGCAAGTAAGTTGGTGTAGAAAGCCCCAGCCGGCACCCTCAGCAGCTGTGCCCACCCAGCCCCACACAGCAGGGGCCACAGTGGGAAAAGTTTGCAAGTCCCTGAGAAAGTGGTGAGCGCAGACCCTCCATGGTGCCAGTCCAGCAGAGATGCCAGCCGTGCCCAGGACTGGCAGGACGGAGCCGGCGGGCTGTGAAGAAAGCAATGAATGGCACTTACTTTTCCCTCGCCTGGCTATCAGAAGGGACAGTGGATCCTTTCCCTTTGGCATACATGCTTGTTTGAGACTTTTCCTACTCAACACCTGTCAAAGGAAGCAGCCAGCAATGCTCTCTCTATCTCCATAGCTACCCCTTCAGTTTTTTACATCCCAAAGCATTGGCCACAAATCAGGCACATTTTCTAATGGGGGATCTTGAAACAGCCAGAGCTTTTTTTTTTCTTCTTTTTGTTCAGCTGTTCCAGGAATCGGGCACTTCCCCCGCCCTGATGAGAAGGCAGCGTGTGTGATGGAGGAGAGCGTGTGTTTCTGCACTCTTAAAGGGGCGACGCCACAGCCGGGACCTGATCGCTGCTTGCTCTGCTGTCTACCCTGCTGGCTTAAAGGGGCCGCATGCCATAGGCAGGACAGTGACGGACATCAGCCTGGAAGTGATCTCCAAGGTGTCACTCCAGGCTGGAAATATAGAGATAGGCAGCACAATCCTGCCAGGGTCCGAAACGTGGCATTTGCCAGCCAAGCACTAACATATTAATTAAGCCATTAAGGGGAATCTGTCACCAGGTTCTTGCCACCCCATCTGAGATCAGCATGATCTGGGGTCAGAGACCCTGATTCCAGTGATGCAGGGGCGGACATATCATAGGTGCAAGAGGTAATGGGGCCACTATCACCTCCATAGCTAGTGGAATTGTGCATGCACAGGGGCCTTCTTCTGTCTGTGTCCGCCACTGCAGCGAGGCATCACTAAGGGTGTGTGCACACATTCAGTATTTGGTGAGTTTTTTACCTACCAATTTGTAAGCCAAAACCAGGAGGGGGTGAAAAATGCAGAAGTGGTTCAAATGTTTCTATTATGCTTTTCCTCTGACCGTTCCACTCCTGTTTTGGCTTACAAATACTGGGGTAAAAAACTCACCAAATACTCAATGTGTGCACATAGCCTAACGGCATACCTCCCAACTTTTGAAGAAGGGAAAGAGGGACAAAGGCTGTGGGCGCGTAGCGCATTGTGGCAAATTTTATGCCACACCCATTTCACAACTAGTCTCACCCGTGTCCACGCCCCGACCGCACCCATTTAGCACTGCTGATCACACTGACTGGTACTGAGGGCACAGTGGCTGGCATTATGGGCACAGTGGCTGGTACTGTGGGCACACTGACTGGTACTGAGGAAAAGAAAGAACGAAAGAACAGAGAGAGAGAGAACAGAAAACAGAAAGAAAGAAAGGAGAGAGAAAAAAAGAAAAGAGAGATAGAAAGAAAGAAAGAACAGAAAGAGAGAGAAAGAAAGGGGAAAGAAAGAAAACAGAGAAAGGAGAGAGAGAGAAAGAGAAAGAAAGAACAGAGAGAGAAAGAAACAAAGCGAGAGAAATAAAGAACACACAGAGATAGAAAGAGGGGAAAGAAAGAAAGAACAAAGAGAGAAAAAAGAAAACAGAGAGAAAGAAAGAACACAGAGAGAAAGAAAGAGGGGAAAGAAAGAAAGAACAGAGAGAGAGAAAGAGGGGAAATAAAGAAAGAACAGAGCGAAAGAAGGAAAGAACGGATAGAGAAAGAACAGAGAGAGAAAAAGGAAGAACAGAGAGAGAGAAAGAAAGGGGAAAGAAAGAACAGACAGAAAGATGGGAAAGAACAGAGAGAGAGGGAGAAAAAAGAAAACAGAGAAAGAAAGAACACTGAGAAAGGAAGAACAGAGAAATAGGGGAAAGAAAGAAAGAACAGAAAGTGAAAGAAGGAAAATAGAGAGAAAGAAAGAAACAAAGAAAGAAATAACAGAGAGAGAAAAAGAAAGAGGGGAAAGAAACAAAGAATGAACAGAGACAGAAAGAAAGAAAGAAAGAAAGAAAGAACAGAGAGAAAGAGAAAGGAACAACAGAGATGGAGAAAGAAAAGGGGGAAGAAAGAAATAACAGAGAGAAAGAAAGAGAGGAAAGAAAGAAACAGAAATAACAGAGAAAAAAAGAGGGGAAAGAAAGAACAGAGAGAGAAAAAGAAAAAAGAATGAACAAAGAGAAAAAAGGAAGAATAGAGAGAGAGAAAGAAAAAGGGGAAAGAAAGAAGAGAGAAAGAAAGAAGGGAAAGAAAGAACAAAGAGAGAAGAAAACAGAGAAAGAAACAACAGAGAGAAAGAAAACACAGAGAATGAAAGAACAGAGAGAAAGAAAGAGGGGAAAGAAAAATAAAGCAAAAACAGAGAGAGAAAGGAAGAACAGAGAGAGAGAGAGAGAAAGAGGGGACAGAAAGAACAGAGAGAGAAACAATGAGGGGAAAGAACAGGGTGAGAAAAAAGAAAACAGAGCGAGAGAAAGAAAGAAAGGAAGGAATGAGAGAGAAAGAAAGAACAGAGAGAGAGAGAAAGAGCAGAGAGAGAGAGAGAAAGGAAGAACAGAGAGAGAAAGAAAGAGGGGAAAGAAAGAACAGACAGTGAGAAAGAAAGTGGAAAGAAAGAAAAAACAGGGAAAGAAAGAACAGAGAGAGACGATCAAGTGGTGGAGAATACTCCGCGTTTCCTGAACACTCTGAAACAGGTTTTTTTTGGGACGTCGAGTCACCCATGATACGGCGCTCCAAACTGCTGTCACTGACACATGGCTCGTCTATGGTCAGCCATTTTGCAGTCCATTTCCGGACTTTAGCATCTGAGCCTGAGTGGCTGGACAAAGTCCTTATCTCGGTATTTTAAAGGGGACTGGCTGACCATGTGAAGGACACTTTGGCCAGTAGGGAGATTCCTGCCACATTGGAGGAGCTAATAGCAGTGTCAACTCGCATAGACCTTCGTTTTAATGGGCGAAGGTTGGAGCGAGCCCAGTGTAGGCAGAGGTTTTGGCTGGCTCCCACGTTCGCCAAACCTCTGGAATCTCCAGTCCAGCCATCCGAACCACATGAGGTCATGGAAGTGTCACATACGAGATCTAAGTCCCGGACCGCTCGTGCATTCATGGTCTGTCATGTCTGCCGGCAGTCAGGACATCTTGCCTCCAGATGTCCTCAGCGGTCGGGAGAACTTACCTGTTTAGTGATCATAGGAGGTGGATCACTAGACACACTGGCGTTTTCCTCCAAGCTGTCCTTCAAGGGGACAATTCCCATTAGCCCATCCACTCATATGGTAGAGCTATGTGTGGATTCTGGGGCGGAGAGGGCAACTTTATGTCTTCTGCCTTCGCCCAACAGCATGCAATTCCTCTGACGATGCTCGCCAAACCAGTGACTGTACGAGTGGTAAATGGGTCGACACTACCCTCACAGATAACTCATCAGACTATCCCATTTACTCTATCCATGTCTCCAAATCATCAGGAGATCATTTCCCTGCTAGTCATTCCCGAGGGAATTGATGAGGTCCTCTTAGGGATACCATAGTTACACTACCACTCCCCTCATATAGCGTGGTCCTCAGGGTGAATTCTGGGATGGAGTAAATCCTGTGAGGGAAGATGTCAGAGGGAGTGCATTCAGGTTGCTACTACAGAGGTACCTGCAGATCTTTCCTCTCTCCCCAAACACTATTGGCCCAATGGGATGTGTTCTCCAAGAAGGCTGTGGAGACCCTTCCGCCTCACTGCCCCTATGACTGCCCTATTGACCTCTTGCCTGGTGCTGATCCTCCCCGGGGTCGAGTCTATCCACTATCCTGGAGATGGAGGCAATGACTCAGTACATCCAGGAGAATCTGGCAAGAGGATTCATTAGCAAGTCAGTGTCACATGCAGGGGCGGGGTTCTTCTTTGTGCAGAAGAATGGAGAACTACGTCCAAGCATAGATTCCCTATATGTAACCCCCCTTCTCATGTACAGCACCATGGAATCAATGGCGCTATATAAATAAATAATAATAATAGATTACAGGGGTCTTAACGCCATCACCGTTAAGAACAAGTACCCTCTGCCCTTGATATCTGAGCTATTTGATAGGTTGAGGGAGCGAGGGTTTTTAATAAACTTGATCTGCGGGGTGTTTTCAACCTGATTCGCATCCGTGAGGGGGACGAATGGAAGACGGCATTAAATATGAGGAACGGCCACTACGAGTATCTGGTGATGCCCTTCGGGCTCTGTAATGCCCCTGCTGTTTTCCAGGACTTTGTAAACGATATTTTCCGGGACATGCTCACCACCTCGGTCGTAGTCTATCTGGATGTTATTCTCATCTACTCTCCAGATATAGACTACCACCGGAGAGATGTTTGCAAAGTCTTTGACCTCCTACGGGCAAACTCCCTCTATGCCAAGTTGGAGAAGTGTGTATTTGAGCAGGAGCCAATGCCTTTCCTGGGCTATATCATCTCCACCCAAGGATTGGCTATGGATCCTGCCAAGCTACAGGCTGTGATGGACTGGCAGGAATCCCATTCTCTCAAAGCGGTGCAGTGCTTTATGAGGTTCATTAACTATTATAACCAGTTCATTCCCCACTTCTCAACTTTGGTAGCTCCCTTGGTAGCCCTCACCAAGAAGGGAGCAAATCTCAAATTGTGGTCGAAGGAGGTGTCCAAGCACTTCCTCTCTATTAAGTCCCACTTGGCTAGCGCTCCCATTTTATGTCGCCCCGATGTAGATAAATCATTTATAATGGAGGTAGATGCCTCATCCGTTGGTGCTGGAGCAGTCCTGTTCCAAAAGGATGCTCAAGGTCGGAAGCATCCTTGCTTCTTTTTCTCCAAGACCTTCACACCGGCGGAGAGAAATTATTAAAATCGGGGACAGGGAGTTGCTAGCTATGAAGTTAGCCTTCTCGGAGTGGAGACACTTCCTGGAGGGGGCTCGTTTTCCCTTCCAAGTTTACACCAACCACAAGAATTTGGTGTACCTACAAACCTGTAATGAATGGAAACGGAGGCAGAAATGGTGAAGTTCACATTCATTTTTATTTTTAAAGTGGAACCTCGGGACCACGGTCCGGGGGGCTCCGAAGGGGGCGTGACTAGTGAGCCCAGGGTACCCGTAGTAAAGCCCCTCAAACAGGGCCAGAATGGAATACCCGGAGGACACAGGTGCTACCTCCAGTTAGACACCGAACACATGGCAGCTGTCCCAGCGGGACCAAAAGGGATAACAGTAGTTACAGCAGAGTCCGTAATGAGATGGGTCCTGGATCCGGGTAGTTGGTAAGGAGTCGGTTCCATTGACTTTCACACAATCCTTGGACTCGGATGGCTGTTGGCGGAACGGAATGGCTTTTGCTCAGATGGTTACAGATATAACCAGGAAGCACAGGATACTGATACTCTGTGGAGACAGATAGCATTAGACAATGCACAGAGACTGCATTGCAGAGAGGCCAGAAATAACAGCCAGTGCGCTGCCATTGGTTAATTGCATTTTTTTAATAATGCACATCATCCCTTTAAGAAGGCAGGAGAGTGGGCGGGCGTGCCCTAATAGCCTTAGCTACAGATCTCCCCACAGGGAGCCAGGACATGGAGGCAGGAGGGAGACCTGAACGCTGAGCAGCAGCATGAGATCCAGAGGAGGCCGGCTGCCGCCCAAGGACAGCACGTAAGGCTCGAGGTGAGTGCCCAGAATGAGGGGCAGTGGCACACCTGGACGCAGTGCTAGGACGTGGACCGAGTGTAACAAAACTGCTCAGTGGCTAAATTCTCGCCAGGCTAGATGGTCCCTGTTCTTCTCCCGGTTCCATTTCACCCTCCATTTTCTCTCTGGGGAGAAGAACATTCGTGCTGATGCTCTCTCCCGCTCTGTAGTGTCATCAGAGGAGGAGGAGCCTCAGTTAATTGTCCCTTCTGAGAGCCTGAGGACCGTGGCCCCGGTTTAGTTTGAGTCTGTGCCCCTGGGCAAGACTTTTGTACCACCTAATTTGCGACCGGAGGTTCTCTCTTGGGCTCACTCATCCAGGGTGGGTGAACATTTTGGTACCAAGAGGACATCCGAGCTTCTGGTGAGGACGTACTGGTGACCGCATATGGCCCGTGACGTCGGAGACTATGGCCTGCTGGGCTACTTTACCCCCTACCGGTGGAGGACAAGCCCTGGGAAATGGTCGGAAAGGACTTTGTGGTGGGTTTACCCAAGTCCCGTAGCTGCACAGTCATCTGCGTAGTTACCAACCATTTTTCTAAAATGGTGCACCTGGTGCCCCTTCTGCGGGTATCTTCTGCACTGGCCTTGGCGGCGTTGTTCATTAAGCACGTTTTTCGCCTACATGGTATGCCTGAAAAAATTGTCAGCGACCGGGGTCCTCAGTTTGCGTCTCAGTTCTGGAGAGAGCTTTGTCGCCTACTCAGCATTGAGCTGAATCTCTCTTCAGCTTATCATCCCGAGATGAACGGGTTGGTAGAGAGGGCCATCCAGACCCTGGTCACATACCTGCGACATTTTGTTTTGGCCAGGCAGGATGACTGGGCATCCTTGCTACCGTGGGCGGAATTTGCGCTGAACAACGCCGTAGTCGACTCTACTGGACAGACCCCATTCCTCCTTAACTACAGCTAGCATCCACGTGTCCCTGTGCCCATGCCCATGTCATCCACAGACTCTAGGGTGGCAGACTGGGCAGTGGAGGTATGTGACATTTGGGACCACACACAGGATGCTCTCCGGGCCTCCAAGGAGAGAATGAGTGTCTCCGCTGATGCACACCGGCGCCCCGCTCCGACCTTTGCTCCTGGTGACTTAGTGTGGCTCTCCGCCCATAACATCAGGCTGCGAGTTGAGTCCACTAAATTTTCCTCGCTACATAGGTCCTTTCAAGGTCCTGGAACAGGTCAACCCTGTTGTTTATCGTCTGGCCCTTCCCCCATGCCTAGGTATCACCAACACCTTTCATGTGTCCCTCCTGAAACCTGTAAACATGTACCGATTTTCCGAATCATCTGCCGGGACATCGGGTTCGTCCACGGACGAATATGAGGTGAATGCTATTGTGGGATGCAAGGTGGTACGTGGCAAAAAGTACTATCTGGTGTATTGCAAGGGTCATGGCCCAGAGGAAAGGACTTGGGAAACTATTGAGCACATTCGTGCTCCTCAGTTTATTGCAGCTTTTGAGCGTAGCGAGGCCCAAGGCGGGGCAATGTTAGGCGTCGAGTTCCCGCCACTGCACAGGCGGAATCTCAAGCCATGTCCTCTGCAGTCTCCCATTCTTTTGCAGCCGCAGAGGTTCCTGCTCAGCAGAGACGTCGCTCCCAGCATCTTGCTCAGGCTAATGCTATGCGTTTGGTTGCTGATGCTGCCGCCCAAGGTTCAGCTATAGCATCCAGCAATAGAGTTGAGCGACTTTGCCTTTTTTTGGGTCGAGTCGGGTTTCATGAAACCCGACTTTCGCAAAAGTCGGGTCGAACGAAATCGGCCGTTTTTTGTGAAAAGTCGAAGGCCGACTGAAACACGAAACCCAATGCAAGTCAATGGGGAAGCAAAGTCGGCAGGGAGTGGAGGCCAGGAAACACACCTACAGTGCCCTTTTGAATGCCAAAAACATGAAATCTTATTACTGAAGCTTTTCAACCTTAATTTACTTCATAATATTACTTACGCACTGAAAAATGGGGGTTATTTGGGTAAATTTGTGGGGGGGTAGGGCTGGCTCCAGGTTTTCATGTGCCCTGGGCCAAAGAGCGCCCCTTTAACACATACCACAACTCATGATGCTCCGATACGGCAGAGAAATAGCGGTATAGTAATGAAAAATACTTCACTTTTTACATCTCATGACTGATATCCATTTTAAATTCTCCAATAGCTCCAAAAACGGACAGTATCTTACTCCATACAGTATTATGGCCACTGCATAGAGCGCTATACGGAGTAATGAGGCCCATATATTTCACCATACAGAATCATTGGTCCCATATAATGTTTGAAACAGTATATGATGAGCTCCACATAATGCTACAGTATATGTTGGTCCCCATGGATGAAGTGCACTGTCTTATGGGCCCAAATAATGCTCTCTATATAATGGGCCCCATTTCTAATGCTCTAGTGTGTAAGGGGCCCTGTAAATGCTGCTCCAGTGTCTGATGTCCACCTTTGGAATGCTCCAGTGTATGGTGGGCCCCATATATCATTCTCCAGAGTATAGTGCTCCCCAAAAATTGCTGTCCCAACATTGAAAACAATTAAATAAGTCTCCTCAAATAAGTCTCCTCGCTAGGGAATCCCTGTACTAGTCTGGGCGTACAGACGTGATGTCATTGCGCTCTCTGATCAGAATATCACTGTCAGGAAACATGGAAGACGTCATGGCGGAGGAGCAGGGAGAGGTAAGTATTTTAACTTTGCAAGTGCTGTGATCCAGATCAAGCAGGGGGGGGCCCACTCGTTGGCGATGGCAGTGGCACAGGGCCCTCATAGTATGGCGGTGTGTCTGACGGCGGGTGGGCCGAACCTGCACTTTCAGCTGCACCTTCCTTTTTGTCACCGTGTAAGGTGGTACAGTATATGGGAAGGGTAACCTGAGTTTCATCTGGGTCACATTCAGGCTGTGCAGAGTGAGAGGGGAATGTAGTGGTCTGGGTCAATGTACCAGCAAAATCATCTAGCAGTGGCTGGGCCTCAGTGCACTTGTGGCGCCCCCAGGAGTACGGTCGCCACAGTGGCATTACCTATCTCCTAGGGAGTGTGATGTCATGCTTGGGAGCAATGAAGGATCTCTGTAGCAGTTAAACCAACACACAACACATTTCCCGCTCCAGGCCAGCAGGGAGACCTCTGAACCTGACTGCTGAGGAGCTGCTGTCTGTGGTCGGGAGGAGGTAAGTTAGGGCAGTCTGTGAAGGGAAGGGGAAGTGTGTGGACGTGAGAAGGGGAGCTGGAGGATGAGCAAAGTTAAGGCTCACTCCTAGCTTGAGCGCATGGTCCAGATTCCGGTCTCCAAGTTTGTAGGGACACTGACGTTCCTGCAGCAGAAACTGGAGGAAGTAGCAGCTGTAAATGCTCTGTACCCAACTAAGGCTCGGAGGCCCCAGCAGCGATGTGTGGGAGCCAGAAGGAAAAAGCTACGGCTGCCTGCCATACGAGAAATGTGACGCCTCTGGCTAATACGTCCAAGAGTGGACCCTCTGGATCGCGGATCCGGAGCCCCTGGGCCGAGCACACCTGGTGAAGACCGACCCCTGTACAGGGATCGTTAGGGGCAGGACCGCAGGGGGCGGAACCGCGACGGCCGGAGCCAGCAGGGACGACTCGGAGGACTGGCAGACAGAGCAGGAGTAGCGAGGTGGAGGGCAGTAGGAAATGGCTGGAAGCCTACAGGAAAGGTACAGCGAGGACCACAGGAAGGAGACAGGCAGACAGACACGGACCAGGAACAGGGCAGACAAAGGAACAGCAAGGATAGGCAGGGTACACAGAAGAAGGTAGGGCCGATGGGTGCTGCAAGTCACAAACAATCATCAGGCGCCCTCAGAATAGAGCGGACGCCTGATATATGCGGAGACCGGAAGTGCGCCCTACAGACCCTCCCCTAGCGACGCCCCCTGCCAACGGAAGAGGCCGGGGGAACGCGCGTGCGCGGCCTAAGGCCGTCGCGGTTACCCGCAGCAGAGCGGCAAGCAGCGCGGAGGAACGCGCGAACCGGGGGGCGCAGGTGAGAGGAAGCTGCGGCGGGCACCGCCGCTAAAGGGGCATCGGCGGGCACGACCGCCGATGTCACAGTACCCCCTCCCATATGCCCTCTCCTTCTGAGGTTGGTTAGAAATCTTTTCATGATAAGGGGGGCATCGACATTCTCTCGGGGCTCCCAGGACCTCTCCTCTGGGCCAAAACCCTTCCAGTCGATAAGAAAAAGAGTCTTACCTTTGACCCTTTTCATAGCCAGGATGTCCTTTACTTCAAAGACATTGTCAGAACAAATTGGCGAGGGAGGGGACATGGAGGTTGGTTGGAACCGATTCAAGACCACAGGTTTAAGGAGCGAGATATGGAAGGCGTTAGGGACCCGGAGTGACGCCGGCAACCTCAATTTGTAGGCTACCTTGTTAATGCGCCCAAGTACTTCAAAAGGCCCGATGTACCGAGGACTTAATTTGTAAGCAGGGACTTTCAGGCGGATATGTTTGGTAGAAAGCCAGACTTTGTCCCCGGGCTGGTACGGGGGTAGATCCCTTCGTCTTTTGTCCGCGTGTTTCTTAATTCGGACGTTGGCTAGCTCGAGCGCCTCTCTGGTCTCCTTCCAAATTTGCGAAAACTCCTTGGCGAGAGTGTCTGCTGCAGGAACTCCAGACGATGCGGAAAAGGGCAATGGAACCCCAGGATTTAGCCCAGTTACCACAAAGAACGGTGTCTTGGACGTTGATTCGCTGGAATGATTATTATGAGCGAATTCCGCCCAAGGTAGAAGAGAGACCCAATTATCCTGATGGGCGTTAGAAAAGTGGCGTAGGTAGGTGGTCAGAATTTGGTTAATCCGTTCCACTTGGCCGTTGGTTTGAGGATGATACGCTGAAGAGAAGTCGAGAGACGTGCCCAGGAGCCGACAGAGGGCCCTCCAGAATCGGGAAGTAAACTGGACCCCTCGATCGGTCACGATTCGCAGAGGGAGACCATGTAGCCTGAACACGTGGTGGATAAAGATTTCGGCCAACTTTGGGGCAGATGGCAGTCCGACCAAGGGAATAAAGTGGGCCATCTTGGAAAAGCGGTCAGCGACGACTAAGATGGTAGTACACCCAGCCGAGCGAGGCAGATCAGTCACGAAATCCATGGCGATTTGCTGCCAAGGAGCCTCTGGGACAGGCAACGGATGAAGGAGGCCGGAGGGGAGAGTCCTTGGAACCTTGTTCTGAGCACAAGACCTGCAGGAGGCTACAAAGTCCTTTGCATCCTGGTGGAGAGAGGACCACCAGTAATACCGGGAAAGAAGCAAAAGAGTCTTCTTAATCCCAACGTGCCCAGCAACCTTGGAAGAATGTCCCCAGCGCAGTACTTCCAGGCGTTTGTTTGGAGGGACGAAGGTCTTGCCAGGCGGAGGGTTAGAGAAACTCACGGGGGCCACGGAGATAACCTTAGCCGGCTCGATGATATATGATGGATCCTCCTCCCTCTCCGGAGGCTGCAAAGACCTGGAAAGCGCATCGGCTTTGATGTTCTTACTGCCGGGCCGGAAGTGGAGCTTAAACTCAAAACGGGAAAAATACAGAGCCCACCTGGCTTGTCTGGAGTTGAGACTCTGGGCAGATTGCAGGTAGGCCAGGTTCTTGTGGTCCGTGAAGATAGTAAAGGGGTGCACCGCCCCCTCGAGCAGATATCGCCATTCTTCCAGCGCCATTTTAATGGCCAATAATTCCCGGTCCCCAATGGAGTAGTTGCACTCCGCCGGAGAAAAGGATTTGGAGAAGAACCCGCAGGGGACAAGACGTCCAGATGGAGCCTGTTGGGAGAGAACTGCCCCAGCTCCAGTGGAGGAGGCATCAACCTCCAGAATGAAGGGCCTACTGGCCACTGGACGGTGTAAAATCGGAGCAGAAGCAAACGAGCGTTTCAGGGCAAGAAAGGCGTCCTCGGCTTCAGAGGGCCAGACGTTAGGCTTCGTCCCCTTACGGGTCAGGACCGTAATGGGCTTGGTGACTGTAGAGAAGTGGGGTATAAACTGCCGGTAATAATTAGCGAAGCCGAGGAAACGCTGGATGGCCTTTATGCCAACCGGACGAGGCCACTGGAGTACCGCGGACAGCTTGTCCGGATCCATCTTAAGACCGGAATCCGTGATGATATACCCCAAGAAGGGTAACGCTGTTTGCTCGAAGAGGCACTTCTCGATCTTGGCGTAAAGACGATTTTCTCGAAGGCGCTGCAGGACCATGCGTACACTTCTCCGATGGGAGGAGAGGTCGGTCGAGAAAACGAGGATATCGTCCAAATACACCACCACGCAGGAATAGAGTAGGTCTCGGAACACCTCATTTACGAATTCCTGAAACACCGCTGGAGCATTGCAGAGACCGAACGGCATGACCAAGTATTCATAATGGCCGTCCCGGGTATTGAAGGCTGTCTTCCACTCGTCCCCCGCTCGGATTCGGATTAAGTTGTAAGCTCCCCGCAGATCCAACTTCGTGAAGATTCTGGCCCCCCTCAGCCGGTCGAAGAGTTCAGGAATCAGCGGGAGCGGGTACCGGTTTTTAACCGTGATGTTGTTCAGACCCCGGTAGTCAATACAGGGTCGCAGGGACCCATCTTTCTTCCGGACGAAGAAGAAACCTGCGCCCGCAGGGGACGAGGACTTCCGGATGAACCCCTTGGCCAGATTTTCCTGTATATATTCCGACATAGCCGAGGTCTCTGCTGGGGACAAAGGATAAGTTCTCCCTCTGGGAGGAGTGGCACCAGGAACTAGGTCGATAGGGCAGTCATAGGAGCGATGAGGGGGTAAGGAATCCGCCTCCTTCTTGCTGAACACGTCGGCAAACGTGTGATAGGGTGCGGGTAAGCCCGGGAGGTCGGCAGGCTTCAAGCATGGACGAGGACGCGTGAGAGCCCGTAGGCAGTGCTCCTGGCAGGAGTGCCCCCAACGGAGAACTTCCCCAGAGCGCCAGTCAATCACAGGCTCGTGCCGTCTGAGCCAGGGCAGTCCTAGGAGAACAGCATGGGCTAGTTGTGGCAGGACATAAAAGGCTATCTTTTCGAGGTGGAGAGCTCCGATTTGAAGATCTACTTCGACGGTAATCATGGTGATGAGTCCGGGTAAAGGTTTACCATCAACGGAGGAAATAGCGCGAGGGTTCTTCAATACCAACACCGGAATCTGGAGTTTGTCAACCTCCTCCTGGCGGATGAAATTACCGGCAGCACCCGAGTCCACATACGCCTCCACAGACCCACGCCCCCGACCTGTAATTAGCAAAGCTGAAAGAGTAAGGGGAAGAGAGGAATTTTGATCACCTAGGGGGTCCTCTCTTACCTGACCTAGGTGGAGGCATTTCCCGACCTCTCTGGCTTCTCTGGACAGGAACGCACAAAATGGTTGGCCCCTCCACAGTACAGGCAGAGGCCCTTGGTCATCCTCTCCCTGCGGCGTTGCTCGGACAGTCTGACACGATCAACCTGCATAGGCTCAGGAGCGGCGCTAACAGGAGATACAGGGAAGCGGGGGACAGGAGCCTGATACAGCCTAAAGGACCTTCTCTCTCCGACTGCCTCTCGAGCGCGCTCCTGAAAGCGTAGGTCTATGCGAGTGGCCAGCGAAATAAGGTCCTCCAGAGTGGTGGGGGTGTCTCGCCCGGCAAGCTCATCCTTGATCTTACTGGAGAGGCCTCTCCAAAAGGCTCCCACAAGAGCCTCATTGTTCCACCCTAACTCAGAAGAGAGGGTCCGGAAGCGGATGGCGTATTGCCCCACTGTGAGGGAACCCTGGCGGAGGTTAAAAAGGGCCTCAGTGGAGGATGCTAAGCGACCCGGTTCATCGAATACCTTGCGAAAGGTTTCTAAGAAGGTCTGTAAATTTAGCACTACGGGGTCATCTCTTTCCCACAAGGGGTTCACCCAGGACAGGGCCTCACCCTCAAGATGGGACACAACGAACGCCACCTTGGCGCGGTCAGTAGGGTACTGAAGGGGGGCAAGCTCAAAATGTAGCCTGCATTGATTTAAAAAACCCCGGCATAACTTGGGATCTCCGCTGTACCTGGGGGGTTTACCCAGACGGGGAGCCGGAGTAGAGGCTACATCCGGGGAGGAAGTTGCAGCGGCAGCAGAGGATTGCAGGGCCAGCAATCGGTCATCCACGGATGCCATGTAACCCAAGATGTGGGATTGGGCGTCGCGCTGCTGCGCGAGCTCCTGTTGAAGGCTGACTAAGAGGGGAGCGTGTCCGGGGTCAGAGGTCTGCAGGGCGGACAACCGGGTGTCCATAGACTTCATAAAGGACATTATCCGGTTCTGATTTTCACGAAGGAAAAGCAATTCCTTTTGTGTGGCGGCTGCGGCACCGGCGGGATCCATGGCCTGATGATACTGTGACGCCTCTGGCTAATACGTCCAAGAGTGGACCCTCTGGATCGCGGATCCGGAGCCCCTGGGCCGAGCACACCTGGTGAAGACCGACCCCTGTACAGGGATCGTTAGGGGCAGGACCGCAGGGGGCGGAACCGCGACGGCCGGAGCCAGCAGGGACGACTCGGAGGACTGGCAGACAGAGCAGGAGTAGCGAGGTGGAGGGCAGTAGGAAATGGCTGGAAGCCTACAGGAAAGGTACAGCGAGGACCACAGGAAGGAGACAGGCAGACAGACACGGACCAGGAACAGGGCAGACAAAGGAACAGCAAGGATAGGCAGGGTACACAGAAGAAGGTAGGGCCGATGGGTGCTGCAAGTCACAAACAATCATCAGGCGCCCTCAGAATAGAGCGGACGCCTGATATATGCGGAGACCGGAAGTGCGCCCTACAGACCCTCCCCTAGCGACGCCCCCTGCCAACGGAAGAGGCCGGGGGAACGCGCGTGCGCGGCCTAAGGCCGTCGCGGTTACCCGCAGCAGAGCGGCAAGCAGCGCGGAGGAACGCGCGAACCGGGGGGCGCAGGTGAGAGGAAGCTGCGGCGGGCACCGCCGCTAAAGGGGCATCGGCGGGCACGACCGCCGATGTCACAAGAAAGTTCCAAGAGAGAGTAAACAGGGGGAACTTCATTGAACTCAGCACTGCGAGTACCTCAGATAAGCGCTAGAATGGAGGCCACACTACCTACCTGCAGAGAGAGAATTCCAGATTGGCTTCCAGGCTGACCAACTCCTTCTCCATCTGTACTCTGGGTCCTGGACGGCACTTACCAAGTACAGGCAAAGGAACTGCACGACTGTGTCTGTCCTCTTTCTCCTGCGCCTGGCGCACGGCTCTGCTACATCCTGCACTGCACACCATCTACCAACTCTTTCATGTGCCCTGCAACAATGGCCATACCTGTGCAGGGCTTCTACATCTTAGCTGCACCACAACTTCTGTCCCAGAGAATCGCCACTGCAGTGCTGGTCAATCTACTCAGAAACCACAGGTGGCGTCACATATCATTTACCTATAAACGTAATTCACCCCTTTGCATGGACGCCCAGGGCCACGGAACGGGTCACCACCACTGTGACACATCCCAGGGAGACACCGTCTCGGTACCGATTAACCCCACTGCCCTGCCTGGCCACCCACACTCCATGTCAGATTCATCTTGGACTGGGGAATTCACGACTTGACTTGATAACCCATGCATGGTATGATAGAAAGAGCTACATGGACTAATGTGAAGTGTGGCATGTTGCATCATTCACTTTGGGTGGGGGTGCAGGAGACAAGGAAAGGGGGTTCTTTCTGACCAGGAGCCAGAAGAGGAGGGCATATTTGCTGGAGTCTGTTTCGGCAATGTAAGCCCAAACCAGTTCCTCATGCTCCGGCTTTAAAAACGGTTAACCTACTCCCAGAAAAGGTAGCCTTCCAGGCGTTCCACAGACAGACCATGACGCAGGCTCAACACCTCCTGCCTTAGCTGCTATTGTGCTTTTGCCACTACCAGCAGATGTACCACCACCATCAGCACCAGCCCACGTCCGCGGCCTCTTCCACCAAACTTCCAAATTTAGCACAAAATAGACACAAAATAACATCACATATATGGTACTGTATCAGAAGTGTACAGCTCTATTCAGTCAAAGGATAATTGTCAATCTCCATATATATTCCATCAGTCACACAGACACTCCCAGGCTCAGTATGGATTAGACAAGAATATAAAAAGACAAAGTGTACAGTATCATCAGATAGCAGGTATATATAGCATAGTTTAAACATTAACAATATACGTCTATATATCATGAGTAGTGTTGAGCCACCCCGCTAGTGTTTTGGTTCGTCACACAGGAGGCAAGTTCGTCGAATGTTCGTCGAACCACACTGAAAACAATGGCAGGCAAACACAAACACATACTAACACATACAAAACAATTACAAAACACCTTAAAAGGTGTCCCAAAGCCAACAAAATGCTCAGAAGCCAAAAATAACATATGGAAAAGGGCAACTACATTTACATAAGAGGTGGAGGAGTAAAAGGAGGAGGTGGAGGAGACACAGATCTAGGCTTGTCATGCCCTTATGAAGTCAAGAAAGTCTGGACTAAAAATGTAAAAACCAAACCCAAAAAAGCAAAATCTGAAAACAAACACGATCATATACCGTCGTACTTCCCACCAATAAATTATGGGAACTGGCGATCGGGCGGCGTTATTCCCATGAACCTCCAAACAGCGTTCATGAAGCCAAAGTGTTTGCTTTCCGGGGGCAGTATGATTGCAAAGCTGAACCTTAAAGGAATGTCCAAAAGGGCACCACCAGGAGTGGAGCCTGCGGCTTAATTGGACTCCACCCGGGAAACCACAACCATGCCACCTCAAAAAAGATGCACACATTGAAAGCTTTGTCGATTGTGTGTGTGTGTGGTGTGGTATGTCCGTTTGTAGTTGTGCTAGCGATTTGTCAGCTTTATTCCGTTAACGAACGAGACTCCGGCATGCCCATATGGTACACGTAAAGCTTACTAGAGGCATACGTGAGGCTCTGGCACGCGCGATCGAGCAATAACAGGGCTTTCATAGCCTTCCATTCCGGGGCTACATGCGCGCTACACTGAAAGGACCATCTTTTGTCGCTTACAGGTGCAGATGACCCCGCTGAACACCGTTAGTGATGGGGATCTTGGATTCCAATAATTCGCCGTGAACGATGATTTCCCAGTAAGTGCAGGTCAACAGCAATTCCTGATTTCGGCCTAACCGCCATTCCAGAAAAAATGCAAAACATTACGTGTCCAAACCACAGGTGCTGTAGCTTGCTTAACAGCTCTGCAGCCGTTCTCAGGCCCAGTATGGATTCTACAAGATTCGAGAAAGTTGATAAAGGGTACAGTTTCACCGGATAACACGTATATATGTTGCATAGTTTACACATTAAAAACCTATGTGTATCGATCAGGAGGCAGGCTCAGACGGTCTCAGGCCCAGTATGGATTAGACCAGATTGTACAAAGTTGAGATAGGTTACATTATCACTGGATAGCAGGTATATAGAGCATAGTTTAAACATTTAAAATCTCTGTGTTCTTTGCATGGATTACACAACAATCTAAAAACTAGAAAAAAGGAAATGTATTTCAAGCGTACACAATGATACACTTTTGGTGGTATTTTTAAATCTTCATTTATATTTCTGTCTCAGTAAGACAGCCCAGACTCTCTGCAATAGGAAATTAGATGTATACAATTATTTACCTAAAGTCTAGTGATTGCAGAAATCTACGAATTACTATTCACGGGAACAACTTCCATCACAATTCTCAGAGGCGATGCTGACCCTCAATTAATTAGTGTGTGGACACAGCAAAAACCTTTCTTTGTGAAGAAAGTGTTGCTGTATTGCAGTACCGTTGATCCCATCGCCGTTACTCATATCCATCCAATTTTGATCACAGGGAGAGATGTAAACATGGTGCTCACTGCCTATCATGATCTGTCACGTAACGTTGGAGTGCAAAACACAGAAGCCACAGGCCATAGGCGATTCAATTGGATTGGCATGAGAGGGAGGGCACATTTAAAAATGTGCGCTGGAATGTCACACGTCTGTGGGTAGTAAAACTGTTAAAGCTGATGAGAAACCACCACTGCATCTCATTGTGAGTCGACGTCCATAAGAAATGGAAGCCATTGATCATCTGAAGCTGGATCCCGGCCAGCGGAACAGGGCATAGCTATGTTTTAACCATCATCTTCTATCAGTTCACCAAATTTGAAGTGCCAGTCCCAAGTGATGGATTTGACAGCCCAGACTACACAGCGGAGGAGCAGGGAGAGGTAAACATTGCATATGCTGGGGCCCTGCCCAAGCAAGGGGGGCCCACTCGTGGGCGTCGGCACTGGCACTGGGCCCCTCATAGTACGGCGGTGTGTCTGACGGCGGGTCTGCACCACCACTGTCAGAGACAATTGATTGCACTATGAGGGACCCTGTGCCAGTGCCCGCGCCCACGAGTCGGCCCACCCACCTGTCCAGGGCAATGGCACTCGCATGGCGGCCATTGGGGGGGAGGAGGCTGCCCAGTTAGGGAGGTTTACAAAATGGCATATGTTGATGTGGGACATTCACCTGCTGTTAAAGGCGAAATTGGTCAAGTCCCAGGAACAGGCGGACCAAAGAAAACAATTTTTCTGGCAACCTCCTTGGAAACCCAGGCATGGTTCATTTTAATGAAGGTTAGATCATCCACATTTTGGGTCGACAGACGGGTCCTTTTTTCTGTCAGTATTAATCCAGCAGCACTGAAGACTCTTTCCGATAGCACACTTGCAGCTGGGCATGCGAGCTCCTGTAAGGCATATTGTGCCAATTCAGACCAGGTGTCCAGTTTAGCTGCCCAATAGTCAAATGGGAATGACCTGTGAGGGAGAACATCGATATGGGAGGAAAAGTAGTTTGTAACCATACTTGACAAATGGTGTCTCCTGTCACTTTCAATCGATGCAGTATTACCAGTCTTGTGAGCGGGACTTGAAAAATCAGTCCACAACATGGTCATGAAACCCCTGTCTCCAACGCCACTTCTGATGTGTCCACCACCAACACCGCTTCCAAGTTGCCCCAGGCCCCTACGGCTCGTGTGAGAACCATCACCGCTGCTGTGTGCTGGGAATGCCTCAACCAACCGGTTTACCAGAGTAGCTTGTTTGTTAGCCAATATTAGGTCAAGGTTCTCCTGTGGCATGATGTTTTGGAATTTGCCTTTATAGCGTGGATCCAGGATGCTGGCCAACCAGTAGTCATCATCGTTCATCATTTTGGCAATGCGGGGGTCCCTTTTTAGGATCTGCAAGGCATAATCTGACACGTGGGCCAATGTTCCCGGCTTCAATGATGCACTGCGAGTGCTGGGTGGAGGAGCACTTTCTGGCAAATCCACATCCCTCCAGTCACGCACAAACCCTTTACCAGACCTTGCAATGCCAACATTTTCTCTTGCCCCACGAGAAGCATCCTCCTCCCCTAAATAATCATCCCCATCATCATCCTCCTCCTCTTCCTCTTCTTCCTCCACCTCGTCCACGACAGTTCCCTGACCAGACAATGGCTGACTGTCATCAAGGCTTCCCTCCTTCTCTTCCTCCTCATCAACCTCGGCTGCAGACGCCTTCTCCTTAATGTGCGTCAAAGTTTGCATGAGCAAACGCATAAGTGGGATGCTCATGCTTATGATGGCGTTGTCTGCGCTTACCAGCCATGTGCATTCCTCAAAACACTGAAGGACTTTACAGAGGTCTTTCAGCTTGGACCACTGCACACCTGTCAACTTCATGTCTGCCCTCAAAGTGCCTGCCCATGTATCCTCCCACAAATGCATTACGGCCTGCCTTTGTTCGCACAGCCGCTCAACCATGTGCATGGTGGAGTTCCACCTTGTTGCAACGTCGATAATTAGGCGGTGCTTGGGAAGGTGGAGCAATCACTGCAGCATCGGCATACGACTAGAGTGTATCGGCGACCGGCGGATGTGCGAGCACAGTCTTCGAACCTTAAGGAGCAGGCCTGTTAAATCCAGACAATTAGTGAGGAAGCACTGCACCATCAGGTTCAAGGTGTGAGCCAAGCAAGGTATGTGTCTGAGTTTTGAAAGGGCTATGGCTGCCACAAAATTCCGGCCGTTATCACTAACTACCTTGCCTGCCTCAAGATGTAGACTGCCCAGACATGACTCAGTTTGTCGCTGAAAGTAGTCGGCCACTACCTCTGCGGTGTGTCTGTCGCCCAAACACATCATCTGCAACACAGCCTGCTGACGCTTTCCACTAGCTGATCGATAGGGGGACACCTCTGTCAACTGCGGATGCAGTGCTCATGCAACTGCGCTCTGTGGACCAGTTTTCACTTCTGGAGGAGGAGGAGGGTCAAACCCTAGGCAGCACTGTGTCACCACCGCTGTCCCCTGTGGACCCTGCATCCACCACATTAACCCAGTGTGCAGTGATGGACACGTAACAGCCCTGGCCATGCCTACTGGACCATGCACCAGTTGTGAGGTGCACCTTTCCACTCACTGACAGCATGAGTGCATGGACAATGCAGTGTTTCACATGAAGGTGGAGGGCTGGGATGGCTTTGCGAGAAAAGAAGTGGCGACTGGGTAGTTCATAGCGTGGAACTGCGTAGGCCATTAGTTCGCGGAAAGCTGCGCTTTCAACCAACCGATAGGGCATGATCTCTAACGAGATTAGTTTGGCAATGTGGGTGTTCAAAGCCAGTGTACACGGATGAGAGGATGAGTACTTTCTTATCCTACTCATAGTCTCTGGTAGGGTGAGCTGGATTTGAGAGCTGGATATGGTGGAAGTAGCGGTGGACATGAGAGAGGGTTGATGATGGTGATGGAGTTGGTGTTCTTTCTGATGGCCTAGATTCAGTCTTTCGTTGCAATAACAGTGTGATTCCCTGAATGATTTGCCCTTGCGACGACAACTCAACATTTGCTGCTGGTGGTGTGCTAACCGGTGGACTTACAGTGGGTGAAACAATGTTGCGTTGCTGACTACCTTCTTTGGGAGCAGTAGCACATGTGGTACGTGAGTTTTGGTAGCCCATCCACGCTTGCAAGTGCATGGTGGTTAAATGTCTTAGCATGCAACTGGTATTCAAATTTCTCAGATTTTTCCCTCGGCTAAAGGTCTTTGCGCACTTCTTATAGATTATCTTTGCCTGATCATTACGATTTTGTTCAAAAAAGTGCCACACTGCACTCTTCCTACTAGGGAAGACAGTTTGAGGCCTTGCACGCTGTGCTTTTTTGACCGTCTGGCCAAGCTGTCCTGCAATTTTTTTGGTTTTTGTAACCCGTTTTTGGACTGCTCTGGGCCTGCCAACTAACAACTGTTGCGATGTCGATGCCCGCTGCGGATGCTCCTCCTCCTCTTCTGAGCTATTCGCAGCGGCACACTCTACCCCCAATGGATGCCAATCTGGGTCAACAACTGGGTCATCCATCACCTCTTCAATGTCATGTGCACCTTCCTCTGTGTCACCGTGTATGGTGGTATAGTATGCGGGAGGGGGCAACTGAGTTTCATCATGGTCAGATTCTGGCTCAGTACACTGCGAGGAAAATGTAGTGCTCTGAGTGAATGTACCAGCAGGTAAATCTAGCAGTGGCTGTGCATCAGTGCACTCCATGTCAGATTCATCTTGGCCTGGGTAATTCATGACTTGACTTGATAACCCAGGCATGGTATGTGAAAACAGCTCCATGAAGTAATCTGTAGTGTGGCCTACCGCATCTTTCACTTTTGGTAGAGGTGAAGGACACAAGGAAAGGTGTGGTTCATGACCATGAGCCTCCAATGACGACTCAGTGCTTTTATTTTTTAAAACTTCAGAAGAGGAGGCGATAGAGCTGGAGGCTGAGTCAGCAATGTAAGCCAAAACTTGTTCTTGAAGCTCCGGCTTTAGAAGCGGTTTACCTACTCCCAGAAAAGGGAGCCTTCGAGGCCTTGTGGAGCCAGACAATGACGCAGCCTCAACACATCCAGTATTAGGTGCTATTTTGCTTTTGCCACTACCAGCAGATCCACCACCAACACCATCATTACCAGCTGCTAACCCCCACCCACTTCCATGGACTCTTCCACCACACATCCTCATTTTTTGGAAAAATTTACCCAAATTTACACCAAATCTCTGGTACTGTAAAACAAGGTACAAGGTGTATATAGTACTGGGGAGAATTGGAATGTCACTGTAGAATTCAGTCAGGCCCTGTATATTTAACACCGCAATATGACAGGCAGATTCTCTATGCTGTTAGAAGGGTGTATAGAGGACTGTGTAGAATTGGAATGTCTCTACACTTCAGGACACTGAGGGATTCAGTCAGGCCCTGTTTATTTAACACCGCAATATGACAGGCAGATTCTCTATGCTGTTAGAAGGGTGTATAGAGGACTGTGTAGAATTGGAATGTCTCTACACTTCAGGACACTGTGGAATTCAGTCAGGCCCTGTTTATTTAACACCGCAATATGACAGGCAGATTCTCTATGCTGTTAGAAGGGTGTATAGAGGACTGTGTAGAATTGGAATGTCTCTACACTTCAGGACACTGTGGAATTCAGTCAGGCCCTGTTTATTTAACACCGCAATATGACAGGCAGATTCTCTATGCTGTTAGAAAGGTGTATAGAGGACTGTGGAGAATTGGAATGTCTCTACACTTCAGGACACTGTGGGATTTAGTCAGGCCCTATTTATTTAACACTGCAATGTGACCGGCAGAAATTGCCTAGTGTATTACAAACTACAAGGTGTATATAGAATTGGGCAGAACTGGAATCTCCCCACAATGTAGGTCTGAAAGAATGGAACAACTCCTCGACTTATCTTTACAGAGTCACACACAGATAGCTTCACTGTGGCCGTGATAACAGCCGTTACACAGTACTGAGAGAGGAGCGTGCACGTACACCGCTGTCCAGTGTATGTAAAATTGTCAAGCTCCGTGTTTTAGTATACGGACTGACACACGCTGTCTCTCTATAGTTTTGAATGTAATCAAACAGCAAATATACTAAACTGTTTGAAAACCTGACAAAACTATAAGGTGGAGGTCTGTAAGAACGGAACAACTCCTCGACTGACTTATCCTTACAGAGTCACACACAGATAGCTTCACTGTGGCCGTGATAACAGCCGTTACATGGTACTGAGAGAGGAGCGTGCACGTACACCGCTGTCCAGTGTATGTAAAATTGTCAAGCTCCGTGTTTTAGTATATGGACTGACACACGCTGTCTCTCTATAGTTTTGAATGTAATCAAACAGCAAATATACTAAACTGTTTGAAAACCAGACAAAACTATAAGGTGGAGGTCTGTAAGAACGGAACAACTCCTCGACTTATCCTTACAGAGTTACACACAGCTTCACTGTGGCCGTGATAACTGCCGTTACACGGTACTGAGAGAGGAGCGTACACCGCTGTATGGTGTGTGAAAAATGAACGCTCAGTAACTCACAAGGACAAAACAATAAAATCTGGATTTTCTACAGTTATAGACTCCATTGCTTACTTCTTAACAGGATCATGTTATTGATTTAAATCTTGTCTCACTATAGATGTCCTGAAAATTATAGCGATAGGAGCAGTCTTGGTAGGTTTGATGTCTTTTCTTTTACTTTTATGTGTATTTCTGTTTCTTTTCCTTCCATGAGCCATATTTCCTAAATACCTTGTTCCGTCCTCCCTACCACTTGTGCACATATCAATACTTGTTTCTTCTGTTATTGATATCTTCATGGATTGATTATCTGTAGTATCTGATTTTATATTGTATATACTTTTGTCGACTTTGAAGGTTACTGATGAAGGCTAGTTGATACAGCCGAAACGTCTATATTTGTGACTGCAAATAAAAATTCTTCATCTTTGCAACAAGTTGAGTGCCAAAATTTTTTTGATTATTCTATACTGGTGTGGGAACCTTCTTTTGTGCACTGACACAGCTGTGCCATGTTATACTATTGACAGCCCCTGATAGCATCCTCCTCCATCTCACAATTCATTATGGCACTATCAGGGACTTATTTGGCAGTGGTTGAGGAGGGGGTACGAGGCTTAGGACGCTTTAAAATAAATTGAAAGGTAGGAGAAGACACTGTCAGGGACTTGAAATAAATTAGGAGCTGGCAGAGGATGATCAGTACCTGATAGCGTCTTTCCCACAAATTCGTTATGATGTTATCAAGGACTTATAATGAATGGTGGGGACACAGAACTGAGACTAAGGCTATGTGCACATTGTCAGGATTTGCAGGAGAAAATTCTGCTGGATATCATATCCTAATGTGTTGGCAGGAAGAAAGTTATGTAAAATACATGTATTGTTTTCCACAATTTTGCTACATATTTTTCCCCATTAGTACGGGTGAAATACACTGCAAGAATTGACTTTATGCAAATTTTAATCTGCAAGGAAAAAATAAGCAACGTGTGCATGAGACTTCAGGGATCTCATTCACTTTTCCTGTACTATAAAACCTTGCATATATTCCGTGTGCACATAGCCGCACAGTTAATTGGGGAGAGTTACAGACTGAATAATTTATATTATTGGGTGGTGGAGATTATAGTTAATGGAGGGAACAGTGGTGCTTATTTATATTTTGATTGGTTCGTGGCTAATAGTATATTAACCCCTTCCCGACATGCGCCGTACATATACTGCTCTGCAGGAGCTGCATTCCCACAAAGAGAAGTATATGTGCGGTAGATTGATCTCACGGCCTCACGCTGAGTGCCGCGGCAATCAGGTGTGAGTGTCAGCGCTGTGTGAGAGCTGACACCCTGCAGCAATGCCCATGATCGGTGCTAGCACCGATTGCGGGTGTTTATTCCCTCTGATGCCGCTGTCAATAGTGACAGTGACATTGAGGAGATTGCACAGGAAGTGGGCTCCGAGTGCTCCCATCAGGACAACAATGGGACAGCGTTGTCCTATTGGTCTCCATGTAGGCCACCAGCTGCAAGATGGCCACGGAGTAATTCAGGGAAGGTGACTTGTGAGTGTCTGCTCAGCGCAGAACCTGAAACTCCTCCTTTCCTGCCTGTCAGATTCTGATCTGATGCTCTGCAGTGCAAAACTAGTACTGTTGGAGTGGAAAAGGGTATCTCCACATTGTTCTCAAGAGAAGACACCATGAGTTAATTGGCTCTTCTCCCAGAGACCTCCGTGACACTGCTGCAGGTACCTAGGGTGTAGGGGTGAGAGTTTCCCTTTAAGTCAAACATGTCAGAGTTCTGACTGTCAGGGTCCTGTCAGCGCCGGCATGCAGCCTCCGCTGAGTCGGGACTCACTCGCACTGTAGGGGGGCCCCAGGTCAGGTACAGCCGGAAAGTACAAACAGGACCTGGGGACGCTGAAGTTTAGCAAGCAGAGAAGGACCTACGGTCATGTGACTGCAAGGGGCGGGGCTTAGCATCCTTCTTCCAGAGATGGCAGGACACTAAACAGAAATACTCAGAGTCAGGCAAAACGGCGGTCATACACAGAGATAGCAGTAAAGTACCAGGGATGAGACAAAACAGATAGTCGGGGCCAAGCAGGGGTCAAAACCAAACAGACATAGAAGGTACCAAGCAGAATCCAACAAGCAATATCCAGAGAACAGACCAAGTCGTACACAGAGTATCAAGCAACCAGAACACAGCACAAACACACTCAGGGGTCACCACACTATGCCAAGGGCGAAAGTATAACTGACAGGGATTGGAGCTTCCCAGGGGTTTAAGAAGCTCTCCCAGGACCAAAAAGAGGCCACAATCATTAACCCTAGGTGTGTAGGTCAAAACCTGCACTGAGCTCCAGGCATTAACCCCTGCCATGCAGCTCAAAAACCTGCACTGGGATTATGACAGTACCCCCCTCTCAACGGGGGGGGCCTCTGGACCCCCAGGCTTCCCCGGGTACTTGACATGGAAAGCCCAAACCAGGCGATCTGCATGTACAGAGCGAGCAGGGACCCATGAGCGCTCCTCTGGTCCATATCCCTTCCAGTGGACCAGGTACTGCAAAGAGCGGCGCACCCACCAAGAGTCCACAATATGTCTGACCTCATACTCCAATTGACCCTCCACCAGCACTGGAGGGACAACAGGCTCGGAGTCCTCTTTGACAGACCCTACAGATTTCAACAGAGATTTATGGAACACATTGGATATTTTTAAGGAGTCGGGGAGACGCAACCTATATGCCACAGGGTTGACTATCTCCCTAATCTCGTACGGACCAATGAACTTTGGTCCCAACTTAGCTGATGGTACCTTTAAGTTGATGTTACGGGTGGAAAGCCAAACCTTCTCTCCCACCTAAGACATGTCTCCCGATGCTCTCTTTTTGTCAGCAAAATATTTGTACCTCCCCTGGGACCGAGAGATATTACGCTGGACTTCAGCCCAGAGATTTTTTAACCGTTCAATGGACCCCTCTAACCCTGGACAACCGGAATCCACCCGTGAAAACTCCCCAAAATGTGAATTAAACCCATAGTTAATCAGGAATTGGGACATGTTGGTGGACTGACTTACCCAGTTGATTAAAGCGAATTTCGCCAACGGTAACGCATCACACCAATTCTCCTGTCCGGCGAAGGTCGGACACCTGAGAATTTGTTCCAGGAATTGATTGGTGCGTTCTGTCTGACCATCACTCTCCAGGTGATATGCCGATGAGAAGGAGAGTGAGATGCCCAATTGCATACAGAACACCCTCCAAAATTTGGCCACAAACTGCACACCTCTGTCAGACACAACATTCAGGGGTACCCCATGCAATCGGACCACATGCTGCACAAACAACCTTGACAATGCTTCTGCTGAGGGTAATGCTGCCAAGGGAATGAAATGGGCCTGCTTAGAAAATCTATTCACCACCACCCAGATCACGGTATTGCCCCTGGAAGGTGGAAGGCCGGTAATAAAATCCATGGAAAGATGAGTCGATGGCCTATCAGGAACCGGTAAAGGTATGAGTTCCCCAGCCGGCCGGTTATGCGAGCTTTTGGAACAGGCACACACGCCACAAGCAGAAACAAATTTCTTGACATCAGACCTTAGTGAAGGCCACCAAAAACCCCTGGCTACTGCCTCTCTAGTGGCCGTGATACCTGGATGAGCACTCAGCCTAGACTCATGAAACTCCTGCAGATGTCTAGGCCGCAATAAATCTGGAACAAACAATTTATCCCGTGGCCTGGTTGCCGGACCTAGGGCCTGAGCCCTTAGAATTTCTTGTTCTAACTCAGATGAGACCCCCATCACCACCACCCCTGGGGGAAGAATGGAGGACGGCGGCTCAGGGGGAGACACTGGGTCAAAACTTCTGGACAGGGCATCCGCTTGAACATTTTTGGACCCCGGTCGAAAAGTAATGGAGAACTGAAATCGTGAAAAAAAATGACCAACGGGCTTGTCTAGGAGTAAGCCTCTTAGCAGATTCAAGGTATGCCAAATTTTTGTGATCCATGACAACCGTGATAGCGTGAGCCGCCCCTTCCAAAAAGTACCTCCATTCCTCAAACGCCAGCTTGACCACAAGAAGTTCTCTATTGCCTACATCATAGTTTCTCTCAGCTGAAGAGAACTTCTTGGAGAAGAAGGCACAGGGTCTGAGATTGGTAAGGGTGGCTGGACCCTGGGACAGCACAGCCTCCACTCCCACTTCAGAAACATCCACCTCCACAGTGAATGGTTTGGACGGGTCTGGTTGTACCAACACCGGGGCGGACATGAAACATTTCTTAATAGCAGAGAAGGACTCCTTAGCGAGTACAGACCAATTTTTTACCACAAGTTTAACAGGATCCTGAAGCCTGACTGTCCCTATCTTATTAAGAGTCATAATTTTGGTATCAATCAGGTTCACAGCAGAACCACAGTCAACAAAAGCAGTAGTCTGAACCGGACCATTACCAAGTTCCAGTTCCACCTGCAGCACCATTTTTGCACGTGAGGAAATTTGTACCTGACTACTACCCAGACCTAGTCGTTTCCCGCCATCTTGGAGGATGATGGACAGGAGGGACAGTCCTTCCAGTGTCCAGATTCCCCACAATAGAAGCACAACTGCTTCTCCCGGCGGCGTCTTCTTTCCTTTTCCTCACAGGTGACAGCGCTCACCTCCATAGCCACAGGAAGAGTCTGGGTCTCATCTCCACTGGAGAATAATGATGTTTCCAGTTGCATAACGCCTCTAGCCCGCAGTCTGGGATCCATGCGAACAGCTTGGGTCATGGCATCCTCCAGGGAGTCAGGTGGAGGATGGAGTGCCAAGGCATCCTTCAGACGTTCACACAGGCCTATACGGAACAGCCCCCGAAGGGCAGCATCACTCCAAGAAATCTCGGCTGCCCAACGTCTGAATTCAGTACAGAACCACTCGGCCGAGTGCTCCCCCTGAAAGACACTCGTCACCTTATCCTCAGCCAAACGCTCATCATAAATAAGCCCTAAGGCTTCAAAAAACGCATCCACAGACATTCTCTCAGGGGCAGAAGTGCCCAGGTTTGTGGGGACCCCCTAAGCAGGAAGATAACCACCCCCACCCTCTGTTTCTCATCCCCAGAGGAGCGGGGTCTCAAAGAGAAAAAGAGCTTACAGCACTCCCTAAATGCTCTGAATTCATCTTTTTTACCAGAAAATGTATCTGGCAATTTAACCGGGGATTCAGGTGGGACTAAAATGACATCTCTATTCCCCACCTGCTGAAAGCCTGCGGAAAGTACCCCCTGAACTGAGTCCTCAACCCGCCGTTGGGACTGGGCCAGCGCTTGGTGTTCCAAACTAAGCATCTGCAGTGACTGAGTCAAGCATTTCACCTGCTCAGATAAAGCACACATTGGATCCATGCTGCAGAAGTGAGGAGAGAAAAAAAAATTCAAGGTCAGTTATAATGTCAGGGTCCTGTCAGTGCAGGCATGCAGCCTCCGCTGAGCAGGGACTCACCCGCACTGTAGGGGGGGCCTGGGGTCAGGTACAGCCGGAAAGAACAAACAGGACCTGGGGACGCTGAAGTTTAGCAAGCAGTGAAGGACCTACGGTCATGTGACTGCAAGGGGCGGGGCTTAGCATCCTTCTTCCAGAGATGGCAGGACACTAAACAGAAATACTCAGAGTCAGGCAAAACGGAGGTCATACACAGAGATAGCAGTAAAGTACCAGGGATGAGACAGAACAGATAGTCGGGGCCAAGCAGGGGTCAAAACCAAACAGACATAGAAGGTACCAAGCAGAATCCAACAAGCAATATCCAGAGAACAGACCAAGTCGTACACAGAGTATCAAGCAACCAGAACACAGCACAAACACACTCAGGGGTCACCACACTATGCCAAGGGCGAAAGAATAACTGACAGGGATTGGAGCTTCCCAGGGGTTTAAGAAGCTCTCCCAGGACCAAAAAGAGGCCACAATCATTAACCCCAGGTGTGCAGCTCAAAACCTGCTCTGGGATCATGACACTGACCTTGCAAGTGATAGGTTGCTCTGATCGTCCAGGATAACATACACCCTTGTGGTTTTCTCTGGTCGACCCTTGGGATACACATTCACCAGGCATACCTTCGCTCACGACTTGTCCCAGAGGCCTTCTCCACAAACTTCTGTGCATGAAGAAGATATTGAGATAGAACTCACTGTTTGAACATCATCCTCCCCGCCTTGCCTTGTGGTGGGGGAAGGAGTAAGCTGTGCAATGTTAGATTGGGATGGGTGGAGCGCTTACACATGCTCCTCGCTGTCACACTCCAAACACTTAATAGATGTTTTGCAGTAACGTATCCCAAAGTTCTTCAGAAGCTCCTTGCGTTCCTGGAGTGGTTTCTTTCTGAAGCCAATTCACTTCTTTTAAGGGGTGAGGTTTCTTGTGAATGGGACACATGATTAGGATTCTCAACCTTCTCACCTTTGTCGCTCTTATCTTGTGATACTGAAGGTGTGGGAAGAACATCAGTCTTCTTGATGGACATTGGAGCTTGGCGGTTCCTGTAGTTAAGACGTGGACTGTCGTGATTAGGAGATGAAACAGGGTCGCTGTGTTCTCCATAGGAAAAACTTGGATCGGTCTTACACTCTGCAATATTTTCGATGAACTCGCAGAAGTAGGAAAATGGAGGGAAGGAGACTTGGTTTTCCCTTTTGTATTTTGATCCAAGAATGGCCCACTTATTTTGGATATTGGGTGGCAGCTTGGAAACTATTGGGTTTACCCCATGAGCAGTGTCCAGGTAGCTGAGGCCAGACAGGTACGGGTCTGCTTTAGCCAGCTGAAGCTTTAACAGGAGGTCGCTGAGCTCTTGGAATCTTGTACTGTCCTTATTAGATACCTTTGGAAAATCCTCTAGTCGCTTGAACAGGGCCTTTTCTATGGCCTCAGGACTGCCATAGCTTCTTTCTAGCCTCTTCCATGCAGCGGTGAGACCCGCAATGGGATTACTGGTGTGGACAGATTTAAGTCTCTTGACCCGATCCGTGGATTGTGGCCCAAGCCACCTGATTAGCAGGTCTAGCTCTTCAGTGGCGGTGATCCCGAGGTCACTGATTGTGGTTTTAAAGGTGCACTTCCAACCCCTGTAGTTCTCAGGTTTATCGTAAAACTTTGTAAGACCGGTCTTAGTTAGATCACACCGAATCATATACCCTGCAAGGCCGATCATATCAGCATTCTCCGATTTTGGAAGGACCGTCGCAGGCTGGATAGCATTGTTCCTACAGTCTGTGCTTTGACCTGGGAATGCAGGTACATATGGGGCAGCGTAAGCGTTCAGTCCATTAACTGGCTTAATGAGCTTAGTTTCTGCCAAACATGGGACTGGAATTGTGTGACTGACCGGAGTGTGGTGACATGCCTGCATATTTGCCTGCACGAATGCTTACGTGTATAAGATTTGGTGAGGAGCGGGTATCCGGTATATTTCGGTGCACAGAGGAGGATCAGGATGCAAGGTTGGCAGCGTATTGTACTGACCTTGGGTGCAGGGTGCAGGATGCGGGTAAACACTCTGTGTCCTGTTGTCTAAAGGGCATGTCACACTAAGAGATATCGCTAGCAATATCGCTATAACTAGTGACGTTATAGCGATATTGCTAGCGATATCTCTGTGTCTGATACTTACCTATGACCGGCTCCCCCGCTGGTTATCGCTGATCGCGCGAGAACGTTCAGGACTGTTTCTCGTCGTCAGCTTCCTGTGGCGCTTCCTGCTGTGAGGACGAGCGACGCATGGAGCCGGGCGGGAGGACGCAGGATCGCCGTGTCTGACAGGTAAGTAGCGACCCCCGACCCCTGCGATGTCGCTAGTGAGATCTGCCTATGTGGCAGCTCACTAGCGACCACTTAGCGATGCACCAGCGATCCTGACCGCGTCATATCGCTGGTCGGGATCGCTGGTACATCGCTAAGTGTGACAGTACCTTAAGGGGAGCATCTGTGCAGTCAGGAAGGATTGCAGGAGCAGGGGTAGTGCTGTATTGGCTTTGTACATAGTCTCTAGTACACTTAAGAGGGTCTTCAGTATCAAAATCACTTAAACTGATGCTATCTCTTTAGCTCCCACTGATGGCTTGTTCCAGGACCTTTAACCTTGTCATGGCTATGGCGTGTTCACGTTCCTTCTCTAGGGCCTCTATTCTGTGCACTGCTTCGGCTGCCTGTATTTTCATCTCAGTTTCCTTTTGAACGAAGGCAGCTTATATTTTAGTGGCCTCGGCTTCTGCACATGCTTTTGCGATCTGTTCGCTGAGGGTTGAAGATTTTGAGGAGCGTGACTTAGATGATCGCATTGACTGTCCGGCTGAGCCAGAAATACAAGATGACATCTCGGCTATTAGCGCGATTCTTGCCTCTGTCTTGGCTTTTATGTCACGCACCATGTTTTCTCTCTCAGAGTTAAGTTGTTGGAAAGCTTGTAGCTCTTAGCAGTTAACTAATGGATTAAGTCTCTTTAACACTGAGATATACTGGTCTGCTATTTTTGCATAACGTTGATAGTCTGAACACAGTTGTGCAAGGGTTCCCTCTGGTGATCGTTGGAGAGAAGCAGGCTGAGACAGACTGTATGTGAATCAGCAGTTTTTGCCATAGCTCTGCTGTAGCACGGAGAAGATCATGTTTACTGGATTCTAGATTCTCCCTTATTTTCCATGTTGGCTTTGTGGGACGTCTAGCCTTCTCACTAAATGGAGGATCAAGTTCTATGCACACTTCCTCTAACAATGGGTCTGGCAGAGACCGTGTAGTCATTCCTTCAGACATCCTGATTCACAGGGAGAAGGGGAGGTGTATAGTCTCTTATATGCAGAGAGCGGATGCTCTGCAGGAAGTTCAGTAGCTTTATAGAAGCTGTGGGCTTTACAGATGAATCCGGTAAGTCGTTTTTACTATACTGTCCCCGGGGCCTGTGGCTGCAAATATGGCTCTGTGAGATGCTGAATCTCTTCACCTTACTTACAATTGGCGACGGTCACAGATAGCTCAACTCAGCTGCAGGCAGACATGTTATGAAGAATCCAGAAGAGACTTTGATTTCTTTAAGAATTCTTGTTGAATGCATACATGGAGAATGAGACACAGGGGGAAGAAGAAGGAGGAAGTGACATCACACCCAGAAGAGGGAGACAGGGAGACGGAAGCGACAAACTTGATGGAAAACATAGCAACAGTAAATAATATGAGAGACTGCAATACAGCATGTAAAATGCACAGGACAGTCTGTAAAATGTCTCATTCATGGGACATAACAGATAAATACCCCCCATAAATTGCTGCACAAGTGTTAATGGTGGCCCAAGAAGATGCTCCATAGATAAATACCCCCCCATAAAATGCTGTACAAGGGTTAAAGATGCTCCATAGATGAATACAGCCCATATATTACTGCTGCTGCCGCTGCTGCAATAATAAAAAAAAAAAAAAACATACCTCTCGTTGCTGGTGGCCAGGTACCAGTGTCCTGAGCAGGCGGGGACACTGGCGTGCTATGTGGGACAGGTGCCGGTGTCACTGCTGGCTCAGGCCCCTGGCACTGGTGATATTCACCTGCCCCCGTTCCATCGTCGTGCGCCGCTCTGTCTCCCGGGTCCTCTGCAGTGACATTCAGCAGAGGGCGCGCACTGACTACGTCAACGTGCCCTCTGACCTTTACATCACAGTCTGAGGACGCGGAGGACAGAGCGGCGCGCGGCGGTGGAACGGGGCCAGATGAATATGGCTCCCCCGTCATACCCCCTTCTGGCGCACGGTCTCTGCAACCTCTCTTCTCTTCCATAGTCTCGGCACCGCAGCTCTTCCAGGTTTCAACGATCACGTGCTACCGCTCATTAAAGTCATGAATATGCACATATTCATGACTATAATGAGCGGTAACAACTGACCGCTGAACGCAGGAAGAGCTGCGGCGCCGAGACCATGGGAGAAGAGAGGCTGCAGAGACCGCGCCAGGAGTGGGTGAGTATGATCTCTGACACCCCTGCTTCCCACTCCCCCTCCCTCACCGACCCCTGTATATGACTCGAGTATAAGCCGAGAGGGGCACTTTAAGCCTTAATAATGGGCTGAAAATCTCGGCTTATACTCGAGTATATACGGTAAATAATAAAAATATTGGAGAAACAGAAACCAATCACAAGCTAAAATATTTCTGTAGAAATGCACAAAGTATGGGCAGCAAACAAGGAGAATTGGAACTACTAACACAGGAAAAGAAATATGATGTCATTGGAAATACTGAAACTTGGTGGGACGATACACACGATTGGAATACAAGGCTAAAAGTATACAACTTATTTGTAAGAATCAGACTTGATAAACGAGGAGGAGGTGTCGCATTGTATGTTAGAAAAGCATATATCTGCACAGAGTTTGAAGCTTCAGAGACTGGGAGTTCTGTGGAAACTGTTTGGGTAAGAATACAAGGACAGAACAATGGAAAGGACACCATTGTAGGCATTTACTACAGGCCACCTGTGCAAGCTGAGGGTATGGATGAACTCTTTATGCATCAAATGGCCAAGATCTCCAAAAAATATGACATAGTGGTCATGGTAGATTTCAACTATCCAAATTGCCTCTTCAGAGAAAAAGAGGACTTGAACTCTATAGCGCCACCTGTTGGTAGCATTGCACGGCGAATAAGCCTCCTTAAATTGACAAGCCAAAGCTGGCATGTCACTCTCCACAAGGAGAAACCTTACCCCTTAGACTTCAACTATCCAGACATTTGTTGGGAATCTCTCTCAGGCAAAACTATCAGGTCAAGCAAATTCTTATCCTCTATTGCAGACAACTTTATCTTTCAAAAGGTAGGTGAGAAAACAAGGGGATCTAATCCTTATAAACAGGGAGGAAATTGTTGAGGAGGTAAGAGTGGCTGGGACCCTAGGAGGTAGCGACCATGCTATTTTAGAATTTTAGATAACTAGAGGAGGAAGACCTGTGAAGACTCAGACTTCAAGATTAGATTTCAGGAAGGACAGATTTTAAGGGACTCAGAGACTTGGAGAGATCCAATGGCTGGATATCCTTAAGGACAAAAATGTCCTGGAAGGGGTGGAAAATCTTGAAAAATTAGATTCTCAAAGCACAATCGTTAACAATTCCAAAAAGAGGGAAGAATAGGAAGCATTTAAGGAAACCAGGATGGATGAACACAGAACTTAAACACATGCTGAAAAGGAAGAAAGTAATGTTTATCAAATGAAAAGGAGGCATATCTAAAGAAGAAAATAATGCTGTCTGTAGAACCTGCAGGGCACAAATCAGATTAGCTAAAGCGGACAATGAATTAAAGCTTGCAAGCGACGTCAAAAGCAGTAAAACAGGATTTTGGGGATATGTCAAAAGTAAAAGAAAAGTTAAAGATGCTAGAGGATTTTTACAGGATGAAAATGATGAAATGGTAAGAAATGATGAGTAGACCAAACTTTTAAATTCCTATTTTGCATTTGTTTTCTCTCAAAAAGGAAACATAACATCAACGGATCTTCACTATCCTATTAAAGGAATAGAAGAATCCAGGCTATCTATAAAGTGAGAAAACCAAAAACAAAACACAAAACAAATAAAACACAAAACAAATATCCTGGAATAAAAAAGTAAAAAATATACTGCAAAAATTGCATGAAGGTAGTAATAATAGTAATAATAAGGGTATTTAGTTAACATAATTTTGATCAAAATTTACTTTTAAATTACTTTAATTTACTTTTTCTGCTCAGACCCAGTTTCTCATTTGTTTCATTGTGCATAAAAGGGTGTGACCGCCCTGTTTCTGAGTTGGAAAATCCATCCTGTCTGGCCTACACTACTACTGGTGGTTCAGTCTCTCTGTCCTTGTTCACATTTACATCACTTGACAAGTGGAAAGGTTTTAAAATACAAGAGTTAGGACTGTCCCATGGGGGTTGCCTTGATGTGGCGGGATGGCTTCTACATTATTTTGGTCAAAATTATGTTAACTAAATACCCTTATTATTAAGGAAGAAGTGTGATGTACTTCGAAACGCGTTGGGAAATAAATGGTTAATCTCTCTACATAACCTGGATGTGATACTTTGTCTAGCAGCGCACATAAGTCCAAGAATTTTATCTTCAAAAATTGGAAGAAGGTCGACCAAGGGAACTATAGACTGGTGAGTCTGACCTCTAAA
The DNA here is from genome assembly GCF_039654945.1 of Dendrobates tinctorius. NCBI lineage: Eukaryota > Metazoa > Chordata > Amphibia > Anura > Dendrobatidae > Dendrobates > Dendrobates tinctorius. The sequence goes on along the minus strand of NW_027361679.1, from coordinate 110,057,723 downwards.
CCAGGAAAGATGTTTGAACAAATTATTAAACAACATGTATGTAAGTACCTGGATAAGAATGAAGTGATTAAAAAGAGTCAGCATGGGATTGTAACTAATAAGTCATGTCAGACTAACTTAATTTCCTTCTATGATCTCACACAATCCTTACTGAAAAAACGACTAAGTATGGAATGGACAAGGCAACTGTTAGGTGGATTCCTAATTGGCTTAGTGATCTGACCCAAAGAGTGGTCGTAAATGGCTGCACATCCAGTTGGAAGAATGTCTCAAGTGGGGTACCACAGGGCTCTATGTTATTCACCAACTTTATCAATGATTTAGATGAAGGAATTGAGGGAAAACTGATTAAATTTGCTGATGACACAAAGCTAGAAGGGATAGCTAATACTAAAGAAGAGAGAGAGGATTCAAAAATATATAAATAAACTGTAGCAGTGGGCAGCAGCTAACAGAATGATTTTTAATAGGGAAAAATGCAAAGTGCTACATCTGGGCAATATAAAAATATGAAAAAAGCATATGCAGAATGGAAGGAATAGAGCTAAGCGTTATGAATGGGAAACCGAGGAGGAAAAAAAGACAAGCTAAGTCTCAGAAAACCAGAGAAGTTGGTAACTATGCAGATTGCAGATCCCTGATCTTAACCACACAACTAGCAGCAGTCGTGGAGCGTTCCTACGTTGGTCCTAGACGCCTTGTCACAACCGGAGAACTACATAAGCCTAAAGCAGGAAAAGAGGAAAACTAACTGCCCCAGAGCAGACCCCAAAGGAAAGGCAGCCCCCCCCCATGTATTGACGGTGAAACAAGATGAAAATACAAACAAAGGCAGGAAAATAGGCTGAGCAAACGATGGGGCCCGGCTAACTAAAAAGGACAGAAAAGGAAAGACACTGCCTGCAATCTGCCAAAAAAACCCTGCAAAAATATTGTCCAACACTTCTGATAGCAAAATTAACCCTGAAGTCACTAGACTTCTAAACCTATATCAGCACTCTGAAATATTCTGAGACAGAGCAAAAAAGAAGACAATCTAATAAGGGACAAAAAGCAGATTGGCAAATACTGATTAATAGGAGTGGAATTTCAGCATAGCCCCAGCAGGGGCAGGCTGATTACACAAAAAACTGAATTGACCAACAAGCACAAGTGTGAACAATAGCAAAAAACAAACTTAACTTGAGAAGACTGGAAGAGAGCTGAAGTCCAGGACCTGAGAAGCAGACTGAATCACCAGCACCCGGATAGGGCATCGGCTGTCTTATATCCAGTCTGATACTCCAGAGATCCAATCGTTATCTTCCTCATCAGGTGCAAATCACTACCACTTAAACCAACCGCACTACCTCCTGTCACCACCAGAGGGAGAACGGAAGGGGAACTCAACTGGTGGAGCTGAAAATTACTTCATGACAGCTAAGTAACAGTACATGTGAAAAAGACTTGGGTATACTAATAGATCACAGACTGAACATGAGTCAACAGTGTGATGCAGCAGCAAAAAGGCAAATGCAATTCTATGATGTCCTCTAGAAGCATACAGTCTAGATCACGTGAAGTCATTATTGCCCTCTACTCCTCTTTGGTCAGACCTAATCTGGAATTCTGTGTTCAGTTTTGGGCACCACATTTTAAAAAAGATATAAACAAACTGAAGCAAGTTCAGAGAAGAGTGACCAGAATGGTGACGTGTCTGCAAAACCATGTCCTATGAGGAACAGTTACAGGATTTTGGAATGTTTAGCTTGCAAAAAAGAAGACTGAGAGGAGACTTAATAGCTGTCTGCGAATACCTCAAGGGCTGTCACATTGTAGAAGGATCATCTTTATTCTCATTTGCACAAGGAAAGACTAGAAGCAATGGGATGAAACTGAATGGGAGGAGACACAGATTAGATATTAGAAAAAACTTTTTGACAGTTAGGGTGATCAATGAGTGGAACAGGCTACCACGAGAAATGGTGAGTTCTCCTTCTATGGAAGTCTTCAAACAGAGGCTGGAAAGACATCTGTCTGGGATGATTTAGTGAATTCTGCTTTGAGCAGGGGGTTGGACCAGTTGACCCAGGAGGTCCCTTCCAACTCTACCATTCTATGATACTATGATTTTTACATCAACTATTCGAGTAAATCTGAACATTTTGTAATGAAAGTAATGTTATTAACCTTACTTTCAAATTATGGGTTAAAAATCTTCTTTAAAACTCAGTCTTGTTAACATTTTGGAAATTGTTGGCTAAGAAATTGTTTTGGAAAGGAGTTAGAAAATGTTCAATTATGCTGAGCACTGTATTTATACAGTATATCACATAGAATACACTGAGACTGCTGTGTATACATCACACAGGATACACTAAGTCTTCTGTGTGTGCATCACAGCAGGATACACAGAGGCTGCTGTATACATCACATAGAAGACACTGAGGCTGCTTTTTATATTAAATAGGATACACCGGGGATGTTGTATTTACATTACATTGGAGACACTGAGGCTAATGTATATAAATCATATAGGAGACGCCGAGACTGCTATATATACATCACATAGGAGAAACTGAGGCCACTGCATACATTACATAAGAAGCACCGAGGCTGTTATATAGTCCACATAGAAGACACCAAGGCTGCTGTGTAAATCACATAGGATACAATGAGGCTGCTCTACATATATCCATAGGATACACTGAGACTGCTGCTGTATACATCACAAAGAAGACATTCATGCTGTTGTGTATACATCACGTACAAGTCACAAAGGGTGCTATACACTACATTAAATATACTGAATCCTCTGTGTAAATTACATAGAAGGCAATGTGGCTCCTGTATACAGTACATCACATAGAAAACACAGAGGCAGCACTCAAACATTGCAAAAAAAATTATATGTCACCGGAGAAATCAAATTTATATGATTTCTCCAGTGATATATAATTTCTTTGCAGTGTTTCACCTTTTTATCATATTACTGTGTAGCACATGCTTCCCAACTCCCTGGCAGCGACGCTGACTTACCACCACGGCTCTCCTCTTGCACTTCCTTCTACTCCTTCTCTGGCTGCTACCCAGGGTCTGCGCACAGTTTGCAGATCCCTGAGCTCTGTGCATAGGGTGCACGCTCCTTCCCTCCTAAAGGGATAGCACGCGGAGCGCGTCATCCTAAAGTGTTTCCAACCAATGGCTGGAAGACACTTATTATTTAAGGCACCTCAACCTGATGGTTGGTGCCTTAGCAACATGGCAAGTCTGTTCCCAAGTTGCTGGCTAGTTCTCATGTACCCAATACCTACAAGTACCCGCTAGTTCCACTAATTTCTGTCAGTACCTGCTTGTTCTTGCCTTGCTCCTGCCTGACTTTGCTGGTGCCTTCCAGTGTACCTGCTTGTGCCCATCTTTAGATCAGCTGTACCCACTTGCTCCTGCCTCTGCCCACCTGCATACCAGCCGTACCCGCCTGCACATGATTGTGCCCACTTGTTTATCAACCGCACCCAACTGCACCTGCCTGTGCCCACCTGTATACAAGCCCTACCTGCCGGAACCTGCCTATGCCCATATGAATACCAGCTGTACCTGCCTACACCTGTACATGCCCACCTGTATACCAGCTGAACATGCGTGCACCAGCCAGTGCATGCCTCTACCAGTTGTGACCGCCTGTACCTACCACTCCTGGGTTCCTGCCGTGCCTGCCTGTACCAGCTGAGCTTTCCTTGTTGCCCATTCCAGCATTCTGTCCCTTGGGGGTCAGCTGCTGTGCATCTGAAGTCAGTCCTGCTGTAGCACCTAGTTACACCCCTCTCGACTCTCCTCAGATCGCGGTGCAGTGGTTCCATCACTCCCGTTACATTTTTCTGTGTATTTTTGTATTTTATTTATATACATTGTGGTACATTCACCTGTGCGCTTTACTTATTTATATTGTTCACAGGTCATATTTTAAATAAATGACTCTTTTTTATACTCATCTTTAATTGTTTTCTTCATCACATATTCGCACATTTGTGATGCTTCTCCTCATGCACTCTTTGCTTACATTTTTCTGATTTCTTTCTTATCACATCCTTCCTTAATTGAATTTTAATTATGTTTATTCCCCATTCCACTCACATGGTCTTCTATTCACTACATTTACTTTTCTGTATATGATATATTTCTGCTTTATTATTTAATTAGTATGTGCACATTCACCCATTTCACTTCTTACACGACTGTCTATCACTCACATATTATATCTATCTTTCTTTCTTTAATTCTCTCATATTTTTTCTCTTTTTCCTCTGTATTCTACCTCAGATAATCCATTTCTTGCACCTCATGCCTTTATTTTCCTTCTCCCATGGTTCTTATTATTTGCCCTCACTTCCTGCTGACATGCATGCACTGTCCCACAGTTGTGCATACCTATTTCCCGCTGCGTCATATTTAGGTGGCAATGCTGATCATGTGACCAACTCCAGCTTTTGTCATCCATGACGCAGCTGGCACTCTGCTCCCATGACCTGTACCGCCCTCCGGCTGAAGCGGAGGCCTATGTGCCCGCCCTGCTTCAAAATTTATTGCATGTGCCACCAATCAGCGGAGGTTAGTGGATGGCACTACTCCGTTCGCCAATGGGAATATAAATTAAATTATATCCCCTGCTGGTCTGATGCCATCTCCTAACGAAGGCTTGCACCATTGAGGCTGGCATCTTTCCAGTATGACTGCATACGGGTAGGCCCCATTATTATTTTTCTGTATGCATCGGTCTAACTTTATGTGGAATTTGTTCTCCCTAATACATTTACATTTTCCACCTATACCAGATTATAATCCGGATCATTTATTTGGTTTTGCAGTAATCTATTGTACTTTGTACAAATAAAGGGCATAACCCACCCTTTCTGAGCTTAGTATTTAATCTCCATAGGTTCCCATTGATGAGGGCCTCCATTGAGGTCCTATTCTGCTCTATTAGTTAGGACCGTCCCGATGGGTAAAACATGTCGTGGCGCGATGGCTTTTTTTGATCAAGATAACATTAACTAAGTACACTGTTATTTACATGTATTGTTACTTTTTACTTGCTGTAGGGTATAAAAATCCAAGATCACCTCCAATTGGAGTACAGATCAACACCAGAGCATTTCAAATGGTAAAATATAATTACTTTTATTAATACAAATATCAAAACATTAAAAGACATACAAGTTTCCAAGATCAGTGCAAAAAGAGAGGGACCTGCAACTCCCATTATATGTATTTTTCTGCTGCATGGTATAGAACCTCATAGCTACTAAGCAGTCAGTTGATGTATGCTCCTGGAAAGCTATACTATAAATGTCTGCTGTTTACTCAGACATGCAGAGTATAGTGACTACACAGCACAAGCTTATCGGTTCAGATAAACCAAAGTTATAAAATAACATCCATGGTATACCTATGTAAACTAGTTAGCATTAGAGCTACTGAGGCCATTACCTGAATCCTGGCAGCGTTAATAAAAGTCCCCTGGGAGAAAAATCCCTCCACCCCAAAATACATATAATGGGAATTGCAGGTCCCTCTCTTTTTGCACTGATCTTGGAAACTTGTATGTCTTTTAATGTTTTGATATTGGTATTAATAAAAGTAATTATATTTTACCATTTGAAATGCTCTGGTGTTGATCTGTACTCCAATTGGAGGTGATCTTGGATTTTTGTATTCATTTGTGGTGAGCATTACTCTTGATAATTTGGCTAGGGTAGTAGTTGCTGTAGGGTATGTAGGATATATGCTTGTTTTGTTTCTTTCTCCTTTGCTTTTGTCTGATAAATGGCCATAGTGTGAACGTGCTCTTACACTTTACATATATACCAGCTTATAGTCTGGCTCATTTATTTGGTTTTATATTCACAGTAAATACTTACCTACGTTGACCCCTCCTAGTCCGTTAGCTGTTGTAAGGATTTGTGCATTTTTTGGGTAAATGTATGAAATTTGCTTGCATGTTCTTTGAAGGGAACTGATGACTTTGGGCATTGTAGGCATCGTGAAAACCCACTCTGAGCGGCCATATTGGAAAAAGGTGGCCAAATGTGTTTTTTTACACAACTTTTAAACTGATTTTATTTAAGTTTTTTGTTGTAAAGATCTTTTTAAACTAATTTTTTTTATACTGTACTATTTTTTCATAAACTCAATGGTTTTCTTACAAATTGCCATATACTATTTTAATGCTGGTTTTTAAATGACATTAAAACTTTTGATTGTTTTCTGATTTATTTAAAAGATATTACTTATATTCCTTCTTTTCCAGGTGGTGAGATGTTCCTAAACTTTGTTATATTAAGTATTTAAGAATTCACCAAGCTTTCAATATGAAAAGAAGATTTAAACAGGGTCTTTTCCGGTATAAAGAAGATAAAACAGAAAAACAGTTTATGCTCTCCTTGTGGGGTTTTTGACAGTCACAACTCCTGGTTTAGCCTGTGAGAGCAGAAGGTTGCTGTGGATACATTGAGGTAGATAAAATATAGACAGATCTACCACCAGACTATGAAAGGACAATGAAGGATGTTTGGAAGCGTTTTTTATTTGTCAACACGTTTCGAAGTGTAGAACACTTCTTCATCAGGACAAACCACCATATAATAGTTTGTCCTGATGAAGAAATGTTCTAAGCTTCAAATGCGTTGACAAATAAAAAACGTCTGGTGGGAGATTGGCAGCGCGATTTCAGATCCATAATAATAATCTTTATTTTTTATATAGCGCTAGCATATTCCGCAGCGCTTTACAGTTTGCACACATTATCATCACTGTCCCCGATAGGGCTCACAATCTAAATTCCCTATCAGTATGTCTTTGGAGTGTGGGAGGAAACCCATGCAAATACGGGGAGAACATACAAACTCCTTGCAGATGTTGTCCTTGGTTGGATTTGAACCCAGGACCCCAGCGCTGCAAGGCTTGCAGTGCTAACCACTGAGCCACCGTGCTGCCCATCCATCTATTTGTCTACAGATACAAACTGGGAACAGTGCATCTTCTGCCAGGCAATGAATAATGAGAAACTTTCTTGTTCTGCTGAGTGGAAAACACTGAATGTGGCAGTTGGGTATGAATCTGTTGAGACAAATCTTTGGCTCTTTAAGCTGTAGAGAGCCTTCCTGCAGAAATCGGATCGCTGCAAAGATTGGATGATGGTAGTGACTTAAAGGAAACTTGTTTGAAGAAAAAAAGCAAAGTGTCACAGAAAATGTAGCTTGCGTTCCAATAAAAAGCAGGTTGATAGCACAACCCAACGATGGCAGAAGAGAAAGAACTTGGTTTGTTCAGCAGGAGACAGTTCACACCAGTTAAAAGTGGATGTTTATAGTCCGCCTTCAACAAGTTGTTGCGCTCTTGGATCCCTATGTAGCCAAGCCACAAAGGAAAAAGTATGCTTCTTTTGTAATAATGATGATCCCCAGATAAAGAACAAGTCCCATTCACTAGCCACAACTTTTAGAGTTGACAATAAAATAAGGACTTGTGCTGCTAACCTGAAAGAGGATGTTCTTATAGCAAAGTCGCAAAGCTCTTATTATACCCAGTTTGACTGGCAGACAAGAATACATAAGAGTGTGATGGCAGAGCTGATGACCTTTATTGAATCGACCTTGAATTGAATTTATTGATGACCTTTATTGAATTTATTGAAGAGCGATGGCCTTTATTGAATCAAGTCTAGTGAGAGAAGATGGGACTCCAGTTTTTAAACTCAGCGATCTGAAGCATTTTTATAACAGAAGAATGAAGCGAACTGGAGAAGTGAAAGCGAATATTCACTCAACTAGACTGAAAGAGCAGATATTAGGTAACTTTCCCAAGCTTGAAGCATGCCCAGAAGGTTGTGACATATTAATGGTTCTAAATAAAGATGTTGGGCACTTTTTATGTTGGATAATGAATCTGAAACAGTTATACTTGCTTGTGCTGCAGGGATACTGCAAAGAGATATCCTTCAACACAAACATTTTCACTTTAACTCCTTCACAATCTTGAACATATCCATACATCCAGGTCGGCAGGTACTTAGCTACCTTGGACGTATGGATACATCATATCTTTAATGTGGCACCAGGGGCAGACATACTGCCGGTGCAGCCGCATCAGGGCCTGGAGGTGGAGGGGGGCCCCTGCAGGGCTGCTAATAATAAGGGCAATCTGGCCTGTTTCCCTGTTCCTGAGGCTCCAGGGGCCCATGGCCAGACTGCCCTCTGAAAATTTTTTATTATTGGGCAGCAGAGAATATAGTTAATGGGGGCACAGTGTTGCTTATCAATTTATATTTTTAATGATGGGGTACATATATTCAGGGGGGAGACACATATAAGGAGAAGATCCGGACCAGGTCTACCTACTCCGTGACGGATCTGGAACTGTCGGGGCTGTCACCCAGGTTTCACGAGAGAAAGCTTAGGGCCCCGGACTGACCTCTGCACCTAGGAGTAGGGAGCATGGCTAAGATAAAAGGGTGACACCACGCAGAAAAATCAGTTGGTTGCCACGGGAATGTGCAGCACGCAGAAGGGCAGGGTCAGGGCTTCTGTAAATAAACCAACTGCTAGAGCAGGAATAAACCAGCAGAGGCTAATAGCTGCTAACAGAGACTGCTGACAATGATGTACCTGGTCCCTGCTGACAATGCTGACCGTGAGTGACAGGACGCCCAGTCAGGACATCAACACGGGCACGCACCGACAGGAGAATTGGGACACCCGCTGTGAGGAGTTTCCCTTTGTACCCGAGTCGAGTCGCTCGTTGTCCCTGTACGCTGACAGGGGGAAAGACTGTGCTCTGTCCGGCTCGTCGTTTCCTGACACACCGATCACCAACCGGACCACAAGGAATCACCGTCGCCGCCAGGAGCCAAGACGTCATCTTTTCCAGGACTACACCGGACCACGAGGAATCACCGCCGCTGCCAGGATCCAGGACACTATCTTTTCCAGGACCATACCGGACCTCTTATGCGCCACTGCTTTGGTGTCAACATCCACATCCTGAACTAACCGCATTCTGAAGTCATCTGGCTGATAATTTTGCTAATCTTGAACTTCCTTCCCTATTCTTCACACCTGTTTCCCCTGGGTTACGTACCCTGTGCCCCTTTATACTGTTTTCCCTGTTTTCTCCCTGAGAGGAGTATACCTGTTAAATTAAACCCCACGTTAACCCTTGCTCTGCCTCAGACCCGTTACTGCATCTTAGTACCTGCTCACATATACAATGTATGTGACCTTATTATTTTCAGGGCTGCGACGATCATCATGAGAAGCACCTGTATATATAGCTTCTTCTACTGTTATGTACAGCACTGTCTCTTACATTGTGTATTCTTGTTATTTTTGCTATTCATAGCGTCCTCTTTTATTACATACACTGTGTTCCAAATTATTACGCAAATTGGATTTAAGTGTCATAAAGATGTAATTTTTTGTTTATCAAATAAACTCATAGATGGTATTGTGTATCAGGGCTCTTTGGATCACTGAAATCAATCTCAAATGCCTGTGATAATTAGTTTACCAGGTGAGCTCAATTAATGGAAAGCTACTTAAGAATGATGTTCCACATTATTAAGCAGGGCACAGGTTTCAAGGAATTTAGGAAATAAAAAGGATCGCTCTGCTGCTGAAAAGCATCAAATAGTGCAATGCCTTGGTCAAGAGATGAAAACATTAGATATTTCCCAAAAACTTAAACGTGATCATTGTACTGTTAAGAGATTTGTGGTTGATTCTGAGCACAGACATGTTTGTGCTGATAAAGGCAGAATGAGGAAGGTTTCTGTCAGGCAAGTTCATTGGATTAAGAGAGTGGCTGCTAAAAAGCCATTACAAACCAGCAAACAGATATTTAAAGCTGCTGGTGCCTCTGGAGTCCCTCGAACTTCAAGGTGTAGGATCCTTCAAAGGCTTGCTGTGGTGCATAAATCTACTATTCAGCCACCCCTAAACAGTGTTCACAATCAGAAATGGTTGCAGTGGGCCCAGACATACATGAAGACTAATTTTCAAACAGTCTTGTTTACTGATGAGTGTCGAGCAACCCTGGATGGTCCAGATGGATGGAGTAGTGGATGGTTGGTGGATGGCCACTATGTCCCAACAAGGCTGCGACGTCAGCAAGGAGGTGGAGGAGTCATGTTTTGGGCCGGAATCATGGGGAAACAGCTGGTAGGGCTCTAAGGTTCCTGAAGGTGTGAAAATGACCTCTGCAAAGTATATAGAGTTTCTGACTGACAGCTGTCTTCCAAAGTATAAAAAGCAGAAACGTGCCTTCAGGACCAAAATCCTCTTCATGCATGACAATGCACCATCTCAGGCTGCAAAGAATAACTCTGAGTCATTGACTGCTATGGGCTTAAAAGGAGATAAACTCATGGTGTGGCCACCATCTTCCGCTGACCTCAACCCTATAGAGAACCTTTGGAGTATCATCAAGCAAAAGATCTATGAGGGTGGGAGGCAGCTCACATCAAAACAGCAGTTCTGGGATGCTATTCTGACTTCATGCAAAGAAATACAAGCAGAAACTCTCCAAAAACTCACAATTTCAATGGATGCAAGAATTGTGAAGGTGATATCAAAGAAGGGTTCCTATGTTAACATGTAACTTGGCATGTTAAGCTATTTAACTCCAAAATATCCTTTTTGTTCAGTGAATGTGACCTCCTAATGCTGCAAATTCCACAAATGAGCATTTTCAGTTCTTTAAAACATACCAAATGTTTAGAAATTCTAATGTGCCTAATAATTTGGAACAGTGCATTTGGAGTTTTTATTCATTTTGGAGATTATACTGTTATTATTGGAAGGTTTCTTCAATAAAATTTGATTTATACTCTAACCGGTGATGACTTTTATTAGACTGACTGTCATTTGTACCGACTATTTAGGAAAATCAGAGAAAAATATCATTTGCATAATAATTTGGAACACAGTGTAGTCCCCTCTCTTGTTAGAATATAAAATGACTGCTTATGGAGCAGTCAGAGACCAGAAGACCAGTCCATCAGCTACTCCATTATAAAATAAACTTTCCCATGCTCCATCAGTAGTCTTTGCAATATATGTCAAACAAGGCAGGATGGTATGTAATAAAGACAGGGCTCTATGTATTCCGATATGTAAGGGAGGAAGATGTACATAACAAGAGAGGGCATTTTTTAATAAGAGACTGCAATATACATAAAAAAGGTGACTATGTAAGATACAGGTGCTTCTCACAAAATTAGAATATCATCAAAAAGTTAATTTATTTCAGTTGTTCAACGTAAAAAGTGAATCTCATATATTATATAGTCATTACAAACAGAGTGATGTATTTCAAGTGTTTATTTCTGTTAATGTTGATGATTATGCGCGCTGTTTTCCAGGACATTTTTTGTCCCTCCTGTCTATTTCCTCCCCTCTCCATCACTCAGTGTGTGCATCCTACAGTCTACGAGCTACTGATCAGACACACATCACTGATTAACATCTGTACTTGCTTTCGGCAAGGACTTTTTTCCTGTCTGTTTTTTTATCCCCTTTTTGCACCACATCTGTGCGTGCATCCTACAGCTGTCAAGCGCTGGTCGGTGACTAACATCGCTGACCGGCCTCTGGTGTTTTTTTTGTGTGTGAAAAAAATAATCAAAAGAAATAATTTAGATTAGTTGATAGGACTAGATTGGGGACAGTAAAAATATACTCGTAATCAGTGTCTACTACAGTATTTTTTACTGAATACAGGTTAGTGTAAGATAGTTGCGGGCACTCAATAATTTTTTTTTTCCTGACGTCTGTTTAGTAAGTTTGTTTTTTATTTTATTAAATTTTTGTTTTTTTAAAAAATTTGCATCTACTTCTTTTTAGAATCTTTTCCTTTTTTTCTCTTCTAAATAAAAAAGCTTACACCAAACACTAACACACACCTGAATAAAATATTAAAAACACACACAAACACCAAATAAGTGAAAAAAATGTCTCCCTTGTCGCAATCACTGTATACAGCAGAGAAAGCACATGCCTTCCTTTCCTCTGACACTGATAGTGCGGGAGAGGATCCCAACTTCCTTTATTGTTACAACTCTTCCTCCGACTCAAGTTATATTGAACTGCCACGCAGACGCTCCAGGACAGAAAATGAACCAGCTCCCACCGTTAGTGACCCCGTATGGACCTCAACCTCTGAAAATTATGAGCCACTGGCCTCACATAAATAGACTTTTTCAATGTGTTTTTCTCTGAGGATTTTTGAAACCTCAAGATGGCCGAAACAAATTTGTACGCTCAGCAACTTTTGGCTCAAAACTGCTCTTCATCATTTTCTACCTGGATCCCTGTAGACGTAGTAAAAATTATGACATTTTGGGGCCTGGTCCTTCACATGGGGTTTGTGAAGAAGCCAGAACTTTGCCAATATTGGAGTGTTGACGTTGTATACAATGCACCAATGTTCTGCATGGCTATTACCCGTAAATGAGTTGAGGCAATCCACAAATTTTTGCATTACAATGATAATACACCATGTCCTCCCCAAGATTACCCCGACTTAGACGGACTGTTCAAAGTTCGGATGGTTATTGATCACTTCAGCAACAAATTTGCTGAGATGTTTTTTCCCAAAAGGGAAATCTGTGTAGATGAGTCCCTAATAAATTTCAAGGGGAGGGTAAAATTCCAGCAATACCTGCCCAGTAAGAGGGACAGGTATGGAATTAATCTCTACAAGCTATGTGGGAGTGCATCGGGGTAGACCCACAGGTATAGAGTTTATGAAGGAAAGAACACCCGGAATGTCCCCCTGTCCTGGCAGTGAGTGGTAAAATTGTGTGGGATTTGATGCAAATACTGATGGACCATGGTTACAAGGACACTAAACTTCAGGAAGGCAAATTCCCAACGGATGAGAGATGATCTTTGTGCAATTAACTGGGACGATATCCTGAGACATAAAAATACACAAAGAAAATGGGAGACTTTTATTAGCATCCTGAATAGGACCTGTGCACAATATTAACCATATGGGAATAAACATGCGAGAAATAGGAGGAAACCACTATGGCTAAATAGAGCTGTAAGGGGTGCAATAAGAGATAAAAATAAAGCATTTAGAGAATTAAAGCAAGTAGGTAGTGATGAGGCATTAAATAAATACAGAAAATTAAATAAATTCTGTAAAAAGCAAATCAAGACAGCAAAGAATGAGACAGAGACTCATTGCCAGAGAAAGTAAAAATAATGGCAAATTATTTAACTACATAAATAGTAAGAATCTAAAAAATTATAGTGCTGGTCCCCTTAAAAATAGTCTGGGTGAAATGGTGGATGAGGATGAGGAAAAAGCCAATATGCTAAATGACTTTTTTCTACAGTATTTACACAAGAAAATCCCATGAGGGATAACATGATCAGTGATAAAACAAATTCTCCATTAAATGTCACCTGCTTAACCCAGCATTAAGTATGGCGGCGTCTAAAAATCACTAAAGTAGACAAATCCCCGGGCCCGAATGGGTTACACCCCCGAGTACTGCAGGAATTAAGTATAGTCATAGATAGACCATTATTTTTAATCTTTACAGATTCCATAATAACAGGGTCTGTACCACAGGACTGGCGTATAGCAAATGTGGTGCCAATATTCAAAAAGGGGACAAAACTGAACTTGGAAATTATAGGTCAGTGAGTTTAACCTCTACTTTGGATAAAATCCTGGAGGGTTTTCTAAGAGATGCTATACTGGAGTATCTGAAGAAGAATAACCTCATGACTCAATATCAACATGGGTTTACAAGGGACCGTTCCTGTCAGACTAATCTGATAAGCTTTTATGAAGAGGTAAGTTCCGGACTTGACCAAGGAAATGCAGTGGACGTGGTGTACATGGACTTTTCAAAAGCTTTTGATACGGTGCCACACAAAAGGTTGATACATAAAATGAAAACAATAGGGATAGGGTAAAATATGTATAAGTGGGTTAAGAGCTGGCTCAGGGATAGGAAGCAAAGGGTGGTTATTAATGGAGCACACTTGGACTGGGTCACGGTTAGCAGTGGGGTACCACAAGGGTCAGTATTGAGCCCGTTTCTTTTTAACATATTTATTAATGACCTTGTAGGGAGCATACAGAGTAGAATTTCAATATTTGCTGATGACACTAATCTCTGCAGGGTAATCAAAACAGAGGAGGACAATTTTATATTACAGGAGGATTTATGTAAAGTAGAAGCTTGGGCTGATAAATGGCAAATGAGCTTTAATGGGGATAAATGTAAGGTCATGCACTTGGGTAGAACAAACAAGATATATAATTATGTGCTTAATTGTAAATCACTGGGCAAAACTGTCATTGAAAAAGACCTGGGTGTATGGGTGGACAACAAACTCACATTTAGTGGCCATTGTCAGGCAGCTGCTGCAAAGTCAAATAAAATAATGCATTAAAAGAGGCATAGATGCTCATGAGGAGAACATAATTTTACCTCTATACAAGTCACTAGCGTGACCACACTTAGAATACTGTGTACAGGTCTGGTCTCCGGTGTATAAGAAAGACATAACTGAACTGGAGCGGATGCAGAGAAGAGCGACCAAGGTTATTAGGGAACTGGGGGGTCTGCAATACAGGTTATTACACTTGAGGTTACTTAGTTTGGAAAAACGAAAGCTTAGGGGTGTTCTTATTACAATGTATAAATATATGAGGGGACAGTACAAAGACCTTTCTAATGATCTTTTTACTCTTAGACCTGTGACGGGGACAAGGGGGCATCCTCTACGTCTGGAAGAAAGAAAGTTTAAGCATAATCACAGACGCAGATTCTTTACTGTAAGAGCAGTGAGACTATGGAACACTCTGCCATATGATGTTGTAATGAGTGATTCCCTACTAAAATTTAAGAAGGGCCTGGATGTCTTTCTTGAAAAGTATAATATTACAGGTTTTATACACTAGTTTCCTTGATATTGTATTGATCCAAGGAGCTTGTCTGATTGCCGTATGTGGAGTAGAGAAGGAATTTTTTTCCCCAATGTGTTGCTTACTGTTTGCCACATGGGTTTTTTTTGCCTTCCTCTGGATCAACATGTTAGGGCAGGTTAGGATAGGATATGGGTTGAACTAGATGGACTTAAAGTCTTCCTTCAACCTTAATAACTATGTTACTATGTTGCCTCTACGTAGATAAATTTTATACCATCATCTCAATCTTCAAGTCCCCAAATCAGAGAGACCTCCCTAGGATGCTAATTGGGCAACTGTTCAGAACGGTTGAAAGCAGAGCTAAATATAGCGATAAAATGATGGTGGTCAAGTACAAGAACAAGATGGGTGTCCTTTTCTTGACCACCATATATGGTGATGGCAGCTCCTCAACCACTGTACGAGGTACCTCTACACAGGTCAATAAAAAAGTCTGTGTACTGGAGAACAAAAACAACATGGAGGGATTTGATCTTTCTGATCAAATCTTCCAGCCATACAGTGCCATGAGAAAAGCCAAAATGTGGCACAAGAAGCTGACCTTACACATCGTACAGATGGCAATGTACAACGCTTACTATTACGATGTGCAGGCCAAACCAGTACATACCTTCAGTTCTAGGAGGCAGTGATCAATGCTGTAATCTTTGGAATTCAGGAAGGAACAGGTTCCAATACTTCCGGAACTCAAGGTGCTCGTATATTACCAAGTCAACATTTCCCCGGTGAGGTCCCTCAGTCTACAAAGAAAGGAAGATTGAGAAGAGGTGGCGAGTTTGTTATAGAAGGGTTTATATGCAAGGACACTACTTATTGATGTGACACCTGCCCCAACAAACCTTGCCTGTGTATAAAAGAATGCTTCAGACTGTGCCACACATCTATGGACTACTAAATTCATTTCTGACTTATACAACTCACGTATGCCAACCTAACGTACACTACACAGCTCACGTATGCCAACCTGATGCACTCTACACAACTTATGTGTGCCACTACATTATAAAATACATATACCAGGAAACACTAGATCAGTTTCAAAATGGGGTCACATGTCGGGGGGTTTCCACTGTTTAGGCACATCAGGGGCTCTCCAAACACGACATGGCATCCGCTCTCGAGTTTACCAATTTTGCGTTCAAAAAGTCAGTGCTTCTTCCATTCCTATCCCTGCCATGATCCCAAACAGTAGTTTTCACCCACATATGAGGTATTGGCGTACTCAAGAGAAATTGACAACAATTTTTAAGTCCAATTTCACCTGTTACCATTGTGAAAATAAAAAATTTGGGGCTAAAAGATAATTTTTGTGGAAAAAATTTGATTTTTTTATTTTCACAGCTCAATGTTATAAACTTTGTTAAGCACCAAGGGGGTTCAAGGTTCTCAACACACATCTAGATAAGTTCGACATGGCGTTCGCTTTCATTTTTTTGCCAATTTTGCATTGAGATTGTCAAATGGTCCTATTTTCCTTCCAAGTCGTGTCGTGCACCCAAACAGTAGTTTTCCCCCATATATGGGACATCAACAAACTCAGGTGAAAATGCACAATCATTTTTTGGGTTCATTTTCTTCTGTTACCCTTGTCAAAATAAAACATCTGTGGCTAAAAGATAATTTTTGAGGAAAAAAATAGATTTTTTAATGTCCCTATGTTATAAATTTCTGTGAAGTACCTGGCAGTCAGGGTGCCCACCGCCCATCTAGATAAGTTCCTTGAAGGGCCCAGTTTCCAAGATGGGGTCACTTTTGTGGGATTTCCATTGTTTAGACTAGTGTTGAGCGACTTTTGGTTTTTTAGGGTCGAGTTTCGTTTCATGAAACCCGACTTTTCCAAAAGTTGGGTCGAGCAAAATCGGCCGACTATAGGGAAAAATCGGGGTCGTCCCGAAACACGAAACCCAATGTAAGTCAATGGAGAATTAAAGTCGGCAGTGAGAGGAGGACAGGAAACACACCAACAGTGCCCATTTGGATGCCAAAAGCATAAATTCTTGTTACTGAAGCTTGTCAACCTTAATTAACTTCATAATACTAGTTACGCACTGAAAAATGGGGGTTATTTGGCTACAGTTGTGGGGGGGAGGGCTGGCTCCAGGTTTTCGTGGGCCCAGGGCCAAAGAGCGCCCCTTTAACACATACCACAACTCATGATGCTCCGATACGACAGAGAAATAGCAGTATAGTACAATGAAAAATACTTCACTTCTTACATCTCTTGACTGATATCCATTTTAAATTCTCCAATACCTCCAAAAACGGACAGTATATAACTCCATACAGTATTATGGCCAGCGCTTAGTGCGCTATACAGAGTAATGAGGCCCATATATTTCTCCATATGGAATCATTATTCCCATATAATGTTTAAAACCGTTTATGATGAGCTCCACATAATGCTACAGTATATGTTGGTCCCAATGGATGAAGCTCCACTGTCTTATGGGCCCAAATAATGCTCCATATATAATGGGCCCCATTTCTACTGCTCTAGTGTATAATGGGCCCTGTAAATGCTGCTCCAGTGTCTGATGTCCACCTTTGGAATGCTCCAGTGTATGGTGGGCCCCATATATCATTCACCAGAGTATAGTGCTCCCCAAAAATTGCTGTCCCAACATTGAAAACAATTACATAAGTCTCCTTGCTAGGGAATCCCTGCACTACTCTGAACGCCTTGTCGTCCCCATCTTCCATCTCACTGCACTTGGCTGTTTAGGCCCTCCCACCGGCAGAGACACTTTTGCGTACTATGCGGTGCCCTGTGCCATCACCCATGAGTATGCCCCCCACCTGCTCAAGGAACCTGCACTTTCATCTGCACCTTCCTCTTTGTCACCGTGTAAGGTGGTATAGTATGCGGGAAGGGGAATCTGAGTTTCCTCTGGGTCAGATTCTGGCTGTGTAGAGTGCGAGGGGAATGTAGTGGTCTGGGTCAATGTACCAGCAGCAGCATCCAGCAGTGGCTGGGCCTCAGTGCACTTGTGGCGTCCCCAAGAGTACGGTCGCCACTCTTGGCATTGCCTTCCTCCTAGGGAGTGTGTTGTCAAGCTTGGGAGCAACGAAGGATCTCTCTAGCAGTGAAACCAACACACAACACATTTCCCACTCCAGGCCAGCAGGGAGACCTCTGAACCTGACTGCTGAGGAGCTGCTCTCTGAGGTCGGGAGGAGGTAAGTTAGGGCACTCTGTGCAGTGAAGGGGAAGTGTGTGGACGTGAGAAGGGGAGCTGGAGAATGAGCAGAGTTAAGGCTCACTCCTAGCTGGAGCGCATGGTCCGTATTCCGGTCTCCGAGTTTGTAGGGACACTGACGTTCCTGCAGCAGAAACCGGGGGAAGTAGCAGCTATAAATGCTCTGTACCCAACTAAAGCTCGGAAGCCCCAGCATCGACGTGTGCAAGGCAGAAGGAAAAGGCTACAGCTGTCTGCCATACAAGTAAAGTCTGAGGAACATCTGTTAGACAGGAGGCGTTTCAGTGAACCACAGTCCTGTGAGTGCTTCCCCCACAAGCGCTAGAAAGGAGACGTTCAGGAAGGTACATGTTGGCGGAGTGTTGGAAGGGAGCTTTCCATTCTGGTCGCGGAGGTTGGCAGAGGTCCTGACCCGGAGGACACAGCACAGAGGCAGGCATCTGTGTAACCTGCAGACTGAGTAAAGCTTTGGAACTGCACGCTCTGGTGTCCTACAGTTATTCCAGCACCGCTACATCTGGGTACCAGCACCTACACTGCCTGTGCCTTTCCCCTATCACTACATCTACACTTCCCTGGGACTCCAGCTCCACCTGTGGGGAGCTTCACCATCTTTGCTGCACAACACCATCAGTCCCAGAGGATCTGCATGCAGCGTCGGCCTAACATCTATGTTGCCGAACACCACAGGTGGCATCAAACTATCTATATAAACTCTTTACCATTATACCACGCCATTTACATGGGCGCCCAGGTCCACCGTCCGGGTCACCGCTGCTGTGACACATCCCACTGACACCGGCCCGGTACCGAGTACCCCACAGCCCTGGGAGGGCGACCGATATGCCGACTGCTGATCGGACGGCGTTATTCCCACAAACCTCCAAACAGCATCCCTGAAGGCAAAGTTTTTGGTTTTCGGGGGCAGTATGATTGCAAAGCTGAACCTTAAAGGAATGTCCAAAAGGGCACCACCAGGAGTAGAGCCTGTGGCTTAATTGGACTACCCCCGGGAAACCACTACCATACAAGCTACAGAAAAGATGGACAGATTGCAAGCTTTGTCGATTCTGTGTGTGGTGTGGTATGTCCGTTTGTAGATGTGCTAGCGATTTCTCAGCTTTATTCCGTTAACAACCGAGACTCCGGCATGGCCCCGCGGTACGCGTCAGGCTTACTAGAGGGATACGCGAGGCTGTGGCACGTGAGATCGAGCAATAACAGGTCTAGCATTCCAGTACATGTCCGGGGCTGCATGCACGCTACACTGAAAGGACCAGCTTTTGTCGCTTACAGGTACAGATAAACTGCTGAACTCCGTTAGTGATGGGGATCTGGGATTCAGATTATTCCCCGCGAACGATGATTTCCCAGTAAGTTCAGGTCAACCGCAATTCCGGAGTTAGGCCTAACCGTCATTCCTGAAAAAATTACGTGTCCAAACCACAGGTGCTGTAGCTTGCTTAACAGCTCGGCAGCCATTCTCAGGCCCAGTATGGATTCAACAACATTGTAGAAAGTTGATAAAAGGTACAGTTTCACCGGATAACACGTATATATGTAGCCTAGTTTCCACATTAAAAATATATGTCTATAGATCAGGAGGCAGACTCAGATGTTCTCAGGCCCAGTATGGATTTGACCAGATTGTACAAAGTTGAGAAAGGGTACTTTATTACTGGATAGCAGGTATATATAGCATAGTTTAAACATGTAAAATCTCCATGTTCTCAGTATGGATTACACAGCAATCTAAAAAGTGGACAAAAGGAAATGCATTTGAGGCGTACATAACTATATACTTTTGGTGTTATTTTTAAATCTTCATATATATTTCGGTCTCAGTAATACAGTCCAGCCTCTCCGCAATAGGAAATGAGATGCATACAATTAGTGACATAAAGGCTATTGATTGCAGAAATCTAAGAATTATTATTCACGGGAAAAACCTCCGTCACAATTCTCATAGGCGATGCTGACCCTCAATTAATTTGTGTCTTGAGACAGTGAAAACATTTTTTTTGTGAATAAAGTCTTGCTGTATCGCACTTCCGTTGATTCCATCACTGTTACTCATCTCAATCCAATTTTTATCACAGTGTGCCATGTAAACATGGTGCTCACTGGCTATCATGATCTGTCGCGTAACTTTGGAGTGCAAAAGACAGAAGCCACAGGCCGCAGGTGATTCTATTTGATTGGCATGAGAGGGCACATTTTGAAATGTGCGCCGGAATGTCACACGTTTGTGAGTAGGAAAACTGTGAAAGCTGATGATAAACCACCACTGCATGTAATTGTGAGTCGACGTCCATAAGAAATGGAAGCCATTGATCATGTGGAGCTAGAGCCCGGCCAGCAGGACAGGGCATAGCTACATCTTAACCATCATCTTTCAGTTCAATCAATTTTTAGTGGCAGTCCCTGTGAAGGATTTGACAGCCCAGACTACACAGCGGAGGAGCAGGGAGAGGTAAACATTGCAAATGCTGGGGCCCTGCCCAAGCAAGGGGGGCACACTCGTGGGCGTTGGTACTGGCACTGGGCCCCTCATAGTACGGCGGTGTGTCTGACGGCGGGTGTGCACCACTACTGTCAGAGACACTTGATTGCACTATGAGGGACCCTATGCCAGTGCCCGCGCCCAAGAGTCGGCCTACCCACCTGTCCAGGGCAACGGCACTCGCACGGTTTTGTGCACTAGGTGGTGACCCCGGCTATGGGGGGGCCACCCACTTAGGGAGGTTTACAAAGTGGCATATGTAGATGTGGGTCATTCAGCTGCTGCAAAAGGCGAAATAGGTCAAGTTCGCGGAATAGGAGGAGGACCAAAGCAAGCCATTTTTCTAGCAACCTATGTGTCATCAAGGGAAGGTGGGACAAAATCCTTGGAAACCCATGCATGGTTCATTTTAATGAAGGTTAGATCATCCACATTTCGGGTTGACAGACGGGTCCTTTTTTCTGTCAGGATTGATCCAGCTGCACTGAAGACTCTTTCCGATAGCACACTTGCAGCTGGGCAAGCGAGCTCCTGTAAGGCATATTGTGCCAATTCAGGCCAGGTGTCCAGTTTAGCAGCCCAATAGTCAAAGGGGAATGACCTGTGCGGGAGAACATCGATATGGGAGGAAAAGTAGTTGTTAACCATAGTTGACAACTGCTGTCTGTCACTTTCCATCGATGCAGTATTACCAGTTGTGTGAGCGGTCCGTGAAAAATCAGTCCACAACATTGTTATGAAACCCCTGTCTCCAACGCCACTTCTGCTGTGTGCACCACAAACGCCTCTGCCAAGCTGCCCCCGGCCCGTACGGCTCGTGTGAGAACCATCACCGCTGCTGTGTGCTGGGAATGCCTCAACCAACCGGTTAACCAGAGCTGCTTGTTTAGTAGCCAATATTAGGTCAAGGTTCTCCTGTGGCATGATATTTTGTAATTTGCCTTTATAGTGTGGATCCAGGATGCTGGCCAACCAGTAGTCGTCATCGTTCATCATTTTGGCAATGCGTGGGTCCCTTTTTAGGATCTGCAAGGCATAATCTGACATGTGGGCCAATGTTCCCGGTGTCAATGATGCACTGCGAGTGCTGGGTGGAGGAGCACTTTCTGGCAAATCCACATCCCTCCAGTCACGCACAAACCCTGTACCAGACCTTGCCACGCCAACATTTTCACTTGCCCCACGAGATGCATCCTCCTCCCCCAAGTAATCATCCCCATCATCATCCTCCTCCTCCTCTTCTTCCTCCACCTCGTCCAGGAGAGGTCCCTGAGCAGACAATGGCTGAATGTCATCAAGGATTCCCTCCACCTCTTCCTCCTCGTCAACATTGGCTGCAGATGCCTGCTCCTTAAGGTGCGTCAAAGTTTGCATGAGCAGACGCATAAGTGGGATGCTCATGCTTAGGATGGCGTCGTCTGCGCTTACCAGCCATGTGCATTCCTCAAAACACTGAAGGACTTTACAGAGGTCTTTCAGCTTCGACAACTGCACACCTGTCAACTTCATGTCTGCTCTCAAAGTGCCTGGCCATGTATCCTCCCACAAATGCATTATGACCTGCCTCTGCTCGCACAGCCGCTCAACCATGTGCAGGGTGGAGTTCCAACTTGTTGAAATGTCGATAATGAGGCTGTGGTTGGGAAGGTGGAGCAATCGCTGCAGCTTCTGCATACGAATGGAGTGTACAGGCGACCGGCGGATGTGCGCGCAGTCTTCGCACCTTCTGGAGCAGGGCTGTTAACTCCAGATAATTATTGAGGAAGCACTGCACCACCAGGTTCAAGGTGTGAGCCAAGCAAGGTATGTGGCTGAGTTTTGAAAGGGCTATGGCTGCCACAAAATTACAGCCGTTATCACTAACTACCTTGCCTGCCTCAAGATGTACACTGCCCAGCCATGACTCAGTTTGTTGCTTCAAGTACTCGGCCAGCACCTCGGCGGTGTGTCTGTCGCCCAAACACACCATCTGCAACACAGCCTGCTGACGCTTTCCACTAGCTGCTCGATAGGGGGACACCTCGTGTGCAACAGTGGCAGCTGCAGATGGAGTGCTCGTACGACTGCGCTCTGTGGACGAGCATTTTCTTCTGGAAGAGGAGGAGGAGGAGGGTCGAACGCCTACAGCCAACTGTTTCCTATACCGTGGGCTAGGCATCACTGTCCCACCACCGCTGTCCCCTGTGGACCCTGCATCCACCACATTAACCCAGTGTGCAGTGATGGACACGTAACGGCCCTGGCCATGCCGACTGGACCATGCATCAGTTGTGAGGTGCACCTTTCCACTCAGTGACTGCTTGAGTGCATGGACAAAGCGGTCTTTCACATGATGGTGGAGGGCTGGGATGGCTTTGCGAGAGAAGAAGTGGCGACTGGGTAGGTCATAGCGTGGTACTGCATAGGCCATGAGTTCACGGAAAGCTGCGCTTTCCACCAACCGATAGGGCATCATCTCTAACGAGATTAGTTTGGCAATGTGGGAGTTCAAACCCAGTGTATGCGGATGAGAGACTGAGTACTTTCTTGACCTACTCATAGTGTCTGGGAGGGTGAGCTGGACTTGAGAGCTGCATATGGTGGAAGTAGCGGTGGACAGGGCGGACTGAGAGAGGGTTGATGATGGTGATGGAGTTGGTGTTCTTTCTGATGGCCTAGATTCAGTCTTTCGTTGATATAACAGTGGGATTCCCTGACTGCTGTGGCCTTGCAACGACACCTCAACATTTGCTGCTGTGCTAACCGGTGGGCTTACAGTGGGCGAAACAATGTAGCGTTGCTGACTACCTTCTTTGTGATCAGTTGCACATGTGGTACTTGAGGTTTGGTGTTGTGTCCACGCTTGCAAGTGCATGCTGGTTAAATGTCTAAGCATGCAACTGGTATTCAAATTTTTCAGATTTTTCCCTCGGCTAAAGGTCTTTGCGCACTTCTTACAGATAACCTTGGCCTGATCATGAGGATTCTGTTCAAAAAAGTGCCACACTGCACTCTTCCTACTTTGGCAGACATTTTGCGGCCTAGCACGCTGTGATATTTTGACCCTCTGGACAAGCTGTCCAGCAACTCTTTTTATTTTTGAAACCTGTCTTTGGAGTGCTCCGGGCCTGCCAGATAACAGCTGTTGCGATGTCGATGTCTGCTGTGGATGCTCCTCCTCCTCATCTGAGCTATTGGAAGCAGCACCCTCTTCCCCCAATGGATGCCAATCTGGGTCAACAACTGGGTCATCCATCACCTCCACTTCAATGTCATGTGCACCTTCCTCTGTGTCACCGTGTATGGTGGTATAGTGTGCGGGAAGGGGCACCTGAGTCTCATCAGGGTCAGAATCTGGCTCTGTACACTGCGAGGACAATGTAGTGCTCTGAGTGAATGTACCAGCAGAATCATCTATCAGTGGCTGTGCATCAGTGCACTCCATGTCAGATTCATCTTGGCCTGGGTAATTCACCATTTCACTTGATAATCCAGGCATGGTATGTGAAAACAGCTCCATGGAGTAATCAGTAGTATGGTGTTATGATGAGTCACCGAAGGAGGAAGAAACAAAATACCAGCTAAGTCCAGGAAAACCAGAGAGGTTGGCAGCTATCGGATTGCAGACCCCTGGACCTATCCACAACAACTAGCAGTAGCCGTGGGGGGTTCCTACGGTGCCCTAGACCCCTCGATCACAGCCGGAGAACTATATAGCCTAAAGACAGAAAGGGGTAAAACTAAACTGCCCCAGAGCAGACCCCAAAGCAATAGGCAGCCCCCAACATATAATGACGGTGAAGCAAGATGAAAACACTAACACAGATAGAAAGATAGGTTGAGCAAATGATGGGGCCCAAGCTAACTACATAGGACAGGATAGGAAAGCTGCTGTCTGCCATCCGCAAAAACCCTATCAAAATGAGCCAACCGACTGATAGGAAAAACAGGCCCTGAAGTCGCTAGGCTTTAAAAGACTATATCAGCACTCAGGTATATTCTGAAGACAGAGCAAAAGATCAACAGATCAGAGACAAAAATGGAATTCAGCTCACCCCTGGCTGGGGACGGCAGAACTCCCAAACAACAAGGCAAAACAAAAACAAAACTGAAGATTACAAAGCAGAGCAGAAAAACTTAGCTTTGAGATGCAGGAATCAGACTGGTCTCCAAGAATCCAGCAGGAAAATCACCAGCCAGGAAGAAGGGCGTCGGCAGCCTTATATCCAGTCGTCAATTCCAGCCACCCAGTCATCATCTAGCTGCCCAGGTGTTTGGTAATCAGCCTCACCACCCTCCTTCACCAGAGGAGGGAGTTCATCAGACCTCAATGGTGAAGGGGAAAATGAACTCACAACAGTACCTCCCCCTTGAGGAGGGGTCACCGAACCCTCATCCATGCCACCAGGGCGATCAGGGTGAGCCCGATGAAAGGCATGCACCAATCTTTAGGCATGAATATCAAAGGCAGAGACCCAGGAATTATCCTCCTGACCATAACCCTTCCACTTGACCAAATACTGGAGTCTCCGTCTAGCCAGACGGGAATCCAGTATCTTCTCTACCTCATATTCCATGTTACCTTCAACCAATATAGGGTCAGGAGGTGCCACCACAGGAACTACTGGTTCAACAAACCTCTTCAACAAGGACTTATGGAACACATTATGAATTTTAAATGTGACAGGAAGAGCCAACCGAAAAGAGACCGGATTAATAATCTCCAAAATCTTGTAAGGTCCAATAAATCTAGGCTTAAACTTAGGAGAAGCCACCTTCATAGCGATATTTTTTGATGACAACCAAACCATATCACCCACCTTAAACTGGGGACCAACGGTCCTACACCGGTTGGAAAACCGCTGGGCCTTTTCCTGGGAGAGAGACAACTTATCCACTACTTGGTCCCAGATCTGGCGCATTCTCTCCACCACAGTGTCAACACCTGGGCAGGCAGAAGGCTCCACCTGCCCTGAAGAAAATCGAAGGTGAAAACCAAAGTTACAAAAAAAAGGTGACATCAAAGTGGCAGAACTAGCTCTATTATTTAAAGCAAATTCGGCCAAGGGCAAAAATGAAACCCAATCATTCTGATCGGCAGAAATAAAACATCTCAAATACGACTCCAAAGTCTGGTTTGTTCTCTCCGTCTGCCCATTGGTCTGAGGGTGAAACGCAGAGGAGAAGGACAACTGAATTCCCAGCTTGGAACAGAAAGTCCTCCAAAATCTAGACACAAACTGAACTCCTCTGTCAGATACAATGTTCTCAGGAATCCCGTGCAAGCGAACCACCTGTTGCAAAAACAGGGGCACCAACTCAGAGGAAGATGACAACTTAGGGAGTGGTACAAGATGGACCATCTTAGAGAATCTATCACAAATCACCCAAATAACAGTCATTCTCTGAGAGACAGGCATATCAGAGATAAAATCCATTGAAATATGGGTCCATGGCCTCCTGGGCACCGGCAAAGGCATCAACAAGCCACTAGAGTGAGAACAAGGTTTAGACCGGGAGCAAGTCCCACAGGACTGCACAAAATTCCTGACATCATGAGACAAGGCAGGCCACCAAAAAGACCGACTCACCAGATCTCTAGTACCAAAAATACCTGGATGACCAGCCAATGCAGAGCAATGAACTTCAGACATCACTCTTCCTCCACTGGTCAGGAACATACAACTTTCCACTGGGACAACGCTCAGGTTTGTCCTCCTGAAACTCTTCCAGAGCACGTCTCAAATCGGGCGAGATGGCAGAAAGAACTACCCCCTCGCCTAAGATGGTAGCAGGCTTAGTCACAACAGGAGAATCAGCAAGGAAACTCCTAGAGAGGGCGTCAGCCTTGACATTCTTAGTGCCCGGAAGAAAAGAGACCACAAAATCAAAACGTGTGAAAAACAAGGCCCACCTAGCCTGTCTAGGATTCAAGCGCTTGGCCGACTCCAGGTAAATCACATTCTTGTGGTCAGTAAGGACCACGACTTGGTGTTTGGCTCCCTCCAACCAATGTCTCCACTCCTCAAATGCCCATTTCATGGCCAACAGTTCCCGATTCCCCACATCATAGTTACGTTCGGATGGGGAGAACTTTCGGGAAAAGAAAGCACAAGGATTCATTTTAGATGTCACAGGATCTTTTTGGGACAACACCGCTCCTGCACCAATCTCAGAAGCGTCCACCTCCACCTGAAACGGGAGTGAGACATCAGGTTGCCGCAAAACCGGAGCAGAAGTGAATCTTCGCTTCAGCTCCTGAAAGGAAGAAACAGCCTCCGGAGACCAATTCAGCACATCAGCACCCTCCCTAGTCAAATCCATCAATGGCTTGGCAATACCAGAAAAATTAGCTATAAATTTCCGATAAAAATTAGCAAAACCCAAAAACTTCTGGAGGGCCTTCAAAGAAGTGGGCTGAACCCAATCATAAATGGCCTGTACCTTGGCAGGGTCCATTTCAATAGTTGACGGAGACAAAATAAATCCCAAAAATGAAATCCTCTGTACCCCAAAAAGGCATTTCGAATCTTGACATACAGGGAATTCTCCCTCAAAATCCGGAACACAGTCCGAATATGTTCCACATGAGAGTCCCAATTCTTGGAGAAGATCAAAATATCATCCAGATAGATAATCAAAAATTTATCCACAAAGTCTCGGAATATATCGTTCATGAAGCACTGGAAGACAGAACGGGCATTAGTGAGCCCAAAAGGCATCACCAGGTACTCAAAATGTCCCTCCGGAGTATTAAACGCCGTCTTCCATTCATCCCCATGCTTAATGCGAATAAGATTATACCCCTCCTGAGGTCAAGCTTGGTAAACCAGCAAGCACCTTTAACTCTGGAGAATAGATCAGAAATCAGGGGTAACGGATACTGATATTTAACAGTAATTTTGTTGAGGGCACGATAGTCAATACAAGGCCTTAATGAACCATCCTTTTTAGCCACAAAAAAAAAACCCAGCACCTAAGGGTGAAGAGGATGGTCTAATATGACCCTTCTACAATGCCTCCTTAATATAGGATCGCATAGCCTCGTGCTCGGGTACAGATAAATTGAAAAGCCGACCCTTGGGGAATTTACACCCCGAGTTCAGCTTAATTGCACAGTCATAACTCCTATGAGGAGGCAAAGACGCAGACTTATTCTCACTAAATACATCATAAAAGTCAGCCAAATGGTCAGGAACATCATGTGACTGGGGAGAGGTGGAGAAAACAGGAGCATCACTAAGGGCACACCGACAACCCCAACTCACCACAGACAAAAATTTCCAATCCAGAACTGGATTATGGATTTGCAACCAGGGAAACCCCAGAACAATGGTATCATGCAAATTATGCAACACCAAAAAGCTGCAATTTTCTTGATGGTCTGGGGCGACCCGCATTACCACCTGGGTCCAAAACTGAGGTTTATTCTTCGCCAAAGGAGTAGCATCAATACCCCTCAAAGGGATAGGCGTCCGTAGAGGTGTCATAGGAAATCCACAACGTTTAGCAAAATCCAAGTCCATCAGGTTCAGAGCTGCTCCTGAATCCACAAAAGCCTTGGCGGAAAATGTGGACAGGGAGCAGATCAGAGTAATTGCCAGAAGAAACTTAGGTTGAACACCACCCACAGAAAACGTGTGTGCACAAAGTTTCTCTCATTTAGGGCAGACAGAAATAATATGCGAGGCATCTCCTCAAAAAAACATAGCTTATTAAGCCTTCTGAACTCCTGATGTTGCGCCCTAGACAAAACTCTATCACATTGCATAGGTTCAGACATTTGTTCAACAGGTGGCAACATCTCTCGTGTAGTTTTGCGTTCACGTAAACGCCGATCCACCTGAATGGCTAATGACATAGAATCGTCAAGACCAGAGGGAACAGGAAATCCCACCATAGTATCTTTTACAGTTTCTGACAAACCCTTCCGAAAGAGGGCTGCCAAGGCACCATCATTCCAGGTAGTAAGGACCGCCCACTTTCGGAATTTTTGACAGTACAACTCTGCCAAATCCCGACCCTTGCTTAATGCTAACAGAGTCTTTTCAGCCTGATCAATAGCATTAGGTTCATCATACAACAACCCCAAGGCTTGAAAAAATGCATTCACATTATTCAGAATAGGATCATCAGGTTTCAAAGAAAACGCCCAATCCTGGGGATCGCCGCGCAGCAAAGAGATGACAATTTTAACCTGCTGCGTGGAGTTCCCCGACGAGTTAGGCTTCAAGGCAAAAAATAATTTACAATTATTCTTGAAATTCAAGAATTTAGACCGATCCCCAAAAAACACATCAGGAGTGGGAATCTTTGGTTCAGCAGCATGTGAATGAGCAAGATAGGCGGAAATTCCCCGCACTTCAGCAGCGAGCTGCTCCACACGATCAGACAATTGCTTCATCTCCATTGAGAGAAAAATTCTCCCTACGGCCTCAGAGATATAGAGGAAAAAATATGCACACAAAAAAAAAAAAAATTCTGACCCTTTTTTTTCCCCCCCTTTTTTTTTTTTACAATTCTCTCCTGCTATTGAGTACCCTAGGATCTGCGGTATGGCTGGTGATTCTGTTATTATGAGTCGCCGAAGGAGGAAAAAACAAAATACCAGCTAAGTCCAGGAAAACCAGAGAGGTTGGCAGCTATCGGATTGCAGACCCCTGGACCTATCCACAACAACTAGCAGTAGCCATGGGGGGTACCTACGGTGCCCTAGACCCCTCGATCACAGCCGGAGAACTATATAGCCTAAAGACAGAAAGGGGAAAAACTAAACTGCCCCAGAGCAGACCCCAAAGCAATAGGCAGCCCCCAACATATAATGACGGTGAAGCAAGATGAAAACACTAACACAGATAGAAAGATAGGTTGAGCAAATGATGGGGCCCAAGCTAACTACATAGGACAGGATAGGAAAGCTGCTGTCTGCCATCCACAAAAACCCTATCAAAATGAGCCAACCGACTGATAGGAAAAACAAGCCCTGAAGTTGCTAGGCTTCAAAAGACTATATCAGCACTCAGGTATATTCTGAAGACAGAGCAAAAGAACAACAGATCAGAGAAAAAAATGGAATTCAGCTCACCCCCGGCCGGGGATGGCAGAACTCCCAAAAAACAAGGCAAAACAAAAACAAAACTGAAGATTACAAAGCAGAGCAGAAAAACTTAGCTTTGAGATGCAGGAATCAGATTGGTCTCCAAGAATCCAGCAGGAAAATCACCAGCCAGGAAGAAGGGCGTCGGCAGCCTTATATCCAGTCCTCAATTCCAGCCACCCAGTCATCATCTAGCTGCCCAGGTGTTTGGTAATCAGTCTCACCACCCTCCTTCACCAGATTAGGGAGTTTATCAGACCTCAATGGTGAAGGGAAAAATGAACTCACAACAGTATGGCCTGCGTCATCCTTCAATCTTGGTTGGGGTGAAGGACACAAGGAAAGGTGTGGTTCATGAACATGAGCCTCCAATGACAACTCAGTGCTTTTATTTTTTACAACTTCAGAAGAGGAGGCGATAGAGCTGGAGGCTGAGTCAGCAATGTAAGACAAAACTTTTTCCTGAAGCTCTGGCTTTAAAAGCGGTTTGCCAACTATTGAAAACTAAGCCTTCGAGGCCTTGTGCAGCCAGACGATGACGCAGGCTCAACACCTCCTGCATTCGGTCCTATTTTGCTTTTGCCACTACCATCAGATCCACCACCAACACCATCATTACCAGCTGCCAACCCCCGCCCAATTCCACGGCCTCTTCCACCAGCCTTCATCATTTTTGGTAGAAATTTAGACAAAATCCAACAAACTATATAGTAATGTAAAACAAGGTACAAGGTGTCTATAGGACAGGGGAGATTTTGAATTTCTGCACACACTTGTGGACACTGGACACTTTTGGATTGTGTGAGGCCCACTGAATATCACAGCGCTATGTCACAGGCTCGATGTCGCAGGTGTGAAAAATGTCACTAGAGGATAACGGAGATTTTGAATTTCTGCACACACTTGTGGACACTGGACACTTTTGGATTGTGTGAGGCCCACTGAATATCACAGCGCTATGTGACAGGCTCGATGTCGCAGGTGTGAAAAATGTCACTAGAGGATAACAGAGATTTTGAATTTCTGCACACACTTGTGGACACTGGACACTTTTGGATTGTGTGAGGCCCACTGAATATCACAGCGCTATGTCACAGGCTCGATGTCGCAGGTGTGAAAAATGTCACTAGAGGAGAACGGAGATTTTGAATTTCCGCACACACTTATGGACACTGGACACTTTTGGATTGTGTGAAGCCCACTGAATATCACAGCACTATGTCACAGGCTCGATGTCGCAGGTGTGAAAAATGTCACTAGAGGATAATGGAGATTTTGAATTTCTGCACACACTTGTGGACACTGGACACTTTTGGATTGTGTGAGGCCCACTGAATATCACAGCGCTATGTCACAGGCTCGATGTCGCAGGTGTGAAAAATGTCACTAGAGGATAACGGAGATTTTGAATTTCCGCACACACTTATGGACACTGGACACTTTTGGATTGTGTGAAGCCCACTGAATATCACAGCACTATGTCACAGGCTCGATGTCGCAGGTGTGAAAAATGTCACTAGAGGATAATGGAGATTTTGAATTTCTGCACACACTTGTGGACACTGGACACTTTTGGATTGTGTGAGGCCCACTGAATATCACAGCGCTATGTCACAGGCTCGATGTCGCAGGTGTGAAAAATGTCACTAGAGGATAATGGAGATTTTGAATTTCTGCACACACTTGTGGACACTGGACACTTTTTGATTGTGTGAGGCCCACTGAATATCACAGCGCTATGTCACAGGCTCGATGTCGCAGGTGTGAAAAATGTCACTAGAGGATAACGGAGATTTTGAATTTCTGCACACACTTGTGGACACTGGACACTTTTGGATTATGTGAGGCCCACTGAATATCACAGCGCTATGTCACAGGCTCGATGTCGCAGGTGTGAAAAATGTCACTAGAAGATAACGGAGATTTTGAATTTCTGCACACACTTGTGGACACTGGACACTTTTGGATTGTGTGAGGCCCACTGAATATCACAGCGCTATGTCACAGGCTCGATGTCGCAGGTGTGAAAAATGTCACTAGAGGATAACGGAGATTTTGAATTTCTGCACACACTTGTGGACACTGGACACATTTGGATTGTGTGAGGCCCAGTGAATATCACAGCGCTATGTCACAGGCAGAAATTGGCTAGTGTATGACAAACTACAAGGTGTATATAGAATTGGGCAGAATAGGAATCTCCCTAGAGTGTAGGTCTGTAAGAATGGAACAAGTTCTCGACTTATCCTTACAGAGCGACACACAGATAGCTTCACTGTGGCCGTGATAACAGCCATTACACGGTACTGAGAGAGGAGCGTGCACGTACACGGCTGTCCGGTGTAAGTAAAATTGTCAAGCTCCGTGTTTTTTAAGTATATGGACTGACACACGCTGTCTCTCTATAGTTTTGAATGTGATCAAACAGCAAATATATTTAACTGTTTGAAAGCTAGACAAAACTAGAAGGTGCAGGTCTGTAAGAACGGAACATGTCCTCGACTTATCCTTAGAGAGTGACACACAGATAGCGTCACTGTGGCTGTGATAACAGCCGTTACACGGTACTGTGTGAGGAGTGTGCACCGCTGTATAGTGTGAAAAAATGCACGCTCAGTACCTCATCAGGACAAAAAAAAAAAAATTGGGATTGCTTTTAAAAATGCAGTTTGCAGAGCAGTGGGTAAACATTAATGCAGCCATCAGGAAGCCTTAGAAGGCAGCCTAACAACCAACACCGCTGATCCAGCAAAATATAGCCTCCACTTGCACTGCACTCACAGTGACTGATGTGTTGTACAGGCAAAATCGCTAGCAGCAGAAGCAGTTTTTGGTGTCTTCTTCCCTGCCTAACGCTCTCCTTACAAAATCAGCAGCAGCAGCAGCTCTCCTTATTCTGAGATCAGCATGATTAACATGGCGGTCGGCGTGCACGCCCTTTTATACCCCCTGTGACGCCTACCAAAGCAAGCCAATCACTTGCATGCCCTTCTGAAAGATGGTGGTGACCCCTGCCTATGTCATCACGTTGCCCACAGTGTCCGTGGATCCTGATTGGCTGAAAGAGTGCAAAACAAACTTTTGAAATGCAACTTTGGCGCTTAAGTCGCCGACCTCGTGGCCGACCTCATCCTAGGGTCGGGTTTCGTTTCATGAAACCCGACTTTGCCATAAGTCGGCGACTTTTGAAATTTTTCGACCCGTTTCGCTCAACTCTAGTTTAGACGTCCACTAATTATTCCAGCAAATTTTGCATTTAAAAAGTTAAATGGCGCTCCTTCCCTTCTGAGCCCTAAAGTGTGCTCTAACAGTAGTTTCCCCACATATATTGGCTACAATGTACTCAGGAGAAATTGTACAACAAATTTTGGGGTCCATTTTCTCCTGCTACCCTTGTGAAAATAAAAAAGTGTCTTTTTAAGTAAATTTTTTGCGAAAAATGTTAAATGTTCGTTTGTTCAATGTTGGTTCAACCCAAACCATAAAATTTGGCAACAGATTTGGTAAAACAATCACAAAATTGCCAACAAGGTTCACAACAATTCCTCAAATTCCTCCCAACAAAATGAAAAGCTCTCTGCAAAAAAACAACTTGTTCCGAATGCTTCTCAACTGAGTTGGTGTCCACAAATAGTGACAGTGAATACAATTGGTGTGATCATGTAGCCAGACTTAGAGATATCAAGGGAACTAAAGAAGAAAGTAGCAATAATGCAACCTGGGCTGCATTTAACAGTCAAAAGGAAAATGGAAATAAATTAACAGAGGCAACTGCTCTTCTTCCCCTCTTCAAAGATGACTCCAAGTCTGTTGCTATATTACGAGTCGACACACCATGAACCTCATTAAATAAGCAACCACCATTAATGCAGGACAGTCTCCTGTTATAGCATGTGACCAGCCACTATTTAAAATAATGAAACAAACACTGTGGACTTAGTCTGGAAGATATGGTGAGGACAAATTTGTCATCCTCCTTGGAACATTGAATATGATGATGTACCGTATCTCCTAAAATGCTCAGGAATTTTGTTAGAGAACAGTAGCTGGACTGCAGCTTTAGAAAAAGCCAAAGTGGCAACCACAGGGACTGCAGTTTTATTTGTGAGTGCTACCCATGTAAAGAATACCTTACATATGACAGCATGTGCTCTGTTCAAATTTAACTTGAAAGTGTAAAAATAATTTTTGAAGAAAACTATGAGCCTGATGTTATTGAACAAGATTATTGTTTGTCTCAAGAAGAAACTATCTTAAATTTCACTTTTGGAACCTCATTCATTAAACATAGCTGGACTTGTTTGCTTGGGACCAAGAAATACACAAGGGTGATATAAAGAACTATGTAGCAAATTTGAACAAACTGCAGTTGCTGTTTCATGCAATGGATTACCACATCTATGCAAAGGATGTTGCCGTGCACATCTGGGATATGATGTTTCTGGAGAATATGCTACCAAAGGTTTGGCTAGAGTTCCTTACAGGAAAATTTACTGTTAACAAAACAGATCGATCATTTTCCAATATGCCCATTGATGACGCAAATGAGCAGAATAATGCTATAATCAAAAGTACTGGAGGTGCTATAGGTTTGACTAAAACCCAGATGCTTCAGGGTATGTTTCCACTGTCCGTAAACGCTACGGTTTGACGCTGCATACATCCGCAACGTCAAACTCACAGCGTCCAGATGTTACAGCATAATGGATGGGAGTTCATGAAATCCCATCTCCACTATGCATTCAGAAACGCAGGTGGCAGACCGCAGCGTCCAGCTGTTACATCATAGTGGATGGGATTTTAAGAAATCCCATCCCATGTCCACTAAGCGTTTAAAGACACAGGTGGCAGACCTACGTAAACAGACATGCAGAGTGTCTTTATAGACCGCAGCATGTCTATTTACGATGCGGAGACGCTCAGTCCCCGCAGTGTAAATTTCCCATAAACTATCATTAGATGCAGTAAAACCACATTTAATTATTAGTCACATGCGTAATAACTGTGAAAACACAGCTTACTATGCATGTGTACCAATTTAAATAATGTCTTACCTTGTGACACCATCGGAAGTTCACATCCACTGCAGTTCTCACGATGACTGAGCTGACCATGAGGACTGCAGTGCAGGTGACTGCCGGATATAGAGTTCTCGGGTGGTCATCTACAGGCTCTGCTGTGTCTGGATGTCAGGCTGAGCCAGGCATCCAGATGTAGCAGAGATGGAGTCGGCATGGGACACTCGTTATTTAGGACTATGTCCGACAGGAAGTATTTGTGTTGGTTTATTTTTTTTCAGGAGATCGAGGGTGTCACATGGATTAGGTGTACAATAAAAAGGGAAAACTGATGTGTTTTATTTCAATAAAATACTTTATTATGGCTGTGCCTTTTATTTTACATGTAACAACTATAGGATTAGTAATGGATAATTGTCTTATAAACGCCTCTCTATTACTATGCCATGGGCTTGATGTCACCGGACAATACACAGGTGACATCAACCCCACAAATATTACCCCACTTGCTACCGCTACAGGGAAAGTGGGAAGAGCCAGGTAAAGTGCCAAAATTGGCCCATCTTTGGATGCGCCAATTGTGGGGCTGCTGCGGGCTGTTATTTTTAGGCTGGTGAGGGCCAAAATCCATGGGCATCGCCAGCCTGAGAATGCCAGGCAGCACCTGTCTGCTGTTTCCTTGGCTTATTAACAAAAAAAAGGTGACCCCCATGCTGTATTTTTTGGAGGGGATCCCACTGTTTTTGCTAAACATCCAAGGTAAGCAGACTGCTGCAGTGTGGTACTATCAGGCTGGTAAGGTTCATGGATATTGGATCCTTACCAACCTGAAATACCAGTCCCAGTAGTCTGCTTCACTCTGCTGGTTAACAAATAGACCATTTAAAAAAAAAAAAAAAAAATATTTAGTAAAAAAAAAAAAAATGGAAAGTACATTACATATTTCTGACCTCTCTCTGCTTTCAGGAATTTCCTGTGTCACGTACTTCCGGACACAAGATTCAACATATGTAAATTAGTACACATGGATAGTACGCTGCATTTCCGCAGTTAATACGCATGTGACTAATAATTAGATGCAGTCTAAATGCATCTTATGATAGTCTATGAGAAGTTTACGCTGCGGGGACTGAGCCTCTCCGCATCATAAATAGATATGCTGCGGTCTGGAAAGACGCCCCACATGTCCGTTTATGCAGGTCTGCCACCTGTGTCTTTGAACACATAGTGGACATGGGATGGGATTTCTTAAAATCCCATCCACTATGATGTAACAGCTGAACGCTGCGGGTTTGATGCTGCCGATGTACACAGTGTCCAACCTGCCGCGTTTACTGACTGTGTTCACATACCCTAATATATCTGACAGGAAATCACTTTTTTTTTTCCTTCCCAGAAACCAAAAAACGCATGTAATGAAAAAACGCTTCAAAAGCTCATCGAAAACACAGGTGACCTGCCAGTGACCTCAGATGCAGATTTGGTGCAGATTTCACCTGCGTCAAATCCTGAGCAAATACTGAGCCAATCCTGACCATGCAAACATACCCTTACTCCGATTGATGGTTTGTGGACCAGAAGTAGCATGCACTGTTAACCCCTTTACCCCCAAGGGTGGTTTGCACATTAAGTCCCGGGCCAATTTTTACAATTCTGACCACTGTCCTTTTATGAGGTAACTCTGGAACGCTTCCATGGATCCCGGTGATACTGACAGTGTTTTCTTGTGACATATTGTACTTCATGTTAGTGGTAAAATTTAATTGATATAACTTGCGTTTATTTGTGAAAAAAATTGAAATTTGGCGAAAATTTTGAAAATTCTGCAATTTTCCAACTTTGAATTTTCATGCCCTTAAATCACAGAGATACGGCACACAAAATATTTAATAAGTTACCTTTCCCACATGTTTACTTTACATCAGCACAATTTTGGAACCAAAATTTTTTTTTAGGAAGTTATAAGTTTTAAAAGTTGACCTGCGATTTCTCATTTTTATAACCCAATTTTATTTTAGGAACCACATCACATTTGAAGTAACTTTGAGGGGTCTATACGATAGAAAATACCCAAAAGTGACACCATTATAAAAACTGCACCCCTCAAGGTGCTCAAAATTACATTCAAAAAGTTTAATAACCCTTCAGGTGCTTCACAGGAATTTTTTGAATGTTTTAAAAAAAATGAAGATTTAACTTTTTTTCACAAAAAAATTACTTCAGGTCCAATTTTTTTTTTATTTTACCAAGGGTAACAAGAGAAATTGGAGGGCAAAACTTATTGTTCAATTTGTTCTGAGTATGCTGATACCTGCTATGTGGGGGTAAACCACTGTTTGGGCACATTGCAGAGCTCGGAAGGGAAGGAGCACTGTTTGACTTTTTCAACGCAAAATTGTCTGGAATTGAGATCGGACATCATGTTGCATTTGGAGAGCCCCTGATGTGCCTAAACAGTGGAAACCCTGCACAAGTGACCCTATTTTGAAAACTAGACCCCCAAGGAACTTATCTAGCTGTGTGGTGAGCACTTGGAACCCCCAAGTGCTTCACAGAAGTTTATAACACCCGGGCGTGAAAATATTTTTTCCACAAACATGATCTTTTAGTCCCCAATTTTTTTTTATTTTCTCAAGGGTAACAGGAGAAATTGGACCCCAAAAGTTGTTGTCCAATTTGTCATGAGTACACTGATATCCCATATGTGGGAGAAAACATGTTGGGGCTCGGAAGGGAAGTAGTGATGTTTTGGAATGCAGACTTTGATGGAATGGTCTGTGGGCGTCATGTCACGTTTGGAGAGCCCCTGATGTGCCTAAACAGTAGATACTCCCCAAAAGTGACCCCATTTTGGAAACCAGACCCCCAAGGAACTTATCTACAGTTGTGGCCAAAAGTATTGACACCCCTGCAATTCTGTCAAATAATACTCAGTTTCTTCCTGAAAATGATTGCAAACACAAATTTTTTGGTATTATCTTCATTTAATTTGTCTTAAATGAAAAAACACAAAAGAGAATGAAGCAAAAAGCAAAACATTGATCATTTCACACAAAACTCCAAAATGGGCCAGACAAAAGTATTGGCACCCTCAGCCTAATACTTGGTTGCACAATCTTTAGCCAAAATAACTGCGACCAACCGCTTCCGGTAACCATCAATGAGTTTCATACAATGCTCTGCTGGAATTTTAGACCATTCTTCTTTGGCAAACTGCTCCAGGTCCCTGATATTTGAAGGGTGCCTTCTCCAAACTGCCATTTTTAGATCTCTCCACAGGTGTTCTATGGGATTCAGGTCTGGACTCATTGCTGGCCACCTTAGAAGTCTCCAGTGCTTTCTCTCAAACCATTTTCTAGTGCTTTTTGAAGTGTGTTTTGAGTCATTGTCCTGCTGGAAGACACATGACCTCTGAGGGAGACCCAGCTTTCTCACACTGGGCCCTACATTATGCTGCAAAATTTGTTGGTAGTCTTCAGACTTCACAATGCCATGCACACGATCAAGCAGTCCAGTGCCAGAGACAGCAAAGCAACCCCAAAACATCAGGGAACCTCTGCCATGTTTGACTGTAGGGACCGTGTTCTTTTCTTTGAATGCCTCTTTTTTCTCCTGTAAACTCTATGTTGATGCCTTTGCCCAAAATGCTCTACTTTTGTCTCATCTGACCAGAGAACATTCTTCCAAAACGTTTTAGGCTTTTTCAGGTAAGTTTTGGCAAACTCCAGCCTGGCTTTTTTATGTCTCGGGGTAAGAAGTGGGGTCTTCCTGGGTCTCCTACCATACAGTCCCTTTTCATTCAGACGCCGACGGATAGTACGGGTTGACACTGTTGTACCCTCGGACTGCAGGACAGCTTGAACTTGTTTGGATGTTAGTCGAGGTTCTTTATCCAACATCTGCACAATCTTGCGTTGAAATCTCTTGTCAATTTTTCTTTTCCGTCCACATCTAGGGAGGTTAGCCACAGTGCCATGGGCTTTAAACTTCTTGATGACACTGCGCACGGTAGACACAGGAACATTCTGGTCTTTGGAGATGGACTTGTAGCCTTGAGATTGCTCATGCTTCCTCACAATTTGGTTTCTCAAGTCCTCAGACAGTTCTTTGGTCTTCTTTCTTTTCTCCATGCTCAATGTGGTACACACAAGGACACAGGACAGAGGTTGAGTCAACTTTAATCCATGTCAACTGGCTGCAAGTATGATTTAGTTATTGCCAACACCTGTTAGGTGCCTGTGATGGCCGTCTGCGAATCTGGGCTGCAGTGGGGACAGCACCCCGAGTAACCCCGAGACCCTTAACCCCTATACAGGGATCTGGAATTGTAGCAAGGCCCAGGAGGTAGCTGTCTAGATTAGCAGTGGACCAGAGCAGGACGGCCACCAAGGGGTCAAAACTAAAACCCGTAATCAAGGTCAGGATGCAGGAGTCTGAGACTAGGGCGCCGCAGAGGCACGTAATCAGCAGACAGAAGGAGAGTCAAAAGTCCAGGCCAGGGTCAGTAAAACCAGGAGGGCAGC
The DNA here is from genome assembly GCF_039654945.1 of Dendrobates tinctorius. NCBI lineage: Eukaryota > Metazoa > Chordata > Amphibia > Anura > Dendrobatidae > Dendrobates > Dendrobates tinctorius. Next base: position 110,018,418 of record NW_027361679.1, on the reverse strand, counting down.
GAGGTACAGAATCAGCAGGCAGAAGGAGAGTCAGGAATCCAAGCAAAGGTCAGCATCAAAAAGTCGGAAGAGAGGCGGAGGTACAAAAACGGCAGGCAATAGAATGGTCAAGAATCCAGGCTGAGGTCAGAGTATATACTATAGCAATTCACACAGTAACACGCAGGGGAACCAAGAATATATCCGGCGGCTTGCAAGACCAGTCCCCAGGTATTTGAGGGATCAGGTCCTCCCTCACAGGTTCCCGGCCCGATGATGTAACCAGGACCACCCCCGGACCAGGCCAGATGGACATGCAGTAAGCCCTACATGACTGACAGAGGGGCGGAGCCTGCGCCCACCAGATGCCTGCGCAGGAGCCCCCTCTCTGCCACCACCCTCACCCTGGAGCGAACCACGGCGCCTCCCAGTGGCTGAGGCAGGAATAGCCGTCCCTGAGTCCGACGGCGACGTGACGGTCCGGCGCCCCCGAGTGGCCGAGACCGGAACTGCAGGCCCTGAGTCTGGCAGTGACGTCCGGCGCCTCCTAGTGGCCGACGCCGGAACAGCAGGCCCTGAGTCTGGCTGCGACGTGACAGTGCCACAGGTAAGTTATAGGTGCTGTTAATTACACAAATTAGAGAAGCATCACATGATTTTTCGAACAGTGCCAATACTTTCGCCCACCCTCTTTTTTATGTTTGGTGTGGAATTATATCCAATTTGGCTTTAGGACAATTCTTTTTGTGTTTTTTCATTTAAGACAAATTAAATGAAGATAATAATACCAAAGAATTTGTGTTTGCAATCATTTTCAGGAAGAAACTGAGTATTATCTGACAGAATTGCAGGGGGTGTCAATACTTTTGGCCACAACTGTAGATGTGTGGTGACCACTTTGAACTCCCAAGTGCTTCACACAAGTTTATAAAAATAAAAAATATCATATTTTTTTCCACAAAAATGATATTTTGGCCCCCAATTTTTTATTTTCCCAAGGGTAACAGGAGAAATTGGACCCCAAAAGTTGTTCTGCAATTTGTCCTGAGTAGGCTGATACCCCATATGTGGGGGTAAACCACTGTTTGGGTGCATGGCAGAGCTTGGAAGGGAAGGAGGACCGCTTGACTCTTTCAGCGCAGAATTGGCTGGAATTGTGATCAGATGCCATTTCACGTTTGGAGAGCCTCTGATGTGCCTGAAAAGTGGAAACCTCCCAATTCTAACTCCAACCCTAACCCCAACACACCCTCAACCCTAATCTAAACCCTATCCCTAGCTCTGACCATAACCTTAGCCCTAACCCTAGGCCTTGCCCTAAACCTAATAGGAAAATGGAAATAAATATATTATTTTTCCCTAAATAAGGGGGTGATAAAGGAGGGTTTGATTTACTATTTATAGCAGGTTTTTATGTTTACAAATTACAGAAAACTGACGGCACATCTAGAACTAATCTGAACAGGTGCATACCAAAAAACAGCTTACATATCAAAATGAGGAAATGGTTGCACTCAATTGCATTAAGGCATATCAATGTGAAATACAAGAAGTGTGAATAGCATAATGGCTTTTGAAATGTAGGAAAAACACATGAGATACTTAGCACAAAATTTGGCCAAAAAATGTGAGCCCATTCATCAACGTCAAGGTGATCTCGCTGAATGGGTCCCTGACCTGACTGCCTAATGTGAACACTTACCTCTGGCTAATAACTTGGTAAAGCCTGTATTTATAGGAAGGTTGGAACCAAGTGTGATTGGATGGAATTAAAATCACAGCATGGTGAAGGGCAGAGTGCTCAGTCAGAAAGCTAACATACAAATTACAGAAAACTGACGGTACATCTAGAACTAATCTGAACATGTGCATACCAAAAAACAGGGTTTTTATTTTTGGCAGCTGTCACACGCTAAAAGACACTTTTTATTGCAAAAATTAGTTTAAGAGCTATAATGTTTCCATATTGTGACCCACAGAGTCATGTGAGATCTTATTGTATTTTTTGCGGGACGAGTTGATGTTTTTATTGGTACCATTTTTGGGCACATGACATTTTTTGATCGCATTTTATTCTGATTTTTGGGACGCAGAATGAACAAAAAACAGCAATTCATGAATTTCTTTTGTGGGGGGGTGTTTACACCATTCCGCATATGGTAAAATTGATAAAGCAGTTTTATTCTTCGGGTTAGTATGGTGACAGCAATACTTCATTTATTTCATTTTTTTATGTTTTGGAGCTTTTATTTAATAAAAACAATTTTTTATAAAAAATAATTATTTTTGCATCGCTTTATTCTGCGAGCTATAATTTCGCTGATGACGCTGTATGGCGGCTCATTTTTTGCGGGACAAGATGACGTTTTCAGCGGTACTATGTTTATTTATATCTGTCAATTTTGATTGCGTGTTATTGCACTTTTTGTTCGGCGGTATGATGATAAAGCATTGTTTTTTGCCTTGTTTTTTTTAAGGGGTTCACTAAAGGGGTTAACTAGTCGGACATTTTTATAGGGCGGGTCGTTACGGACATGGCAACACTAAATATGTGTACTTTTATTTTTTTTTATTTACAAAAAAAAGAATTTATTAGGGATTTTTTAAATTATTTATTTAGGATTTTTTTAACATTATTTTTACACATTATTTTTTTTATTTATTTTTTTTTTACTTTGTCCCAGTGTGGGACAATACTATATAGTGTCAGATCACTGATCTGACACTTTGCAATGCACTGTGTCAGATCAGCAATCTGACAGGCAGTGCAGGAGGCTTCTGATCAACCCACCTCCCTGAAAGACACGGAAGGCCCCCATGGCCATCTTGGATCTGGGGGCCTGCAGAACCCGGAAGGCCCTCGGAACAACGTGAGCACATCCCGTTGTTCCAAGGGTCTCAGGGAAGCAAGCAGGGAGCCCCCTCCCTGCACGATTCTTCCCTATGCCCCGGAACACTGCGATCATGTTTGATCGTAGTGTGCTGGGGTTTAATGTGTCAGGAGCGGTCCATGACCACTCCTGGCACATAGTGCCTGGTGTCAGCTGTGATAATCAGCTGACAACCCGCCGCGATCAGCTGCGCTCCCCCCATGAACGTAGCTGATTGCGATGACGTTCTATCCTGTCCATGGTTCTACGGGCCTGGGTCACCTGGACGAATACGTCATCTGTCATAAAGGGGTTAAAGAGTTAATTAATCAAATAAATGCTTTTGAGAAACTTGAACACCTTTATCTTGAAGAAGTTTCAGCAAAACAAAGGCAATTCTTAGGGCAGAGACACACTGCCATATTTTTTGCGCGAGAATCGCATAGTAAAACTCGCACTGGCTGTCGGGTCTCCTGACCTGAGCTTGACAGCTGCATAGTAATCCATCATGCTGTCAAACCATCGTCGGGGTGGACACTTCAGCACGTTTGGTACTTACTGTGCTGGCAGCTGCTTCTTCCCTGGGGATCAAAGGATGGAAGGCAGAGCCCAGAATAATTTCAAACAGTTCAGCTTTATTGTCTTCCGGACACAGAACTTCCAATACACCATTTGCACACTCGACACGGTACCAGCAATACATCTTCTACAGCAACACTTAGCTTCTTCAGCTACACCAGAATGGACCACAAAGTGACAGCGGAACGAGGAGCCTGGTGAAAATGGCACTTTGACCGATCTCCCTGGTACCGACTTCAGTCCATGGAAATACTCGTCTACTAGGTCGTCCACCCCCTTTTGGTTATCCTGTCCATGCACTCGCTGGTGGCCTACTCGACTACTTCATCAGCTCCCAGATTCTGGCTGATGCTTCCACAGTGATTCATCCACTGACTTCTCTATTTCATCAGCTCCCAGACTCAGACTGACAGCTCCCCAGTGACTCATCCACTGGCTTCTTCTATGCTGCAGATAACATACACTTCTTCTCTGCTCTGCACAATTCTCCCACATCTACTCTGGATGTCCTGGGATTCATTTCATGCTTTTCTGTGGCAGCTCAACAGCTTAGTAACAGAGAAGTCCAAGTAGCACATTCTGACTATAATCAGGAAATCTCTCTCACTAGTTCCCGGCTACCACTCCCACATTTAACCCTGAAGTGAACTACAATTGAGCTCTATTCTTAAGTGTGCTCATAACGCACAGATATATAAATAGAAGACATTCAAATATGGCAATCATGTATAAGCAAACAGTAATATCAACATTTACAGGGATAGGCCGTGACCCACTAACAATGCTTTCATGCTGAGGTCAGGAGAGGTGCCAGCCAGTCCATGCAGTGCAATGCGATTATCGCACGAGAAATACGACAGTGTGACTCCAGCCTTATAAAGAGTTCATTACCTTGCTGCCACAGTTAGAGAAATGGGAAACCCATTTTCATATTCAAGTGAATATTTGTTGATTCTGGACACAAGGGATATTGTGGGTAAGGATATTGAGCAATCTATTAAACAATTAAAAAAGAATGGAACCATTTTAAGCATGGACTTCTTCAAAAATTGGCTAGTCAGCTGGGAAAAACCCGTTCATGCACCCATCACCCGAAACAGGATTCTGATATTTAGTTCAAAGTAAGTGTAAACAAGATCTCAAGCTGTAGGACAACTAAGACCTTAAAATAAGACCGTAGTTTGTTTCTAAAGTTGTACTTTGCTTGTCAAATTTGAGATGGAGACATAAATAATTTCTTCTGTCATGAAAATAATATCTACCCTCCATCTCTATCAGATAATGGGTCAATAAACCGCAGAGGTAAGTCTGATCTAATGAAGTGTTTGGAAACTACACAGATGACAGATGAAAATGACATTAATGTGAACAACTGTAGTGTTGACTTGATCATATTTGATGGTTCTTCTCTTACATCATTCATTACACCAGAGAAGAATACCACATTCACAGAATGCAGTCAGAAAATTAGCAAATTCATTGAAAACCAGTTTGAAAGCCCAACAGTGTTTATAGTCGATAAAGTGTTTAACTCATGAAAGCCAGACAGCCTCAAGCAAACTGACAGGGCAAAGGGAGGAAAATGTGTCTATCATTGAGTTGCGATCACAAAGGTTGTTCCTAAGAATTGGCCCCACTTTCTCAAAGATCAAAACAAGCAAGTACTTTTTAACCTGCTAGTTACCCAGATGGCATCAGCACCATACTAAGGAAAGGTCATTGTGACTTTGAATGAAACGATTCTTTGTCTTCAGATCCTCAAAAATGTACAACAGACAATGAACGTTTCGCGCTTAACTTGCGCTTCTACTGGTCCATTTTCATATTTTCTCTTTTCATATTCTCTTTTTTAAATCCTTGCACCTACATCCAGACTTCCAGCACTGCCGCTGTTCTAAATGAAATTAAAATAAAAATGGACTGATGTATCTTCAGATGGGGTGCAGAGTGTACATTATTGAGAAAAAATGAACTTTTTTGAATTTTCTAAATGGCTGCAATGAAACAAAGAGTGAAAAATTTAAAGGGGTCTGAATACTTTCTGTACCCACTGTATATGTATACAAACATCTATTTATCTATCTATCTAAATAACAAGATATAGGTGCAGCACTATATCTTTTTTGGATCTATATATCTATCTATTAGTGATGAGCGAGTATACTTGCTGCTCGGGTTTTCCCGAGCATGCTCAGGTGTCCTCCCAGTATTTTGGCGTGCTCGAAGATTTAGTTTGTGTCGATGCAGCTGCATGATTTGTGGTTGCTAGACAGCCTGAATACATGTGATGATTGCCTGTTTGTTAGGGAATTCCCACATGTATTCAGGCTGTCTAGCAGCTTTAAATCATGCCTCTGCATCGACATAAACTGGTTTATTATGGGACAGCATAAATCATAGCAGGGTTCAGCAAAATAAACATGGCCTTTTTGACATAACAGCAAAACAAAAGATAAATCACAGCAAGTCCTTCTGTGTGAGGGGTTCGCTCGCTCAGATCACCATGTGTCTTTAGCTCTTCCTGGAGCCACGTCTGGATACTCTCCTCTCCAAACACAACACAGAAAAAAAAAAAAACAGTGGCTGAACAATTAACTTCCCAGGCACACCCTTGGGGTGGAGATATGGTGAGTAGGCATCCTGTCCGTCTTTGACCTAATCACCTAAAATCCAGTCCCTTATCATGACTGGTTAACCTCTTCAGCACACAGCATGCTGGAGAGAAATTTATGGGTTTCAGATCACGGAACTAAGCAATCTTCGTGACTAGTGTTGAGCATTCCGATACTGCAAATATCGGGTATCGCTTTTACAATATCGAATACCGGAATTGGAAGTTCCCATAATGCAATGAGCCAGTGTTGTGGCTGTGATTGGCTACTGAAATGATGTCTTCATGATGCGCGGTCTGTGCGGGCCTGCCGGGGGTCTGTGCGGGCTGCTGGGGGTCTGTGCGGGCCTGCCGGGGGTCTGTGCGGGCCTGCCGGGGCTCTGTACGGGCCTGCCGGGGGTCTGTACGGGCCTGCCAGGGGTCTGTGCGGGCTGCCGGGGGTCTGTGCGGGCCTGCCGGGGGTCTGTGCGGGCCTGCCGGGGGTCTGTGCGGGCTGCCGAGGGTCTGTGCGGGCCTACCGGGAGTTGTGTGTGCGTGCAGGCATTGTCCGATGGGATTACAAGTCCCATCGGGCTATGCCTGCTACAATGACAGTGATTGACACATTAGCCAATGATGGGACAGTAGTAGTCCCATCATCAGGCTAATGTGTTGAATGTAAAAAAAACAAAAAAACATACATACTACATACATACTACATATATACAACATTCATACAACATACATACATACTACATACTACATACATACTACATGCATATATACTACATTCATACAGCATACATACTACATACATACTACATATATACTACAATCATACAACATACATACATACTACATAATACATACATACTACATATATACTACATTCATGCAACATACATACATACTACATACATACTACATATATACTACATTCATACAATATACATACATACTACATATATACTACATTCATACAACATACATACTACATACATACTACATATATACTACATTCATACAACATACATACATACTACATATTACATACATACTACATATATACTACATTCATAAAACATACATACATACATACTACATATATACTACATTCATACAACATACATACATACATACTGCATACATACTACATATATACTACATTCATACAACATACATACTACATACATACTACATATATACACCATTCATACAACATATATACTACATATATGCTACATTCATACAGCATACATACATACATACTACATACAACATACATACTACATACATACTACATACAATACATTCATACAATACATACATATAGAAGACATACAGTACATATAACATAGAGTGCATACTCACCATCACTTGTCACTTTGATCCCCGAAGCCAGTGTCATCTCACTGTAAAAAATATTAAAATAACAAACAACCGATATACTCCTGATCCGCAGAAATCCATGAGTGTCCCACGACGATCTCCTGCAGTGCATCACTGAGAGGTTACTATAGTTCACTGGTCTCACTTTATGGCAAAAGCTGCGTGGGAACTTTCTCACACAGCAATGCCAAAAGTGAGACTAGGGACTATTTTTTTTACAGTGGTGGAGGAATACAGTGCGGAAGGATACCTACCTCCCGTCATTGTATTCCTGGGGCCCCTAGAGAACGGTGGCATCAGCTGATGCTGCTGTTCTCCATGGGAGATCGTCGTGGGACACTCATGGATTTCTGCGAATAAGGGAGTATATCGGTTGTTTGTTATTTTAATATTTTTTACAGATGACACTGGCTTTGGGGATCAAAATGACAAGTGATGGTGAGTATGTACTCTATGTTATATGTACTGTATGTCTATATGTATGTATTATATGAAAGTATTGTATGCAGTATGTACAGTATGTAGTATGTATGTAGTTTGTACTATGTATGTATGTATGTTGTATGAATGTAGTATATATGTAATATGTATGTAGTATGTATGTTGTATAAATGTAGTATATATGTAGTATGTATGTAGTATGCATGTATGTTGTATGAATGTAGTATATATGTAGTATGTATGTATGTTGTATGAATGTAGTATATATGTAGTATGTATGTTGTATGAATGCAGTATATATGTAGTATGTATGTATGTATGTTGTATGAATGTAGTATATACTGTATGTAGTATGTATGTAGTATGTATGCATGTATGTATGTTGTACGAATGTAGTATATATGTAGTATGTATGGTTTTTTTTACATTCAACACATTAGCCGGATGATGGGACTACTATTGTCCCATCTTTGGCTAATGTGTCAATCACTGTCATTGTAGCAGGCATAGCCCGATGGGACTTGTAGTCCCAACGGACGATGCCTGCACACACAACCCCCGGCAGGCCCACACAGACCCCTGGCAGCCCGCACAGACCCCCGGCAGGTGCGCACAGACCCCCGGCAGGCCCGCACAGACCCCCGGCAGGCCCGCACAGACCCCCGGCAGGCCCACACAGACCCCCGAGAAGCCCGTACAGACCCCGCCCGCACACACAGACACGCACAGTGTCTGCCCACGCACCGCCCACACTCTTCCCCCCTCCCGAACTGGATGTGCAAGTAAAGAAAGGGTTTTTTTTTATTCCGATATTTCTGTCCAATTAACTTGCATGGGTTTCCGGTATCGGAATCGGCGATACCCAATACTTTTTGGGTATCGGTCCGATCCAATCCGATCCGATATTTCTCAATATCGGAAAGTATCACTCAACACTATTCGTGACACATATCTCCCCTCACATACAGTCCCAGTGACCCTGTTACACTATGTATCTATAATCAATTTATATAAAAGCCATAACAATGCTATTATACACTCTCTGACAGAAGTTATGTCGCTTATCCATGTTATGTAAATAAAAGCTTATAACCTGACGTTAAATTTATCCATTGGTTGTATAAATTATTCTTTTGAAAGCTGAAACCCTCCGAAATGTGGTTTAGGTTAAGAAAATAAATTGCCATCAATGCAGAAATATTTATCATTTAATGGACACAGAATAGTCAAATTTTGGCAAGACAAAAGTTTTGTCGCCTGGTCATATCATGCACCCAATCCTTGTTTACATCCTCACCTGTGCTCAGTAAATGATCGGTTAATTAGTGGGCGTGTATAAAAAGAAATCCAGCACCCCAGACCTTCACTTGAGCTGCAACTTGAGCTCTGACAACATGCCAAAAATTCACCCTGCGACTAAATCCTGGATTATCAAGAGGCTGAAGACCAGATCCACTGCAGAGGTGGCTGGCACCTTTAATGTGTCTCAGTGTCAAGTACAAAGAATTAAAAAAAGATTCGAAGAGACTGGAGATGTGTTTGACAAGCCCAGGTCTGGCAGACCCCGCAAGACAATTGCTCAGGAGGAACGTTTGTTGGTTAGAAAATCCAAAGCAAGCCCCTCTTCCACTGCAGCAGAGCTCCAACAGGCCTGGTCACCTCAAGCCCCTGTGTCAACTAGAACAGTTTGTAGGATTCTGTCTTGAAATGGCCTCCATGGTCGAATCAGTGCACAGAAGCCAGCAGTAAACAAAAGGCAAATAAAAAACCATGTGGTATTTGCAAAGTCCCACAGCCTGCTAAACAGATGGATGCTGAAAAAGTGTCAGAAGGTGGATTTCTCTGATGAATCTTCAGTATAATTACACCACAGCCACCGCAAATACTGCAGGAGACCTACTGGAGCCCGTATGGATCCAAAATACACCCAGAAAACAGTTAAATTTGGTGGTGGAAAGATCATGGTCTAGGGTTACATTCAGTATGGGGGTGTGCGAAACATTTGCAAGGTGGAAGGCAATATCAATAGCCTAAAATATCAAGAAGTATTAGCTACCTCTTATATTCCAAATCATAAAAGGGGTCAAATTCTGCAGCAGGATGGCGCTCCATCTCATGCATCCATCTCTACAACAAAGTTCCTCCAGGCAAAAAAGATCAAGGTGCTCAAGGACTGGCCAGCCCAGTCACCAGACATGAACATCATTGAGCATGCTTGGGGTAGGATGAAAGAGGAAGCTTGGAAGACAAAACCAAAGAATCTAGATGAACTCTGGGAGGCATGTAAGACTGCATTCTTTGCTATTCCTGATGACTTCATTAATAAATTGTATGAATCATTGTTGAACCGCATGGATGCAGTCCTTCAAGCTCATGGAAGTCACACAAAATATTAAATATGACTCTAATAGCACCACAACTTCATTCACCAATGTTATGCAACATATATTTGTATTTTAAGTTAATTATTTGTTTGAATATCACATTACTTTCTCTGGCTGACAAAATTTTTGTCTTGCCAAAATCTGACCATTCTGTGTCCATTAAATGATCAATATTTCTGCATTGATGGCAATTTATTTTCTTAACCTAAACCACATTTCGAAGGGTTCACCTTTCAAAAGAATAATTTATACAACCAATGGATGAAGTTAACGTCAGGTTATAAGTAGTGTTGAGCATTCCGATACTGCAAATATCGGGTATCGGCCGATATTCGCTGTATCGGAATTCCGATACCGAGTACCGATATTTTTACAATATCGAAATACCGGAATCGGAAGTTCCCATAATGCAATGAGTCAGTGTTGTGGCTGTGATTGGCTGCTGCATACATACTACATATATACTACATTCATACAACATACATACTACATACATACTAGATATATACTACATTCATGCAGCATACATACATACAACATACATACTACATACATACTACATACAATACATTCATACAATACATACAGTCATATGTAAAAGTTTGGGCACCCCTATTAATGTTAACCTTTTTTCTTTATAACAATTTTGGTTTTTGCAACAGCTATTTCAGTTTCATATATCTAATAACTGATGGACTCAGTTATATTTCTGGATTCAAATGAGATTTATTGTACTAACAGAAAATGTGCAATCTGCATTTAAACAAAATTTAATCGGTGCAAAAGTATGGGCACCCTTATCATTTTCTTGATTTGAACACTCCTAACTACTTTTTACTGACTTCCTGAAGCACTAAATTGGTTTTGTAACCTCATTGAGCTTTGAACTTCATAGCCAGGTGTATCAAATCATGAGAAAAGGTATTTAAAGTGGCCACTTGCAAGTAGTTCTATTTGATTCTCCTATGAAGAGTGGCATCATGGGCTCCTCAAAACAACTCTCAAATGATCTGAAAACAAAGATTATTCGACATAGCTTTTCAGGGGAAGGATACAAAAAGTTGTCTCAGAGATTTAACCTGTCAGTTTCCACTGTGAGGAACATAGTAAGGAAATGGAAGAACACAGGTACAGTTCTTGTTAAGCCCAGAAGTGGTAGGCCAATAAAAATATCAGAAAGGCAGAGAAGAAGAATGGTGAGAACAGTCAAGGACAATCCACAGACCACCTCCAAAGACCTGCAGCATCATCTTGCTGCAGATGGTGTCACTGTGCATCGGTCAACAATACAGCGCATGCATAACGCCTTTTTGTATGACCAAACAACTCAATCTTTGTTTCATCAGTCCACAGGACCTTCTTCCAAAATGTATCTGGCTTGTCCAAATGTGCTTTTGCATACCTCAGGTGACTCTGTTTGTGGCGTGCTTGCAGAAACGGCTTCTTTCGCATCACTCTCCCATACAGCTTCTCCTTGTGCAAAGTGCGCTGTATTGTTGACCGATGCACAGTGACACCATCTGCAGCAAGATGATGCTGCAGATCTTTGGAGGTGGTCTGTGGATTGTCCTTGACTGTTCTCACCATTCTTCTTCTCTGCCTTTCTGATATTTTTCTTGGCCTGCCACTTCTGGGCTTAGCAAGAACTGTACCTGTGTTCTTCCATTTCCTTACTATGTTCCTCACAGTGGAAACTGACAGGTTAAATCTCTGAGACAACTTTTTGTATCCTTCCCCTGAAAAGCTATGTCGAATAATCTTTGTTTTCAGATCATTTGAGAGTTGTTTTGAGGAGCCCATGATGCCACTCTTCATAGGAGAATCAAATAGGAGAACTACTTGCAAGTGGCCACTTTAAATACCTTTTCTCATGATTTGATACACCTGGCTATGAAGTTCAAAGCTCAATGAGGTTACAAAACCAATTTAGTGCTTCAGGAAGTCAGTAAAAAGTAGTTAGGAGTGTTCAAATCAAGAAAATGATAAGTGTGCCCATACTTTTGCACCGGTCAAATTTTGTTTAAATGCAGATTGCACATTTTCTGTTAGTACAATAAACCTCATTTGAATCCAGAAATATAACTGAGTCCATCAGTTATTAGATATATGAAACTGAAATAGCTGTTGCAAAAACCAAAATTGTTATAAAGAAAAAAGGTTAACATTAATAGGGGTGCCCAAACTTTTACATATGACTGTACATATAGACATACAGTACATATAGCATATAGTACATAGTCACCATCACTTGTCACTTTGATCCCCGAAGCCAGTGTCATCTCACTGTAAAAAATATTAAAATAACAAACAACCGATATACTCCCTGATCCGCAGAAATCCATGAGTGAACCACGACGATCTCCTGCAGTGCATCACTGAGAAGTTACTATAGTTCACTGGTCTCACTTTATGGCAAAAGCTGCGTGGGAACTTTCTCACACAGCAATGCCAAAAGTGAGACTAGGGACTATTTTTTTTACAGTGGCGGAGGAATACAGCGAGGAAGGATACCTACCTCCCGTCATTGTATTCCTGGGGCCCCTAGAGAGCGGTGGCATCAGCTGATGCTGCTGTTCTCCAAGGGAGATCGTCGTGGGGCACTCGTGGATTTCTGCGGATCAGGGAGTATATCGGTTGTTTGTTAATTTAATATTTTTTACAGATGACACTGGCTTCGGAGATCAAAGTGACAAGTGATGGTGAGTGTTATGGATGAGTCACCGAAGGAGGAAAAAACAAAAATAATAGCTAAGTGCAGAAAACCAGAGAAGTTGGCAGCTATCGGATTGCAGACCCCTGAACCTATCCACAACAACTAGCAGTAGCCGTGGGGGGTTCCTACGGTGCCCTAGACCCCTCGATCACAGCCGGAGAACTAAATTAGCCTAAAGACAGAAAGGGGAAATCTAAACTGCCCCAGAGCAGACCCCAAAGCAATAGGCAGCCCCCAACATATAATGACTGTGAAGCAAGATGAAAAACACTAACACAGATAGAAAGATAGGTTGAGCAAATGATGGGGCCCAAGCTAACTAAATAGGACAGGATAGAAAAGCTGCTGTCTGCAATCCGCAAAAACCCTATCCAAAAATGTACCAACAGACTGATAGGAGAAACAGGCCCTGAAGTTGCTAGGCTTCAAAAGACTATATCAGCACTCAGGTATATTCTGAAGACAAAGCCAGAGATCAACAGGTCAGATACAAAAATGGAATTCAGCTCACCCCCGGCCGTGGATGGCTGAACTCCAAAAAAACAAGGCAAACAAAACCAGAACTAAAGTGTACAAAAGGCAGAGCAAAACTTAGCTTTGAGAAGCAGAAATCAGACTGGTCTCCAAGAATCCAGCAGGAAAATCACAGGCAAGGCAGCAGGGCGTCGGCTGCCTTATATCCAGTCATCAGTTCCTGTGACCCAGTCATGATCTACCGGCTCAGCTGTTTGGTACTCAACCTCACTACCTTCCTTCGCCAGAAGAGGGAGTTCATCAGACCTCACTGGTGAAGGGAAAAATGAACTCACAACAGTACTTCCCCCTTGAGGAGGGGTCACCGAACCCTCATCCATGCTACCAAGGTGATCAGGGTGAGCCCGATGAAAGGCACGTACCAATCTTTCGGCATGAATATCAGAGGCAGAGACCCAGGAATTATCCTCCTGACTAGAGTTGAGCGACATTTGGTTTTTTAGGGTCGCGTTTCGTTTCGTGAAACCCGACTTTTCCAAAAGTCGGGTCGAGCAAGATCGTCCGATTATAGGGAAAAGTCGGGGTCGTCCCAAAACACGAAACCCAATGTAAGTCAATGGGGAATAAAAGTCGGCAGTGAGAGGAGGACAGGAAACACACCAACAGTGCCCATTTGAATGCCAAAAGCATCAATTCTTCTTACTTAAGCTTGTCAACCTTAATTAACTTCATAATACAACTTACGCACTGAAAAATGGGGGTTATTTGGCTACAGACTGTGGGGGGGGAGGGCTGGCTCCAGGTTTTCATGTGCCCTGGGCGAAAGAGCGCCCCTTTAACACATACCACAACTCATCATGCTCCGATACGGCAGAGAAATAGCGGTATAGTACAATGAAAAATACTTCACTTTTTACATCTCATGACGAGGCCCATCTATTTCTCCATACAGAATCATTGGTCCCATATAATGTTTGAAACAGTATATGATGAGCTCCACATAATGCTACAGTATATGTTGGTCCCCATGGATGATGCTCCACTGTCTTATGGGCCCAAATAATGCTCCAAACATAATGGGCCCCATTTCTAATGCTCTAGTGTATAATGGGCCCTGTAAATGCTGCTCCAGTGTCTGATGTCCACCTTTGGAATGTTCCAGTGTATGGTGGGCCCCATCTATCATTCTCCAGAGTATAGTGCTCCCCAAAAATTGCTGTCCCAACATTGAAAACAATCAAATAAGTCTCCTCGCTAGGGAATCCCTGTACTTGTCTGGACTCCTCGTCGTCCCCATCTTCCATCTCACTGCACAGTATTTCAACTTTGCAAGTGCTGTGATCCTGGGCAAGCAGGGGGGGCCCACTCGTTGGCGACGGCACTGGCACAGGGCCCCTGATAGTACGGTGGTGTGTCTGATGGCGGGTGGGCCGAACCTGCACTTTCATCTGCAGCTTCCTCTTTGTCACCGTGTAAGATGGAACTGTAAATGGGAAGGGTAACCTGAGTTTCATCAGGGTCAGATTCAGGTCGTGTAGCGTGCGAGGGGAATGTAGTGGTCTGGGTCAATGTACCAGCAGATTCATCGAGCAGTAGCTGGGCATCAGTGCACTTGTGTCGCCCCCAGGAGTACGGTCGCCACAGTGGCATTACCTTCTTCCTAGGGAGTGTGATGTCATGCTTGGGAGCAACGAAGGATCTCTCTAGCAGGTTAACTGATTGGGCGGCGTTATTCCCACGAGTCATGACCCTCCAAACAGCGTTCATGAAGGCAAAGTGTTTGTTTTACGTGGGCAGTATGGTTGCAAAGCTGAACCTTAAAGGAATGTCCAGAAGGGCACCACCAGGAGTGGAGCCTACGGTTAAATTCGACTCCACCTGGGAAACCTCAACCATGCCAGCTACAGAACAGATGCACACATTGCAAGCTTAATTCCGTTAACGAACGAGACTCCGTCATGCCCCGCGGTCCGAGTCCGGCTTACTAGAGGGACACGTGAGGCTCTGGCACATGAGATTGGCCAATAACTGGTGTGTCATGCCCTTACATGTCCGTGGCTGCATGTGCGCTACACTGAAAAGGCCAGCGTTTGTCGCTTACAGGTGCAGATAACCCGCTGAACAACGTTAGTGATGGGGATCACTGATTACAATTATTACCCGCGAACAATGATTTCCCAGTAAGTGCAGGTCAACCGCAGTTCCGGAATTAGGCCTAACCGTCATTCCTGAAAAAATGAAAAACTTACGTGTGCAAACCACAGGTGCTGTAGCTTGCTTAACAGCTCGCCAGCCGTTCTCATGCCCAGTATGGATTACACGTGATTGCACAAAGGTTAGAAAGGGTACCGTATCCCCGGATAACATGTATGGATAGCGTACACATTCAAAATATATGTCTCAGGAGGCAGGCTCAGACGGTGTCAGGCCCAGTATGGATTGCACGTGATTGCACAAAGGTTAGAAAGGGTACCGTATCCCCGGATAACATGTATGGATAGCGTACACATTCAAAATATATGTCTCAGGAGGCAGGCTCAGACGGTGTTAGGCCCAGTATGGATTGCACGTGATTGCACAAAGGTTAGAAAGGGTACCGTATCCCCGGATAACATGTATGGATAGCGTACACATTCAAAATATAAGTCTCAGGAGGCAGGCTCAGACGGTGTTAGGCCCAGTATGGATTGCACGTGATTGCACAAAAGTTAGAAAGGGTACCGTATTCCCAGATAACATGTATGGATAGCGTACACATTCAAAATATATGTCTCAGGAGGCAGGCTCAGACGGTGTTAGGCCCAGTATGGATTGCACGTGATTGCACAAAGGTTAGAAAGGGTACCGTATCCCCAGATAACATGTATGGATAGCGTACACTTTCAAAATATATGTCTCAGGAGGCAGGCTCAGACGGTGTTAGGCCCAGTATGGATTGCACGTCATTGCACAAAGGTTAGAAAGGGTACCGTATCCCCAGATAACATGTATGGATAGCGTACACATTCAAAATATATGTCTCAGGAGGCAGGCTCAGACGGTGTCAGGCCCAGTATGGATTGCACGTGATTGCACAAAGGTTAGAAAGGGTACCGTATCCCCGGATAACATGTATGGATAGCGTACACATTCAAAATATATGTCTCAGGAGGCAGGCTCAGACGGTGTTAGGCCCAGTATGGATTGCACGTGATTGCACAAAGGTTAGAAAGGGTACCGTATCCCCAGATAACATGTATGGATAGCGTACACATTCAAAATATATGTCTCAGGAGGCAGGCTCAGACGGTGTTAGGCCCAGTATGGATTGCACGTGATTGCACAAAGGTTAGAAAGGGTACCGTATCCCCAGATAACATGTATGGGTAGCGTACACATTCAAAATATATGTCTCAGGAGGCAGGCTCAGACGGTGTTAGGCCCAGTATGGATTGCACGTGATTGCACAAAGGTTAGAAAGGGTACCGTATCCCCGGATAACATGTATGGATAGCGTACACATTCAAAATATATGTCTCAGGAGGCAGGCTCAGACGGTGTTAGGCCCAGTATGGATGGCACGTGATTGCACAAAGGTTAGAAAGGGTACCGTATCCCCAGATAACATGTATGGATAGCGTACACATTCAAAATATATGTCTATACATCAGGAGGCAGGCTCAGACGGTGTCAGGCACAGTATGGATTTGACGGCCCAGATTACACAGCGGAGGAGCAGGGAGAGGTAAAGATTGCAAATGCTGGGGCCCTGCGCAAGCAAGGGGGGCCCACTCGTGGGCGTCGGTACTGGCACTGGGCCCCTCATAGTACAGCGGTGTGTCTGACGGCGGGTGTGCACCACCACCGTCAGAGACACTTGATTGCACTATGAGGGACCCTGTGCCAGTGCCCGCACCCAAGAGACGGCCTACCCACCTGTCCAGGGCAACGGCACTCGCTCGGTGTCGTGCGCTAGGTGGTGACCCCGGCCATGGGGGGGGAGGCAGCACAGTTAGGGAGTTTTAGAAAGTGGCATATGTTGATGTTGGACATTCAGCTGATGCAAAAGGCGAAATAGGTGAAGTACCAGGAAGAGGTGGACCAAAGCAAGCCATTTTTCTGTCACCCTATGTGTCATCAGGGGAAGGTGGGACAAAATCCTTGGAAACCCATGCGTGGTTCATTTTAATGAAGGTTAGATCATCCACATTTTGGGTTGACAGACGGGTCCTTTTTTCTGTCAGGATTGATCCAGCTGCACTGAAGACTCTTTCCGATAGCACACTTGCAGCTGGGCAAGCGAGCTCCTGTAAGGCATATTGGGCCAATTCAGGCCAGGTGTCCAGTTTAGCGGCCCAATAGTCAAAGGGGAATGACCTGTGTGGGAGAACATCGATATGGGAGGAAAAGTAGTTTGTAACCATAGTTGACAACTGCTGTCTCCTGTCACTTTCCATCGATGCAGTATTACCAGTTGTGTGAGCGGTATTTGAAAAATCAGTCCACAACATTGTCATGAAACCCCTGTCTCCAACGCCACTTCTGCTGTGTGCACCACGAACACCTCTGCCAAGCTGCCCCCGGCCCGTACTGCTCTTGTGAGAACCATCACCGCTGCTGTGTGCTGGGAATGCCTCAAGCAACCGATTTACCAGAGTTGCTTGTTTATTAGCCAATATTAGGTCAAGGTTCTCCTGTGGCATGATGTTTTGTAATTTGCCTTTATAGCGTGGATCCAGGATGCTGGCCAACCAGTAGTCGTCATCGTTCATCATTTTGGCAATGCGGGGGTCCCTTTTTAGGATCCGCAAGGCATAATCTGACATGTGGGCCAATGTTCCCGGTGTCAATGATGCACTGCGAGTGCTGGGTGGAGGAGCACTTTCTGGCAAATCCACATCCCACCAGTCACGCACAAACCCTGTACCAGACCTTGCCACGCCAACATTTTCACTTGCCCCACGAGATGCATCCTCCTCCCCTAAGTAATCATCCCCATCATCATCCTCCTCCTCCTCTTCTTCCTCCACCTCGTCCAGGAGAGGTCCCTGAGCAGACAATGGCTGAATGTCATCAAGGATTCCCTCCTCCTCTTCCTCCTCATCAACATTGGCTGCAGACGCCTGCTCCTTAAGGTGCGTCAAAGTTTGCATGAGCAGACGCATAAGTGGGATGCTCATGCTTAGGATGGCGTCGTCTGCGCTTACCAGCCTTGTGCATTCCTCAAAACACTGAAGGACTTTACAAAGGTCTTTCAGCTTCGACCACTGCACACCTGTCAACTCCATGTCTGCTCTCAAAGTGCCTGGCCGTGTATCCTCCCACAAATGCATTATGGCCTGCCTCTGCTCGCACAGCCGCTCCACCATGTGCAGGGTGGAGTTCTACCTTGTTGCAATGTCGATAATGAGGCGGTGGTTGGGAAGGTGGAGCAATCGCTGCAGCTTCTGCATACGAACGGAGTGTACAGGCGACCGGCGGATGTGCGCGCACAGTCTTCGCACCTTCTGGAGCAGGGCTGTTAACTCCGGATAATTTTTGAGGAAGCACTGCACCACCAGGTTCAAGGTGTGAGCCAAGCAAGGTATGTGGCTGAGTTTTGAAAGGGCTATGGCTGCCACAAAATTACGGCCGTTATCACTAACTACCTTGCCTGCCTCAAGATGTACACTGCCCAGCCATGACTCAGTTTGTTGCTTCAAGTACTCGGTCAGCACCTCGGCGGTGTGTCTGTCGCCCAAACACATCATCTGCAACACAGCCTGCTGACGCTTTCCACTAGCTGCTCGATAGGGGGACACATCGTGTGCAACAGTGGCAGCTGCAGATGGAGTGCTCGTACGACTGCGCTCTGTGGACGAGCTTTCGCTTCAGGAGGAGGAGGAGGAGGAGGAGGGTCGAACGCCTACAGCCAACTGTTTCCTATACCGTGGGCTAGGTAGCACTGTCCCACCACCGCTGTCCCCTGTGGACCCTGCATCCACCACATTAACCCAGCGCGCAGTGATGGACACGTAAAGGCCCTGGCCATGCCGACTGGACCATGCATCAGTTGTGAGGTGCACCTTTCCGCTCACTGACTGCTTGAGTGCATGGACAATGACTGGGTAGGTTATAGCGTGGTACTGCATAGGCCATGAGTTCGCGGAAAGCTGTGCTTTCCACCAACCGAAAGGGCATCATCTGAAACGAGATTAGTTTGGCAATGTGGGCGTTCAAACCCAGTGTACGCGGATGAGAGACTGAGTACTTTCTTGACCTACTCATAGTGTCTGGGAGGGTGAGCTGGACTTGAGAGCTGCATATGGTGGAAGTAGCGGTGGACAGGGCAGACTGAGAGAGGGTTGATGATGGTGATGGAGTTGGTGTTCTTTCTGATGGCCTAGAATCAGTCTTTCGTTGATATAACAGTGGGATTCCCTGACTGCTGTGGTCTTGCAACGACACCTCAACATTTGCTGCTGTGCTAACCGGTGGGCTTACAGTGGGGGAAACAATGTAGCGTTGCTGTCTACCTTCGTTGTGATCAGTTGCACATGTGGCACTTGAGGTTTGGTGTTGTGTCCACTAGAGTTGAGCGAAACGGGTCGAAAAAATTCAAAAGTCGCCGACTTTTGGCAAAGTCGGGTTTCATGAAACGAAACCCGACCCTAGGATGAGGTCGGCCACGAGGTCGGCGACTTACGCGCCAAAGTCGCGTTTCAAAAGTTTGTTTTGCGCTCTTTTTCAGCCAATCAGGATCCACGGACACTGTGGGCAACGTGATGACATAGGCACGGGTCACCACCATCTTTCAGAAGGGCATGCAAGTGATTGGCTTGCTTTGGTGGGCGTCACAGGGGGTATAAAAGGGCGTGCACGCCGACCGCCATCTTACTTCTGCCGATCTTAGTATAGGGAGAGGTTGCTGCTGATTCTGTAGGGAGAGCGTTAGGCAGGGAAGAAGACAAAAAAACTGCTTCTGCTGCTAGCGATTTGGCCTGCACAACACACAAGTCACTGTGTGTGCAGTGCAAGGGGAGGCTATATTGTGGTGTATCAGTGGTGTTGGTTGTTGGGCTGCCTTTTAAGGCTTCCTGACACGCTGGCATTGCTGTTTACCCACTGCTCCGCAAACTGCTTTTTTAAAAGCAATCCAATCTCCCTTATCCTCTCGTCACTTTGGTCACAGGCAGCTGTGCCATCGAGCGTGTCACATAGCGCTCAGATATCAGTGGGCCTCACACCATCCACAAGTGTCCAGTGTCCAAAAGTGTACGCAGAGATTCAAAATCTCCATTATCCTCTCGTCACTTTGGTCACAGGCAGCTGTGCCATCGAGCGTGTCACATAGCGCTCAGATATCAGTGGGCCTCACACCATCCACAAGTGTCCAGTGTCCAAAAGTGTACGCAGAGATTCAAAATCTCCATTATCCTCTCGTCACTTTGGTCACAGGCAGCTGTGCCATCGAGCGTGTCACACAGCGCTCAGATATCAGTGGGCCTCACACCATCCACAAGTGTCCAGTGTCCAAAAGTGTACGCAGAGATTCAAAATCTCCATTATCCTCTCGTCACTTTGGTCACAGGCAGCTGTGCCATCGAGCGAGTCACATAGCGCTCAGATATCAGTGGGCCTCACACCATCCACAAGTGTCCAGTGTCCAAAAGTGTACGCAGAGATTCAAAATCTCCATTATCCTCTCGTCACTTTGGTCACAGGCAGCTGTGCCATCGAGCGTGTCACATAGCGCTCAGATATCAGTGGGCCTCACACAATCCACAAGTGTCCAGTGTCCAAAAGTGTACGCAGAGATTCAAAATCTCCATTATCCTCTCGTCACTTTGGTCACAGGCAGCTGTGCCATCGAGCATGTCACATAGCGCTCAGATATCAGTGGGCCTCACACAATCCACAAGTGTCCACTGTCCACAAGTGTGTGCAGAAATTCTAAAACTCCCCTGTCCTATAGACACCTTGTACCTTGTTTTACATTACTATATAGTTTGTTGGATTTTGTCTACATTTCTACCAAAAATGAGGAAGGCTGGTGGAAGAGGCCGTGGAATTGGGCGGGGGTTGGCAGCTGGTAATGATGGTGTTGGTGGTGGATCTGATGGTAGTGGCAAGAGCAAAATAGGACCGAATGCAAGAGGTGCTGACCCTGCGTCATCGTCTGGCTACATAAGGCCTCGAACGCTTAGTTTTCTAGGAGTTGGCAAACCGCTTTTAAAGGCAGAGCATCAGGAAAAAGTTTTGTCTTACATTGCTGACTCAGCCTCCAGCTCTATCGCCTCCTCTTCTTCAGTTGTAAAAAGTAAAAGCACTGAGTCGTCATTGGAGGCTCATGTTCATGAACCACACCTTTCCTTGTGTCCTTCACCCCAACCAAGATTGAAGGATGACGCAGGCCATACTACTGATTACTCCATGGAGCTGTTTTCACATACCATGCCTGGATTATCAAGTGAAATGGTGAATTACCCAGGCCAAGATGAATCTGACATGGAGTGCACTGATGCACAGATACTGATGGATGATTCTGCTGGTACATTCACTCAGAGCACTACATTGTCCTCGCAGTGTACAGAGCCAGAATCTGACCCTGATGAGACTCAGGTGCCCCTTCCCGCACACTATACCACCATACACGGTGACACAGAGGAAGGTGCACATGACATAGAAGAGGAGGTGATGGATGACCCAGTTGTTGACCCAGATTGGCATCCATTGGGGGAAGAGGGTGCTGCTTCCAATAGCTCAGATGAGGAGCATCCACAGCAGACATCGACATCGCAACAGCTGTTATCTGGCAGGCCCGGAGCACTCCAAAGACAGGTTCCAAACTTCAAAAGAGTTGCTGGACAGCTTGTCCAGAGGGTCAAAAGATCACAGCGTGCTAGGCCGCAAAATGTCTGCCAAAGTAGGAAGAGTGCAGTGTGGCACTTTTTTGAACAAAATCCTCATGATCAGGCCAAGGTTATCTGTAAGAAGTGCGCAAAGACCTTTAACCGAGGGAAAAATCTGAAAAATTTGAATACCAGTTGCATGCTTAGACATTTAACCAGCATGCACTTGCAAGCGTGGACACAACACCAAACCTCAAGTACCACATGTGCAACTGATCACAAAGAAGGTAGTCAGCAACGCTACATTGTTTCCCCCACTGTAAGCCCACCGGTTAGCACAGCAGCAAATGTTGAGGTGTCATTGCAAGGCCACAGCAGTCAGGGAATCCCACTGTTATATCAACGAAAGACTGATTCTAGGCCATCAGAAAGAACACCAACTCCATCACCATCATCAACCCTCTCTCAGTCCGCCCTGTCCACCGCTACTTCCACCATATGCAGCTCTCAAGTCCAGCTCACCTTCCCAGACACTATGAGTAGGTCAAGAAAGTACTCAGTCTCTCATCCGCGTACACTGGGTTTGAACGCCCACATTGCCAAACTAATCTCGTTTGAGATGATGCCCTTTCGGTTGGTGGAAAGCACAGCTTTCCGCGAACTCATGGCCTATGCAGTACCACGCTATGACCTACCCAGTCGCCACTTCTTCTCTCGCAAAGCCATCCCAGCCCTCCACCATCATGTGAAAGACCGCATTGTCCATGCACTCAAGCAGTCAGTGAGCGGAAAGGTGCACCTCACAACTGATGCATGGTCCAGTCGGCATGGCCAGGGCCGTTACGTGTCCATCACTGCGCACTGGGTTAATGTGGTGGATGCAGGGTCCACAGGGGACATCGGTGGTGGGACAGTGCTGCCTAGCCCACGGTATAGGAAACAGTTGGCTGTAGGCGTTCGACCCTCCTCCTCCTCCTCCAGAAGCGAAAGCTCGTCCACAGAGCGCAGTCGTACGAGCACTCCATCTGCAGCTGCCACTGTTGCACACGATGTGTCCCCCTATCGAGCAGCTAGTGGAAAGCGTCAGCAGGTTGTGTTGCAGATGATGTGTTTGGGCGACAGACACACCGCCGAGGTGCTGGCCGAGTACTTGAAGCGACAAACTGAGTCATGGCTGGGCAGTGTACATCTTGAGGCAGGCAAGGTAGTTAGTGATAACGGCCGTAATTTTGTGGCAGCCATAGCCCTTTCAAAACTCAGCCACATACCTTGCTTGGCTCACACCTTGAACCTGGTGGTGCAGTGCTTCCTCAAAAATTATCCGGAGTTAACAGCCCTGCTCCAGAAGGTGCGAAGACTGTGCGCGCACATCCGCCGGTCGCCTGTACACTCCGTTCGTATGCAGAAGCTGCAGCGATTGCTCCACCTTCCCAACCACAGCCTCATTATCGACATTGCAACAAGGTGGAACTCCACCCTGCACATGGTGGAGCGGCTGTGCGAGCAGAGGCAGGCCATAATGCATTTGTGGGAGGATACACGGCCAGGCACTTTGAGAGCAGACATGGAGTTGACAGGCGTGCAGTGGTCGAAGCTGAAAGACCTTTGTAAAGTCCTTCAGTGTTTTGAGGAATGCACACGGCTGGTAAGCGCAGACGACGCCATCCTAAGCATGAGCATCCCACTTATGCGTCTGCTCATGCAAACTTTGACGCACCTTAAGGAGCAGGCGTCTGCAGCCAATGTTGATGAGGAGGAAGAGGAGGAGGGAATCCTTGATGACATTCAGCCATTGTCTGCTCAGGGACCTCTCCTGGACGAGGTGGAGGAAGAAGAGGAGGAGGAGGAGGAGGATGATGGGGATGATTACTTAGGGGAGGAGGATGCATCTCGTGGGGCAAGTGAAAATGTTGGCGTGGCAAGGTCTGGTACAGGGTTTGTGCGTGACTGGAGGGATGTGGATTTGCCAGAAAGTGCTCCTCCACCCAGCACTCGCAGTGCATCATTGACACCGGGAACATTGGCCCACATGTCAGATTATGCCTTGCGGATCCTAAAAAGGGACCCCCGCATTGCCAAAATGATGAACGATGACGACTACTGGTTGGCCAGCATCCTGGATCCACGCTATAAAGGCAAATTACAAAACATCATGCCACAGGAGAACCTTGACCTAATATTGGCTAATAAACAAGCAACTCTGGTAAATCGGTTGCTTGAGGCATTCCCAGCACACAGCAGCGGTGATGGTTCTCACAAGAGCAGTACGGGCCGGGGGCAGCTTGGCAGAGGTGTTCGTGGTGCACACAGCAGAAGTGGCGTTGGAGACAGGGGTTTCATGACAATGTTGTGGACTGATTTTTCAAATACCGCTCACACAACTGGTAATACTGCATCGATGGAAAGTGACAGGAGACAGCAGTTGTCAACTATGGTTACAAACTACTTTTCCTCCCATATCGATGTTCTCCCACACAGGTCATTCCCCTTTGACTATTGGGCCGCTAAACTGGACACCTGGCCTGAATTGGCCCAATATGCCTTACAGGAGCTCGCTTGCCCAGTTGCAAGTGTGCTATCGGAAAGAGTCTTCAGTGCAGCTGGATCAATCCTGACAGAAAAAAGGACCCGTCTGTCAACCCAAAATGTGGATGATCTAACCTTCATTAAAATGAACCACGCATGGGTTTCCAAGGATTTTGTCCCACCTTCCCCTGATGACACATAGGGTGACAGAAAAATGGCTTGCTTTGGTCCACCTCTTCCTGGTACTTCACCTATTTCGCCTTTTGCATCAGCTGAATGTCCAACATCAACATATGCCACTTTCTAAAACTCCATAACTTTGCTGCCTCCCCCCCCATGGCCGGGGTCACCACCTACCGCACGACACCATGCGAGTGCCGTTGCCCTGGACAGGTGGGTAGGCCGACTCTTGGGCGCGGGCACTGGCACAGGGTCCCTCATAGTGCAATCAAGTGTCTCTGACGGTGGTGGTGCACACCCGCCGTCAGACACACCGCTGTACTATGAGGGGCCCAGTGCCAGTACCGACGCCCACGAGTGGGCCCCCCTTGCTTGGCCAGGGCCCCATCATTTGCAATCTTTACCTCTCCCTGCTCCTCCGCTGTGTAATCTGGGCCGTCAAATCCATACTGTGCCTGACACCGTCTGAGCCTGCCTCCTGAGACATATATTTTGAATGTGTACGCTATCCATACATGTTATCCAGGGATACGGTACCCTTTCTAACCTTTGTGCAATGACGTGCAATCCATACTGGGCCTAACACCGTCTGAGCCTGCCTAATGCTGTATAGATATATATTTTGAATGTGTACGCTATCCATACATGTTATCCGGGGATACGGTACCCTTTCTAACCTTTGTGCAATGATGTGCAATCCATACTGGGCCTAACACCGTCTGAGCCTGCCTCATGCTGTATAGACATATATTTTGAATGTGTACGCTATCCATACATGTTATCCGGGGATACGGTACCCTTTCTAACCTTTGTGCAATGACGTGCAATCCATACTGGGCCTAACACCGTCTGAGCCTGCCTCATGCTGTATAGACATATATTTTGAATGTGTACGCTATCCATACATGTTATCCGGGGATACGGTACCCTTTCTAACCTTTGTGCAATGACGTGCAATCCATACTGGGCCTAACACCGTCTGAGCCTGCCTCATGCTGTATAGACATATATTTTGAATGTGTACGCTATCCATACATGTTATCCGGGTATACGGTACCCCTTCTAACCTTTGTGCAATGACGTGCAATCCATACTGGGCCTAACACCGCCTGAGCCTGCCTCATGCTGTATAGACATATATTTTGAATGTGTACGCTATCCATACATGTTATCTGGGGATACGGTACCCTTTCTAACCTTTGTGCAATGACGTGCAATCCATACTGGGCCTAACACCGTCTGAGCCTGCCTCATGCTGTATAGACATATATTTTGAATGTGTACGCTATCCATACATGTTATCCGGGGATACGGTACCCCTTCTAACCTTTGTGCAATGACGTGCAATCCATACTGGGCCTAACACCGTCTGAGCCTGCCTCATGCTGTATAGACATATATTTTGAATGTGTACGCTATCCATACATGTTATCCGGGGATACGGTACCCTTTCTAACCTTTGTGCAATGATGTGCAATCCATACTGGGCCTAACACCGTCTGAGCCTGCCTCATGCTGTATAGACATATATTTTGAATGTGTACGCTATCCATACATGTTATCCGGGGATACGGTACCCCTTCTAACCTTTGTGCAATGACGTGCAATCCATACTGGGCCTAACACCGTCTGAGCCTGCCTCATGCTGTATAGACATATATTTTGAATGTGTACGCTATCCATACATGTTATCCGGGGATACGGTACCCTTTCTAACCTTTGTGCAATGACGTGCAATCCATACTGGGCCTAACACCGTCTGAGCCTGCCTCATGCTGTATAGACATATATTTTGAATGTGTACGCTATCCATACATGTTATCCGGGGATACGGTACCCTTTCTAACCTTTGTGCAATGACGTGCAATCCATACTGGGCCTAACACTGTCTGAGCCTGCCTCATGCTGTATAGACATATATTTTGAATGTGTACGCTATCCATACATGTTATCCGGGGATACGGTACCCTTTCTAACCTTTGTGCAATGATGTGCAATCCATACTGGGCCTAACACCGTCTGAGCCTGCCTCATGCTGTAAAGACATATATTTTGAATGTGTACGCTATCCATACATGTTATCCGGGGATACGGTACCCCTTCTAACCTTTGTGCAATGACGTGCAATCCATACTGGGCCTAACACCATCTGAGCCTGCCTCATGCTGTATAGACATATATTTTGAATGTGTACGCTATCCATACATGTTATCCGGGGATACGGTACCCTTTCTAACCTTTGTGCAATGACGTGCAATCCATACTGGGCCTAACACCGTCTGAGCCTGCCTCATGCTGTATAGACATATATTTTGAATGTGTACGCTATCCATACATGTTATCCGGGGATACGGTACCCTTTCTAACCTTTGTGCAATGACGTGCAATCCATACTGGGCCTAACACCGTCTGAGCCTGCCTCATGCTGTATAGACATATATTTTGAATGTGTACGCTATCCATACATGTTATCCGGGGATACGGTACCCCTTCTAACCTTTGTGCAATGACGTGCAATCCATACTGGGCCTAACACCGTCTGAGCCTGCCTCATGCTGTATAGACATATATTTTGAATGTGTACGCTGTCCATACATGTTATCCGAGGATACGGTACCCTTTCTAACCTTTGTGCAATGACGTGCAATCCATACTGGGCCTAACACCGTCTGAGCCTGCCTCATGCTGTATAGACATATATTTTGAATGTGTACGCTATCCATACTTGTTATCCAGGGATACGGTACCCTTTCTAACCTTTGTGCAATGACGTGCAATCCATACTGGGCCTAACACCGTCTGAGCCTGCCTCATGCTGTATAGACATATATTTTGAATGTGTACGCTATCCATACATGTTATCCGGGGATACGGTACCCCTTCTAACCTTTGTGCAATGACGTGCAATCCATACTGGGCCTAACACCGTCTGAGCCTGCCTCATGCTGTATAGACATATATTTTGAATGTGTACGCTATCCATACATGTTATCCGGGGATACGGTACCCTTTCTAACCTTTGTGCAATGACGTGCAATCCATACTGGGCCTAACACCATCTGAGCCTGCCTCATGCTGTATAGACATATATTTTGAATGTGTACGCTATCCATACATGTTATCCGGGGATACGGTACCCTTTCTAACCTTTGTGCAATGACGTGCAATCCATACTGGGCCTAACACCGTCTGAGCCTGCCTCATGCTGTATAGACATATATTTTGAATGTGTACGCTATCCATACATGTTATCCGGGGATACGGTACCCTTTCTAACCTTTGTGCAATGACGTGCAATCCATACTGGGCCTAACACCGTCTGAGCCTGCCTCATGCTGTATAGACATATATTTTGAATGTGTACGCTATCCATACATGTTATCCGGGGATACGGTACCCTTTCTAACCTTTGTGCAATGACGTGCAATCCATACTGGGCCTAACACCGTCTGAGCCTGCCTCATGCTGTATAGACATATATTTTGAATGTGTACGCTATCCATACATGTTATCCGGGGATACGGTACCCTTTCTAACCTTTGTGCAATGACGTGCAATCCATACTGGGCCTAACACCGTCTGAGCCTGCCTCATGCTGTATAGACATATATTTTGAATGTGTACGCTATCCATACATGTTATCCAGGGAGACTTATTTGATTGTTTTCAATGTTGGGACAGCAATTTTTGGGGAGCACTATACTCTGGAGAATGATAGATGGGGCGCACCATACACTGGAACATTCCAAAGGTGGACATCAGACACTGGAGCAGCATTTACAGGGCCCATTATACACTAGAGCATTAGAAATGGGGCCCATTATGTTTGGAGCATTATTTGGGCCCATAAGACAGTGGAGCTTCATCCAAGGGGACCAACATATACTGTAGCATTATGTGGAGCTCATCATATACTGTTTCAAACATTATATGGGACCAATGATTTTGTATGGAGAAATAGATGGGCCTTGTCATGAGATGTAAAAAGTGAGGTATTTTTCATTGTACTATACCGCTATTTCTCTGCCGTATCGGAGCATGATGAGTTGTGTTATGTGTTAAAGGGGCGCTCTTTCGCCCAGGGCACATGAAAACCTGCAGCCAGCCCCCCCCCCCACAAATTTAGCCAAATAACCCCCATTTTTCAGTGCGTAACTTGTATTATGAAGTTAATTAAGGTTGACAAGCTTAAGTAAGAAGAATTGATGCTTTTGGCATTCAAATGGGCACTGTAGGTGTGTTTCCTGTCCTCCTCCCACTGCCGACTTTTATTCCCCATTGACTTACATTGGGTTTCGTGTTTCGGGACGACCCCGACTTTTCCCTATAATCGGACGATCTTGCTCGACCAGACTTTTGGAAAAGTCGGGTTTCACGAAACGAAACGCGACCCTAAAAAACCAAAAGTCACTCAACTCTAGTGTCCACGCTTGCAAGTGCATGCTGGTTAAATGTCTAAGCATGCAACTGGTATTCAAATTTTTCAGATTTTTCCCTCGGCTAAAGGTCTTTGCGCACTTCTTACAGATAACCTTGGCCTGATCATGAGGGTTTTGGTAAAAAAAGTGCCACACTGCACTCTTCCTACTTTGGCAGACATTTTGCGGCCTAGCACGCTGTGATCTTTTGACCCTCTGGACAAGCTGTCCAGCAACTCTTTTGATGTTTGGAACCTGTCTTTGGAGTGCTCCGGGCCTGCCAGATAACAGCTGTTGCGATGTCGATGTCTGCTGTGGATGCTCCTCATCTGAGCTATTGGAAGCAGCACCCTCTTCCCCCAATGGATGCCAATCTGGGTCAACAACTGGGTCATCCATCACCTCCTCTTCTATGTCATGTGCACCTTCCTCTGTGTCACCGTGTATGGTGGTATAGTGTGCGGGAAGGGGCACCTGAGTCTCATCAGGGTCTGAATCTGGCTCTGTACACTGCGAGGACAATGTAGTGCTCTGAGTGAATGTACCAGCAGAATCATCCATCAGCGGCTGTGCATCAGTGCACTCCATGTCAGCTTTATCTTGACCTGGGTAATTCACCATTTCACTTGATAATCCAGGCATGGTATGTGAAAACAGCTCCATGGAGTAATCAGTAGTATATCCTGCGTCATCCTTCAATCTTGGTTGGGGTGAAGGACACAAGGAAAGGTGTGGTTCATGAACATGAGCCTCCAATGACGACTCAGTGCTTTTACTTTTTACAACTGAAGAAGAGGAGGCGATAGAGCTGGAGGCTGAGTCAGCAATGTAAGACAAAACTTTTTCCTGATGCTCTGGCTTTAAAAGCGGTTTGCCAACTCCTAGAAAACTAAGCGTTCGAGGCCTTATGTAGCCAGACGATGACGCAGGGTCAGCACCTCCTGCATTCGGTCCTATTTTGCTCTTGCCACTACCATCAGATCCACCACCAACACCATCATTACCAGCTGCCAACCCCCGCCCAATTCCATGGCCTCTTCCACCAGCCTTCCTCATTTTTGGTAGAAATGTAGACAAAATCCAACAAACTATATAGTAATGTAAAACAAGGTACAAGGTGTCTATAGGACAGGGGAGATTTTGAATTTCTGCAGACACTTGTGGACACTGGACACTTTTGGATTGTGTGAGGCCCACTGATATCTGAGCGCTATGTGACAGGCTCGATGGCACAGCTGTGACCAAAGTGACAAGAGGATAAGGGAGACTTTGAATCTCTGCACACACTTTTGGACACTGGACACTTTTGGATTGTGTGAGGCCCACTGATATCTGAGCGCTATGTGACAGGCTCGATGGCACAGCTGTGACCAAAGTGACTAGAGGATAAGGGAGATTTTGAATCTCTGCACACACTTTTGGACACTGGATGGCCACTTTTGGATTGTGTGAGGCCCACTGATATCTGAGCGCTATGTGACAGGCTCGATGGCACAGCTGTGACCAAAGTGACTAGAGGATAAGGGAGATTTTGAATCTCTGCACACACTTTTGGACACTGGATGGACACTTTTGGATTGTGTGAGGCCCACTGATATCTGAGCGCTATGTGACAGGCTCGATGGCACAGCTGTGACCAAAGTGACTAGAGGATAAGGGAGATTTTGAATCTCTGCACACACTTTTGGACACTGGATGGACACTTTTGGATTGTGTGAGGCCCACTGATATCTGAGTGCTATGTGACAGGCTCGATGGCACAGCTGTGACCAAATTGACTAGAGGATAAGGGAGATTTTGAATCTCTGCACACACTTTTGGACACTGGATGGACACTTTTGGATTGTGTGAGGCCCACTGATATCTGAGCGCTATGTAACAGGCTCGATGGCACAGCTGTGACCAAAGTGACTAGAGGATAAGGGAGATTTTGAATCTCTGCACACACTTTTGGACACTGGACACTTTTGGATTGTGTGAGGCCCACTGATATCTGAGCGCTATGTGACAGGCTCAATGGCACAGCTGTGACCAAAGTGACTAGAGGATAAGGGAGATTTTGAATCTCTGCACACACTTTTGGACACTGGACACTTTTGGATTGTGTGAGGCCCACTGATATCTGAGCGCTATGTGACAGACTCGATGGCACAGCTGTGACCAAAGTGACTAGAGGATAAGGGAGATTTTGAATCTCTGCACACACTTTTGGACACTTGATGGACACTTTTGGATTGTGTGAGGCCCACTGATATCTGAGCGCTATGTGACAGGCTCGATGGCACAGCTGTGACCAAATTGACTAGAGGATAAGGGAGATTTTGAATCTCTGCACACACTTTTGGACACTGGATGGACACTTTTGGATTGTGTGAGGCCCACTGATATCTGAGCGCTATGTGACAGGCTCGATGGCACAGCTGTGACCAAAGTGACTAGAGGATAAGGGAGATTTTGAATCTCTGCACACACTTTTGGACACTGGACACTTTTGGATTGTGTGAGGCCCACTGATATCTGAGCGCTATGTGACAGGCTCGATGGCACAGCTGTGACCAAAGTGACTAGAGGATAAGGGAGATTTTGAATCTCTGCACACACTTTTGGACACTGGACACTTTTGGATTGTGTGAGGCCCACTGATATCTGAGCGCTATGTGACAGGCTCGATGGCACAGCTGTGACCAAAGTGACTAGAGGATAAGGGAGATTTTGAATCTCTGCACACACTTTTGGACACTTTTGGATTGTTTGAGGCTCAATGAATATCTGAGCGCTATGTGACAGGCTCGATGGCACAGCTGTGACAAAAGTGACTAGAGGATAAGGGAGATTGGATTTCTTTTAAAAAAGCAGTTTGCGGAGCAGTGGGTAAACAGCAATGCAGGAATGTCAGGAAGCCTTAGAAGGCAGCCCAACAACCAACACCACTGATACACCACTATATAGCCTCCACTTGCACTGCACACACAGTGACTGGTGTGTTGTGCAGGCCAAATTGCTAGCAGCAGAAGCAGTTTTTTTTTCTTCTCAGCAGGACAAAAAAAAAAAATTGGGATTGCTTTTAAAAAAGCAGTTTGCGGAGCAGTGGGTAAACAGCAATGCAGGAATGTCAGGAAGCCTTAGAAGGCAGCCCAACAACCAACACCACTGATACACCACTATATAGCCTCCCCTTGCACTGCACACACAGTGACTGGTGTGTTGTGCAGGCCAAATTGCTAGCAGCAGAAGCAGTTTTTTTTTCTTCTCAGCAGGACAAAAAAAAAAAAATTGGGATTGCTTTTAAAAGAGCAGTTTGCGGAGCAGTGGGTAAACAGCAATGCAGGAATGTCAGGAAGCCTTAGAAGGCAGCCCAACAACCAACACCACTGATACACCACTATATAGCCTCCCCTTGCACTGCACACACAGTGACTGGTGTGTTGTGCAGGCCAAATCGCTAGCAGCAGAAGCAGTTTTTTTGTCTTCTTCCCTGCCTAACGCTCTCCCTACAGAATCAGCAGCAACCTCTCCCTATACTAAGATCGGCAGAAGTAAGATGGCGGTCGGCGTGCACGCCCTTTTATACCCCCTGTGACGCCCACCAAAGCAAGCCAATCACTTGCATGCCCTTCTGAAAGATGGTGGTGACCCGTGCCTATGTCATCACGTTGCCCACAGTGTCCGTGAATCCTGATTGGCTGAAAAAGAGCGCAAAACAAACTTTTGAAACGCCACTTTGGCGCGTAAGTCGCCGACCTCGTGGCCGACCTCATCCTAGGGTCGGGTTTCGTTTCATGAAACCCGACTTTGCCAAAAGTTGGCGACTTTTGAATTTTTTCGACCCGTTTCGCTCAACTCTACTCCTGACCATAACCCTTCCACTTAACCAAATACAGGAGTCTTCGTCTAGCCAGGCGGGAATCCAGTATCTTCTCTACCTCATACTCCATGTTACCTTCAACCAATACAGGGTCAGGAGGTGCCACCCCAGGAACTACTGGTTCAACAAACCTCTTCAACAATGACTTATGGAACACATTATGAATCTTAAACGTGACAGGAAGAGCCAACCGAAAAGAGACCGGATTAATAATCTCCAAAATCTTGTAAGGTCCCATAAATCTAGGCTTAAACTTAGGAGAAGCCACCTTCATAGCGATATTTTTTGATGACAACCAAACCATATCACCCACCTTAAACTGGGGACCAATGGTCCTATGCCGGTTGGAAAACCGCTGGGCCTTTTCCTGGGAGAGAGACAACTTATCCACCACTTGGTCCCAGATCTGGTGCATTCTCTCCACCACAGTGTCAACACCTGGGCAGGCAGAAGGCTGCACCTGCCCTGAAGAAAATCGAGGATGAAACCCAAAGTTACAAAAAAAAGGTGACATCAAAGTGGCAGAACTAGCTCTATTATTTAAAGCAAATTCGGCCAAGGGCAAAAATGAAACCCAATCATCCTGATCAGCCTAAATAAAATATCTCAAATACGACTCCAAAGTCTGGTTTGTTCTCTCCGTCTGCCCGTTGGTCTGAGGGTGAAACGCAGAGGAGAAGGACAACTGAATTCCCAGCTTGGAACAGAAAGTCCTCCAAAATCTAGACACAAACTGAACTCCTCTGTCAGACACAATGTTCTCAGGAATCCCGTGCAATCGAACTACCTGTTGCAAAAACAAGGGCACCAACTCAGAGGAAGATGGCAACTTAGGGAGTGGTACAAGATGGACCATCTTAGAGAATCTATCACAAATCACCCAAATAACGGTCATTCTCTGAGAGACAGGCATATCAGAGATAAAATCCATTGAAATATGGGTCCATGGCCTCTTGGGCACCGGCAAAGGCATCAACAACCCACTAGAGCGAGAACAAGGTTTAGACCGGGAGCAAGTCTCACAGGACTGCACAAAATTCTTGACATCACGAGACAAGGTGGGCCACCAAAAAGACCGACTCACCAGATCTCTAGTACCAAAAATACCTGGATGACTAGCCAATGCAGAGGAATGAACTTCATACATCACTCTCTTCCTCCACTGGTCAGGAACATACAACTTTCCACTGGGACAACGCTCAGGTTTGTCCTCCTGAAACTCTTCCAGAGCACGTCTCAAATCGGGCGAGATGGCAGAAAGAACTACCCCCTCACCTAAGATGGTAGCAGGCTTTGTCACAACAGGAGAATCAGCAAAGAAACTCCTAGAGAGGGCATCTGCCTTGACATTCTTAGTGCCAGGAAGAAAAGAGACCACAAAATCAAAACGTGTGAAAAACAAGGCCCACCTAGCCTGTCTAGGATTCAAGCGTTTGGCTGACTCCAGGTAAATCAAATTCTTGTGGTCAGTACGGACCACGACCTGGTGTTTAGCTTCCTCCAACCAATGTCTCCACTCCTCAAATGCCCATTTCATGGCCAACAGTTCCCGATTCCCCACATCATATTTACGTTCGGATGGGGAGAACTTTCGGGAAAAGAACGCACAGGGATTCATTTTAGATGTCACAAGATCTTTTTGGGACAAAACAGCTCCTGCACCAATCTCAGAGGCGTCCACCTCTACCTGAAACGGGAGTGAGACATCAGGTTGCCGCAGAACCGGAGCAGAAGTGAATCTTCGCTTCAGCTCCTGAAAGGAAGAAACAGCCTCCAGAGACCAATTCAGCACATCAGCACCCTTCTTAGTCAAATCAGTCAATGGCTTGGCAATACTAGAAAAATTAGCTATAAATTTCTGATAAAAATTAGCAAAACCCAAAAACTTCTGGAGGGCCTTCAAAGAAGT
The DNA here is from genome assembly GCF_039654945.1 of Dendrobates tinctorius. Taxonomy (NCBI): domain Eukaryota; kingdom Metazoa; phylum Chordata; class Amphibia; order Anura; family Dendrobatidae; genus Dendrobates; species Dendrobates tinctorius. Next base: position 109,983,291 of record NW_027361679.1, on the reverse strand, counting down.
GGGCTGAACCCAATCATAAATGGCCTGTACCTTGGCCGGGTCCATTTCAATAGTTGACGGAGACAAAATGAATCCCAAAAATGAAATCCTCTGTACCCCAAAAAGGCATTTTGATCCCTTGACATACAGGGAATTCTCCCTCAAAATCCGGAACACAGTCCGAACATGTTCCACATGGGAGTCCCAATCCTTGGAAAAGATCAAAATATCATCCAAATAGATAATCAAAAATTTATCCACAAAGTCTCTGAAAATATTGTTCATGAAGGATTGGAAGACAGAAGGGGCATTAGTGAGCCCAAAAGGCATCACCAGGTACTCAAAATGTCCCTCTGGAGTATTAAACGCCGTCTTCCATTCATCCCCATGCTTAATGCGAATAAGATTATACGCCCCCCTGAGGTCAAGCTTGGTAAACCAGGAAGCACCTTTAACTCTGGAGAATAGATCAGAAATCAGGGGTAACGGATACTGATATTTAACAGTAATTTTGTTGAGGGCACGATAGTCAATACAAGGCCTTAATGAACCATCTTTTTTAGCCACGAAAAAAAACAGCACCTAAGGGTGAAGAGGATGGTCTAATATGACCCTTCTCCAACGACTCCTTAATATAGGATCACATAGCCTCGTGCTCAGGTACAGATAAATTGAAAAGCCGACCCTTGGGAAATTTACACCCCGGGCTCAGCTCAATTGCACAGTCATAACTCCTATGAGGAGGCAAAGACGCTGACTCATTCTCACTAAATACATCATAAAAGTCAGCCAAATAGTCAGGAACATCATGCGACTGGGGAGAGGTGGAGAAAACAGGAGCATCACTAAGGGCACACCGACAACCCCAACTCACCACAGACACAGATTTCCAATCCAAAACTGGATTATGGATTTGCAACCAGGGAAACCCCAGAACAATGGTATCATGCAAATTATGCAACACCAAAAATCTGCAATTTTCTTGATGGTCTGGGGCGACCCGCATTACCACCTGGGTCCAAAACTGAGGTTTATTTTTCGCCAAAGGAGTCGCATCAATACCCCTCAAAGGGATAGGTGTCCTCAAAGGCATCATAGGAAATCCACAACGTTTAGCAAAATCCAAGTCCATCAGGTTCAGAGCTGCTCCCGAATCCACAAAAGCCTTGGCGGAAAATGTGGACAGGGAGCAGATCAGAGTAATTGCCAGAAGAAACTTAGGTTGAACACCACCCACAGAAAATGTGTGAGCACAACGTTTCTCTCGTTTAGGGCAGACAGAACTAATATGCGAGGCATCTCCACAAAAAAAAAACACAGCTTATTATGCCTTCTGAACTCCTGATGTTGCGCCCTGGACAAAACTCTATCACATTGCATAGGTTCAGACATTTGTTCAACAGGTGGCAACACCTCTCGTGCGGTCTTGCGTTCACGCAAACGCCGATCAACCTGAATGGCTAATGACATAGAATCGTCAAGACCAGAGGGAACAGGAAATCCCACCATAGTATCTTTTACGGTTTCTGACGAACCTTTCCGAAAGGGAGCTGCCAAGGCATCATCATTCCAGGTAGTAAGGACCGCCCACTTTCTGAATTTTTGACAGTACAACTCTGCAGAATCCCGACCTTGGCTCAATGCCAACAGGGCCTTTTCAGCCTGATCGATAGCATTAGGTTCATCATACAACAATCCCAAGGCTTGAAAAAATGCATCCACATTATTTAGAATAGGATCATCAGGTTTCAAAGAAATGCCCAATCCTGGGGATCGCCGCGCAGAAAAGAGATGACAATTTTAACCCGCTGCGCGGAGCTCCCTGACGAGTTAGGCTTCAAGGCAAAAAATAATTTACAATTATTCTTGAAATTCAAAAATTTAGACCGATCCCCAAAAACACATCAGGAGTATGAATCTTTGGTTCAGCAGCATGTGAATGAGTAAGATAGGTGGAAATTCCCCGCACTTCCGCAGTGAGCTGCTCCACACGATCAGACAATTGCTTCATCTCCATTGAGAGAAAAAAAAATTCCCTCTACGGCCTCAGAGATATAGAGGAAAAAATATACACAAAGAAATTCTGACACCTTTTTTGTTTCTTACAATTCTTTCCTGCTATTGAGTACCCTAGGATCTGCGGTATGGCCGGTGATTCTGTTATGGATGAGTCACCGAAGGAGGAAAAAACAAAAATAACAGCTAAGTGCAGAAAACCATAGAAGTTGGCAGCTATCGGATTGCAGACCCCTGAACCTATCCACAACAACTAGCTGTAGCCGTGGGGGGTTCCTACGGTGCCCTAGACCCCTCGATCACAGCCGGAGAACTAAATTAGCCTAAAGACAGAAAGGGGAAATCTAAACTGCCCCAGAGCAGACCCCAAAGTAATAGGCAGCCCCCACCATATAATGACTGTGAAGCAAGATGAAAAACACTAACACAGATAGAAAGATAGGTTGAGCAAATGATGGGGCCCAAGCTAACTAAATAGGACAGGATAGAGAAGCTGCTGTCTGCAATCCGCAAAAACCCTATCCAAAAATGTACCAACAGACTGATAGGAGAAACAGGCCCTGAAGTCGCTAGGCTTCAAAAGACTATATCAGCACTCAGGTATATTCTGAAGACAAAGCCAGAGATCAACAGATCAGATACAAAAATGGAATTCAGTTCACCCCCGGCCGTGGATGGCTGAACTCCAAAAAAAACAAGGCAAACAAAACCAGAACTAAAGTGTACAAAAGGCAGAGCAAAACTTAGCTTTGAGAAGCAGAAATCAGACTGGTCTCCAAGAATTCAGCAGGATAATCACCGGCAAGGCAGCAGGGCATCGGCTGCCTTATATCCAGTCATCAGTTCCTGTGACCCAGTCATCATCTACCTGCTCAGCTGTTTGGTAATCAGCCTCACTACCTTCCTTCGCCAGAAGAGGGAGTTCATCAGACCTCACTGTTGAAGGGAAAAATGAACTCACAACAGGTGAGTATGTACTCTATGTTATATGTACTGTATGTCTAAATGTATGTATTATATGAATGTATGAATGTATTGTATGTAGTATGTGTGTAGTATGTACTATGTATGTATGTTGTATGAATGTAGTATATATGTAGTATGTATGTATGTTGTATGAATGTAGTATATATGTAGTATGTATGTAGCATGTATGTATGTTGTATGAATGTAGTATATATGTAGTATGTATGTATGTTGCATGAATGTAGTATATATGTAGTATGTATGTTGTATGAATGTAGTATATATGTAGTATGTATGTAGTATGTATGTATGCATGTATATTGTATGAATGTAGTATATATGTAGCATGTATGTTTTTTTTTTTTTACATTCAACACTTTAGCCGGATAATGGGACTACTACTGTCCCATCATTGGCTAATGTGTCAATCACTGTCATTGTAGTAGGCATAGCCCGATGGGACTTGTAGTCCCATCGGACGATGTCTGCACACGCACACAACCCCCGGCAGGTCCGCACAGACCCCCGGCAGCCCACACACACCCCCGGCAGGCCCATACAGACCCCTGGCAGGCCCGCACAGACCCCCGGCAGCCCACACACACCCCCGGCAGGCCCATACAGACCCCTGGCAGGCCTGCACAGACCCCTGGCAGGCCCGCACAGACCCCCGGCAGGCCCGCACAGATCCCCGGCAGGCCCGCACAGACCCCCAAGAGGCCCGCATAGACCCCCGAGAGGCCCGTACAGACCCCGCCCGCACACACAGACATGCACAGTGTACGCCCACGCACCGCCCACACTCTTCCCCCCTCCCGAACTGGTTGTGCAAGTAAAGAAAGGGTTTTTTTAATTCCGATATTTCTGTCCCATTAACTTGCATGGGTTTCCTGTATCGGAATCGGTGATACCCGATACTTTTTGGGTATCGGTCCGATCCAATCCGATCCGATATTTCTCAATATCGGAAAGTATCGCTCAACACTAGTTATAAGCTTTTATTTACATAACATGGATAAGCGACATAACTTCAGTCAGGGAGTGTAGCACTTTAATCAAATTTAGGAGATGGATACCTTGTATTGCCATATCTCTATTATTTGAGAAATAATGGAGCCTTTAATTATCTTATAAAGGCTGCATTATCCACCTTTTTAGCAACTATTTCATGTTCTGTGAGTTTGCCCCCCCAAGAAGCATCCTCCTCCCCCAAAATAATCATCCCCCTCATCCTCTTCCTCCTCCTCTTCCTTTTCTTCCTCCACCTCGTCCAGGACAGTTCCCTGAGCAGACAATGGCTGACTGTCATTAAGGCTTCCTCCTCCTCCTCTTCCTCCTCCGCTGCAGACGCTTGATCCTTAATGTGCGTCAAAGTTTGCATGAGCAGATGCATAAGTGGGATGCTCATGCTTATGATGGCGTCGTCTGCGCTTACTAACCGTGTGCATTCCTCAAAACACTGAAGGACTTTACAGAGGTCTTTCAGCTTTGACCACAGCACACCCGACAACTCCATGTCTGCCCTCAAACTGCCTGCCCGTGTATCCTCCCACAAATGCATTACAGCCTGCCTCTGTTCGCACAGCCTCTCCACCATGTGCATGGTGGAGTTCCACCTTGTTGCAACGACTATGATTAGGCGGTGTTTGGTGAGGTGGAGCGATCGCTGCAGCTTCTGCATACGACTGGAGTCTACGGGTGAGCGACGGATGTGCGAGCACAGTCCGCACCTTATGGAGCAGGGCTGTTAACTCCGGATAATTATTTAGGAAGCAATGCACCACCAGGTTCAAGGTGTGAGCCAGGCAAGGTATGTGTCTGAGTTTTGCAAGGGCTATGGCTGCCACAAAATTACGGTCGTTATCACTAACTACCTTGCCTGGCTCAAGATGTAGACTGCCCAGCCATGACTCAGTTTCTCGCTGCAAGTAGTCGGCCAGTACCTCTGCGGTGTGTCTGTTGTCACCCAAAGATATCATCTTTAAAACAGCCTGCTGACGCTTACCACTAGCTGTTCGATAGTGGGAAACCTCATGTGCAACACTGGCAGCTGCGGATGGAGTGCCCGTGCGACTGCGCTCTGTCGATGAGCTTTCGCTTCTGGAGGAGGAGGAGGAGGGTCGAACGCCTACAGCCAACTGTTTCCTCTACCGTGGGCTAGGCAGCACTGTCCCACCACCACTGTCTCCTGTGAAGCCTGCATCCACCACATTTACCCAGTGCTCAGTGATGGACACATAGCGGCCCTAGCCATGCCTACTGGCCCATGCATCTGTTGTGAGGTGCACCTTTCCACTCACTGATTGTTTGAGTGCATGGACAATGCGGTCTTTCACATGCAGGTGGAGGGCAGGGATAGCTTTTCTAGAAAAGAAGTGCCGACTGGGTAGGTCATAGCGTGGGGCAGCGTTGGCCATGAGCTCTCGGAACGCTTCCCTTTCAACCAAATGTAAGGGCATCATCTCTAATGAGATCAGCTTGGCAATGTAGGCATTCAAAGCCAGTGTACGCGGATGAGAGGATGAGTACTTTCTTGTCCTACTCAGAGTGTATGCTAGGGTGAGCTGGACTTGAGAGCTGCATATGAGGAAACTAGCGGTGGACATGATGGACTGCAAGGGGGCTGGTGATGGTGGTGATGATGGCCTAGATTCAGTCTTTTGTTGCAAAAACATTGTGATTCCCTGACTGCTTTGGCCTTGCGACGACACCTCAACATTTCTGTCACGGTCACGCTCGTGTCTGGACGCAGCGAGTACCGCAAGGCGAACCCATGACACCCGTGACCCTGGATACACCGCCTCCAGTGGGGCGAATTTAAATAATAAAAACGTGCAGCTGGATACGCCGCCTCCAACTGGCGAATTTAGGTAATACACGTTATATATACAGTAGTCTGGAAACCCCGGCTCTAGTAAGGCGAATTTAAATAATAAGGGGGAACCTGGGTAACATTAACAATGGTGGGCCCTGCGATAGGGAATAGGAAAGTGGAGACCTCCTGCACTCCCCTGAGCCAGAGTCCCTGCACTCCTAACGTTCCCTATGCCGGTTCCACACCGGTCGACGCACGCGTACCTCAAACCCTAGCTCGCCCTGCACCTAAACCCTCACTAGGGAATTGGTCAGTGCGGAAACTAATCCCACCACTGCACTAAACACACATGAGGAAAGATGACAGTACAGGGGAAACACCACTTAGCTTTGCTCTGTTGCGTACGCTCCTAGCAACAGAGCCCACCACCTGCGTGCTTCTTCTCCTCCACCCGGATCCATCACCATAATCGGATCCATCACCATAGTGTAGCCTTGGAGCAGAGTCCACCACCAGTTGCAGCTGCCCAGTAAACAGAGTCCCAAAGATGAGTCCAGCTTCTGCCAAAAAGTCCAGCATGCTTGAGTCCAGCTTTCAGCAACCAAGTCCAACATGCTGAGTGCAACTCTCACCATAGTCGCCACTCCACCAAGCCATGCAAGCACTTCCTGCCGACACCATATACTGCGACTCCACCACACTATGCCAGCCCTTCTTCCAGACATCATTGTTGAACTCCACCAATCCATGCCAGCACTCCTTGCAGACTCCATAGCTGACTCAACCCCTCTGGCTGGGCTGCCCAGGACTCTCATTCAGCTCCTTCATCACCCAGGCTTGCTTCCCAAATGACGAACTCACAATATCACCAACAGTCATCAAACACACCTGACACTCTTTTATAGAGCATCACACCTGTTTTATAATTACGTGCACTTAACCAAAGAAACTAAAGTGTAATACCACTCACCACCACCAGGGCAACTTAGAATGAACGACACCACGTGTAATAATTCTAATGGCCACCGGGGGCAATCACACCACTTTGGCTCCCAGCCAAAGGAAAAAAAAAGTTCACTTTGTACATCTAACCTGTCAGATCCATGCTGGATCATGACAATTTCTTGCTGGTGGTGTGCTTACCGGTGGGTTTACAATGGGGGAAGCAATGGGGCGTTGCTAGCTAACTTCAGTCGGAGCAGGTGCACAAGTGCTACCTGAGGTTTTGTAGTCCGTCGACGCTTGCAAGTGCATGGTGATTGAATGTCTAAGCGTGCAACTGCTGTTCAAATTTCGGAGATTATTCCCTCGGCTAGAGGTCCTTCTGCACTTCTTACAGATAACCTTTGCCTCATCAATAGGATTTTGGTCAAAAAAGTGCCACACTGCACTCTTCCTACTATGGTATAAATTTTCAGGGTTTGCACGCTGTGCTAATTTGACCATCTGGCCAAGCTGCCTGCAACTCTTTTTGCTTTTTTACCACGTTTTTGGACAGCTACGGGCCTGCCAGATAACCGCTGCTGCAATGTTGATGCCTGCTGCGGATCCTTCTCCTCTTCTGAGCTATTGCCAGCGGCACCCTCTTCCCCCAATGGATGCCAATCCGGGTCAACAACTGGGTCATCCATCACCTCCTCTTCAATTTCATCTGCACCTTCCTCTGTGTAAGGTGGTATAGTATGTGGGAAGGAGCACCTGAGTTTCATCATGGTCAGATTCTGGCTCAGTAGACTGCGAGGGCAATGTACACTGTGTTCCAAATTATTATGCAAATGATATTTTTCTCTGATTTTCCTAAATAATCGGTACAAATGACAGTCAGTCTAATAAAAGTCATCACCGGTTAGAGTATACATCAAATTTTATTGAAGAAACCTCCCAATAATAACAGTATAATCTCCAAAATGAATAAAAACTCAAATTGCACTGTTCCAAATTATTAGGCACAGTAGAATTTCTAAACATTTGATATGTTTTAAAGAACTGAAAATGCTTATTTGTGGAATTTGCAGCATTAGGAGGTCACATTCACTGAACAAAAAGGATATTTTGGAGTTAAATAGCTTTACAGGCCAAGTTACATGTTAACATAGGAACCCTTCTTTGATATCACCTTCACAATTCTTGCATCCATTGAACTTGTGAGTTTTTGGAGAGTTTCTGCTAGTATTTCTTTGCATGAAGTCAGAATAGCCTCCCATAGTTGCTGTTTTGATGTGAACTGCCTCCCACCCTCATAGATCTTTTGCTTGATGATACTCCAAAGGTTCTCTATAGGGTTGAGGTCAGGGGAAGATTGTGGCCACACCATGAGTTTATCTCCTTTTATGCCCATAGCAGTCAATGACTCAGAGGTATTCTTTGCAGCATGAGATGGTGCATTGTCATGCATGAAGATGATTTTGCTCCTGAAGGCATGTTTCTGCTTTTTATACCATGGAAGACAGCTGTCAGTCAGAAACTCTATATACTTTGCAGAGGTCATTTTCACACCTTTAGGAACCTTAAATGGCCCTACCAGCTGTTTCCCCATGATTCCGGCCCAAAACATGACTCCACCTCCTTGCTGATGTCGCAGCCTTGTTGGGATATAGTGGCCATCCCCCAACCATCCACTACTCCATCCATCTGGACCATCCAGGGTTGCTCGACACTCATCAGTAAACAAGACTGTTTGAAAATTAGTCGTCATGTATGTCTGGGCCCACTGCAACCATTTCTGCTTGTGAACACTGTTTAGGGGTGGCCGAATAGTAGATTTATGCACCACAGCAAGCCTTTGAAGGATCCTACACCTTGAGGTTCGAGGGACTCCAGAGGCACCAGCAGCTTTAAATATCTGTTTGCTGGTTTGTAATGGCTTTTTAGCAGCTCTCTTAATCCAATGAACGTGCCTGGCAGAAACCTTCCTCATTCTGCCTTTATCAGCACAAACATGTCTGTGCTCAGAATCAACCACAAATCTCTTAACAGTACAATGATCATGTTTAAGTTTTTGGGAAATATCTAATGTTTTCATCTCTTGACCAAGGCATTGCACTATTTGATGCTTTTCAGCAGCAGAGAGATCCTTTTTATTTCCTAAATTCTTTGAAACCTGTGCCCTGCTTAATAATGTGGAACATCATTCTTAAGTAGCTTTCCTTTAATTGAGCTCACCTGGTAAATTAATTATCACAGGCATTTGAGATTGATTTCAGTGATCCACAGAGCCCTGATACACAATACCATCTATGAGTTTATTTGATAAACAAAAAATTACATCTTTATGACACTTAAATCCAATTTGCATAATAATTTGGAACACAGTGTAGTGCTCTGGGTCAATGTACCAGCAGAATCATCTAGCAGTCGCTGTGCATCAGTGCACTCCATGTCAGATTCATCTTGGACTGGGAAATTCAGGATTTGACTTGATAACCCAGGCATTGTATGTGAAAAGAGCTCCATGGAGTAATCTGAAGTGTGGCCTGCCGCATCCTTCACTTTTGGTGGGGGTGAAGGACACAAGGAAAGTGTTAGGAATCTGTATCCTGCCATACATATGCAGAGATACAGACCCTCACATTTGTCTCCAGAGGCTAAGTCCTTTCAGCCAGCTTCTGAGCATGCTCATGGAATGAGCTCCCATTGGAGTTGAGGAGTCAGGTGCTCAGGTCCTGCTCCTGATTCCATTGGTTCAGCTCAGGGCTCTGGAGATTTCCGGCAGGTCCCGTACGCTATAAAAAGTGTGCATGGCCGCTATGCCATGCGCTAGTATTTTTCATACTGCTGCTGTATGTATGGTGATGGATGCTTGGACTGGTGGCTGACTTATTATGAAACCCCTTCCCTCTGATATTACGACTGTGTGAGTGATTGGGCAGCCGCCAGTAGCAGCGCTAGCGCCAGCGCGCTCCATCTAGTTCTCTCTCAGCAGCTAGCGTCCTGCATCGCGCCAGCGATATTGCGGTGTCTCCGCTGAGGCTCCGTTCTCACCTCGCTGCGTTTGCAGTTCCTCGAGCGTTCGCAGTTGCGATGTCTCGCACAGTCTGTGACCTAGAACAGACTCAGTGGTTTTGTATGCTTTAAGTGTGCAGCTCTGTGACCTTAACAGAGCTTGCTGTAGTTGCACTGGGTTCAGTTAACCCCGTGCACATAACCGCTACAGTGCTCTGCCTCTGTTAGCAGCGGTTTTTCCATCTGCCGCACGGTGGACCCCGGGCGGCGAACACGCTTATTTATATTTTTTTAAGTGTGTTCCGCCGCCGTAACATAATACTAGCGCCAGGGTCTGGCTTACGATGGCAGATCAACAGCAGCTGTTACAGCTTGTGCATCAGCTCGAGGCTCGTCTTGCTACCCTTGAGAGAGCTCTCGCAGCTTCGCAGGCCACAGATGCTGCTGTCCAAGCACTCACGGACGCGGTTGGGCGTATGTCCATGTCCGCCCTTGCACCGACAGTTACCCGCCTTCTGTTACCCGAAAAATATTCTGGGGATGGCGCCTCCTGTAGAGGTTTTATCAGCCAGTGCTCGATACACCTGGAGCTGCTGGCTGCTCAATTCCCTACGGAGCGGGCTAAGGTGGCCTTTATTGTCTCCCTACTGTCTGGCAAGGCGCTGGAATGGGCTACGCCTCTGTGGGAACGTGGTGATCCTGAGATTCGGACCGCTGCCAACTTGCTTACAGCCATCAGGCAAGTTTTTCTCGGTCCTCGGGTCACTCACGACACGTCTCTGCAATTATTCGCCCTTACCCAGGGGTCACTCCCGGTCAGCCAGTATGCTGTTCATTTTCGGACACTGGCGTCCGAGTTGGAATGGTCTGACAGGGCCTTAATCCCTGTCTTTTGGCGAGGTCTAGCAGAGCACGTGAAGGATGCTCTCTCTACTAGAGAGATCCCCACCAGCTTGGAGGAGTTAATCTCCGTCTCCTCACGGATCGACCTCCGTTTTTCGGAGCGCGGTATGGAGCGGGCGCACTCCAAACGCAAATCCGTTTCAGCTCCCAAATTTTTTGAACCTCTTGAGCTAGGGGAGCCAGAGGTTCTACTTCCTGAGCCCATGGAGATATCTCGTACCAACCTTAATTCAGACTCCGACCAGGAGTCCATTTGCGGTTGTCACCATGTTTGTGCGGTTTCTTCGGAAGCCGTCTCGCCGCAAAAGGTGGAGTCTGAACCGGTTATCGAGACTTTTGTGCCTCCTCATCTCAGGGCTCAGGTGCTCGCCTGGGCACATGCGCCCAACACGCACCATCATCGGGGCTATATGCAGGTCTCAAAGCTGCTGGCTGGTGCGTATTGGTGGCCCCATAGAGCTCGGGACATTAAAAAATTTATTCAGGCTTGCACCTTTTGTGCTCAGCCTAACCATCCCAGGCGGAGTGTGGCGACATCTGCCGACACCCGGCGGCGTGCCTCGGTCATTCCCGCTCCTGCCATCTCCCAGGTGTCCCTCTTGAAACCTAGTGACCTCGATTCCACTGATGCCTTCCAGGTGTCTCGGGTGACTGTAACACCTACCTGGACACCAAGCTCGCCCTCGGACGAGTTTGAGCCCTGTGCCATCGTAGGGCACGGGTCAGTCGCCCGGAAGGTTCAGGGAGGAGGGGGCCTTAGGAGGGGGGGTAATGTTAGGAATCTGTATCCTGCCATACATATGCAGAGATACAGACAATCTTTAATCTCTCCCTCTCCTCTGGCATTTTCCCCTCCTCCTTCAAACACTCTATCATTACTCCATTACTAAAGAAACCCACCCTTGACCCATCCTGCACAAACAACTACAGACCAGTCTCCAATCTCCCCTTCATCTCTAAACTCTTGGAGCGCCTGATATACTCACGCCTTACCCGTTACCTCTCCACTCACTCCCTCCTAGACCCTTCACAGTCCGGTTTCCGCCCCCTACATTCGACAGAAACTGCACTCATCAAAGTGACCAATGACCTTCTGACAGCAAAACGTAATGGTGACCATTCTCTGCTCATTCTTCTCGACCTTTCTGCAGCTTTCGACACTGTTGACCATCCTCTCCTACTCTCTAGGCTCCAGTCACTAGGCATTAAGGACACTGCTCTTTCCTGGTTCTCCTCCTATCTTTCCGACCGCTCCTTCAGTGTTCTGTTTTCTGGCTCCACTTCATCTCCTCTTCCTCTCACTGTTGGGGTACCTCAGGGCTCAGTCCTTGGCCCCCTTCTCTTCTCTCTCTATACAGCCCCAATTGGACAGACCATCAGCAGATTTGGCTTTCAGTACCATCTTTATGCTGATGACACACAACTGTACACATCATCCCCTGACCTTACCTCCGCTGTACTACAGAACGCCACTGACTGTCTGTCTGCAGTCTCCAACATCATGTCTGCTCTCTATCTGAAACTCAACCTCTCCAAAACTGAACTTCTTCTGCTCCCACCATCTACTAACCTCCCTAAATCTGACATTTCCCTCTCTGTGGGTGGCACCATAATAACACCCCGACAGCAGGTGCGCTGTCTGGGTGTTATGTTCGACTCCGATCTCTCCTTCACCTCCCATATACAATCTCTTGCCCGCTCATGCCGCTTACACCTAAAGAACATCTCTAGAATCCGCCCTTTTCTCACCATGGAAACAACAAAAACTCTCACTGTCGCCCTGATCCACTCCCGCCTAGACTACTGTAATGCTCTATTAATTGGCCTCCCTCTCACTCGACTCTCCCCTCTCCAGTCTATCCTTAATGCAGCAGCCAGGGTTGTCCATCTGGCTAATCGTTTCTCAGACGCGTCCGCTCTTCGCCAGTCGTTACACTGGCTGCCAATTCATTACAGGGTACAATTCAAAGTACTTGTTCTCACCCACAAAGCTCTCCACAGAGCGGCACCCCCTTACATCTCCTCCCTCATTTCTGTCTATCGGCCTAACCGACCGCTGCGCTCTGCAAATGACTTTCGACTAACCTCTGCCCTAATCCGTACCTCCCACTCCCGACTCCAAGACTTCTCCCGTGCTGCGCCAATCCTCTGGAATGCTCTACCCCAAAATATTAGGACCATCCACAATTTGCATAGTTTTAGGCGCTCGCTCAAAACACATTTGTTCAGAGCGGCCTATCACATTCAGTAATCAAAGTCATGTTTGTGTGTGTGTAGCCCATTCACTATCTCCATCTAACCCCCACCCCCTGAAGATGGCTGGACCGTCATTGTAAATACATCATTGTAAATACAAACCTGTGCTTTGTATCCCCCCCACCTCATTGTAGATTGTAAGCTCCACGAGCAGGGTCGTCTTATTTCGCTTTAATTATTGTATTGTTAACGTTGTTACTTATGACTGTTGTGTTTGAAACTGTTCAACTGTAAAGCGCTGCGGAATATGTTGGCGCTATATAAATAAAGATTATTATTATTATTATTATTACAGACCCTCACATTTGTCTCAAGAGGCTAAGTCCTTTCAGCCAGCTTCTGAGCATGCTCATGGAATGAGCTCCCATTGGAGTTCAGGAGTCAGGTGCTCAGGTCCTGCTCCTGATTCCATTGGTTCAGCTCAGGGCTCTGGAGATTTCCGGCAGGTCCCGTACGCTATAAAAAGTGTGCATGGCCGCTATGCCATGCGCTAGTATTTTTCATACTGCTGCTGTATGTATGGTGATGGATGCTTGGACTGGTGGCTGACTTATTATGAAACCCCTTCCCTCTGATATTACGACTGTGTGAGTGATTGGGCAGCCGCCAGTAGCAGCACTAGCGCCAGCGCGCTCCATCTAGTTCTCTCTCAGCAGCTAGCATCCTGCATCGCGCCAGCGATATTGCGGTGTCTCCGCTGAGGCTCCGTTCTCACCTCGCTGCATTTGCAGTTCCTCGAGCGTTCGCAGTTGCGACGTCTCGCACAGTCTGTGACCTAGAACAGACTCAGTGGTTTTGTATGCTTTAAGCGTGCAGCTCTGTGACCTTAACAGAGCTTGCTATAGTGCACTGGGTGCAGTTAACCCCGTGCACATAACCGCTACAGTGCTCTGCCTCTGTTAGCAGCGGTTTTTCCATCTGCCGCACGGTGGACCCCGGGCGGCGAACACGCTTATTTATATTTTTTTAAGCGTGTTCCGCCGCCGTAACAGAAAGGTGTTGTTCCTGACCAGAAGCCTGCACTGACGACTCAGTGCTTGCATTTTTTGAAACTTCAGAAGAGGAGGCGATAGAGCTGGAGGCTATTTTGGCAATGTAAGCCAAAACCTGTTACTTATGTTCTGGCTTTAAAAGCGGTTTACCTACTCCCAGAAAAGGGAGCCTTACAGGCCTTCTTGAGCCAGACGATGACGCAGGCTCAACACCTCCTGCCTTAGGTGCTTTTGTGCTTTTGGCACTACCAGCAGATGCACCACCAACATCATTACCAGCTGGCTCCCCCCACCCACGTCCGTGGCCTCTTCCACCATACTTCCTCATGTTTGGGAAAATGTACCAAATATACCAGCAGATATATGGTACTGTATCAGAAGCGTACAGCTCTATACGGTGAAGGGGAAAATTGTAAATCTCCATTTATATTTCAGGAGTCACACGCAGACGCTCTCAGGCTCAGTATGGATTACACAAGAATATAAAAAGCTGGTGTCACATTGTAGAAGGATCAACTTTATTCTCATTTGCACAAGGAAAGACTAGAAGCAATGGGATGAAACTGAATGGGAGGAGACACAGATTAGATATTAGAAAAAACTTTTTGACAGTTAGAGTGATCAATGAGTGGAACAGGCTGCCACGAGAAGTGGTGAGTTCTCCTTCAATGGAAGGTGTATATAGTGTTGGGGTAATTTTAAATCTCTGTATATATTTCAGGAGTCACACACAGACGCTCACAGGCTCAGTATGGATTAGACAAGAATATAAAAAGCTGAAAAAGGGTACTATATCAGAAGATACCAGGTGTATATAGTGTTGGGGTAATTTTAAATCTCTGTATATATTTCCGGAGTAACACACAGACGCTCACAGGCTCAGTATGGATTAGACAAGAATATAAAAAGCTGAAAAAGGGTAGTGTATCAGAAGATACCAGGTGTATATAGTGTTGGGGTAATTTTAAATCTCCGTATATATTTCAGGAGTCACACACAGACGCTCTCAGACTCAGTATGCATTAGACAGAGAATATAAAAAGCTGAAAAAGGGCACTGTATCAGAAGATACCAGGTGTATATAGTGTTGGGGTAATTTTAAATCTCCGTATATATTTCCAGAGTAACACACAGATGCTCACAGGCTCAGTATGGATTAGACAAGAATATAAAAAGCTGAAAAAGGGTACTGCATCAAAAGATACCAGGTGTATATAGTGTTGGGGTAATTTTAAATCTCTGTATATATTTCAGGAGTCACACACAGATGCTCTAAGGCTCAGTATGGATTAGACAAGAATATAAAAAGCTGAAAAAGGGTACTGTATCACAAGCGTACAGCTGTATACAGTCTAGGGGTAATTGTAAATCTCCGTATATATTTCCGGAGTCACACACATATAGTTAGCATGTATTTGCCCGTGATACCAGCCGGTACATGGTAGTGTGTGAGGAGCATACAGCTCTATATGGTGTGGGAAAAAATGAACGCTTGTTAAGTGTGCAGAAAAAAAGAATAAAAGTATTAGTGCTGTGTAAAAAGCAGTCTACACAGCAGTGTACACACAGCAATACAGCTAGCAGGCAGCCTATTAACCAGCTCTGCTGCTGCACAAAAGAAAATCTTCCCCTGTCACTAACAGGCAGCCTAATAACCAGCGCTGCTGCACACAACAAAATCCTCCCCTGTCACTGCACACTAATTGTACAGCACAAGTGCTATCAGCACAAGCACAGAATCACTTAACTGAAGCTGCCCTAACTAAAGTCACTAACGACTTACTAACCGCCAAGAGCAAGCGACACTACTCTGTCCTCCTTCTCCTGGACCTGTCCATTGCCTTCGACACCATGGACCATTCCCTCCTGCTACAGATTCTCTCATCTCTTGGCATCACAGACTTGGCCCTATCCTGGATCTCGTCATATCTAACAGACTGAACATTCAGTGTCTCCCTCTCACACACCACCTCCTCACCTCACCTCCTGTCTGTAGGTGTTCCTCAAGGCTCTGTGCTAGGACCCCTACTATTCTCCATCTATACCTTCAGCTTGGGACAGCTCGTAGAATCCCACAGTTTGCAGTATCACCTCTACGCTGATGACACGCAGATTTACCTATCTGGACCCAACCTCACCTCCTTACTGATCGAAATCCCACAATGTCTGTCTGCTATCTCAGCCTTCTTCTCTGCTCGCTTTCTCAAACTGAACATGGACAAAACAGAATTCATCATCTTTCCCCCATCTCACTCTACCCCTCCACCAGACCTATCCATCAATGTCAATGGCTGCTCTCTTTCCCCAGTCCCGCACGCTCAGTGGCTTGGGGTGATCCTCGACTCTGCGCTCTCTTTCAAACCACATATCCAAGCCCCTGCCCCCTCCTGCTGCCTCAAACAAATATTTCCCGGATCCGCACATTCTTCAACCACAAAACCACATAAACACTAGTGCATGCTCTTATCATCTCCCGCCTCGACTACTGCAACCTCCTCCTCTCTGGCCTCCCCTCTAGCACTCTGGCACCACTCCAGTCCATCCTACACTCTGCTGCCAGACTAATCCACCTGTCTCCCCGCTACTCCCCAGCCTCCCCCCTATGCCCGGCCCTTCACTGGCTTCCTATTGCCCAGAGGCTCCAATTCAAAACCCTAACCATGACATACAAAGCCTTCCACAACCTGTCTCCTCCATACATCCATGACATGGTCTCCAGGTAACTACCCGCACGCAACCTTCGATCATCTCAAGATCTCCTTCTCTACTCTCCCCTTATCTCTTCTTCCCACAACCGCATACAAGACTGCATACAAGACTTCTCCCGTGCTTCCCCCATACTCTGGAACTCTCTGCTGCAACACATCAGACTCTCACCATCAACGGAAACATTCAAGAAGAACCTGAAGACCCACCTGTTCCGACAAGCCTACAGCCTGCAATGATCCTCGGTCTACTGAACCACCGCATGACCTGCTGTACCCTCTCCTACTGTATCCTCACCCATCCCTGTAGACCGTGAGCCCTCGCGGGCAGGGTCCCCTCTCCTTATGTACTTGTGTGTCCCTTGTCTTACACATGTTTATTATACTTGTCTATATTTCCCCTTTTCACATGTAAAGCGCCATGGAATAAATGGCACTATACAAATGCACAATAATAATAATAATCACTTTTCTTTCCTGTCTAACTCTCTCCCTGCTGAGAAACAGCGGCAGCAACCTCTCCCTACGCTAAGATCAGCAGAAGAAAAATGGCGGTCGGCGGTCACGGCTTTTATAGCCACTGTGACGCCACATAAAGCAAGCCAATCACTGCAATGCCCTACTCTAAGATGGTGGTGGCCGCTGCCCATGTCCTCTCGTTGCCCAGAGTGTGCGTCCTTGCTCATTGGCTGAGAAAAGGTGCATGCAAGCATTATTGGAAACGTGACTTTGGCGGTCGGGTCGACTTCACGCTATGGTCGGGTTTCGCTTGGCGAAACCCGTCTTTGGCGAAAGTCGGCGATTTTTGAATCTGACCGACCTGTTTCGCTCAACTCTAGTGATAACCAGTGAGACTATCCTTTCTGTGTCACTTTTGCAAAAAAAAAAAAAAATGGTTACCAATATTTTTGCAACTAGAAGAACAAAAATTGAGAATTTTCATAATCTGCATTATTAATTTACTTTACACCTTACATTTAAAATAATTTTATTAAATTTTTTTGACCATATTATATTTTTGAAGTGGTATTGTCTCTTACTGGCTGTAGAATGAATTAACTGAGAATCTGTCAGTCAGCCTGCTATGATACTGATAATCTGACTAAAGGCCCCGTCACACTAAGTGATATCACTAACGATATCGCTTAAGCGTCACCGATTTTGTGACGCAGCAGCGATATTGCTAGTGATATCGCTATGTGTGATACTTACCTCCGACCGGCTCCCCCGCTGGGCCGTTTCTCGTCGGCCGCTCCCTGCTGGGCTGGGCTTCCTGCTGGCACCGACCAGCGATGCGTGGACGTGGGCAGGAGGACATCTTCATCACCGCGTCTGACAGGTAAGTAATGACCGCCGACCACTGCTGCATCACTGGTGAGATCTGCCTGTTTGGCAGCTCACTAGCGACCATTTAGCAATGCACCAGCGATCCTGACCGGGTCGTATCGTTGTCGGGATCGCTGGTGCATCGCTAAATGTGACGGTACCCTTAGGCTATGGTCACACTATCAGTATTTGTTCAGTATTTTTACTCAGCATTTGTAAGCCAAAACTAGGTGAGCAACAATCAGAGGACAAGGTATAATAAAAACAAGTGCACCAATTCTGCATGTTTGACCCACTCTGGGTTTTGGCTTACAAATACTGATGTGAAATACTGACTAAATACTGATAGTGTGGCCGTAGCCTAAGGCCGGGATCATACTAGAGTGAAATACGGACGAGTGAGAGGAGTTAAAACCATGCATTACACACGGACAAATGTTTCTCTATGGGGCAGCTCCCATCAGCCGTATATTTCTCGTCCATATTCTACGGTCCGTGCCAATTGTCAGCATTAGAGTTGAGCGAAACGGGTCGAAAAATTTCAAACGTCGCCGACTTTTGGCAAAGTCGGGTTTCATGAAACGAAACCCGACCCTAGGATAAGGTCGGCCACGAGGTCGGCGACTTACGCGCCAAAGTCGCGTTTCAAAAGTTTGTTTTGCGCTCTTTTTCAGCCAATCAGGATCCACGGACACTGTGGGCAACGTAATGACATAGGCAGGGGTCACCACCATCTTTCAGAAGGGCATGCAAGTGATTGGCTTGCTTTGGTGGGCATCACAGGGGTTATAAAAGGGCGTGCACGCAGACCGCCATCTTACTTCTGCCGATCTTAGCATAGGGAGAGGTTGCTGCTGCTGATTCTGTAGGGAGAGCGTTAGGCAGGGAAGAAGAAAAAAAAACTGCTTCTGCTGCTAGCGATTTGGCCTGCACAACACACCAGTCACTGTGTGTGCAGTGCAAGGGGAGGCTATATTGTGGTGGATCAGCGGTGTTGGTTGTTAGGCTGCCTTCTAAGGCTTCCTGACAGCTGCATTGCTGTTTACCCTCTGCTCTGCAAACTGCTTTTTTAAAAGCAATCCCAATTTTTTTTTTTGTCCTGCTGAGGTACTGAGCGTGCATTTTTTCACACCATACAGCGGTGTACGCTCCTCACACAGTACTGTGTAATGGCTGTTTTCACAGCCACAGTGAAGCTATCTGTGTGTCACTCTGTGAGAATAAGTCGAGGACATGTTCCGTTCTTACAGACCTGCACCTACTAGTTTTGTCTAGCTTTCAAACAGTTAAATATATTTGCTGTTTGATCACATTCAAAACTATAGAGAGACAGCGTGTGTCAGTCCGTATACTTAAAAAACACAGAGCTTGACAATTTTACGTACACCGGACAGCCGTGTACGTGCACGCTCCTCTCAGTACCGTGTAACGGCTGTTATCACGGCCACAGTGAAGCTATCTGTGTGTCACTCTGTGAGAATAAGTCGAGGACATGTTCCGTTCTTACAAACCTGCACCTACTAGTTTTGTCTAGCTTTCAAAAAGTTAAATATATTTGCTGTTTGATCACATTCAAAACTATAGAGAGACAGCGTGTGTCAGTCCGTATACTTAAAAAATACGGAGCTTGACAATTTTACGTACACCGGACAGCCGTGTACGTGCACGCTCCTCTCAGTACCGTGTAACGGCTGTTATCACGGCCACAGTGAAGCTATCTGTGTGTCACTGTGGAAGGATAAGTGGAGGACTTGTTCCGTTCTTACAGACCTACACTCTAGGGAGATTCCTATTCTGCCCAATTCTACATACACCTTGTAGTTTGTGATACACTAGCCAATTTCTGCCTGTGACATAGCGCTCTGATATTCAGTGGGCCTCACACAATCCAAAAGTGTCCAGTGTCCACTAGTGTGTGCAGAAATTCAAAATCTCCCTTATCCTGTAGTCACTTTTTTCACACCTGTGCCATCGAGCCTGTGACATAGCGCTCTGATATTCAGTGGGCCTCACACAATCCAAAAGTGTCCAGTGTCCACTAGTGTGTGCAGAAATTCAAAATCTCCCTTATCCTGTAGTCACTTTTTTCACACCTGTGCCATCGAGCCTGTGACATAGCGCTGTGATATTCAGTGGGCCTCACACAATCCATAAGTGTCCATTGTCCACAAGTGTGTGCAGAAATTCAAAATCTCCCTTGTCCTATAGACACCTTGTACCTTGTTTTACATTACTATATAGTTTGTTGGATTTTGTCTACATTTCTACAAAAAATGAGGAAGGCTGGTGGAAGAGGCCGTGGAATTGGGCGGGGGTTGGCAGCTGGTAATGATGGTGTTGGTGGTGGATCTGATGGTAGTGGCAAGAGCAAAATAGGACCGAATGCAGGACCTGTTGAGTCTGCGTCATCGTCTGGCTCCATAAGGCTTCGAAGGCTTAGTTTTCTAGGAGTTGGCAAACCGCTTTTAAAGCCAGAGCATCAGGAAAAAGTTTTGTCTTACATTGCTGACTCAGCCTCCAGCTCTATCGCCTCCTCTTCTGAAGTTGTAAAAAGTAAAAGCACTGAGTCGTCATTGGAGGCTCATGTTCATGAACCACACCTTTCCTTGTGTCCTTCACCCCAACCAAGATTGAAGTATGACGCAGGCCATACTACTGATTACTCCATGGAGCTGTTTTCACATACCATGCCTGGATTATCAAGTGAAATGGTGAATTACCCAGGCCAAGATGAATCTGACATGGAGTGCACTGATGCACAGCCGCTGATAGATGATTCTGCTGGTACATTCACTCAGAGCACTACATTGTCCTCGCAGTGTACAGAGCCAGATTCTGACCCTGATGAGACTCAGGTGCCCCTTCCCGCACACTATACCACCATACACGGTGACACAGAGGAAGGTGCACATGACATTGAAAAGGAGGTGATGGATGACCCAGTTGTTGACCCAGATTGGCATCCATTGGGGGAAGAGGGTGCTGCTTCCAATAGCTCAGATGAGGAGCATCCACAGCAGACATCGACATCGCAACAGCTGTTATCTGGCAGGCCCGGAGCACTCCAAAGACAGGTTCCAAAAATCAAAAGAGTTGCTGGACAGCTTGTCCAGAGGGTCAAAAGATCACAGCGTGCTAAATGTCTGCCAAAGTAGGAAGAGTGCAGTGTGGCACTTTTTTGAACAAAATCCTCATGATCAGGCCAAGGTTATCTGTAAGAAGTGCGCAAAGACCTTTAGCCGAGGGAAAAATCTGAAAAATTTGAATACCAGTTGCATGCTTAGACATTTAACCACCATGCACTTGCAAGCGTGGACACAAGACCAAACCTCAAGTGCCACATGTGCAACTGATCACAAAGAAGGTAGTCAGCAACGCTACATTGTTTCCCCCACTGTAAGCCCACCGGTTAGCACAGCAGCAAATATTGAGGTGTCGTTGCAAGGCCACAGCAGTCAGGGAATCCCACTGTTATATCAACAAAATACTGAATCTAGGCCATCAGAAAGAACACCAACTCCATCACCATCATCAACCCTCTCTCAGTCCGCCCTGTCCACCGCTACTTCCACCATATGCAGCTCTCAAGTCCAGCTCACCCTCCCAGACACTATGAGTAGGGCAAGAAAGTGCTCAGTCTCTCATCCGCGTACACTGGGTTTGAACGCCCACATTGCCAAACTAATCTTGTTTGAGATGATGCCCTATCGGTTGGTGGAAAGCGCAGCTTTCCGCGAACTCATGGCCTATGCAGTACCACGCTATGACCTACCCAGTCGCCACTTCTTCTCTCGCAAAGCCATCCCAGCCCTCCACCATCATGTAAAAGACCGCATTGTCCATGCACTCAAGCAGTCAGTGAGTGGAAAGGTGCACCTCACAACTGATGCATGGTCCAGTCGGCATGGCCAGGGCCGTTACGTGTCCATCACTGCGCACTGGTTTAATGTGGTGGATGCAGGGTCCACAGGGGACAGCGGTGGTGGGACAGTGCTGCCTAGCCCACGGTATAGGAAACAGTTGGCTGTAGGCGTTCGACCCTCCTCCTCCAGAAGCGAAAGCTCGTCCACAGAGCGCAGTCATACGAGCACTCCATCTGCAGCTGCCACTGTTGCACACGAGGTGTCCCCCTATCGAGCAGCTAGTGGAAAGCGTCAGCAGGCTGTGTTGCAGATGATGTGTTTGGGCGGCAGACACACCGCCGAGGTGCTGGCCGAGTACTTGAAGCGACAAACTGAGTCATGGCTGGGCAGTGTACATCTTGAGGCAGGCAAGGTAGTTAGTGATAACGGATGTAATTTTGTGGCAGCCATAGCCCTTTCAAAACTCAGCCACATACCTTGCTTGGCTCACACCTTGAACCTGGTGGTGCAGTGCTTCCTCAAAAATTATCCGGAGTTAACAGCCCTGCTCCAGAAGGTGCGAAGACTGTGCGCGCACATCCGCCGGTCGCCTGTACACTCCGTTCGTATGCAGAAGCTGCAGCGATTGCTCCACCTTCCCAACCACCGCCTCATTATCGACATTGCAACAAGGTGGAACTCCACCCTGCACATGGTGGAGCGGCTGTGCGAGCAGAGGCAGGCCATAATGCATTTGTGGGAGGATACATGGCCAGGCACTTTGAGAGCAGACATGGAGTTGACAGGTGTGCAGTGGTCGAAGCTGAAAGACCTCTGTAAAGTCCTTCAGTGTTTTGAGGAATGCACACGGCTGGTAAGCGCAGACGACGCCATCCTAAGCATGAGCATCCCACTTATGCGCCTGCTCATGCAAACTTTGACGCACCTTAAGGAGCAGGTGTCTGCAGCCAATGTTGATGAGGAGGAAGAGGAGGAGGGAATCCTTGATGACATTCAGCCATTGTCTGCTCAGGGACCTCTCCTGGACGAGGTGGAGGAAGAAGAGGAGGAGGAGGATGATGATGGGGATGATTACTTAGGGGAGGAGGATGCATCTCGTGGGGCAAGTGAAAATGTTGGCGTGGCAAGGTCTGGTACAGGGTTTGTGCATGACTGGAGGAATGTGGATTTGCCAGAAAGTGCTCCTCCAACCAGCACTGGCAGTGCATCATTGACACCGGGAACATTGGCCCACATGTCAGATTATGCCTTGCAGATCCTAAAAAGGGACCCCCGCATTGCCAAAATGATGAACGATGACGACTACTGGTTGGCCAGCATCCTGGATCCACGCTATAAAGGCAAATTACAAAACATCATGCCACAGGAGAACCTTGACCTAATATTGGCTAATAAACAAGCAACTCTGGTAAATCGGTTGCTTGAAGCATTCCCAGCACACAGCAGCGGTGATGGTTCTCACACGAGCCGTACGGGCCAGGGGCAGCTTGGCAGAGGTGTTCATGGTGCACACAGCAGAAGTGGCGTTGGAGACAGGGGTTTCATGACAATGTTGTGGACTGATTTTTCAAGTACCGCTCACACAACTGGTAATACTGCATCGATGGAAAGTGACAGGAGACAGCAGTTGTCAACTATGGTCACAAACTACTTTTCCTCCCATATCGATGTTCTCCCACACAGGTCATTCCCCTTTGACTATTGGGCGGCTAAACTGGACACCTGGCCTGAATTGGCACAATATGCCTTACAGGAGCTCGCTTGCCCAGCTGCAAGTGTGCTATCGGAAAGAGTCTTCAGTGCAGCTGTATCAATCCTGACAGAAAAAAGGACCCGTCTGTCAACCCAAAATGTGGATGATCTAACCTTCATTAAAATGAACCATGCATGGGTTTCCAAGGATTTTGTCCCACCTTCCCCTGATGACACATAGGGTGACAGAAAAATGGCTTGCTTTGGTCCACCTCTTCCTGGGACTTGACCTATTTCGCCTTTTGCATCAGCTGAATGTCCAACATCAACATATGCCACTTTCTAAAACTCCCTAACTGTGCTGCCTCCCCCCCCCATGGCCGGGGTCACCACCTAGCGCACGACACCGTGCGAGTGCCATTGCCCTGGACAGGTGGGTAGGCCGACTCTTGGGCGCGGGCACTGGCACAGGGTCCCTCATAGTGCAATCAAGTGTCTCTGACGGTGGTGGTGCACACCCGCCGTCAGACACACCGCCGTACTATGAGGGGCCCAGTGCCAGTACCGACGCCCACGAGTGGGCCCCCCTTGATTGGGCAGGGCCCCAGCATTTGCAATCTTTACCTCTCCCTACTCGTCCGCTGTGTAGTCTGGGACGTCAAATCCATACTGTGCCTGACACCATCTGAGCCTGCCTCCTGATGTATAGACATATATTTTGAATGTGTACGCTATCCATACATGTTATCCGGGGATACGGTACCCTTTCTCACCTTTGTGCAATCACGTGCAATCCATACTGGGCCTAACACCGTCTGAGCCTGCCTCCTGATGTATAGACATATATTTTGAATGTGTACGCTATCCATACATGTTATCCGGGGATACGGTACCCTTTCTCACCTTTGTGCAATCACGTGCAAGCCATACTGGGCCTAACACCATCTGAGCCTGCCTCCTGATGTATTGACATATATTTTGAATGTGTACGCTATCCATACATGTTATCCGGGGATACGGTACCCTTTCTCACCTTTGTGCAATCACGTGTAATCCATACTGGCGAGCTGTTAAGCAAGCTACAGCACCTGTGGTTTGCACACGTAAGTTTTTCATTTTTTCAGGAATGACGGTTAGGCCTAATTCCGGAACTGCGGTTGACCTGCACTTACTGGGAAATCATCGTTCGCGGGTAATAATTGTAATCAGTGATCCCCATCACTAACGTTGTTCAGCGGGTTATCTGCACCTGAAAGCGACAAACGTTGGCCTTTTCAGTGTAGCGCACATGCAGCCACGGACATGTAAGGGCATGACACACCAGTTATTGGCCAATCTCATGTGCCAGAGCCTCACGTGTCCCTCTAGTAAGCCGGACTCGGACCGTCGGGCATGACGGAGTCTCGTTCGTTAACGGAATTAAGCTTGCAATGTGTGCATCTTTTCTGTAGCTGGCATGGTTGAGGTTTCCCAGGTGGAGTCGAATTTAACCGTAGGCTCCACTCCTGGTGGTGCCCTTCTGGACATTCCTTTAAGGTTCAGCTTTGCAACCATACTGCCCACGTAAAACAAACACTTTGCCTTCATGAACGCTGTTTGGAGGGTCATGACACGTGGGAATAACGCCGCCCAATCAGTTAACCTGCTAGAGAGCTCCTTCGTTGCTCCCAAGCATGACATCACACTCCCTAGGAGGAAGGTAATGCCACTTTGGCGACCGTACTCCTGGGGGCGACACAAGTGCACTGGTGCCCAGTCACTGCTCGATGAATCTGCTGGTACATTGACCCAGACCACTACATTCCCCTCGCACGCTACACGGCCTGAATCTGACCCTGATGAAACTCAGGTTACCCTTCCCATATACAGTTCCATCTTACACAGTGACAAAGAGGAAGCTGCAGATGAAAGTGCAGGTTCGGCCCACCCGCCATCAGACACACCACCGTACTATCAGGGGCCCTGTGCCAGTGCCGTCGCCAACGAGTGGGCCCCCCCTGCTTGCTCAGGATCACAGCACTTGCAAGGTTGAAATACTGTGCAGTGAGATGGAAGATGGGGACGACGAGGAGTCCAGACTAGTACAGGGATTCCCTAGCGAGGAGACTTATTTGATTGTTTTCAATGTTGGGACAGCAATTTTTGGGGAGCACTATACTCTGGAGAATGATAGATGGGGCCCACCATACACTGGAACATTCCAAAGGTGGACATCAGACACTGGAGCAGCATTTACAGGGCCCATTATACATTAGAGCATTAGAAATGGGGCCCATTATGTTTGGAGCATTATTTGGGCCCATAAGACAGTGGAGCTTCATCCATGTGGACCAACATATACTGTAGCATTATGTGGAGCTCATCATATACTGTTTTAAACATTATATGGGACCAATGATTCTGTATGGAGAAATAGATGGGCCTCGTCATGAGATGTAAAAAGTGAAGTATTTTTTATTGTACTATACCGCTGTTTCTCTGCCGTATCGGAGCATGATGAGTTGTGGTATGTGTTAAAGGGGCGCTCTTTCGCCCAGGGCACATGAAAACCTGGAGCCAGCCCTACCCCCCAACAACTTTAGCCAAATAACCCCCATTTTTCAGTGCGTAACTTGTATTATGAAGTTAATTAAGGTTGACAAGCTTAAGTAAGAAGAATTGATGCTTTTGGCATTCAAATGGGCACTGTAGGTGTGTTTCCTGTCCTCCTCTCACTGCCGACTTTTATTCCCCATTGACTTACATTGGGTTTCGTGTTTCGGGACGACCCCGACTTTTCCCTATAATTGGCCGATCTTGCTCGACCCGACTTTTGGAAAAGTCGGGTTTCACGAAACGAAACTCGACCCTAAAAAACCAAAAGTCGCTCAACTCTAGTCAGCATACTACGCCCGTAGTACGCCAAAGCAAGTCTATGGGTGCGCAAAAAATACCCATTACACACGGACCACACGTGTGATTTGCGAGAAATACGCAGGTCTTTTGGCAGGTGGCAGGAAATGGGCCAATCCATCATCAGGAAGCTTAGACATGCTAATTAGCTCAAAAAGCGGTCCAAGCATCCAGGAAGTATGCCTCCACGGAGTCTTGCAGCGTCATGGCACCATACTTCCTCAATGTGGAGCTGCTGATTGTACTAGTGCAGGAGCACCTGGAAATCTGGGACCAACGTGATGTCCATTATGCCAACCGAGCAAGAAAGGAGGCGTCATGGAGGCGCATATGTCCCCAGATGTTCCACGATTTTGGTGATTGGCCACGTGAGGAGCAGCAGCAAATGAGTAAGTACAACCCAAAAAGTCTTTAAAATTACCTCACAAAAAAAATGGCATTTAGAAAAAAGATCCCCCCCTTCCTGTGCTTGGCCTTTTTGTCTCATGAGGCGTGTAGATTTTTATGTGATCCATTGTTTTACAATGACATAATTTGGCCCAGACCACATGCTCCTCATCCTCCTAGCCAACCAAGTTATTAAGCGTAGTTACTTGACCCCTGAACTATTGTGACCCTGTGTATCTGGCCTGGATGCCCCAATGATAAATGCCACCCTGGGTAGAAAGCACACCCTAGAAGGCCACATGCCTACGCTACTTGTAGCAAATTTTAGCAAGCAAATATGTGCTATTTAGAATATTTCCTGTCACAATGCAGTGGAAGATGTGATGAGATGCTGGCGCAGCATCCGTGACCAATACAGGTGGGAACGTCAGCAGTGGGCCAGGAGTGGTGATGCGGGCCACACAAAGCGAAAATATATTTATTATGATCGCCTCTCCTTCCTCGCTCCAATTCTGGGTCTGAGACCGTAAGTAGATACCTCACACCACATTACACAGATACTTTACAGGGACAAAACTAATGTTTAGAATTTTGGCTCTGTTCGATTTCATAACAGAACTCAGTCCAACCTTACGGAGAGAGAAACTGGCTCAGATACAGAGGCCATAATTGATCCTGTGGCTGGAGGAGAAGAGGTGGCTGGACTACATCCACAAGCAGGACAATCTGCTGCAGCACCATCTGCCATACAGGAGGAGCAGGGCAACATCAGCAGCAGCCCAACTGCCCAGATCCAGGGCTCCCCACAGCCTGCTGGACCATCCCGGCGAGGAAGAAGAAGGCACCAGATCCCTGCCCAAGATACCCCTTCCAATGTTGACACAGGGGTACTGAACTATCTGGCTAGAGTCAATAATGATGATGGTGAGGAGGCGTACTCACGCAGCCTGGCCCGCTATCTTCGGGCCCTCTCCCATGAGGTGAGGCTACGTATTCGAGGATGTTTTCAGATCCTGCTTGATGCAAGCACACACCCCAATACCCCATATGTGTTATTTGTATATCTGGAGAGGTGGCAGCTTTCCCCAAGGAATCTGATGCGCCTTAGACACCCCTCACACATGCTTGCTCAAGCAGGCTCTGAGGATCCTCAAATACGTGCGCCTACACCTCACCCCCTCCCTCCTCCTACCCAACCTTTCCCACAGCAGCCACATATGTCTGCCTCTAGCCAACCTCACCAATATGGCCACTTGTTCCCACCCAGTGTTGGAGGCTGGTCCCAACCTGGTTGGGGACGACATGGCTATTTTGGTGAGTATGAGCCACGGGCCTACCAACCCCAACAAGAGGCCCCTCTACAATTTCAGTCAGCCCACTACCCACCACAATCCCAGGAGGCAGTACACTACCCACATCATGGGCAACATTATGCCCCCACACAGGGCGATGGCCAAGTTGGCCAAAGTAGCCAGCAGCAAACACAGGCTGGTCTTCCGCCTTCTCCCTCCCCGACCTACCAAAATTTGTAATGTAGCCATTTTGGTCTTGCATAATGGTTTTGTTGTATTTTTGTTTTTCTGAAAATGTTTTGTTTCTAAATTTTCACATCTGCAAAAGGGCCACTTTGGGCCATTGCCACATTTATCATATGGCAATAATATGTTTTTCAAAACAAACAAAAATAAGGCAAAAGTAAACATTTGGCTACTACATTTTACGTCTCTGTCTCAATTATAAAAAAAGGTGTCAGCATACTAACATACGCTTATGAAGGCAATTAAACAGTCAGAAAATAATAAGGGGTTTTAATATATATTTAGACAGACATAAACAAAAAAATTATAACATAGACACAGCATGCTCTTGCCAAGAAGTTTCCCCCTCAGGTGACATAAAATAATTTGTGAAAATATCACGCACTTTGAGCCCAGAGAGCGGTCTACGTTGAGGGTTGATAGGTGGTCTTGCCCTACGCACATTGTCCGACCCACGCACAACACCAGCAGAGGAGGAACAATCGTGTTTCCTGGTGAAGTTATGAAGAACGACACATGCTTTGATAATTTCATTCACATTTTGTTCACTCAGCTGAATGGCAGACTGTAGGACCCGCCATTTGGCACAAAGAATGCCAAAGGAACACTCCACCAGTCGTCGAGCACGTGATAGGCGCAAGTTAAAAATTCTGCGCCGGTGGTCCAGGTTGCGCTGGGGATATGGCCTCATGACATTGCGCGTTAACTGAAACGCCTCATCTGCCACAAGGACATAAGGGATTGATTCTTGAGTGGAGCCTGGTAGCTGGCGTGGTGGGGGTAGATCCAACTGGCTGGTACGTAGCCGTCGACCCATAATGGAAGTATTGAAGACTCGAGAGTCTCCCGTCCTTCCATAGGCCCCAATGTCGACAATTATAAACTTGTATTGAGGGTCGGCCAGAGCCAACAATATAACAGAAAAGTATTGTTTATAATTGAAGAATTGGGAGCCAGAGTTTGGCAGCTTATGCACCCGGATATGTTTGCCATCAAGGGCACCAATACAATTAGGAAACTGGCATTCCTCCTCAAAGTCCCTTGATATCCTCAACCAGTCTTCTATCCTGGGCTCGGGCATGACGAGTTGATGGAGTCTTGACCATAATTGACTACATGTCGACCTGACTATGCCAGAAATGGTAGCTCTTCCAATGAGAAACTCATGGTGGAGGGCGGCATAAGACAGGCCAGTGGACAGAAAGCTGAAGAACAACAGAAATGGAACATTTTACAAGGGAAAAATAAGAATACCAGCTACATACATACAGTACATAACAAACTTTTTTTTTTTTTCATATCTACTAACACATTTTTTTTCTAGCATAATGACTACGTGATATTCAGTACATATTACACATAACATTCTGGTATGTAAGTTTAAATATGTGGGGACTAAGATGAGGGCAACAAAATTATTCACTCAAACCAAAGCAAAATATACATTGGGCAACACATCATGAACATAGAGAATGTGGTTGTGTAGTACATACCATAATGTGAGGAGAAGTCGCTCCTCTGCAGATATAGCTTTGCACATCCTTGTGTCCTGAAAGGTGATCCCAGGGCGCAGTGTCTCCAAGCGTAGATCAAATGTTGCAAGGCTCATGCGACAGTATTGGTAAAATTTTTCCGGATGATCCCGCAGAGAAGAATAGAGGCAGTGAAAATGATCTGAGTCGCTGCCTCAAAAGTAGATGGACCCACATGCGTCTTCTTCTCTGCGGATCCACTATCACTGGGTATGTTTGACCAAAGCAGCGTGACAAAAGCCAGTTGACGAGAACCTGCTCAGTTGTGTTGACTGTCTGCCAGGTTGCACATACAACACCAACACTCCTAGTCAAGGCAAGGTCACAAATGGACAGAATGGAGGCAGCCACCTGTTCCAGAGCCAATAAATAGGGTGCAGGCTGATGATTTAAATAGTTAGCAGGCCTCAAAACCGTTAAATGTCCATTTTGCAAGCCTGCGAGAAAATCTCAGCATATGGATTACATACGGATGCTGACATGCGCAAAATACGCGACCACACCTTGATTACGGATGACATACGGAGCACTATTTAGGGGACATTTCTCCATATTACGCATGTAAACTACGGACCGTATTTTGCGTCGCTTAGTGTGACCCCGGCCTTAGAGTTTTTAACTTTTATCCATTTTTTTAATGAGCTCCACTTGGCTAATTTGTGACCACGGGCCACATCAAAGTTGAATATGCAGGGAGAAAAAAGAACCTGTAAATTCAAACACTGGTACATTTTTTAATTCCCAAATACCACCTTTTAAGTAAAAAAAAATTGTTTCCAAAGGTGGTGCTCTCTATAGAAAAACAATGATTATCCTATTCTCATATACAGCACCATGGAACCAATGGTGCTTTATAAATAAATAATAATAATATTCATATAAAGACCATTCTCTCCTCCAAACTGTTTGTTTCCCTCACTCACAAACTGAATTATTCACTCTCATTCACAAGGTACTCATATTCTTGTTATCTTGAGCCGTGGAAGCGTTATGTTGAGCGCAAAACAGCCATTGTCCTCTTTCTCTTCCACGCATCCTCTACCGTCGCTTGTATGTCTCGTACAAAGGAATAACAGACTGATTTTTTAAAGGAATGGTGAGTCCCGCATTTTTCAATTTCTTCTGATAGATATTCTTGTTAAACATAAGAAGTGTTACCACAAACTAAGAAAAAATCAAGTTCTGTCAGAAATGACTGTATCTAAACACTGATGACAATGCACGGGAGGTACGAACTCAGCGCAAACTGAAAATCGAATGAATACTATTTGAATATCATTGCAAGCTTTCCAACTTAAATGTGTGCCAAGTATCAAAGTGATCCAATAGCTATAGTAATTTAACATTTGGAGTATAATTCCTGGGCCCCGATCAGTCCCGAGAACAGGGTTCTGAAAAGTCCCATCTGAATGGAGTGGAGGTCAACCATGTGCATCACCTCTTTATTTATTCTTAATGGGAGTGCAGGAGATAGCCAAACCCTCTCAACCTCAACCCAAAGGAGATAGCCTAACCCTCTCAACCTCAACCCAAAGGAGATAGCCAAACCCTCTCAACCTCAACTCCATTCACATGGGGCTGTTCAGAACCCTGTTTTTGAGATTGGGAAGGTGCAGCGGGCAGGAGCACACTGTCGGACCATTCTCTGAGATGGCTGTCAAGCTGACAGCCGGCTCAGATGGGAATGCAATTTAAATTCTGACCAGCGGATCACTGTGATGTCATCAGCGTGATCGGGTCATTTGATCATGCTGCTGATGTCACTCACCAGCATGCAGAGGCAAGAAAGAACATCTGTGGTAAGTGATTCAGTGGAGCGGAAAACACCGAAGATTCAGTGTAACGGGGAGATTTACTGGGGGGAGGGGATTTAATAGGTGGGACGGAAATTTAGTGTGGGAAAGATTTACTCTGTGTGGGTAAGATTTACTCTGCATGGGGGAGATTTACTCTGTGTGTGGGAGATTTATTCTGCAGGGATAGATTTACTCTGTGTAGGGGAGATTTACTGTTGGGAAGATTTAGTATGGTGGTGATTTAGTGTGGGGGAGATTTAGTGTGTGGAGATTTAGTATGGGGGTAGATGTAGTGTGGGGGAGGGGTGGGCGAGATTTAGTGTGGGGGGAGTGTCGAGGGAGATTTAGTGTGGGGTAGGGGTGGGAAAGATTTAGTGTGGAGGAAGGGGTGGGGAGATTTGAGGAAACAAGTTTGGAGAGCAAGGAAGGGACAGGCGTGGATACAATATGGGGAGTGGGAGAAATTTGAAGACACAGTATGAGGTGCAAGGGGGAGAAGGGGGCATTTATGATGAAACAGTATGAGAGAATTGGGAAGACACAGTATGGTGAGTGGGTAAGTGCATGAGGACACAGTATGAAGAGTATGGGGGGAATGAATGAGGGGGATGGGTGCAGACACAGCATGGTGAGTGGAAAGTGGGTGAGGATACAATATGAGAAGTGAGGGGGAATGTATGAGAGGGTGATGGGTGCACACACAATATGGTGAGTCGGGGTGGGTGCAGTATGAGGAGAGAGGGGGAATGTATGAGGGGGAGATGGGTGCAGACACTGTATGGTAAGTGGGGAGTGGATGCAGACACAGTATTTCGAGTGAGAGGGGGAATGTATACGGGGCTGGGCGTGGACACAGTATGGTGAGTGGGGGAATTGGTGCAGAGATAGAATGGGGAGAATTGGTGTATACACAGTATGGGGAGTGAAAGGGGTAATGTATGCAGACACAGTATGGGGAGCGAGTGGGGGCATGGGTGCAGACAGGGTATGGTGAGAGGGGGATGGGTGCAGAGTATGAGTGGCGAGGGGAAAAATGTATGCAGATACAGTAGGGGGAGCGAGGGTAATGGGATGTGTGCAGACACAGTATGGGGAGATGTGTGAAGAGACAGTATGGAGAGTGAGGTGGCAAATATATAAGGAGATCGCATGGTTAGCAGGGCGATTTGTGAGGAGACAGTATGAGGAGGGAGGGGGAAATATGTGAGGAGACTATTGAGGGGTATAGTGTGATGCGACGGTATTGAGGGAAAAAAGTGTAAGTAGGCACAGAATAAAGACTGAGCAGTTTGTGGGGGGGAGCATGGGGTGACAGTATAAGGGCACAGTCAGGATGGAGGGAGCCATATGTGCATGGAAGAGGAAGCACCAAACTGAATTCTTGCCCCGGTGCCAGAAAACCTAGATACACCGCTGTCTGTGACTCATCATTTTTATTAAGTCATCATCCCTCCAATTGTATTCTAAAACCTCATTAGCAAAACTTTTTTGTTTTCTGTGAATTTTAATCATGGCATGCTCTATGTAGTGGACTGAGACACGTAGCATTTATCTGTTTGACTCTTCTTGATGTTGATCAAATCAAATGATTTTGCCAAAAGGGCATTCTATCCAGTTTTTGAATGGGCCATTTTTTTGGATTTTATTATATCAGTTCTAAAAATATATATCATTTGGATGTTAAAAATAATTTTTGGTTCTTTTTTTTCTGCTGATATCTGAAGATCACCCACTGAAAACATTTTAAATTGGTTTCGACTTTCCTCTTAACTTATTTTATGTGTTGTACATACTTGGCGACAGGGCCAAGGCTACAAATAGCAATTCAGATTGGTGTCTCTTTTTTAATTCTTATTTTTATTTATTGGAATTTTTCTTTATTCATTTCTTAAAGACGTTGGGAAGGATATTTTAACATATTAGTAAGTTTTAGACCCAGTTAGGGGGGAAATTCAACCTTCTGCTATCTCATTATACCCAGTGATTAAATAATCACAAGGTCTGGAGGAATAAAAATTGTCAGTTCCTAATTTGTATACACAGCAATGGTAATAAACCAGGCATGGGCAAGCTCTGGCCCTTGCCTGTTTTTGTTGGATTCGGAAAAAGAGATAATCTAATAGCTGCATACATTGTCCCTTGATCCGCACTATGAGGCCGCCCTTCCACGCCCTGGTATCTTGATTTAATTGGAATCTGCATCCTCAAGATGCAGATACCTGTGAATATATTGTTAAAGGAGAGAGGTTCAGTCTGCATGCAGCAAAGAACAATACAGGGAGTGCACTGTGGAATCATGGGCAAGGCGAGTAGTATTTCTTTTATTGTCATTTACTTAGAGGGAATACGTGGAGACATTGAGCTATCATACCATTTGGGGGGCTGTGGGGGACCATGCTGGGTGTGGGGAGCTATGGGGGACTTCATAATGTTTGAGGAGCTGTGGGGACAATACTCTTTTTGAGGGCTGCAATGATATCATACTATTTGGGGGCCTGTAGGTACATTATAGTGTTTGAAAGGCTATGGGGTCATCATATTGTGTTGGGAATCAGACTGTGTTTGATTGATTCATACTGTTTGTAGGGGCCTGCATGATCCATATTACTGTTTGGAGGTTGAGGGGACATCATACTGTTTTGGGAGCTGTTGGGGCATCATACTGATTGCTGGGACTGTGGGGGATCATACTGTATGTAAGAAAGGTTTGTGGGGACATAATTCTGTTTGGGGGGCTGTAGGGACATCATGCTGCGTGGGCACATCATACTAAGTTTTACATTGTATGGTTTTGATTACCGTAGCTGCTACTGATAATAATACATACTATAATATGCCATATCGTAACATGTATAAGCTGTAACAGCTGTAAATACTTAATTCTGCTCTATATTAAGCAATAACATTAACATTAATAATAATAACCCCTTAAAGTCCATTGACGTGCACAGTCCGTCATGGGCGGTTGTAACTTACCACACCAGGACGGACTGTGCACGTCATCCCTTTGAACTGTCACTGCGTGTAAACACGCAGTGACAGTTCAGTGCCGACAGCTGTCTATGATGGCTGAGAGGCACGGCAAGGGCTTCAGGGACCCTTGAAGTCGGTCCCTGCACCCCTAGCGCTGTGACTGGTCAGTCAATCTGACTGACCAACAAACACAGCAGCGATCAGGCAGGAGAGGCTGAAATTTCAGCCTCTCCTGCCCTATCAGTGCAGGAGCTCAGCACTGCAGTGGCTGAGCATCCTGCACTGACAGCCAGGAGCGGCACTTCTGCTGCCCTTGGCTGTTAACCCCCTGAGTGCTGTGATCGAGCGCAATTGCAGTGTTTAGGGGGGAGACAGAGGTTAGGGGTCTCCCTCTGCCTCAGGTCTGTCATGATCCAGGCTGGATTATGACAGATTTTGCACTAGTAACCTTTTTTTCCTTAAGCTGTGTGCATAAAGATAGTTTTTCCCCCGGTGGCAATTAGGGTCATTGCACTGTGGTGGTTTCAGTTCTAGTTTTGCCCCCGGTGGCCGTTAGGGTCATTGCACTCTGGTTACTTTAGTTTAGTGCATGTGATTATGAAGCAGGTGTGATTGCTTGCTCTTACCTATAAAAGAGTTTCAGGTGGTTGCAATCACTGTTGGTAATAGTGGTCATTTCCAACCATCCTTGGTGGAGGAAGGAGCTAGAGAGAGTTCCTGGCAGCTCTGACAAAGCTTGGTGAAGTAGCAGCGATTCTGGAGGAAAGCTGCATTCTGGTGGTGGACTGCTGTTGGGAGCAAGAGCAACAGAGCAAAGTTAAGTGGTGTTACCCCTGTTTTGTAACTTTCCTTTTCTGTGTTTCAGTTCAGTGGTGGGATTAGTTTCTGCACCGTCCATTTCACTAGAAAGGGCTAGGTGCAGGGCGAACTAGGGTTTTTAGGTTCCTGATCGGCGCCCGGTGCGGAACCGGCCTAGGGATCGTTAGGAGTGTAGAGACACTGACTCAGGGAAGTGCAGGAGGTCTCCACGTCCCCGTTCCCTATCACAGGGCCCTCCATTGTATCAGTTTCCCTGGTGTTTCCCTTTATTATTTAAATTCGCCCTGCTGGAGGCGGTGTATCCAGTTATACGTATAATTCTGAAATTCGCCTGCTGGAGGCGGTGTATACGGCTGCACATTATGTTATTTAAATTCGCCCTGCTGGAGGCGGTGCATCCAGGGTCACGTGTGCCATAGAAATTCGCCCTGCTGGAGGCGGTGTGTCCAGTCACACGTTGACCATCACATTGTCGGCTTCCCTGTGATGTAATCGCGGGGCCCGACCTGTGTCATGATGACTTCTCCATAGACATAATACATTACAATTCTGGAGCATTGCAATGTATTATACTAAAAGCGAAAGTGAAAGTCCTATGAAGGGACAAGGTAAAAAAAAACATTTTTTTAAAAAATATGTAAAAAAAATATTAAACAATAATAAAAATAATTAAAAAATCCCCTAAAAATTCCTCTAAAAATACACATTTTTATGTAAAAAAAGAAATAAACAAAAAAATACACGTTTCGAATCACCGCGTTTGTAAAAATCCCTAGTTAACCCCTTCAGTGAACGCCGTAAAAAAACACAAAAAAGTAGCAAATAATACTTTTTCCAAGCGGTATAATTATACCGCTTGGAAAAAGTGCAATAACACGCGATCAAAAAGACGGATATAAATAAACATGGTACAGCTGAAAATGTCATCTTGTCCCGCAGAAAACGAGCTGCCATACAGCTCCATCATCGGAAAAATAAAAAAGTCATAGCTCGCAGAATAAAGTGATGCAAAAATAATTATTTTTTCTATAAAAGTTTTTATTGTGCAAAAAACACCAAAACATAAAAAAGATATAAATGAGGTATTGCTGTAATCATAGTGACCCATAGAATAGAGCTGCCATACTAATTTTACCACATGCGGAACGATAAAAAAAAAACAATTTCTGAATTGCTAGTTTTTGTTCATTCTGCCTGCACAAAAATCAGAATAGAAAGCAATCAAGAAATGTTATGTGCCCGAAAATGGTACCAATAAAAACGTCAGCTCGTCCCGCAAAAAACAAACCCACACATGACTCTGTCAGCCGGAATATGGAAAAATTATAGCTCTCAAAATGTGGTGATGCAAAAATTTCTTTAAAAAAATTCTTCCAAAAAAAGCGTCTTTTAGTGTGTGACAGAAGCTAAACATGAAGAAAGGATATAAATCTGGTATCGCACGGACCTGAAGAAAGTTGCCTACTCACTAATACCACACGCGGAACTGCGTAAAAAATAAAACCAATTCTTCACCTTTTGTGGATTTGTGTATTCTGCCTCCCAAGGATCGCAGTAAGGTGATCACAGTGGTATACCCCCACATATGGGGTATCAGCATGCTCAGGACATATTGCACAAGTTTTGGGGTCTAATTTCTCCTTTTACCCTTGTGAAAATAAAAACTTGGGGGCAAAAAGATCATTTTTGTGGAAAAAATATGATTTTTGTTATTTTCACGGCTCTACGTTGTAAACTTCTGTGAAGCACTTGGGGGTTCAAAGTGCTCACCAGACATCTAGATATGCTCCTTGGGGGGTCTAGATTCCAAAATGATGTCACTTGTGGGGGGTTTCCACTGTTTAGGCACATCAGGGGCGCTGCAAATGCAATATGATGCCCGCAGACCATTCCATCAAAGTCTGCATTTCCAAAACGGCGCTCCTTCCCTTCTGAGCTCTGCATGCGCCCAAACAGTGGTTCCCCCCCACATATGGGGTATCAGCATACTCAGGACAAATTGCACAACAAAATTTGAGGTCCTATTTCTCCTGTTACCCTTGCGAAAATAAAAATTTGTGAGCAAAAATATAATTTTTGTGGAAAAAAAAATTATTATTTTACTTTCATGGCTCTACGTTATAAACTTCTGTGAAGCACTTGAGGGTTCAAAGTGCTCACCACACATCTAGATAAGCTCCTTGGGGGGTCTAGTTTCCAAAATGTGGTCACTTGTGGGGGGTTTCCACTGTTTAGGCACATCAGGCGCTCTCCAAACGTGACATGGCATCCGATCTCAATTCCAGCCAATTTTGCGTTGGAAAAGTCAAATGGCGCTCCTTCCCTTCTGAGCTCTGCCATGCACCCACGTAGTGGTTTAACCCTTCATATGGGGTATCAGCATACTCAGGACAAATTGCACAATAACTTTTGTGGTTCTGTTACCCTTGGGAAAATAAAAATTGGGGGTGAAAAGATCATTTTTGTGGAAAAAATATGATTTTTTAATTTTATGGCTCTACGTTATAACCTTCTGTGAAGCCCTTGGGGGTTCAAAGTGCTCACCACACATTTAAATAAGTTCCTTGGGGGGGTCTAGTTTCCAAAATGGGGTCACTTATATGGAGTTTCCACTGTTTAGGTACATCAGGGGCTGTCCAAATGCGACATGGCATCCGCTCTTGATTCCAGCCAATTTGACATTCAAAATCTCAAATGATGCTCCTTCCCTTCTGAGCACTGTCGTGCTCCTAAAGATTGGTCTTCCTCCACGCATGGGGTATCAGTGTACTTAGGAGAAATTGTACAACAAATATTGTGGTTCATTTTCTCCTGAAACCCTTGACAAAATGAAAAAAATTGTGCCCAAAGATAAATTTTGAGGAAAAAAAGTTAAATGTTCATTTTTTCCTTCCACATTGCTTCAATTCTTGTGAAGTACCTAAAGGGTTAATAAACTTCTTGAATGTGGTTTTGAACACCTTGAGGGGTGCAGTTTTTAGAATGGTGTCACTTTTGGGTATTTTCTGTCATATTGACCCCTCAAAGTGACTTCAAATATGATGTGGTCCCTAAAAAAATGGTTTTGTAAATTTTGTTGTAAAAATGAGAAATCGCTGGTCAACTTTTAACCCTTATAACTTCCTTAAAAAAAAAAAATTTGGTTCCAAAATTGTGCTGATGTAAAGTAAAGATGTGGGAAATGTTATTTATTAACTACTTTTTGTGACAAACCTCTCTGATTTAATGACTTTAGGGGCATAAAAATTAAAAGTTTGAAAGTTGCAAAATTTTAAAAATTTTCTCCATATTTCAAGTCAAATGCAAGTCATAATGAAGAAATTGAACCACTAACATGAAGTACAATTTGTCACGAAAAAAAATCTCAGAATCAGCAGGATCCGTTGAAGCGTTCCAGAGTTATAAGCACATAAAGTGACAGTGGTCTGATTTCAAAAGTAAGGCCTGGTCTTTAACCTACAAAATGGCTTTGTCGTTAAGGGATAAAATATTAAGTTAATGTTAATATTCAGTAGAATTAATTTCAGCATTTTAGTTCATTCCCCCACACAACAGAGACACGTGGCCCCTCCGAAACATTGCTTGTCAACACCTTTAAAAAATCATGTCTGTCTGCTCTATGGGGAGTCTGCCGCCACAGTTGCATGCCCTCTTGCAAGCAGCTTACTCTGTATTAAAGTTGTAGAATGTCAGTGCAGAGTAAAGTATGGAACATCCGACAGCTTAAAGTCTATGGGCAGTCCAGAACTGCTTAATGTTATATAGCATGAAAAATCTGCCTGTGCACTTAGGCTGTTGTCTGTATATACTGTAGTATAGATTCTTTAAAGTGTACACTGTATATAGTGTACATTGTCTGTATATAGCGCACATTGTATTTAGCGTAGATTATCTCGTTATAATGTAGCTTGTAAGGATTATATAACTTAATTCAATCGATATACTTTAGATTATATATGAGTATATTGTATATAGCATAATGTGTTTATATTTAGCAGAGGTGGTTTGTTTAAAGAGCATAGATTTTATGTATAAAGCATAGATTGTATATCTCAGAAGCAGTAGCTGTGGCTGTTTTGAGGCCTGTGGATGGAGAGCACCACTTGATTGAGTTCCATTTTGCTTTTTCCTGTATGGTGTAAGCATTTGGAGCCATTCTACTCCTCACAGCCAATTTTTCCTAGCGTCACCCCATTTTTAGCCTCTGGGAATGGGTAATACTGCATACAGTTTTCATATGCATGCCAGGGAGGAGGTCCAGGAATATCAACATTTAAAAACGCCGATAGCTCATATGAGGTTTTATAGGAATGAGTGTTTATGATTATCCAATAAATTAAAAAACTATCAGCAATTGCTTATTTGTTTGGTGACTGGATCGTTTATGCTTGCACAATAATCATTTTTATAAACAGCACATCCCCTCATCTAAACAGGTTATGTGCTGTCAATAAAATCATAATTAGGGATGAGCGAATCCGAACTGTAGTGAAGTGAACCAGTAACGAACCCGTAACTTAGACTTTTAACAGGATGTCTGGTTTAATGTTCAGGTTTGGATGCCTAGTAAAGTTTGTTGAAAGGTTACAGTGCAGTCAATCAACAAGCTTTCAGGCTGTGGTCAGTTCTGGAGACATCACTGACATAAGAAAGTATTGGCATAGCTGTGATTGGCTGGTGCACCACATGACCCGACCTCTATAAATGCCGGATCATGAATGCCGTCTCCATTCTGCTCTGATTAGTGTAGGGACAGGACGCAGCTGGAGTGAGGGACAGAGCTAGACTGTGCATACTGCAAAAAAGCCTCTTTGTATACTCTGCATGTGTCTCACTGGGAGTACTGTGCCAAAAGGACGCTGTGTGTACACTGCACTCATACCTGTGGGATTACTGTGCCAAAAAACCTCTGTGTGTACTATGCAGCTCTGACTGTGCGAGTACTATGTCTTTAAGCCTCTGTGTGTACCCTGCACACCTGCCTTTGGGAGTACTATGTCTTTAAGCCTCTGTTTGTACTCTGCACCCCCCCCGTGGGAATACTGTGCTTTAAGTCTCTGTGTGTATTCTGCAACCACACCTGTGGTAGTGCTGTTCCAAAAAGCCTCTGTGTACTCTGCAACTGTGTCTATACGAGTAGTGTGCCAAAAAAATAAATCTACTCTGCTGCTATCTCTTTGCCATTTGTGGGCCAAACAAATAATTTTACTCCACCACTGTGTCTATACAAGTAGCCAGGGGCGGGCTTGGCTGGGTGGCTAAGAGGCAAATGCTTCCTGGGACGCTCCCCCAGCAGCTGTACAGGGCCGGCCGCACAGCAAATTGTGTGTGGCCGTGCCAGCTGTACAGTGGGGCTACACATAATGAAGTGGGGTTAGGGGGACTGCACATGATGAAGTGGAGGTAAGGGGGACTGCACAGGATGAAGTGGGGGTAAGGGGGACTGCACATGAAGTGAGGGTAAGGGTGACTGCACATGAAGTGGGGGTAAAGGGGACTGCACATGATGATGTGGGGGTAAGGGGGGCTGCACATGATGGAGGGGGAGTGGGGCTGCACATGATGAAGTGGGTAGGTAAGGGGGACTGCACATGATGATGTGGAGGTAAGGAGGACTGCACATGATGCCTGGGGGGTAAGGCCTCTTTCACACATCAGGTTTTCGCCGTCAGGCGCGATCCGGCGCTTTTGACAGAAACCGGATCCGGCGAAATGCAATGCCGGATCCGGTTTCCCCCCCATTGACTTGCATTTGCGCCGGATCGCGCCGGATGGCCATGCGTTTCATCCGGTTTTCGCCGGATCCGGCAATGTGTC
The DNA here is from genome assembly GCF_039654945.1 of Dendrobates tinctorius. Taxonomy (NCBI): domain Eukaryota; kingdom Metazoa; phylum Chordata; class Amphibia; order Anura; family Dendrobatidae; genus Dendrobates; species Dendrobates tinctorius. Next base: position 109,942,082 of record NW_027361679.1, on the reverse strand, counting down.
GCAATGTGTCGCGATCCGGCGTCTGGAAAAAACGTCTACTGTAACGTTTTTTGTCTCCGGCGAAAAAGCCGTACCCGCCGGATCCGGCGCGTCCGGCTTTTTCACAAAATGAAAGCCTATGAGCCCCGCAATGCGCCGGATCCGGCGAAAGCCGGATCCAGTGGCCGGATCCGGTTTTTTTGGTCTGAGCATGCTCAGTAGCTCTGCCCACAGGAGATATATAAAAGCAAGACAATGGGACCCTCAGCCACACCCAACATGCCACCCAAGCCAAGAACCAGGAGCAGGAGAAGGCAGCAGACATCTGCAGCAGCAGCACCATCAGCACCACCCCAAATGGAGCAGCATGCTGAACGGGAGGGGAGTCCAGAAGCAGATGAGAGACGGTAATTATCAAATCCCCCATTCCTCCAAACTAGGGCCATGGAATATCAAGATATTCATTGGCCCTTTGTTTCTCTTTATTCAACAGCCGCCAAAGAGATGCAGCAGCAGCAGCAGCAGCAGCAGAAATGGCATCACTGGCAGCAGCAATACCCACAGCCATGGAGTCTGGCCATCAACAGGACAGCACATCTTCTTCTGGGAGCCCTCCCTCGCATCGTCAGCGTTTGATGGTAAATTTTTATTTCCAAAATCCATCATCTCTGTAATATATGTCTATTCATTGCCTTTTATTTCAAAACAGGAATCACAAGATGAAGAGGAGCTCCCAGAAGAAGAAGGAAGGGGTGGACAGACACCTGGAGTGGGCTCACAATTGGTAAGTTTTTTGCATTAAACGCAGAAACACAACATCACACTACACACAACACATAGAAAACAATGTTCTGCAGACCACACACAGCAAACAAATGCCTACATCCAAAGACATAACATTTTTTGTTTTCTTCTCTAGTCTTCCCAATCTGGTGCTCGGCCAAGAGGTCCTCGCAGTGCCTCCCAGGGTCGTCGGCGACAGCAACACGGCGGTCACCAGCGTGTAAGTATAAATATTTTTGCTTTGTTTTTTTGCACTTTTTATTTCATTTCTTTTGTGGAGGCTAATTATGTTATTTTTGTCTTTTTCTTTAACAGCCTTCACAGCGTGCTCCCGACTCTGACGGTGAGGATGGAGGGATTGATGTGGACCGCCTCATCGATCTCGTCAGAGAAAGGGAGCCGCTCTGGAATATGGCTGACCGCCGCCACGCTGACCTGATCATTACCCGACGACTCTGGGAGGAAATCTGTTCTCTCCTTGTGGGCCGCTGGGAGGACCTCGAAGCTCGGGCCCAGATTAAAGAGCGTAAGTATATACAGTAACGGTTGCTTGATGTAAACCAGTGTTTCCCGAACTCCAGTCCTCGTGGTCCCCACGGATCATGTGTTCAGGATTTCTATTTACTATGGAAATCCTGAAAACATGACCCCTGGGGACCATGAGGACTGGAGTTTGTGAAACACTGATGTTGTATACTAACCACTCCTTTCTCGTTTCAGGGAACAGAATTGTGAATCGGTGGCGGTCTGTGAGGGATCGTTTCAAGAAGGAGTTCAATAAAGAGATGCGGGCCCCGAGTGGATCTGGAGGACGCAGGAGCAAGTACAAGTACGCACAAGCCCTGTCGTTCCTCCGGGAAACAATGCTCACCAGAAGGTAAATATTACACACCACATGTGAAAAAAATGTTAGATGTAACTTTTTTTTTTCAGCCAGGGCCATACCATGTCAGTATTTTAATTGTTTTTTTTTCTCTTTATTCCACAGCACGATGAGCAGCACTCGGGAGCCTGCACGATTGGACCCTTCTGAGGCGATCCCTGAGGAGACCGGCACCGAGGGACACTTCGACCGCCCCGGTACATCTGCACCTTCCCAGCCTTCCCACACATTCGACCCATCTGTCCCATCCACCAGCACAGGAGCATCGTGGCCGCCTACATTACATGAAGCTGCTGGTGAGGAGATCGCTTTCCCTTTACCCCACCCTTCTGCCCCTGCCGCCTCTAGTACACCTGCGGGTACTGGGCGGCAGCGGCAGAGGGGTCAGGAAAAGAGTTATGCGCAAGAGTTATTGCATCTGAATGCATCTTTCCAGAACTGTCTCAAAGTCTTGTCAGAGCAAATCTCCGCAGGCTTTCAGCAGATCAACTCCAGCATTCTGGAGGTGAAGACACTTCTGCAAACCATGCATTCAGAAGCAAGATCTTCGCCAAACCACACCTTTTTCAGGTCTGTTGTGGAGCGCATGGCAACACTATCTCCTACCCAGCAGATGCATGTAATGCATTCGTGCCACGGTGCTCTACAGCAGGTTACCTCCCAACCTCCACCTCCCACCACTGTAGTTCCTCCACCTGCACCCCCTCCAGCCACTTTCCATCCTCCCCCTCCTATTACATCTGCACCCCCTCCAGCCACTTTCCATCCTCCCCCTCCTACTACATACCAGCAACCTGCCCAGTACCAGCAACCTCCCCAGTACCAGCAACCTCCCCAGTACCAGTCATCTCCCCACTTCCAGCAACCTGCCCCGTACCAAACTCCTTCCCCGTACCAAACTCCTTCCCCGTACCAAACTCCTTCCCCATACAACTTTACATCAACATCATCTGCTCCTACAGTCCCTGCCCAACCCTCCACTCCACCGCCCACCACCTCTTCTGCCTCCCACATGTCCACCCATTCTGTAGCTTTTTCCACACCTTCACCTCTAACTGTTCCTTCCCCACCACGATCCCAGTCCTCTCTCCACACACCCAGTGTCGAAGTGTCCCGCAGCCCCTCCAGCAGTATTTCCACCCCACAGTACACAGAATTGTAATGTGTGTTTTTTGTAATAAAAATGCCCATTGGGTTTAAAACCTTTATTAAAAAAGTTTTTTGCACTTTAAAAACATTTTACAAAAAAAAAAAAAAATTTAAATAAAAGTTAAATTATCGTTTCACAATGGTTGTCTGTCATTTCTTTCTGCGGCGAAGTATGTTTTAAAAAAAGGTTAAATACAGGGTATTTCAAAGGTAAAAAGGTATTCAAAACCAGGTATAACTGTGGGTAAATTTTAGCTTTTTGCCACAGTTGTGTTCCTGGTTGTGTTTGAAGCAAAGTATTTCACCTAAAAAGTTGTGTTTATTGTTGACAGTTTCCATCCAAAACACATAAAGAACTCTATTATCTATAGCCAAGCCATCAGATACAATCGTATATGTTCCAACCCCATGGATAGAGACAAACACCTTGGTCGCCTCAAAAAGACCTTTTTGAATCAGGGTTACCATCCAAGAACAATTGAAAACCAAATTACAAGAGCCACCAGATTGTCAAGGAATCACCTGCTACATTACAAAGCTAAAGAAGAAAATAACCGAGTGCCTCTAGTAGTCACCTACAACCCAAATCTGGAGGTGCTAAGGGGAGCTGCACGGAAATTACAACCTTTACTACAAAAAGATGCCCGATTAAAATCCATTTTTCCAGACCCCCCACTTCTGTGTTTTAGGCAGCCCCCAAATTTAAGAAGCATCATTGTCAGAAGCTCCCTGTCCTCTCCAACAGCTGGAGGAACCTTTCCTTGCAACCAGAAAAAATGTAAAACCTGTCCATTTATAATGACCACGGACAAGATAAAGATCCCCAATTCACATCAGGACTACAAGATCCCAGGTACTTTCACCTGCATTACATCTAATGTGGTGTACTTAATTATTTGTACTAAATGTCCAACTGGGGGTCTGTATGTGGGGGAGACAGGGCAAAAGCTTAGAACAAGGATGAATGCTCATCGTCACACAATAAGAGAAAAAAGAATGGATCTACCTGTGGCAAAACATTTCTGTATCCCTGATCACAGCAGCATGGATATGAAATTACTGGTATTGAAAGGTAACTTCACATCTCAGAGAGAGAGACGAGTTTGGGAGTACAAATTTATGACGAACTTTGACACTCTCAGTGCTGGAATGAATGTGTCGCATGGATTTATGTCTTTTTACATCAATTAAGGAATTTCCTTTTAAAACCTTGCGGGGCAACACAGAACTAGACCCCAATCAGAGGACCATAAAACATCCAGACTCCTTATCTATGAACTGGTCCAATGTTTATATTTATGTTTCTCCCTCTCCCATATTGATAGTTCTGCTTCACGTCACTTGTCTTATCTATTGCATTTTTTCTAGGCTGTATTGTGCATAAATATGTGACTTCAGATTTTGTATTAGTCTAGCCTGATGAAGAGACCTGAGTAGTCTCGAAAGCTTGCAAAGTGTTACCATCTTTTCAGTTAGCCATTAAAAGGTATCAACTACTGAGGACTCTCAATCCTGAATATTTTTCTATCCACTGGCTAACACGGTACAAAGATATACATCTTTCCTGTTTATTGTTGGTGATTTCCTACCAATGTACACAACTTTTGTTAAAAGGTGAAATACTTTGCATAAAACACAACCAGGTACACACCTGTGGCCTAAAGGTAAAAATAGTAAGACCATGACAAGATAGCCAACTTTGGTTGGCAAAGGTATATACTGTTGGTCCAGAAGGTACACAAGTTTAGGGCAAAAATCTCTCACACTCTGTCATCCCAGTGTACTCTGCCTTGAGGTGACATAAAGTATAGTGGAAAATTGTCCCTGAAACCGTCACAGAACTTCTAGTGGTAATATTTCCAATGACAACATCCATCTTCGCCAGTACTTGCTCTTCTCTCCAACCTGCACTTTCTTCTCTACAACCTGTCAAAGAAGGGCTGTAGGAACATGCTATATCTAGTTTTCCAGTAGCCAATCCCGTTCGGAAGGCCACAAGGGTCAATTTTAAAAACCGGATCCGGCGTAATCCGTCGAAAAACGGATAGAAAAACGGATAGAAAAACGGATGAACCGGATGAGACGGATCCGGTTTTGTCTGTCAAGAACAAGACGGATCCGGCAGAAAACCGGATCCGGCACTTCAGGTTTTACAAAACATTTGCCGGATCCGGCATTCCGGCACGACGCCGGATCGCGCCTGACGCCGAAAACCTGATGTGTGAAAGTAGCTTTAGGGGGACTGCACATGTTGGAGGGGGAGTGGGGCTGCACGTGAAGTGGGGGGTAAGGGGTAAGGGGAACTGCACATGATGAAGGGGGAGTAAAGGGGAATGCACATAATGAAGTGAGGGGTAAGAGGGACAGCACATGATGAAGGGGAGTGGGGCTGCACAAGAAAGTGGCTTGTAAGGGGGACTGCAAATGATGAAGTAAGGGGTAAGGGGGACTGCACATGATGAAGTGGGTGGCTAAGGGGACTGCACATGATGAAGTGGGTGAGTAAGGGGGGGGCTGTACATAATGATGTGGAGGTAAGGGGGACTGCACATGATGGAGTGGGGGGGAAGGGGACTGCACATGATGAAGTGTCTGAGGGGGGACTGCACATGATAAAATGTAAGGGGGATAGGGGGCTGCAAATGATGAAGGGGCACTGCAGATGAAGTGAGGGGGTGATAGGAGACTGCAATGGATGAAGTAAGGGGACTTTAAATTAAAGTGTGGGGACTGCAAATGATGAAGTGGGGGAGAGGACGGGGACTACAAGTGATGAATTCAGTGTGAGTGATGGGGCACAGCAATTTAATTGAAGGTGGGGTGGGGAGAGCAAATTATGAATTGAAGGTGGGGGTGGGGAGAGCAAATGATGATCTAGGGGAGAACAAATAATGAATTTTGAGGGTGGGGGAGTAAATGATGTATTGAATGTGGGGTAGAGCAGTTGATAATGAATAGAGGGTGGGAGAGAAAGACATGACAATGAATTGGGGTGGGAGAGGCACGTAAATATAATGAATTGGGGTTAGGGTTAGAGTGGGAGGTATATAGAGGTGGGACGTTGAGGATGAAGTGACTGGTAATGAATTGAGGGAAAGAGTACAGGTGCGAATTAATTTATATATTAAATGGGGAAAGTGGCTATTTATAGTTAGTGGGTGCACAGTGGTGGATTATAATTTATATTGGGAATGGTGGGTTGCAAAATAACCAATTATATATTGATCGTGGGTGCACCTCTGTATTCAGATGTGTAGTGTAGAAGAAAGGGAAAAGTGGGGAATGTGCTCTGGAAGTGGTGCTCTAAAACTGTTATTTTATGCAGAGATGAGTCCTGGCTGGAAGAAGTGATGGCGGCCCGTGCTGGGTGAAAAAGGAATGCAAAGATGAATGACTTCAGCTAGAGACATCACTGGTGAATCAGTGTGTTACCTGTACACTGACACTATACACTGTATAATATATACAGAGCTCCTGTGAATAATGTCACTGGCAGTGGTGATCACTGTATTACCTATACACTGACACTATATACAGAGCTCCTGTGTACATTATCATAGGTGATCACTGTATTACCTGTACACTGACAGTAAATACAGAGTTCCTGTATACAGTGGCACTTAGTATTGTGTTTTGTTTTTTTTAATTAATGAACAGTATTGTAGTATTCAGTCACTATGTGATGGTAATATGTTGTCTGGTCACGGTGTGATGCTATTTGTTCCTTGTATGGGGTATTATTCCGTCACTATGTGGTGGTAATATGTGGTCTGGCCAAGGTGTGGTGGTATTTGTTCCTTGTATGTGGTATTATTCGGTCACTATATGGTGGTAATATGTGGTCTGGTCATGGTGTGATGATATTTTTCCCTTGCATGTGGTATTAATGGTTGTTTAAAAAAAAAGTAAATTTATATGACTCATTCCTTAAAGAAAAATGCATAAATATATATTTATTTTTAATAGTTTAGAGTAGAGTACAGCACGGCCGAAAGAGTCTACCGTGTCGTGGTATCAGCTTAAAAACTATTTTGGTCAGAACAAAAGCTGCTGGTCATGAATGTGATCTGGTGTTTGATGGGAACTGTTAATATCTGATCTGACTATATTTATGGTGGAACTCGGGCCATAGCCCTATAAACACTGTATATATGTCCCAGATCTCTTTAGTAAGCTCAATTCTGCTCCGATATCTCTGTGGTAAGCTTTGTTCTGCTCCCATATTTCTGGTGTAAGCTCAGTTCTGCTCCAAATCCCAGTAGTAAGCTCAGTTCTGCTCCCTTTTCTCTGTAGTAAACTCGGTTCTGCTCCCTTATCTTTGTACTAATCTGGTTCTGCTGCCATATCTCTGTAGTAAGCTCGGTTCTGCACACATATCTGTAGTAAGCTCCGTTCTGCTCCCATATTTCTGGAGTTTTCTCCATTCTGATCCATATCTCTGTAGTAAGCTCGGTTCTGCTCCCATATCTTTGACGTAAGCTTGGTTCTACTCCCTTATCTCTGTAATAAGTTCGGTCCTGCTCCCTTTTCTCTGTAGTAAGCTCGGTTCTACTCTCATATCTCTAGAGTAAGTTCCGTTCTGCTCCCAAGTCTCTGGAGTAAGCTCCATTCTGTTCCCAAATCTCTGGCGTAAGCTCTGTTCTGCTCCCTTTTATCTGGAGTAAGCGCTGTTCTGCTCCCATATTTCTGTGGTAAGCTCTGTTCTGCTCCCATATCTCTGGAGTAAGCTCCGTTCTGCTCCCATATCTCAGGAGTAAGCTCGGTTCTGCTCCCATATCTCTGGAGTAAGCTCGGTTCTGTCACGCCACTCTCACCTGGGGCCGGGACTCTGTGCCCGACGTCACCACTTCCAGTGCTGCGACTGCTCCAGGGGTCCTGTTGGGTGTGCACGCATACCTCTCGCACTTAATCCTATGACTGCACTGTCTTGCTAGTGCGCATGTGCACTCCTCTCTGCCCTTACTGCAGCCACGCCATCTCTATGATCCTGGAGGACCTGACCCAGAAGTCTCAGCGCTCTTGCCCTATATCAGGCTGCCTCTTCCTCTGGGAGGCGCCTGATAATTGCTGTGCTTCCCTGCTTGGTCTGCTTGGTCCTGGCTTGGCCACGCTCTGTATTCAGGTCCCCTGCCTTGTATCCTGTCGTGCTTCTTAGCACATCCTCTGCCTTGCCTTGCACCTAGGCGCGCTCTCCCGCGTGCGCTCTGCTTTGCTCCATACCCGTGCGTGCTAGTCCGTACACGCCATACGCGCTCCGTGCTCTCGTGTGCATGCCTTGCACTACCCAGTACCCAGTGTGCCCTTGTGCACACACCTTGCACTGTCCTGAAGCCTCCGTACTTCCGTGCTCATGCCCTGTACTGTCCTGAACCCTCCGTTCTTCCATGCACACGCCCTGTACTGTCCTATACTTTGTCCCTGTGTCCACGCTACATGTTAAATGCTGCTGTCAATCTCCGACAGTGGCATTTAACATGACCGCACCAGAAGTGCATCACTAATCCCACCCATTGGCTCCCGTGTCACCCCCTGTGGTTGTCATTGTCGGAATGCTATGAGTGCTGGCCTGTGGCCCATGCTCTTAGCAGGTGAGCAATTTTGCTACACACAGCAGGGCTGAAACCCTGTGGTAAGTGTTAATTTCCCTGTGGGCTGCAGTGCTATCCAATGACCACAATATGTCACTGGGTCGCCCTCCTAGGGCTGTGGGATACTCGGTACCGGGCCAGAGTCAGGGGGATGTGTCACAGCGGTGGCCCTGGGCGCCCAAATCAATGGTGGTGGTTTTTGTGGTTAATGGAATAGTTCGTGATGCCACCCGTGGTGTTTGGCAAGTAAGATGTTAAGCCAACGCTGCTTGCAGATCCTCTGGGACTGATGGTGTGATGCAGCAAAGATGGTGTAGCTCCCCACAGGTGGAGCTGTAGTCCCAGGGCAGTGTAGGCGCTATGGATGAGGACAGGTGCAGGATGGTGTGGATGCTGGTACCCAGATGTAGCGGTGCTGAAGGTGTTAGCAACAGATGAATGGAGGACACCAGAGCTTGCAGTTTCAAAGCTTTACTCACAGTTCGTGGTACACACTGGTGCCTGCCTCCATGCCGTGTCCTCCGGGGTAGAGACTCAATCAACCTCCCGGGCAAGTCAGGGCTCTCCTCTCCAACACTCCGCCAACATGTACCTTTCCCAAACGACTCCCCAATGCGCCTTGTGGTGTGAAGCACTCCAGTACTTAGTTACCCTGGAATACCTCCTTTCTAGATGTTCCAGGAACTCTACTTGTATGACAGACAGCTGTAGCCTGCTCGGGAATGCTCCTGGATCCCGGCTCTCTATCCGTGTTGCTGTTGTGTCCCAAGTCTTGGATGGGACTAGTGCATTTACAGCCAACTACTCCACCGGTGTCTGCTGCAGAACCATAAGTGTCCATTCAACCTCGGGAACCGGGCCCCGGCCTTGCGCTGAGAACCTATAGGCAGGGTTCCTATCCAACCCACTCCTCCTCTCTGTTCTCTCTCCTTCTTCGTTCCATACTTGTCCTTCTCTCTCTTAAGGAAGCTTAGGTTGCAGTTCTACGTCTTTCTCCTTCTCTCCTCTTTCCCGTGCCAGCTGGCTCAGATCACTGAGGCAGCTGCAGCAATCCTTCTTCTATTCCTTTCCTCGGGAGCTCTTCCACTAAGACCAGTCCTCAGCCTCTCCTGACTGACTGTCTTTCCTCCGCCTGACCTCCCGTCAGACTGAACCTGTAATTCTAAACCTTCCCAATCTTTTATATGAATCTAAACTCCACCCACCTCCCAGCAAATCCAGTGTTCCATGCAGGGAACCACCAAAGGTGCTGCTAATATATAGGAGGAAGCGCACTGTGGTTGTGCTGAACTACCCTGTTGTGTGGAATGCAGGTGTTGGAGTGTGGAAAGAAGTTCCCAACTTACCAGGATGGTGGGGCACTACACCTTAGGAGAAGGTGCAGTACCTCTGTGGCAACTGAGCCTCAGGGGCGCCACATCACTGTCTTCCTTTTCAATCTTGTACAGAATGTAAGTGAAACGTGAAGTCTGCCCAGCCACATTGCAGGGAAAGGCATAGAGACAGTGTGAGTGTTAGCTAGAAATATGGCCCATAGTGGGATGGAGTTCTGGGGGATCTCTGGTAAAAGATCGGATCCATGTTAGTTAGGAACAGAAGTAGAAAGGAGCAGGAGGTGTCAGGAAGCAAGAAGAAGAAACGCGTGTGTGTGGCAAATACACGGGAATATGAGCAATGGTGCAAGCAGAACAATTTTATCTCAAGAGGCCAATTTGGGGACTACACTCTTTTTCAACTTCAACGCAGTAGCAAACATGTCGGGGCTGGGGATAGCCTTATCCACAAGGTGCATCCCGGAAACTCAGGATCGGGAACAATAGGGTGGTAGCAGGAGCTCCCTTACATGTAGGTTCCAGGTAAATTGAGTAACCCTTAGAGCCTGAACACTTTGCATTAATCTGTATTCCAAGAACTGTGCCTGTGTCCATCACCACTGGGAAAGTGCCATTGTATATGAGTGAAGAACAAGGAAACTGTTACATGTTATTCCCTGTATTTCAGAGTTGCTTTTAGTAAAAAGGACTCTGCATATTTAAGTTGGTGTGGCTTCCTTATTCTGAAGACTAAAGGAATTGGCGCAGTGGTAGGCAAATCTGATGTGAGTATAGAAATCTCACCCACCGAAACACTACAGCACACACCCCAGGACCCAAAGGTTCTCCTATATCTGTAGCGGGTAGGGGGAAGAAAATGTACCACTCACCCATGGCTACTACCCTGCCCCCTGTACAGGTGCAGAGTACACATAGCGGCTTTTTGGCACCATACTACCACAGCGAGGTTGCAGCGTACACACAGCAGCTTTTTAGCACAGTACTCACACAATTATGGGTGTAGAGTACACACAGCAGCTTGATGGCACAATACTCCCAACCTAACACTGTCCCTCACTCCAGCTGCGTCCCATCGCTAAAGTAATGAGAGCAGAATTGCGCCGGGACTTGTAATCTGGCATTTATGCAGGCTGGGTCACATAGTGTGCTGGCCAATCACAGCCATGCCAATACTTGGCATAACTGAGATGGCAACGGAAGTGACCACAGTCTAAAAAGCTTGTCGATTGGCTACACTGCATCCTGTCAATAAACTTTATTAGGCATTCGATCCCAAACAGCAAATCGGACATCCTATTAAAAGTCTGTGTACTGGGTTCGGTACCGGACACTAGGATTCTGATGTGGACCACGGTTTTCTCATCCCTAGAAACAAATGCCATTACTCATTATGAACTTGATGAGCGGCATTCTCCATGCTTCCATCCTGCCCCAACACCACCCAATTTGTCAGAAAGTCATCAAAAAGTCATACTACCACAGCGAGGTTGCAGCGAACACACAACAGCTTTTTAGCACAGTACTCACACAATTATGGGTGTAGAGTACACACAGCGGCTTAATGGCACAATACTCCCAACCTAACACTGTCCCTCACTCCAGCTGCATCCCATCGCTAAAGTAATGAGAGCAGAACTGCGCCGGGACTTGCGATCTGGCATTTATGCAGGCTGGGTCACGTAGTGTGCTGGCCAATCACAGCCATGCCAATACTTGGCATGACTGAGATGGCAACGGAAGTGACCACAGCCTAAAAAGCTTGTCGATTGGCTGCGCTGCAGCCTTTCAACAAACTTTATTAGGCATCCGATCCCAAACAGCAAATCGGATATCCTATTAAAAGTCTGTGTACTGGGTTCGGTACCGGACACTAGGATTCTGATGTGGACCATGGTTTGCTCATCCCTAGAAACAAATGCCATTACTCATCATGAACTTGATGAGCGGCATTCTCCATGCATCTATCCTGCCCCAAAAACATCCAATTTGTCAGAAAGTCACCAGAAATTGCAAAATCTTAGCGTAAATTCTGGTTGCACCAAAATTATGTGACTTTTCAAAGATTTTTATACCAGTATCTGGCATAAAAGCTTTCATGAATTGAGCCCTAAATGTATGTGGCGCAATACCTTAGCATTTGGGCCCTACTTTTCATTTTCCCCAGGGCCACACTTTATCTATGACCAGCCCTTTTTAGAACCTTGGTCTGAGCCATGTTCTCTGATATCTGAAAGGGAGTAATATTACATATTTGCTGTGAAAGCAATTAGCTACTCAGAGCCCTGTTGCAATTTATCTTTGTATCAATACATTCCAGCCAGTCTCAGCACTTGGAGAAATCTCAGGCATATATTTGCTGACAAGGTGAACTAGCAAACATAAAAAAAACAGTATGTGGATTCTGCATTACATAGAAATTGTATATTCTAGTCACAGCTTCCCCTCCGACCACAAGGTTTGGGGCAGACATGTATAGTCCTCTTTTTTCAAATACATACTCCCTCTGGCAATGTCTTGACTGTCTTTTTATTTAAAACCTCTGATTTCTGGCAGCTACAAAAATCTGCTTTTCTTATTTTAATAGGTAGGATCAGATTAACCCAAACACTATCCCCTCCCCCATCATTCCCTGCAGATGCTGCATGCTCTAATCTCTGCGGATTCTTCCAAATGTCCTCCTGGATGTTTAAGATATATGGAGATGTTGTTAGCAAGCAAAGCCACCATCTCAACAGGGGTGAGAATAAATAATCAGGATAATATGTGGATTTATTTTTCGGGTATAATTTCATTTAAAGTATAAATTATGAAAGACTGAGACAAGATGGGAAATGTACATGTGAAAGGACATTTATTTTGATAAATGCACACCATAGATGTTGCTTGTGTGTATTTTCCTCTGGTGTTGTGATATTTGATATTTCTTAATGTAAGACACAACTTCGAAGTAGTTTGCTACTGTAAGAATGCAAGTAATAAAAATAAAAACCGTATTGCTCTGATACGTTAAAGAGGTTGTCCGACAGGAAAATAATTTTTTTAGGCATGGATTTAAACATCCTATGATGCAATCTCTAGTGACCTGACCGCTGTAGCCAATCACAGGCTGCAGCAGTGTTGAGATTTCTGAATGGGCAGACACTACTTCTGGAGTAAGTGGAGAACTCTGGAGTAGCCTGTGCTGGATCCCCTAGGGGTGCTAAAGGGTGATATGCTTCCATTTGTTATTTTTAATCAATCCATTGCTAAAAAAATAGCTTACTGAGAACCCCTTTAAAAGGAACGTGTGATCATATAATTACCCATTGTTTAAATCAAGTTTTTGTTTTCAGTGTATTTTTCAACCTTTTTGGCAATCTTTTATTTCTGTCACGGATTTACTGCAACAGAGAGGAGCCAGAAGACCATATTGTGTGATTTCTCCTACTCCTGCACTGTTTAAGCACTTCATCTTCATATTAAATGGTAAAGGATTCTTTCTTATCAGTGCAGGGATTAGTCTGCTCAGTTGAGAGCACTTAGAAGCTTTCCTGCATTAAGGTTCTCGGCTGTTCATTGTTAGCCACTTCCCTCTTCTATATATTCTGGGCCGTGGCAAGCACTCATTGCCAGAGCAAGCTTCATGCTACATGGTTAGAAGATGGTGGTTTGTTGTTGTTTTTGCATGAGTGGTATTTTCATATATCCCTGTTTGTATTACCTTGTGAGTCTGGTTGGTGTATTATAGTACACTACTAATCCCCTCTTCCCTGGGTGGGAGAAGGGTACAGACTGAGGGCGGATTCAGGAGCTAATGCAAGGTAAATGGCCCCGGCGTTTTCAACATCAGAAGTGTTCCTGGGAAAAAGGAAAGCTAAGGCACCCATAGCGGTAGGGACAGAGAAGGAGCCTCTAGTCCCGAAATACCCTACAACAGAGTCATGACAATTTCCACATCTTTATCTTTATTGAAAATAAACATTTTAAATCTTGCAATTTTCACATTTGCCACTGGGACTATTCGACATTCATACTTCATTTTAATTCAGAAAATATACAGTGATTTACATAAATGAGTACACCTCTACAGATTTGTCAGAAAATATTTAGTTTCCTTTCAAACTCAACATTTTCTAAGGGATACCATAATACAAAATACTCCCACAAATGTGGGCCATTGGTTGCAAACAATATTTGTTGTTCTGCATACCCCAAAAAAGGCATTTTCCCAACAAATTCACTCAAGACTATGTTGCAAAACTTAATAAACCCAATAAGCGTCTTGGGAGCAAGCCTAATATTTTGAATACAAAATTCTAATTAATAAGAATTTAACCACAGGTAAATCTAATTATTAATTAAACATGTGTCCAGCAGATAGATGACTATAAAAGTCCTTACCTATCAAGAAAAAACATTTCTTATTTCATGCTGTCAGCAATGGCACCACATGGACGGAAAATTTCACAAGACCAGAGAAAGAAAATATTTTCTTTACACAAAAAAGGTGAAGGCTACAAGAAGATGCAAAGCTTTACTGTACTGTAGTAAAAGTGTTAAAAATATAACAACTACTATGTTATATTAAAAAATATAACTACCATGACTATGAGAGTCAAAATGAGAAAAAAAATCCAGAAAATCAACTTGTCTGATTTGGCAAGATTTATTTTGCAAATTATAGAGGAAAATAAGTATTTGGTCACCTAAAAACATGAAAAGATTTCTGGCTCTCATAGACCTGCAACTTCTTCTTTAACCCCCTATATTTACGCCTATGTCAGACTCCCTCCCTTTGATGTGGGCTCCGGCGGTGAGCCCACATCTTTCCCGGGACATGCCAGCTGTTTTGAACAGCTGACATGTGCCCGCAATAGCCGCGGGTGGAATCGCGATCTTCCTGCTGCTATTAACTAATTAAATGTCGCTGTCAAAAGCTGACTGCGGAATTTAAATGGCGCTTCTGGAAATCGTGTCGAAAATAAGCACACTGGTGACCCGCATCACGTGATCGCGAGTCACTGTTGTGTTGGCATGAGAACCCGAGGTCTCCTGGAGACCTCTATGGTTGTCAGTGCTGGATTGCTGAGAGCGCCACCCAGTGGTCGGCGCACATAGCAAGTCAGCAATTCTACTACATAGAGGCGAACTATCCATCGCCTCTATGTAGCAGAGCCGATCGTGCTATGGCAGCTTCTGGTCTCCTATGGAGACTTTTAAAGCATACCAAAAGTAAAAAAAGTGCTCAAAAATATCAAAAAATAAAAAAACATAAAAGTTCAAATCACCCCCCTTTCGCCCCATTCAAAATAAAACAAAAATTAAATCAAACACACACATATTCAGTATTGCCGCGTTAAGAATCGTCCGATCTATCACTAAAAAAATCGCTGAGCGGCATACTGAGAAAAAAAGTCAAAACGCCAGAATTATATTTTTGTGGTTGCCGTGACATTGCATTAAAATGCAATAACAGGCGATCAAAAGATTGTAACTGCACTAAAATGGTATCATTAAAAACATCAGCTGGTCGCACAAAAAATAAGCCCTCAACCAACCCGAGATCATGAAAAATGGAAACACTACGGGTATCGGAAAATGGCGCATTTTTTTTTTAGCAAAGTTTGGAATTTTTCTTCACCACTTAGATAAAAAAGAACCTAGACATGTTTGGTGTCTATGAACTCGTAATGACCTGGAGAATCATAATAGCAGGTCAGTTTTTGCATTTAGTAAGAGAACCTAGCAAAAAAGCCAAACAAAAACAAGTGTGGGATTGCACTTTTTTTGCACTTGGAATTTTTTTCCTGTTTTCTAGTACACGAAATGGTAAAACTAATGATGTAATTCAAAAGAACAACTCATCCCACAAAAAATAAGCCCTCATATGGCCATATTGATGGAACAATAAAAAAGTTATAGCTTTGAAAAGGAGGGAAGCGAAAAACGAAAAGCAAAACCGACAAAAGCTCCGGGGGTTAAGAGGCTCCTCTGTCTTCCACTCACTACCTGTAGTAATGGCACCTGTTTGAAATTGTCATCAGTATAAAAGACATCTGTCCACAACCTCAAACAGTCACACTCCAAACTCCACTATGGTGAAGAGGACTAAAGAGGTGTCGAAGGACACCAGAAACAAAATTGGAGCCCCGCACCAGGCTGGGAAGACTGAATATGCAATAGGCAAGCAGCTTCGTGTGATGAAATCAACTGTGGGAGCAATAATAAGAAAATGGAAGACATACAAAAACACTGATAATCTTCCTCGATCTGGGACTCCACGCAAAATCTCACCACATAGGTTAAAAATGATCACAAGAACGGTGAGCAAAAATCCCAGAACCACATGGGGGGGACCTAGTGAATGACCTGCATAGAGCTGGGACCACCGTAACAAAAGCTACCATCAGTAACACACTACACTGCCAGGAACTCAGATCCTGCAGTGCCAGACGTGTCCCCCTGCTTATCCGGGCCTGTTTGAAGTTTGCTAGAGAGCATTTGGATTATCCAGAAGAGTATTGGGAGAATGTCATATGGTCTGATGAAACCAAAGTAGAACTGTTTGGTAGAAACAAAACTTGTTGTGCTTGGAGGAGACAATGCTGAGTTGCATCCAAAGAACACCATACCTACTGTGAAGCATGGGGGTGGCAACATCATGCTTTTTCTCTGCAAAGGCACCAGGACTACTGATCCATGTACATGAAAGAATGAATGGGGTCATGTATCATGAAATTTTGAGTGCAAACCTCCTTCCATCAGCAAAGGCATTGAAGATGAAACATGAATGGGTCTTTCAGCATGATAATGATCCCAAGCACACCGCAAGGGCAATGAAGGAGTGGCTTTGTAAAAAGCATATGAAGGTCCTGGAGTGGCCTAGTCATGCTCCAGATCTCAACCCCATAAAAAACCTTTGGAGGGATTTGAAAATCTGTGTTGCCCAGCGACAGACCTAAAGCAAATTCGGCCATCTGTTTCCCCTGTGGCGGCGGGGTTCTTTTTTGTTAAGAAAAAGGATGCCTCGATTTTCGAGAATTAAATAAAATCACTATAAGGACCACTTATCCCCTCCCACTTATACCTGATTTGTACAATCAATTGTCGGGGGGCCAGGTGGTTCTCTAAGTTGGACTTCAGGGGAGCAAATAATCTCATCCATATGCGGGAGGGGAATGAGTCGAAAACTGCATTTCTCACCTCTGAGAGTTTGTTTGAGAATTTGGTTATGCCCTTTGGCCTGACTAACACGCCAGCAGTATTACAGAATTTCATTAATCATGTTTTCTCAGATTTTATTGGGCGCTTCATGGTAGTTTATCTGGATGATATCCTTATATATTCTTCTGATAAACAGAGTCACATGGGTCACCTCCGTGCAGTTCTCCAGAGGCTCAAGGGGAACTCACTCTTTGCCAAACTGGATAAGTGTTAATTTTTTGCTCAAGAATTATCCTTTTGTCTGCTGAGGGGTTTCCTATGGACCCTAGAAAGGTACAAGCTAATGTGGATTGTATGCAACCAGAGATCTCAAGGGTCTTCAGCACTTTCTGGGTTTCACTATAGAAAATTCATCAAGGGGTTTTCTCAGGTGGTCAAACCCCTCACTGATTTAACTCATAATGAAGGTGATATCAAAAACTGGTCAGCTCCCGCTTTGGCGGCACTTTCTTCTTTAAAAATCTGTTTCATGTACGCCCCCGTGCTGATTCAACCTTATTTGTCTAAACTGTTTATTGTGGAGGTGGACGCCTCGGAGGTGGGAGTGGAGGCGGTGTTGTCCCAGGGTCCCACCACGTTAACTAATTTGAGACCCTGTGCCTTCTTTTCAAAAAAATTTTCCTCTGTTGAAAGGAATTATGATGTGTGTATCCGGGAGTTATTGTCCATTAAATTGGCGTTTGAAGAATGGAAGCATTTTTTGGAGGGGGCTGTCCATCGTATCACTGTCATTACGGATCACAAGAATCTGTCTTACATTGAGTCTGCCAAATGTTTAACCCGGAGACAGGCGAGGTGGTCACTTTTTTTTCCTCGATTTCAGTTTTTAATCACTTTCAGTTCGGGGTCCAAGAATGTGAATGCTGATGCCTTATTTTGTAAATGAATGTAAACAAATAACTTTATTTCTTTCCTTTCACAGCCCATCCTTATCAGTTACAGCATCAGTATAGGGTTCCATACAGTTCACAACCATCACTTTCCCTGAACTCTTCCTTACATCTTTCAGTAGGTGCCCAGGTCGTACAGTTCCATCCGGTACTGCAGCATCCTCCCTGTTCAGCTTTACTAGGTTCAGGAGTTCCCTCATCCAGTTTGCCCCAGAAAAAAGGGGGTCTGCCCATGAAGTAAGCTGCCACATGATGAGCGCCCTGCGTCTCTGTCCTGCTGTGGCTTTGGCTACAGCCTCTGTTCCCATTGCTGCTGAGACTACTGCCCTTCTGGCCCACTGGCCCTGGAAGGCTGGGCTTCTCACTTAAACGCTGCGGAGGCAACCGCACTGTATGGGCTCTATGGCCCTACTGCTGTAGCTAGGAAAGCCCTCTATGTTATCCACGGTTGGCCCCTCCTAAATGGCTATTCCTATCCTAAGTTTACTAACGTGCCTCATCTAGTGGCATAATAAGGTTACTACACTCTCCCTAAAATACAGTATAGCATACATTCTAGCAGCATTATAAGGCAACAATATACAGTTGTGGCCAAAAGTATTGACACCCCTGCAATTCTGTCAGATAATACTCAGTTTCTTCCTGAAAATGATTGCAAACACAAATTCTTTGGTATTATTATCTTCATTTAATTTGTCTTAAATGAAAAAAACACAAAAAGAATTGTCCTAAAGTCAAATTGGATATAGTTCCACACCAAACATAAAAAAGAGGGTGGACAAAAGTATTGGCACTGTTCGAAAAATCATGTGATGCTTCTCTAATTTGTGTAATTAACAGCACCTGTAACTTACCTGTGGCACCTAACAGGTGTTGGCAATAACTAAATCACACTTGCAGCCAGTTGACATGGATTAAAGTTGACTCAACCTCTGTCCTGTGTCCTTGTGTGTACCACATTGAGCATGGAGAAAAGAAAGAAGACCAAAGAACTGTCTGAGGACTTGAGAAACCAAATTGTGAGGAAGCATGAGCAATCTCAAGGCTACAAGTCCATCTCCAAAGACCTGAATTTTCCTGTGTCTACCGTGCGCAGTGTCATCAAGAAGTTTAAAGCCCATGGCACTGTGGCTAACCTCCCTAGATGAGGACGGAAAAGAAAAATTGACAAGAGATTTCAACGCAAGATTGTGTGGATGTTAGATAAAGAACCTTGAGTAACATCCAAACAAGTTCAAGCTGCCCTGCAGTCTGAGGGAACAACAGTGTCAACCCGTACTATCCGTCGGCGTCTGAATGAAAAGGGACTGTATGGTAGGAGACCCAGGAAGACCCCACTTCTTACCCCGAGACATAAAAAAGCCAGGCTGGAGTTTGCCAAAACTTACCTGAAAAAGCCTAAAACGTTTTGGAAGAATGTTCTCTGGTCAGATGAGACAAAAGTAGAGCTTTTTGGGCAAAGGCATCAACATAGAATTTACAGGAGAAAAAAGAGGCATTCAAAGAAAAGAACACGGTCAAACATGGTGGCAGTTCCCTGATGTTCTGGTGTTGCTTTGCTGCCTCTGGCACTGGACTGCTTGACCATGTGCATGGCATTATGAAGTCTGAAGACTACTAACAAATTTTGCAGCATAATGTAGGGCCCAGTGTGAGAAAGCTGGGTCTCCATCAGAGGTCATGGGTCTTCCAGCAGGACAATGACCCAAAACACACTTCAAAAAGCACTAGAAAATGGTTTGAGAGAAAGCACTGGAGACTTCTAAGGTGGCCAGCAATGAGTCCAGACCTGAATCCCATAGAACACCTGTGGAGAGATCTAAAAATGGCAGTTTGCAGAAGGCACCCTTCAAATATCAGGGACCTGGAGCAGTTTGCCAAAGAAGAATGGTCTAAAATTCCAGCAGAGCATTGGAAGAAACTCATTGATGATTACCGGAAGCGGTTGGTCGCAGTTATTTTGGCTAAAGGTTGTGCAACCAAGTATTAGGCTGAGGGTGCCAATACTTTTGTCTGGCCCATTTTTGGAGTTTTGTGTGATCAATGTTTTGCTTTTTGCTTCATTCTCTTTTGTGTTTTTTCATTTAAGACAAATTAAATGAAGATAATAATACCAAAGAATTTGTGTTTGCAATCATTTTCAGGAAGAAATTATTATCTGACAGAATTGGAGAGGTGTCAATAATTTTGGCCACAACTGTACATACAGACAAATAGTATCTTTATAAACAAGGCAACATATGAGGAAAGGGAGTGGAGCATCACACGGTTCCAGTACACCCCTTACATTCTTCCTTTAACAATGGTTGTTCCTGACAATTCACTAGAAAAACTTTATTATTTACAAAGTATACTCTACGCAGGGAGGCAATTGAGGCAATATATACTGCTCAACATGAGCAAAATGTCTTTTGATGACGCATGAGTCCTTTCTCTTTTGAGGGGTGCCTGACACACAGTCCTCCAGGCACAAGCGCCACCTGGTGGCAAAAGAGTGGTCAAATGAGCCGAGTCAGAAACAGTAAGTAAAAGAAGTTCAAGAGGTCACATCAATACACGTGGTCATATACAAGCCAGAAGTCAGAGCCAGACGGGAGCAAAGATAACGAGACGTGGGACAATTAAACAGGTCAGAAGACAAGCTGGGTCACATACCAAGAGGTCCAAGCACAGGGAGCAAACACTAAGACAAACGGGGTGGCAGGAAAGGGAAGTCACGGGAACAGAGTAAACGGGCAGAGGACAAAACACGGTATCAAGGAGTCAGCTGCTCTACTGCTCTAGCCTTGGAGCATCAACTATCACTGTCATTGGTCTGCAGGCCACAACAGACTGAAATAGCCACACACAATCCAATAAGAGGCAGAGAAGGTTAACCCCCGCATGACCAGACCGGGGAGAGAATAACAAGAAGCAAACCCTGGCCTGGATCATGACAGCCGGCACTAGACTGGTTTTTTGAATCTTTTTACTTTCACCTGCAGAAGATTGAGGATAGCCTCATGGACCAGGAGCCGTGCAGCAGACCGAGTAACCAGGACCTTGGCTTGGGATCTCCCCAGGGTCTATACCCTGTTCCTTCAACCTGAGTATGGTGAGTGCATCAGTTTTACACTTTTATTTGTAATATTTTTAATATTGCGCTTAGATCGTGCATGGTGTTGTCCCTTTATATTCCCTATCCTCAGGGTATTTTATGAAAATTGTATACATTATATAAATGTATTTGCATTTTGCAGTGGGAGATAAGTGTTTAATCCCTTTGGCAAACAAGACCTAATACTTGGTGGCAAAACCCTTGTTGACAATCACAGCAGTCAGATATTTTTTATGTAGTTGATGATGAGGTTTTCGCACATGTCAGGAGAAATTTTGGTCCACTCCTCTTTGTAGATCATCTGTAAATCATTAAGATTTTAAGGCTGTCGCTTGGCAACTCTGAGCTTTAACTCCATCCATAAGTTTTCTACAGGATTAAGGTCTGGAGACTGGCTTGGCCACTCCATGACTTTAATGTGCTTCTTTTTGAGCCACTCCTTTGTTGTCTTGGCTGTAGGTTTTGGGTCATTGTCTTGCTGGAAGAACCAGCCACAATCCATTTTTAATGCCCTGGTCGAGGGAAGGAGGTTGTCACTCAGGATTTTACGGTACATGGCTCCATCCATTCTCCCACTGATGCGGTGAAGTAGTCATGAGCCCTTAGCAGAGAAATACCCCCAAAACATAATGTTTCCACCTCCATACTTGACAGTGGGGATGGTGTTCTTTGGGTCATAGGCAGCATTTCTTTTCCTCTAAACACGGCGAGTTGAGTTAATGCCAAAGACCTCAATTTTTGTCTCATCTGACCACAGCACCTTCTCCCAATCACTCACAGAATCATCCAGGTGTTCATTGGCAAACTTCAGATGGGTCTACACATGTGCCTTCTTGAGCAGGGGGACCTTGCGGGCACTGCACGATTTTAAACCTTTACAGTGTAATGTGTTACCAATGGTTTTTTTTGGTGACTGTGGTCCAAGCTGCCTTGAGATCATTAACAAGTTCCCCTGTGTAGTTTTAGGCTGATCTCTTACCTTCCTCATGATCAAGGATACCCCACGAGGTGAGATTTTGTATTTCTTCCATTTTCTTACTATTGTACCAACAGTTGTCTTCTTCTCACCATGCGTCTTACTTATGGTTTTGTAGCTCATTCTAGCTTTGTGCAGGTCTATGATCTTGTCCCTGACATCCTTATAAAGCTCTTTGGTCTTGCCCATGTTGTAGAGGTTAGAATCTGACTGATTAATTGAGTCTGAAGACAGGAGTCTTTTATAAAGGTGACTATGTAAGACAGCTGTCTTTGATACAGGTAACAAATTGATTAGTAGCGTCTAACTGGTCTTTCGGAGCCAGATAACTCTTAATGGTTGGTAGGGGATCAAATATTTATTTCCCACTGCAAAATGCAATTAAATTTATATAATTTATACAATGTGATTATCTGTGTTTTATTTTTGATGTTCTATCTCTCAATGTTAAAATTAACCTACCCTTAAAATTATAGACTGTTCATGTCTTTGTCAGTGAGCAAACTTAAAAAATCAGCAAGGGATCAAATACTTAACTCCCCCACTGTGTGTATTTACGATATATATATATATATATATATATATATATATATATAGACAGTGCTGTGCAAATTAATTGGGACAAAGCATTTTTTTTAAGTAAAATCGTAAGTTGGTTACCAGTCAGTGTGAGTGCCTGTACAAAGCAGTTAAAACTGGTTTGAATCACTGTCTGGTAACCAACTTACGATTTATCTTAAAAAAATGCTTTGTCCCAATTTATTTTCACAGCACTGTATGTATATATACATATACATATATATATATACACGTGGTCAAACCTATACTTTGCGAGCGATGACGTCCTATAGGAATGCATTTTTTTGCGTTTTCGCGGCAAAAACATGCGGGAAAATACCGCCGCGGAAACGCGAAAAAACAGTACGTGTGAACAAGGCCTAAAGGTGAACTTCAAGCTCAAGGAACACAGTGTCGGATCGCCCATCCGTCGTTGTATGAGCCAAAGTGGACTTCATGGGAGACGACCAAGGAGGACACCATTGTTGAAAAAAATCATAAAAAAGCCAGACTGGAATTTGTCAAACTACATGTTGACAAGTCACAAAGCTTCTGGGAGGATGTCCTATGGACAGATGAGACAAAAATGGAACTTTTTGCCAAAGCACATCAGCTCTATGTTCACAGACGGAAAAATGAAGCATATCAAGAATGTCATGATCCAAGTTGGATTATGACAGATTTTGCCCCCGGTGGCCATTAGGGTCATTACACTGTGGTCGCTTCAGTTCTAGTTTTGCCCCCGGTGGCCGTTAGGGTCATTACACTCTGGTTACTTTAGTTTAGTTGCCCCCGGTGGCCGCTAGTGTTATTGCACGTTCTTATGAAGCAGGTGTGATTCCCTGGCTCCTACCTATAAAGGAGTAGCAGGTGGTCTCACTCACTGTTGGTGATATTGCTCATTTCCAACCAAGTCTGGTGAAGGAAGGAACTACAGAGAGGAGTTCCTGGCAGCTCAGGTGTAATAGCTTCAGGCGGAAGTTAAATTCAGGTGTCGAGCTTCAGGGGTGAAGCTGAACTTTGGTGTCGTACTCTGTTGCTGGGAGCAATAGCAACAGAGCAAAGCTAAGTGGTGTTTTTCCCTGTTTGTTACTTTCCTTGTGTGTGTATTAGTGCAGTGGTGGGATTAGTTTCTGCACCGTCCAATTCACTAGAAAGGGATAGGTGCAGGGCTAGCTAGGGATTTGAGGTATCCAGCTCGTCGCCAGGTGCGGAACCTGCCTAGGGATCATTAGGAGTGTAGGGACAGTGACTCAGGGAAGTGCAGGAGGTCTCCACGTCCCCATTCCCTATTGCAGGGCCCTCCATTGTAATGGTTTCCCCGGTGTACCCCTTAACTCTATAGAAATTCACCTTGCTGGAGGCGGTGTATCCAGTCACACGTGACATTACAAAGAAAAGAACACTGTCCCTACTGTAAAATATGGTGGAGGCTTTGTTATGTTCTGAGGCTGCTTTGCTGCATCTGGCACATGGTGCCTAGAATCTGTGCAAGGTGCAATGAAATCTCAGGACTATCAAGGGATTCTAGAGAAAAATGTGCTGCCCAGTGTCAGAAAGCTTGTTCTCAGTCATAGGTCATGGGTCTGGCAACAAGATAATGACCCAAAACACACAGCTAAAAACACCCAAGAATGGCTAAGAAGAAAACATTGGACTATTCTGAAGAGGCCTTCTAGTAGCCCTGATCTAAATCCTATTGAGAATTATTTGAAAGAGCTGAAACATGCTGTCTGGAAAAGGCAACCTTCAAACACGAGACAACTAGAGCAGTTTGCTCTTGAGGAGTGGGCCAAAATAGCAGTGGAGAGGTGCAGAAGTCTCATTGACAGTTACCTGTCAATCAGTTCTCCAAGCGATGCTACAGATCGCTTGGAAAACGCTAGAAATTCTGCAAGCTAATTACGCTTGCAAAATGCTAGTTTTTCCGCGGGAAAATCGCGGGAATTTAAAATGCGATTTTCCCGCGGAATGGAATTCCGGAATTCTCGCGGTAATTTCCGCGAGAGTTCCGGTACGTGTGAACCCAGTCTTAATCTGTTTAGAAGTCACTCTGGGCTCTTTTGTTACCATTTGTATTATCCATCTCTTTGATTTGTCATCAATTTTCAATTTTGACCACATGTGTGTCAGTGACTAATTGTGGCTAGTTATAACAAATTATAATGATTATATTGTACATAAATTGTCGCTGTATGTCATCTCCTCCTGTATATATTGTATACCTGTGTGTCATTTCCTCCTGTATATAGTATATGTCTGTGTCATCTCCTCCTGTATATAGTATATACCTGTATGTCATCTCTCCTGTATATAGTATACACCTGTATGTCATCTCTTCCTGTATAGTATATACCTCTATGTCATTTCCTCCCCTGTATATAGTATCTATCTGTATGCCATCTCCTCCAGTATATAGTATATACTTGTATGTAATCTCCTCTTGTATATAGTATGTACTCGTATGTCATCTCCCCTGTATCTAATATATAAAGCTCAATGTGGGTGTGTTTGTATGTATGTATGTATGTCCGGGATTGGCATCAGCACCGTCGCAGCTAAAGCCATAAAATTTGGCACAGTCACACGTCTGGACCCCGAGAGCATCATAGGCTATGTTGTGAGGTGAAATTTTAACCCCGCGCGTTCCAACTCGCCAAGCAATTTTTCCCCTAGCTATACAATGGGGAAAAAGTGAAAGGAAAAGTGTTGGAAGCAAATTGACAGCTGCCAAATGTGAACAAGGGGGACTTAAAGAATGAGAGCGATGGTGCCAAACAGTATATACCGTACAGTTGCTAAGGTGGGGCCCTGACATGGGATACTCACCACACACGGGGATATGAACACACACAAAATGCGCCACACACTACCACATGCTTCAACACATATACCACCTTCAGCACACATTTCACCACACATACACCAACCTCGCCACATAAAAGTCGAAACACAAAAGTCGCCACTCAAAACTCACCACGCTGTCCCAGAGCTGTTTAAAAGATGAAAAATGAGCTGTGATTGGTTGCTATCAGCAACAGTTTTCTTTGTAGACAGTTTTGGTAACTGAGGCCTATTATTCTTATCATTATTTTCTATGGTGTTATCATCCTTCTGTCAAGCTGGAAATAACACAATTTATTACCGTGCCAACACAGACCACCCTCTGACACAGACTGCAGGGGGAGTCCAGTATCACACAGGATAGGATTAGATACACGGCTCAGCAGTCAGTATCACACAGGATAGGATTAGATACACAGCTCAGCAGTCAGTATCACACAGGATAGGATTAGATACGCAGCTCAGCACACAGTATCACACAGAATAGTATTAGATACATGGCTCAGCAGACAGTATCACACAGAATAGGATTAGATACAGGGCTCAGCAGTCAATATCACACAGGATAGGATTAGATGCACGGTTTTTATGTGCAATATAATCATTATAATTTATTATAACTAACCACAGTTGGTTACTAGGCCCAGGCAACACCGGGCTCTTCAGCTAGTATTGTATATACCTGTATATCATTTCCTCCTGTATATAATATATACATGTGTGTCATCTCCCCTGTATTTATATACTTGTATGTCATCTCCTCCTGTATATAGTTTATCTCCTCCTGTATATAGTATATACCTGTATGTCATCTCCCCTGTATATAGCATATACCTGTATGTCATCTCCCCTGTATATAGTATATACCTGTATGTCATCTCCAGTTTCCCTCCCATCTGTACAAGGTGAAGGTGCAGTGTCCCACAGCACAGAGCATTTCAGCGCGGTGGCTCTGCTCCCTCAGTGTAATACCAATTAGTTAAAAATTATAAAGTAGGACTAATTTAGAGTGGCATTAGTTGTAGCTGTATAAATAAGTTTAAAGTGAACCAGGCATTGTCAGAGTGACGCTGTTAGACCGATTAAAATTATACCTGGGTTGGAGATATCCATCTTGTGTTTCTTTTTTTAATCTGTGTTTGAATTTTTAAGTTAATATGATGCTTCATGCCAGACAAAGAGAAGTTCCTGATTCTGGGATCCCCCTGCAGTCTGTATCAGAGGATGGTCTGTGTCGGCACGGTAATAAATTGTGTTATTTCCAGTCTTACAGAAGGACAATAAAACCATAGAAATGATAAGAATAATAGGCCTCAGTTACCACAACTGTCTACAAGGAAAACTGTTGCTCATAGCAACCAATCACAGCTCAGCTTTCATCTTTTAAACAGCTATGGTGAAATGATAAATGCTTAGTGATTGGTTGCTCTGGGCAACACAGGCAGTGTAACCTGTTGTAGTCAAGAAGATGTACCTATGAAATATATATATATATATTAGATATTACATATATACTGTATATATTAGATGCTTATTATATGGGGCTGTGAGTGTGGCTATGTGAAGTGGGCATGGCTTGATATACACACACATACATACACTCAGTTTTATATATACACTAGCTGTAGAGCCCAGCGCTGCCCAGGCATAGTAGCTAACTATGGTTAGTTATAACAAATTATAATAATTATATCTATATATTGTGGTGTAGTGACCACTGTGTCCGCTAGGGGGCGCTGTGTGGGTGTCCCAGGACAGGCGTATAAGCATTTCCAGTGTCCTGATAGGTGTAGGATGCTGAATGATCGTAATGTATCTCAAGGTGGGTGGCCTTGAGATGAAGGCTTGCTTATGTGCTGATCAGCAGAGCTGATCTTTCGTTCCAATGTGTCAGGGAGAAGCCTTCAGATGATTGATAAGATGGGCGGGATCAATCATCTACAAATCCACCCAGGGGTGGGTCTAGAATGCCATACTAAAGAATGTATGAATGCTTGTAGGACCTGTGATGAGGTCATAGCCATGTGACCCGGTGGGCGTGGCTACGGACCATATAAGGTGGCCAGGGTAGGTCACATGAGTGAATGCAGGGACCCGGTTGTTCCGTTGTGGAAGGTCCTGCTGGGAGTTGGGGATTCTTTTCCTGACAGCACGTGAATACTGGGTTGAATGGCTGCACGTGCCTGATGATTCCCTGGAGGGAATGGACGTCTGCAGCATGATAAAGGAGCCATGAGGAAACCCTGACGTGGGTGAGATAACTGAGGCTGAAGAGCCTGTGCATGCATAACCTGTGTGACCACAGGGATTACAGAGCTGAACTCTGTCATGGACGCTATGCTGACGTTATGAAGTTTATGTTGCTGCTGTGTGTTTATGATGCTAAATAAACCGCATGGACTATGATTGTTTATGGAAAACCTGTGCCGGATCTAGTTTTGTGGCTGCTAAGCGAGTATCCCCTACTTGAATAACAGTGCTACCTTACAATATATAAAGCTGAGTGTAGAGCCCCGTCCAGTCTGCATAGCCACATTCGCTATAATATCCCACATCATCCCGTCAGCCGGAGCTACCGGACTACTATCCCTAATATCCCACATCGTCCCGTCAGCCAGAGCCACCGGACTACTACCCCTAATATCCCACATCATCCCGTCAGCCAGAGCCACCGGACTACTACCCGTAATATCCCACATCATCCCATCAGCCTGGGTCAGAACCAGAACACTGAGTGGAACAGTCCTAACTTCCATACGGGGATTCCTTTAAGAGAGGCCTGGCGTCAGAACCAGAGCGCTTAGTGGATTTGCCCTGACTTCCATACCAATGATCCCTTTAATAGAAGCCTGGGGTGAGAATCAGAGCGCTGAGGGATTTACCCTAACTTTCATACCGGAGATCCCTTTAAGAGAGGCCTGGGGTCAGAACTTGCTGTAACAAACTTGATGAGTAAAGCTTCAGCATGTGTAGCATCAATGGCTTCATCTGTTCATTTTCCATAGACAAATCCATGGACCACAGCAAGGACATCTCATCATATGTAATAGTCTTTTGTCGCTATAGTATCACTGCTCTGTCAGCCCTGTGATATTACTTTTGCTCTTGCCGTGACCCATCGCATTGCATTATATCTTGTTACATTTTATATTTGAAAAGAATCAACAAGCAAAACAATGCAAGATTGATTTGTACAATATAAATGCTATCAATGATATAAGGTAAGTGAAGTAATCTATTTAAAGATAACCTTTCACAGTTTTTTTATTTTAACCCCTTCACGACCAGAGCTCCCCTTCTTCCCAGAGCCATAACTTATTAAATTTTTTTTTCAAACTCTTTTTGTTAGTTTAAAACAGTATATATCAAACCAATAGCATCATAGAATCCATGTCAAGTTGTCTTTTCCATTCTATTCAATATGACATTATTGTCAAAACAATAAACTTATCCAAACTCTACCTATTCTGTAATCCCTCCCCTTAATCCCCCCTCCCACATCTCTGCGTACATCCATAAAAATCTAGAGTTTATAGAATCGGGATATGTCCATCAATACATTTGAGGAGATACCATCTGGTGTCCTTCAGCTGGGCTCTCAGTCTATCTTTGATAGCTGGTGATAACGTAGGAGTAGGAATAAGAAAAGACCAAGTCGTGAGAAACTTCCCCGTTAGTCTCTCACTGTCGATTAATGTTACTAACCAATCCATTTTGAATAGGAACATTATTTTGGTCTGTATTAGTGATTGGGATGATATGTTTGGGTTCAACCAATGGTGTATTATCCTCTTCCTAACTACCGAAGCCCATATTACCAAAATTGCTTTTATATATTTGAGCAGAGATTGCTGAGATTCCAC
Organism: Dendrobates tinctorius; assembly: GCF_039654945.1. NCBI lineage: Eukaryota > Metazoa > Chordata > Amphibia > Anura > Dendrobatidae > Dendrobates > Dendrobates tinctorius. The sequence goes on along the minus strand of NW_027361679.1, from coordinate 109,912,935 downwards.
TAGCATATTAAAGATTGCCCATTGCGGTGTAATATGAAAGGTAGTTTGTAGTTCTACATGTATCCTATGCTACAGATCTTGTATTCTTGGACAACTCTACTGGTGATGGAGGATGTCTGTGCTGTGTGTTCCACATTTTGAGCATGTATACAATGTTGTAGGTGTCATTTTGGCCTGCATTGATGGAGTGATGTATGCCCTATGAAGAATCAATAAAGCCATGTCCGTGTAATTACTATAGGGGATAAATTTCTTCTGTGACATTGCAGCATCCAAAAAAGTCCCCGACTTCAAACCCTGGGATATCTCTCACCCATCTAGAAGGCCCGGTGACTTTCCCCTCCCAAGACCAATGCTGACGTAGTATGTAGTATATTTTGCTTGTTGAAACATTCTGTAACCTCAAGGTTTTAAGAAAGACCTCCATGTTATTCACCTGTGCTGTGTCTTTCCTGCCAGTAATATATTTTTGGGCTATACTACGTGCCTGAACGAAGAGGAATGGCCTTTGTCTAAAAAGAGGAAAGCGCTTGTGTTATTGTTTCAAAAAATAGTAGGGGAAATTCTGATCCAACATGTCAGCCACCATGGTGCATCCCTGTTTTGCCAAGGTTACATAATGTACAGGTGGACAATTATTCATAAATTTAGGATTGATTAGAAATGTCTGAAAGGGAGACATATCGCCTGTCCCTCCACAAATTTTTCTCCCTCTCCTCCATGTCAAAATAGTTTGTCACAAAACCGAGTGCTCCCTAATATCATCAGGGAGCTCATTGTTACCCAGATGAATCAGAGCGGTTAGTGACACTCGAAGGCTCAACTGTTGCTCCAATTGTACGTTGGCAAAGTGGGAGACCCCGCAAATCCAATCCACAATGTACCTAAAGTTAGCTGCCAGACTGTATCTTCTAATATCTGGAATAATAATTCCTCCCTCTCTTCTGGGCAATTGTAGCTTAAGCATCCCTATACACGTTCTTCCCTTCTCACCCCATATGAACCTCCTAAATGCTGCATTTAATTGTTTAATATCTGGTTGTGACAATAGCAGCGGAAGAGTTTGGAATAAGTACAGCAACTTTGGAAAGATGACCATTTTAATCAAATAGCATCTACCTGAAAAGGATAGTGCAAAACGTCTCCATGAGTTTAAAAGACCAATTATCAATGCTATATGTGGTGTAAAATTAGTTTTATATAACTTTGAAGGGTCTGCCGGGAGTCTGCTACGTCATCAGAGGTCATTCGCGCAATGCATCCCTGGGAACAGAACTTGCTGCCAGCGATAATAACTACCGGGAGGGCTCCAGGGGCCGCCAGAAGGTGAGTATATCCCTATTTTTTATTTTAATTCTATTTTTTTTACAGGGATATGGTATATATCCACATGCGTAAAGTGAGCGTTTCAATGCAATCCTATGGCAGCGGAATCAACGCGATTCTGCAGAAATAATGGACATGCTGCAGATTTTACCGCTATGCGATTCCGCAGCGGTAAAATCCGCCACATTGACACAGCAACTGCGGAATCCCATAGGAATGCAAGGGAATGCGTTTTTAAAGCATTTCTGTGTCCGCAAAAATGAGGCAGAAACGCTAAAAAAATGCAATGTGGGCCCACAGCCTAAGTGATTCCTAATACAAACGCTGACTCTTGGGCTTCATTCAGATGTCCTTTTTTCTCATGTATGGACCGATAATTTTGATCAAACTTTGACTAGACTAGATCAGAGTGTGGTACTATTAGCATCAGTTGTATTCGTATGTGTAGAAAAAAGTTTCTCCACATACTTGTTTACGACAGTCAGTGAACATGCGAGTAGGGTCTGACTTTTTTCACAGACCCATTGACTTGCATTAACGACTTTTTATTTTACTAAGCTTACTTACAGCATGTTTTCCTTTCTTGTTCATGGCCACTTCAGTAAAAAATATAATTATTATTTTATCATGAAATGATAATTGTGGTGTTATACATATTTATAGTATGTATAATATTTATATAAATGTATAAATATACTGTAACTACATTAAACCTTGTAAATGACAGGTATCAAATCTATATTAGACACAGAACTTGCTTTGTTTCTCCTTGGGAGATATTCATCATCTTCTGCACATACAGTATCTCTGCTGTTGCTATGACAACCAGACCTACTGAACACATTGGGAGTAGGGCATCTGGTAAACTGCAGCATCTTAAGCAAAGCTATGGGAATCATATTCATAAATAAAAGGAGAATCAGAAATGAATGGATAGAAACGTGCTATAACATTATTCATCATATACTGTATGTGATATAGAACTTATGATGATATGTCTTTTCAAATAACTTTCATTTTTTATTTATGTTTTCCGCAATTATTTTAATAAATTATGTAAATAAATATCAAAATTGAATATACAGTATATATACAGGTGCTTCTCACGAAATTAAAATATCTCCAAAAAGTTAATTTGTTTCAGTTCTTCAATACAAAAAGTGGAACTCATCTCTCTATATAAAAATCAATGTGTGTGTGTGTGTGTGTGTGTGTATCACCAACCAATCACAAAGCATCCTTCATTTCACCAGAGCTGTTCAAAAGAACCTAAGCTGTGATTGGTTGCTATGACCAACAGTTTTCTTTGCAACGAATCAATCACTAAGCATCTCTCATTTCACTAGAGCTGGTTAAAAGTAGCTGAGCTGTGATTGGTTGCTATGTGCAAGTTTTCCCACTTGACAACACCTCAGCAGACACTGACATGGTGGGAGAAATCTAGCATCCCAGGAACATAAGCTCCAGCCATTGTCTGTCCCCCAGAAAGGAGCAGTGAGTACATGACACAAATGAATCCCCCTCCTGTGTGGTATCATTAAGTGACACACATGAATGTAGGAAAGTGCACATATTAAATGTCATGTGAATTTAATATTTTCTCACCGACACTTTTATGCATTATTGATGTGTTACTGTGCTCTGATGCTGTGAGTTTTTTTAAAGTTCTACTTACCCCATAATTCACCTGAATATACCCATATAACACGTAATGCTTTTCCCATAACAACCCATTAAATGTGATACTATACTGCATACAGATGCTGTACATCCATGAGCAACTCAGCCGGACAAATTACAAGTTGACGGTGCATGAAAATGAGTGTGAAGGTTTCTCTACTGTACTAATGTATAAGGTTTGTGCCTGTCCATTGGTGAAAAGCATGACTGTGATATTTTTGGTGGCAGATAAGTGTGGTGGCAGATAAGTGAGAATATCAGCCTGATCAGTAAAAAACCTGGGATCTTAGTGAACCATGTTTCTGTGCAATTTCACTATTCTACTTTTACTGGCTTTGACGGGATGATGTGGGATATTAGTGGTTGTAGTCCGGTAGCTCTGGCTGACGGGATGATGTGGGATATTAGTAGTCTGGTGGCTCTGGCTGACGGGATGATGTGGGATATTAGGGGTGGTAGTCCGGTGCTTCTGGGTGACGGGATGATGTGGGATATTAGTAGTCCTGTATCACTGGCTGACGTGATGATGTGGGATATTATAGTGAATGTGGCTATGCGGAGTGGGCAGGGCTCTACACTCAGCTTTATATATACAGATATACAGTATATATATATATATATATAATCATTATAATTTGTTATAACTAACCGTAGTTACTATGCCTGGGCAACGCCGGGCTCTTCAGCTAGTATATTATAAAGAGTCATTACAAACATTGTAATCTATTTCAAGTGTTTATTTCTATTAATGTAGATGATTACTTTTGTCTTGCCAAAATCTGACCATTTTGTGTTCATGAAATGATCAATATTTCTGTATTGATACCAATTTATTTTCTTAGCCTAAACCACACTTCGAAGGGTTTCAGCTTTCAAAAGAATAATTTATACAACGAATGGATGAATTTAACGTCAGGTTCTAAGGCCTGTTTCACACTTCCGTTTTTGACCATCAGTCAAAATCCGCCGCTTTTGCAAAAACGGATCCGCCATTTTTTTTGGCGCACCCGTTTTTCCCCCCATTGATTTGCATTACCGGCGGATCTTGACGGATGGCCATCCGTTGGATCCGTTTTTTTTGCGGATCCGTCAATTTTTTTGTGTCCGCCGAGATGCCTGGACGGACCATGTAATGTTTTTTGTGCTGCTAGGATCCGCATTTTTCTAGTGCACATGCCCGGAGGATTGAAGTCAGGCGGAAATTTATCTCTCTCTCTCTCCTCTTCTTCCCGGGCAGCGGTTCCTTCAAAATTCTTCATTCGACGGATCCGTCAATAAAACGGTCCGGTGGCATCCGTTCACATCAGTTAACAACGGATCCGCTTTCCGCCATTTTGGCGGATTTTAACCGACCCAAAAAAACTGATGTGTGAAACAACCCTAAGCTTTTATTTACATAACATGGATAAGCGACATAACTTCTGTCAGGGAGTGTATATATATATATATATATATATATATATATATACAGCACAGACCAAAAGTTTGGACACAGCTTCTCATTCAAATAGTTTTCTTTATTTTCATGACTATGAAAATTGTAGATTCACTCTGAAGGGATCAAAACTATGAATTAACACATGAGGAATTATATAATTAACAAAAAAGTGTGAAACAACTGAAAATACTGTATGTCTTATATTCTAGGTTCTTCAAAGTAGCCACCTTTTGCTTTTATTACTGCTTTGCACACTCTTGGCATTCTCTTGCTGAGCTTCAAGAGGTAGTCACTGGAAATGGTCTTCCAACAGTCTTGAAGGAGTTCCCAGAGATGCTTAGCACTTGTTGGCCCTTTTGCCTTCACTCTGCGGTCCAGCTCGCCCCAAACCATCTCGATTGGGTTCAGATCTGGTGACTGTGGAGGCCAGGTCATCTGGCGTAGCACCCCATCACTCTCCTTCTTGGTCAAATAGCCCTTACACAGTCTGGAGGTGTGTTTGGGGTCATTGTCATGGTGAAAAATAAATGATGGTCCAACTAAACGCAAACCGGATGTACTGTATATATATCGTACATATATATATATATATATACATACTGTACATACATATACATATGTATAAAATGGACTGCTTGGCAGCTCACCAGCGATCATGTAGCGACACACCAGCGATCCTGACAAGTTCATATCGTTGTCGGGATCGCTGATGAGTCCCTATGTGTGACGGGGCCCTAAGTTTACACAATTAAAGTAGTTGCCGTACTTTGTGTCAACAATCTGTGCAAAAATTTAGCTGGCATTTTGGGGTACTGTGTTGCATTTCCCGTGACATCTCCTTTTAGTAAGCCAACATACCTGTCGAATGAATCAAAATAGTGCCTAAAACACCCAATAAAATGTGTTGCCAGACATGTACGATAGCTTTCTTGATGCAAATTGCATTGTGCATTAATGCTGGCGTACTTCCCCAAAACATCTGCACTGATTATACAGTACAGTTTTTAGAGATGAGCGAGCACTAAAATGATCGGGTGCTTTTTGCTCGAACCAAGCAATTCCTAATACTCATATTCTCATTTCGGGTAACGAGTATAAAGGGAAACAATGGGAAATCTGAGCTTTTTTCCAGAAGACCCTACAAAGAGGTCTGGGGGGTAGTTAAAATGTACAAATGAATGGGAAAAGTGCTAAATGAAAGAAACACATCATGGGAAAGATCCTTGGAAGCATCTCTGACTCCCAGATCACTGCTAATAACAATGGTGTCACACTTTTACTCCACATTAAGAACTGACAATAAAACATTCCACACTGACAAGAAATTGCATTTTAAAGGAAAAAAAAAGTTTAGAAACATTTTTCCCTGCAAATTTAGGAGGAAAAAAGGGGCAAACTAATCCAAATAGTATAAAAATATCAAAATCCTTTATTAAATGCGGACACAAACAATATATATATATATATATATATATATAAATAACCAGCAAAATTGCAGATGACAAATAGACACCAATATCAAGAAGGCAGGTGGGGGTGAAAAAAGATGACTGCACCTGTATTAACATTAGCCAAGGTAGTTTGTAAAATATGCCGGCACAAGGGCTGTTACAAATGCCAAATAATCCCCATATAGGCTGGACAAAATATCCTCAGGGCAACTAGCCGATGTGTGATCAGGCAAAAGGGCTAATGACGGCAAGCAAAATCCATAACATTCATCATGAGTTCCATCATATATCAGCATCAGTCATATGAAAGAAGCTTACCAGGTGGTGCACAGTTACCCCCAGCCGTGGAATAAATCTCCGACGTACATTTCGCACTCAGGAGGCGCTTTCTCAAGGAGATGAGGCTATAATGAACTGCAGGACCTTATGTAGTCCTAGTAACGGTCACATGCAGCGTCATGTGACCCGTATCCACCAATGAGAGCAGCCATGGCGGCGCATGCGCCGTGCTACTACCAGGTCCTCCACCATGAGACAGGCGTCCAGCGTCAGAGCGCACGCGCAGAGGATTAACCCCCGGATGAGCGTCCGAGGTAATTGGACACCGGTCGCATGAAGAGGGCAACTGGGGGGCATGAGCCGCATGCGCACGGCCGAAATCTAAGGGCACACCTCACACTTCTGACAAAAGATATACTGGTGCATGTAAAGCAACATAAATGTATGAACAAAGACATTTTTTTAAAAACATATGTAAACACACACAATTACAATCATATAACAGGGGTAACGCTGAAACCACGTAGTGTAACAAATGACACAGGCATATTCAGATAAGATTCAAATGCGGAGACAGTGGATGTTAATAAACAAAGATCCCAAATGAGTAGATGATATATCTGAAAATTGTCCATACATCTACAGGGGACACAAGAATAGGTTCATATCCGGAACATCATCTTCATTAGTATGACATATCAGCCCAGCGACGAGTCCAGAGAAAAAAATCCACCATATAGGTCCCAGGAGGATCCCAAATCCAAAATAGCCACAATTAAAAAGTAACAATAAAGTGAGAAAAACACACAAAGGGTTAAAAACAAATAAAATAACCATGGACAAGGAGGAAATGTGTGAACTGGTGGATGCAGGAGAGGCACAGAAGAAAGAGACTATAAAGATAAGACTATAAAAAAGAGGCAAAACTTAGGGACTCATTGAGACCTTTCGGAGTCACCGTATCCAAGGTGACAATCCATTTAGACTCTCTTTAGGCTAAAATCTTCTTGTAGTTCCCTGCTCTCACCCCCAAATGGATGCAAGCAATTCCCCTCACCATAAATGTTTGAGGGTCACAATTGTGAAACATCTTAAAGTGGCGAGGGATAGTCTTGAGGGTAGAGCAGTCGGCCACTGTCTTGGCTGCCCGAATGTCCCGCACATGCTCACGCACCCTCACATGTAATTCTCTAGAAGTCAACCCAACGTATATCATGGGACACCCACATGTTGCATAATATATGACATTGGTACTACCACATGATATACGATGGGTAATCTGGAATTCTTTAGAAGCATCTGAAGTGTGGAATATAGAGCATCGCAGGACATTTAAGCAGGCAAGACAGTGGCCGCAAGGAATAGATCCAGCGACCGGACCCCTGGAGCCAAATGGATTAGTCCATAATGGGACATAATGGCTCCTAACAAGCAGATCTTTTAAATTTTTAGACCTTCTAGAGGTCATCATAGGATGATCTCCAATAGTCGGACGCAAAGATGGTTCGGAACTCAAGATGGCCCAATGTTTAGAGAGAATCTCCCTCATATGATCCCACTCATGATTGAAGGTTGAAATAAATCGAATAGGGCCAGTAGGACCAGAAGCCCCCCTCCCAACCCTTCCACCGCCACTGACCACCCGGGGGTACAACAAATCCCTACGTACCGTTCTCCTCGCCCTGTCATATCCCCTCCCTATATACCTGTTACTGTATCCTCGGTCCTGAAAATGTGTCCGCAAATTGCGAGCACGGTTTTCAAATCTATCTCATCCTTAGGAACTGCTCGACCGGGATGACTTTAATGGTAGAAAAACTGTGCGCAGATTCAGCGTGCAGCAAAGCATTGACTGAGGTCGACTTTCTGTAGCCGTCAATCTGGATGCGGCGATCATGATCCACCTCCAGAGTGACGTCCAGAAAGTCGATAGACTTGAAATCATACCTAAAGGTAAGTTTGATACCAAAGTCATTAATGTTAAGCCACGCCATGAACTCCCTGAGCTGCTGCACCGTCCCATCCCTAAAAACAATATATCATCAATATAGCAGTGCCAGCACAGCACTCGGGAGGCGGCCGGTGCGCCCCCGTCGCCAAAAATGAATCTCTCCCACAAACCGAGGAAGAGATTAGCGTACGAAGGCGTGCAGGCTGCGCCCATGGCAGTGCCACACCGCTGAAGATAAAACTGGTCTTTGAACATAAAAAAATTGTGGGTGAGGACAAAGCGCAACAGCTCGAGGAGCAACTCGCACAGAGAACCATCCAGGTCGGACATACCCAGGAAGAGGCGAACCGCATCCAGGCCAAGGGCATGATCGATACAGGTGTACAGGGATTCGACATTGGCAGCGACGAGGAGAGTGGAGGAATCAACAAGGACGCCGTCGACCCTCATAAGGACATCCGCAGTGTCCTTAATGTATGAGGGAAGTAATTCAACCAAGGGTTTTAAATAATAATCCAAAAACTTACTTACAGGATCACATAAACTCTCAATACCGGACACGATCGGACGCCCCGAGGGTCGGCGGCGTCCTTGTGTATTTTGAGCAGGAGGTAGAAAGTGGGCGCCTTGGGATTCCTGACCATTAACCCCTCAAAAACTGCCTTTGTAATGATGTTATCATCCAATGCACGGACCAAGATGTGCTGGAGTGTGAGTGAGAAGGAGTAAGTTGGATTATATGACAGCTTTTCATAGGTGTGAGAATTTTTGAGCTGTCTGTATGCCTCACGTTCATACATATTTATAGGCCAGACCACGATGTCCCCCCCTTGTCAACGGGTTTAAATAATACCCCTGGAATGGATTGCAATTCTGAGATTGCTCGTAATTGCTTGTAAGTTAGATTATCATGTCTCCGCCGCGAGGATAATTTTTTAAAATCCTCTGTAACCAATTTTGTGAATATGTCAATGGCGGGACTCAATGTCAAGGGGGGAACCTCGTGGATCTGGGCATAGTATTTGGAGGAAACTTACCCCGAGTAGGAGATGTTTGTTCCTCCGGGAGGTCCTCCAAAGCGCGAAGGGCCTCCCTCTCGCTCTCACTCATCACCTCCTTGCTCACGTTCTTATGGTGAAGTTTTTGCAGCAAAAGTTTCCTCGAAAAAAGGTGGAGGTCCTTTAGTGCTACAAAATAATTAAAGGAGTTAGTGGGGGAAAAGGTCAGACCCTTACTTAGAACTTCTAATTGGGGTTGAGTGAGACCATATGAGGAAAGATTGATCACCTGGAGACCGGCAGTGGAACCCTCTGAATGATTGCCTCTCGTAGCGCCTTTATTTTTAGCAGATTGGCAAGTTACAATCCGTCTTGCAACATGATCATATGTAGAATTCCCACCAGGGTGCGAGGACTGTGACAAATTATCCTCATCCACAGATATATTAGATTTAGTTGATGCTGATCTTGACCTAGATCGTGACATATTTCTAAAAAATTGACTGGAATGTTCGTTAGGGTTGCGCCATCTATAAACTCTAGAGGCTGTCTTGTCTTGTTTATCTCGTTTAAGTTTTTTAGTTTTCAAAGTCTGGTTATCCTGAACCCACTTTTGAAGGTCAGTATCCAGCTCATCATTGAATTTTTTTAAAAGATCACCAGTAAGTTCCTTTTGCAGCTCAGACTGCAAGACCGCAATCTCACTCTCAAGGGTATTCAAGGTCTTTAGGTCATATGATTTCAAAAGGTCAAGGACGCCTCTAGAGCAAGTGTTAGCCAACTCCTCCCATTTATACTTGAAAGTATCATCTTGAATCGGAAAGGAGGGGAAGACTTGAATACGCAGTCCCCTCGGGATCAAACTTTTTTGGATATATCTATCCAGAAATTCATAATTCCACCAAACACGTGTGCGTTTTCTCAATAGCTCCCTAAATCTCGCCATAGTATCCTGTAGATCTCTACTGCATCCACCATTAACCCCATCATCGCCATCCTGAAAGGAGTCATTAAGTTGTGCGCGCCATGTGCGATCCCGCCCACGGAAGTCCATAGTAGGGCTAGAAAAATCTGTGAAAAACACAGAAGACAGAATTAGAAATAACCATGAGCCCAATACTTTAAAAAAAGCCCATGCGGCCATCCATGGAAATAAGCCACCATAGTAATATTATGTTTCGCTCCATAAACATGCAAATTTAGGAGAAAAAAAGGAGCAAACAAATCCAAATAGTATAAAAATTTCAAAATCCTTTATTAAATGCGGACACAAACAATATATATAAATAACCAGCAAAATTGCAGATGACAAATAGACACCAATATCAAGAAGGCAGGTGGGGGTGAAAAAAGATGACTGCACCTGTATTAACATTAGCCAGGGTAATTTGTAAAATATGCCGGCACAAGGGCTGTTGCAAATGCCAAATAATCGCCATATAGGCTGGACAAAATATCCTCAGGGCAACCAGCCGATGTGTGATCAGGCAAAAAAGGCTAATGACGCAAGCAAAATCCATAACATTCATCATGAGTTCCATCATTTATCAGCGACAGTCATATGAAAGAAGCTTACCAGGTGGTGCCCAGTTACCCCCAGCCATGGAATAAATCTCCGACGTACGTTTCACGCTTAGGAGACGCTTTCTCAAGGAGATGAGGCTATAATGAACTGCAGGACCTTATGTAGTCCTAGTAACGGTCACATGCAGCGTCACGTGACCCATATCCACCAATGAGAGTGGCCATGGCGGCGCATGCGCCGTGCTACTACCAGGTCCTCCACCATGAGACAGGCGTCCAGCATCAGAGCGCACGCGCAGAGGATTAACCCCCACGCGAGCGTCCGAGGCAATTGGACACCGGTCGCATGAAGAGGGCAACTGGGGGGCAAAAGAAGACCTCTTTAGAAGATAATAAACAATCTTCTATTAGAGGTCCATCAGTGTCATCGGCTTCCTCCTTGTCCAGTGCCACCACTTCAACCCATGAAAGGGACTATTATACACCAAGGCGTGTTAGAACAAGATATGGTGGTAGAGGCAGAGTTACTTCAAGGAGTGAATTTAATTCTGGAACAAGGAGGAACGTCAAACCGAAGGTAATAAATCTTTCTTCGCATATCCTTACTAATGAACAGAGAGAATTGTTGGAAAAGGGTTTGACTTTTTCTCCATCTCAGCAATAATATTCCTTTACGGCCATAAAGGATGTTCTCTTATTTGCAAGGAAGTTAATTCTTAAAAGATTCCACGAAAAAAATAACATGGGGTTATCGTTAAATTCAGAGGAGGAGAAGGCTGCTTTAAAAATTCTTGAGAGATTAGCTGAGGAATATAATCTCAATGAGACGGTGAATTCATTTCCCGATTCATTATTTAATAAATCAAAAAACTGTCCTAATATTAACACTTGTTCTGCAATTGAAATCTTTGTTAAATTGGTAACTCTTGATATTGAAAAGTTAGGACGTGAGTATTATGCTAGTCCTACAAATAAAAAGGAGAAGAAAATTATCGCTGAATTGCAAAATTGGAGCGATGTTGTCTTCAAGAGGGCCGATAAGGGCGGAAACCTTGTTATTTGGCCATGGGCCACTATAATCAATTCCCATTGGCATATACTGATCCCATTCTTAAGAAAACCCTTACAAAGTGACCATGTATTACGGCTAAGAGATCTAAAAACCTGTCTGACTTACTTGTATGAAGTCACCTTCCCGCGAAAGAAAAAATTCAAAGATGAATTTTTTGGTGCAATTCAGGGGTTCTTTCCATGTAAAAGTTACAAGGCGTGTGCTAATACTCAAAGAGCAAAGGATTTTGTTAATTCGGATCATTCTAAGACGTTTTCTATAAGAAAATGCCTTACTTGCTCTTCTAAAGGCGTAATCTATTACGCAAGTTGCCCTTGAAACAAAATTTATATAGGTATGACAACCAGAGAACTTAGAATAAGAATCCGTGAACATGTTTGGGATATCCAAAAATCCCAAGATGCTGAAGAAGGGAATCAATTGAAGACTCTGCCAAGACATTTTAGAATGTTTCATAATTCCGAAGCAGAGGGTCTACGCATCTTCGCAATCGATCAGGTATCCCTGGGGGTGAGGGGTGGTGACATCTTTAAAGTCTTATCACAGGTAGTAAGTCGATGGACTTATAAACTTAACACCGTGACTCCTCAGGGGTTAAATGAGAGTAATGGCTTTGGTTCCTTTCTATAAATATGTTTGGGTCTTTTATTTTAATTTTTGTCTTTTGGTTTTAGTGTTTTAATCTACATATCTTATTTATTTTAGTTTATTATGTGTCCAAATACCCTTGATGATTTGTATGAAGATCTTCATTGCAAGATATTGAGACTCTTGAAATCAAAGTCACATTGTAATATAAATAGCACTACTCTGATGATTTTTTTATGTAGTATTTCACGGTATGATATGGAAGTTGGTATTTATTGAGAATTTTGGGATTTTAATAATTTCATATTGTATTATATGTAACACTATTATGTCAATCTGTTTACATCATCATTGTTTTTCACTTAATTCTTAATTTTATATATTTCACATGTATAATTATTGTATTATATATTCATATATTATTTAATTTGATCACAATCTTGTCACTTTTATTTTGTTTTTTTTTTATATTTTAAGTTGAGGATTCCTGGTTGTTAAATCAGTATGGTTAACAAAAAAAAATAATATTTTTTCCATTGGTCTGGTAGCGTGCGCATGCCTGTTTCTTCCTTCACCTGAGGCTCTCACAAAGTGCTCATGTGGTTTGTTGGCTTTGCGGGTTGCCATGCAACGTGTTCTGCTGCATTCCAGGAGCGCCGAGTGAGAGCTTCCTATTATAGTGTGATGGAACATTCACGCATGCGCCATTGGTCTCCTGACTTTTTATGTGGGATTTACAAGTGGCGTTTTGTTACTAAGCAACATCCGATACGTGCACTTGCGTAAGCGGTCTATGAGAGCTTTCGGTGGTGAATGTTTAGATCCCCACGCATGTGCCGTTTTTGATTTTATATGGAGCTGTTTAATGTTCCATGTGATACTCTATTGCGCATGCGCTGAGACACATACATCATAATGTCAGTTCATTGCTCTTATTGGTAGCTCTGACTATAAATACTAACACCTGACTAATAGTAAACCACGCCTCTTGAAGAAGCTACGGTGTAACGTGCGTAGGGGCGGTGGACCAGGGCAGCGTTACTACATATTCTCATGTAAGTCTGCACTACTATGGTACCTTATATTGCTGAGCACTTTTTCTTTACTTTGTATTTTATGGAGTAATGATATGATTTATGTGGGAGTGCACCTTATATTATATCTAGGGCTAGTGTTTAATCCCCCTTGATCAACACTGGAGTATTGGAATATCCTTCCAGCTCTTAAATAGGCATACAGCCTGGTGTTTCTCTTTAGGGTAGAAATGATTGCACTTTATACTGATTGACTCCTTAGTTGGTACTTCTGTTTACTCAAGCACTCATGCACTTTACATTTTATATTTCTGTACACATTTATTATGTATGATTTATCATTTTTGTGCTATTTTGTGCTTTATAAGGTCACACTGACTTTGTCCTGTGTCTTTGTAGTATTTATCCCCTGATTTATGTTTTAATCATGTGTAATAAAATTTGTTATTCTTAGCATTAAAAATTCTAAGTTCTCTCTTTCTTAATTGAGAAGGGAGTTTTTGTTGGAAACATTTTTCCCTCTATAAACACTTGCACGGCAAAATTTAAAAATGTTTTTCATAAAAAAATATTAAATTTCAGTTTAATTTATGAAGGAAGTAAGAATTGACAAAAACTAGGGACTCAGAAGGACTCAGATACACCTTGTATTAGGCATAAAGGAGGGCCTCATACATGTTCTTTTCAAATTGTCTTGTGTCATTACTCCTAGATTCATAAAGGCAATGCATTAATTGCAAATCCTGCCAAACATTGCAAGCAGGGTCATCCATACACCCTTGAAGGCACCAACTGTATTGCCTTATTCAAATATTGTGAACAAAGTGTAGTTGTGGTACTCCTACACTCATAAAGGCTTTGCACAAAGTGCAAAGCAAGTAAAAAATTATAAGTATGGTCATACATAGACCCCAGAAGACAGCAACTGGTCGGTTTCATTCAAATATAGAACATTAAACACACTTTATGTACTGCGATCATCTGGTGGTGTGTAAAAGTCATGTCTAAGTCAGTCTTTGTTCATTGTTAGCAAAGTGAGCCTGTCAGCACTTTCTGTTGACAGGCTAAATCGTCTGTCTGTAGGGCCGCATGGTGGCTCAGTGGTTAGCCTTGCAGCCCTGGGGTCCTGGGTTCAAATCCCAGGAAGGGCAACATCTGCAAGGAGTTTGTATGCTCTCTCCATGTTTGCATGGGTTTCCCCCAGGTTCTCTGGTTTTCTCCCACACTCCAAAGACATACTGATATGGATTGTGAACCCCAATGGGAACAGCGATGATAATATCTGTAAAGCGCTGAGGAATTAATGACGCTATATAAGTGAGTAAAATAAATAAATAAGATAAATGACCCCACTGTGGCACTAAAAATCCTCTCAAACAAGACGGGAGCAACAGGGCAGCCCAACACCAGCAAGCTATAGATGGACAGCTCATGCCAGGTGTCCAGCTTTGAAACACAATAGCTGAAGGTTGTAGAGAAATTAGTGAGTACACTGGTTGGTCAGCCAGGTATTGCTTGACCATTTTTTTAAGGTTTTCCCTCCTTGTCAAAAATCCCCACTCATTTGTCACACTGGGTGAGGGAGAACCTAAAGGCCCCGTCTCACTAAGCGATCTCGGTAGCGAGATCGCTGCTGAGTCACAACTTTTGTGACGTAACAGTGATCTCACCAGCGAGATCGCTGTGTGTGACAGCGATCAGCGAGCGGCCCCCCTGCCGGTATCGCTGATCGCTGGAAGAAACCTCTGGACATTTCTTTGGTCGCTGGTCTCCCGCTGGCCAGCACGCATCGCTCTGTGTGACAGCGGGAGACCAGCGATCAGGTGTAAAAAAATAATAAAAAAAAATAAAAAATATAGTTATTCTCACCTTCCGATGTCCCGTTCAGCCATCCTGCCTCTCTCCACGCTCCGGTCCCAGTAATCCTTTGCATGAATGACCGCGAGACTTTGTTATCCCGCGAGACCGTGACATCTCGCGGTCATTCGTGCAAAGGATCACTGGGACCGGAGCGTGGAGAGAGGTGGGATGGCTGAACGGGACGTCGGAAGGTGAGAATAACTATATTTTTTATTTTGATACTATTTTCTACAGCGATAGCCAGCGATGCCGGGCGCTCGGCATCGCTGTGCTGATCGCTGGTGAAGCTGTCTGTGTGACAGCTCACCAGCGATCACATAGCAACTTACCAGCGATCCTGACACCTTCATATCGGTGTCGGGATCGCTGGTGAGTCGCTTAGTGTGACGGGGCCTTAAGTGCACAACAACAGGAAGAGGGTGGGGGAGCCCAAACACTAGAAAAGGCAGATCTAACATCACCCTGTCTGTCCTAACGTCACTTAATAGGTTTCACACCTATAGCCGAGCAGAAACCTAATCTCTGAATGCCCCTAATGATAAGACCTGGGTTGGGAGGGGATGAGTTAACCTTTGTCAACTCCCACTACCAATAAAGACAAAGCTGGAAGACAAACGAGGGAATATACTTAGCTTGATAGGACACAAGTGAGCTCCAAGAAGAATCTAGTCGACTTCTAGCACTTTCAACAGTCAGAGGTAAATAGAGCTAACACCAGCACGTTGATGAAGGGACTCAAAGTATTTAAACATTCAGCAAGGGTATGTCAATAAGCAGCAGAAGGTGGAGGTCGCTTCTAGATCCTAAAGGGAGAAGGATATTACTCCATAACAGAGATGTAAAAATCAAGAAGGTGCTTCCAAAGTCAAGTGCAACGACTTTCTTCAGCTGGATCCAAAATTACTGTCTGTTACATCTGGCACACCCATGACATCTTGAGGGCATGAACATTGAGAGGATGTCATGAAATTGGCCCAGGCCTTTGACAGTGTACCTTTGACTCTGCTGTACCTGGTGTGTCTCTCACTCACCTCGCTTGCTTGGTAGGGCAAAGAAGATTTCCCGGTCTCCCAGTCCTCCTCAGCCGCAGTGGAGCCTGCTCAGCAGACTCCTCGATCACGGCGCCCTGCTCTTACCAGCATTGTGGGTCTGGTTGCTGCTGCCACCTCTGGTCCAGCTATAGCAACGCATGCTGGCCAGCAGCAAATGACTCCAGGGACTAAGTCCTTCTGTCGGTCCATTGAGCATGCTCATGGGATGATCTCCCATTGGAGATCAGGGGTCACATGCTCAGGTCCTTCTCCGACTGGATTGGACCATCAGGAAGGTCCCGGAAGGACGCGGCTATAAAAGGTTTGCATGGCCGACCCGCCATGCGCTATGATAGACTCTGATGCTATAATGCTTAGTGTGGGTGAGATGACGGATGTTTGAGACTGGTGACTGACTCATTAAGATTCCCCCTCCTCTGATATGTATGAGTTAGGGTTCAGGGATCAGAGTAGCACCATAGTTCTAGCACTGCTTAGCGCCGCAGTCTAGTTTCTCACCGTTCTCTAGTGCTATGGGGCGCCGGCCAGTACAGGCCTTATGTACCGCTGCTAATGCAGTGTCTTCCGGGGCAGCACCGCGCTCTGTTCGTGCACTTATCAGCACAGTTGTTAGGCTGGTTGGTGGTCCTCCCCAGGGCAGACATTGCATCCGCTCTGAGTGGTGCTACATATAGCAGTGACCTGTGACATTAACAGCTCCACCTCTGCAAACACCGGGTCAGTGGCTTCCCACCAGTGTCCGGCTATCTCATACTTTATATCTCTCCTCATTGCTTAGCTGCATTTTATCACCTGTGCACGGTGGACCCCGGGCTGCGAATACGCCTCAAATCCTATTACCATCTTTATTATTGGGTGCGTTCCGCCAGCCCTTAACAATAGGCTTCTGATTCATTATACTGTGCCCACACACAGGACTAGACAAGCACTCTCTCCCTCCAATACAAAGGGTCACAGATGTGTGCGATGGCATCAGTGTGCTGAGCCAGGCGGCACCTGTTCTTTTATGACCCCTGATGATGTCACACGGCCAGCCAATCACAGAAATGCCACTACTAAGATGGCTACGGCATTACAGTGATATACACAGGCAATCCTCACATGCTTGGTGGTGCCAAAAATGTGGGGCAGGGATTCCAGTTTTACATAGAACACCGCCCATTGCTTGCCGAGTAAAGAACACGTCCTAGCGCATGATACTCGCGTTATGCATCACCAAGCATGTTAGCTCATCACTAACAGTTTTGAGATTCACTAGAGGCAAATAACTGCTTTCATAACTTGTTCAGGATTTGCTAAAAGATTCACACAGCATTCACTTTAAATCCTGTAGTGAAATAAATTGCTATTCCTTCTTTCCAGTGAAATCTCCCATTATATCATAAGAACAATATACGTGTATTATAATATTGGTTGGAACATTCACCTAAAGGCTTTTGTCTATTTTTTTATAAACACTGTACAAAAAAGAAAATGCGTTATTTGATTTTCTTTTGTTGTGACATAAAAATGCGCCTTAGGAAATTAGTTAATTATGTTAAAGCATAATTAATAAATGTCTATAATATTTTCTGCATTCCATGCGTAGTTACATTAAGGGGATGCAATTATACCTTTCAGTTACAACACAAAGAAATTTAATATGTTCTAATTGCTTGATGAGGTTTACATGCTGGAAATTAAAAAAACGGATTCAAGCAGGAAAAGACACTTGCTGGTGATATAGCTGTGACAGGGAAAATGACAGTGTGTTGTTTTAGTACCAGTGAAAAGTTGCAATTGTGTTAATCTACAGTATACTAAAAAAAAACTAAAGGGATAGTATTTATCATATTTTTTTATTATACAATTTTAAATAGATTTAGATGTTACATATTATTGTAATTGTTATTTTAACTGTGAAAATATGCTATCTGCAATACCATTTCTTTTCTTTGCATTTTTTTAATACTGCTTGCTAATAACACATAGTTGTCTTCTGAAATATTTGACCAGCAACAGAATTCTCATCATTTATCACTTGTGCACTGTTGGAATATGTTTGGTGCAACAACTCTATTCCTATCTATGAGGTGTTTAGTTGCTAGATTTGCATGCTGTTTATAAAGTAAAAAAAAAAACTCCCAGAGGCTCACACAGGGAAAGCATGTGACTGTATTTCCTGTTTTTCCTGTATCTGTGTATGTGAGAAGCAGCCTGCTGTATATACTGCACAGATAGAGACACACAAATGATTTATTCCTGATCTATTAAGCATATTATTCCTGATTGTTCCTGAATAAAGAAGCTCTGTTGTCACATGCTTGGAGAGTATCCTGAATAATCCGCTGCCAACAGGTTATGGGCCCAGAGTGACACAGAACCCCAGAGTACCACAGCAACAGAAGCCTAAAGCAAAAGAAACACAGATCAACAAATAAGATGTCCACTAGCAGCAATCCTGACAAGTTCTCAGTGCCAAACCTCACTAACAGGAACTACCAGTCCTGGAAATTCAAGGTGAAGATGCTGCTCATAGGAGAAGGTACGTGGAAATATACTCAGGAACAAGTGCCTCATCCATTACCAGATGATTGGCTAGAGAAGGATCAGAAAGCACAAAGCATGATCTCCCTCAATGTAGATGATAATCAGATTGTGCATATATGCAAGTGTGCAACTGCAAAAGGAGATGTGGGATGAGTTACAGAAAGTGCATGAAAGATCAAATCTCAGCAATAAGCTTTATCTCATGAGAAAGCTGTATTAGTCTAAGCTAAGTGATGGACAGAATATGCAGGATTATATAAGAAACACCCTAGAGATTGTGGAGCATCTCAGGGGTATTGGAGAAGAAATTAAAGATTTTCATGTTGCTGCACTTCTATTAAGTGGTCTTCCAGAAAGTTGACACACTTGTGACTGCACTAGATGCACTACCAGATGATGAGCTGACACTAGAGTATGTTAAAGGAAAAACTGTGGATGAATTCAAGAGAAAAACGCAGCATGTAAGGAGCAGTAATGAATCCAGAGCAGAAACAGCATTAAAGACACATGATTTGCCTAAACATAAGAGTAATCTAAGAGAAACTTGTGAATGTTTTATCTGTAAAAAGCCCGGCCACCTTAAAGCAGACTGCAGAATTTGGAAAGCAAGAATGAGTCGGCTTAAAAAGCAGAACAGTCATCAAAGGGTTAAAACAGCTGTAAAGTAAGACTTTGCATGTGTTGAAGCTGCATTTAATGCCAGTACAGGCCCATCTACAAAGGATATACAGCATGGTGTATAGATTCTGGTGCAAGCAGCCATATGACAGATAAAAAGGATTTCTTCACTGACCTTAATGAAAGCAAGTCACAAAAGGTCATCTTAGCTAATGGTCACTATATGACTTCAGAAGGAGTAGGAGATCCTACCTCCACTGTCCAGTTTCCTCAGCACAAAGCAGAAAGATCCCAATAAAGAATGTTCTCTAGGTTCCCAGCCTTGAAAGCAATCTTCTGTCAGTAAAGAAGCTCACACAAAAGGGGAATATAGTTACTTTTAGAGATAACAGATGTATCATCTGAAAGAAGGGTCACACTCTTGTAGAAGGAAAAATTCAAGATGAAATTTGTCAGCTAAAATGCAAAGAAGGAGTGAACAGTGCTAGACAAGATCTGCGTAAGAAATCTATCCATGTATGTCACAGACGTCTTGGGCACAGAGACCCAGAAGCAGTAAGGAAGCTAGCCCAACTTGCAAATGGCATTGAAATCAACCAGTGTAGTCAAATGATGAAGTGCACTAGCTGTCTTAAAGGGAAAATGTCCAGAAAATCCTTTCCTAAAATAAGCACCATTAGATCTGCACAGCTTCTGTATCTGATATATACAGATGTATGTGAATGAGTGTTCAAACTCCCACCAAGAAGAGATATTTTCTCACATTCATTGATGACTACTCCAGATATACAATCATCTACCTGCTTCACAGTAAGACCACATGCACACATTCAGTATTTGGTAAGTTTTTTACCCCAGTATTTGTAAGCCAAAACCAGGAATGGGTGAAAAATGTAGAAGTGGTGCAAATGTTTCTATTATGCTTTTCCTCTGACTAGAGATGAGCGAGTTTTCCTTCGGGAGGGTCGAGTCAGGTTTTGGACCACCCGACTGTACCAAAAGTCGAGTCGAACGAAATCGGCTGACTATCGGCAAAAATCGGAGTTCCGACCGAAACCCGACCCCAATGCAAGTCAATGGGGAATAAAAGTCGGCAGTAAGTGGAGGACAGTAAACACACCTACAGTGCCCATTTCAATGGCAACAACATCAATTCCTATTACTTAAGTGTGGCGCCCCTGAGGCTTCAGTCGCCACAGAGGTACTGCACCTCCTCCTAAGGTGTAGTGCCCCACCATCCAGGTAAGGTGGAGGCTCCTAACCACACCCCAACACCTGCACCCTATGACGCAAAGTAGTGTAGCACAGAACCTTCGGCGGCTCCCTACTTGGAGTATAGCATAGCACCCATTGGTGGCTCCCTGCATGGAGCACGAAACGTGCTGGGAGGTGGGTGGAGTTTAGTTCACACAATAGAGCGGGAAGAGTTGAGGATTCAGTCATTCAGTCAGTCATGGAGTGTTGGAGTCATTCAATGAGTGAGAATGCAGAAGGACAGAGAGTGAGACAGAGAAGATCCCCGGGAGTGGCATGGATGAAGGAAGTGCTGCAGCAGGCCACAGTGATCTGGGTCTTCTGGCACAGGAAAGAGACAGAGAAAGGAAGCTTGATTCTCCATAAGCAAGAAGGATTAGTACGGAACGTGAGGAGTAGACGAGAACTGAGGACTAGGGTCAGAAGGGAGCCCTTCCTGGAAGTTCTTGGCGCAAGGCCGGGGTTCGGTCCCCGAGGTTGCATGGATACTAATGGTCCTGCAGCAGACACCGGAGGAATAGAAGTTGTCACCACTTTATTCCCACACAAGACTTGGGGGCACAACAGCATCAAGAGTGAGCCGGGACTTAGTAGTCAGGAGTCCCCGAAGCAGGCTACAGCTGTCTGCCGTACAAGTAGAGTTTTTAGGAACATCAGACAGGAGGAACTCCAGTGTAACTCAATACTGGGAGTACTTCATTTAAAAGCGCTATAAGAGAAGGCGTTCAGAAAAGGCACATGTTGACAGAGCGTTGGAAAGGAGTATTCCATCTTGCCTGGAGGTTGACTGAGTCTCTGACCTGGAGGACACGGCACGGATGCGGGCACCTGTTTGCACAACAGACTGTGAGTAAAGCTTTGGGAACTACATGCCCTGGTGTCCTCCACTTATTCCTGCGCCAACACACTCAGCACTGCTACATCTCGGTGCCAAACTCCAAACAGCCTGTGCCTCTCCCCTATCTCTTCATCTACTCTGTACTGGGAATACAGCCCTGCCTGTGGAGGGCTACAACATCACAGCTGCACCACACCATCAGTCCCAGAGGATCTGCATGCAGCGTCGGCTTAACATCTCCCTTGCCGAACACCACAGGTGGCGTCACAAATCATCAATAGACTTTATTCCCCTTTGGTTTAATGGGCGCCCAGGGCCACGGACCGGGTCATGGCTACTGTGACATCCCCCTCTGAGACACCGGCCCGGTACCGAGTACCCCACAGCCCTGGGAGGCCGACCCATAAGCTTGTCAACCTTAATTTACTTTAGAATAATAGTAGCGCATTGAAAACTGGGGGTTATTTGGCTAAAGTTGTGGGGGGGTGTACAGCCCAGTTAGGGAGGTGGAAAAACTGGCATATGTTGAGGTGTAGGCTGGACGTTCAGCAGCTGCAAATGGAGGAAATGGAGAAGTCGGAGGAAGAGGATGACAAAGCGAGCCATTTTGCTTGCAACCTATGTGTCATCAGGGGAAGGTGGTACAAAATCCTTTGAAACCCAGGCATGGTTCATTTTAATGAAGGTGCGATCACCTACATTTTGGGTCGACAGCCGGGTCCTTCTTTCTGTCAGGATTGATCCAGCAGCACTGAAGACTCTTTCTGATAGCACACTACCAGCAGGGCAAGCGAGCTCCTGTAAGGCATATTGTGCCAATTCAGGCCAGGTGTCCAGTTTACAGGCCCAGTAGTCAAAGGGGAATGAACAGTGAGGGAGAACATTGATAGGGGAGGAAAGGTAATTTTGAACCATAATTGACCACTGCTGTCTCCTGTCTGTTGCAATCGATTCAGTATTACCAGTCGTGTGAGCGGTACTCTAGAAATCAGTCCACAACATGGTCATGAAACCCCTGTCTCCAACACCACTTTGGCTGTGTGCACCATGAACACCTCTTCCATGCTGCCCAGTACGGCTCGTGGTAGAACCTGCACCGCTGCTGTGTGCTGGGAATGCCTCTAACAAACTGTTTACCAGAGTTGCTTTGTTTGTTCGCCAATATCAGCTCTAGGTTCTCCTGTGGCATGATGTTCTGTAATTTACCTTTATAGCGTGGATCGAGGATGCTGGCCAACCAGTAGTCATCATCCTTCATAATTTTGGCTATGCGGGGGTCCCTTTTTAGGATCCGCAAGAGATAATCACACATGTGGGCCAATGTTCCAGGTGTCAATGATGCACTGACAGTGGTGGGTGGAGGATCACTTTCTGCCAAATCCACATCCCTCCAGTCACGCACAAACCCTGTACCTGACCTTGGCAAGCCAACATTTTCTCTTGCCCCCTGAGAAGCATCCTCCTCCCCAAAATAATTATCCCCCTCATCCTCCTCCTCCTCTTCCTCTTCTTCCTCCACCTAGTCCAGGAAAGTTCCCTGAGCAGACAATGCCTGACTGTCATCAAGGCTTCCCTCCTCCTCCTCCTCCTCCTCTGCAGATGCCTGATCCTGAATTTGCATCAAAGTTTGCATGAGCAGACACATAAGTGGGATGCTCATGCTTATGATGACATTGTCTGCACTTACCAGCCGTGTGCATTCCTCAAAATACTGAAGGACTTTACAGAGGTCTTTCAGCTATTACCACTGCACACCCGACAACTCGATGTCTGCCCTCAAACTGCCTGCCCATGTATCCTCCCACAAATGCATTACAGCCTGCCTCTGTTTGCACAGCCTCTCAACCATGTGCATGGTGGAGTTCCACCTTGTTGCAACATCTATGATTAGGCGGTGCTTGGGGAGGCGGAGCGATCGCTGCAGCCTCTGCATACGACTGGAGTCTACGGGCGAGCAACGGATGTGTGAGCACAGTCTTCGCACCTTATGGAGCAGGGCTGGTAACTCCGGATAATTATTTATGAAGCACTGCACCACCAGGTTCAAGGTGTGAGCCAGGCAAGGTATGTGCCTGAGCTTTGCCAGGGCTATGGCCGCCACAAAATTACGTCCGTTATCACTGACTACCTTGCCTGGCTCAAGATGTAGACTGCCCAGCCATGACTCAGTTTGTCGCTGCAAGTAGTCGCCCAGTACCTCCGCGGTGTGTCTGTTGTCGCCCAAAGACATCATCTTTAAAACAGCCTGCTGATGCTTACCACTAGCTGTTTGACAGTGGGACACCTCGTGCAACACTGGCAGCTGTGGATGGAGTGCTCGTGTGACTGCGCTCTGTCGACGAGCTTTTGCTTCTGAAGGAGTAGGAGGCGGAGGCTTGAACGCCTACAGCCAACTGTTGCCTATATCGTGGGCTAGGCAGCACTGTCCCACCGCTGCTGTCCCCTGTGGACCCTGCATCCACCACATTCATCAAGTGCGCAGTGATGGAACGTAACGGCCCTGGCCATGGCTACTGGCCCATGCATCTGTTGTGGGGTGCACCTTTCCACTCACTGATTGTTTGAGTGCATGGACAATGCGGTCTTTCACATGCAGGTGGAGGGCAGGCATGGCTTTTCTAGAAAAGAGGTGCTGACTGAGTAGGTCATAGCGTGGGACAGCGTAGGCCATGAGATCTCGGGACGCTGCGCTTTCAACCAAATGGAAGGGCATCATCTCTAATGAGATCAGTTTGGCAATGTAGGCGTTCAAGGCCAGTGTATGCAGATAGGAGGATGAGTACTTTCTTGTCCTACTCAGAGTCTCTGCTAGGGTGAGCTGGACTTGAGAGCTGCAAATGGTGGAACTAGCGGTGGACATGGCGGACTGCGAGGGGGATTGGTGATGGTGATGGTGGTGGTGATGGCCTAGATGCAGTCTTTCGTTGGAAAAACATTGAAATTCCCTGACTGCTTTGGCCTTGCGACCACACCTCAATATTTCTAGCTGGTGGTGTGCTAACCGGTGGACTTACAGTGGGGGAAGCGATGTAGCGTTGTTGGCTACCTTCAGTCGAAGCAGGTGCACATGTGCTACCTGAGGTTTTGTAGTCTGTCCACGCTTGCAAGTGCATGATGTTTACATGTCTAAGCATGCAACTGGTATTTAAATTTCGGAGATTTTTCCCTCGACTAAAAGTCCTTCCGCACTTCTTACAGATAACTCATCAATAGGATTTTGGTCAAAAAAGTGCCACACTGCACTCTTCCTTCTATGGGAAAAATTTTCAGGGCTTGCACGCTGTGCTAATTTGACCATCTGGCCAAGCTGTCCTGCAACTCTTTTTGGTTTTTTAACATGTTTTTGGACTGCTATGGGCCTTCCAGATAACCGCAGCTGCGATGTCGATGCCTGCTGCCGATCCTCCTCCTCTTCTGAGCTATTGCCAGTGGCACCCTCTTCCCCCAATGGATGCCAATCCGGGTCAACAACTGGGTCATCCATCATCCTGGTTTACCATTTCATCATTTTCATCCTGTAAAAATCCTATAGTATCTTTGACTTTTCTTTTACTTTTGACATATCCCCCAAATCCTTTATTGTTGCTTTTGATGTCTCTTGCAAGCCTCAATTCATTGTCAGCTTTAGATAATCTGATTTGTGCCCTGCAGGTTCTGCAGACAGCATTATATTCTTCTTTAGATATGCCTCCCTCTTTCCATTTTATAAACATTTCTTTCTTCCTTTTTAGCATGTGCTTAAGTTCTGTGTTGATTCATCCTCGTTTCCTTAAATGCTTCCTATTCTTCCCTCTTTTTGGAATTGTTAACAATTGTGCTTTGAGAATTTCATTTTTCAAGATTTCCCATCAAAAGAGGCTTTTTATTGCAAACAATAGTTTTTGCATCACCACATTTTGAGAGCTATAATATTTCCATATTTTGGCCCACAGTGTCATGTGAGGCCTTATTTTTTGCGGGACCAGTTGTCATTTTTATTGGTACCATTTTCGGGCACATAACCTTTTTTGATTACTTTTTATTACGATTTTTGGAGGCAGAATGAACAAAAACCACCAATTCATGAATTTCTTTTGGGGGGGACGTTTATACCGTTCCGCATGTAGTAAAATTGATAAAGCAGTTTTATTCTTCAGGACAGTACAATTACAGCAATACCTCATTTATATAATATTTTTATGTTTTGGCGCTTTTATACAATAAAAACAATTTTATGTAAAAAATAATTATTTTTGCATTGTATTATTCTGCGAGCTATAACTTTTTTATTTTTTAGCTGATGACACTGTATGGTGACTCGTTTTTTTCAGGACAAGATGACGTTTTCAGCGGTATCATGTTTATTTATATTGTCTTTTTGATTGCGTGTTATTTCACTTGTTGTTCAGCGGTATGATGATAAAGCATTGTTTTTTGCCTTTTTTAAGGGGTTCACTAAAGTGATTAACTAGTGGAACAGTTTTATAGGGCGGGTCTTTATGGACCCGGCGATACTAAATATGTGTACTTTTATCGTTTTTTTTTTACATAAAGAAATGTATTTATTGAGGAATATTTTATTTTTCATTATTTAGGAATTTTTAAAAAAATATTTTTACACGTTATTTTTTTTTCACTTTTTTACTTTGTCCCAGGGTGGGACATCACTGTATTATATCAGATCGCTGATCTGACACTTTGCAGAGCACTGTGTCAGACCAGCGATCTGACAGGCAGTGTAGGAGGCTTGCCGTTGCCTGCTCTCAGCAGACACTGACAAGCCACCTCCCTGCAGGACCCGGAAGGACCCCACGGACAACTTGGATCCGGGGTCCTGCAGGGAGGAGGCACTCAGAACAGCGTGATCACATCGCGTTGTTCTGAGGGACTCAGGAAAGCACGCATGGAGCCCCCTCCCTGCGTGATGCTTCCCTATGTCACCAGAATGCTGTGATCATGTTTGATCACAGTGTGTCAGTGGTTATCGTGCCAGGAGCGGTCTGTGACCACTCCTGGCACATAATGCCGGGTGTCAGCTGTGATAATCAGCTAACAATCGGCCGCGATCAGCTGCGCTCCCCCATGAGCGCGTCTGATCGCGTATGACGTACTATCCCGTCCAAGGGCATTCAGGCCCAGGGCACCTGGATGGGATAGTACGTCAGAAGTCATTAAAGGGTTAAAGTTGGAAGGATAAGAAGATCTGCTACCCAGCAATGAGAGTTTCAGCCAAGCAGTGGGGGCACTTCTGTATATAGCAACCACAACTCGTCCGGATGTCACAGCCACAGTTGGAATTCTCTGCCGACATGTAAGCAAGCCATGCCAAAGAGACTGGAATGCAATTAAGAGAATGCTTTAATATCTTAAAGAAACTCAAAGGCTAAATCTTAAGTTATCTGCATCAGGAGATCTCACTCTCAGAGGTTATGTGGATGCAAATTGAGCTGGAGATTCAAGTGATCGGAAAGCAACAAGTGGTTACTTGTTCAAATAAGAAAAAAATTCAATTTCTTGGTCCAGCAGGAAACAAGTGTCAGTCGCATTATCTTCTACAGAAGAAGAATATATGTCTGCTGCTTATGCAAGTCAAGAAGTAATTTGGTTGAAACAACTTTTGGAAGATTTTGGTAAGCCATTAGCTCAACCAACAGTTATCTATGAGGACAACCAAGGATGCATTAAGCTTGCCAGCAGTGAGAAGATTAGTGCAAGGACTAAGCACACTGATGTAAAACATCACCACTTACGTGACTTAATGGAACGTGGTGTACTCGAGTTTGTTTATTGCGAGTTTGACAAGATGATAACTGATGGTATGATAAATCCATTATCAAGAGCCAAGTTTGTGGCGTTCAGAACCACAATGGGACTAACAGAATAAGTAGTTGTTGAGTGGGGGTGTTGGAATATATTTGGTGCAACAACTCCATTCCTGTCTATGAGTGTTCAGTTGCTAGATTTTTATGCAGTTTATAAAGTAAAAAAAAAATCTCCCAGAATCTCACACAGGGAGAGCATATGACTGTATTTCCTGTTTTTCCTGTGTCTGTGTATGAGAGAAGCAGCCTGCTGTAGATGCTGCACAGATAGAGGCACACAAATGATTTATTCCTGATCTATTAAGCTTATCATATATTGTTCCTGTTTCTTCCTGAATAATGAAGCTCTGTTGTCTCATGCTGGAACAGTTTCCTGAATAATCCGCTGCCAACAAAATCAAACAAACTTTTTTTAATATGGCTATTAAAATAAAAAGCATGTGTCGATCTCATTTGTCACAGAAGAGAATAATAATGATTTCTTGATAACAGTCACTGATCATGATGCTGTGAAGCAATGGGTCTGAAATGTATACCAACAACCCAGAAAAGTATTGTTCAATTACTACTAGAACAAAGAATTAAAAGTGTTGTTAAAAGAAAATTATAAACTTAAAATCTATTAAAATATACACAAGCTATATCTCCCTCTATATATCTACAGCAAATGGGGATCAGAAATTGGCAATCAGAAAAATGGCAAAAAAATTAGGGTCTCACTTAAAGCATATGGTTGTAAAGTATGTAGAGTCCATATCCATTTGACCTGTCTTTAAGCTGGTAACCAACTAATATTTCCGCCCTGACGATCTGAACGTATATAATTGATGCCTCTCACACGGAGTCAACAGGGATCACAAGAAAGGCATTAAAATGTCTGAGAATTGATTTAAGCTTATACACGCGCGGTATCTACTGACCCGGAGTGTTGGGTATGTTCTGCTGTGGGAGCCAATGGGCATACTGCAGTTCTCTGGTCACAGTCTCTGTAAGGATATATTAACAGAAGCATATAGTCTAGATCACGTGAAGTCATTATTGCCCTCTACTCTTCTTTGGTCAGACCTCATCTGGAATACTGTGTCCAGTTTTGGGCGCCACATTTTAAAAAAATATTCAGAATTGAGAGTCCTCAGTGGTTGATACCTTTTAATGGATAATTGAAAAGATGGTAACACATTGCAAGCTTTCGAGACTACTCAGGTCTCTTCTTCAGGCTAGACTAATACAAAATCTGAAGAGTCACATATTTATGCACAATATGATTCTAAGTGACAGCAGGTATTCTATAGCGCGGGCCTGCGCTGTCACGGTGCTCAGGAAGCGGGTGGCTGCTGCTACTGTGCCCCCTACTAAAGAGCAATGATTACTCACTGGTCACCACGTACATAATCCCAGCATGGAGGGCCATGCTGTGATGGTGTGATAGGCTATGTGGATATCATTTTGTGTATATTTCTATTTCTCTTATTTTCATAGTGTTTTTCTTGTATGTCTATAGCCTGACTGTATCTGTCTCTTGATGACCCCCTGTAGTTCTTTAATCCCCAAGGCTCCTTTCTTCTCCTCTGGGAGGCCTGGAAACTGCCCCAACCTGTTTGACTACCCCTGGACACAAGGAAGGGGGAGGGAAGAACAGGAGCTGGTCAAGTCAGTTCCTGTGTGAAGAGGATCATGAAAAGACTGCACTTCAGAGAGAAGGACCCATTTTATCCTCTGGTGCTAGAGTTTTGGAATCTCGTCTCCCTGGACATTTTATCCTGTTACTGGACTACATTCTTGTTCTGGACTATTGTATCCTCAGTGTGGTGGATTGCTTATGGACCTTCTAATTTTGCCTGTAATAAAGGTCTTGGGATTGTTCACCCTTCCCTCGCTCTGTTGATTGTGTGGACCCCGTGACAACTGGTGGCAGCAGTGGGATCAACAGAGCGTAACCTAATGGAGAACCACCCACAGAGTGAGTACAGAAATTGGACTGTATCCAGTTTACAGGAGAGAGCCAGAGACCTGGGCCTGAACTACCAGGGACTTACTAAAGAGGCCTTACTCAATCTACTGGTGGACGCTAGCCCGGCCACCTCCTCCCAGATGTCTGAAGGACAAGCACTGGAGACAGGGATCCCCATCCAGAAAAGCCAGTGGTTGGTGTGGTACGAAGAAGAGATGGCAGTTCTGGGCCCCGGCGTCTCTCAGGAGTACAAGGAGGAGGCTGCCCGCCGGGCACAGCAGAGACAGGAAGCAATGGAGCTTGAAAGAGGGAGTAACGCAATGTGGAGTGTAACCCCAACGATCTGGGAGCCTGTACGGATCACACGAACAGAGTTTAAGCCATTTGATGAGGCTTCCGGAGATGTGGAGGTGTTCTTCAAAGACTTTGAGCAGCAGTGTGCTGTGATGGAGGTGCCCCACTCTAGCTGGATGCGTTTGTTAGTGGGGCTCCTGAGCGGAAGCATGGCGGAGGCTTACCGAACCATTGACGCACCTAGGAATCGGGATTATAACACTGTAAAGTGGACTATCCTGGATTACCATGCTATCACCCCAGACTCATATAGGGCCAAGTTCCGAGACCTCCCATGCACCACGGGGGGATCGTTTAGGATGTATGCACATAAGATGTCCCAGGCATGTCGGAGATGGCTGGAAGCAGAAAACGCCTTTAATGTGGAAGATGTTATATAGGCGAGGCGTTCCTTATAGAACAATTTCTTGCCAAGTGCCCCGCAGAGGTACGGAAATGGGTCAGGGAGCGCATGCTGTGTACCATGGATAGAGCTGCAGCCCTGGCCGATGAAGCCCTTACTATCCGGCCGCAATGGAGGAGGCTTCTGGACAATGAACCACGGCCTGCTCCCACGTCCCGTCCCCCTCCAATTATATCTGCCCTTCCACCTAGTTGCAAGCCGATGACAATCACGCCTCACAATCCTAGGCCCCAACAGTTCCAACCATGACCTGGGGGTATCACAGAGAGGAGGTGTTATAGGTGTGGGCAACCTGAACATTTGCAGTCTGGCTCTCCCTCCGGGATTCGGAGGGAGCCCCACGCAGCCCCACCTCGTCCAGTGCATCTTGTGCACTCCACCCCGCCTGAGGAAGAGCTACCACCACCTCCACCAGAGTGGACCACCGACCACGGCACCAAAGATACTCCTCCTGGAGTGTACGGACTCCGGCCTCTGTCCTTTAGCTACTCAGAGCAACGGCAGCGCCACCTGCAGGATGTCTTAATTGATGGATACAAAGTGTCAGGATTTAGAGACATGGGGGCATTCTTGACTATCGCTGACCCCCGTGTGGTTCGATCTGAGGCAATTTACCAGAGTCCGGGAATTCCCATTGTCCTGGCGGGGGGTGCCCGCAAATATATACAGCGAAGTTCTGTGCGTTTGGATTATGGTTGTGGGGAAAAACTGTGTTGGATTGGAGTTATGGGAGGACTTCCTGCAGATATCCTCCTTGGTAACGACATTGGGGAGTTACAGTGCCAATTTGGGGGAGCAGTCACCCGACTACAGGCCCTTCAAGCACTACATCATCCGGACCTCACCGGGGAGCAACCACCACGAACCGCATCAGAGTCGGTAAGCAATACGTTCGCTGCTACTACATTGGGAGAGTCTTGGGACAGAGAGGAGTTTAGGAGAGAAATAGAGGGTGACACTACCATAGCAGCCCTTAGGCGAAAGGCAGAAACTGGGCACATGGGAGATAATGGGGATGTCTTCACTCGAGAAAACGGACTGTATTATCGTGTAACAAAGGGCAGTGACCAGGGCAACCCTGACGCAACGGCTAGACAACTCATTGTCCCTCAGAAGTACAGGGCACAGCTACTGCAACTGGTCCATGACATCCCCTTGGCTGGGCATCAAGGGAGAAAAAGGACTGAAAAGAGACTCACCCAAAGTTTTTACTGGCCTGGTGTCTCGCAGTCGGTAGCGCATTATTGCCGCACCTGTGATGTGTGCCAGCGAATGCGGCATCCAGGAGCTCGACATAAGGTACCCCTGCAATCCCTGCCCATAATTGAGGAACCATTTCAACGTGTAGCTGTCGACTCATAGGTCCTCTGGCCCACCCCAGCCGGTCGGGGAAAAAATATATCCTGACCATGGTGGACTATGCCACTAGGTATCCTGAAGCTGTGGTCCTGTCCAGTATTACAGCAGTAAAGGTAGCCAAGGCCCTTGTTACCATCTCTACCCGGGTAGGGTTTCCTAGTGAAATATTATCGGATCAAGGCAGTCAGTTCATGTCAGATCTGGTCCAGTCCTTATGGCATACCTGTGGTGTTCGAGCCATTCGCACCACCCAATACCACCCGCAGACCAACGGACTATGTGAACGCTTTAATGGAACCATAAAAAATATGCTGAGGGCTTTTGTTGATGTTGAAAAAGACTGGGAAAAGTACCTGCCACATCTCCTCTTCGCCTATCGGGAGGTTCCCCAAGAGTCCACAGGGTTCTCTCCCTTCGAACTACTGTTTAGCCGGAAGGTCCGTGGGCCTCTCACTCTTCTGAAAGAACATTTGGAGGGAGACATCTCAGATACCGGAATGCCCATCATTACCTTTGTGTTAGGAGTGGCGTAAGACACTAAATAAAAATATAAATAAAGTGCCTTTGCCACTCGGGGTCCACCGTGCGGAGGATGGAAAACCGCAGCTAAGTGACGACAGAGCAATCTGGCGGTAGTGTGCACGGGGTTAAACTCCACCCAAAGTGCACAGCACAGACTCTGTTAAAGTCACAGAGTCGTATAGACAAATAAATATAAGTATGCTGAACCTGTTAGGTGCACAGGAATTCAGCAGCACACAGACGGTAAGTGGTCACTGGAGTAGTTAAAATATGACAGCACTACACCCGCAGAGACCTACCGTGGAGACAAGTGTGTACAGCGTTGCAACCGCAAACGCGCTAATAAGCTGCTACTGCAGCGCGGCGTGGAGTGATGCCTAGTGACACCACTGGTAACGCAGGCGCGATGTCAGACGCTAAGCTGCTGAGGTAGATGGAGCAAATGCGCTCTGGCGCTAGCGCTGCTACTGGCAGAACTCAAACACTCACACAGACATAGTATCAGAGGAATGGGGGTTTCAAATGAGTCATTCACCAGTCCAAGCATCCATCAACAAACATACAGCAGCAAGTATGAATATACTAGCGCATGGTGGAACAGTCGTGCGCGCTTTTTATAGCGAATGGGACCTTCAGGAAATCTTCCAGGCTCCAGGAAGAGCCAATGGGGTTTGACACAGGACCTGAGCGCCTGACTCCCGAACTCCAATGGGAGTTCATCCCATGAACATGCTCAGATGAGGGAACAAAGGACTTAGCCTCTGGAGAGAGTTGCCGCAGGGAAATCTCCTCTGCAATCTCCTCTACAGCAGGAAAGGCGCAGGAGACTGCAGCATGTGAGGATCTAGATTTCTGCAAGGGAGAAGCAGAAATCTGACTCCTAACACTATGTTCTAGAGCTCAGAGACCGTATCGCCCAGCTAGCTACCTTCGCTAAAGAGCATCAGCGAATGGCCCAGTCCAGACAAAAAACCTGGTATGACAGTAATGCCAGGACCCGGGAGTTTATGGATGGACAGCAAGTGCTCATGATTACTACTTCCCCTGCCAACAAGCTTCAAGCAGTGTGGGAAGGCCCTTATCAGGTTGTCAAGAAAATTAATGACACTAACTATGGTGTTGCCCTGGACTCTAGTGGTCGACGACAGAAAACCGTCCACATTAACATGCTGAAAGACTACCACGACCGATCTCTGCCTGTTCTAGCTGTCTGCCACCCCCCTAGTAATACCGCCGACGACGAGTATCTCCCCGATCTCCTCCAGGTTACCCAAGCGGGAGTATCACTGGAACAATTGCCCCTGGACTCCCATTTATCGGATATACAAAAGGACGATATTGTCGCCATACTAAGGCCGAGGGCTGCTGCTTTCTCCTCAAAGCCGGGGAAGATTACTCTCATCAGCCACCATGTGAAAACCCCCGGACAATGCCCCATCCAGCAGGCTACCGGGTTCCAGAGGCTGTTCAAGGCATGATAAAGAACAAACTGGAGGAGATGAAACGACTGGGAGTTATTCAGCCATCTCACAGTTCTTGGGCCTCTCCTGTCGTCCTGGTCCCCAAGAAGAAGGATGGTACAACACAATTCTGCGTTGATTACAGACGATTAAATGATGCCACCAAGAGTGAAGCTTAACCCATGCCCAGGATTGATGATCTATTGGATTGTCTGGCCAGTGCCCAATTTGTGACCACGTTAGACTTGAGCAAAGGGTACTGGCAGACACCCCTAACGGTGGACGCTCGGGAGCGCTCGGCCTTCATTACTCCATTTGGGCTTTTTAAGTTCCTGGGAAAGCCCTTTGGGATGAAAACTGCCCCCGATACTTTCCAGAGACTGGTAGATCGACTGTTACAACAATGTCAGGACTTTGCCTGTGCTTAATTAGATGACATTGCCATTTTTAGCACCACCTGGGAGGAACATCTTAAACACTTGGGCATAGTGCTAGACTGTATCCTTACTGCAGGACTGACCATTCGCCCTGATAAGTGCCAAATAGGGATGGCTGAGGTGCAGTACCTCGGGCATAGAGTAGGGGGTGGGACCCTAAGGCCTGAGCCTGCCAAGGTGGAAGCCATTAGCAACTGCTGTAGACCCCAGACTAAAAAGCAAGTACTTGCATTTTTAGGAGCTGCTGGTTACTATCGCAAATTTGTTTCTAACTTCAGCACCTTGGCCAAGCCCCTAACCGACCTGACCCGCAAGAACATGTCTAGGAATGTGACGTGGACGACTGCATGCGAGGATGCCTTTTCAGCGTTAAAGACCGCCCTCGTCACTGCTCCTGTCTTGGCTGCCCTGGATTATAAGCGCAGGTTCCTCGTGCAGACAGATGCATCCAGTTTTGGGATTGGGGCAGTACTTAGCCAAGTGAACGCCGCCGGAGAAGAACATTCTGTTGCTTTTGCCAGTCGGAAACTACTGAGTCGCGAAGTTGCCTATGCCACTATTGAAAAGGAATGCCTTGCCATCGTATGGGCGCTAAAAAAATTGCAGCCATACTTGTATGGCAGAGACTTTACAATTGTTACAGACCACAACCCCCTCACATGGCTGAACCGCGTATCAGGGGACAATGGAAGATTGCTGCGGTGGAGCTTGTCCTTACAACCCTACAGCTTGTCCATCCAATACAAGCGGGGAAGCCAACACCAGAACGCCGATGGTCTGTCTTGACAAGAAGAACCATAGGCTCCCCAGGCCAACCTACCCCTGCCACTGTGCAAGGAACTATAAATGGTTCAGCAATGTGGACTAAAGTGAGCAGGCCAGAGGTTTGTGTAGACCTCATAGCGTGCTCACTTATTATGGGGGGGAGAGGTTGTGATGGTGTGATAGGCTATGTGGATATCATTTTGTGTATATTTCTATTTCACTTATTTTCATAGTGTTTTTCTTGTATGTCTATAGCCTGACTGTATCTGTCCCTTGATAACCCCCTGTAGTTCTTTAATCCCCAAGGCTCCTTTGTTCTCCTCTGGGAGGCCTGGAAACCACCCCAACCTGTTTGACTACCCCTGGACACAAGGAAGGGGGAGGGAAGAACAGGAGCTGGTCAAGTCAGTTCCTGTGTGGAGAGGATCATGAAAAGACTGCACTTCAGAGAGAAGGACCGATTTTATCCTTTGGTGCTAGAGTTTTGGAATCTCATCTCCCTGGACATTTTTTCCTGTTACTGGACTACATTCTTGTTCTGGACTATTGTATCCTCAGTGTGGTGGATTGTTTATGGACCGTCTAATTTTGCCTGTAATAAAGGTCTTGGGATTGTTCACCCTTCCCTCGCTCTGTTGCTTGTGTGGTATCGGAGAAGGACCTCGTGACAAATGCCTTCCAGGATAGGGATGAGGGGGCCATGCAAACCAGGATAGGGATGAGGGTGCTATGCACACCAGGATAGGGATGAGGAGCCATACATACCAGAATGGGGATGAGGAGGCCATGTATACCAGAATGGGGAAGAAGGGACAATGTATACCATGGTTAAACTCGTTATATACAGTATATATATTTTTTGTAAGGAACAAAAGAACAGTGTCCACATCAGGGAACACCTGCTTTTAACCAATCACCCTGTTCATTTCTTATGCACCAGGATGTCCTTTAAACTGGTAGTACACCTGCATGCAATCAAATAACCTCTTGCCACTATCTCCAACAAATCCATGTCTTTTTCCAAAATATGGCAGTTTTTCCTTATCACTGACCAGATACAGCTGTCCATGGGACCATACTTGCAACTAAACACAAATCTTTTTCCTGTCACGAAGTGACTGGCCCTGCGTGACGCGACCCGAAGATTGGTCAGTTACTAAAACAACCAAGACTGACAAGGGGACACCGGGGACACAATTACAATGGTGGGCCCATCAATAGAGAATGGGGAAGTGGACACTTCCTGCACTCCCCTAAGGAAGAGCCCTGAGAACTCTCCTCACATTCCTTATACAGGTTCTTTCAACCTGTCACCGACCAGGATACCTCAGCCCTCACTCACCCTGCACCTATCCCTCAGTAGGGAATTGGTAAGTGTGGTCCCACCGCTGCACTAATACAACACAAGGGAAAATAAAGGACAGGGAAAAACAAACAACTTAGCGTTCTCTGCTGCCAATGCTCCGATTGGGTTCAACCCACTTCTTTGAAGGCTCTCCAGAAGTTTTTGGGTTTTGCTGATTTTGCTGATTTTTATCGTAAATTTATAGCTAATTTTTCTGGTATTGCCAAACCACTGACTGATCTGACCAAGAAGGGCGCTGATGTGCTGAATTGGTCTCCAGAGGCTGTTTTGGCATTTCAGGAGCTGAAGCGAAGGTTCACTTCTGCTCCGGTTTTACGGCAACCTGATGTCTCACTTCCATTTCAGGTAGATTTAGATGCTTCGGAGATTGGTGCAGGAGCTGTTTTGTCCCAAAAAGATCCGGTGACTTCTAAAATGAATCCCTGTGCCTTCTTTTCCCGAAAGTTCTCCCCATCTGAATGCAACTATGATGTGGAGAATCGGGAATTGTTGGCCATGAAGTGGGCATTTTAGGAGTGGAGACATTGGTTGGAGGGAGCTAGATATCAAGTTGTGGTCCTCACTGACCACAAAATTTTTGATTTACCTGGAGTCGGCCAAATGCTTGAATCCTAGACAGGGTAGGTGGGCCTTGCTTTTCACGCGTTTTGATTTTGTGGTCTCCTTTCTTCCGGGCACGAAGAATGTTAAGGCAGACGCCCTTTCTAGGAGTTTTTTTGCTGATTCTCCTATTGTGACCAAACCTACTACCATTCTAGGTGAGGGAGTAGTTCTTTCTGCCATCTCGCCCGATTTGAGATGTGCCCTGGAAGAATTTCAGGAGGACAAACCTGAGCGTTGTCTGTTATGAATGGGTCACCGAGGAGAAAAAAAGCACAACAAGCTAAGTCACAGAAAACCAGAGAGGTTGGTAACTATGCAGATTGCAGATCCCTGATCTTACAACACAACTAGCAGTAGCCGTGGAGCGTGCCTACGAAGTTCCTAGACGCCTCGTCACGGCCGGAGGACTAAGATAGCCTCCACACATGTATTGACAGTGAAACAAGATGAAGGCTCAAACACAGGCAGGAAAATAGGCTGAGCAAATGATGGGGCCCAAACTAACTAGACTGGAAAGGAAAGGAAAGACACTGTCTGCAACCTGCAAAAAACCCTACAAAAATCATGTCCAACACTTCTGATAGCAAAATTAACCCTGAAGTCACTAGACTTCTCCCACTATATCAGCACTCTGAAATATTCTGAGACAGAGCAAAAAGAGACCGAACTAGTAAGGGACAAAAAGCCAATTGGCAAAATACTGATAAATAAGAGTGGAAATTCAGCACAGCCCCCAGCACGGGCTGGCTGACCACACCAAAAAACTGAATAGACCAGCAAAATCAAGTGTGAATATTAGCAGAAAAACTTAGCTTTAGATGACTGGAACAGTGCTGAAAACCAAGAGCTGACAAGCCAGAAGGAATCACCAGCAACTGAATAGGGCGTCGGCTGTCTTAAATCCAATCTGAGACTCCTGAGATCCAATCGTCATCCTCATTCTCAGGTGGCAGATTTCCACCGATCAAATCAGCCTCTCTACCTCCTGTTACCACCAGAGGGAGTCTGGAAGGAGAACTCACAACTGGTGAACCAGAGAATGAACTCACAACAGTACCGCCTCCATGAGGAGGGGTCACCGAACCCTCATCCACACCACCTGGCCGATCAGGATGGGCCCGGTGAAAGGCACGAACCAATCTATTGGCATGAATATCAGAGGCAGAGACCCAAGAATTATCCTCCTGACCATAACCCTTCCATTTGACCAAATACTGGAGTCTCCGTCTAACCAAACAAAAATCCAATATTTTCTCTACCTCATATTCCACATTGCCTTCAACCAACACAGGGTCAGGAGGTGCTGTGATAGGAACCACTGGCTCAACAAACCTCCTCAACAGAGATTTGTGAAATACATTATGGATCTTGAACGTAACTGGAAGAGCCAATCAAAACAAAACAGGATTAAGAATTTCCAAAATCTTATAAGGACCAATAAATCTGGGCTTAAATTTAGGAGATGCAACCTTCATAGGAATATTCCTAGACAACAACCAGACCATATCACACACTTTAAACCGGGGACCAATGGTCCTATGCCGGTTGGAAAATCGCTGTGCCTTTTCCTAAGAGAGGGACAACTTATCCACCACTTGGTCCCATATATCAGCTGCATTCTCTTAACCACAGTGTCCACACCTGTGCAGGATGAAGATTCCACTTGCCCTGAAGAGAATCGAGGATGAAACCCAAAATTACAGAAAAAGGGTGACATCAAAGTGGCAGAACTAGTTCTATTGTTCAGTGCGAATTCGGCCAAGGGTAAACATGAGACCCAATCATCCTGATCAGCAGATATAAAACATCTCAAATAAGACTCCAAGGTCTGGTTTGTTCTCTCAGTCTGTCCATTGGTCTGGGGATGAAACGCGGAGGAGAAGGATAACTGAATTCCCAGATTGGAACAAAAGGCTTTCCAGAATCTGGAAACAAACTGGACTCCTCTGTCGGACACAATATTCTCAGGAATCCCATGTAACCGAACCACCTGTTGTAAAAACAAGGGCACCAACTCAGCGGAAGATGGCAACTTTGAGACTGGTACAAGATGGACCATCTTCGAAAATCTATCACAAATCACCCAGATAACAGTCATTCTCTGAGAGACTGGAAGATCAGAAATAAAATCCATTGAGATATGGGTCCATGGCCTCTTGGGCACCTGCAGGGGCATCAACAACCCACTAGAACGAGAACAGGGTTTAGACCGAGAACAAGTCCCACAGGACAATACAAAATTCCTGACGTCACGAGATAAGGCAGGCCACCAAAAGGACCGACTCACCAAATCTCTGGTACCAAAAATACCTGGATGACCAGCCAATGTGGAGCAATGAATTCCAGACATCACTCTCTTTCTCCACTGGTCAGGAACATACAATTTTCCCATAGGGCAACTCTCAGGTTTATCCTTCTGAAATTTCTCCAGGGCGTGTCTCAAATCGAGCGAAATGGCAGAAAGAATTACCCCCTCACCTAGGATGGTAGTAGGCTCGGTCACATTAAGAGAATCGGCAAAGAAACTCCTAGGAAGGGCGTCTGCCTTAACATTCTTAGTCCCCGGAAGAAAAGAGACCACAAAATTAAAATGCGTGAAAAACAAGGCCCATCTAGCCTGTCTAGGATTCAAGCGTTTGGCCGACTCCAAATAAATCAAATTCTTGTGATCGGTGAGGACCACAACTTGATGCCTAGCTCCCTCCAACCAATGTCTCCACTCCTCAAATGCCCACTTCATGGCCAACAACTCCCGATTCCCCACGTCATAGTTGCGTTCAGATGGGGAGAACTTTCGAGAAAAGAAGGCACAGGGATTCATCTTAGAAGTCACAGGGTCTTTTTGGGACAAAACAGCTCCTGCACCCATCTCAGATGCATCTACCTCCACCTGAAATGGAAGTGAGACATCAGGTTGCCATAAAACTGGAGCTGAAGTAAATCTCTGCTTAAGCTCCTGAAATGCTGAGATAGCCTCAGGAGACCAATTCAGCACATCAGCACCCTTCTTGGTCAGATCAGTCAGTGGTTTGACAATACCAGAAAAATTACCTATAAATTTACAATAGAAATTAGCAAAACCCAAAAACTTCTGGAAGGCCTTCAAAGAAGTAGGCTGAACCCAATCATAAATGGCCTATACCTTGGCCGGGTCCATTTCAATAGTCGATGGAGATAAGATAAATCCCAAAAATGAAATCCTCTGTACACCAAAGAGGCATTTTGATCCCTTAACAAACAGGGAATTCTCCCTCAAAATCCGGAACACAGTCCGGACGTGTTCCACATGACAATCCCAATCACTAGAAAAGATCAAAATATCATCCAGATAGATGATCAAAAACTTATCCACAAGGTCACGGAAAATAACATTCATAAAGGACTGGAAGACAGAAGTGGCATTAGTGAGCCCAAAAGGCATCACCAGGTACTCAAAATGTCCCTCCGGAGTATTAAACGCCATCTTCCTTTCATCCCCGTGCTTGATGCGAATAAGATTATACGCCCCCCTGAGGTCAAGCTTAGTAAACCAGCAGGCACCTTTAACTCTGGAGAATAAATCAGAAATCAGGGGTAACGGATACTGATATTTAACGTAATCTTGTTAAGGGACCGATAGTCAATACAAGGCCTTAATGAACCATCTTTCTTAGCCACGAAAAAAAACCCAGCACCTAAGGGTGAAGAGGATGGTCTAATATGACCCTTCTCCAATGACTCCTAAATATAAAATCGCATAGCCTCGTGTTCAGGTACAGATAAGTTGAAAAGCCGACCCTTGGGAAATTTACACCCAGGCCTCAACTCAATTGCACAGTCATAACTCCTATGAGGAGGCAGGGATGCAGACTTACTCTCACTAAATACATCATAAAAATCAGCCAAATAGTCAGGAACATCATGAGACTGGGGAGAGGTGGAGAAAACAGGAGTGTCACAAAGAGCACACCGACAGCCCCAACTCACCACAGACACAGATTTCCAATCCAAAACTGGATTATGGATTTGCAACCAGGGAAAACCCAGAACAATAGTATCATGCAAATTATGCAGTACCAAAAATCTACAATTTTCTTGGTGGTCTGGGGCGACCCGCATTATCACCTGGGTCCAAAACTGAGGTTTATTCTCCGCCAAAGGAGTAGCATCAATACCCCTCAAAGGAATAGGCGTCCGCAGAGGTATCATGGGAAAACCACAATGTTTAGCGAAATCCAAATCCATCAGATTCAAAGCCGCTCCTGAATCCACAAAAGCCTTGGCGGAAAATGTGGATAAGGAGCAGATCAGAGTAATTGCCAAAAGAAACTTAGGTTGTACGCCACCCACAGCAAATGTGTGTGCAAAACGTTTCTCTCATTTAGGGCAGACAGAAATAATATGAGAGGCATCACCACAGAAAAAACACAGCTTATTACGCCTTCTATACTCCTGACGTCGCACCCTAGACAAAACTCTATCACATTGCATAGGTTCAGACATTTGTTGAAAAGGTGGCAACACCTCTCGTGTAGTTTTACGATAACGTAAACGCCGATCAACTTGAATGGCTAATGACATAGAATTGTCAAGACCAGAGGGAACAGGAAATCCCACCATAATATCTTTTACGGTTTCTGATAAACCCTTGCGAAAGAGAGCTGCCAAGGCACCATCATTCCATGTAGTAAGGACCGCCCACTTTCGGAATTTTTGACAGTATAACTCTGCAGAATCCTGACCCTGGTTCAATGCCAATAGGGCTTTCTCAGCTTTATCAATAGCATTAGGTTCATCATACAACAACCCCAAGGCTTGAAAAAATGCATCCACATTAGTCAGAATGGGATTTTCATGTGTCAAAGAAAACGCCCAATCCTGGGAATAGCCGCACAGCAAGGAGATGAAAATTTTAACCTTCTGTGCAGAGCTCCCCGATGAGTTAGGCTTCAAGGCAAGAAATAATTTACAATTATTCTTAAAATTCAAAAATTTAGACCGGTCCCGAGAAAACACATCAGGAGTAAGGATTTTTGGTTCAACAGCATGTGATTGAGCGAGATAGGCGGAAATTCCCCGCACTTCAGCAGCGAGCTGCTCCACACGATCAGACAATTGCTTAATCTCCATTAAGGAAAAAATCCTCCTACGACCCCAGAGAAAAAGAGGAAAAAATACATATAAGAAAAAAAAAATCTGACACTTTTTTTTTTTTAACAATTTTTTTTTCCTACTTTTGAGTACCCTAGAATCTGCGGTATGGCTGGTTATTCTGTTATGAATGAGTCACCGAGGAGGAAAAACAAAAACAAGCTAAGCCACAGAAAACCAGAGAGGTTGGCAACTAAGCGGATTGCAGACGCCTGATCCTATCCACACAACTAGCAGTAGCCATGGAGCGTACCTACGATGATCCTAGATGCCTTGTGACAGCCGGAGAACTAAATAAGCCTAAAGCAAGAAAAGGGGAAATCTAAATTGCCCCAGAGCAGACCCCAAAGCAATAGACAGCCCCCAAACATGTATTGTCGGTGAGACAAGATGAAAACACAAACACAGATAGAAAAATAGGATGAGCATACGATGGGGCCCACTCTAAGGGAGCCCGGATGGAGAACTCACGACTCCTCTGTCAACATAGCCAGCTCCACCACCCTCACCAGAAGCCAGAGGTAAACCAGAAAATGAGTTCACAATAGCGTCCTATACGCATCTGAATGTCTTCTACGACTTGGTTCAACCTCCCCTGGCTCAGTGGGACAGAGTTAATGGCCTGGACGCTTAGGGGTTTGGCCAGCATCTTACTCCTCAAGCCATGAGTCTGGACAAAACAAGCATCCACCAGACTGACCGGTATGCCCTCAGGTACTCCGCCAATCACCACTTCTGCTAACACAGTACCTTGAGAGGGCAAAATGGAGGAAATATACACTCCCAGGTCGTCTTCCTCCACACAACCAGGGGGATGTGGCTTCTTTGCTGCAACAGATAATTTTGCGCGCGTTGGGCAAACCTTTAGGACATGATCAGTCTGCCCACAGTGAAAACATGCCCCCACCACTCCACGAACCGTAGGCAACACTGTCTGAAAACTAGTTCCTCCTACTTGCATGGGTTTGTCTGGAGATTTGGCACGCACTGGGCAGGCTCTTATGAAATGGCCAGGCTTCCCACAGGAAAAACATACCCCCACACCACGGTGACCCACAGGCAACCCCTTTTTAGCACCAACAACTCCGGGCTGCCAGGGTTCCTCAGTCCGCACTGGTGTGTCCTCCTCTCTAGTGAGGACTATAGGGGGCACATTAGGTGTATGTCTTTCCCTGAGGCGTCTATCCACCTGGATCACAAGGGACATGGCAGCCTCCAGTGACCTGGGGGCGGCGTACTGCACCAGAATATCCTGCAACTTTGGAGACAGGCCTGGCGCAAAATGACTCCTAAGTGCAGGGTCATTCCACTGCGTGTCAGTGGACTACCTCCTGAACTCTGAGCAGTACTCCACAGCAAGCCGGGCACCCTGTTTAATCCTACGGAGTAGGGTTTCCACCAGGGAGACGCCTTCCGGATCCCCATACACTAGCGCCAATGCTGCAAAAAACTCATCCACGGATCCTAAAGATGGTGAATCGACCGGCAGGGAGAAGGCCCAGGATTGGGGATCCCCCTTAAGAAGGGACATAATGATTCCCACCCGTTGCGCCTCACTCCCTGATGAACGAGGGTGAAGCCTGAAGTATAACTTGCAGGCTTGCTGAAAAACCAAGAATTTATCTCTCCCTCCAGAAAACCTGTCAGGGAGGGATATCT
Source organism: Dendrobates tinctorius (assembly GCF_039654945.1). Lineage (NCBI taxonomy): Eukaryota > Metazoa > Chordata > Amphibia > Anura > Dendrobatidae > Dendrobates > Dendrobates tinctorius. Next base: position 109,869,633 of record NW_027361679.1, on the reverse strand, counting down.
TGGGTTCTGGCTGAGCCTGTTCCTGAACCAAGGCCCCAAAGCCCACCAACAGCTGCAGTTGCTGCACCACCTCACCACGCAACCCCCTAACCACATCAGTGAAGGTCTGCAGTAATTGGGCAAAGGTCTGCATTAGGTCCATAGCTCACCAGGAAAAAAAAAGAAAAGGTTGGTGATAATGTCATGGAGTGACTTGTCCTCTGTGACGCAACCTGCTGAACGGCACTAACACCAGGACACACAAGGGAAACACCGGGGAAACAGTTACAATGGTGGGCCGGGGACTTGGAGACCTGCTGCACTCCCCTGAGGCAGTGTCCCTAAACACTCCTAACGATCCATATACAGGCTCCTCACCTGTCGCCGAGGTGGGTACCTTAATCCCTAGCTCGCCCTGCACCTATCCCTTACTAGTGAACTGGATGGTGCAGTTACTAATCTCACCACTGTACTAATACACAAAAGGAAAATACAACAAAACAGGGAAAATACACAACTTAGCTTTGCTCTGCTGCTATTGCTCCAAGCAGCAGAGTACGGCACCCGGATACAGCTTCCACCTGAATAGCAGCTACTCCAAAGCTCTGGCTGAGCTGCAAGGAACTCCTCTCAATAGCTCCTTTCTCCACCAAGGTTGGTTGGGAATGAACAATATCACCAACAGTGATTGATAACACCTGACACTCCTGTATAGGTTGGAGCCAGAGCAATCACACTTGCTTGGTAATTTACGTGTAATCACCCCAGCAGCCACCGGGGGGCAAAACCAGAACTAAAGCAACTACAGTGTAATAACCCCAGCGGCCACCGGGGGCAAAACTAACCTTAAGCCAAAGGTTTAAAGAAAAAAAAGGTTACATGTGCTAAATCTGTCACACAATCCAACATGGATCGTGACTAGTGTTGAGCATTCCGATACCGCAAGTATCGGGTATCGGCCGATATTAGCGGTATCGGAATTCCGATACTGACTTCCGATACTTTTGTCATATCGGATTCCGGAATCGGAAGTTCCCATCATGCTATGAGCCTGCTTGCTTTGATTAAGCCAATGGGAATCCTCCGAAGTGTGGGCACATCCTGTTAGGCATGTAGGCATGTTAACTATTGGCATGGCTGTGATTGGCTGCCGAAATGATGTCATGATGCACTATAAAAGCCACCGCAGCCGCCATTTCTGGTTCACTCTGCTGTGAATTCAGTTAGGGACAGGCTGCTGTAGAAGACTGTGAGGGACAGTTAGAAATAGCGATTCCACCAAACATCTAGTGCTTTACCCAGGCTACATAAACCACCACTGTAGCCTTCTTTGCCCTAGCAGCAGTGTTCACAGCTGTCTGCAAGGGCTGTGTGAGTGCAGCTCACGCTGTGGAGTGGGTCCTGCAGCCACGTCAGGCTGTAGGCCACCCAGTGTGATCACTGCTGCCTCATACATCTTTTAATTTTTGAGCTGCATTTTTTACATAATTTCAATCTAGTGTGCTTCCATCCGTATCCATATACGTTGGTTGCAAACACTAGTAGTAGACAGCGGAGCCTTTCTGCAGCCTTTCAGTGCTAGTGTCCACTTTGCTGCACTGTTCACAGCTGTCTGAGAGGTCTCTGACTGTGTGTGAGTGCAGCTCACGCTGAGTAGTGTGTCCTGCAGCTACGTCTGGCTGTAGGATCATAGAATCATAGAATCATAGAATCATAGAATCGTAGAGTTGGAAGGGACCTCCTGGGCCATCTGGTCCAACCCCCTGCTCAAAGCAGGATTCGCTAAATCATCCCAGTCAGATGTCTGTCCAGCCTCTGTTTGAAGACTTCCATTGAAGGAGAACTCACCACTTCTCGTGGCAGCCTGTTCCACTCATTGATCACTCTAACTGTCAAAAAGTTTTTTCTAATATCTAATCTGTGTCTCTTCCCATTCAGTTTCATCCCATTGCTTCTAGTCTTTCCTTGTGCAAATGAGAATAAAGTTGATCCTTCTACAATGTGACAGCCCTTTAGATATTTGTAGACAGCTATTAAGTCTCCTCTCAGTCTTCTCTTTTGCAAACTAAACATTCCCAAATCCTGCAACCTTTCCTCATAAGACAGGGTTTGCAGACCGGTCACCATTCTGGTCGCTCTTTTCTGAACTTGCTCCAGTTTGTTGATGTCTTTTTTAAAATGTGGTGCCCAAAACTGGACACAATATTCCAGATGAGGTCTGACCAAAGAGGAGTAGAGGGAAATAATGACTTCACGTGATCTAGACTGTATGCTTCTGTTAATACATCCTAGAATTGCATTTGCCTTTTTTGCTGCTGCATCACACTGTTGACTCATATTCAGTCTGTGATCTATTAGTATACCCAAGTCTTTTTCACATGTGCTGTCACTTAGCCCTATTCCTCCCATTCTATATATGCTTTTTTCATTTTTATTGCCCAGATGTAGTACTTTGCATTTCTCCCTGTTAAAAACCATTCTGTTAGTTGCTGCCCACTTCTCCAGTTTATTTAAATCTTTTTGAATCCTCTCTCTCTCTTCTCTAGTATTAGCTATCCCTCCTAGCTTTGTGTCATCAGCAAATTTAATCAGTTTACCCTCAATTCCTTCATCTAAATCGTTGATAAAGATGTTGAACAATACAGGGCCCAGGACAGAGCCCTGTGGTACCCCACTTGAGACATTCTTCCAACTGGATGTGCAGCCATTTACGACCACTCTTTGGGTCCGATCACTAAGCCAGTTATGAATCCACCTAACAGTTGCCTTGTCCATTCCATACTTAGTCATTTTTTCAATAAGGATTGTATGAGAGACTTTGTCAAATGCTTTGCTGAAGTCAAGATATACTATATCTACAGCATTTCCTTGATCCACCCAATCAGTGATACCGTCATAGAAGGAAATTAAGTTAGTCTGACATGACTTATTAGTTAGAAACCCATGCTGACTCTGTTTAATCACTTCATTCTTATCCAGGTATTGACATACATGTTGTTTAATAATTTGTTCAAAGATCTTTCCTGGTATAGAAGTCAGACTCACCGGCCTATAGTTGCCTGGGTCCACCTTCTTCCCCTTTTTGAAGATAGGAACAACATTTGCTCTTCTCCAGTCTTCTGGCACTTCTCCTGTTCTCCAAGAATTTTCAAAGATTATGGAGAGGGGTTCAAAAATTTCTTCTGCTATCTCCTTCAGTACTCTGGGGTGTAATTCATCTGGACCTGGAGACTTGAATTCATTTAGGTTAGCTAAGTGTTTCCTCACTATCTTTCTGTTTATAGATATCCTGGATTCTTCTATTCCCTTAATAGGACAGTGAATAACAGTTGATGTTGCATTTCCTTTCTGAGAGAAAACAGATGCAAAATAGGAATTTAAAAGTTCAGCCTTCTCAACATCCTGTCTTACCATTTCATCATTTTCATCCTGTAAAAATCCTATAGCATCTTTGACTTTTCTTTTACTTTTGACATATCCCCAAAATCCTTTATTATTGCTTTTGACATCTCTTGCAAGCCTCAGTTCATTTTCAGCTTTAGCTAATCTGATTTGTGCCCTGCAGGTTCTGCAGACAGCATTATATTCTTCTTTAGATATGCCTCCCTCTTTCCATTTTATAAACATTTTTTTCTTCCTTTTTAGCATGTGCTTAAGTTCTGTGTTCATCCATCCTGGTTTCCTTAAATGCTTCCTATTCTTCCCTCTTTTCGGAATTGTTAACAACTGTGCTTTGAGAATTTCATTTTTCAAGATTTCCCATCCTTCCTGGACATTTTTGTCTTTAAGGATATCCAGCCATTGGATCCCTCCAATTCTCTTTCTGAATCCCTTAAAATCTGCCTTTCTGAAATCTAACCTTGACGTCTGAGTCTTCACAGGTCTTCCACCTCTAGTAATCCAAAATTCTAAAATAGCATGGTCGCTACCTCCTAGGGTCCCAGCCACTTTTACCTCCTCAACCATTTCCTCCCTGTTTATAAGGATTAGATCCAAGGTAGCAGTTCCCCTTGTTTTCTCCCTTACCTTTTGGAAGATAAAGTTGTCAGCAAGAGAGGATAAGAATTTCCTTGACCTGTTAGTTTTGCCTGAGAGAGATTCCCAACAAATGTCTGGATAGTTGAAATCTCCCATGACAACTATGTCATATTTTTTGGAGAACTTGGCCATCTGATGCATAAAGAGTTCATCCATATCTTCAGCTTGCACAGGCGGCCTGTAGTAAATGCCTACAATGGTGTCCTTTCCATTGTTCTGTCCTTGTATTCTTACCCAAACAGTTTCCACAGAACTCCCAGTCTCTGAAGCTTCAATCTCTGTGCAGATATACGTGTTTCGAACATACAATGCGACACCCCCTCCTCGTTTATCAAGTCTGTTTCTTGCAAATAAGTTGTATCCTTCTAGTCTTGTATTCCAATCATGTGTATTGTCCCACCAAGTTTCAGTGATTCCAATTACATCATATTTCTGTTCCTGTGTTAGTAGTTCCAATTCTCCTTGTTTGTTGCCCATGCTTTGTGCATTAGTATAGAAACATTTTAGTTTGTGATTGGTTTCTCTTTCTCCAATATTTTTATTAATTAGATTCTTTCGTCTTTGTTCTTCCTTTCCACTTCTAATAGCAGAGTTCTCAGTAGCATTTGTCAGGTGTATGGCTTTTTCTGGTCTTTTGCTTCCCTTCCCATGTTGTTCTAGTTTAAAGCTCTCCTTACAAGTGTAGCAAGGCGACTTCCAAATACCTGCTTTCCAGTCTTCGTAAGGTGCACCCCATCTCTAGCAAGTAGTCCATCGTATAAGTAGTTCACTCCGTGATCCAGAAATCCAAATCGTTGCTGACGGCACCATCGACGTAGCCAGTTGTTCACCTGCAGAATCTTATTCCACCTCCTTGTTCCATGGCCATCCACTGGGAGGATGGAAGAGAAGACCACCTGCTGATGCTCAGCGTGCGTCAGTGCCTCACACATATTTTTATTTGAGTGCAGCTCATTTTTTCTTCTATTAGTGTGCATCCATCCGTCTCCATCTACGGTGGTTGCAAACACTACATAGGAGTACACAGCGGAGCCTTTCTGCAGCCTGTCAGTGCCAGTGCCCACTTAGCTGCACTGTTGATGGCTGTCTGAGAGGTCTCTGACTGTGTGTGAGTGCAGCTCACGCTGAGTAGTGTGTCCTGCAGCTACATCTGGCTGTAGGACGCTCAGCGTGCGTCAGTGCCTCACACATATTTTTATTTGAGTGCAGCTCATTTTTTCTTCTATTAGTGTGCATCCATCCGTCTCCATCTATGGTGGTTGCAAACACTATATAGGAGTACACAGCGGAGCCTTTCTGCAGCCTGTCAGTGCCTGTAATGTATAATAATTAGATCTGTCTCTTTAAGCAAGCCAGACTTATGGGACTTGGGGGGTGGAGACAAGAGGGATGAGAAGGGAAGTTTCACTTTCACTTCTGTGTAGCATGGGAATGCAACTGTTATGCTGTGTGCTGGAGGACGAAGAATAAAACATATCTAAAGTTTAATACCTTGAATTCTTCATAACGTGTGGATACTACAACTGGTGACGAGGATGGGATATAATCACCTACTGCTGTGAGTACAGACTATATTTTACCGCTTCACACGCCAGCACCACTGAGAGACTCTATCATGGCTGACTACTTGCACACATTCCCACAAAATTTGATATGACTGATGTCATTAATCTCTCCCATAACTGGAGAAAATGGCTAAACAGATTTGAGAATTTCCTAGAAGCCATGGACATAAAGGAGGAGAAAAGAAAGAGAGCTTTGCTCCTGCATTGTGCAGGCACAGGAGTCTATGACATATACAGTACGTTACCTGCAGCAGAAACAGACACATACAGCAACTGCACTAAAGCTCTCACTGGCTACTTCAACCCCAAACAGAACATCAGATATGAAAGATATAAATTCAGGATTGCCAAGCAGCTTCCAGAAGAGTCCATAGACACTTATGTCACACGACTGAAAGAGTTAGCACATGGATGTGCCTTTACAGATGTAGATGATGAAATCCTAACTCAAATAATTGTCACCTGCTCGTCTAATAACCTAAGGCGTAAGGCTCTGCAGCAGGATATCTCTCTACATGATTTACTCAAAATGGCCCGTGCTATAGAAATAGCAGATCATCGGGCTAACGTAATGGAGAATGGGGATAAATTACATGTGCATAATCTCAAAGAAAAAAGTTTACCAGATAAACAAGCCAAGAAACAGAAGAAATGTTATAGATGTGGACAGGATTTCCCTCACCTCCAGAATAAATGTCCAGCTATGGGACAAACCTGCAGTAAATGTGGAAAAGGGAATCATTTTGCAGCTGTTTGCAAATCAGCGCACTACAAGCCTCCGCTGCCTATGACAAAATCTGCAGATGTAAAAGTAATAAATCAGGACACAGAAGAAATGTCTGCGACTGAGAACTATGTGTTCACTACCTCTGTCACTGGTTCAGTACAGTCTCCCTGTGTTACACTCTCAATCTGCAACACTGACATTACCTTTACAATAGATACAGGACTTCAGTGGATATCATAGATGGCACTACATATGAACAATTGAAAACAATGCCAGTCTTACAACAAGTGCAGACTAAAATCTTTCCTTATGGATCTAAAACACCTCTAGCTATAATGGGACAATTTGATGCTGAAATTAGATATAAAGAAAACAGGCAGACAACCACTTTCCACACATTACAAGGATCGGGAGGCTGTCTTCTCAGCTATCACACTGCCTTGGAGCTAGGGCTCATCCAGATTATTCATACCATAACTGACCCTGTGGATATGGATGTACAAACTATGGTGAACAGTTTTCCCTCCCTATTTAGTGGTTTGGGAAAACTAAAGGACTCTCAAGTACACCTTCATGTGGATGACAATGTTCGTCCAGTAGCCCAGCCTCACAGGCGTATTCCATTTCACCTGAGACAGAAGGTAGAAAAGGAACTCCAATTGCTCATGGATGAGGACGTTATTGAAACTGTTACTGGTCCCACTCCGTGGGTCTCTCCACTTGTGGTAGTTCCAAAACCAAAGACTCCTGATCAAGTGAGACTGTGTGTTGACATGCGCCTGCCCAACACCGCTATCCAGAGGGAAAGACATATCTCACCTACGATTGATGACATCATTCATTTATTAAATGGAGCCACCGTCTTCTCAAAGCTCGACCTCAATAAGGGATATCATCAATTAGAACTGAGTCCAGAGTCCCGATACTTGACCACATTTTCCACCCATGTGGGCCTCAGAAGATACAAAAGATTGACTTTTGGAGTCTGCTCAGCAGCAGAAATTTTTCAGGATGCAATAAGGAGTGTCATTCAACACATCCCAAATGCCTTTAATTACAGTGATGACATATTGGTTTTTGGTAAAACTCAAGCTGAGCATAATCGTGCTCTATATGCTATCTTCGAATGTCTGCTTTCTGCTGGACTCACTTTAAACAAAGAGAAGTGCGAGTTTGACAAGGGTTCATTAGAATTCTATGGTCACATCTTCTCGGGAAAAGGAGTACAACCAGACCCCAAGAAAGTGGAAGCTATCAGAACAGCCTCAATTCCACAGGATGCCAGTGAAGTGCGTTCTTTCCTTGGAATGGCAAGTTACTGTGCTAGATATATTCCGAATTTTTCAACAATCAGCAATCCACTACGGGAACTTACAAAACAAAGTTGTATGTCTCAATGGTCCCAAGACTGTCAGACCTCTTTTGAAACAATTAAAAATGAACTCTGCTCGACAACTACTATGGCTTATTTTGATCCAGCTCTTCGAACTGAACTGATTGTGGACGCCAGTCCCGTGGGACTGGGTGCTATTCTAGCGCAGTACAAGGATAACAATCAAAATCCTCACATCATTTCTTATGCAAGTAAGAGTTTAACAAACACTGAAAGAAAATATTCTCAACCTGAAAAAGAAAGCTTGGCAGTTGTCTGGGGATGTGAACACTTTCACTTATTTCTCTGTGGAGCTCCCTTCACCATTGCCACAGATCATCAAGCACTTCTTACAATTTTTGGAAATCCCAGAGCTAAAATGCCTGCACGAATTGAACGATGGGGCCTACGTCTACAGGACTACAACTATAACATTGTTCACAAACCTGGAAAATACAGCAATCCGGCTGATTATCTTTCAAGACATCCTACTAATGATGATATACCTGTGCATTCCTCCATTGAAGAATACCTACGTTTTGTTACAGATCATGCCAAAAGCACTTTCTCTTGATCAATTTATAAATGAAACAACAAAAGACAAGACACTCTGTGCCCTAATACAAATCATCCAAAATCGAAGGTGGCATGAAATTCAAAAGGAAAAATTTCCTGATTCTGAGATTGATCTGAAAGAGTTAAAACTAGAGTTGAGCGATACCGTCCGATACTTCAAAGTATCGGATCGGAATGGATCGGCCGATCTTTAAAAAAAGTATCGGTATCGCCGATTCCGATACCGGAAGTCCCATTCAAGTCTATGGGACTTCCGGTATCAGAATAAGAAAAACCCTGTTTTTGCCTTGTACAGCCTCTCTGGGGTCTGTACGGGCCTTTCGGGGGGCTGTGCCGGCCTGCCAGGGGGTCTGTGCAGGCTCCGGTGGTCTGTGCCGGCCTGCCGGGGGGCTGTGCCGACCTGCCGGTGGTCTGTGCAGGCTCCGGTGGGCTGTGCCGGCCTGCCGGGGGGCTGTGCCGGCCTGCCGGGGGGCTGTGCAGGCTCCGGGGGGCTGTGCCGGCCTGACGGGGGGCTGTGCCGGCCTGCCGGTGGTCTGTGCAGGCTCCGGGGGGCTGTGCCGGCCTGCCGGGGGGCTGTGCCGGCCTGCCGGTGGTCTGTGCAGGCTTCGGGGGTCTGTGCAGGCATCGTCCGATGGGACTACAAGTCCCATCGGGCGATGCCTGCTACCATGACAGTGATTGACACATTAGCCAATGATGGGACAGTAGTAGTCCCATCATCCGGCTAATGTGTTGAATGTAAAAAAAAAAAAAAAAAATAATTACATGCTACATACATGCTACATACATACAACATGCATACTACATACATGCTACATTCATACTACATACTACATACATGCTACATTCATACTACATACATACTACATGCAACATACATACTACATATATACTACATACATACTACATGCATGCTACATACATACTGCATGCTACATACATACTACATGCTACATACATACCACATATATACTACATACATACTACATGCATGCTACATACATACCACATACATACTACATACATACTACATGCATGCTACATGCTACATACATAACACATATATACTACATGCATGCTACATACATACTACATGCTACATACATACCACATACATACTACATGCATGATACATACATACTACATGCTACATACTACATATATACTACATGCATGCTACATACACTCACTGGCCACTTTATTAGGTACACCATGCTAGTAACGGGTTGGACCCCCTTTTGCCTTCAGAACTGCCTCAATTCTTCGTGGCAGAGATTCAACAAGGTGCTGGAAGCATTCCTCAGAGATTTTGGACCATATTGACATGATGGCATCACACAGTTGGCGCAGATTTGTCGGCTGCACATCCCTGATGCGAATCTCCCGTTCCACCACATCCCAAAGATGCTCTATTGGATTGAGATCTGGTGACTGAGGAGGCCATTTGAGTACAGTGAACTCATTGTCATGTTCAAGAAACCAATCTGAGATGATTCGAGCTTTATGACATGGAGCATTATCCTGCTGAAAGTAGCCATCAGATGTTGGGTACATTGTGGTCATAAAGGGATGGACATGGTCAGCAACAATACTCAGGTAGGCTGTGGCGTTGCAACGATGCTCAATTGGTACCAAGGGGCCCAAAGAGTGCCAAGAAAAAATTCCCCACACCATGACACCACCACCACCAGCCTGAACCGTTGATACAAGGCTGGATGGATCCATGCTTTCATGTTGTTTACGCCAAATTCTGACCCTACCATCCGAATGTCGCAGCAGAAATCGAGACTCATCAGACCAGGCAACGTTTTTCCAATCTTCTACTGTCCAATTTCGATGAGCTTGTGCAAATTGTAGCCTCAGTTTCCTGTTCTTAGCTGAGAGGAGTGGTACCCAGTGTGGTCTTCTGCTGCTGTAGCCCATCTGCCTCAAAGTTCGACGCACTGTGCGTTCAGAGATGCTCTTCTGCCTACCTTGGTTGTAACGGGTGGCAATTTGAGTCACTGTTGCCTTTCTATCAGCTCGAAACAGTATGCCCATTCTCCTCTGACCTCTGGCATCAACAAGGCATTTCCGGCCACAGAACTGCCGCTCACTGGATTTTTTTACTTTTTCGGACCATTCTCTGTAAACCCTAGAGATGGTTGTGCGTGAAAATCCCAGTAGATCAGCAGTTTCTGAAATACTCAGACCAGCCCTTCTGGCACCAACAATCATGCCACGTTCAAAGGCACTCAAATCACCTTTCTTCCCCATACTGATGCTCGGTTTGAACTGCAGGAGATTGTCTTGACCATGTCTACATGCCTAAATGCACTGAGTTGCCGCCATGTGATTGGCTGATTAGAAATTAAGTCTTAACACACAGTTGGACAGGTGTACCTAATAAAGTGGCCAGTGAGTGTACATACTACATGCTACATACATACTACATATATACTACATGCATGCTACATACATACTACATGCTACATACATACTACATATATACTACATGCATGCTACATACATACTACATGCTACATACATACTACATATATACTACATGCATGCTACATACATACTACATGCTACATACATACTACATATATACTGCATGCTACATACATACTACATATATACTACATGCATGCTACATACATACTACATGCTACATACATACTACATATATACTACATGCATGCTACATACATACTACATGCTACATACATACTACATATATACTACATGCATGCTACATACATACTACATGCTACATACATACTACATATATACTACATGCATGCTACATACTACATGCTACATACATACTACATATATACTACATGCATGCTACATACATACTACATACATACTACATGCATGCTACATACATACTACATACATACTACATGCTACATACATACCACATATATACTACATACATACAATACATTCATACAATACATACATAGACATACAGTACATATAACAGAGTAACATACTTACCAATACTTGTCACATTGTTCCCCGAAGCCATTGTCTTTTACGGAATAAATATTAACATAACAAACCACAAAAATACTCACCCACGATCCAAAGCAGTCCACGAGTGTGTCCCACGACGATCTTGGGTAGAGAACGGCAGCATCAGCTGATGCTGCCGTTCTCTACGGGCTGTAGGAGTCCAATGACGGAAGGTAGGTATCCTTCCGCACTGTATTCCTCCGCCACTTAAAAAAAAAAAAAGTCCCTAGTCTCACTTTATGCCATTGCTGCGTGGGAAATTCCCACACAGCAATGGCATAAAGTGAGACTAGGGACTTTTTTTTTTTTTAAGTGGCGGAGGAATACAGTGCGGAAGGATACCTACCTTCCGTCATTGGATTCCTGCAGCCCGTAGAGAACGGCAGCATCATCTGATGCTGCAGTTCTCTACCCAAGATCGTCGTGGGACACACTCGTGGACTGCTTCGGATCGTGGGTGAGTATTTTTGTGGTTTGTTATGTTAATATTTATTCCGGAAAAGACAATGGCTTCGGGGAACAATGTGACAAGTATTGGTAAGTATGTTACTCTATGTTATATGTACTGTATGTCTATGTATGTATTGTATGAATGTATTGTATGTATGTAGTATATATGTGGTATGTATGTAGCATGTAGTATGTATGTAGTATGCATGTAGCATGCAGTATGTATGTAGCATGCATGTAGTATATATGTAGTATGTATGTAGCATGCATGTAGTATATATGTAGTATGTATGTAGCATGTAGCATGTATGTAGTATGTATGTAGTATGTATGTAGCATGTAGCATGTATGTAGTATTTATGTGGTATGTATGTAGCATGTAGTATGTATGTAGTATGTATGTAGTATGCATGTAGCATGCAGTATGTATGTAGCATGCATGTAGTATATATGTAGTATGTATGTAGCATGCATGTAGTATATATGTAGTATGTATGTAGCATGTAGCATGTATGTAGTATGTATGTAGCATGTAGTATGTATGTAGCATGTATGTAGTATGTATGTAGCATGCATGTAGCATGCATGTAGTATGTATGTAGTATGTATGTAGTATGTATGTAGCATGCAGTATGTAGCATGTATGTAGCATGTATGTAGTATGTATGTAGTATATATGTAGTATGTATGTAGCATGTAGTATGTATGTAGCATGTAGTATGTATGTAGCATGTAGTATGTATGTAGCATGCATGTAGTATATATGTAGTATGTATGTAGCATGTAGTATGTATGTAGCATGCATGTAGTATGTATGTAGTATGTATGTATTTTTTTTTTTTAACATTTAACACATTAGCCGGATGATGGGACTACTACTGTCCCATCATTGGCTAATGTGTCAATCACTGTCATGGTAGCAGGCATCGCCTGATGGGACTTGTAGTCCCATCGGACGATGCTTGCACAGACCCCCGGACATCAGCACAGCCCCCCAGCAGGCCGGCACAGCCCCCCGGCAGGCCGGTACAGACCCCCACAGGGTGCACAGACCACCGGCAGGCCGGCACAGCCCCCCGGCAGGCCGGTACAGACCCCCACAGGGTGCACAGACCACCAGCAGGCCGGCACAGCCCCCCGGCAGGCCGGTACAGACCCTGGGCAGTCCACACAGCCCCCGGCAGGCCGGCAGAGACCCCTGGAAGGCCCGAAATGACGGCGCATCATGATGCGCACACACCGCGCATCATGATGACGTCAGGCTGTCAATCAACTTTGAACTTCCGATTCCGATGCCGAATTCCGATATTGAAAAAATATCGGAAGTCGGTATCGGAATTCCGATACAGCAAGTATCGGCCGATACCCGATACTTGCGGTATCGGAATGCTCAACACTAGTTAAAACTATTCTCAAACGTACGTGAGGAATTATCAGTCACTGAAGAACACCTCATTCTTCGAGGTACCAAACTAGTTGTACCTAAGACTTTGCGTAACTTAGTCATACAGATAGCACATGAAGGTCATTTAGGAATTGTTGGCACAAAGAAGTTACTCAGAGAAAAAGTGTGGTTCCCAAATATGGATCACTTGGTGGAAGAAAAGATTAGACGCTGTTCTACTTGTCAATGAATCACTCCATCATCAACCTTAGAGCCATTACAAATGTCTCCGTTACCCACTGCTGTCTGGGAGGAAGTGGCAGTCGATATATATGGACCATTGCCAAATGGCCAATACATTCTCGTAACAATTGATGAATATTCTCGATACCCTGTCATTTCATTTATCTCTTCAACATCTGCTAATAATGTTATACCAGAGCTGGACGACATTTTCTCGGCATATGGTATTCCAAGAGTGGTCAAAACAGACAATGGACCTCCATTCAATGGACATGTGTTTACCCAATTTTCTGAATACTTGGGATTCAATCACAGGAAAATCACACCTTGCTGGCCGCAAGCCAATGGAATTGTGGAACGTTTTATGCGCACTCTGGGGAAACGTATCAAGGCAGCGAGTCTGGAGCACATCCCACTGAAACAGTCATTATACAAATTCATGCGTAATTACCGCAATACGCCACACTCCACTACTAATGCTGCTCCAGCTCATTTAATGTTCAGCAGAACCCTGCGTATACGTCTCCCTGATGTGACCAGCCATCCCCGACCGAGTGACTCCTCAGTGAGATCCACAGATTTCTCCAACAAACAAGCCATGAAACGTTATGCAGACAGAAGGCGAAGGACACAGTCAAGTGCCATCGAAAGAGGGGATGTCGTGGTGGTACGTCAAAGACCAACCAACAAGACCTCACCTGTATATGGTCCTGCAAAATATTATGTTACTAAAAGGAAAGGCAGCATGATCACAGCTGAATGAGATGGACACTCCATAACGCGAAATTCTTCATATTTTAAAGTCATACCGCAGAATGATGACAATGAACTCTCTTTGGTGGAAGAGTTGGTATCCGATGGTGGAGAGGACCAACAAGAGGTAGCTGGTCCATCAATAATGAACCCTCTCAATGAGCCCAGACGTTATCCTACACGAGAGAGAAGAGCTCCATCGAGGCTTATTGAAGAAGTGTAATTACAATTTTGTTTTGTTTTTTTTTTTGTTTGTTTTCTCTGGTTTTGGAATTGAACAAATAAGACAAAACGGACATATGATTTCCTTGGACATTTTCATGTTGTTGCATTTATCAGTAATATGGGTTATTTATAGAAAAAAAAAAAAAAAAGGGGGATGATGTAATGTATAATAATTAGATCTGTCTCTTTAAGCAAGCCAGACTTATGGGACTTGGGGGGTGGAGACAAGAGGGATGAGAAGGGAAGTTTCACTTTCACTTCTGTGTAGCATGGGAATGCAACTGTTATGCTGTGTGCTGGAGGACGAAGAATAAAACATATCTAAAGTTAAATACCTTGAATTCTTCATAACGTGTGGATATTACAGTGCCAGTGCCCACTTAGCTGCACTGTTCATGGCTGTCTGAGAGGTCTCTGACTGTGTGTGAGTGCAGCTCACGCAGAGAAGAGTGTCCTGCAGCTACGTCTGGTTGTAGGACGCTCAACGTGCGTCACTGCCTCACACATATTTGTCTTTGAGTGCAGCTCATTTTTTCTTCTCCTTTAGTGTGCATCCATCCGTATCCATCAACATTGGTTGGTTGCAAACACTATATAGGAGTAGATAGAGGAGCCTTTTTTTCTGGCTTGTGCCCTGCCGGCGCAGCCAGATTAGTATTACCCAATTTTTTTGGAGCCTCATCTTTTGCATTGTAGGTTACCTGCCTGCATTGTAATAGCTCCAAAAAGTTGGTGATACTATCAATTTCAATTCTTTGTTCACATACTTTGAGTTTGTTTCCAACAAAGAAACCACAAAAAAAGTTCACCAAACACTACATTTGGAACTTGTGTAGGCCACATCAGCTCCAATTAAAGTGTAGTCCACACACACACACTTCATAAAATTAGTGTTTCTTGTACCTGTAACCAACTGTTCAGGAATAAGCACACTAAGGCCCCCCTTTGTACTTTTCTGCCTATCTTAAGCAGTCTGGCAAGATGAAGAAGGCAGGGAGTAAGGCGCGTGGGCGTGGAGTTTCAGCAGGGAGAGGACGTGGGGATTCTGCAGGGAGAGGACGTGGGGATTCTGCAGGTAGAGGACGTGGGGATTCTGGGCCTGCTGCGGGCACCAGAGGATCAGCATCCCCCAGTTTTAGCAGGCAACAGTCCTTTATGCGCAGCTTTGTAGGACCTCAACGTACCCCACTGCTGCGGGAGGAACAAATTGAAGCCGTTGTCGGATGGATGGCAGCTAACGCATCGACTTCAATTACTTCCGCATCCTCTCAGGACCAGAGCACCGAAGAGCAACCATCTGTCTCTTCACCACCTGCCAAAGTGCCCAGGCAGTCAGAGACACATGGACAGGAGCCATCACAGTCTCTACTTCTGTTCTCGGAATCTGTTGGCTTGGAAAGAGGGGGCCAGCCAAGCAGCATTCCTGAATGTGAAGAAGAGGGAGTATGCAGTGATGCGCAACTTCTTTGTCCTTCTGAATCTGAAGAGGCAAGTGGGCCAGTGCCTAAGGTCAGCACACCTCAGTACGCATCAGATGATGACGAGACTCAGTTGCCACTTTCTGGTGCGTACGGTGCTGGCGAGACAACCCCGGAGAAGCAGCTGTTTGAAGAGGGGAGGGAAGATGATGAGGTCCTTGACCCATCATGGCGTGAGGAACAGGAAGGTGGTGGGAGCAGCTCGGAGGAAGAGATTCCCCTACCGGCCAAAACAGGAGGCAGAGGGAGGGGGAAGACTTGGTTGCCTGTACCCTCCACTTCGGCACCCGTTAGGAGCATTCCTCATTCCAAAGGCAAAACGGGCGCTCCCAAGACTTGCAGTGCGTGGTCCTTTTTTGACACAGTTGCAGATGACATTTGCTTTGTCAAATGCAAGCTGTGTCATCAGATAGTCAAAAGAGGGAGAAATGTCAGCTACCTCAATACCACAAATATGTGGAAACATGTGCGCACCAAGCACGAGTTGGAGTTGCAGAGACACCCTGAAGACGTAGGCCAACGTACAGCACCACCTACCACCTCTTCAGTTCGTGTTGGGGCCTCTTCCTCCAGCTCACACACTGCTGGTTCGGCTTCCTCACAGGATCGCCAAGGAAGAACCTCTGCCACTGTTGTCCGGAGACCCTGTCAGATTCCACCCATAGCAGCACGTTCCCATCCATCACAGCCATCGGTAGCACAGGCATGGGATAAAAGGCGCCCTTACTCGGCAAACCATCCCCGAGCACAGTCTCTGAATGCTGGCATTGCCAAACTTCTGGCAGTTGAAATGCTGTCATTCAGGCTGGTGGACACTGACACCTTCCGGGACTTAATGGCATTGGCAGTCCCCCAATACAACGTGCCCAGCCGCTTTTATTTCAGCAGGCGAGCCGTCCCTGCCCTGCAGAAACATGTTGAGGGCAAAATAAAACATGCGCTACTAAACGCCGTTAGTAGCAAGGTCCACCTGACCACCGTTGCGTGGACCAGTAACCATGGACAGGGACGATACCTTTCCCTCACTGCCCACTGGGTCAATGTTGTGGAGCCGGGTACAGATCTGGAGAGTGGCGCTGTATGTGTTCTTCCAACGCCACGGATTGCAGGACTCCAGTCTGTACACATAGACTCCTCCTACTCAAGTTCCTCAGAAACAGCAGAGCAGGAGCCTGTTACGACCGATATGAGCACAGCCGTGGCCAAACGTCAACAGGCTGTACTCAAATTAATTTCTTTGGGGAATCGAAGCCACACAGCGCAGGAGCTCTGGAATGATATCAAGCTGGAGAGCGATGTGTGGTTTGGGCCAGCGAATCTCCAGCCGGGCTTGGTAGTGTGTGACAATGGCCGAAATCTGGTGGCAGCTCTTGGCCTAGGCAACCTCACACACATCCCATGTCTGGCACATGTGCTTAACTTGGTCGTGCAGAGCTTTCTGAGGGACTATCCGGATCTTGATGCACTGTTGCACAAGGTCCGCATAGAGTGCGCTCACTTGCGGCGTTCCAGCACGGCAAGATCGCGCTTCGCTGCTCTGCAGCGACGATTTGGCCTTCCGGAACATCGCATCATATGTGACCTACCCACCCGGTGGAATTCAAAGTTACATATGTTGGAGCGGTTGTGTGAGCAGCAGGCAGCAGTCATGGAGTACCAGCTGCATCAGGCGCAAACAAGTCGCACTGTGCGCCGTTCACACTTCAGCACCATTGAGTGGGCCTCTATGAAGGACATCTGCCTCGTTTTGCGTGCCTTCGATGAATCCACGCGGATGGCGAGTGCAGATGATGCACTAGTCAGCATGACTGTCCCCCTTATCTGCCTGCTTCAACAAACACTGCAAGCACTAAGGGATGAGGTTTCGGAAGAGGTGGAGGATGAGGAGTCCCAAATGCCATCTGCTTCTGGACAGTCTGCGCTACGTGTTTCCTCACAAAGGCCTAGGCAGGGGACACTTTGTGAGGAGGATGAGGAGGAGTCGATGGAGGAGGAAGACATCTCTCCAGAGGAGGGAGGTACACAAACCTCCACTCAGTATGTACAGCGAGGGTGGGGTGATGCAGAGCAGGCCGAGGTCACGCCTCAAACAGGGGACAGCGGTTCTTTGGCAGTTGGGAGTCTGCAGCACATGGTTGATTTCATGCTGCAGTGCCTGAGAAACGACCGCCGCATCGCCCACATTCTCGTCTCGGCTGATTATTGGGTGTACACCCTCCTAGATCCTCGCTACCGGGACAGCGTACAAAGGCTCATACCAACGTTGAACCGGGAGCGTAAACTGCGGGAGTACGAAGAGTCACTGGTGCAGTCCATAATGTTTTCCATTCCACCCGACTGCATTGTTGCTAGTGCTTTACAAAGCAGCTCTGTGCGTCGAGGCAGTGGAGGAAACTCTGCACAAAGAGGGAGCAGAGGCAGCGCCGCAGCACAAGGCAAGACCACTATGGCCCAAATGTGGCAAAGTTTTGTGTGTCCACCACAATTGTCTACACCATCAGCGACGCCTCGAGTCAGCAGGAGGCAACGCTTCCGTCAGATGGTGTCAGACTACATGTCTTGCCCTGTCGCTGTACTCCCAGATGGCTCTTCCCCCTTCAAGTTTTGGGTCTCTAAGCTGGATACATGGCCAGAGCTTAGCCAGTATGCATTGGAGGTGCTGGCTTGCCCTGCTGCCAGTGTATTATCGGAACGTGTCTTTAGTGCCGCAGGTGGTGTACTAACAGACCGTCGCACGCGACTATCTTCCGATAATGTTGACCAGCTGACTTTTCTGAAAATGAACAAGGCCTGGATCTCCAAAGACTTTGCCATTCCTCTTACACACTAAATTAGTGGTTGGCAACTGTATCCAGGTCTGCTGGTGTGTTCATTTTTCTACCACCTGAACTATAATCCCTGTGCTTCAACACAGCCAGTTGTCGCTCAGATGTGTCGTCTGCACAGAGAAACACACTAGCTCCTGTGTTAGTGGGGTTCAGTAACGCCAGCTGATCCCCTGCTGTGTGGACGGCAAAGTCACCAGCTCCATCAACATTCAAACCACTACTGATTTTTAACCGTGCCCAACTTAGGTCTCTGGCTCCACTGTCTCTACTATTTCCCCTGACCTCCAACCCCGCCATCTACATCTCTGAAGTGGCGTCAGCACAATCTACACTTGTTCCTGTGTTCCTGTGGCTCAGTCCCATCAGTTTATCCCCTGATGTGTGTCCGGCAAGGTCTCCTGCTCTGTCCACATTCCCATAACCAGTAGTGGGAATGAGGACAGAGCTGGCGAACTTGCCGGACAAACATCAGGGGATCAACTGACGGGACTGAGCACCAGTAACACAGGAACAAGTGTAGATTGTGCTGACGCCACTTCAGAGATGTAGCTGGCGGGGTTGGAGGCCAGGGTAAATAGTAGAGACAGTGGAGCCAGAGGCCTAAGTGGAGCATGGTTAGAATCAGTAGTAGTCAACAACCTCCATAAAAACCGCTGCCCATTGGCCTCTGCATGCGGCATGCGTAATCCTGGGCTCCAACAGTGTCAGTTGGTGTTCAGAAGTGTCGTCTCCACAGAGCCAAACACATTCGTTCAAGTGTTAGTGGGGTTCAGCACTGCCAGCTGTTCCCCTGCTGTGGAGATGGCAAGTCTCCTGCTGCCTTCACCTGCCAAAATCCAGTAGGCCCCAGCCTGCTCCACGCCTAATCCTGGGCTCCAACAGCGTCAGTTGGTGTTCAGAAGTGTCGTCTCCACAGAGCCAAACACATTCGTTTGAGTGTTAGTGGGGTTCAGCACTGCCAGCTGTTCCCCTGCTGTGGAGATGGCAAGTCTCCTGCTGCCTTCACCTGCCAAAAGCAACAGGCCCCAGCCTGCTCCTCGCCTAATCCTGGGCTCCAACAGCGTCAGTTGGTGTTCAGAAGTGTCGTCTCCACAGAGCCAAACACATTCGTTCAAGTGTTAGTGGGGTTCAGCACTGCCAGCTGTTCCCCTGCTGTGGAGATGGCAAGTCTCCTGCTGCCTTCACCTGCCAAAAGCAACAGGCCCCAGCCTGCTCCTCGCCTAATCCTGAGCTCCAACAGCGTCAGTTGGTGTTCAGAAGTGTCGTCTCCACAGAGCCAAACACATTCGTTCAAGTGTTAGTGGGGTTCAGCACTGCCAGCTGTTCCCCTGCTGTGGAGATGGCAAGTCTCCTGCTGCCTTCACCTGCCAAAAGCAACAGGCCCCAGCCTGCTCCTCGCCTAATCCTGGGCTCCAACAGCGTCAGTTGGTGTTCAGAAGTGTCGTCTCCACAGAGCCAAACACATTCGTTTGAGTGTTAGTGGGGTTCAGCACTGCCAGCTGTTCCCCTGCTGTGGAGATGGCAAGTCTCCTGCTGCCTACACCTGCCAAAATCCAGTAGGCCCCAGCCTGCTCCACGCCTGATCCTGGGCTCCAACAGCGTCAGTTGGTGTTCAGAAGTGTCATCTCCACAGAGCCAAACACATTCGTTCGAGTGTTAGTGGGGTTCAGCACTGCCAGCTGTTCCCCTGCTGTGGAGATGGCAAGTCTCCTGCTGCCTACACCTGCCAAAATCCAGTAGGCCCCAGCCTGCTCCACGCCTGATCCTGGGCTCCAACAGCGTCAGTTGGTGTTCAGAAGTGTCATCTCCACAGAGCCAAACACATTCGTTCAAGTGTTAGTGGAGTTCAGCAATGCCAGCTGTTCCCCTGCTGTGGAGATGGCAAGTCTCATGCTGCCTTCACCTGCCAAAAGCAACAGGCCCCAGCCTGCTCCTCGCCTAATCCTGGTCTCCAACAGCATCAGTTGGTGTTCAGAAGTGTCATCTCCACAGAGCCAAACACATTCGTTCGAGTGTTAGTGGGGTTCAGCACTGCCAGCTGTTCCCCTGCTGTGGAGATGGCAGTCTCTCCTGCTGTCTCCGCATTCCAAAGACAGTAGGCCTCTGCCTACACCCTCCTATTTCCTGGGCTTCAACACAGCCAGTTGTAGCTCGGAAGTGCCGTCCACACGGAAAGAGACACTTGCTCCCGTGTCTCAGTGGGGTTCAGTAACGTCAGCTGATCCCCTGCTGTGTGGATGGCAGTCTCTCCTGCTGTCTCCACATTCCAAATACAGTAAGCCTCTGCCTACACCCTCCTATTTCCTGGGCTTCAACACAGCCAGTTGTAGCTCGGAAGTGCCGTCCACACGGAAAGAGACACTTGCTCCCGTGTCTCAGTGGGGTTCAGTAACGTCAGCTGATCCCCTGCTGTGTGGATGGCAGTCTCTCCTGCTGTCTCCACATTCCAAATACAGTAGGCCTCTGCCTACACCCTCCTATTTTCTGGGCTTCAACACAGCCAGTTGTAGCTCGGAAGTGCCGTCCACACGGAAAGAGACACTTGCTCCCGTGTCTCAGTGGGGTTCAGTAACGTCAGCTGATTCCCTGCTGTGTGGATGGCAGTCTCTCCTGCTGTCTCCACATTCCAAATACAGTAGGCCTCTGCCTACACCCTCCTATTTCCTGGGCTTCAACACAGCCAGTTGTAGCTCGGAAGTGCCGTCCACACGGAAAGAGACACTTGCTCCCGTGTCTCAGTGGGGTTCAGTAACGTCAGCTGATCCCCTGCTGTGTGGATGGCAGTCTCTCCTGCTGTCACCACATTCCAAATACAGTAGGCCTCTGCCTACACCCTCCTATTTCCTGGGCTTCAACACAGCCAGTTGTAGCTCGGAAGTGCCGTCCACACGGAAAGAGACACTTGCTCCCGTGTCTCAGTGGGGTTCAGTAACGTCAGCTGATCCCCTGCTGTGTGGATGGCAGTCTCTCCTGCTGTCTCCACATTCCAAATACAGTAGGCCTCTGCCTACACCCTCCTATTTCCTGGGCTTCAACACAGCCAGTTGTAGCTCGGAAGTGCCGTCCACACGGAAAGAGACACTTGCTCCCGTGTCTCAGTGGGGTTCAGTAACGTCAGCTGATCCCCTGCTGTGTGGATGGCAGTCTCTCCTGCTGTCACCACATTCCAAATGCAGTAGGCCTCTGCCTACACCCTCCTATTTCCTGGGCTTCAACACAGCCAGTTGTAGCTCGGAAGTGCCGTCCACACGGAAAGAGACACTTGCTCCCGTGTCTCAGTGGGGTTCAGTAACGTCAGCTGATCCCCTGCTGTGTGGATGGCAGTCTCTCCTGCTGTCTCCACATTCCAAATACAGTAGGCCTCTGCCTACACCCTCCTATTTCCTGGGCTTCAACACAGCCAGTTGTAGCTCGGAAGTGCCGTCCACACGGAAAGAGACACTTGCTCCCGTGTCTCAGTGGGGTTCAGTAACGTCAGCTGATCCCCTGCTGTGTGGATGGCAGTCTCTCCTGCTGTCTCCACATTCCAAATACAGTAGGCCTCTGCCTACACCCTCCTATTTCCTGGGCTTCAACACAGCCAGTTGTAGCTCAGAAGTGCCGTCCACACGGAAAGAGACACTTGCTCCCGTGTCTCAGTGGGGTTCAGTAACGTCAGCTGATCCCCTGCTGTGTGGATGGCAAAGTCTCCTGCTGCCTACACAGTCGTACCACTACTGATTTTTAACCGTGCTCCAATTAGGCCTGTGGCTCCACTGTCTCTTGTATTTCCCCTGTCCTCCAACCCTGCCCGTTACAGCTCCGAAGTGGCATCTGCACAATCCACACTTGTTCCTGTGTTACAGGTGTTCAGTCCGGTCAGTTAATCCCCTGATGTGTGTCCGGCAATGTCGCCTGCTCTGCCCACATTCCCATGACATTGCCGGACACACATCAGGGGATTAACTGACGGGACTGAACACCTGTAACACAGGAACAAGTGTGGATTGTGCAGACGCCACTTCGGAGCTGTAACTGGCGGGGTTGGAGGACAGGGGAAATACGAAAATCAGTGAAGCCACAGGCCTAAGTGGAGCTTGGTTAAAATTAGTAGAAGTCTACAACCGATCTTAAAATTTCTTCAATGCAGCCTCAGCCTGCTCCGTGCTTGTCCCTGGGCTTCAACACAGCCAGTTGTTGCTCGGAAGTGCCGTCTTCACAGAGTAAAACACTAGCTCCTGTGTTTATGGGGTTCAGTAACGTCAGCTGTTCCCCTGCTGTTTTGATGGCAATCTGTCCTGCTGCCTCCCAATTGACAGCACATCAGGCCTCAGCCTGCTAAGTGCTTGTCCCTGGGCTCCAACATCGCCAGTTGCTGCTCATAACTGACTTTGGCACGGGTACTCCCTCCTGCCCAGCTTGGTTCCAGCCCTGCCTGCTGTTTCCGGGAAGTGTCAATGTCAGTTTGCCACCCCAAGTTGCCATGTCGTGTTGCGGTTGGGTTAGCCGAGGCTAGGGTGCCAGCAGTTTAGGTGCTTCCTATGTGGACTGCGGGTTCTGGTAAGAAAGGCTTGTTCCGTAGTGCCAGTAGGACAAGCACCCCCTGTAGGACTGTGTGATTCGGTAACTGCGGCCAGCTTGCGGCATGCCAACTTTGCTTTTCAGGGGTAACTTCTGCTACCCCTCCGGGTTCCAGCACCGTCAGCTGGTTCTCGTCAGAGCCTTTGGCCTAGGTGCCTCCATCTCGGTATCCGAGTTCCGGCAACGTCTGCTGGTCCTTGGTAGTGCTTTGTAGCACAGGTACCTCCTGCTTAGTAACCGGGTTCCAGCACCGTCAGCTGGTCCTCGGTTGTGCCATTGGCTCTTATTCCTTCTGCTGCCCCTCCGGGTGCCAGCACTGTCAGCTGGTCCTCGCTATTTCCATTTGCTCTTGCAGCTTATGCTAACCCTCCGGGTTCCAGCACCGTCAGCTGGTTCTCGTCAGAGCCTTTGGCCTAGGTGCCTCCATCTCGGTATCCGAGTTCCGGCAACGTCTGCTGGTCCTTGGTAGTGCTTTGTAGCACAGGTACCTCCTGCTTAGTAACCGGGTTCCAGCACCGTCAGCTGGTCCTCGGTTGTGCCATTGGCTCTTATTCCTTCTGCTGCCCCTCCGGGTGCCAGCACTGTCAGCTGGTCCTCGCTATTTCCATTTGCTCTTGCAGCTTATGCTACCCCTCCGGGTTCCAGCACCGTCAGCTGGTTCTCGTCAGAGCCTTTGGCCTAGGTGCCTCCATCTCAGTATCCGAGTTCCGGCAACGTCTGCTGGTCCTTGGTAGTGCTTTGTAGCACAGGTACCTCCTGCTTAGTAACCGGGTTCCAGCACCGTCAGCTGGTCCTCGGTTGTGCCATTGGCTCTTATTCCTTCTGCTGCCCCTTCGGGTGCCAGCACTGTCAGCTGGTCCTCGCTATTTCCATTTGCTCTTGCAGCTTATGCTACCCCTCCGGGTTCCAGCACCGTCAGCTGGTTCTCGTCAGAGCCTTTGGCCTAGGTGCCTCCATCTCGGTGTCCGAGTTCCGGCAACGTCTGCTGGTCCTTGGTAGTGCTTTGTAGCACAGGTACCTCCTGCTTAGTAACCGGGTTCCAGCACCGTCAGCTGGTCCTCGGTAGTGCCATTGGCTCTTGTTCCTTCTGCTGCCCCTCCGGGTGCCAGTACCGTCAGCTGGTTCAAGAGGACAAAGAACAGGAAGACAACCACCAAGATGCAGAACAACAAGAGAGAGAAGACAAAGAAGCATAAAAAAACAAAGCAGAAGAACATTAAGCATAAGACTAGTACTCTGAGCAAATGATATTATCTTATTTATAAGCAGAAGAAGACTAAGCAGTGTATGGGGGTGAGTCCGTTCCTCCTCGTGGTGCCCCTGGAAAAGGCCTGCTGCTGCAGGCCAAACTGAACGCGGACAAATCCTGTTGTAAATCTTTTGTGACAGGCAGAACGGAAGGTGTAAACTTCTAACTTTTCTAGATAACAACTACAGGAATGCCTGACACAAACAAGAATATGATGAAGAAGAATAGGAAGAAGATGAAGAAGTTGAATATGTAGAATAATAATTGTTGAATAAGAAGAATATGAAGAATGTAAGAAAAGGAAGAAGAAGAAGAATGTAAAAAAAGGAAGTAGAAGAATTTAAAAAAAGGAAGAAGAAGAATGTAAAAAAAGGAATAAGAAGAAGAATGTAAAAAAAGGAAGTAGAAGAATGTAAAAAAAGGAAGAAGAAGAAGAAGAATGTAAAAAAAGGAATAAGAAGAAGGTAAAAAAAGGAAGAAGAAGAAGAAAGAAGAAAGAAGAAGAAGACATACATGTCTGGCAAAATATAAATGAGGCTAACATAGTCAATATCTTTGTAACTCCTAATGTCTTTAAAAAAAAAGTTTAATTCCTGCTATTCCATTTGATTGGGCTAAACCTCTATGGCTTTAATGTCTCCTCCACCTCCCACAATACATTCTACATTATTCTTAGTTGTTTTTCTTCATGTAGAATTAACCTACAAGGAAAGAAAGGGTTTTTTTTAATTCCGATATTTTGGCCCCATTGACTTGCATTGGTTCCCGGTATCGGAATCGGCGATACCAATACTTTTTTTAAGATCGGCCGATCCATTCCGATCCGATATTTTCAAGTATCGGCTGGTATCGCTCAACTCTAATCGTGACATGATGGCATTCCCTCCAAGATGTAGCATGACAGGGACTCTACATGATGAGTCCCCATATGCAGATGTATATTTTCCTTGACTTGGGTCAACCTCCCCTTGCTCAGTAGGACAGAGTCAATGGCCTGGACGCTTAGGGGTTTGGCCAGCATCCTACACCTCAGGCCATGGGTATGTACAAAGTGAGCGTCCACTAGATTGACTCCCGCCCCACTGTTCACAAACACCGGTATGCCCTCAGTTACCCCGCCAACCACCACTTCTGCTGACAAAGTACACAGAGAGGTCAAAATGGAGGAAATATACACTCCCTGGTCGCCTCCCTCCACATGACCAGGGGGACGCGGCTTCTTAGATGGTACATATGATTTGGCACCCGCTGGGCAGACCCTAAAAAAAGGCCAGTCTACCCACAGCTAAAACATGACCCCACACCACGATGAACCGCAGGCAACACTGCTGGGGAACCACCTCCTCCCACCTGCCTGGGCTCGTCCGCCTGCAACAGTGAGTCCTCCTCCCTAGCGAGGACTACAGGGGGCATATTTGCCAAAGCCGCAAAAAACTCATCCACCGACCGTAGAAATGGTGAATCGGCGGGCAGGGAGAAGGCCCAGGATTGGCGATCACCCTCAAGAAGGGCTACAATGAATCCCACCTGCTGTTCCTCACTCCCTAATGAATGAGGGCGGAGCCTGAAGTGTAGCTTGCAGGCCTCCTGAAAAAACAAAAAATTCTCTCTCCCTCCAGAAAACCTGTCTGGGAGAGATAACTTGGGCTCTAGTTGAGCCTGCATCTGAGCTGAGGCCCCTTACCCCTCCAACTGTTGCAGCTGCTGCTCCACCACACCACGCAGCACCCCAGGCTCCTCAGTGAGGGTCTGCAGCAATTGGACAAAGGTCTGCATTTGGGCCATGGCTCACCAGAAAAAATGGGATGGTTAGTAATAATGTCACGAAGTGACTGGCCCTGCATAAAGCGACCCGAAGATCGGTCGGTCACTAAAACAACCAAGACTGACAAGGGGACACTGGGGACACAATTACAACAGTGGGCTCTTCAATAGGGAACGGGGAAGTGGACACCTCCTGCACTCCCCTAAGGAAGAGCCCTGAATTCTCCTCACATTCCCTATACAGGTTCTTTCAACCAGGATACTTCAGCCCTCACTCACCCTGCACCTATCCCTCAGTAGGGAATTGGTAAGTGCAGACACTGGTCCCACCGCTGCACTAATACAACACAAGGGAAAATAAAGGACAGGGAAAAACAAACAACTTAGCTTTCTCTGCTGCCAATGCTCCGAGGCAGCAGAGTAAGGCTCCTGAACTCAGCTTTCAGCAGTAACACCACTGCTCCTGATAGCTCCTCTCTTCACCAGGTAGGTCCAGTCTTCAGCACGGTTGGTTTCCAAATGAACAGTATTACCAACAGTGAATTGCAGCACCAGGTGGCCTTATAAAGGGAAGTGGGAGTAGTCACCACCTGCTGACTAACTAAACATGTAGTAACACCAGTGGCCACCGGGGGGGAAACCCAGCAGCCGACCAACTACAGTTGTAGTAACACCAGCGGTCACTGGAGGGAAAAACTAATAATAACCCCCGATGGCCTGAAAGGAAAAACGTTTGTATCAGAGAATCCGGACTCTGACACAGATCCAAAAATGGATCATGACATTTCCTTTCTCTTTCTTGTTAAAGCTAGGATTAGCAGAGCTCCATCGATAATGGCTTAGGGCAGCACAGGTGCAACCCACTGATGAAGACAGCCAGTAACCAAAAGAAAAAGAGGAGCTGGCTGCGTAGTGGGAAAAATGCACACAGATAAGGCTTGCATAGAACATCAGTCACACAGTGTGGTGCAAAGTGTCTGAACAGCCTATTGATCATGCCCATAGTATTAGCAGGCGGGCTGTTCTGCACTATATACATGCATCACACATTGATTATCCTGCGTTTGATTGACGGTCCTATCTAAGGCTGTGTCTAAAATGATCTAGAATAGCCTCTCTTTAACCCCTTTTTTGACATCCGACATAGTATTCCATCCATGTGACCTGGGCCAATTTGACCATGGATGGAATATTACATCATTTCTTTAATGCAACACGGTGACTGAAGTCGCAGTGATCGCATTAAAATTCCGGTGACATCTTACTTGTGTTTAGATGGTGCCGTCATCCTGGGCGGTGTCGCCAGCCTCCTGCATCCATGATCGCTGTGATTGGCTGTTCAGTTACGATCCAAGGCTGGTGCCTGGCAACGCCAGGCATGGCCGGAGAGGACGCGGATTGGAGCGATAGCCGATCACATCGATAGCGCCAATCGCAGGGCACAGCCATGGCGTGACCACGCTGTGCCCTGCCGGTGAGATGTCGGTAACCTGCCTAGGATTGGAGCTGCAAGAGCACCGATCCTAGGCATGGCCTGGAGCTGCTGATTGGCACGATCAAGGATTACATTGATTTCGCAGGGCACAGCTGCGGTGTGACTGCGCTGCCTCCGTGCGCACATTTATCAGCCGCCCAGCTTTGATTGGGGATGCAGTTCACTGATCAACACTCGTGCTCGCTGTTTTCCACTTTTCTTTTTTATCCCCCCTTGCGCCACCTCCATGCACACATCCAGCAGCCGTCGAACTTTGATAAGTGACGCAGTTCACTCATCAGAGCTCGTGTCTGATGTTTTAGAAACATTTCTTCTTCCCAACCTCTGTGCTCACATCCAGCAGCTGCCAAACTTTGAAAAGTGATGCAGTTCACTCATCAGAGCTCGTGCCTGCTGTTTTAGACATATTTCTTCTTCCCAACCTCCATGCGCACATCCAGCAGCCACCAAACTTTGATAAGTGGCGTAGTTCACTCATCATAGTTCGTGCCTGCAGTTTTACACTTTTTTTCACAGACTTTTTTTCCTTATTTGCTTTTCTCTTTTAGCTTTTTCTTTTCAAAGTTTGCACCAAGCACTATCCCCCTCACACACAAACAGTTAAAAATAAAGTGGTGACACAATCACCATATTCATAAAATGTCATCCCGCCCATCCCGTTCGTCTTAACAACGCTGTTCAGTGGAGGAGGCATATGCTTTCCTTGCCTCCGACACTGATAGCGATGGAGAGGATCCCACATTCCTTTATTTCTCAGATTCGTCATCTTCTTCCTCTTCCTCCTCATCTTCCTCCTCAGGTCCTGCTGAACTGCTACGCAGACATTCTAGGACAGAGGATGAAGCAGTGCTTCCTATTCCAGAAGATGAACCAGCACACCCCATTACAGACCCCATTTGGACCTCGCCAACCGAAAATTTTGAGCCACTGATTCCTGTGGCAGAATCAGGAATCAAGTTTGACACCACCGGCCTCACAGAACTAGACTTGTTCAAAGTCTTTTTCTCTGAGGATTTTGATAATCTCATGGTGGGCCAAACTAATTTATATGCTCAACAATTTTTGGCACAAAATCCTGGTTCAACATTTTCTAACTGGTCTCCAGTAGATGCAGTTGAAATGATGCAGCTTTGGGGCCTGGTCCTTCCCATGGGGATCCTGAAGAAGCCAGAGCTTTGGCAATATTGGAGTGTTGATGTTTTATACAATACTCCAGTATTCCAAATGGTCATGGCCTGGACATGTTTCGAGACCATCCACAAATTCCTGCATTATACCGATAATGCACAGCGTCCCCCACGAGATGACCCCAACTTTGTTCAAAGTTCGGCCAGTCTTCGAACACTTCAACAAAAAGTTTGCTGAAGTGTACGTGCCCCAAAGGACATCTACATGGATGAGTCCTTAATTCATTTTAAGGAAAGGCTCAGATTCCGTCAGTACCTGCCCAGCAAGAGGGCCAGGTATGGAATTAAACTCTACAAACTATGCGAGAGTACCTCAGGGTACACCCACAGGTTTAGAGTTTACCAGGGAAGGACACCTGGATTGAGCCTCCTGAATGCTCCCCTATCCTGGGAGTGAGTGGGAAAATTGTGTGGGATTTGGTGCACCCACTATTGGATAAAGGTTATCACCTCTACACAGATAACTTTTATACAAGCATCCCACACTTCAAATCCCTCTCTGCGTGAGATATCACAGCCTGATTACTGTCTGTAAAAATCAGAGAGGCCTCCAGAAAATGCTACTTGGGCAGATGCTCAGAAGGGGTGATAGCAGTGCCCAATGTAGCGACCACCTATTGGTTGTCAAGTACAAGGACAAGAGGGATGTCTTTTTCTTGACCACCATACATGGTGATGGCAGCGCCCTTGGCACTGTATGAGGAACCTCTGCCCTGGTCAGCAAACCGACCTGTGTACTGGGGTACAACAAAAACATGGGGGCATTGATCTTTCTGATCTACTCCTTCAGCTGGCCGTGCACATCATACAGATGACAATGCTCAACAATTTCCTGCTGTCACGATGTGCAGGTCACACCGATACGTTGTTCCTTCAGTTCCAGGAGGTAGTGATTAATGCCTTAATCTTTGGAAATCAGGAAGGCCCCAGTACTTCCGGAACTGAAGGTGCTTGTATTTTACCAGGTCAGCATTTCCGGGGGAGGTCCCGCAAACTGGAAAATAAGGTAAGTCACAAAAAAGGTGCCGAGTGTGTTGCAAAAGGGGAATATGCCAGGACACCATTTATCAATGTGTCACCTGCCCCAAAAAACCTGGCCTGTGTATGAAAGAAAGCTTCAAACTGTACCACACCTCCATGCATTACTAATTTACTTAAATTTACATAACAGGAAACAGTAGGTTAGTTCCAAAAAGGGGGCAGATGTTGGGCATTACCACTGTTTAGGCACATCTAGATAAGTTCCTTGGGGGTCTAGTTTCCAAAATGAGGTCTCTTGTGGGGTTTTTTACTATTTAGGCACATCAGGGGTTCTGCAAATGGAACATGATGCCCACAGACCATTCCATTAAAGCGTGCATTCCAAAACGTCACTACTTCCCTTCCGAGCCCCGACGTGTGCCCAAACAGTAGCTTTCTCCCACATATTGGGTACCAGCGTACTCAGGACAAATTGGACAACAACTTTTGGGGTCCAATTTCTCCTGTTACCCTTGGGAAAATAAAAACATGGGGACTAAAAGATCATGTTTATGGAAAAAATATGATGTTTTATTTTCAAGACCCGGGCGTTATAAATTTTAGTGAAACACTTGGGGGATCAGAGTGCTCACCACATATCTAGATAAGTTCCTTGGGGGGTCTAGTTTCCAAAATGGGGTCACTTGTGGGTGGTTTCCACTGTTTAGGCACATCAGGGGCTCTCCAAATGTGACATGGTGTCCGATCTCAATTATAGCCAATTTTGGTTTGAAAAAGTCAAAAGGCGCTCTTTCCCTTCCGAGCCCTGCCGAGCACCCAAACAGTGGTTTTCCCCCACATATCAGGTATTGGCACACTCAGGATAAATTGCATAACAACTTTATCTGTCCATTTTCTCCTTTTACCCTTATGAAAATAAAAAAAATTGTTGCTAAAATATCATTTTTGTGACTAAAGAGTTAAATGTTCATTTTTTCCTTCCACGTTGCTTCTTCTCCTGTGAAACTCCTGAAGGGTTAATAAGCTTCTTGAATGTGGTTTTGATCAGCTTAAATGGTTTTAGAATGGTGTCACTTTTGAGTATTTTACTTCAAATGTGAGGTGGTCCCTAAAAAAATGGTTTTGTAAATATTGTAAAAATGAGAAACTGCTGGTCAACTTTTAACCCTTATAGCTTCCTAACAAAAAAAATTTTGTTTCCAAAATTGTGCTGATGTAAAGTAAACATGTGGGAAATGTTATTTATTAACTATTTTGTGTGACATAGTTCTCTGTTTTTAGGGCATAAAATTTCAAAGTTTGAAAATTGCAAAATTTTCCAAAATTTTAGCCAAATTTCAATTTTTTACACAAATAAATGCAAGTTATATCAAAGAAATTTTACCTCTAACGTGAAGTACAATATGTCACGAAAAACAATCTCAGATCGCCAAGATCCGTTGAAGCGTTCCAGGGTTATTACTTCATATAGGGACAGTGGTCAGAATTGTTAAAATTGGCCCTGTCATTAACGTGCAAACCACCCTCTGGGGTAAAGGGGTTAAGAACCTCTGGTGAACTTCATGTTCATGCTATTTGATCAGTTAAGGTGCTCCACAAAATCGTGGAACGCACCCGTCCCACACCATGAATACGTCGTCCACAAACCTAATGTACAATCTAATATGCTTTAATTATTGCTTGTAGAGGGAGCAAATGTATCTTTCTTCAAACAACAGCTAAGAACAGGTTGGCAAAGGTGCATGCTACCGGAGTCCCCTTGCGGTAACCATCCGTTGAAGGCACCGTGTGTCCCAGGAAACTTATTGGTACCACATTCCGAAAACGCATAAATCTTTATCATCCTCCCCCGGACGCCCGATCGTGTCTGGGATTGGGTCTCTCACTGAGCCCCTATCCCAGTACATGGATTGGTTATTGTGCCTCCTACTGCGAGATATTCCTTTGTACATAAAGGATACTAGTGATTTTTTAAAATTTTTTACATGATTTTTCATGGCAAGATGGCTTCTCTTTAGTCTCAATAGACGTGGAGAGCCTCTATACCAGAATACCACAAGGTGATGAGGTTGATGCGATTAGGTCCAATGTCCCTAAGATGTAGTTGTCCTGCCACTGTATATCATTCAGTACTTGTAGCACATGCTTGCTGTCTTTAAGATAGGCAGGAAGTTGTGGAACTCATTTTTGCAGGTAACAATCTACATCACATACACGGTAATTCAACATGACAAAGGAATTGAGGCAGAGAGCCACTTTTTAAATGAGTCACACAATTTCTCTTTGGAGAAGGTGGATTTTATAAAAGATTGTATATTGTTTATTTTAACACATAATTCATTTAAATACGAAATGAACCACTACACCCAGCAGCGGGGCATAGCCAAGTTATGCAAACCTCTATGTCGGGAGATGTGAGGGACTCCACATTTACCCAGGAGGTGTTCTGCGCGTGAACCTGGTCCGCTGGCAACATTTTATCAATGATATTATTTTTAAATGGTCAGGGGGGCAAGAATTGTAAGCAGAGTTTTTATTTGATATTAATAAAAATGAATATTTTTTTTAATTTTTGTGCTACCACTAGCTTAGAAAAAAATACATTTTTTGGACCTCTGCATTTCTATCACGAACAATAAAATAAAAACATGCACCTATAATGAACCAACGGACTTAAATAGTTACATTTCCATGAACAGTTGCCATTTACCGAATTGGCTGGTTAATGTCCCCCCGCAGTCAATTTATGAGGTCACACAGGAATTGTTCCAGCCATGTAAATTTTGAAGGAGAAGCTAACATCCTCATCAATAAATTGCTTAATAAGGGATACATTCAGGAATTCCTCTTAGAGACTAAAAATAATGTAGGTAAAATTCCTAGAATTGAACTCCTTCACAATAAAAAGAACGAGGGGAAGGCAATGAGTGATGAGGACAAAATAGTTGTCCTTATCATCATCCAATATAACTCAAACATGCTATCTTGAAGAACATCAATAAGCACTGGGACATCCTTAAAGGGAATCTGTCACCTCATTTTTGCCCTATGAGATGTGGCCACCGCCATCAGGGGCTTATCTACAGCATTCTGTAATGCTGTAGATAAGCCCCCCAATGTAACCTGAAAGATAAGAAAAACGAGTTAGATTATACTCACCTGGGGGGTGGTCTGGTCCGATGGGTGTCACGGTCCGTTCCGGCGCCTCCCATCTTCTAGCAATGACGTCCTCCTCCTAACTTATCCGCGGCTCCTACGCAGGCGTACTTTATCTTCCCTGTTGAGGGCAGAGTAAAGTACTGCAGTGTGCAGGCGCCGGACCTCTCTGACCTTTCCCGGCGCCTGCGCATTGCAGTTGGGGGGTTGATGTCACCTTTGTGACATCAAGCCCCGAGGTTAGTATTGGAGAGGCGTCAACAAGATGCCCCTATTACTAACCCCATAGTCAAATTGTAAATAAAGCACAGACACCCTGTAAAAAATCCGTTAATTGAAATAAAGATACAGACTCCATTAGTATTCTAAATTAAACCATACTTACGACCTCACCTAATTCCCCGATGCCCTCGATCTCCTGCAACAAAAATAAAATATTAAACCAACACAAATACTTCCTGTCTGATGTAGTCCATTTAATTACGAGTGTCCCATGATGATCTCATGTGTAGAACAGTCACATTGAGAGATGTGACTGCTTTACAGGGCCTTCTGTGACACACTGATGGGAGATAATCGCTCCTGCAGTGTATCAGAGTTCATTGGAGTTCGTGCTCTCACTGTCATGATCCAGTGTTGGATCTGGCGGTATTAAATGCATTAAGTGAACTTTTTTTCCTTTGGTTCCAAAGTGTGTCGTGATAGCCCCCGGTGGCCATTAGAATTATCACACGCGGTGTCGTTTATTCTAAGTTGCCCGGTGGTGGGGAATGGTATCGCACCTTAGGTTTAGGTTAATGTTCACTTAATTATGTATCAGGTGTGACACCCTATAAAGGTGTGCTAGGGGGGTGCAATCACTGCCTGTGATATTGTGAGTTTGTGTTCACTCTGTTTTTGGAGAGCCTGGAGGAAGGATGGAGCTGGTGAGGAGTCCTGCGCAGCTTAGCCAGGGGGGACGTGTTGCAGCTATGGTGTCTGGACGAAGGGCTGGCATGGCGTGGTGGGGTCACAGTGATGGAGTCAGCGGGAAGTGTCTGCATGGTCTGGTGGAGTGGCTACTATGGAGAGTGGCACTCACCATGTGGGACTTGGCCGCTGAGCTGGACTCAAGCATGCTTGACTTCGTGTCAGCAGCTGAACACTTCCTTGGGACTCTGGTACTAAGCAGCTGCAACTGGTGTTGGACTCTGCTCCAAGGTTGCACTAAGGTGAAGGATCCTGTTATGGTGATGGATCCAGGTGGAGGAGAAGATGCACTCAGGTGGAGGGCTCTGTTGCTAGGAGCGCACGCAACAGAGCAAAGCTAAGTGGTGTTTCCCCTGTATTGTCTCTTTCCTCATGTGTGTTATTAGTGCAGTGGTGGGATTAGTCTCCGCACCGACCCATTCCCTAGTGAGGGTTTAGGGTCAGGGTGAGCAAGGGCGTTAAGGTACGCGTGCGGCGACAGGTGCGGAGCCTGTTTAGGGAATGTAAGGAGTGCAGGGACACTGGCTCAGGGGAGCTTAGGAGGTCTCCATTTCCCCATTCCCTATCGCAGGGCCCACCATTGTTATAGTTTCCCAGGTTCCCCCTTTATTATTTGATTATTGTATGTATAACGTGTAATACCCAAATTCGCCAGGTGGAGGCGGCGTATCCACCTGCACGTTTTATTATTTAAATTCGCCCCACTGGAGGCGGTGTATCCAGGGTCACGTGTGTCACATGGGTTCGCCTTGCGGAAACATCTGCGTCCTGACACACATGACCATGACATTATCACAGGCCATACAGTTTTTTTTTCTGGTGAGCCTTGGCCATGTGGAGACCTGTTAGTAATTGCTGCCGGGCCTCACTGAGGTGAGTGGGGAGCGGCATGGTGTGTTAGAGCCGCTGCAGCAGCAGTTATCAGGGTCTGGGGCCTCTGCTCAGATAGCCAGGAAATAAAAATGGCGGCTGCGGTTTGGCTAAAAGCCCCCTAGAGTCGCTGCAGGGGAGCGGGACTGGTTCATGCATGCGGGCGCACCCAGGCAGGTGGGAGGAATGGTGCCCCACGGAGCTGCCTGGTATTCCCCAAGGTGAAGGGGTACGCCCCTGTGGTGAGCTTACTGGTGTGATAGTCCGCGGGGTTTACGCCAAATCTTCAATACCATCGAAGAAGCCGCCCTCCTGGTTGTGTGGAGGCGACCAGCGAGTGTATATTTCCTCCAATTCCCGTCCCCTTCTCCTCCTGGTGTGTGCAGCAGGTGTGCTGCGGGGGAGTAGGGACAAATCTCAACCCTCGCCATTGGCCAACCCTGGAGGCGCAGGCCTCATGGTGAAACGGTTGGAGGGTGGTGTCCCGTGGTGAATTGCGGGGGTGTGAGTGTGGTGATGCAGGGGGACGCCTCTGCTGTCTAGTTCAGAATGAGTTCACCAATTATGACAAACGAATGTATGCAATAAACGTTCAGGTCTGGACCTGTGTGTGAACGAGCGTGTATGGGTGCCACCAAAAATCATCTTGTGGAAGTGTGTTGTGGAGTCTGATCAGCTCATAGCAAACATACACATACATTAACTCGTTCCCCAGGTCGGCGCTGTGGAGATGAGTGGTGCCTCCAAAATGAACTTTATTGCCAATACCAGCGGTGCGTTTGTCATAAACCTGAAGTGTCAGGTAATGGTGGGGTGAACTCAGGGTCTGGGCGTCCCCACTGTAGGTGTTTCCCTAATGAGGGGTGGTCTTGAGGGTCCAGAGGCCCCTCATTAAGGAGGGGGTACTGTCATGATCCAGTGTTGGATCTGGCGGTATTAAATGCATTAAGTGAACTTTTTTTTCCTTTGGTTCCAAAGTGTGTCGTGATAGCCCCCGGTGGCCATTAGAATTATCACACGCGGTGTCGTTTATTCTAAGTTGCCCGGTGGTGGGGAATGGTATCGCACCTTAGGTTTAGGTTAATGTTCACTTAATTATGTATCAGGTGTGACACCCTATAAAGGTGTGCTAGGGGGGTGCAATCACTGCCTGTGATATTGTGAGTTTGTGTTCACTCTGTTTTTGGAGAACCTGGAGGAAGGATGGAGCTGGTGAGGAGTCCTGCGCAGCTTAGCCAGGGGTGACGTGTTGCAGCTATGGTGTCTGGACGAAGGGCTGGCATGGCGTGGTGGGGTCACAGTGATGGAGTCAGCAGGAAGTGTCTGCATGGTCTGGCGGAGTGGCTACTATGGAGAGTGGCACTCACCATGTGGGACTTGGCCGCTGAGCTGGACTCAAGCATGCTTGACTTCGTGTCAGCAGCTGAACACTTCCTTGGGACTCTGGTACTAAGCAGCTGCAACTGGTGTTGGACTCTGCTCCAAGGTTGCACTAAGGTGAAGGATCCTGTTATGGTGATGGATCCGGGTGGAGGAGAAGATGCACTCAGGTGGAGGGCTCTGTTGCTAGGAGCGCACGCAACAGAGCAAAGCTAAGTGGTGTTTCCCCTGTATTGTCTCTTTCCTCATGTGTGTTATTAGTGCAGTGGTGGGATTAGTCTCCGCACCGACCCATTCCCTAGTGAGGGTTTAGGGTCAGGGTGAGCAAGGGCGTTAAGGTACGCGTGCGGCGACAGGTGCGGAGCCTGTTTAGGGAATGTAAGGAGTGCAGGGACACTGGCTCAGGGGAGCTTAGGAGGTCTCCATTTCCCCATTCCCTATCGCAGGGCCCACCATTGTTATAGTTTCCCAGGTTCCCCCTTTATTATTTGATTATTGTATGTATAACGTGTAATACCCAAATTCGCCAGGTGGAGGCGGCGTATCCACCTGCACGTTTTATTATTTAAATTCGCCCCACTGGAGGCGGTGTATCCAGGGTCACGTGTGTCACATGGGTTCGCCTTGCGGAAACATCTGCGTCCTGACACACGTGACCATGACACTCACTTTACGGCACTACCGCTGCGTGAGAATTTTCTCACGCAGCGGTGCCGCAAGTGACAGCATGAACTCCGCTGAACTCACAGCGGTGTAGTAATACACTGCAGGTGGATTATCTCTCATCACTGTATCACCGAAGACCCTGTAGAGCAGTCACATCTCCCAACAACTGTTATAAAATGGACAATGGTGAAAAGGTAAGTAAAGGTTGGTTTATTATTTTTGCTGCAGAAGATCGAGGGCTTTGGGGACTAGCTGTTTGGTGAGTATGAATGTTTTTTTTTCTACTATTCAACACAGTCGCTGGATGATGGGACTACTATCCTATCATCGGCTCATGCTGTCACTGTATATGTGACAGCAGACATAGCCAGATGGGAGTAGAAGTCCCATCAGACGATGCCTGCCTATACATGTTTTTGCATATTTCCCCATAAGGGATGGGGGCATTGCTCTAGAATCACTGCGTTGAGAAACATGTGATGGTGTCTCCGCAGTGTTGGATGTTGATCTCCATGAGGTCATTCATCCTCATTTTTCACAGACTTTACTAGGCATTGCTCCCACTATCCAGTTTCCTACTCCACACTGATGAGGGGCAATACCCTGAAACAGCTGTCTGTGGATGGATACCATGTTTTGGCATAGGTGGTTTCCTTTATTGGAGACTGCCCTTCCCGTGGTTGTTCCTTCCCGGTGAAAGACCTGGCTAGTCATTGCTTGCGTTGAGAAACATGTGATGGTGTCTCTGCGGCTGTTGATTTACATGCCTATACACAGACACCTGCACACACACACAGACCCACAAACAGCCGCGCACACACCTGCAGACACACACAGATATACACAGACACCTGCAGACAGACACGCATATATTCTCCACTCAGACATAGTCTCCGCCCACACACATATTTTCTGCCCACACACTCTTCCTCCTGCCTTTTTGCAGCATTTTCGCACTCACATCCTCAGCAAATCCGCAGACCTTTTTACACCTGTGCACATAGCCTTATACTACAGGTGACATGAACAAGTGGGTGAATGGATATAGGGAGTAAAGGAAAGATCTAAGTAAAATAAAACCCCAAGACAATGAGTGTCCTGTTTGGGAGTTATGTTAGAACTAGAGATGAGCGAACTTGTTCGAAAAACATTAGCCAATCTCAAAGATGGAATGAATGTAGCACATTTGGATTTGTGTTCGCTTTCATGAGCATTTTTACTCAAAATCAGCAAAATTCGGTCACAATTCGGTAAGTCATCACGTTTCCACTAATGCTTTTGTTATTACTTCGCTTTAATTATTGTATTGTTAACGTTGTTACTTATGACTGTTGTATTTGAAACTGTTCAACTGTAAAGCGCTGCGGAATATGTTGGCGCTATATAAATAAAGATTATTATTATTAATATTATTATTATTATTACTTTGGCTAGGAAAGTGGTGCTTTATGATGAGCGGGGAAGGGGATAGGAAGACGTGTTTGATGAGGGCAGGGGGTGTGGAGAGGTTAGAAGAGCTTGTGAAGAGGTTAGAGGAGCAGTTTACACTTTTTTTCCCCTTTACCTTATTTGTGTGTTGATTCTGACAGTCAGTCAGGGAGCAAAAATCATCCACAACGTCACAACACAAGATCTTCTGTGATTTGCTGCCACACATGTACCTGGCTATATAAAAAGTGGACATCTTGTTTTGTTGTCACCATTGTCTCAGTGTCACAGTGCAGAGAGGTTGCTTCTGCGCTAGTCCTGCTGATGAAAATGAACTTGTCGGATTGTGGATTGTGCAGAAACTGTGTAGCAGTCTCCAGCGGCACTGTTTGTTACGCAAAATTTGTGATAAATCTGTGTTTTAAGTGGCAAGTAGGCCAGATTTCCACCTAAAAATCGTTAGGCCTAATATTGTGGTGCAGCCATGAGGCCCAATTAGATAGTCCAAATCATTTTTGATAAATCTGTATTTCAGAGACAAATCAGAAGGCCAGATTTTCACATAAAAATGGTTAGGCTCAGGCTACTTTCACACATCAGGTTTTCGGCGTCAGGCGCGATCCGGCGTCGTGCTGGAACGCCGGATCCGGCAAATGTTTCGTAAAACCGGATGTGACGGATCCGGTTTTCTGCCGGATCCGTCTTTTTCTTGACAGACAAAACCGGATCCGTCTCATCCGGTTCATCCGTTTTTCTATCCGTTTTTCGACGGATTACGCCGGATCCGGTTTTTAAAATTGACCCTTGTGGCCTTCCGAACGGGATTGGCTACTGGAAAACTATATATAGCATGTTCCTACAGCCCTTCTTTGACAGGTTGTAGAGGAGAAAGTGCAGGTTGGAGAGAAGAGCAAGTTACTGGCGAAGATGGATGTTGTCATTGGAAATATTTTGAAGAATTTGGCGGATTTTATAGCGGAGGCGAATCGTTTGAGGGTGATTGTTCTGGAGAAGGAGAGAGCGAGACAGCAGCGCATCAGGCATCGTAGACGACGTTTGTGGATCCACCCCATCACAGCCAAGAGAATGACGCGTGGGGTCTATTCTACACTCTGCATGGACCTTCGACGAAACCCGGATAAATTTTTTGGATATGTTAGGATGAAAATGGAGAATTTTGATTACTTGGTGGAGCGCATTGCACACCTCATAAGAAAAGCGGACACCTATTGCCGCTTCTCTGTTTCACCCGCAGAGCGTCTGATGGTGACTTTAAGGTAAGCCACATTTATTGGATATGCTCGCATCAGAGCACACTTTCACTGCAATCTTGTTGGTGGTAGTTTGTATCTCCAAGTGTTATAGGTCAGTTTTGGTATGTAATGCTGTGATTTAAAACTAATTTATTGTTTTTTAATTCCCCACAGATTTCTTGCAACTGGAGAATCTCTTTCGTCACTGCATTTCCAGTACAGACTCGGGATTTCCACCATATCTGGAATTGTGAAGTACACATGCCGTGCACTGTGGGACTCCTTAGCTGAAGAGTTTTTACCAGAGCCCACAACAGAGAGGTGGATTGAAATTGCTGACAAGTTTCAACAGATATGTCAGTTTCCAAACTGCTTGGGCGCTGTGGACGGGAAACATATCCGCACTGTAAAGCCAGCTGGATCGGGATCGGAATATTTCAATTACAAGAAATATTTTTCAATTGTCCTCATGGCCATCGCTGACGCGGAATACAAATTTATTGCGGTTGATATTGGGGCCTATGGCCGCTCCAATGACTCTCAAGTTTTCAAACTGTCTGCCATGGGGCGTAAACTGTATGGAAACACCTTCCAGTTCCCACCACCTAGACCGCTGCCGCAAACATCTGGTCCACCTATGCCATTTGTCTGTGTAGGGGATGAAGCCTTCCAGCTGTCAGAACACCTTTTGAAACCGTACTCTAGCAGAGGATTGACAAGACCAAAACGCATTTTTAATTACCGCCTCACAAGAGCAAGAAGAATGGTTGAATGTACCTTTGGTATTCTGACAGCCAAATGGCGGGTCTTATTGACTGCGATCAACCTCAAGACAAAAACTGTGGACGAGGTGATCAAAGCGTGCGTGGTACTCCACAATTTTGTTATCTGCAAGGAACCCATTTCCATTGAGGACACCTCTGAAGAAACCACCTTGCAAGATTACCATGACATTACCACTAGAAGTTCTGTGACGGTTTCAGTAATGAGGGACAATTTTGCACTATACTTTATGTCACCTCAAGGCAGAGTACACTGGCAGGATGACAGAGTGTGAAAGATTTGTGCCCTAACCAAACTTGTGTACCTTCTGGACCAACAGTATATACCTTTGCCAACCAAAGTTGGCTATCTTGTCATGGTCTTACTATTTTTAGCTTTAGGCCACAGGTGTGTACCTGGTTGTGTTTTATGCTAAGTATTTCACCTTTTAACAAAAGTTGTGTACATTGTTAGGAAATCACCAACAATAAACACAACTTTTTAGGTGAAATACTTTGCTTCAAACACAACCAGGAACACAACTGTGGCAAAAAGCTAAAATTTACCCACAGTTATATACCTAGTTTTGAATACCATTTCACCTTTTAAATACCCTGTATTTAACCTTTTTCGCCGCAGAAAGAAATGACAGACAACCAGTGTAAAATAATTTAACTTTTATTGAAAAATGTTTTTTTTAGTAAACTTTTTTAAAATTTTAATAAACTTGTTTAATAAAGCTTTGAAACCATAAAACTGGTCATTTTTATTTAAATACACACATTATAAATCTGTGTAGTGTGTGGTGGAAATACTGCTGGAGGGGCTGCGGGACACTTTGACACTGGGAGTCTGGAGAGAGGACTGGGATCGTGGTGGGGAAGGAACAGTTAGAGGTGAAGGTGTGGAAAAAACTACAGAATGGGTGGACATGTGGGAAGCAGAAGAGGTGGTGGGTGGTGGAGTGGAGGGTTGGGCAGGGACTGTAGGAGCAGATGATGTTGATGGCAAGTTGTATGGGGAAGGAGTTTGGTACGGGGCAGGTTGCTGGAAGTGGGGAGATGTCTGGTACGGGGCAGGTTGCTGGAAGTGGGGAGATGTCTGGTACGGGGCAGGTTGCTGGAAGTGGGGAGATGTCTGGTACGGGGCAGGTTGCTGGAAGTGGGGAGATGTCTGGTACTGGGGAGGTTGCTGGTACTGGGGAGTTTGCAGGTACTGGGGAGGTTGCTGTTACTGGGGAGGTTGCTGGTACTGGGGAGGTTGCTGGTACTGGGGAGGTTGCTGGTGCTGGGGAGGTTGCTGGTGCTGGGGAGGTTGCTGGTGCTGGGGAGGTTGCTGGTGCTGGGGAGGTGGATGGTGCTGGGGAGGTGGATGGTGCTGGGGAGGTGGATGGTATGTAATAGGAGGGGGAGGATGGAAAGTGGCTGGAGGGGGTGTAGATGTAATAGGAGGGGGAGGATGGAAAGTGGCTGGAAGGGGTGTAGATGTAATAGGAGGGGGAGGATGGAAAGTGGCTGGAGGGGGTGCAGGTGGAGGAACTACTGTGGTGGGAGGAGGAGGTTGGGAGGTAACTTGCTGGAGAGCAGCGTGGCATGAATGCATTACATGCATCTGCTGGGCAGGAGAGAGCGTTTCCATGCGCTCCACAACAGACCTGAAAAAGGTGTGGTTTGGCGAAGATCTTGCTTCTGAATGCATGGTTTGCAGAAGTGTCTTCACCTCCAGAATGCTGGAGTTGATCTGTTGATAGCCTGCGGAGATTTGCTCTGACAAGACTTTTAGACAGTTCTGGAAAGATGCATTCAGATGCAAGAACTCTGGCGCATAAGTCTTTTCCTGACCCCTCTGCCGCTGCCGCCCAGTACCCGCAGGTGTACTAGAGGTGGCAGGGGCAGAAGGGTGGGGTAAAGGGAAAGCGATCTCCTCACCAGCAGCTTCATGTAATGTAGGCGGCCACGATGCTCCTGTGCTGGTGGATGGGACAGATGGGTCGAA
This sequence comes from Dendrobates tinctorius, assembly GCF_039654945.1. Taxonomy (NCBI): domain Eukaryota; kingdom Metazoa; phylum Chordata; class Amphibia; order Anura; family Dendrobatidae; genus Dendrobates; species Dendrobates tinctorius. Next base: position 109,827,294 of record NW_027361679.1, on the reverse strand, counting down.
TGTGTGGGAAGGCTGGGAAGGTGCAGATGTACCGGGGCGGTCGAAGTGTCCCTCGGTGCCGGTCTCCTCAGGGATCGCCTCAGAAGGGTCCAATCGTGCAGGCTCCCGAGTGCTGCTCACCGTGCTGTGGAATAAAGAGAAAAAAAAACAATTAAAATACTGACATGGTATGGCCCTGGCTGAAAAAAAAAATTTACATCTAACATTTTTTTTCACATGTGGTGTGTAATATTTACCTTCTAGTCACCATTGTTTCCCGGAGGAACGACAGGGCTTCTGCGTACTTGTACTTGCTCCTGCGTCCTCCAGATCCACTCGGGGCCCGCATCTCTTTATTGAACTCCTTCTTGAAACGATCCCTCACAGACCGCCACCGATTCACAATTCTGTTCCCTGAAACGAGAAAGGACAAAGTGGTTAGTATACAACATCAGTGTTTCCCAAACTCCAGTCCTCATGGTCCCCAGGGGTCATGTTTTCAGGATTTCCATAGTAAATAGAAATCCTGAACACATGATCCGTGGGGACCACGAGGACTGGTGTTCGGGAAACACTGGTTTACATCAAGCAACCGGTACTGTATATACTTACGCTCTTTAATCTGGGCCCGAACATCGAGGTCCTCCCAGCGGCCCACAAGGAGCGAACAGATTTCCTCCCAGAGTCGTCGGGTAACGATAAGGTCAGCGTGGCGGCGGTCAGCCATATTCCAGAGCGGCTCCCTTTCTCTGACGAGATCGATGAGGTGGTCCACATCGAGTCCTCCATCCTCACCGTCAGAGTCGGGAGCACGCTGTGAAGGCTGTTAAAGAAAAAGACAAAAATAACATAATTAGCCTCCACAAAAGAAATGAAATAAAAAGTGCAAAAAAACAAAGCAAAAATATTTATACTTACACGCTGGTGACCGCCGCGTTGCTGTAGCCGACGACCCTGGGAGGCACTGCGAGGACCTCTTGGCCGAGCACCAGATTGGGAAGACTAGAGAAGAAAACAAAAAATGTTATGTCTTTGGATGTAGGCATTTGTTTGCTGTGTGTGGTCTGCAGAACATTGTTTTCTATGTGTTGTGTGTAGTGTGATGTTGTGTTTCTGCGTTTGATGCAAAAAACTTACCAATTGTGAGCCCACTCCAGGTGTCTGTCCACCCCTTCCTTCTTCTTCTGGGAGCTCCTCTTCATCTTGTGAATCCTGTTTTGAAATAAAAGGCAATGAATAGACATATATTACAGAGATGATGGATTTTGGAAATAAAAACTTACCGTCAAACGCTGACGATGCGAGGGAGGGCTCCCAGAAGATGATGTGCTGTCTTCCTGGTGGCCACACTCCATGCCTGTGGGTGGTGTTCCAGCTGCTGCCATTGCTGCTGCTGCTGCTGCATCTATTGGGCGGCTGTTGAATAAAGAGAAACAAAGGGCCAATGAATATCTTGATATTCAATAGCCCTAGTTTGGAGGAATGGGGGATTTGATAATTACCGTCTCTCATCTGCTGCTGGCCTCCCCTCCTCAGCATGTTCCATTTGCTGCTCCATTTGGGGTGGTGGTGGTGCTGATGGTGCTGCAGTGGTCTCCTGCCTTCTCCTGCTGCGCTTGGTTGCTTTCTTGGGTGGCATGTTGGGTGTGGCTGTGGGTCCCACTGTCTTGCTTTTATATATGTCTTGTGGGCAGAGCTACTGAGCATGCTCAGACCAAAAAAAACAGATCCGGCCACCGGATCCGGCTTTCGCCGGATCAGGCGCATTGCGGCGCTCATAGGCTTTCATTGTGTGAAAAAGCCGGACGCGCCGGATCCGGCGTGTCCGGCTTTTTCGCCGGAGACAAAAAACGTTACAGTAGCCGTTTTTTCCAGACTCCGGATCGCGACACATGGCCGGATCCGGCGAAAACCGGATGAAACGCATGGCCATCCGGCGCAAATGCAAGTCAATGGGGGGGAAACCGGATCCGGCATTGCATTTTGCCGGATCCGGTTTCTGTCAAAAGCGCCGGATCGCGCCTGACGGCGAAAACCTGATGTGTGAAAGAGGCCTAAGGCTACTTTCACAAATCAGTTTTTTGCCGTCAGGCAGGATCCGGCTATTTTTAGAAAAAACGGATCCGGCATAAATTTTGGAGAACTGTAGAAACGGATCCGTTTTTCTGCCGGATCCGTCTAGCAGGTTATATCTGTTTCCTGGGGGCTGGCCAATTGGATCTGAGCATGCGCAGACTTAAAAAAACGGATCCGGTGGCTGGATCCGTCTTTTTCTGGATCCGGCGCATTCCGGCGCCCATAGACTTTCATTGTGGCAAAAAGCCGGAAGCGTCGGATCCGGCGCTTCCGGCTTTTTCGCCGGAGACAAAAAACGTTACAGTAGCCGTTTTTTCCAGACGCCGGAATGAGACAAATAGCCGGATCCGGCAAAAAACGGATGAAACGCAATGCCATCTGGCGCGATCCGGCGCTAATGCAAGTCAATGGGGAAAAACTGGATCCGGCATTGCATTTCGCCGGATCCGGTTTTCCAAAAAAAAGCCGGATCGCGCCTGACAGCAAAAAACTGATGTGTGAAAGAGGCCTTAATATTGGGGTGCAGTCACCAAGCACAATTAGCTACTCCAAATCATTTTTTATAAAACCGTGTGTTAGGCATCAAGTTTCCCCCACTGCACAGGGGGAATCTCAAGCCATGTCCTCTGCGGTTTCCCATTCTACTGCAGCCGCAGAGATTCCTGCTCAGCAGAGACGTCGGTCCCGGCGTCTTACCCAGGTTAATGCTAGGCATCTGGTTGCTCCTTCAGGCTCTGCTATAACACCATGCTTGAGTCAGCAGCAAGCAGACGCTCCTGGGACTAAGTCCTGTCTTTTGCCCACTGAGCATGTCCGTGGGGCGACCTCTCATTGAAGGTTGGAGGTCACATGCGCAGGTCCTGTTCCTGCTCTGGTTGGTCCACTGGGAAGGTCCCGCTTGGCCATGCGCTAGTATAGACTCTTATGGGTAGCTGTGTGTGTGAAGATGGATGCATGAGACTGGTGACAGACTCATTATGATCCCCTCCCTTTGGTTGTGTATGGTATAGGGGCTAAGGAGTCAACGCCAGTAGTGGCTTTGTCTATGTGCCACAGAGCATCCCGCTCTCCACACGAGCGTAGCGTCATATAGTGCCATCCAGCACAAGGCACCTCTGCACGCACGAGCAGCAGCGTTCCTTATAGCGGCGCCATGCGCTTTTTAAGTGCTTTCCTCCCTGCTCTGGGTGGTTAGTGGCATCCGCCGGAGCGGTGCAGTGTGCACTCAGTGCAATTAATATTAGTTTGTTCTCTTGCTGGCAATGCAGCTGCAGCACCGAGCGCTAGTGGTCAACAGGGACTCTAGCCCTGTGTCTCTGGGGCAGAGTTCTGTGATTGTTAGCTAGTGCTCAGCCAGCTGAGCTCTGTAAGTATAAACAGGCTCCGGCAGTTGTTTCAGCGGCTCTGTGAGGTAACAGAGTTCGCTACAGTGCACATTGGGTCAGCGGATATCCCGCCGGTGTTCACTTATTTCTCCGCCATTACCGAGCAGCAGTTTACCATCTCTCCATGGTGGACCCCAGGCTGCGAACACACCTTATACCATCTTTATTATTCGGTGCGTTCTGCAAGCCCCTAACACTGTGTTTCAATGCCAAATCAGAAGGCAAGATTTCCAATTGAAAATCTTTAGGTACTAGCTGAAGAGCCCGGTGTTGCCTGGGCATAGTAACTAACTGTGGTTAGTTATAACAAATTAGAATGATTATATTGCACATAAAACATGTCACATCATATATTCAGCACTACAAATTTGCAACACAAACTATCTAAACGATTACCTAAGTATTGATAGTATTTTATTTTCAACTAAATCAAGAGCCTTTTGATAAACAACATTTTTGGTTTTTCCTTTTGGTGCAAAGATGAACAGATTTATGGCAGTTCCAACTCTTGAACAGACCACGTAAAATTGACCATGAGAAAAGCATGGAGGTTGCAAATCAATCCCTACTACTTTCAAGGACTGTCCCTGAGCCTTGCTAATGGACATTCCAAATGCCAGACAAAGTGGAAACTGGAGGCATTTAAAATCAAAAGGCAAATCAGATGGACTGAGTGGAATTCTTAGAATGAAAATGTCCTCTCCTTTGGCACATCCTGCTGCTGAGCTGTGTAGCTAACCCTATCCTGTGTGATACTGTCTGCTGAGCTGTGTATCTAATCCTGTCCTGTGTGATACTGTCTCCTGAGCTGTGTACCTAATCCTATCCTGTGTGATACTGTCTGCTGAGCCGTGTATCTAATCCTCTCCTGTGTGTTATTGTCTGCTGAGCCATGTATCTAATCCTATCCTGTGTGATACTGTCTGCTGACCTGTGTATCTAATTCTATCCTGTGTGATTTTGACTGCTGAACCGTGTGTCAAATTCTATCCTGTGTGATACTGTCTTCCGAACTGTGTATCTAATCCTATCCTGTGTGATTCTGATGGCTGAACCGTGTATCGAATCCTATCATGTGTGATACTGCCTGCTGAGCCGTGTATCTAATCCTATTCTGTGTTTTACTGTCTGCTGAGCTGTGCATCTAATCCTATCCTGTGTGATTCTGACTGCTGAACCATGTATTGAATCGTCTATCCTGTGTAATACTGTCTGCTGAGCTGTGTATCTAATCCTATCCTGTGCATTACTGTCTGCTTAGCCGTGTATCTAATCCTATCCTGTGTGATACAGTCTGCTGAGTCATGTATCTAATCCTATCCTTTGTGTTACTGTCTGCTGAGCCATGTATCTAATCCTATAGTGTGATACAGTCTGCTGAACCGTGTATATAATCTTATCCTGTGTGATACAGTCTGCTGAGCCATGTATCCAATCCTATCCTGTGTAATACTGTCTGCTGAGCCGTGTATCTAATCCTAACCTGTGTTACTGACTGCTGAGCCATGTATCTAATTCTAATCTGTGTGATACTGTCTGCTGAGCTGTGTATCTAATCCTATTCTGTGTGATACTGGGCTGTGCATCTAATCCTATCCTGTGTGATACAGTCTGCTGAGCCATGTATCTAATCCTATCCTGTGTGATACTGGGCTCCCCATGCAGTCTGTGTCAGAGGGTGGTCTTTGTCGGCACCGTGATAAACTGTGTCATTTCCAGATTTACAAAAGGACGATAACACTATAGAAATTATAAGAATAATAGGTCTTAGTTACCACAACTACAGGTAAAACTATTGCTCATAGCAACCAATCACAGCTCAGCTTTTTTTAGACAGCTCTGGTGAAATGAAAGTTGCTTAGTGATTGGTTGCCATGTGGAGTGGGCGTGGCTGATACTCACATTCACACACACATACATACACTCATTTTAATATATATAGATAACATTGTTGTTCAGGCACACGATCTGAGAAAATAAATAGTGATTGTTCATTTAGTGGCATGTGACTGACAGCTGTGGGCCTAAGGTTGTGAAACAGCAGGTAACAAGAGGGGAAAGATACTTGCAACATGAGTCGGAAAAAGTGAGATCAGGGTTTAAGGGGGAATAGACTTCATGTTTGATGCGTACGTAGGTTAGGTGTTAGTGTTAATGAAAGTTTAACTGAACAAACACGGTCTCTTTCTATCAAAAGACCACTGACAACATCTGTTACTGGCCGGGCTACTCGACTCCCTTTTTGTTGGCAGGCATGTGCGATAACGGTGCAAACCTGGTGGCCGACCAATGCTGTGGCAACCTGACACACATGCCTTGCATGGCTCACGTCCTCAACCTGGTGATACAGCAATTTCTGCGCCACAATCCTGGCCTGCATGTGCTGCTGCAGAAAGCAAGGTCGATGTGTGCTCACTTCCGACTATCGCATCCAGCAGGTCATTGACAAGCATCACTACAGAGGTCTTTTGGCCTACCAGTTAACTGTTTGATCAGCAATGTTCCAACATGGTGGAATTCCAATCTGAACATGTTGCAGCTGCTGTGGCAGCAGCGACGAGCCCTGGTGCAGTATGTCCTTTTGCACAGCCTGGGCCAATGCAGTCCAGACGTGGTGCAAATCACACTTGCGAACTGGACACAGATGAAAGACCTCTGCACCCTTCTGTAAGTTTTTAAACGGCTTCTAAAATGGTTAGCGCTGATGATGCTGTCATCAGAATCACTATTCCGGTCATCTACATGCTGGAGCACACTTTGTCTGCGTGAGGAGGTGATGGTCACAGTGGAAGAGGTGGAAGCAGAGCAGGATGCAGAAGGGATAACAATATATCACATTTGCAGACTGTCATCACACAGGCGGATGCTATGGGAGGGTGGCTTACAGCAATCAAGGGGGTTATGGTACCAAACTGTTAGTGAAGATGCAGGAGCCGAGATCTTAATTGAAACTTCAATTCAAAGTTCAAAATGCTGGCTCAGACCCTGATACCTTATATATGACCCTTGGCTGACTGCTTCTGTGCTATTATAAAATGTTTCCCTGTACGTCAATTGATCAGTGAACAATCTGCGTTACTTTCGTTACATTTTTCTACCAATAGTACTCTGTGAAACTGATGTTTGTACCATCTGAGTGGGGCTGGGAAGAAAAATTAATAAAAAGCTGTTGCATGAGGTATCAAGGCTCCCAGCAAAGAAGGGTTAAACTACTCCATTAACCCCCAGGTCTTACTTGAAACAAGTAGCAAACCAAACCTTCGGGCATCCACGGTCAATAACAAACAGTCCTGGACAAATGGGTCCTTGATCTACTGAAACGTTTGTCCTACTGGCGTTCCAAACTGTTCAGGGCAAATTTGTAATGAGCACAACATGGACTTCAACATCCGACTCAGTTTTCCTCACTGATCCTCTGGCTCTACTCTAAGGGATCCAATGATCTTCAACGCCACGTCAACCAGCTGCACTTCATCATCAGGCTGCAGGCCTATAATTCTGCTGACCCCAGCATGGCTTGGGACAGGAATTTGTACCTCTCAGGATAAAGCATTCTCACTTGGCACTAACCACTGCCAGACAGTGAAATGATCACTCCCTCCATGGGCTCTGTTACTATTCCTTGTCAGAGCTAGCTTTATTGCTGCATGGCTAACAGTGTGAGAGGAGTTGGTGTGAGAAGGAGAGTTTAAGGAGTTATTAGTGACTGTTGCTTGGTTTGTATGCGTGATAATTCCTTATGCTTCTCTATTTCTCTACCTTCACACCCCGGTGGATTCCTCTGTTATATGTGAGTGAATACTTTGTATGCCTGGAGTTTTCTGTTAACCCTTGTTTGTGTTGCCTTGTTTGCTGGGTTGGTGTAATACGGTGCACAGTAGCGCCCCCTCTTCCTTGGGTGGGGGAAGAGAACAGATGGAGGGCAATCTTAGGAGATAAGGCAAGGGAGGAGGCCCTGGCATCTCCACCATCTGAAGTATCCTGGGGAGCAGGGTGAGCTAAGGTTCACCCTAGTATTAGGGGCAGGGAAGGAGCCCCTGGTCCCGGGTCACCCGACAGCTGTGTCGTGACACAACTTTGCCCGTATGGCAAGAGGTGTGCACCCCAAGTTGGGATTTACCAACTCCGACTTGCCTCAACCCTTTCAAACAGGCCGTCTGTTCTCACCATCTTCTACACCAAGCTAGTGCTCTTGTCCGTGGTCAGCCTTACTCCTCGACCAACTCACACTGGGCCAACATCAATTCCCACTCCGCCATTACTTCACACCACTGTTTTCCCAATGGCTTACAATTCTCGAATGGTGTTGTGTCTTCCATCTTCTGAGACCCGTCATGGCCTCGACTTTCACTGGGTGGAGTCTATCCTGACTCACCATCCCGTTTCTCAAATGTCTCTGTCTGTTTCCTCTGGCCACATCTTAGGGGCGGATTTTCTCCTTCCATCGCACTTTGCGACAAATGTCACTCCCCGCTGTGGGCTGGTGAATTTGGTTCTGGCACTCCCCTCTGTAGGCATACCTCTTGAAGGGTTGATCACCGCTTAGCGCCCATTATCATGTCTCATGCCTATGATGGGCGGGTCCATTTCATCATTTCACGAAACTCATCGCCATCTAGAAGTCCTTACTCGGCACCATTTAAGACCGAATAACGGTCTCCATCTTGCTTGAAACTCAAGCCTACCCCTCATTGTTCAGAACTTTCTGAGAAAAAGCTCGATCCTGCCAGCTACGCCAAATGTAAAGTGCTACAGAGTGGTAGACATGACAAAGCTGCTGTCCCGTCACGCACTTGCAATTTACAGGAAAATTGTGTGGGTCCTGGCTGGGTGTTGATATTGGTGTTGTGTGGACCTTGTGCCCGTGCAGGCTGCCTTTAGCCAATGGTATTGTCTGGCCAGGACCACAAGTTTCATAGATCAATGAAGGAGATTTTCATGCAAGCATGCGAACTTTACTGAAACTAATAAGTGTAATCTACAAGGAATAGCGAGTACACAATATTTAGCATGTTTCATTCACAGCAAAAAGTGTTTTCACAGACATCATTTCCTTCCACTGTAGTCTATTTCAGGGCAGGTATAGCACACTGTTTCACCTTAATTTGTCACAGCTTAGATTGCCGCCATAGTACAGTTCAACTAGTTTCCTCTACACCTGCTCAGCAGCTCCATGTCCTTACTATGGACACCTTGGAGCCACCACTCGGGACCATCACAAGTCCACCAGTCTCAGTCCTCTTTAGGTTCATACCTTCAGCGTTTATCAAGTTCAGGATTTCTTGTGACACGTTGGTATATCCAAGGACACCTTTAAGGTGGAAGGCCACAATGTCTTTTGTGTCAGTTCTCATCTTCTTATAGCTGTGGATCACCCTTTGGCAGCACTGCACACATCATGCTCTCCAACTTCTCACTGACGCTATTCTGAAAGTAATCTGCCTCCCATGAAACTAGCCGTTTCCAATGTGGGCCATTCCCAAACATTAACTGTATCACAACTCTCCCTGTCTCTGCCAGCTACCTGTGACTAGGCAGACTACAGCTTCATACTAGCAATGTAAAACATCTCTGTACACTAAGCCTATTACACTTATAATCCTTATCCTACATAATCACATCCTGTACGGTACATTGCTTTCATTACTACATACATTACATAGGCAAACATCTTACACTTCAATTGACACAATAAGTAAATAAGACACAGGACATTCAGATTACACATCTCATTATACACAGCACTGATGTCATCAAGGGGGAGCAGGGGAATATGTCCATCTCCTTACATGTTCACTTTGCATTTCACTCTATTTTTAAAAGCATTTTTTTGTACAGTAGTATACATCCAGAGTAAATGTGGCGCAGCAGTAAAAAAAAATGAAAAAACATACTTTGCGAATAAATTTACCAGCAATGAACAGGCACAAATTCTGCAATAGCTTCCTTACTACGGTATAAAGTCGTTCACATCTGCTATTGTTTGCAGAAAGGATGCATGGCATTGTTATCAGACAGTTATGTGACTTGTTGATAGATTAATTTTCAGTCAGCAAGTAATGCGTTTACTTGTTTAAGATTTTAAAATATTTCATCGGACTGTTCAAACAGGGAATATATTAACAAAGAATGAAAGCAGATAGTTCTTGCAGGATGTTGCATATGTTATAATTGTCACTCATAGAGTTGAGCGACTTTTGGTTTTTTAGGGTCGCGTTTCGTTTCGTGAAACCCGACTTTTCCAAAAGTCGGGTCGAGCAAGATCGTCCGATTATAGGGAAAAGTCGGGGTCGTCCCGAAACACGAAACCCAATGTAAGTCAATGGGGAATAAAAGTCGGCAGTGAGAGGAGGACAGGAAACACACCTACAGTGCCCATTTGAATGCCAAAAGCATCAATTCTTCTTACTTAAGCTTGTCAACCTTAATTAACTTCATAATACAAGTTACGCACTGAAAAATGGGGGTTATTTGGCTAAAGTTGTGGGGGGGGAGGGCTGGCTGCAGGTTTTCATGTGCCCTGGGCGAAAGAGCGCCCCTTTAACACATACCACAACTCATCATGCTCCGATACGGCAGAGAAATAGCGGTATAGTACAATGAAAAATACCTCACTTTTTACATCTCATGACGAGGCCCATCTATTTCTCCATACAGAATCATTGGTCCCATATAATGTTTGAAACAGTATATGATGAGCTCCACATAATGCTACAGTATATGTTGGTCCCCATGGATGAAGCTCCACTGTCTTATGGGCCCAAATAATGCTCCAAACATAATGGGCCCCATTTCTAATGCTCTAATGTATAATGGGCCCTGTAAATGCTGCTCCAGTGTCTGATGTCCACCTTTGGAATGTTCCAGTGTATGGTGGGCCCCATCTATCATTCTCCAGAGTATAGTGCTCCCCAAAAATTGCTGTCCCAAAATTGAAAACAATCAAATAAGTCTCCTCGCTAGGGAATCCCTGTACTTGTCTGGACAGGTGCTGTAGCTTGCTTAACAGCTCGCCAGCCGTTCTCACGCCCAGTATGGATTGCACGTGATTGCACAAAGGTTAGAAAGGGTACCGTATCCCCGGATAACATGTATGGATAGCGTACACATTCAAAATATATGTCTCAGGAGGCAGGCTCAGACGGTGTTAGGCCCAGTATGGATTGCACGTGATTGCACAAAGGTTAGAAAGGGTACCGTATCCCCGGATAACATGTATGGATAGCGTACACATTCAAAATATATGTCTCAGGAGGCAGGCTCAGACGGTGTTAGGCCCAGTATGGATTGCACGTGATTGCACAAAGGTTAGAAAGGGTACCGAATCCCTGGATAACATGTATGGATAGCGTACACATTCAAAATATATGTCTCAGGAGGCAGGCTCAGACGGTGTTAGGCCCAGTATGGATTGCACGTGATTGCACAAAGGTTAGAAAGGGTACCGTATCCCCGGATAACATGTATGGATAGCGTACACATTCAAAATATATGTCTCAGGAGGCAGGCTCAGACGGTGTTAGGCCCAGAATGGATTGCACGTGATTGCACAAAGGTTAGAAAGGGTACCGTATCCCCGGATAACATGTATGGATAGCGTACACATTCAAAATATATGTCTCAGGAGGCAGGCTCAGATGGTGTTAGGCCCAGTATGGATTGCACGTGATTGCACAAAGGTTAGAAAGGGTACCGTATCCCCGGATAACATGTATGGATAGCGTACACATTCAAAATATATGTCTCAGGAGGCAGGCTCAGACGGTGTTAGGCCCAGTATGGATTGCACGTGATTGCACAAAGGTTAGAAAGGGTACCGTATCCCCGGATAACATGTATGGATAGCGTACACATTCAAAATATATGTCTCAGGAGGCAGGCTCAGACGGTGTCAGGCACAGTATGGATTTGACGGCCCAGATTACACAGCGGAGGAGCAGGGAGAGGTAAAGATTGCAAATGCTGGGGCCCTGCCCAAGCAAGGGGGCCCACTCGTGGGTGTCAGTACTGGCACTGGGCCCCTCATAGTACAGCGGTGTGTCTGACGGCGGGTGTGCACCACCGCCGTCAGAGACACTTGATTGCACTATGAGGGACCCTGTGCCAGTGCCCGCGCCCAAGAGTCGGCCTACCCACCTGTCCAGGGCAACGGCACTCGCACGGTGTCGTGCGGTAGGTGGTGACCCCGGCCATGGGGGGGGAGGCAGCACAGTTAGGGAGTTTTAGAAAGTGGCATATGTTGATGTTGGACATTCAGCTGATGCAAAAGGCGAAATAGGTGAAGTACCAGGAAGAGGTGGACCAAAGCAAGCCATTTTTCTGTCACCCTATGTGTCATCAGGGGAAGGTGGGACAAAATCCTTGGAAACCCATGCGTGGTTCATTTTAATGAAGGTTAGATCATCCACATTTTGGGTTGACAGACGGGTCCTTTTTTCTGTCAGGATTGATCCAGCTGCACTGAAGACTCTTTCCGATAGCACACTTGCAGCTGGGCAAGCGAGCTCCTGTAAGGCATATTGGGCCAATTCAGGCCAGGTGTCCAATTTAGCGGCCCAATAGTCAAAGGGGAATGACCTGTGTGGGAGAACATCGATATGGGAGGAAAAGTAGTTTGTAACCATAGTTGACAACTGCTGTCTCCTGTCACTTTCCATCGATGCAGTATTACCAGTTGTGTGAGCGGTATTTGAAAAATCAGTCCACAACATTGTCATGAAACCCCTGTCTCCAACGCCACTTCTGCTGTGTGCACCACGAACACCTCTGCCAAGCTGCCCCCGGCCCGTACGGCTCGTGTGAGAACCATCACTGCTGCTGTGTGCTGGGAATGCCTCAAGCAACCGATTTACCAGAGTTGCTTGTTTATTAGCCAATATTAGGTCAAGGTTCTCCTGTGGCATGATGTTTTGTAATTTGCCTTTATAGCGTGGATCCAGGATGCTGGCCAACCAGTAGTCGTCATCGTTCATCATTTTGGCAATGCGGGGGTCCCTTTTTAGGATCCGCAAGGCATAATCTGACATGTGGGACAATGTTCCCGGTGTCAATGATGCACTGCGAGTGCTGGGTGCATGAGCACTTTCTGGCAAATCCACATCCCTCCAGTCACGCACAAACCCTGTACCAGACCTTGCCACGCCAGCATTTTCACTTGCCCCACGAGATGCATCCTCCTCCCCTAAGTAATCATCCCCATCATCCTCCTCCTCCTCCTCTTCTTCCTCCACCTCGTCCAGGAGAGGTCCCTGAGCAGACAATGGCTGAATGTCATCAAGGATTCCCTTCTCCTCTTCCTCCTCATCAACATTGGCTGCAGACGCCTGCTCCTTAAGGTGCGTCAAAGTTTGCATGAGCAGACGCATAAGTGGGATGCTCATGCTTAGGATGGCGTCGTCTGCGCTTACCAGCCATGTGCATTCCTCAAAACACTGAAGGACTTTACAAAGGTCTTTCAGCTTCGACCACTGCACGCCTGTCAACTCCATGTCTGCTCTCAAAGTGCCTGGCCGTGTATCCTCCCACAAATGCATTATGGCCTGCCTCTGCTCGCACAGCCGCTCCACCATGTGCAGGGTGGAGTTCCACCTTGTTGCAATGTCGATAATGAGGCAGTGGTTGGGAAGGTGGAGCAATCGCTGCAGCTTCTGCATACGAACGGAGTGTACAGGCGACCGGCGGATGTGCGCGCACAGTCTTCGCACCTTCTGGAGCAGGGCTGTTAACTCCGGATAATTTTTGAGGAAGCACTGCACCACCAGGTTCAAGGTGTGAGCCAAGCAAGGTATGTGGCTGAGTTTTGAAAGGGCTATGGCTGCCACAAAATTACGGCCGTTATCACTAACTACCTTGCCTGCCTCAAGATGTACACTGCCCAGCCATGACTCAGTTTGTCGCTTCAAGTACTCGGCCAGCACCTCGGCGGTGTGTCTGTCGCCCAAACACATCATCTGCAACACAGCCTGCTGACGCTTTCCACTAGCTGCTCGATAGGGGGACACATCGTGTGCAACAGTGGCAGCTGCAGATGGAGTGCTCGTACGACTGCGCTCTGTGGACGAGCTTTCGCTTCTGGAGGAGGAGGAGGAGGAGGAGGAGGAGGAGGAGGGTCGAACGCCTACAGCCAACTGTTTCCTATACCGTGGGCTAGGCAGCACTGTCCCACCACCGCTGTCCCCTGTGGACCCTGCATCCACCACATTAACCCAGTGCGCAGTGATGGACACGTAACAGCCCTGGCCATGCCGACTGGACCATGCATCAGTTGTGAGGTGCACCTTTCTGCTCACTGACTGCTTGAGTGCATGGACAATGCGGTCTTTCACATGATGGTGGAGGGCTGGGATGGCTTTGCGAGAGAAGAAGTGGCGACTGGGTAGGTCATAGCGTGGTACTGCTTAGGCCATGAGTTCGCGGAAAGCTGTGCTTTCCACCAACCGAAAGGGCATCATCTCAAACGAGATTAGTTTGGCAATGTGGGCGTTCAAACCCAGTGTACGCGGATGAGAGACTGAGTACTTTCTTGACCTACTCATAGTGACTGGGAGGGTGAGCTGGACTTGAGAGCTGCATATGGTGGAAGTAGCGGTGGACAGGGCGGACTGAGAGAGGGTTGATGATGGTGATGGAGTTGGTGTTCTTTCTGATGGCCTAGAATCAGTCTTTCGTTGATATAACAGTGGGATTCCCTGACTGCTGTGGTCTTGCAACGACACCTCAACATTTGCTGCTGTGCTAACCGGTGGGCTTACAGTGGGGGAAACAATGTAGCGTTGCTGACTACCTTCGTTGTGATCAGTTGCACATGTGGCACTTGAGGTTTGGTGTTGTGTCCACGCTTGCAAGTGCATGCTGGTTAAATGTCTAAGCATGCAACTGGTATTCAAATTTTTCAGATTTTTCCCTCGGCTAAAGGTCTTTGCGCACTTCTTACAGATAACCTTGGCCTGATCATGAGGATTTTGTTCAAAAAAGTGCCACACTGCACTCTTCCTACTTTGGCAGACATTTTGCGGCCTAGCACGCTGTGATCTTTTGACCCTCTGGACAAGCTGTCCAGCAACTCTTTTGATGTTTGGAACCTGTCTTTGGAGTGCTCCGGGCCTGCCAGATAACAGCTGTTGCGATGTCGATGTCTGCTGTGGATGCTCCTCATCTGAGCTATTGGAAGCAGCACCCTCTTCCCCCAATGGATGCCAATCTGGGTCAACAACTGGGTCATCCATCACCTCCTCTTCTATGTCATGTGCACCTTTCTCTGTGTCACCGTGTATGGTGGTATAGTGTGCGGGAAGGGGCACCTGAGTCTCATCAGGGTCAAAATCTGGCTCTGTACACTGCGAGGACAATGTAGTGCTCTGAGTGAATGTACCAGCAGAATCATCCATCAGCGGCTGTGCATCAGTGCACTCCATGTCAGATTCATCTTGGCCTGGGTAATTCACCATTTCACTTGATAACCCAGGCATGGTATGTGAAAACAGCTCCATGGAGTAATCAGTAGTATGGCCTGCGTCATCCTTCAATCTTGGTTGGGGTGAAGGACACAAGGAAAGGTGTGGTTCATGAACATGAGCCTCCAATGACGACTCAGTGCTTTTACTTTTTACAACTGAAGAAGAGGAGGCGATAGAGCTGGAGGCTGAGTCAGCAATGTAAGACAAAACTTTTTCCTGATGCTCTGCCTTTAAAAGCGGTTTGCCAACTCCTAGAAAACTAATCGTTCGAGGCCTTATGTAGCCAGACGATGACGCAGGGTCAGCACCTCCTGCATTCGGTCCTATTTTGCTCTTGCCACTACCATCAGATCCACCACCAACACCATCATTACCAGCTGCCAACCCCCGCCCAATTCCACGGCCTCTTCCACCAGCCTTCCTCATTTTTGGTAGAAATGTAGATAAAATCCAACAAACTATATAGTAATGTAAAACAAGGTACAAGGTGTCTATAGGACAGGGGAGATTTAGAATTTCTGCACACACTTGTGGACAGTGGACACTTTTGGATTGTGTGAGGCCCACAGATATTTGAGCGCTATGTGACAGGCTCGATGGCACAGCTGCCTGTGACCAAAGTGACGAGAGGATAATGGAGATTTTGAATCTCTGCGCACACTTTTGGACACTGGACACTTGTGGATTGTGTGAGGCCCACTGATATCTGAGCGCTATGTGACAGGCTCGATGGCACAGCTGCCTGTGACCAAAGTGACGAGAGGATAATGGAGATTTTGAATCTCTGCGCACACTTTTGGACACTGGACACTTGTGGATTGTGTGAGGCCCACTGATATCTGAGCACTATGTGACACGCTCGATGGCACAGCTGCCTGTGACCAAAGTGACGAGAGGATAATGGAGATTTTGAATCTCTGCGCACACTTTTGGACACTGGACACTTGTGGATTGTGTGAGGCCCACTGATATCTGAGCGCTATGTGACACGCTCGATGACACAGCTGCCTGTGACCAAAGTGACGAGAGGATAATGGAGATTTTGAATCTCTGCGCACACTTTTGGACACTGGACACTTGTGGATTGTGTGAGGCCCACTGATATCTGAGCGCTATGTGACACGCTCGATGGCACAGCTGCCTGTGACCAAAGTGACGAGAGGATAATGGAGATTTTGAATCTCTGCGCACACTTTTGGACACTGGACACTTGTGGATTGTGTGAGGCCCACTGATATCTGAGCGCTATGTGACACGCTCGATGGCACAGCTGCCTGTGACCAAAGTGACGAGAGGATAATGGAGATTTTGAATCTCTGCGCACACTTTTGGACACTGGACACTTGTGGATTGTGTGAGGCCCACTGATATCTGAGCGCTATGTGACACGCTCGATGGCACAGCTGCCTGTGACCAAAGTGACGAGAGGATAATGGAGATTTTGAATCTCTGCGCACACTTTTGGACACTGGACACTTGTGGATTGTGTGAGGCCCACTGATATCTGAGCGCTATGTGACACGCTCGATGGCACAGCTGCCTGTGACCAAAGTGACGAGAGGATAATGGAGATTTTGAATCTCTGCGCACACTTTTGGACACTGGACACTTGTGGATTGTGTGAGGCCCACTGATATCTGAGAGCTATGTGACAGGCTCAATGGCACAGCTGCCTGTGACCAAAGTGACGAGAGGATAATGGAGATTTTGAATCTCTGCGCACACTTTTGGACACTGGACACTTGTGGATTGTGTGAGGCCCACTGATATCTGAGCGCTATGTGACACGCTCGATGGCACAGCTGCCTGTGACCAAAGTGACGAGAGGATAATGGAGATTTTGAATCTCTGCGCTCACTTTTGGACACTGGACACTTGTGGATTGTGTGAGGCCCACTGATATCTGAGCGCTATGTGACACGCTCGATGGCACAGCTGCCTGTGACCAAAGTGACGAGAGGATAATGGAGATTTTGAATCTCTGCGCACACTTTTGGACACTGGACACTTGTGGATTGTGTGAGGCCCACTGATATCTGAGCGCTATGTGACACGCTCGATGGCACAGCTGCCTGTGACCAAAGTGACGAGAGGATAATGGAGATTTTGAATCTCTGCGCACACTTTTGGACACTGGACACTTGTGGATTGTGTGAGGCCCACTGATATCTGAGCGCTATGTGACAGGCTCAATGGCACAGCTGCCTGTGACCAAAGTGACGAGAGGATAATGGAGATTTTGAATCTCTGCGCACACTTTTGGACACTGGACACTTGTGGATTGTGTGAGGCCCACTGATATCTGAGCGCTATGTGACACGCTCGATGGCACAGCTGCCTGTGACCAAAGTGACGAGAGGATAATGGAGATTTTGAATCTCTGCGCTCACTTTTGGACACTGGACACTTGTGGATTGTGTGAGGCCCACTGATATCTGAGCGCTATGTGACACGCTCGATGGCACAGCTGCCTGTGACCAAAGTGACGAGAGGATAATGGAGATTTTGAATCTCTGCGCACACTTTTGGACACTGGACACTTGTGGATTGTGTGAGGCCCACTGATATCTGAGCGCTATGTGACACGCTCGATGGCACAGCTGTGACAAAAGTGACTAGAGGATAAGGGAGATTGGATTGCTTTTAAAAAAGCAGTTTGCGGAGCAGTGGGTAAACAGCAATGCCAGCGTGTCAGGAAGCCTTAGAAGGCAGCCCAACAACCAACACCACTGATACACCACTATATAGCCTCCCCTTGCACTGCACACACAGTGACTTGTGTGTTGTGCAGGCCAAATCGCTAGCAGCAGAAGCAGTTTTTTTGTCTTCTTCCCTGCCTAACGCTCTCCCTACAGAATCAGCAGCAACCTCTCCCTATACTAAGATCGGCAGAAGTAAGATGGCGGTCGGCGTGCACGCCCTTTTATACCCCCTGTGACGCCCACCAAAGCAAGCCAATCACTTGCATGCCCTTCTGAAAGATGGTGGTGACCCGTGCCTAGGTCATCACGTTGCCCACAGTGTCCGTGGATCCTGATTGGCTGAAAAAGAGCACAAAACAAACTTTTGAAACGCGACTTTGGCGCGTAAGTCGCCGATCTCGTGGCCGACCTCATCCTAGGGTCGGATTTCTTTTCATGAAACCCGACTTTGCCAAAAGTCGGCGACTTTTGAATTTTTTCGACCCGTTTCGCTCAACTCTAGTCACTCAGTCTAGAATTGTCACGTACACACCAGAGATGAGAATAGGTAAAATTTGAAAATCGCAGGAAATTTGATTCACAGAAAAGTTATTCTACCCAAATTGAATGTAAAAGTAAAAAATAAAAAATAATACTTATACTCACCTTATCACTCACCTCTCCTGCCCCTCTGATCCTTGCTGTCCCTTGTTTGAGATTTCAGTGCTTGCGGCAGTGATAAGAATATGCATTAGATGTGGGAATGCAAGGTGAGTGTTAAGATGAGTATAAGCATTTAAAAAAAGAAAATGATCCTTGTGATGGCTCTTCACTGTTTAGTCTATAGAAGCAAATTACAAAAATCTGTATTTTGACAAATGTGATTTTTTAAAATATTTGAGTAGAATTAAATTCCACTTGAATATACTGTATTCACTCAGCGCTAGTACACACTATACCAGATGTGACTTTAGTGCAACTGTAATTGGTTAATCTACTGATTGATCAGGACACTTCCTTTTAAGTTGTGAATCAAGTATTAATCCCAATACCACACAGTTACACAACAAACTTTTACCAACTATCAAACTACTGGTCCGGTAACTCTAGCAATCAAAGGGTTTAAACACTTGATTTTGGATACTCTAGGACATAGGAAAATTTTTCAAGCTTTAACCACAAAATGACCAAGACAATTTTGGTCTTCTGCCTCTTTCAGATGTCAGAGTGTCTGATACATGTGGTGACAGTTTTCACACGTACCATAGATACTTACAGTCATGGCCAAAAGTTTTGAGAATGACAAAAATATTATATTTTCACATGATCTGCTGGCCTCTGGTTTTCCTGTGTGTTTGTCAGATGTTTTTATCACATACAGAAATATAATTGCAATCATATTATGAGTAACAAAAGGTTATATTGACAGTTAGAATGAGTTAATGCAGCAAGTCAATATTTGCAGTGTTGACCCTTCTTCTTCAGGACCTCAGCAATTCTCCCTGGCATGCTCTCAATCAACTTCTGGATCAAATCCTGACTGATAGCAGTCCATTCTTGCAAAATCAATGCTTTTATTTTGTCTGAATTTGAAGGTTTTTGTTTGTCCACCCGTCTCTTGATGATTGACCACAAGTTCTCAATGGGATTAAGATCTGGGGAGTTTCCAGGCCATGGTCCCAAAATCTCTATATTTTGTTCCCTGAGCCATTTAGTTATCACCTTTGCTTTATGGCAAGGTGCTCCATCATGTTGAAAAAGGCATTGTTGATCGCCAAACTGCTCTTGGACGGTTGGGAGAAGTTGCTCTTGGAGGACATTCTGGTACCATTCTTTATTCATGGCTGTGTTTTTAGGCAAGACTGAGAGAGAGCCCATTCCCTTGGCTGAGAAGCAACCCCACACATGAATGGTTTCAGGATGCTTGACAGTTGGCATGAGACAAGACTGGTGGTAGCGCTCACCTGGTCTTCTCCGAATAAGCCGTTTTCCAGATGTCCCAAACAATCGAAAAGGGGATTCATCAGAGAAAATGACTTTACTCCAGTCCTCAGCAGTCCACTCCCTGTACCTCTTGCAGAATATCAGTCTGTCCATGACGTTTTTCCTGGAGAGAAGTGGCTTCTTTGCTGCCCTCCTTGAGACCAGACCTTGCTCCAAGAGTCTCCGCCTCACAGTGCGTGCAGATGCACTCACACCTGCCTGCTGCCATTCCTGAGCAAACTCTGCACTGCTGGTAGCCCGATCCCGCAGCTGAAACACTTTTAAGAGACGGTCCTGGCGCTTGCTGGTCTTTCTTGGGCGCCCTGGAGCCTTTTTGGCAACAAGGGAACCTCTCTCCTTGAAGTTCTTGATGATGCGATAGATTGTTGACTGAGGTGCAATCTTTCTAGCTGTGATACTCTTCCCTGTTAGGTCATTTTTGTGCAGTGCAATGATGACTGCACGTGTTTCTTTAGAGATAACCATGGTTAACAGAAGAGAAACAATGATGCCAAGCACCAGCCTCCTTTTAAAGTGTCCAGTGGTGTCATTCTTACTTAATCATGACAGATTGATCTCCAGCCCTGTCCTCATCAACACCCACACCTGTGTTAATCGAGCAATCACTGAAACGATGTTAGCTGGTCCCTTTAAGGCAGGGCTGCAATGATGTTGAAATGTGTTTTGGGGGATAAAGTTAATTTTCTAGGCAAATATTGACTTTGCAAGTAATGGCTGTTAAGCTGATCACTCTTTATAACATTCTGGAGTATATGCAAATTGCCATTAGAAAAAATGAAGCAGTAGACTTTGTAAAAATTAATATTTGTGTCATTCTCAAAACTTTTGGCCATGACTGTACACACGTAGACCCATTCAAGTGAATGGGTCTGTGCACATGTCAGTGCATTTCCATGGGCCATGTGTCTGAGGGCAAAATACTATGACATTTCCGTTTTTTAACAGCAGCATGGGCCGCAAAACGTCCCGGACACATGCACATGGATGACTCACATGGATGTAATCCGTGTGGCACGTTCCGACGCCTGAGAAGCAGCGTTACAGTTAATGCTGTTCCCCAGTGCTCGGTGCAGAAGACAGCCCACATCATTCTCCCCTAGCGATCAGCATGAGCAGGGGAGAATGATGAGAGTTACATTCAACTGATAACAGTGAGGGCAGATGGCTGCTGATGGGACTATTACTTCCATCAGCCTACACCTGCTGCTGCTAATAACAGCGAGAGCAGGCGCTGGCTGATGGAAGTATTCATCACTCGCCACCTGCGCTATAAATAAATATATAAATAAATAAATCCGGCGTGGGTTCCCCTGTATTTTTCTTTAACCAGCCAGGAAAAACTCACAGCTGAGAGCTGCAACCTTCAGCTGTCAGCATTGGCAAGGCTGGTTATCAAGAATAGAGGGGTCCCCATGCAAGTTTTTTTTAATTATATAAATTAACATGGGAACGGCACCAGCACGGGAGGTGAGTATAAGCTTTATTATTTAATGAGGGCCAAGTGAGGGGTATGAGAACAAGTTGTCCATGTATTGGTCAACTTCTTTAACCCCTTTACCCCCCCCCAAGTCTGTTTTCACCGTGCAAAATTTATTTTACAATTCTGACCACTGTCACTTTATGATAAGGTCATATATCTAGAATGCTTCAACGGATCCCATTTATTATGAGACAGTTTTTCATGACACAATGTACTTCGTGATAGTGGCAAAATTTCTTCAATATGACTTGCGTTTATTTGTGAAAAAGTAAGAAATTTAGCAAAAATGTGAAAATTTTGCAATCTTTAAACTTTTAAATTTTATGCCCTTAAATCAGTAAGTTATGTCACACAAAATAGTTAATAAATAACATTTCCCACATGTCTAATTTACATCAGCACAATTTTTTAAACACATTTTGTTAGGAAGTTATAAGAGTGAAAAGTTGACGAGCAATTTAACTGCGGCGTTCACTTTCATCACCAGCACTGGAGTAGGAGTGACCTCTGTGACACTGAGCAAATGGCACCAGCAAAATAAGATGCCTGCTTTATATGACCTGAGACATGTGACTTTGGCAACCAATCACAGAAGACCTTGTGTCATGATGTTGTGGATGGTTTCTGCGCCCTGATTGGTTGCTGGAATCAACACACATAAACTTAAGGGGGAAAAAGTGTGCGATGCTCCTGTAATCTCTTCACACGCTCCTCTAACCTTTCCACACAGTCTCCTCATCAAACGCGATGATTTACCGAACTGTAACCGAATTTTGCCAACTTTGAGTAAAAATGCTAGTGAAAGGGAACATGAATATGAATGTGCTACGTTCGTGCCGAATTTGAGATTGACGAACATTTTCCCAACACGTTCACTCATCTCTACTCTTAACCTTTTCCTTGCTGCCAAACTCTACTCCTTTACCCATTGCAGTTTTCACCACACCATCCTTTTACCACACCATTTGTTTTACTCCCCTCTTCTCTCATTGCCCTTAGTTTCATATCATCCTAATTTGTTGGAACAAAGTTCTTTGGACATTTCATTATTATTATTTTTCCATTGTAAAAACAATGTTTTCTCTGTATATATTTATTCCTTTATAAAAACAATTTTCCTCTGAATATATTTTTTACTCAATATATTTTTTCCTTGTGCGTTTAATCTTATTTTTCTGCTTAATTTTCAATTGTATCAACTCATCAACTTCATCCTCTGTTTTTGACACTGTACAAATGACACGTTTACTTGTCGATGATTCTTTTTTGTATGTGTTTGTATACCACAGATGTCTTTGATAAAGACCTCACGCAGGTCGAAACGTTGGACATTATCTGTTCTTTATCCTTGATACCAGATCTGATAATACCGAAAATCTGATTTTCTTGCAAGAAAAATTTTATTTGTGTCAGTGCTGAGGTTCTTTATATTTATGCAATTTAGAATTGTCATGAGTGACAACACCTGGAACATTTTGGTTTCTTTATGGTCAGGCAAAAAATGTGTCACCCATTTAAATAGATATTATATGGAAAAACACACACTCCTGATTTAAACAAAAACCAACAAATTATATTGTGATACGGTGTTAGCCAGAAAAATCGATGTCAATACTTTAATGCCCAATGATGACAAAAGTATTCTCGAAGCTCTGAAAGCTTGCAAACATATATTATTTTCTGGTTAGCCAATAAAGGTATTACTCCGAGAATGCTTTTGTCATTGTTGGGTATAAAAGTATTCACATCAAAAAACCAAACCGAAACAAACGGCTTTCCGAACACCACCTTGATTACGATATTGCAGTCTGCAGGAATTCAGCAATGTATATGTTACAGCGTTTCTACAAACAGCGTAAAGCAGTGATGGACTACATCACGCAGTGGTCAAACAACAGCGTGGGTTATTTGAGATGCAACATTGTCTTTTTATGAGGGTGATTGTTGCCTACTAAGGCCCTTTGAAGAGGCACAAAATTTGCCAGTAGATACACATGTGGAAACACTCTAATATTTATCCAGGAAAAAAAACACTCACCAGTATGCTAGATGGGATAAAGGAAAAACATATTTGAACATTTTCATTGTCAGTGTTTTATGGACCCCCAAGGGTTCATGTTGCTGTAAATTTACTGTGACATCTGTTTTGGTGCCTACCCTTCCTATCTCTGCTTCTGTCGCCAGACGGATCTCTTCACTATCTTTCATTGAAAGCGTTATCTGCCAGAGTAAACATTGTGTGTATAGACTAGTAATATCAATGCTGACAAAGTAATACAATTTTTCCATTGACCTTTTCCTTCTACACCTGGCTTTAAGGGTCCAGAGGGCCCTCATAAGAGAGGAGGTACTGTTATATCAGTGTCAGTCCCTGGCCTTCCTGTCTCTGCTTCTGTCGCCAGGCAGCGCATCACTCTTGTGGTAGTCAATTAGAGGCGACTACTATAATTCCATGTTCTTAGGTACTTGTAGTTCTGTCTGAACTGGGAGATCAGGAGTTTATTTTTCTGAGTTTGTTTCCTTCTTTGTGGCTTGGTCACACTACAGGCTATTTGAGCTCCTGAAAGCCTGCAGTGTACTTCAAGTTATAATGTGACTCGGTCCGAGAACTTTTCAGCATCCTGCTTTAAATGCCTGTAGAATTTCCTGACTTATGGCGAGGACTCACTTTTTGACTACTCTCCTGCCTTGTGATTTTGTCCTTGCACTGACGTCCTGGTTTTGACCTGGCTACCAGACAAACTTTCTTGAAAACTTGCACTACCAAATGACAGCTAACTCCATGAACCCAGCCTAAGGATTCTTGATAAGTCCTGATCCTTGTATAGGGTTGAAGGGTAAAGGCCAGGGTGACCCCTGGGATCATGAAAATGGAGTAGCTGGTGCCAAGCCTGTTCATGGTACCATATCCCTGTAAAAAATAGAATGAAAATAAAAAATCGTGATATTCTCGCTTTCCGGCGTCCCCCGCAGCGTCCCCAGGCCTCAGTGATGCTCCCCCCAACTCCCGTCCCCAGTGATGCCTTTTGACAATAACCAGTGATGACGTAGCCGTCTCGCGTGAACTACGTCATCTGGGGTCATTGTCGCAAGGCATCGCTGGGAACGGGACTTGCCGGGAGCATTGCTGAGGCCTGGGGACGCTGCGGGGGATGGCGGAAGGTGAGAATAACACGATTTTGTATTTTTTTAATTATTTTTAACATTATATCTTTTTACTATTGATGCTGCATAGGCAGCCTCATAGTAAAAAGTTGGTCACACTAGTCAAACACTACGTTTGACTAGTGTGACCAACCTGTCAATCAGTTTTCCAAGCGATGCTACAGATTGCTTGGAAAACGCTAGTATTCTGCAAGCTAATTACGCTTGCAAAATGCTATTTTTTTTGCAGGATTTACACGTGAATTACGCATGCAGATTTCTTGCGTATTTCTCGTGGCAGGGAGTTGCGGAGTTGCCGTGGAAATTCCGCATGTGTGCACATAGCCTAAGTGTAAAAACCAACCGTCACAGCAGGATGATGAAAATGAAAGTGGTGCCTTTTTTTTTCGCGCATGGCAAGCTGTATGTCACAATGTTCATGAAATTACAATTATATTGTTAACATGAATCAATGTGATGATTACTAGATCGTAAGACTTTTAGACTTTTGCAGTAAAAACAAAATGGGAGAAATTTTTACAGCTTGTAAAAGGGAGTCCAAATGGGAGTATGACCAAAAGAAGCTTTTGATGAACGAATGCCTGCTGCCCGCACAACTGGCTATCAGACTTCTCTGCAATCCCCACAGACACAATGCTCCCCCGCCTCTGTTAGCGTTAGGGCTACAACAAATAGCCAAAGCAACAGCAGAAACAGCTTCAATATATTTTACATGATTCACCAGATTATTTATCTGCCACTCTAATAACCGGAGGCACTTCAGCAGAGATGGACTGTCTTTCTCAGGCAGATATTTCTTTGTTTAGCAAAGTGCTAAGCTATTGATACTCGCCAGGGGAGCCAGAGTAGTCTTGCTTTTGGCTAAGGTCTCCATATAGAGCTTCATAGCATATTTTCACTGAAATGCCAGAATGACATTTCAGAAAATAATATAACTGGTTGCATTAACGCAGCCAGGTTATAATTCATCCTGCCTGCATTTTGAGCCACATGAATAACCTGACAGGTTCCCTTAAAAATTTTAAAAAGGTTCTAGGTTCACAATTTGATAAGTCAAGTTGAGCCTGATCCCAGTAAATGATATATCTGAAACTGAATTCAATATTAAGTACATCAATGAAGAGAAACCAGCATTTTTCTAGAGATCTAATTGTAAGGCTGAGTTCACACGTAGCGTTTTTTTCGCGTTTTCACAGCAGTTTTAAACTCGCGATTTTGCTACGAAAACGCGAAAAATAAGCATCCCATGCATTCCTATGGGATTCCACAATGCTGTGCTAATGCTGCTTTTTTACCGCGGCGGAATCGCTTCACGGTAAAAACGCAGCATGCTCATTAATTTATCGGAATCGCGGCGATCCCGCACCCATAAGAATGCATTGTTCTGCTTACTTTCCGCATGTGGCTGTGCACACCATTTTTTTTTATTTTACCAAGGGTAACAGGAGAAATTGGACTGCAAAAGTTATTGTGCAATTTGTCCTGAGTACGCTGATACCTGATATGTGGGGGGGAACGACTGTTTCGGCGCATGGCAGAGCTCAGAATGGAAGGAGCGCCGTTTGACTTTTTCAATGCAAAATTGTCTGGAATTCAGATCGGACGCCATGTCACGTTTGGAGAGTCCCTAATGTACCTAAACAGTGGAAACCCCCTACAAGTGACCCCATTTTGGAAACTAGACCCCCCAAGGAACTTATCTAGATATGTGGTGAGAACTTTGAACCCACAAGGGCTTTACAGAAGTTTATAACGTACAGCGGTACAATTAAAAAATCATATTTTTTCCACAAAAATGATCTTTTCACCCCAAATTTTATTTTCCCAAGGGTAACAGGACCCTAAAAGTTATTGTGCAATTTGTCCAGAGTACGCTGATACCCCACATGTGGGGGTAAACCACTATTTGGGCACATGGCAGAGCTCGGAAGGGAAGCAGCGCCATTTGACGTTTTTGGCTGGAATTGAGATCGGACATCATGTCGTAATTGGAAAACCCCTGATGTACCAAAACAGTGGAAACCCCCCACAAATGACACCATTTTGGAAACTAGACCCCCTAAGGAACTTATCTAGATGTGTGGTGAGAACTTTGAACCTCCAAGGGCTTCACAGAAGTTTATAACATAAAGCTGTACAATTAAAAAATCATATTTTTTCCACAAAAATGATCGTTTCACCCTCAATTCTTATTTTCCCAAGGGTAACAGGACCCTAAAAGTTATTGTGCAATTTGTCCTGAGTACGCTGATACCCCACATGTGGGGGTAAACCACTATTTGGGCGCATGGCAGAGCTCGGAAGGGAAGCAGCGCCATTTGACGTTTTTGGCTGGAATTGAGATCGGACACCATGTCGCGATTGGAAAACCCCTGATGTACCTAAACAGTGGAAACCTCCCACAAATGACACCATTTTGTAAACTAGACCCCCCAAGGAACTTATCTAGATGTGTGGTGAGCACTTTGAACCCCCCAGTGCTTCACAGAAGTTTATAACGCCCGGGCGTGAAAATAAAAAATTCGTATTTTTTCCACAAACATGATCTTTTAGTCACCATTTTTTTATTTTCCCAAGGGTACCAGGAGAAATTGAACCCCAAAAGTTGTTGTCCAATTTGTCCTGAGTATGCTGATATCCCATATGTGGGAGAAAACTACTGTATGGGCACACGTCGGGGCTCGGAAGGGAAGTAGTGATGTGTTGGAATGCAGACTTTGATGGAATGGTCTGCGGGTGTCATGTTGCCTTTGGAGAGCCCCTAATGTACCTAAACAGTGGAAACCCCCCACAAATGACCCCATTTTGAAAACTAGACCCCCTAAGGAACTTATCTAGATGTGAGGTGAGCACTTTGACCCCCAAGGGCTTCACAGAAGTTTATAATGCCCGGGCATGAAAATAAAATAATCGTATTTTTTCCACAAACATGATCAATTAGTCCCCAATTTTTTCATTTTCCCAAGGGTAACAGGAGAAATTGAACCCCAAAAGTTGTTTTCCAATTTGTCCTGAGTACGCTGACGCCCCATATGTGGGAGAAAACTACTGTATGGACACACGTCGGGGCTCGGAAGGGAAGTAGTGACGTTTTGGAATGCAGACTTTGATGGATTGTTCTGCGGGTGTCATGTTGCCTTTGGAGAGCCCCTAATGTACCTAAACAGTGGAAACCCCCCACAAATGACCCCATTTTGGAAATGAGACCCCCTAAGGAACTTATCTAGATGTGTGGTGAGCACTTTGAACCCCCAAGGGCTTCACAGAAGTTTATAATGCCCGGGCATGAAAATAAAAAAATCGTATTTTTTCCACAAACATGATCAATTAGTCCCCAATTTTTTCATTTTCCCAAGGGTAACAGGAGAAATTGGACCCCAAAAGTTGTTGTCCAATTTGTCATGAGTTCGCTGACACCCCATATGTGGGAGAAAACTACTGTATGGACACACGTCGGGGCTCGGAAGGGAAGCAGTGACGTTTTGGAATGCAGACTTTGATGGAATGGTCTGCGGGTGTCATGTTGCCTTTGGAGAGCCCCTGATGTACCTAAACTATTGAAACTCCCCACAAGTGACCCCATTTAGAACACTAGACCCCCCACGGAACCTATCTAGATGTGTGGTGAGCACTTTGAACCCCCAAGTGCTTCACAGAAGTTTATAACGCTCGGACGTGAAAATAAAAAAATCATTTTTTTCCACAAAAATGATACTTTTGCCCCCAATTTTTTATTTTTCTAAGGGTAACAGGAGAAATTGGACCCCAAAAATTGTTTTGCAATTTGTCCTGAGTAGGCTGATACCCTACATGTGGGGGTAAAACACTGTTTGGGTGCATGTCAGAGCTTGGAAGGGAAGGAGCACCATTTGACTTTTTCAACTCAGAATTGGCTGGAATTGAAATCAGATGCCATGTTGCATTTGGAGAGCCCCTGATGTGCCCAAAAAGTGGAAACCCCCAATTCTAACTCCAATCCGAGCCCCAACACATCTGTAACCATAATCTCAGCCCTAACCCTAACCCTAACCCTAGCCTTAAACCTAGCCCTAACCCTAGCCCTAACCCCAGCCCTAACCCTAGCCCTAACCCTAACCCTAACCCTACGCTAACCCTAACCGTAATGGAAAAATGGAAATAAATACATTTTTTTTATTTTATTATTTTTCCCTAACTAAGGGAGTGATAACGGGGGGTTTGATTTACTATTTATGGCGGTTTTTATGT
This sequence comes from Dendrobates tinctorius, assembly GCF_039654945.1. Classification (NCBI taxonomy): domain Eukaryota; kingdom Metazoa; phylum Chordata; class Amphibia; order Anura; family Dendrobatidae; genus Dendrobates; species Dendrobates tinctorius. The sequence continues at coordinate 109,798,841 of NW_027361679.1, read as the reverse complement.
TTGGCGGCTGTCGCACGCTAAAAGACGCTTTTTATTGTAAAAATAGTTTTTGCATCATCACATATTGAGAGCTATAATTTTTTCGTATTTTGACCCACCGAGTCATGTGAGGTCTTATTTTTTGTGGGACGAGTTGACGTTTTTATTGGTACCATTTTCGGGCGCGTGCCATTTTTTGATCGCTTTTTATTCCGATTTTTGGGACGCAGAATGAACAAAAACCAGCGTTTCATGAATTTCTTTTGGGGGGGGTGCGTTTACACCGTTCCGCGTGCGGTAAAATTGATAAAGTGCTATTATTCTTTGGGTCAGTACGGTTACAGCGATACCTCATTTAGGTAGTTTTTTTATGTTTTGTCGGTTTTATGCAATGAAAACTATTTTATATAAAAAATAATTATTTTTGCATCGCTTTATTCTGCGAGCTATAACTTTTTTATTTTTTCGCTGATGATGCTGTGTGGCTGCTCGTTTTTTGTGGGACAAGATGACGTTTTCAGCGGTACCATGGATATTTATATGCGTCTTTTTGATCGTGCGTTATTACACTTTTTGTTTGGCGGTATGATAATAAATCATTATTTTTTGCTTCGTTTTTTATTTTTATTTTTTAAGGGGTTCGCTAAAGGGGTTAACTAATGGGACAGTTTTATAGGGCGGGTCGTTACGGACACAGCGATACCTAATATGTGTACTTTTATTGTTTGTTTTTTTTTATTTTCAAAAAATGGATTTATTTGGGGGAATATTTTTTTTTTTTTTTGTAATTTATTTGGCGATTTTTTAAAAATTATTTTAACACTTTTTTTTTATTTTTTTACTTTATTAAATAGTCCCAGGTGGGACATCATTGTTCTGTGACAGATCGCTGATCTGTCACATCACTGTGACAGATCAGCGATCTGTCACAGGCAGTGCACAAGCCTTCCTCATGCCTGCGCTTTGTGCCGGGTGTCAGCTGTGATAATCAGCCGACACCCGGCCGCGATCAGCGTTGCTCACCACGTGGGCGCCGCTGATCGCGGTAGACGTACTATCCCGTCCATGGGCATAGGGGCCCGGGTCCCATGGACGGGATAGTACTTCTGATGTCAGGAAGGGGTTAAAAGTCTCCTCACTTCGGCATGCCAGGCTTGACATGTCACTCTCCACAAGGAGAACTTTAGCATTTGGATCCCAGTCAGATGCCTCTCACCCAGCCAAACCAGATCTCACTTTGCACTGATGAGGCGCAGTACCCCAAAAAACAGGGTCTGCAAATTGAGATTCTGGTTTTGGCTTTTATCTTAAGTCATGTGGCTCGTTGGAGAGTCGATAGTGATAGGATTGCTACTTCCTATAGGTTGCACTGGAGTTCTCTTCCTCTCTGAAGAGACAATTATCACATGGTCTAGCACAGCCAATTAGTGGGGCTATCACAAGCAGTATAAAAAAGGTGGCTGGTTAAATTGCACCATTTTTTTCATGCTACAGTGCGGAGATAGAAGGTCAGAGTGCACAGCTCATTCTACCTATGGTTTAAAAAAGGCCTAACCTTATTCTGGTTTATTCATTTCATTGCTCATAGAGATTAAAAATTGGAGTGTTATTTTCAGTGTGTGAAAATGAATACAAAAGATTTGTGTGGTATATATGGAAGAGCCGTGGCTGTATTGTCACTCTGTATGACTGAATTGATTGAGGTGAGACATATTGCAGCAGCGTCACCTTAATAACAACCTTTATTCTATTCTTTACACATTGTAAATAAGTGCTTTTTTTTTCATTTTGAACAAAATCCTGAATCCAAGGTTGTCACAGAAAGTGTACTTCCTGCACTGTAAGACAAGCAAGCCTTTTTTTAACACCATAAAGAAAGATCTCAATAATCCAGAAATGTAAGAACAACTGTCTATAACATGTTTGTAGCAAACTCATGTAACATGTGCGCTCCCATGCCAAATTCCAGCAGATTCAGGTGGTTTTAACTAGCTGGTTCCTTCGCTCCCCATATTTTGTAGGCTTTTTAGTCCAGGAGAGGTGTCTTATCAAGACAGGGACCCAACTATAAGGTACACATTGACGTTGCAGTTGGGCTCATATACATTGGCTAATCTGTGTGCCAAGTACCTTCTTTTTATTGTAAATTTACCCATAGCAAATTAAGCATTTCTAATTTTTCAAAAGATGCAGTTCCAATTTTCTAGATGTGCCACTCTTAACAATTCAGAGTGCAGTTTTTTTATTTTCTTAGAACACAAAAATGGAAACAAATGTGTATTTTTTTGCAATTTTGTTGTAATAGACCTGTGGCAAGTGCTTGCATTTGGGACCTGAATCTTCCTAGCTTTTCTAGTCCCATCCTATTTTGTAAAGGCAAACTGGCTTTGTTTTTTTCAATTTATAAACCTTTCAATGAAAGGTCACAGTTTAGTTTTTAAACATCTGTCACAATTTATCAATCATAGCATATAGCATTTTATATACCTATTTTAAGATTCCAGTTTGGCAGCAGAACATCATACAACTGTATAGTGGTCTATTGCAGAATTTTTGTACAGTGCCTCTGCCTCCTTGAATTTTCATGGTCCATTTTGACTAGAGTTGAGCGAAACGGGTAGGTCAAATTAAAAAATAGCCGACTTTAGCTAAAGTCTGGTTTCGCCTGTTGAAACCCGACCATAGCATGAGGTCGGACATGAGGTCGCCGATCAGAGCGCCAAAGTTGCGTTTCAAATAATGCTTCCAGCGCCTTTTCTTAGCCAATGATGGAGGACGCACACTGTGGGCAATGCGATGGCATGGGCAGCGGCCACCACAATCTTAGAGAAGGGCATTGAAGTGATTGGCTGGCTTTGTGTGGCGTCACAGTGGGTATAAAAGGCTGTGACCGCTGACCGCCATCTTACTTCTGCCGATCTTAGAATAGGGAGAGGTGATGCTGCTGATTCTGAACAGGGAGAGCATTAGGCAGGGAATAAGAAAAAAAAACTGCTTCTGTTGTTAGCGCTTTTCACTGTACAGTTAGTGTGCAGTGAAAGGGGAGGATTTTTGTGTGCAGCAGTGCTGGGGGTGATTAGGCTGCCTTTTAAGGCTACATGCTAGCTGCATTGCTGTGTGCACACTGCTGTTCAAACTGCTTTTTTCAAAGCACTCCAACTTTTATTATTTTGTCCTGGTGAGTTACTGAGCATTCATTTTTTACACACCGTATAGCGGTGTACGCTCCTCACACACTTCCATGCACCGGCTGGTATCACGGACAAATAGAAGCTATCTGGGTGTGACTCTGGAAGAACAAGCCGAGGGGTTTTTCCATTTTTCCAGACCTACACCTTAGAGAGCTGTCCGTTTTTCAAACAGTTTCGTATATCTGCTGTTTGATGACGGTCAAAACTAGATAGAGACAGCGTGTGTCAGTCCCTATACAAATAGACGGAGATTGACAATTTTCCATACAGACACCGTATAGCGGTGTACGCTCCTCACACACTACCGTGTACCGCCTTGTATCATGGACAAATAGAAGCTGTGTGTGGCTCTGGAAAAAAAAGCAGAGGAGTTTTTCCGTTTTTCCAGACCTACACCTTAGAGTGCTGTCCGCTTTTCAAACAGTTTTGTATATCTGCTGTTTGAATATGGTCAAAACTAGACAGAGACAGCGTGTGTCAGTCCCTATACAAATAGACGGAGACTGACAATTTTCCATACACACACCGTATAGAGCTGTCCGATTCTCAAACAGTATTGTATATCTGCAGTTCGCATTACAGTCACATCTATACAGAGTCAGCGTGTGTGTGTAACACTCCGTAAATACATATACGGAGATTGTTAGTTACATAAAAAACGTATACAGCTGTACACTTCTGATACAGTTCCGTATATCTGCTTGTTGGATTACGGTCCAATACATACTGTGAGAGCGTCTATGACTAACAAAATATATAAGTTGATTTAATTTGTTTAATACACCTTACACAGCTGGACGCTCCTCATACAGTACCATCTCTCTGCTGGTATTTTTGGTACATTTTCCCAACCATGAAGAAGTATGGTGGAAGAGGCTGCTGATGTGGGCAGGGGGGCGCAGCTGGTACTGATGGTGGTTGTGCATCGGCTTGTTCTGGCAAAAGCACAATAGCAGCTAAGGCAGGAGGTGTTGAGCCTGCGTCATCGTCTGGCCCAAGAAGGCCTGTAAGGTTGCCTTTTCTTGGAGTAGGAAAACCTCTTTTAAAGCCGGAGCATCAGGAACAGGTTTTGGCATACATTGCCGAAACAGCCATCAGCTCTATTGCCTCCTCTTCTGAAAGTTCGAAACCTGCAAGCACGGAGTCATCGGTGCAGGGTTCTGGTCAGGAAAAACACCTTTCCTTGTGTCCTTCACCCCCACCAAAAGTTAAGGATGCGGCAGCTCACACTTCAGATTACTCTATGGAGCTCTTTTCACATACCATGCCCATACCATGCCTGGGTTATCCAGTCAAATCCAGAATTCCCCAGTTCAAGAGGAATCTGATATGGAGTGCACTGATGCACAGCCACTGCTAGATGATTCTGCTTGTACATTGACCCAGAGCACTACATTGCCCTCGCAGTCTATTGAGCCAGAATCTGACCCTGATGAAACTCAGGTGCCCCTTCCTGCATACTATACCACCTTACACAGTGACACAGAGGAAGGTAAAGAGGAAGGTGCAGATGACTTTGAAGAGGAGGTGATGGATGACTCAGTTCTTGACCCGGATTGGCATCCATTGGGGGAGGAGGGTGGCGCTGGCAATAGTTCAGATAAGGAGAAGGATCCGCAGCAGGCATTGACATCGCAGCAGTGGTTATCTGCCAGGCCCGTAGCTGTCCAAAAATGTGGAACAAAAACTAAAAGAGTTGCAGGACAGCTTGGCCAGACGGTCAACTTAACACAGCGTGCAAGGCCAGAAAATGTATACCATAGTAGGAAGAGTGCAGTGTGGCACTTCTTTGTCCAAAATCCTACTGATGAGGCAAAGGTTACCTGTATGAAGTGCGGAAGGACCTTTAGCCGAGGTAAACAACTCAGAAATTGGAATACCAGTTGCATGCTTAGACATTTAATCAACATGCACTTGCAAGTGTGGACGGACTACAAAACCTCAGGTAGCACTTGTGCACCTGCTCTGACTGAAGGTAGCCAGCAACGCTCCATTGCTTCCCCCACTGTTAGACCACCTCCACCGTTAAGCACACCACCAGCACTAAATGTGGAGGTGTCGTCGCAAGGCCAAAGCACTCAGGGAATCACAATTTTTTTGCAACACAACACAGAATCTAGGCCATCACCACCAATACCATCACCAACCCCCTCTCACTCCGTCCGGTCCACCGCTACTTCCCTCATATGCAGCTCTCCAGTCCAGCTCACCCTACCAGACACTCTGAGTAGGACAAGAAAGTACTCATCCTCTCATCCACGTACACTTTGTTTGAACACCTACATTGCCAAACTAATCTCATTACAGATGATGCCCTACCGTTTGGTTGAAAGCGAAGCTTTCCGCGACCTCATGGCCTACGCTGTCTCACGCTATGACCTACCCAGTCGGCACTTCTTTTCTCGAAAAGCCATCCCTGCCCTCCACCGGCATGTGAAAGACCGCATTGTCCATGCACTTAAACAGTCAGTGAGTGGAAAGGTGCACCTCATAACAGATGCATGGACCATTAGGCATGGCCAGGGTCATTACGTCTCCATCACTGTGCACGGGGTTAATGTGGTGGATGCAGGCTCAACTGGGGACAGCAGTGGTGGAACAGTGCTGCCTAGCCCACGGTATAGGAAACAGTTGGCTGTAGGCTTTCGATCCTCCTCCTCCTCTATCAGCGAAAGCTCGTCCACAGAGCGCAGTCACACGAGCACTCCATCCGCAGCTGGCAGTGTTGCACACGAGGTGTCCCACTATCGAACAGCTAGTGGTAAGCGTCAGCTAGCTGTGTTAAAGATGATGTCTTTGGGAGACAACAGTCACACTGCGAAGGTACTGGCTGACTACTTGCAGCGACAAACTGAGTCATGGCTGGGCAGTCTACATCTTGAGGCAGGCAAGATAGTCAGTTATAATTGCCGTAATTTTGTGGCAGCCATAGCCCATGCAAAACTCACACACATACCTTGCCTGGCTCACACTTTGAACCTGGTGGTGCAGTGCTTCCTTAATATTTATCCGGAGTTAACATCCCTGCTCCATAAGGTGCAAAGACTGTGCACATCCATCACTCAAACGTCCACTCCGCTCGTATGCAGAAGCTGCAGCGATTGCTCCACCTCCCCAAAGCACCGCCTAATCATAGACGTTGCAACAAGTTGGAACTCCACCCTGCACATGGTTGAGAGGCTGTGTGAACAGAGGCAGGCTGTAATGCATTTGTGGGAGGATACACGGGCAGGCAGTTTGAGGGAAGACATGGAATTGTCAGGTGTGCAGTGGTCAAAGCTGAAAGACCTCTGTAAAGTCCTTCAGTGTTTTCAGGAATGCACATGGCTGGTAAGCGCAGACGACGCCATCATAAGCATGAGCACCCCACTTATGCATTTGCTCATGCAAAGTTTGACGCACATTAAGGATCAGGCGTCTGCAGCGGAGGAGGAGGAGGAGGGGGAAGCCTTGATGACAGTCAGCCATTGTCTGGTCAGGGAACTGTCCTGGACGAGGTGGAGGAAGAAGAGAAAGAGGAGTCGGAGGAGGATGAGGGGGATGACTATTTTGGGCAGGAGGATGCTTCTCAGGGGGCAAGAGAAAATGTTGGCGTTCCAATGTCAGGTACAGTGTTTGTGCGTGACTGTAGGGATGTTGATTTTCTAGAAAGTGCTCCTCCACCCACCACTGGCAGTGCATCATTGACACTTGGAACATTGGCCCACATGTGCGATTATGCCTTGCGGATCCTAAAAAGGGACCCCCGCATTGCCAAAATGATGAGGGATGACGATTACTGACTGGCCAGCATCCTCGATCCACGCTACAAAGGCAAATTACACAACATCATGCTACAGGAGAACCTAGAGATAATATTAGATAACAAACAAGCAACTCAGGTAAACCATTTGTTTGAGGCTTTCCCAGCACACAGCAGCAGTGCTGGTTCTCCCACGAGCCGCAGTGGGCACAATGGAATAGGTGTTCGTGGTGCACACAGCCGAAGTGGCGTTGGAGACAGGGGTTTAATGACCATGTTGTGGAATGATTTCTCAAGTACCGCTCACACGACTGCTAATACTGCATCGATTAAAAGTGACAGGAGACAGCAGTTGTCAACTATGGTTACAAACTACTTTTCCTCCCATGTCGATGTTCTCCCTCACTGGTCATTCCCCTTTGACTATTGGGCCTCTAAACTGGACGCCTGGCCTGAATTGGCACAATATGCCTTACAGGAGCTCGCTTGCCCTGCTGCTAGTGTGTTATCTGAAAGAGTCTTCAGTGCTGCTGGATCAATCCTGACAGAAAAAAAGGACCCGTCTGTCTACCCAAAATGTTGATGATCTAACCTTCATTAAAATGAACCAAGCATGGGTTTCAAAGGATTTTGTCCCACCTTCCCCTGATGACACATAGGTTGCCAGAAAACTGACTTGCTTTTGGCCTCCTCTTCCTCGGACTTGCCCAATTCCGCCCTTTGTAGCAGCTTAATCTCCAGCCAACACATCAACATATGACATTTTTTTAACTGGCTGGGGTCAACACCTGGTGCACCCGTGCAAGTGCCGTTGCTCTGAACAGGAGGATGGGCCCACAGATGGCTGACGGCACTGGCACAGGGCCCCTCATAGTACAATACAATGTTTCTGACGGTGGGGGGGCCCACTCGCCGTCAGACACACCAGCGTACTATGAGGGGCCTTCTGCTAGTACCATCGACCACGAGTGTGCCCCCCTGCTTGGTCATGGCCACAGCACTTGCAAGTTGCAATACTTACCTCTCCCTGCTCCACCGCTGTGTAGTCTGGGCAGTTAAATCCTTCACAGGGACGGCCACTAGATATTTGGTGTATTGATCGATGATGTTTAAGATGTAGCTATGCCCTGTCCTGCTGGCCTCTACCTTCAGATGATCAATGGCTACCATTTGTAATGGACGTCAACTTACAAGCGGATGCAGTGGTGCTTTATGATCACCTTTCACAATTGTGATAGTCACAGACGTGTGACATTCCTGCCACCATTTTTCAATGTCTCCTCTCATGCCAATCCAATAGAATCGCCTACGGTCTGTGGCTTCTGTCTTTTGCACTCCAAAATGACCAGACACATCATGATAGGCAGTGAGGACCATGTCTACATCTCTCCCTGTCATCACAATTTGATGGAGACGAGTAACGATGATGTGATCCACGCTACTGCGATAAAGCAATCCTTTCTTCACAAAGAACCGTTTTCACTGTCTCCACAGACACAGTAATTGTCTGCATCGCCTCTGCAACATCTACCAGGAGGTTTTCCCGCAATGAGTAATTCCCAATTTTCTGATAACACTCAACTTTCCGTCTGTACTTGTATCCATGTAGTTTCCAGTAGTGGAGAGTTTGGACTGGCTTACTGAGATTGAAATATATATGAAGATTTAAAAGTACCACAACACTGTATACTGTCGTACGCTTCGACTACCTTTCCCTTTTTCTACTTGTTAAATTCTGGTGTAATACATACTGAGCCTGTGAGTGTCTGTGTCTGACTCCAGAAGTATAGACAGAAATTTACAATTACCCCTAGACTGGATACACCTGGTATGTGCTGATACAGAACTTTTGTTCAAAATTTTGTATTACGGTATCATCCATAGTGAGTGAGCGTGTGTGGTTTACACCGTCTATATATACGGTGAATCGGAGACACCAATTTTTACCCGATACAGCTTGTATCTTGTTATACAGTACCTTTGTTCGACATTTAATATTATGGTCAAATCCATACTGAGTAAACATCTGAGACTGACTACGGGACTATGTATACGGAGATTTCAATTGTAGCCTATAATATATATACTTGCTATCTTGTTATCCAGTACTGTTTTTACAACATTTTTTATTATGGTCAAACCCAGACTGAGTGAGCGTCTGAGGGTGACTCCGGAAATATATACCGAGATTTCAAATTTGTCCAACACTGTATACAGCTGTATGCTTGTGTTACATTACCCATTTACAGCTTTTCATATTCTTGTGTAATCTATACTGGGCCTGAAAGCGTTTGTGTATGCCTCCTGAAATGTATACGGAGATTCAGTGTCACAACTGCAGCCGCAGACACGGCCCAGCAGGCGCCTCCACGCCGATGGCGAGGGGCGGGCATTGCCCGGGGACGCAATTTGGACCCTCTATACCACAGAGGGGGACCCGGGCCTACCCGAACTAGGGAAGGGCAGCGAGCGGGATACTGTGGCTGCTGAGCATGTGGACAAGAACACGTAGGACTTGATGACACCTCACAACCAATGGTTAAAACAACACAGTGCAAACAGAGACTCCTGGTGAGGTAACACATTCTCTTTTCTAAATCCAGCAAATTGGTTTGATGGCCTTGCAGGATGGATTTTTTTTTGGCATTATATAGACTTGTATGCAAAGTTTGTTGTTTTGCTTATTGTTTTATGTAGCCGTAAATGCGCTAATATATGTATTACTTAAGCTACTGAATAATGTACGCAAAAAAAAAGGAATCTAAGGCTGAACCTTCTGTAGTGTATCATAGACCCCAGGTGGCCATTGCTGATGGGGAAAGTGAGTGTCCACACTGAAGGTGGATGGGCGAAGCAGGTAGGAAGCCCCCTTATGGGTACTAGACTCATGAGACAGTAGCTCCTTTGTGGACATCAGCTGACCCTGTGGCAAAGGCTATACCATTTACAAAAGGGGGAAATTGATATAGAAGAGTTAATGGTTTGCCTTTATATCCCTTTAATTGCCTTTAAGACTTCAATTGCCTTTTGCCTTATTATTGCTATGTGTTATTCTTATGTAGACTACTAGTCTCTGTCTTTTACAATTTGCATAGCTGTCTTGGATCCCATTGGGGGCACCGACTGTACACAGAAAAAGTTGCCATGGCTTCAACCTTTTTCTACCGACAGCTCACCTTTATTCTGAAATGCCCCTCTAGTGTGCCTAACCATATCTATGGGCGGCCACACGTAGCAAGTCAGAGCGAGCCTGCCAAGGTGTAGCGGGAAGGCTCCTTGCCTCTCACCCGGTAGACCTACAGGATGTAACGAGAAGGCTCTCTGCCTCTCACCCTTTAGATCAGCTTGCTAGAAGGAATAGGCCTTTTTCCCTCCAGCCCAGCTCCACGGATTGTTGTGGGAAGGCTACTTCAACTTTAGACAGCTCACCTTTATTCTGAAATGCCCCTCTAGTGTGCCTAACCATATCTACGGGCGGCCACACGTAGCAAGTCAGAGCGAGCCTGCCAAGGTATATCCAGAGGGCTCCTTGCCCTCGCCTCTCACCCACAACCAAAAAACCCGCTGACTAAAGTAAGAAGGCCCAGGTGTGATAGGCCTGTGACCTACTTTATCAGCCATACAGTCGGCTACCTCCTTTGTTGATCCACAATTTGCTATACAAATCAATCACACAACTAGAAGCAGGTTCAAAACACATTAATGACCAAACAATCACTTACAATTTCCCTCTAAATTAGGCACCATATTTTACTTTCAATCTTCCAACTTACAAAATTTCATTCCACTTCAATTAAGTACTGTTGCTTTAAAATGCACAAATCTTTCAGCGCGTACCTTACGGATAGAATTACAGAGAATTTTGAGCACAGCTCACACTCAGCAGAGATAAGAGCGAAGGGAGAAGAAAAACTGCGCAGCGGCATCATTCCCCCCTCCTATCAGAATGCAGCATCCTTCACAGAATTCCGTAGTTCTTTAGACTTATCAAAATCAATTTCTACAAAGAAACTCAAAATCACGGGATTTCACTGTAAGAGCAGATAACTGTATAATGAGATTAACTGAGTCTTGCCCTTTTTCTGGCCAAATGCATTCAGGAAACTTTACAATGTAATGCCACATATAACACGAGCTATATCATTACTCAATTCATTCAGTCTCAGATGTAGATTTGAAATATCTATAACGCATCTGTCCGGGATTCCACCACAACTAGAAAGGTAACAAATCTCTTGACACAAAAATGATGTGTGATGATTCATTCATACATGCTCATTCAGGGATTTTTTATGCTCAGTTACTCATCTCTCATCTTATTCAGAGGTTCTCATAGACATATATACAAGGATCCACACAGCCTGACTATCTTGCACTTTGGATTTGACTGACACTTTAACCTACAGCAGTGTCCACTGACACTCCGAGAACACCAAAGCCAACTTCTTAAACAACAAGAAACATTGAAAACCAGAGCAACAAAAAACCACAGCCTTATACAAATTTACTGCCAATCCAAAATAACCACTGCACAGAGTCTATCCCAGACTTTGTGCTACACAGTACACCAGTACACAACCAGTTAGTATATTAATATATTGCCAGAACAGTTTAACAGATAATACAGATGACAATTATTATCTTATTACTCTATTATTCAACTCTCATGGGCTTCGACTACCTTTCCCTTTTTCTACTTGTTAAATTCTGGTGTAATACATACTGAGCCTGTGAGTGTCTGTGTCTGACTCCAGAAGTATAGACAGAAATTTACAATTACCCCTAGATTGGATACACCTGGTATGTGCTGATACAGAACCTTTGTTCAAAATTTTGTATTATGGTATCATCCATAGTGAGTGAGCATGTGTGGTTTACACCGTCTATATATACGGTGAATCGGAGATACCAATTTTTACCCTATACTCGATCTTGTTATACAGTACCTTTGTTCGACTTTTAGTATTACGGTCAAATCCATACTGAGTAAACATCTGAGACTGACTACGGGACTATGTATACGGAGATTTCAATTGTACCCTATAATATATATACTTGCTATCTTGTTATCCAGTACCGTTTTTACAACATTTTTTATTATGGTCAAACCCAGACTGAGTGAGCGTCTGAGGGTGACTCCGGAAATATATACCGAGATTTCAAATTTGGCCAACATTGTATACAGCTGTATGCTTGTGTTACATTACCCATTTACAGCTTTTCATATTCTTGTGTAATCCATACTGGGCCTGAGAGCGTTTGTGTATGCCTCCTGAAATGTATACGGAGATTCAGTGTCACAACTGCAGCCGCAGACAAGGCCCAGCAGGTGCCTCCACGCCGATGGCGAGGGGCGGGCATTGCCCGGGGACGCAATATGGACCCTCTATACCACAGAGGGGGACCCGGGCCTACCCGAACTAGGGAAGGGCAGCGAGCGGGATACTGTGGCTGCTGAGCATGTGGACAAGAACACGTAGGACTTGATGACACCGCACAACTTCAGGTATAAATAAAGTAGTTTACTTAAAGTAAAGTCACAGTACATAGACAAAACCAGGACACACGAGGTCATCAGGACATCAGGACACACGAGGTCATCAGGACATCAGGACACACAAGGTCATCAGGACATCAGGACACACGAGGTCATCAGGACATCAGGACAACACGAGGTCATCAGGACACACGAGGTCATCAGGACATCAGGACACACGAGGTCATCAGGACATCAGGACACACGAGGTCATCAGGACATCAGGGTACACGAGGTCATCAGGACATCAGGGTACACGAGGTCATCAGGACATCAGGGTCACCCACAGGACATCAGAGTCACCGGCAGACATCAGATGAGTCGTTTGGTTCCAGACATCCAACAAGACCTACAGGCACCATTGCAGACAACAAGCTCCAGGCTCCAGGCAGCGGTCATCTGGTTTCCAGACTGCGGTCCTCAGGCTTCGGGCATCGGACCTAGGAAGGAACTCAAGCGTGATAGTGCTAACACCGCAGGATTGCTAGGCCTGCATGGAGCTAGCACCACATGGTAGTCAGAGCACAGCATAGTAGATGCTCAGCAGGAACACCGGTTACAAGAGTCTCAGAGTCACTGGGTGCAGGGCTCCAAACACAGAGGGATTCCAGGAACACAACATAGCAGACAGTTCAGACATGGTCAGGTACAGGATAGGTACAGGATCAAGCATTCAAGCCTGGATACACCGCCTCTAGGCCAGGGCGAATTTAGACGGGGTCAGGTACAGGAAATATACAGGATCAGGGATTCAGACCCGGATATGCCGCCTCCAGGGCAGAGTGAGGGAACAGGACAAAGCAGGAATCAAGGCAGGGACTTTGGTACCATAACTGAGACAGACGAGGTCAACAGACATGAGACACACATGGCAAAGTCCAGGAGCTTGGTGAGTTGTGAGTAGCTCTGGCCCCGCCCATAGGGAAGGGTCAGCTTATAAAGAAGCTGCCCCTCAGCAATTGGCTGGGGACAGCATTTCAAGTACACACACTAACCCTGATAAAAGCAGGGGAGGTGTGGCTGCGCACGCCCTAAGCACACACAGAAACCATTTCAGCACAATCAGTGCAGGAACTGCAGCTTAGAGCACCTGGCCATGGCTGCCAGCCAAGATACACGTGGAAAGTCATGCACCAGCTGCAAATGACCTCACAACCTGCGGACAGCTTCCACAGCGGCGACCAGGGACCGCACATGCGAATGGTCAAGCAGCAGAGCAAAGACCTAACACCACATCTGCAGCTACGCAGCAGAGCTGGGAACTGAGTATGCTCCATACAGGTAAAAGCCAGCAGTATCCCAGCTCAATTAGGGGGAAAGGAGTAAGGGGTTAAAGCAAACACATGCAATGTCACGCCGACAAACAGATACAGACAAAATGGCGTGACATTCAGAATGTTTACACTATTCTATATATACCTTGTATCTGGTGATAGTGTACCCTTTTTCACCTTTTTATTTTATTGGGCAATCCATACTGAGCCTGTGAGCGTATGTTTATGACTAATGAAATATATACGGAGATTTACTGTTATCCCTAGACTGTATAGAGCTGTACGCTTCTGATACAGTGCCATATATCTGCTGGTATTTTGGGTTAATTTTCTAAAACATGAGGAAGTATGGTGGAAGAGGACATGGACGTGGGTGTGGGGGGCCACCTGGTATTGATGGTGGTGGTGGTGCATCTGCTGGTAGTGCCAAAAACACAATAGCAGCTAAGGCAGGAGGTGATGAGCCTGTGTCATGGTGCAGCTCTGGATGGCCTGTAAGGCTCCATTTTCTGGGAGTAGGTAGACTGCTTTTAAAGCCGGAGCATCAGGAACTGTTTTTGGCTTACATTGATGAAACAGCCTCCAGCTCTATCACCTCCTCTTCTGAAGTTTAAAAAAATGCAAGCACTGAGTCGTAAGTGCAGGCTTCTGGTCAGGAGCAGCCACTTTCCTTTTGTCCTTCACCCACGCCAAAAGTGAAGGATGCGGCAGCACACACTTCAGATTACTCCATGGAGTTCTTTTCATATACCATGCCTGGGTTAATTAAAAATGGAGCCCATCATATACTGGAGCATTCTAAATGGGGCAGATGAGACACTGGAGCATCATCTATGGGGTGTTAGGCGTCGGATTCCGGACACTGCACAGCGGGAATCCAGAGCCAGACATCCAGCGGTCTCCCATTCTCCTCCGACCACTCCGGGTGCTACTCAGCAATCACGGCAAGCCAGGCGTGCTACTCAGACTTGCTCTGACAGCCTGGATGTTGCTGCCACCTCTGGTGCAGCAATGGTAGCGCATCCTGTTCTGCAGGGAACCGCTCCAGAGGCTAAGTCCTCATGCCGTGCTACTGGGCATGCCCGCAAGGTGACCTCTCACTGGAGAGCAGGGGTCACATGCTCAGGTCCTGCGTCGGATCTGATTGGTCCTTTCCAGGGTACTGGAAGGTCCCGGAAGCGCATGGCTATAAAAAGCCCGCATGGCGGCTCGGCCATGCGCTAATGTAGCATATTATGCTGTGTGTGTATGGTGATGGATGCATGGACTGGTGACTGACTTATTATGAAACCCCTTCCCTTGGATAATACGATTGTGACCGTGTGTTGGGTTAGTCAGCTCCAGGTTGTGGCAAGCTACATGCCATTGTGCAATCCACGCCTACACTAGCATCCGTCGGTGCCCGGTTGTCGGTGCCCGCTTGTGGCTTTAGCTGCCGCTGCGCTGCAATACCAGCAGCTATTGGTGTTCGTGGCTGCGACGCCACACGCCGGCTCCTGTGACGTTAACAGGGCCAGCGCCTTTGCATATATTTTTGCCAAGCGACTCTGTGTCTGAACAGAGCCGCTCCTAGCGTTCGGGTGACGTTAACCCATGCGCACTACGGCACCTTCTGGTGCATCTGCCATTGTCCAGCAGCGGTCTAGTCACCTACCTCATGGTGGACCCCGGGCGGCGAACGCTCCTCCTATTTATATTTGGTGCGTTCCGCCGTCCCTAACATGGGGCACATGATACACTGGAGCATTAGAAATGGGGCCCATTATATATGGAGCATTATTAGGGCCCATAAGACACTGGAGCATCATCCATGAGGCCCATCATACACTGGAGCATCATCCATGAGGCCCATCATATACTGGAGCATTCCAAATGGGGGACATCAGACACTGGAGCAGCATTTACAGGGCCCATTAGACACTGGAGTATTAGAAATGGAGCCCATTATATATGGAGCATTATTAGGGTCCATCATACGCTGGAGCATCATCCATGAGGCCCATCATATACTGGAGCATTCCAAATGGGGCAAATCAGACACTGGAGCAGCATCTATGGGGCACATGATACACTGGAGCATTAGAAATGGGGCCCATTATATATTGAGCTTTATTAGGGCCCATCATACACTGGAGCATCATCCATGAGGCCTATCATATACTGGAACATTCCGGATGGGGGACATCAGGCACTGGAGCAGCATTAACGGGGCCCATTATACACTGGAGCATTAGAAATGGAGCCCATTATAAGTGGAGCATTATTTGGCCCCATGACACACTGGAGCATCGTCCATGGGGACAATCATATACTGTAGCCTTATGTGGAGCTCATCACATACTGTATGGAACATTATATGTCGCCAATTATTCTGTATGGAGAAATATATGGGGCTCATTATTCTGTATGGCGCACAATATGGTGGCCATAATACTGTATGGAGTTATATACTGTCCTTTTTTTGAGCTATTGTACAATTTAAAATAGATCAGTCATGTCATGTAAGCAGTGAAGTATTTGTCATTGTACCATACCTATATTTCTGTGCCGAGCATCATGAGTTGTAGTATGTGTTAAAGCTGCGCACTGACACTCTTTGGCCCAGGGCACACGAAAACCTGGAGCCAGCCCTACCCCCCCACAACTTTAGCCAAATAACCCCGTTTTCAATGCGTAACTATTATTATGAAGTAAATTAAGGTTGACAAGCTTCATTAATAAGAACTGACGTTTTTGGCATTGAAATGGGCACTGTAGGTGTGTTTACTGTCCTCCACTCCCTGCCGAGTTTACTTCTCCATTGACTGACATTGGGTTTCGTGTTTCAGTCGGCCTCCGACTTTTCCCCATAGTCGGCCGATGTCGTTCGATCCGACTTTTGAGAAAGTCAGGTTTCATGAAACCTGACTCGACCCTAAAAAAGGCAAAGTTGCTCATCTCTAATTTTGACTAAAGGGGATTCACGTGCTAAATTTATTACAGTTAGGCTGTGTGCACACGTAGCGATTTTTAAGCGTTTTTGCCGTGATTTTCGGAGTGAAAACGCTGCGAAAACGCTTAAAAATCGTATACAGAACGCCCCCCCCATGCATTCCTATGGCATTCCGCACATGCTGTGCTAATGCTGCGCTTTTTTCCGCGGCGGAATCGCATCGCGGAAAAAATCGCAGCATGCTCATTCTTTGTGCGGAATCGCAAAGAATTGCCGCGATTCCGCACCCATAGGAATGCATGAGAATCGCTTACTTCCCGCATGTGGCTATGCCCACCATGCAGGAAGTTAAGCGTCTCATGTGCGGTTGGTACCCACGGTGTGGAGGAGAGGAGACTGTCCTCCAGGCCCTGGGTACCATACCCCTGTAAAAAAAGAATAAAAAATAAAAAAATCGGGGTATATTTACCTTCCGACGTCCCGCGATGCATTCCCGGCCTAAGCGTTCCCAGTAATGCCTTGCGGCAAGGCCCTGTAATGACGTAGTCTCGCGTGACTCTAGCGGTCTCGCGAGATCGCTATAGCAACGCGAGACTACCTCATCACAGGTCTCGCAAGGCATCGCTGGGAACGCTGAGGCCCGGGAATGCATCGCGGGACGCCGGAAGGTAAATATACACCGATTTTTTATTTTTTTTTAGCATTTTAACATCCTATCTTTTACTATTGCGGCCGCATAGGCGGCCTCAATAGTAAAAACCTGCTCACACTTGTCAAACACTATGTTTGACGAGTGTGACCAACCTGTCAATCACTTTCCAAGCGATGCTTCAAATCGCTTGGAAAGTGCTTGAATATCGCACGCGAAAATCGCGGCAAAATCGCGATCATAATCGCGGTGAAATCGCGCGGAAAAAAACGCGCGATTTCTGGGAAGGAGTCCGGTTTTTAGTAAGCGTTTTAAAACGCTACGTGTGCACATAGCCTAAATTGAGTTATTTAACTGTGTAATTATATTTTGCCACACATGTAAAATGTCAATTTGGTGATGCATCCACGCCACACCAATATCATATTCAATACTTTTTTTAAAAAATCCTATATTTTTCGGTTTATTTAATTTTTTTAATAGGTTGGCTAAGTGTGAGAACAAAATTTAGGACATGAATTACACTTTATACTAGTGTCAAAAAGTATGCTAAGCCAAAACCTGGCAAAGGCATTGCACATGGTAATGTTAAGTGCACGCCGCTAGGTTCAGATAGGGCGGAACAGGTCTCATGAATTCTTTGGAACTCTGGGGGAACCGTTACTCAGGGTGACCATGCACTGCAGCTTCCTCAGGCATAAGATGGATCCACTTGCTCACAAACAGTGTAGTTTAATGTCACAGCACATTTAGGACAATTCAAGTCTCTTAAACACAGGCTTTATAACAGTACAGCTGCTTCTTTGAGGCACATTGACTAACAGTCTCTTTTGCTAGCACAGTTCAGCACAGATCAAGACTCTACAAAGGCACAGCAGTACACAGCATTTCTTCTAGCACTGTGAGATGGAGGAGGGGGGAGGGTTGGCTGAGGAAGATTATCCCTGTAACACTTCTTACTTATCTTCCTGCTTCTGATAGACTTTCTCCAGTCGCAGTATAGGGGTAGCCCAGCTCCACTCCGTAATGGAATCCTGTGTCCCTATGTTTCACTTGCCTGAACGTGTTTTAGAGACAGATCATATACCACTCATCCCTTTCGGCTGCTGCCAGAAGGTAAACAAGCTTCACACAATCCTTCAGGGGCTCTGCTAACCACTCCCTGTCTCCTGTGACTGTGTTAACCCCTCTAGTTGCTGGATGCTTTTGAAGCAACAGCAGGTAGCACTATTTCTGCATGTCACACTAACATCAAAGATTAAAAACATTATCACAGAATTCTTTTATTTTTAAGAGCGAGTAGCAGCAGTATCACCATCAGCAGTGCCAGTAGCAACTGTCCTAGCAGTAGTAATACCAAATGTAGGTCACACTTGGCCTTCTCTGCTTCTGGCAAGTGTAGTAATGTGGAGCAGAATAATGTAACCTTTGACAGAGACACCATCAGCTGGAGTCAGTATTCATCTCTTTCCACCATATTACTCAATTTTATACAGTGTGGAATTTCCATTCTGCCATTGACACATGTTTCTGTTGTGCCCCATAGTCCCCTAACAAAAATGAGCCAATCTTTTGACATTTTAATTTACTGGCTTCACCAAAGTCCCCCCACTAATTCAATTTGCTATGAACAATATTGAATGAATCAAATAATTCAAAAAACCCTGTGAGTTCCACTTGGAGTCAGTTGAACATGTTTTGAGCTCTATAATGCAAACAAGGCCTTTTTAATAGAGTTGAGCGATACCGTCCGATACTTCAAAATATCGGATCGGAATGGATCGGCCGATCTTTAAAAAAAGTATCGGTATCGCCGATGCCGATACCGGAAGTCCCATTCAAGTCTATGAGACTTCCGGTATCGGAATTGGAAAAACCCTTTCCTGCCCTTGTACAGCCTCTCGGGGGTCTGTACGGGCCTTCCGGGGGTCTCTGCCAGCCTGCCGGGGGGCTGTGCCGGCCTGCCGGTGGGCTGTGCGGACTGCCCGGGGTCTGTACCGGCCTGCCGGGGGGCTGTGCCGGCCTGCCGGGGGGCTGTGCACCCTGTGGGGGTCTGTACCGGCCTGCCGGGGGGCTGTGCCGGCCTGCCGCGGGGCTGCGCTGATGTCCGGGGGTCCGTGCAGGCATCGTCCGATGGGACTACAAGTCCCATCGGGCGATGCCTGCTACCATGACAGTGATTGACACATTAGCCAATGATGGGACAGTAGTAGTCCCATCATCCGGCTAATGTGTTAAATGTAAAAAAAAAAAAAAAATACTACATACATACTACATACATACTACATGCATGCTACATACATACTGCATGCTACATACATAGTACATATATACTACATGCATGCTACATACATACTACATACATACTACATATATACTACATGCATGCTACATACATACTACATGCTACATATATACTACATGAATGCTACATACATGCTACATACTACATATATATTACATGCATGCTACATACATGCTACATACATACTACATGCATGCTACATGCTACATATATACTACATACATACTACATACATACTACATGCTACATACATACCACATATATACTACATACATACTACATATATACTACATGCATGCTACATACATACTACATACATACTACATGCTACATACATACTACATATATACTACATGCATGCTACATACATACTACATGCTACATACATACTACATATATACTACATGCATGCTACATGCTACATACATACTACATATATACTACATGCATGCTACATACATTCTACATGCTACATATATACTACATACATACTACATATATACTACATGCATGCTACATACATACTACATGCTACATACATACTACATACATGCTATATACATACTACATACATACTACATACATACTACATGCATGCTACATACATACTACATGCTACATACATGCTACATACATACTACATGCATGCTACATACAATACATTCATACAATACATACATAGACATACAGTACATATAACATAGAGTAACATACTTACCAATACTTGTCACATTGTTCCCCGAAGCCATTGTCTTTTACGGAATAAATATTAACATAACAAACCACAAAAATACTCACCCATGATCCGAAGCAGTCCACGAGTGTGTCCCACGACGATCTTGGGTAGAGAACTGCAGCATCAGCTGATGCTGCCGCTCTCTACGGGCTGCAGGAATCCAATGACGGAAGGTAGGTATCCTTCCGCACTGTATTCCTCCGCCACTTAAAAAAAAAAAAGTCCCTAGTCTCACTTTATGGTAAAAGCTGTGTGGGAATTTCCCACACAGCTTTTACCATAAAGTGAGACTAGGGATTTTTTTTTTTAAGTGGCGGAGGAATACAGAGCGGAAGGATACCTACCTTCCGTCATTGGATTCCTGCAGCCCGTAGAGAGCGGCAGCATCAGCTGATGCTGCAGTTCTCTACCCAAGATCGTCGTGGGACACACTCGTGGACTGCTTCGGATCATGGGTGAGTATTTTTGTGGTTTGTTATGTTAATATTTATTCCGTAAAAGACAATGGCTTCGGGGAACAATGTGACAAGTATTGGTAAGTATGTTACTCTATGTTATATGTACTGTATGTCTATGTATGTATTGTATGAATGTATTGTATGTAGCATGCATGTAGTATGTATGTAGCATGTATGTAGCATGTATGTAGCATGTATGTAGCATGTAGTATGTATGTAGCATGCATGTAGTATGTATGTAGTATGTATGTAGCATGTAGTATGTATGTAGCATGTATGTAGTATGAATGTAGCATGTAGTATGTATGTAGCATGCATGTAGTATGTATGTAGTATGTATGTAGTATGTATGTAGTATATATGTAGCATGTAGTATGTATGTAGCATGCATGTAGTATATATGTAGTATGTATGTAGCATGTAGCATGCATGTAGTATATATGTAGTATGTATGTAGCATGTAGTATGTATGTAGTATGTATGTAGCATGCATGTAGTATATATGTAGTATGTATGTAGCATGTAGTATGTATGTAGTATGTATGTAGCATGCATGTAGTATATATGTAGTATGTATGTAGTATATATGTGGTATGTATGTAGCATGTAGTATGTATGTAGTATGTATGTAGTATATATGTAGCATGTAGTATATATGTAGCATGTAGTATGTATGTAGCATGCATGTAGTATGTATGTAGCATGTATGTAGCATGCATGTAGTATATATGTAGTATGTAGCATGTATGTAGCATGCATGTAGTATATATGTAGCATGTAGTATGTATGTAGTATGTATGTAGCATGCATGTAGTATGTATGTAGTATGTATGTAGTATGTATGTAGTATATATGTAGCATGTAGTATGTATGTAGCATGCATGTAGTATATATGTAGTATGTATGTAGCATGTAGCATGCATGTAGTATATATGTAGTATGTAGCATGTATGTAGCATGCATGTAGTATATATGTAGCATGTAGTATGTATGTAGCATGCATGTAGTATATATGTAGTATGTATGTAGCATGCATGTAGTATGTATGTAGTATATATGTGGTATGTATGTAGCATGTAGTATGTAGCATGCATGTAGTATATATGTGGTATGTATGTAGCATGTAGTATGTATGTAGTATGTATGTAGTATGTATGTAGCATGTATGTAGCATGTATGTAGCATGTAGTATGTATGTAGCATGTATGTAGTATGTATGTAGTATGTATGTAGCATGTAGTATGTATGTAGTATGCATGTAGTATATATGTGGTATGTATGTAGCATGTAGTATGTATGTAGTATGTATGTAGTATGTACTGTATGTAGTATTTTTTTTTTTTAAACATTTAACACATTAGCCGGATGATGGGACTACTACTGTCCCATCATTGGCTAATGTGTCAATCACTGTCATGGTAGCAGGCATCGCCAGATGGGACTTGTAGTCCCATCGGACGATGCTTGCACAGACCCCCGACATCAGCACACCCCCCCGGCAGGCCGGTACAGACCCCCACAGGGTGCACAGACCACCGGCAGGCCGGCACAGCCCCCCGGCAGGCCGGTACAGACCCCGGGCAGTCCACACAGCCCCCCGGCAGGCCGGCACAGCCCTCCGGCAGGCCGGCAGAGACCCCCGGAAGGCCCGAAATGACGGCGCATCATGATGCTCACACACCGCGCATCATGATGATGTCATTTCGGCTGTCAATCAACTTTGAACTTCCGATTCCGATGCCGATGCCCGATATTGAAAAAATATCGGATGTCGGTATCGGAATTCCGATACAGCAAGTATCGGCCGATACCCGATACTTGCGGTATCGGAATGCTCAACACTACTTTTTAATGACCAAATGACTTCAACCTATCTGGCTAGGGCAAAGCGCATGGTAACCAGAGATACCCATAAGATTATTTAACAAAACAATGTAATACTAGACTTTTTAGAATACCTAAATCTCTTTTGGGTTGCATATGCTGTCCTTCCTGATGTTCATAGACTGTGGGTGCAAACAGAAGAAGCTGTGGCACTTTCACACTGTTGGGTACAAAAATTATGCCTATTTGGGGAATATAAAGAGATTTTCACTTTTTCTAAATGAAGATGTTATAGTTTTTTTCTCCTAAGCCATCAAAAAATTATCCCTTTAATAGGGAGATAAAATAAGTGTACTGTACTGTTTTGAATGTGAAAAAGTAATGGCCATTCAACTAGAATCGATCCCTTTTTTGTGGTCCACAACAGATTTGCTAATAACAAAATGCTCAGGCAATAACAAAGGATTTTTATTAGTGACTAGATGGTGGCCCGATTCTAACACATCGGGTATTCTAAAATATGTATGTAGTTTATTTATGAAGTTTTTAATAATGCAATAATGCACCCCCCAATCCTGATATGCATGGTTCTCTCACCCGCCAATCCTGGTATGCATGATCCCCTCACCCCCCCCTTTCCTGGTAAGCATGGTACCCCTCCCCCCCATCCTGGTATGCATAGTCCCCTCACCCCCCAATCCCGATATGCATGGTCCCCTCACCCCCTAATCCTGATATGCATGGTCCCCTCACCCCCCAATCCTGGTAAGCATGGTCTCCCGAGATTTCAGTGCCGAGATGTCCGTCTGCGCATGCGCGGCGGCCATTTTCCAGGAAGAAAGCAGGCATGGAGCGACAGAGACCCCCCACGCTGAACGGGACAGGGCGCGGCGGCGGCGGTGGGGTGGAAGAAACCACCGGGGGACAGGAGCACGGCGGTGGCGGACAGCGCAGCGGCAGCATCAGGGCACAGAGTGCCGCGGCAAGTACCCTCAGTGGCAGCGCAAATGTATATCCTCTTTGTAAGACGCACCCCCTTTTTCCCCTCAATTTTGGGGGAAAAAAAGTGCGTCTTACAAAGCGGAAAATACGGTATATACTCACCTTCCGATGGCCTGCAATCTCCACTCCACGCGCCCGGCCTCGCAGTCCCAGTAATGCTTTGCGCGAAACACTGTTGATGACGTTGCGGAGTGGAGATCGTGGGCCGTCGGAAGGTGAGTATAACCTTTTTTTATTTTAATTCTATTTTTTACAGATGCGCTGCGCCCGATTGAGCGCTGCGCCCGACTGCGCCTGCCAGCAATTGGTCGCGGCCGCCAGGCCAATCAGCGCCGCGGGATTTCGGCTACAGACAAACAGACAGACAGACATGATAAGACGATTATATATATAGATGAGCGAATAGTGAAATATTTGGATTTAGGAAAATCGTCTTGCATAATTTCCAATATCCGTGCATTCATACCGAATAACAAATCCAATGCAAGTCAATGGGAAAGCCAAATATTTTTATGCTGGACCCAACAAACAGGTCTGGGGGACTGGTAAAAAATTTGAAATGGATGGGAAAAAGCTAAAACTAAATGGGAACAGCATGGAGAAGATGCCTGCATGGCTTTCTGACTTACATGTGGTATCTGGGAATAATGTTGTCAGACTATTGCCCCGGTTTTATGGATTTATGAGAAGACCTACCAAACCAAACTTAATTTTTTTTTAAAGGGAAAAATGCTAAGAAAAATTTTTTCCTACATATTTACATGCACAAAATTAAAAAAAAGGATACTTCTCCTTTAGCATATGTTAACACAGAGCGTTTAGGCTTTTACATTTGTGAGGGCTCTCACTCCTACATTTTGGAGGTCCCACCTTCATTAAAAATTGTTAGCTAGATAGTTGAATACATATTCCCCATCACTTTACAATGCCAGCTAGAACATACCCATTTGAAATTTGGGCTTCGCCTGCCACCACGTCCACCGCCATATCATTATGCGGCCCTCACTTCACATTTTCATAGGGCCAGCAGGTGCCATGAAACCTGAGTTTTGTGAGCTCCACAGTTCATTTTGGCCACTGGAACCCAATGGAGCCACTGTCATAGCGGGTGAAGCCGCTGTAAGGTGAATACAATACAGGAGTTGGGTCAGCTGTATGATCAATGTCAGTAAATTGAATTCTTGGCAGGCACCAAAAGCATTAGAATTAAATTCTGAATACAGTGTATGCAAGCAAGGACCTGTATTGTGGTCAGTCTGTCAGGCCTGAAACCTATGTCAGGAACATGTACATGCTCATTTTACTTGGAAGCAGCCTCCTCAAGAGAAAGAGACAGGAGTGCCATTGACCAATCTGCATAAGCCTACACACTTCTTCTAGATTCTACCCAACCAGGCAGAATGTATCTTTTGCATGGTTTTGAGCAACAATTGAGTAATTACAGGACATGTCCCAGAGAGTGACGAGGTCTGTGGAGTGTATTACTCAGATGACAGACAATACTACAAAGCTTAAGTAAAGGCCTTAGCATGGCAATGACCATGTTCCAATATGTGTAAGGCTGCCTCCTAAATAGGTCTGTGGAGCGTATTAACCCAGTCTCATAGATGTACTTAAAATGTACAGAAATTGGCCAATGCCCCACACCATTTTTTTTTTACCCAAATTTAGAAAATTTAAGGGAAGCAACAGTTTAATAAAGAGACACAAGTCTCATTTAGGAGCCTGGAAAAGCCAGCAATTGTCTTTGTCCAGCACCGGACAATTTAAAGTGCTAATGAATATATATATGCCCTATCTAACTAACATTATCTGTCACAACTTGTGCAGGGCCCAACTAGAGGGACAGCCCTTGTGGACTTAATTTTAAGCAACAGGCCAGATAGAATAACAGAAGTACGAGTCGATGGGCACCTAGGGAACAGTGACCACAATATAATACAATTCCACTTGTCCTTCAGTAAGGTGCCCTGGAAGGGGGTTACAAAAATGCTGAATTTCAGGAAAGCAAAGTTTGATCAGCTTAGAGAGGACCTTCGCTGAATTGATTGGGACAATGTTCTCAAAAATAGGAGCACAGAAAATAAATGGGAAATATTTAAATCAGTTTTACACACCCACTGCGAGCTAGCCATACCGTACAGAAATAAAAGGGCTAGGAACAGGAGAACACCAATGTGGCTAAATAAGGATGTAAAAAGGGCAATAAATATCAAGAACAAGGCATTTAAGAAGCTAAAACAAGAAGGCAATGAAGAAGCATTAAAAAGTTATAGAGAAAAAAATAAAATGTGTAAAAAACAAATACATTTAGCAAAAGTGGAAACTGAGAGACTCATTGCTAAAGAAAGTAAAACAAACCCCAAAGTATTCTTTAATTATATAAACAGTAAAATGATTAAAATTGATGGTGTCCTTTAAAGAACAATGAGGGTGAAATCATAGAGAGCGATGTGGGAAAAGCAAATGTTTTAAATACTTTTTTCTCAACAGTGTTCACACAGGAAAAAGATTTGCCAGGGGAAATGCAGAGTGATAATGTAAACTCCCCATTAAGTATTACCTGCCTAACCCAGGAAGAAGTGCAGAACCGCCTTAGTAAGATTATAATTGACAAATCACCAGGCCCTGATGGCATTCACCCTCGGGTATTAAGGGAGTTAAGTAATGTGATAGACAGGCCTCTATTCCTTATATTTAAAGACTCTATAGAAACAGGGTCTGTTCCTTTGGTTGGCGGCAAGCAAATGTGGTACCAATATTCAAAAAGGGGTGTAAAAGGGAACCTGGAAACTATAGGCCGGTAAGCTTAACATCTGTTGTGGGTAAAATTTTTGAAGGGTTTCTAAGGGATACCATTATGGAATATTTCAATGTTAATAAATGTTTAACTCCATATCAACATGGATTTATGAAGGATCGCTCCAGTCAAACTAACCCGATCAGCTTCTATGAGGATGTAAGCTCTAAAATGGACCAAGGAGGATCATTGGATATCATTTTTCTCGACTTCTCTAAAGCATTTGACACTGTCCCACATAAAAGATTGGTAAGTAAGATGAGAAAGCTTGGGCTAGGGGAAAATGTGTGTAGATGGGTAGGTAGCTGGCTTAGTGATAGAAAACAAAGAGTGGTTATTAATGGGGCATACTCAGATTGGGCCAGGGTTACTATTGGGGTACCACAGGGTTCTGTATTGGGCCCCCTACTATTTAATATATTTATTAATGATCTAGTGGATGGCTTACACTAGAGTTGAGCGACTTTTGGTTTTTTAGGGTCGCGTTTCGTTTCGTGAAACCCGACTTTTCCAAAAGTCGGGTCAAGCAAGATCGTCCGATTATAGGGAAAAGTCGGGGTCGTCCCTAAACACGAAACCCAATGTAAGTCAATGGGGAATAAAAGTCGGCAGTGAGAGGAGGACAGGAAACACACCTACAGTGCCCATTTGAATGCCAAAAGCATCAATTCTTCTTACTTAAGCTTGTCAACCTTAATTAACTTCATAATACAAGTTACGCACTGAAAAATGGGGGTTATTTGGCTAAAGTTGTGGGGGGGGGAGGGCTGGCTGCAGGTTTTCATGTGCCCTGGGCGAAAGAGCGCCCCTTTAACACATACCACAACTCATCATGCTCCGATACAGCAGATAAATAGCGGTATAGTACAATGAAAAATACCTCACTTTTTACATCTCATGACGAGGCCCATCTATTTCTCCATACAGAATCATTGGTCCCATATAATGTTTGAAACAGTATATGATGAGCTCCACATAATGCTACAGTATATGTTGGTCCCCATGGATGAAGCTCCACTGTCTTATGGGCCCAAATAATGCTCCAAACATAATGGGCCCCATTTCTAATGCTCTAGTGTATAATGGGCCCTGTAAATGCTGCTCCAGTGTCTGATGTCCACCTTTGGAATGTTCCAGTGTATGGTGGGCCCCATCTATCATTCTCCAGAGTATAGTGCTCCCCAAAAATTGCTGCCCCAACATTGAAAACAATCAAATAAGTCTCCTCGCTAGGGAATCCCTGTACTTGTCTGGACAGGTGCTGTAGCTTGCTTAACAGCTCGCCAGCCGTTCTCACGCCCAGTATGGATTGCACGTGATTGCACAAAGGTTAGAAAGGGTAACGTATCCCTGGATAACATGTATGGATAGCGTACACATTCAAAATACAGTGCCTACAAGTAGTATTCAACCCCCTGCAGATTTAGCAGGTTTACACATTCGGAATTAACTTGGCATTGTGACATTTGGACTGTAGATCAGCCTGGAAGTGTGAAATGCACTGCAGCAAAAAAGAATGTTATTTCTTTGTTTAATTTTTTTTTAAATTGTGAAAAGTTTATTCAGAGGGTCATTTATTATTCAACCCCTCAAACCACCAGAATTCTGTTTGGTTCCCCTAAAGTATTAAGAAGTATTTCAGGCACAAAGAACAATGAGCTTCACATGTTTGGATTAATTATCTCTTTTTCCAGCCTTTTCTGACTATTTAAGACCCTCCCCAAACTTGTAAACAGCACTCATACATGGTCAACATGGGAAAGACAAAGGAGCATTCCAAGGCCATCAGAGACAAGATCGTGGAGGGTCACAAGGCTGGCAAGGGGTACAAAACCCTTTCCAAGGAGTTGGGCCTACCTGTCTGCACTGTTGGGAGCATCATCCGGAAGTGGAAGGCTTATGGAACTACTGTTAGCCTTCCTCAGCCTGGACCGCCTTTGAAAGTTTCCTCCCGTGCCGAGGCCAGGCTTGTCCGAAGAGTCAAGGCTAACCCAAGGACAACAAGGAAGGAGCTCCGGGAAGATCTCATGGCAGTGGGGACATTGGTTTCAGTCAATACCATAAGTAACGTACTCCACCGCAATGGTCTCCGTTCCAGACAAGCCCGTAAAGTACCTTTACTTTCAAAGCGTCATGTCAAGGCTCGTCTACAGTTTGCTCATGATCACTTGGAGGACTCTGAGACAGACTGGTTCAAGGTTCTCTGGTCTGATGAGACCAAGATCGAGATCTTTGGTGCCAACCACACACGTGACGTTTGGAGACTGGATGGCACTGCATGCGACCCCAAGAATACCATCCCTACAGTCAAGCATGGTGGTGGCAGCATCATGCTGTGGGGCTGTTTCTCAGCCAAGGGGCCTGGCCATCTGGTCCGCATCCATGGGAAGATGGATAGCACGGCCTACCTGGAGATTTTGGCCAAGAACCTCCGCTCCTCCATCAAGGATCTTAAGATGGGTCGTCATTTCATCTTCCAACAAGACAACGACCCAAAGCACACAGCCAAGAAAACCAAGGCCTGGTTCAAGAGGCAAAAAATCAAGGTGTTGGAGTGGCCTAGTCAGTCTCCTGACCTTAACCCAATTGAAAACTTGTGGAAGGAGCTCAAGATTAAAGTCCACATGAGACACCCAAAGAACCTAGATAACTTGGAGAAGATCTGCATGGAGGAGTGGGCCAAGATAACTCCAGAGACCTGTGCCGGCCTGATCAGGTCTTATAAAAGACGATTATTAGCTGTAATTGCAAACAAGGGTTATTCCACAAAATATTAAACCTAGGGGTTGAATAATAATTGACCCACACTTTTATGTTTAAAATTTATTAAAATTTAACTGAGCAACATAACTTTTTGGTTTGTAAGATTTATGCATCTGTTAATAAATCCTGCTCTTGTGTGAAGTTTGAAGGCTCTAACTTATTTGCATCTTATCAAACCTGCTAAATCTGCAGGGGGTTGAATACTACTTGTAGGCACTGTATATGTCTCAGGAGGCAGGCTCAGACGGTGTTAGGCCCAGTATGGATTGCACGTGATTGCACAAAGGTTAGAAAGGGTACCGTATCCCTGGATAACATGTATGGATAGCGTACACATTCAAAATATATGTCTCAGGAGGCAGGCTCAGACGGTGTCAGGCCCAGTATGGATTGCACGTGAGTGCACAAAGGTTAGAAAGGGTACCGTATCCCTGGATAACATGTATGGATAGCGTACACATTCAAAATATATGTCTCAGGAGGCAGGCTCAGACGGTGTCAGGCACAGTATGGATTGCACGTGATTGCACAAAGGTTAGAAAGGGTACCGTATCCCTGGATAACATGGATGGATAGCGTACACATTCAAAATATATGTCTCAGGAGGCAGGCTCAGACGGTGTCAGGCCCAGTATGGATTGCACGTGATTGCACAAAGGTTAGAAAGGGTACCGTATCCCTGGATAACATGTATGGATAGCGTACACATTCAAAATATATGTCTCAGGAGGCAGGCTCAGACGGTGTCAGGCCCAGTATGGATTGCACGTGATTGCACAAAGGTTAGAAAGGGTACCGTATCCCCGGATAACATGTATGGATAGCGTACACATTCAAAATATATGTCTCAGGAGGCAGGCTCAGACGGTGTTAGGCCCAGTATGGATTGCACGTGATTGCACAAAGGTTAGAAAGGGTACCGTATCCCCGGATAACATGTATGGATAGCGTACACATTCAAAATAGATGTCTCAGGAGGCAGGCTCAGACGGTGTTAGGCCCAGTATGGATTGCACGTGATTGCACAAAGGTTAGAAAGGGTACCGTATCCCCGGATAACATGTATGGATAGCGTACACATTCAAAATATATGTCTCAGGAGGCAGGCTCAGACGGTGTTAGGCCCAGTATGGATTGCACGTGATTGCACAAAGGTTAGAAAGGGTACCGTATCCCTGGATAACATGTATGGATAGCGTACACATTCAAAATATATGTCTCAGGAGGCAGGCTCAGACGGTGTCAGGCCCAGTATGGATTGCACGTGATTGCACGAAGGTTAGAAAGGGTACCGTATCCCTAGATAACATGTATGGATAGCGTACACATTCAAAATATATGTCTCAGGAGGCAGGCTCAGACGGTGTCAGGCCCAGTATGGATTGCACGTGATTGCACAAAGGTTAGAAAGGGTACCGTATCCCCGGATAACATGTATGGATAGCGTACACATTCAAAATATATGTCTCAGGAGGCAGGCTCAGACGGTGTTAGGCCCAGTATGGATTGCACGTGATTGCACAAAGGTTAGAAAGGGTACCGTATCCCCGGATAACATGTATGGATAGCGTACACATTCAAAATATATGTCTCAGGAGGCAGGCTCAGACGGTGTTAGGCCCAGTATGGATTGCACGTGATTGCACAAAGGTTAGAAAGGGTACCGTATCCCCGGATAACATGTATGGATAGCGTACACATTCAAAATATATGTCTCAGGAGGCAGGCTCAGACGGTGTTAGGCCCAGTATGGATTGCACGTGATTGCACAAAGGTTAGAAAGGGTACCGTATCCCTGGATAACATGTATGGATAGCGTACACATTCAAAATATATGTCTCAGGAGGCAGGCTCAGACGGTGTCAGGCCCAGTATGGATTGCACGTGATTGCACAAAGGTTAGAAAGGGTACCGTATCGCCGGATAACATGTATGGATAGCGTACACATTCAAAATATATGTCTCAGAAGGCAGGCTCAGACGGTGTCAGGCCCAGTATGGATTGCACGTGATTGCACAAAGGTTAGAAAGGGTAGCGTATCGCCGGATAACATGTATGGATAGCGTACACATTCAAAATATATGTCTCAGGAGGCAGGCTCAGACGGTGTTAGGCCCAGTATGGATTGCACGTGATTGCACAAAGGTTAGAAAGGGTACCGTATCCCTGGATAACATGTATGGATATCGTACACATTCAAAATATATGTCTCAGGAGGCAGGCTCAGACGGTGTCAGGCCCAGTATGGATTGCACGTGATTGCACAAAGGTTAGAAAGGGTACCGTATCCCCGGATAACATGTATGGATAGCGTACACATTCAAAATATATGTCTCAGGAGGCAGGCTCAGACGGTGTTAGGCCCAGTATGGATTGCACGTGATTGCACAAAGGTTAGAAAGGGTACCGTATCCCCGGATAACATGTATGGATAGCGTACACATTCAAAATATATGTCTCAGGAGGCAGGCTCAGACGGTGTCAGGCACAGTATGGATTTGACGGCCCAGATTACACAGCGGAGAAGCAGGGAAAGGTAAAGATTGAAAATGCTGGGGCCCTGCCCAAGCAAGGGGGGCCCACTCGTGGGCGTTGGTACTGGCACTGGGCCCCTCATAGTACAGCGGTGTGTCTGACGGCGGGTGTGCACCACCGCCGTCAGAGACACTTGATTGCACTATGAGGGACCCTGTGCCAGTGCCCACGCCCAAGAGTCGGCCTACGCACCTGTCCAGGGCAACGGCACTCGCACGGTGTCGTGCGGTAGGTGGTGACCCCGGCCATGGGGGGGAGGCAGCACAGTTAGGGAGTTTTAGAAAGTGGCATATGTTGATGTTGGACATTCAGCTGATGCAAAAGGCGAAATAGGTGAAGTACCAGGAAGAGGTGGACCAAAGCAAGCCATTTTTCTGTCACCCTATGTGTCATCAGGGGAAGGTGGGACAAAATCCTTGGAAACCCATGCGTGGTTCATTTTAATGAAGGTTAGATCATCCACATTTTGGGTTGACAGTCGGGTCCTTTTTTCTGTCAGGATTGATCCAGCTGCACTGAAGACTCTTCCCGATAGCACACTTGCAGCTGGGCAAGCGAGCTCCTGTAAGGCATATTGGGCCAATTCAGGCCAGGTGTCCAGTTTAGCGGCCCAATAGTCAAAGGGGAATGACCTGTGTGGGAGAACATCGATATGGGAGGAAAAGTAGTTTGTAACCATAGTTGACAACTGCTGTCTCCTGTCACTTTCCATCGATGCAGTATTACCAGTTGTGTGAGCGGTATTTGAAAAATCAGTCCACAACATTGTCATGAAACCCCTGTCTCCAACGCCACTTCTGCTGTGTGCACCACGAACACCTCTGCCAAGCTGCCCCCGGCCCGTACGGCTCGTGTGAGAACCATCACGGCTGCTGTGTGCTGGGAATGCCTCAAGCAACCGATTTACCAGAGTTGCTTGTTTATTAGCCAATATTAGGTCAAGGTTCTCCTGTGGCATGATGTTTTGTAATTTGCCTTTATAGCGTGGATCCAGGATGCTGGCCAACCAGTAGTCATCATCGTTCATCATTTTGGCAATGCGGGGATCCCTTTTTAGGATCCGCAAGGCATAATCTGACATGTGGGCCAATGTTCCCGGTGTCAATGATGCACTGCGAGTGCTGGGTGGAGGAGCACTTTCTGGCAAATCCACATCCCTCCAGTCACGCACAAACCCTGTACCAGACCTTGCCACGCCAACATTTTCACTTGCCCCACGAGATGCATCCTCCTCCCCTAAGTAATCATCCCCATCATCCTCCTCCTCCTCCTCTTCTTCCTCCACCTCATCCAGGAGAGGTCCCTGAGCAGACAATGGCTGAATGTCATCAAGGATTCCCTCCTCCTCTTCCTCCTCATCAACATTGGCTGCAGACTCCTGCTCCTTAAGGTGCGTCAAAGTTTGCATGAGCAGACACATAAGTGGGATGCTCATGCTTAGGATGGCGTCGTCTGCGCTTAGCAGCCGTGTGCATTCCTCAAAATACTGAAGGACTTTACAAAGGTCTTTCAGCTTCGACCACTGCACGCCTGTCAACTCCATGTCTGCTCTCAAAGTGCCTGGCCGTGTATCCTCCCACAAATGCATTATGGCCTGCCTCTGCTCGCACAGCCGCTCCACCATGTGCAGGGTGGAGTTCCACCTTGTTGCAATGTCGATAATGAGGCGGTGGTTGGGAAGGTGGAGCAATCGCTGCAGCTTCTGCATACGAACGGAGTGTACAGGCGACCGGCGGATGTGCGCGCACAGTCTTCGTACCTTCTGGAGCAGGGCTGTTATCTCCGGATAATTTTTGAGGAAGCACTGCACCACCAGGTTCAAGGTGTGAGCCAAGCAAGGTATGTGGCTGAGTTTTGAAAGGGCTATGGCTGCCACAAAATTACGGCCGTTATCACTAACTACCTTGCCTGCCTCAAGATGTACACTGCCCAGCCATGACTCAGTTTGTCGCTTCAAGTACTCGGCCAGCACCTCGGCGGTGTGTCTGTCGCCCAAACACATCATCTGCAACACAGCCTGCTGACGCTTTCCACTAGCTGCTCGATAGGGGGACACATCGTGTGCAACAGTGGCAGCTGCAGATGGAGTGCTCGTACGGCTGCGCTCTGTGGACGAGCTTTCGCTTCTGGAGGAGGAGGAGGAGGAGGAGGAGGGTCGAATGCCTACAGCCAACTGTTTCCTATACCGTGGGCTAGGCAGCACTGTCCCACCACCGCTGTCCCCTGTGGACCCTGCATCCACCACATTAACCCAGTGCGCAGTGATGGACACGTAACGGCCCTGGCCATGCCGACTGGACCATGCATCAGTTGTGAGGTGCACCTTTCCGCTTGAGTGCATGGACAATGCGGTCTTTCACATGATGGTGGAGGGCTGGGATGGCTTTGCGAGAGAAGAAGTGGTGACTGGGTAGGTCATAGCGTGGTACTGCATAGGCCATGAGTTCGCGGAAAGCTGTGCTTTCCACCAACCGAAAGGGCATCATCTCAAACGAGATTAGTTTGGCAATGTGGGCGTTCAAACCCAGTGTACGCGGATGAGAGACTGAGTACTTTCCTGACCTACTCATAGTGTCTGGGAGGGTGAGCTGGACTTGAGAGCTGCATATGGTGGAAGTAGCGGTGGACAGGGCGGACTGAGAGAGGGTTGATGATGGTGATGGAGTTGGTGTTCTTTCTGATGGCCTAGAATCAGTCTTTCGTTGATATAACAGTGGGATTCCCTGACTGCTGTGGTCTTGCAACCACACCTCAACATTTGCTGCTGTGCTAACCGGTGGGCTTACAGTGGGGGAAACAATGTAGCGTTGATGACTACCTTCGTTGTGATCAGTTGCACATGTGGCACTTGAGGTTTGGTGTTGTGTCCACGCTTGCAAGTGCATGCTGGTTAAATGTCTAAGCATGCAACTGGTATTCAAATTTTTCAGATTTTTCCCTCGGCTAAAGGTCTTTGCGCACTTCTTACAGATAACCTTGGCCTGATCATGAGGATTTTGTTCAAAAAAGTGCCACACTGCACTCTTCCTACTTTGGCAGACATTTTGCGGCCTAGCACGCTGTGATCTTTTGACCCTCTGGACAAGCTGTCCAGCAACTCTTTTGATGTTTGGAACCTGTCTTTGGAGTGCTCCGGGCCTGCCAGATAACAGCTGTTGCGATGTCGATGTCTGCTGTGGATGCTCCTCATCTGAGCTATTGGAAGCAGCACCCTCTTCCCCCAATGGATGCCAATCTGGGTCAACAACTGGGTCATCCATCACCTCCTCTTCTATGTCATGTGCACCTTTCTCTGTGTCACCGTGTATGGTGGTATAGTGTGCGGGAAGGGGCACCTGAGTCTCATCAGGGTCAAAATCTGGCTCTGTACACTGCGAGGACAATGTAGTGCTCTGAGTGAATGTACCAGCAGAATCATCCATCAGCGGCTGTGCATCAGTGCACTCCATGTCAGATTCATCTTGGCCTGGGTAATTCACCATTTCACTTGATAATCCAGGCATGGTATGTGAAAACAGCTCCATGGAGTAATCAGTAGTATGGCCTGCGTCATCCTTCAATCTTGGTTGGGGTGAAGGACACAAGGAAAGGTGTGGTTCATGAACATGAGCCTCCAATGACGACTCAGTGCTTTTACTTTTTACAACTGAAGAAGAGGAGGCGATAGAGCTGGAGGCTGAGTCAGCAATGTAAGACAAAACTTTTTCCTGATGCTCTGCCTTTAAAAGCGGTTTGCCAACTCCTAGAAAACTAAGCGTTCGAGGCCTTATGTAGCCAGACGATGACGCAGGGTCAGCACCTCCTGCATTCGGTCCTATTTTGCTCTTGCCACTACCATCAGATCCACCACCAACACCATCATTACCAGCTGCCAACCCCCGCCCAATTCCACGGCCTCTTCCACCAGCCTTCCTCATTTTTGGTAGAAATGTAGACAAAATCCAAAAAACTATATAGTAATGTAAAACAAGGTACAAGGTGTCTGTAGGACAGGGGAGATTTAGAATTTCTGCACACACTTGTGGACAGTGGACACTTTTGGATTGTGTGAGGCCCACTGATATCTGAGCGCTATGTGACAGGCTCGATGGCACAGCTGACTGTGACCAAAGTGATGAGAGGATAATGGAGATTTTGAATATCTGCGCACACTTTTGGACACTGGACACTTGTGGATTGTGTGAGGCCCACTGATATTTGAGCGCTATGTGACACGCTCGATGGCACAGCTGCCTGTGACCAAAGTGATGAGAGGATAATGGAGATTTTGAATCTCTGCGCACACTTTTGGACACTGGACACTTGTGGATTGTGTGAGGCCCACTGATATCTGAGCGCTATGTGACACGCTCGATGGCACAGCTGCCTGTGACCAAAGTGACGAGAGGATAATGGAGATTTTGAATCTCTGCGCACACTTTTGGACACTGGACGCTTGTGGATTGTGTGAGGCCCACTGATATCTGAGCGCTATGTGACACGCTCGATGGCACAGCTGCCTGTGACCAAAGTGACGAGAGGATAATGGAGATTTTGAATCTCTGCGCACACTTTTGGACACTGGACACTTGTGGATTGTGTGAGGCCCACTGATATCTGAGCGCTATGTGACACGCTCGATGGCACAGCTGCCTGTGACCAAAGTGACGAGAGGATAATGGAGATTTTGAATCTCTGCGCACACTTTTGGACACTGGACACTTGTGGATTGTGTGAGGCCCACTGATATCTGAGCGCTATGTGACACGCTCGATGGCACAGCTGCCTGTGACCAAAGTGACGAGAGGATAATGGAGATTTTGAATCTCTGCGCACACTTTTGGACACTGGACACTTGTGGATTGTGTGAGGCCCACTGATATCTGAGCGCTATGTGACACGCTCGATGGCACAGCTGCCTGTGACCAAAGTGATGAGAAGATAATGGAGATTTTGAATCTCTGCGCACACTTTTGGACACTGGACACTTGTGGATTGTGTGAGGCC
The DNA here is from genome assembly GCF_039654945.1 of Dendrobates tinctorius. Taxonomy (NCBI): domain Eukaryota; kingdom Metazoa; phylum Chordata; class Amphibia; order Anura; family Dendrobatidae; genus Dendrobates; species Dendrobates tinctorius. Next base: position 109,762,128 of record NW_027361679.1, on the reverse strand, counting down.
CACTGATATCTGAGCGCTATGTGACAGGCTCGATGGCACAGCTGTGACAAAAGTGACTAGAGGATAAGGGAGATTGGATTGCTTTTAAAAAAGCAGTTTGCGGAGCAGTGGGTAAACAGCAATGCCAGCGTGTCAGGAAGCCTTAAAAGGCAGCCCAACAACCAACACCACTGATACACCACAATATAGCCTCCCCTTGCACTGCACACACAGTGACTTGTGTGTTGTGCAGGCCAAATCGCTAGCAGCAGAAGCAGTTTTTTTGTCTTCTTCCCTGCCTAACGCTCTCCCTACAGAATCAGCAGCAACCTCTCCCTATACTAAGATCGGCAGAAGTAAGATGGCGGTCGGCGTGCACGCCCTTTTATACCCCCTGTGACGCCCACCAAAGCAAGCCAATCACTTGCATGCCCTTCTGAAAGATGGTGGTGACCCGTGCCTAGGTCATCACGTTGCCCACAGTGTCCGTGGATACTGATTGGGTGAAAAAGAGCGCAAAACAAACTTTTGAAACGCGACTTTGGCGCGTAAGTCGCCGATCTCGTGGCCGACCTCATCCTAGGGTCGGGTTTCGTTTCATGAAACCCGACTTTGCCAAAAGTCGGCGACTTTTGAATTTTTTCGACCCGTTTCGCTCAACTCTAGCTTACACAGTAAAATATCAGTATTTGCAGATGATACAAAACTATGTAAGGTAGTTAACACAAAGGAGGACAGTTTGCAACTACAGACAGATTTGAGTAAATTGGAGAATTGGGCTGAAAAATGGCAAATGAGGTTTAACACAGATAAGTGTAAGGTTATGCACATAGGAAGGAGAAACAGATGCTATAATTACTTACTAAATGGGAAACTGCTGAGGAAATCAGACATGGAAAAAGACTTAGGCATCTTAGTCAATAAGAAGCTAAATTGGAGTGCCCAGTGTCAGGCAGCTGCCACCAAAGCAAATAGGGTCATGGGATGCATTAGAAGAGGTCTGGGGACATGAGATGAAAACATAATTCTCCCTCTGTACAAATCACTCGTCAGACCACACTTGGAGTATTGTGTTTTCATTTTGGATGCCGGTGCTCAAGAAAGACATTACTGAACTTGAAAGGTTTCAAAGGCGGGCTACTAAAATGATAAATGGAGTTGGTTCACTACAATACCCAGAAAGGTTATCAAAATTAGGTCTATTTACTCTAGAAAAGAGAAGACTTAGGGGAGACCTAATATATACAGTTGTGGCCAAAAGTATTGACACCCCTGCAATTCTGTCAGATAATACACAGTTTCTTCCTGAAAATGATTGCAAACACAAATTCTTTGGTATTATTATCTTCATTTAATTTGTCTTAAATGAAAAAAAACACAAAAAGAATTGTCCTAAAGCCAAATTGGATATAGTTCCACACCAAACATAAAAAAGAGAGTGGACAAAAGTATTGGCACTGTTCGAAAAATCATGTGATGCTTCTCTAATTTGTGTAATTAACAGCACCTGTAACTTACCTGTGGCACCTAACATGTGTTGGCAATAACTAAATCACACTTGCAGCCAGTTGACATGGATTAAAGTTGACTCAACCTCTGTCCTGTGTCCTTGTGTGTACCACATTGAGCATGGAGAAAAGAAAGAAGACCAAAGAACTGTCTGAGGACTTGAGAAACCAAATTGTGAGGAAGCATGAGCAATCTCAAGGCTACAAGTCCATCTCCAAAGACCTGAATGTTCCTGTGTCTACCATGCGCAGTGTCATCAAGAAGTTTAAAGCCCATGGCACTGTGGCTAACCTCCCTAGATGTGGATGGAAAAGAAAAATTGACAAGAGATTTCAACGCAAGATTGTGCAGATGTTGGATAAAGAACCTCGACAAACATCCAAACAAGTTCAAGCTACCCTGCAGTCCGAGGGTACAACAGTGTCAACCTGTACTATCCATCGGCATCTGAATGAAAAGGGACTGTATGGTAGGAGACCCAGGAAGACCCCACTTCTTACCCCGAGACATAAAAAAGCCAGGCTGGAGTTTGCCAAAACTTACCTGAAAAAGCCTAAAACGTTTTGGAAGAATGTTCTCTGGTCAGATGAGACAAAAGTAGAGCTTTTTGGGCAAAGACATCAACATAGAGTTTACAGGAGAAAAAAAGAGGCATCCAAAGAAAAGAACACAGTCCCTACAGTCAAACATGGCGGAGGTTCCCTGATGTTTTGGGGTTGCTTTACTGCCTCTGGCACTGGACTGCTTGACCGTGTGCATGGCATTATAAAGTCAGAAGACTACCAACAAATTTTGCAGCATAATGTAGGGCCCAGTGTGAGAAAGCTGGGTCTCCCTCAGAGGTCATGGGTCTTTCAGGAGGACAATGACCCAAAACACACTTCAAAAAGCACTAGAAAATGGTTTGAGAGAAAGCACTGGAGACTTCTAAGATGACCAGCAATGAGTCCAGACCTGAATCCCATAGAACACCTGTGGAGAGACCTAAAAATGGCAGTTTGGAGAAAGCAACCTTCTAATATCTGGGACCTGGAGCAGTTTGCCAAAGAAGAATGGTCTAAAATTCCAGCAGAGCATTGTAAGAAATTCATTGATGGTTACCGGAAGCGGTTGGTAGCAGTTATTTTGGCTAAAGGTTGTGCAACCAAGTATTAGGCTGAGGGTGCCAATACTTTTGTCTGGCCCATTTTTGGAGTTTTGTGTGAAATGATCAATGTTTTGCTTTTTGCTTCAATCTCTTTTGTGTTTTTTCATTTAAGACAAATTAAATGAAGATAATAATACCAAAGAATTTGTGTTTGCAATCATTTTCAGGAAGAAACTGAGTATTATCTGACAGAATTGCAGGTTTGTCAATACTTTTGGCCACAACTGTATGTACAAGTATATTAGATGGCAATACAGAGATCTCTCCAATGAACTGTTTGTACCAAGGACTGTGACAAGAACAAGGGGGCATTCTCTTCGTTTGGAGGAAAGACAATTTCTGCACCAGCATAGAAGAGGGTTCTTACAGTAAGAGCAGTAAGGCTCTGGAATTCCCTTCCTGAGGAAGTGGTGATGGCCAAATCACTGAATGAATTTAAGAAAGGAATGGATGCTTTTCTTGTGAGTAACAGTATAGAAGGTTACGAATAACATAATATTATAGGTAGATGGTTGACCCAGCTTAGGGGAAGGAATTTTTTTCCCTATGGAGAAAATTGGCTTCTACTCTGTGGGTTTTTTTCCTTCCCCAGGATTAACAATACAGAACAGCTGCACTAAAAATAGGCTGAACTAGATGGACATAAGGTCTTCCTTCAGCTTTCAATACTATGTAACTATGTAACAATTTGGGAAGAGATATATATGCTGACAAGGGACAACTGAACGCTGCCCTGGGACAGTAAACTGGTCGTGGTTGGTGACTGTTCTGTCTGTGCAACTGCAGGTTGTGGGCATCAGTGCCTGCTTCCTCGACAGCAGATTGGGAATGACATAAGACAGGGGAAGGGCTAGTGGTTTCACCCCCAGACACAGATTTTGCATTCCTCCCACCTACTGATGTGCTGCGTATGTCAGCAGTATATGGCATATAATAACAGGGGTATTATGTCAAATTTCCCTTTATAAAGGGATTATGTTGGTAAGATTTTCGAGCTAGCAGCATATATATATAAAGCATGTTTCATTACTCATATTATTATACTGTGTAAGGCTGAAACATGAAGAAGTGTGTGAAGCATATTAATGCATTGATGTTCCACTGTTAGGCGTCAGGTCCGGGCGCTGCACAGCGGGAATCCCGAGCCTTGCCATTGGCGGTCTGCCATTCCCCTCCGGCCATAGTGGAGCCGGCTCAGCGGACTCCACGATCCCGGCGTTCTGCCCACACCAGCATTGTGGGTTTGGTTGCTGCTGCCACCTCTGGTCCAGTTATGGCAATGCAACCTGTCCAGCAGCAAAGACTCCAGAGTCTAAGTCCTTCCTTCAGTCTACTGAGCATGCTCATGAGACGATCTCCCATTGGGGATCGGGAGTCACATGCTCAGGTCCTTCTCCAGTTCTAATTGGTCCATCTGGAGTATCAGGAAGGTCCCGGAAGGGCACGGCTATAAAAGGTTTGCATGGCCACCCCGCCATGTGCCATGATAGACTCTGAGGCTTATGTATTTAGTGTATGTATGATGATGGATGAATGAGCCTGGTGACTGACGCATTATTATTTCCCCCCTCCTTGTATATTATGCATGAGGGTTAGGAATTATAGTCAGCATATTAGCTCTAACACTGCATAGCGCCGCAGTGTTGTTCCTCATCTACCGCTAGCGCCTAGGGCGTCGGCCAGTATAAGCCTCCTTGGCCACTGCTACCGCAGCGTCCTCTACAGTGGCGCCGTGCACAGTGTGTGCGCTTTTCAGCACCGTCGTTTGGCTGGTTAGTGGCGTCCGTCAAAGCGGACACTGCACACGTTGCAAGCAGTGGTTCACACCACCGTGACCTGTGATGCTAACAGGTTGCGGTTGTTCGCCGGCTGGTACGTGTTGCGTGAAGTAACGGAGCTCGTGCTTGCTAGCACCGGCTCAGTGGTTACCCACTGGTGTCCAGCTTTTCTCCTACACGCCTTTCCCTCATTGTTCAACAGCAGTTGGTCACCTCTGCACAGTGGGCCCGGGCTGCCAACGCACCTCTTCTATTATTTCATCTTTATTTATTGGGTGCGTTCCACCAGCCGGTAACATCCACAATGTCCAAGTGCAAACCCAAAAATCAACATCAGGCTACCAGATACATGCTTAAAGAGACTGTGAGAAGATCAACACATTAGAAAAATTATAAAAATATATAGAGATTGAGACTAGAAATTTGACCATTGCACAATGTACAAAGGTTTCCAAAAATTATCCCAAGGGGTCTACATCATACACACTGAAAATGACCGTGATGGGGACTTCACAATACATTTTGCAGTTATTACAATAGGTTGAGATAGGGAGTACAAGTTTCACCATTGCACAATATGCAAAGTTTTCCAAAAATTACCCAAGGGGGTCTGGATCATACACACTAAAAGAGGCAGTGATGGGGACCTCATAATACATTTTGTAGTTATCACAATAGGTGGAGATAGGGAGTACAGGTTTCACCATTGCACAATGCGCAAAGTTTTCACACAAATTAAAAAGCATTACGCACATGGTGTATACTTATATGACCACTAAGTACTTGTTGCAGAAGCAGGAGGAGTAGAATGTAATTTCCTGAACAAAATGGGTTTGGATGGTATGGCATGGATGTTAAGACAACTTCCAAAACAACCCATTTGGCCTGCATTTACATTACGTTGCTGTCATCCGTAAGGCTTACAAAGTCAGATGGAATCCAGCTCTTGTTCAATTTTAGAAGAGTTAGCCTGTCTGCTTTTTCCATTTAAAGGCGTGTATGCCTATCCATTATAATTGAACCATATGAACTAAAAACCCGCTCAGACAACACACTTGCGGCAGGGTATGGCAACACCTCTAAGGTGTACAAGGCGAGGACAGGCTAAGTGTGCAGCTTGGACAACCAATATGGAAAGAGCATTGAAGAATCAGGAAGGACACTGGTAGTCACTTAAGTGCTCCTTCACCATGTTGGTCAACTTCTTCCTTCTTGTCATAGTTATACCCACAGATAGACCTTGCCGAAGTGACGGTTTCATTAAAATGGCCCAGTTGGTGCACATTTCCCCCAACCCTGAGTTGCACCTGCTGTGCGTGGCCCTCCCCTGTAATCCTTGTGGGTGAAAAGAGCCAGTAACTCTGCTAGCAGTGATGTCTGAAGGTAATCTTTTCAGCTAGTCTTCCACAATGGCCCTCTGGCATGCATGCACTGAAAATGGTACGTCTGCCTCCGACATGAGAGAAGGAAATTTCTCCTTGTACTATGGGTCAAGAAAAGTGCACAGCCAGTATTTCATGTTGGACAAAATCTGTTTCACGCAAGGGTCTCGGGAAAGGCATAGGACATGAACAAAGAGTCAAATGTTCAGTTTCCCCACCAGGATGAACACTAACCATCCTGTCCTCCTCAAGACACATTGCCTCCTCCTCTTCAGTCCATCCATGCTGGACAGACATGAAGTTGGATTTGGGAGTTTGGGAGTCCCCTCTGTAGCACAGAACATAAACTCCTTTTTGTCTTCCTCTTCCTCATCATCCATTGTGACCTGAAAATATTGTGTGAGGCTGGGCTGTGTTATCAGCCACTGTAAAATATTGCTCTATAGCCACCTGCTCAGCATTCAAAGCTTCCTTTTTGAGATTTTACAGTGAACATTTTAATATACAGAGCAGCGGGATGGTTACACTGATAATAGCATCATCAGCGCTCACCATCTTGGTGCAGCACTCAAAGTTTTGAAGAACCTCACATATGTCAGCAAACTACACCCATTAGACAGGTGTTATGTATGGGGACCGAGTGTAGAGTGTTACCCTGACGGGCATTGAGAAGCTGGAATTCAGACACTACCCTGTGCTGCTCACTAAGCCTTGCCAACATATGAAAGGTCAAATTCCAGTGTGTGGGCAGGTGACAAATCAGTCAATCATGAGGCAAATCAAAGTGCTGCTGCAGCAAAGCCAGTCTGGCAAAAGCCTGAGATGACTTTCAGAAATGGGCGCTGACACAGCATACCTTGGCAAGTAGGTCCGGCATGTCAGGGTATATTTTTACAAACTGCTGTACAACCAAGTTCAGCATGTGGGCCATGCATGGAATGTGTAAACCGCTGTACAACCAAGTTCAGCATGTGGGCCATGCACAGAACGTGTACCAGCTTGCTGATCTATAAAGCCGTCATCAAGTTACGCCCATTATCTCACACAACCAGACCTGGTTGGATGTTCAGCTGGGAGAGCCACTGATCGGTCTGGGACTATCCCTTTCAACAGCTCTGCTACATTGTAAGCTTTATCACCTAAACAGATGCTTCGCCAAGGCAGTGCTGCAGACCTCCCAGCTGGGGAGTGATTGGGAGGCTAGTTCCACTGAATATGAGGAGGAGGAGAGACAGGAACTAGAATACGAGGAGACTGAAACCGTGATGGAAGTTGGGCCTGCTATTCTTGGTGTAAGTAAGAAGTGTGATGTCCCAACCTCTGACTCCACCAGCTTCACCAAGTGTGCCATTAGTGAAACATAGTGTCTCTGTCCACAAGAAAGTGTCCACATGTCTATGGTTAGGTGGACCTTTCCTGTGACTGTTTTGGCCAGAGCATGGCTGATATTATGTAACACATGCTTATGTAGCGCAGGGATGGCACACTAGGAAAAATAGTGGCGGCTGGGAATTGATTACCTCGGGGCTGCCATTGCCAAGAGGTTGTGGAAAGACTCAGTTCCCACATGCAGAAACAACAACATTTCCAGGGCTAGCAATCTGGGTGTTTAGTGTTTATTTCTGTGGGTGTGTGGATATTTCTGCTTCCTGTGAAATGTCTGGGGCAGGGACAACTGAACGCCGCACTGGGACAACAAACTGGATGTGGTTGCTGGCTGTTGTGTATGTGGGCAGGATCAGTGCCTGCTTCCAGGACAGCAGATTGGGAAGGCCGTAACACAGGGAAAGGGGCAGTGGTTTCACCCACAGACATAGATTTTGTACCCAGACGTTCCGCCTACCTACTGGAGTGCTTGGCTGCCGTGTGGTTTTGCATGCTGTTGGTGCTCAGGTTGTCTGTGCTCTTGCCTCTTCTCAGATTGGTATGGCAGATGCTGCAAATTACAGTTGTTTTGTCTGAAGGACTTTTAGAAAAAAAACTGCCATACAGGGGAGCGTTTCCCTTCGCCTGTTATCTAGCCGAGTGGGGGGCTCTGTCGAACAGTTGACTGAGTTCTCCCTAAGGTCAAACCACTACCTCTTCTTGCCTCTTTTTGTGCTATGGATCCAACCCTCTCTGTACTACTGTGCTTGCTAGGCATGCCGCCGTGCCAAGTTGGACCAGTGGCCTCATCATCGACCACGTCATCTTCCAATTCATCAATCTTATTCTCCTTCTGAGGTGAGATTTTAGGCTGACCTGAAGGCAACTGTGCATCATGATTTATCTACCATACAAATATACACTCACTGGCCACTTTATTAGGTACACCATGCTAGTAAGGGGTTGGACCCACTTTTGCCTTCAGAACTGCCTCAATTCTTCGTGGCAGAGATTCAACAAGGTGCTGGAAGCATTCCTCAGAGATTTTGGACCATATTGACATGATGGCATCACACAGTTGGCGCAGATTTGTCGGCTGCACATCCCTGATGCGAATCTCCCGTTCCACCACATCCCAAAGATGCTCTATTGGATTGAGATCTGGTGACTGAGGAGGCCATTTGAGTACAGTGAACTCATTGTCATGTTCAAGAAACCAATCTGAGATGATTCGAGCTTTATGACATGGCGCATTATCCTGCTGAAAGTAGCCATCAGATGTTGGGTACATTGTGGTCATAAAGGGATGGACATGGTCAGCAACAATACTCAGGTAGGCTGTGGCGTTGCAACGATGCTCAATTGGTACCAAGGGGCCCAAAGAGTGCCCAGAAAAAATTCCCCACACCATGACACCACCACCACCAGCCTGAACCGTTGATACAAGGCAGGATGGATCCATGCTTTCATGTTGTTTACGCCAAATTCTGACCCTACCATCCGAATGTCGCAGCAGAAATCGAGACTCATCAGACCAGGCAACGTTTTTCCAATCTTCTACTGTCCAATTTCGATGAGCTTGTGCAAATTGTAGCCTCAGTTTCCTGTTCTTAGCTGAGAGGAGTGGTACCCAGTGTGGTCTTCTGCTGCTGTAGCCCATCTGCCTCAAAGTTCGACGCACTGTGCGTTCAGAGATGCTCTTCTGCCTACCTTGGTTGTAACGGGTGGCAATTTGAGTCACTGTTGCCTTTCTATCAGCTCGAACCAGTCTGCCCATTCTCCTCTGACCTCTGGCATCAACATGGCATTTCCGGCCACAGAACTGCCGCTCACTGGATTTTTTTTCTTTTTCGGACCATTCTCTGTAAACCCTAGAGATGGTTGTGCGTGAAAATCCCAGTAGATCAGCAGTTTCTGAAATTCTCAGACCAGCCCTTCTGGCACCAACAATCATGCCACGTTCAAAGGCACTCAAATCACCTTTCTTCCCCATACTGATGCTCGGTTTGAACTGCAGGAGATTGTCTTGACCATGTCTACATGCCTAAATGCACTGAGTTGCCGCCATGTGATTGGCTGATTAGAAATTAAGTCTTAACACACAGTTGGACAGGTGTACCTAATAAAGTGGCCAGTGAGTGTAGGATTAATAATGGACAGGTGTCTTATAGACACCTCTCCATTACTAATCCGTGGGCTTGATGTCACCTGACAATACAAAGGTGACATCACCCCCCCAACTATCACCCCACTTGCCACCGCTACAGGGCAAGTGGGAAGAACCAGGCAAAGCGCCAGAATTGGCGCATCTAATAGATGCACCTTTTCTGGGCGTCTGCATGCTGCTATTTTTTGGCTGGGGGCCAATATCTATGGCCCCTTACCAGCCAGAGAATACCAGCCCTCAGCTGTCCACTTTAGCAAGGCTGGTTGTCAAAAATGGGGGGACCCCATGCTGTTTTTTGTATTTATTTATTTAAATAATTAAAAAAACCAGCACGGGGACCCTTCTATTTTTGATAGCTAGCCTTACTGAAGCAGGCAGCTGAGGTTTGCAGCCCCCAGCTGTGAGTTTTGCCTGGATGGCTAGCAAAAATACAGCGGAACCCACCCTGTTTTTTTTTAAATTATTTATTTACAGTGCAGCAGCAGCTGATGAATACTCTCATCCGCCACCTGCTCTCACTGTTATTAGCGGTAGCAGGTGTCGGATGATGGGATCAGTAGTCCCATCAGCTGACACCTGTGACCGGAGGTAAGTTGTATACCTCTAATCACAGCTGAGCGCTCATGCTGTTATTGGCAGCGTGGGAACCGTGGGTCTCTGACCAGCGGGGATGATTTCACCGCCGATCAGAAGCGGTGTTTGCCGCGCTGTCATGCACTTAACAGCGCAACAAACACTGGATGCTCGGGCCCCCCATTCAAGTGAATGGGGTCCAGGTTCGGGTCTGGGTCCTGGTACTGTTCTGGTACCTGAACCAGAATTTTTTGTAACTGTTTGACCAAACATCCAGGTGTCCGCCCATCTCTATCGGATATGTTTGACAAACTGTTAGGCAAACATCAGTCCGTTCGCCGAAACCGAACCGAACCTTGAAATGTTGGCTCAGCTCTAGTCAACACTTACAGAAGAGCATGAAGTTGTTGCCTATTTTTAGTTGGACCTGGTAAAGCTTTTGAATTGGACTCAGGAGGTTTGTGGCGCCCCTGAGGCTTCAGTCGCCACAGAGGTACTGCACCTTCTCCTAAGGTGTGGTGCCCCACCATCCAGGTAGGCTGGGAACTCCTTTCCGCATTCCAACCCCTGCACCCCACATACAGGATAGTTCAGCAGGGACCCATCCATGCTTTATGCTGGAAAGGTCATAGGGTGCCTTTTGTGGTCCCTGGCTTCGTAACACGAGAGGTGCTGCGGAGGCGGGTGGAGTTAGGTATAAAAGAGAGGGAAGGTGTAGGATTTCAAGTCAGTCTAACAGAAGGTCAGTCTGGGGTGAGTCCCAGAGAGAGAGCAGGCTGACAGCAGGTCAGCATAAGAGGAGCTCAAGGCGGAGGAAGGCAGTCAGTCAGGAGAGGCTGAGGACTGATCTTAGTGGAACGAGCTCCTCAGGGAAGGAAGAGAAGGAGAAAGAGACGTAGACTGAAGACTACAGATTCCATAAGAGAGATAGAACAGAATGGATCGAAGGAGAATAGAAGGACGGTGGGAAGCAGGTTGAGAAAGAGAGAGACCCCTTCCAGTCCAGAGAGCGCAAAGGCCGGGGCCCGGTCCCCGAGGTTGATTGGATCTTTATGTCCGGCAACAGACACCGGAGGAGTAGTGAGCCGCTAACGCCTTGCTCCCATCATAGACTTGGGAAACAACAGCAACTGAATAGAGAGCCGGGATGCAGTGAGGAGTCCCTGAGCAGGCTACAGCTGTCTGTCATACAAGTAAAGACTAGGAACACCTAGAGAGAGGCATTCCAGGGTAACTAAGTACTGGAGTGCTTCGCACCTAAAGTCGCATTGGAGGAGTCGTTCAGTAAAGTACATGTTGGCGGAGTATGGAAGGGAGAATCCTATCCTGCCTGGAGGTTGGCTGGAGCCCTGACCTGGAGAACACAGTACGGAGGCAGGCAGTTGTGTGAACTGCAAACAGTGAGTAAAGCTTTGGAACCGCATACTCTGGTGTCCTCTAGTTATTCCAGCACCACTACACCTGGGTACCAGCCTCCATACATTCTGCGCCTCTCCTCATCCTTTGCACCTACACTGCCCTGGGACTACAGCTCCACCTGTGGGGAGCTATACCATCTCTGCTGCACCACACCACCAGTCCCAGCGGATCTGCATGCAGCGTTGGCTTACCGTCTTACTTGCCAAACATCACAGGTGGCGTCACAAACTATTCGTATAAACTCTAACTCTATTAACATCACCGCCATTGATATTGGGCGCCCAGGGCCACGGACCGGGTCACCGCTGCTGTGACACATTCCCGCCTTGACACCGGCCCGGTACCGAGTACCCCGCTGCCCTGGGTGTGCGAGGGCGACCCAGGTTCGAGCTCTGCCTCTTTTGTTGATTATACATATTACTAGCTGAAGAGCCCGGCGTTGCCCGGGAACATAAATTGTCGCTGTATGTCATCTCCTCCTGTATATAGTATATACTTGTATGTCATCTCCACCTGTATATAGAATATACCTGTATGTCATCTCCCCTGTATATAGTATATACTTGTATGTAATCTCCCCTGTATAAAGTATATACCTGTATGTAGGGATGAGCTTTACGATATTGAAATATCGGAAATTGGCCCGATATTTGCGATATCAGAATTCCGATTCCCGATTCCGATATTTTTTTCACATCGGAAATTGGAAATCCCATAATCCTTCAGCCTCTGAGCGCTCCGTGGAGCCAATCAGGAGCTGAAGATTTGCTGACAACATTGTGTAACTCCCCTAAGCTTGGTAGGAGGCATCCAAACATGCTAGCTAGGGGCTGCGCTGCGATTGGCTGGCTGGATGGTGCGATCAGGCGGTATAAAAGACTGCACCTGCCATTTTAGCCTCACTCTACTGTGATAGCAGATAGGGATAGGTTGCTGTTGGTGATAGGGAGAGATCTCGGATCTAATAGCGATAGAAATTGTTTTTCTGCGACTGTAGCAGCCCCTGTGTGTTACAGAAGCAGTCTTTTTCCTCACTGACCCCGCTCAGTTTCATTTTTTGTGCTGTGCAGGCTCTCAGTGAGGAGCATAGTGAGACAGTGCAGTGCACATTCACTGCAGCTGCTGCAGCTCCTCTTGCTGCAGCACTGTGTGGTGTGTGTCTCACTGCCTTTTCAGTCTTTTCTTTTCATCCCTTAAATCCCCTTCCCCTATTTTTTCCTAAAAGTGTAGCTTCACCATCCAGTACATTTTGGTGAATGCTATATAGGGATTTTTCAGTGAGGGGTTCCCCCCCGAACCTCCCCCCCAATCCCTTACCCCCATTTATCCCTCAATTTTCCTGGTGCTCGGGTGCGCTTTGCACAGTTTAGTCACCTCCGCTGTGCAGACCGACTGTGTGGGTTTTTTTGGGGAGTGCTGCACCCACTAGGTCAGTCTTTGTAGTCACATCAGACTGTAAGACCCCTAGTGCGGCCTGTTCTATCGCGCACCCCCAAATTTTTCACCAGTAAATTCACTCTCAGTGCCCCTATAAGTGTTACTTTACCTCACAGCATCTATTGAGGTTAAAGTTAAACACTATATAGGGATTGTGCTGTGAGGGACCCAAACCACCCCCCTGTTCCCTGGTGCGCTTTGCACAGTTAGTAACCTCCGCTGTGTAAGCCACCTATGTGCTATTTTTTGTGGAGTGCTGCACCCACTAGGTCAGTCTTTGTAGTCACATCAGACTGCAGGACCCCTAGTGCGGCCTGTTCTATCTCGCACCCCCAAATTTTTCACCAGTAAATTCACTCTCAGTGCCCCTCTATAAGTGTTACTTTACCTCACAGCATCTATTGAGGTTAAAGTTAAACACTATATAGAGATTGTACTGTGAGGGCCCAAACAACCTCTGTGGCTGGTGCCACACAGCACCTGGCCCAGTCCCGGAGAATCCTTTTTATTTTGGTATCACAGCAGTGTCATTTACTGCGCTGTGACATCCGACCGTAACGTGTACACCAACACCACAAACACACGTTACTCTTTGTGTAGGCCACACTAGATTCAAATAAAGTGTAGCAGACACACCATCATCATACAGTGCCATTAGTGTTTCTTATACCTGTTTGTAGTCCTACAGGAATAAGCACACTAATCCCTAATAATTACTTTCTTGCCTTTCTGAATCCATTGATAGAGATGAAGAAGGAAGGGAGTAAGGGACGTCCCCGAGGCGGCCGCGGAAGAGGTGCATCAGCAGCTAGACATGGTGCACATCCAGAGCAAGCAGCAGGCCCAAGTCACTCAGCACCTACTTTCACCCGGCAGCAGTCATTTATGCGCAGCTTATTAGGAGCGCAGGGCCACAGGCTGATAAGAGAGGATCAAGTAGAAACCGTTGTTGGTTGGATGGCTGCTGAGGCATCAACCTCAATGAGCACAGCATCCTCCCAGGACCTCTCCACCACATCTGGTGAGGCCACTGAAGAGCAGCACCCATCTGCTTCTTCACCGCCCACTAAATTGCCCAGACATTCAGAGGGCCAGGAGCCAACCGTAATCCTCTTCTCAGAATCTGTTGGCTTGGAATCTGTGTGCCAGCCAGTCAGCATTCCTGTAGCTGAAGAAGAGGTAGTGTGCACAGATGCGCAGCCACTGTGTGCGTCTGAGGAAGAAGTGGAGGGTGGGCCAGTGCCCACAGTGACCAGACCCCAGTCAGCAGATGATGATGAAACTCAGCTGCCAGTTTCTGCTGACGAAAGTGTATTGGATGACGAGGTCCTTGACCCACCATGGCATTCTGAGGGGCAGCAAGCAAGTGGGGATAGCCCAGAGGAAGAGCTTGCAGGTGTGGCGCAGCGTGGCCGTCCACGTGGGAGAGGAAGAGGGAAAAATTGGTTGTCGGCTCCCTCAACTTCAGCACCCGTTAGGAGCAGGGCTCTTTTAAAGAGAACAAGGGGTGCGCCCAAGAGTTGTGGTGCATGGGCCTTTTTCGACCAAGTTGCAGATGATGTTACAGTAGTCAGATGCAAGCTTTGTCGACAAACTGTGCGGAGAGGGAAGAGTGTCAGCAACCTTAATACCACCAATATGTTGACGCATGTCAGGAAGAGGCACCCTGTGGAGTGGCAGCATCACACCCAAGATGATTCGCCACCTGCAGCTGGTCCCCCACCTTCCACCTCTTCAGCCACAGCGGCCACCTCTTCCTCCAGCACGCAAACAGCTGCTCCCGCTTCCTCGCCAGAATGCCAGGGTGCATCTGCAGGCAGTGTTGTATGGTGGCACACTGTCTGTACATCGTCAGCATCAGCATCCCAATCACTGGCATCCTCACACTCCCAATCCAGTGTGCAGCCATCTGTCACACAGGTGTGGGAGAAAAGGCGCCCGTACTCGGCAAACCATCCATGAGCACAGAGCATGAATTCTCGCATTGCCAAACTGCTTGCAGTGGAAATGCTACCATTCTGGTTGGTGAGCAAGCCAGCCTTTATCGATATGTTGGGGTTTGCAATCCCACAATACAGCGTTCCCAGCCGCTTCTACTTCAGCAGGCAAGCCGTCTCCGCCCTGCAACAGCATGTGGAGCGTAAAATTAAGCATGAGCTACAAAATGCAGTTAGTAGCAATGTCCACCTGACCACCGACGCGTGGACCAGTCAGCATGGCCAGGGACGCCACATTTCCATCACTGCCCATTGGGTAAAAGTAGTTGAGCCTGGAACTGAAGTAAACAGTGCAAGTGCGCGGGTCCTGCCAACTCCACGGATTGCAGGCCTCTCCTCTGTACAAATTGACTCCTCCTCATACTCCTCGTCAGACTCGCCTGCACCCAGAAGTACCACAACAACCGATTTCAGCACTGCGTTGGCCAAACATCAACAAGCCATGTTGAAATTGGTTTATCTGGGTGATGTTAGCCACACCGCAACCGAGCTGTGGAACACGCTCAAGGAGCAGAGAGACATGTGGCTTGCACCGCTCAACCTCCAGCCAGGTATGGTGGTGTGTGACAACGGCCGAAACCTGGTCGCGGCTCTGGGCCTAGGTGGTCTGACTCACATTCCATGCCTTGCCCATGTCCTAAACTTGGTGGTGCAGAGTTTCCTTAGGAACTATCCTGACCTTGAGGAGCTGCTGCACAAAGTCAGATACGAGTGCTCTCATTTGCGGCGTTCAAGCATGGCTGCATCGCGCCTTTCAGCCATGCAGCGCAGATTGGGCCTGCCCGTGCACCGCATCATTGTTGACCTCCCCACCAGGTGGAATTCGACTTTGCATATGCTGCGGAGGTTGTGTGAGCAGCAACCTGCAATTATGGAGTTGCAGCTGCATCGGGCGCAAAGTAGGCGACACATGTCAGCCCTCCCACTTTACAACCACAGAGTGGGCATCCATGAAGGACATATGCACCATTTTGAAGTGCTTTGAGGACTCCACTCTGATGGTGAGCGTGGATGCTGCCCTACTCAGCCTGACTATTCCCCTTATATGCCTTATAGAATCATCACTTAAAGGACTAAGGGATGAGGTTTCTCAGGAGGAGGAGTATGATGAGACACTTGCACCAACCAGGCAATCTTCATCGGCCCGGTTGGTACAAAGCTCTGTGGGTGCCTCACAAAGGTCCAGGCAGGACACAGCAAGAGAGGAGGATGAGGAGGATTATGAGGATGAGCCAGAGGAGGAAAGTACACAGCGCTCTACTAGTAGTCACCAGATAGAGCGTGGATGGGGTGATGCAGAGCAGCCAGAGCACATTCCTCCAGCTGGTGACAGCGATGCATGGCCAGTTGGCAGCCTTCAGCACATGAGTGACTTCATGCTGCAGTGTCTGAGAAACGACCCACGCTTGGCTTGTATTCTCCACACAAATGACTACTAGGTGGCCACCCTCTTAGATCCACGTTACCGGGACAGCCTTCAAAGCCTAATTACACCATTGAACTGGGCGCGTAAAATGCAGGAGTACCAAGACGCACTGGTTAATTCACTCATGTACTCTTTTCCACCGCATAGCAGTGATGCGCGTGCACTAGCAGGCACCTCAGTGCGTCCTGGGCCCAGCGGAATCCGTTCAGAAGCCAGTAGCAGAAGCAGTACATCTGCTACTGACAGGTTCAGTATACCCAACCTGTTCCAACGGTTTCTGAACCCGAAAACAGTTCTGGCACCATCAGCACAGACACTGCAGCGCATTAGGAGGCACGTTACCGTAACATGGTGGCACAATACCTCTCCACTCCTGTCAGTGTGCTTCAGGATGGATCTGCCCCCTTCAAGTTTTGGGTCTCCAAGTTGGATACATGGCCCGAGCATAGCCAGTATACCTTGGGGGTCCTGGCTTGTCCTGGTGCCTGTGTGATTTCTGAACACTTCTTTAGTGCAGCTGGCAATGTACTAACAGACCAACGTACCAGACTATCCGCTGCAAATGTGGACCGGCTTACATTCGTAAAAATGAACCAGGCCTAGATTTCATGTGACTTTTGCTGCCCTGGGCCAGAGTAGACAGGTTACATGCATGGTTGGTAGCAGTATGCATGCTCTGTCATGTGCCTATGTTGCACACAGCGTCATCTGTTATGCCCGTGCTCTGGCCTCTACTACCAACATCTAGCACCTGGTTCTGTGACTGACTATTTCACTTCATACTGTTTTCCATGGACTCTAGTACCACCAGCTAGTGCCCATTTCTGTGACTGCTGATTTCACAGCATGCCGTGTTTCTGGGCTCTAGTACCGCCAGCTAGTGCCCATTTCCGTGACTGCCACTTTCACAGCATGCTGTGTTTCTGGGCAACAGTACCTCCAGCTGTACCTCGTTAGACCAAAGTGGAAAAAAAATATGACAGATGCCAAACACCTATAGGCAGAAGCACAAGAGGCGGGATCCAGCCACGCCGGCTGTTTCCTGGCAGTGAAGTGCAGACACGGGTGCCTCCCCCGAGGGGTAAACCGAGTTCCAGCATCGCCAGATGGTTCTCGGGAGTGCCCAAGGGCACGGGTACCTCCTGCTCCAAACCGTGTTTCGACAACGCTCGCCGTTACACGGTTGTATCCGCCGCACTGTTCCACGCCCCCACCGTACATCATTCCGGCTCAGTTTGCTGTTATCCGTGGTGTCGGCAGTGTAGGAGCCCCCTACGTGGACACCAGGACCTGGTGCTCAAGGCTGGTCTAGACAGTGCCAGTAGGCCCTGCTCCTCCCCTGCTGCAACTGCGGAGTAAAGAAGACTGTGTCCGGGTTGCGGGGGGCAAATATGGCTCTTGCACCTTCTGCCGAGAAGACATTACTCTGGTAGAAGACCCAAGACAGGAAGACAGATGCAGAAGACCCAAGACAGGAAGACAAATGCAGAAGACCCAAGACAGGAAGACAGATGCAGAAGACCCAAGAAAAGAAGACAAATGGAGATGTCCCCGGACTCCTGTCTTTTTGCTCTTGAACTTGCATGTTTGGGGGGGCTTTTTGGGCTTCTCAGCAGTGCTTTTGGCTTATGTCACTACTACATTGTGGTATCCGGGCTACAGTAATGTCAGCTGTTGCCCAGTACAGCCACTGGCACTTTTACCTTCTGCTGCTTATCTGGGTTCCAGTAACGTCAGCTGGTTCTCAGTAGAGTCAATGGCTTAGGTCCCTCCTTTGTGGTATCTGAATTCCAGTAACGTCTGCTGGTCCTTGGTAGTGCATTCTGGCACAGGTACCTCCTGCTTAGTTAACGGGCTCCGGTAACGTCAGCTGGTGCCCGTTAGTTCCATTGGCTCTTATGCTGATTTCTGCTGCCTATACGGGTTCCAGACTCACCAGCTGGTTTCTCTCAAGTTCCTGTGCCTACTGTTACTTCTGCATATTTCCTGTGGGTTTGGGACATTCTGCGACCAGCCAATAGCAGAATAACCATAGACGGAGGTTTAGGAAGCAGTAGGAGCAGATGTACATGAACCAAAAGCAGAATATCAATATGCAGAATTACTGAATAACAGTAATACAATCAGCAGAAGAAGACTAAGCATGGCTTAAAGGGAGTGTATCCGTTTCTCCACGTGGTGCTCCTGGAAACTCCCTGCAAAGCAAGGTGAGCTGAACGCGGACACATGTCTGTCAAAGGGCATATTGACACCACCACCGGCAGTTTTAATTTAATAATGTAAAATCTCTAACCCTAACCCTAACTATCCCTAACCCCTAACCCTTACCCTAACCCTAACCCTACTAACCCTAACCCTAACCCTTACCCTACTAACCATAAACCCTAACCCTACCCCAACTAATCCTAACCCAAAGAAAAAACACCGCTGCTAAGAAGATGGGGACCAGTTTTCCTGCTACAGCTGTCGCTCTGTGCATTTTTCTAGCAAATTTTTTGCTCCTCTGCCTCTGCAAACTCCTTCCCCATTATCCTGAGGTGTTTCCCCTCCATTTTATCCATTATATAGCACTGTAGTGGTCATTTTGTAATTCCGATTTTTTTCTCCCATTGACTTGAATTGATATCAGAAATCCGAAATTCCGATATCCCATATTTTCCAATATCGGAAATCGGAATTCTGATACGATATTGGGCAATATCGCTCATCCCTACCTGTATGTCATCTCCCCAGTGTATAGTATATACCTGTATGTCATTTCCCCTGTATATAGTATATATCTGTATGTCATCTCCAGGTTCCCTCCCATCTGTACACAGTGGAGAAGCAGTGTCCCCGCAGCACAGAGCATTTCAGTACGGCGGCTCCGCCCCCTGAGTGTAATACCATTTAGTTAGAAATTATAAAAAAGGACTAATTTAGAGTGGCATTAGTTGAAGCTGTATAATTAAGTTTAAAGCTAACCAGGCATTGTCAGGTTGGCACTGTTACATCAATTAAAATGATACCTGGGTTGGAGAAATCCGTTTTGTGCTTCTTTTATTAATCTGTGTTTGAATTCTTAAGTTAATGGGGTACTTCATGCCAGACAAAGAATTTCCTGATTCTGGGCTCCCCCTACAGTCTGCGTCAGAGGGTGGTCTGTGTCAGCACGGTAATAAATTGTGTTATTTCCAGCTGTACAGAAGGACGATAACACTATAGAAATGATAATAATAGGCCACAGTTACCACAATTGTCTACAAGGAAAACTGTTGCCCATAACAACCAATCACAGCTCAGCTTCCATCATATATATGATGAAAGCTGAGCTTTTATATATATATAAATAAATACATATATAGTGTATTAGATTAAGTGTGGCGTGAGTGTGGCTATGAGGAATGAGCATGGCTTGATACACACATGCACTCAGTTTTATACATATAGATTACATTACCGACAGACAATACATTAGACTAATATACTATAGATGTAGACAATTGGCAGCTTTAGCAATGTGTCAAGAAACAACACATTGCTACAGCCAGAAATATATATAAAGAATATGAAATACGGCCTTAATATAAATTATTGTTTTGGTTCCCAAGATTCAATATGCTTCTTCTATACATGGAGTTTACATTTTTTTCAGAAGTTTAAATAGAAA
The DNA here is from genome assembly GCF_039654945.1 of Dendrobates tinctorius. Lineage (NCBI taxonomy): Eukaryota > Metazoa > Chordata > Amphibia > Anura > Dendrobatidae > Dendrobates > Dendrobates tinctorius. The sequence goes on along the minus strand of NW_027361679.1, from coordinate 109,742,300 downwards.
AACATGAATGTCAGAAGCTGGCTACAAATTTCTCTAGTGCCTAATATACACTAATTGCACTATTCTCATGGCAGGAAATTTAGTGGATATTGCAGAATATTACCATCCATGATCATAATCTCATCTGATATTCTCTTTCTACTTCGCAACCTTATAAAACACAAAAATAAATCTATGAATCTGAATTTGGTTTCAGTGATCTACCAAGTAGTTATAAAATGTTATGATCGCTTGAAGTGTCTTGGGAACATGATCTAGGGAAAAGATTCACCAATCTTCTAGTTTACAAAAACAGGTATTTAGTTATATCACACCTTTAAAAGTATCTGGAGAGAAAAGCTTAGCAGAATAAACAAGCCTAAATCTTTGTATACAGAAGGAAGGATTGTGATCTGAACTCCAGACATTACTGGAGCTGTTCTGCTGGAAGGAGTACAAGACGCATGCGGTATATTGTCTTACGACTGTCAGTGTTAGGCTGGCATGCCAGCCCAAGGAGCATCATTAAGCAGCTGGTAAAATTGCTTCCCTTGGCATGGATGATGCTAAAAGATGAACATTTGTTTCCAAATATTTACACAGCTTTTGGAATTTAGTGAACATTTTTTTCAGTATTAAAGCAGCAATGCCATTCCGGTTAGAAGGAGGTAATGCGTGTATTTCTATTTCTCCTATATGAAATGAAATGGTGGAGCTGGTAATAGAAAACAAGAGGGCAACTGCCAGAGGCAGAGATTCCTTCAGTGGATGTGGTTAGCACTAACCGATTGTCAGGAATCTTTTATTCCTGGATGTATTCAACTCTGTTAAAATCAATGTTGTCAAAATGTCACAGCTATGACAATTTCCCATAAAGTTACAAGCATTAATTATTTATACGTAACTATGCCACATGGCCGTAAGTACTAAGGCAGGGTTCCCCAACTCCAGTCCTCAAGGCCCACCAACAGATCATGTTTTCACGATTTCCTTAGTATTGCTCAGGTGATAATTGCTTCACCTGTACAATACAAGGGAAATCCTGAAAACATGATCTGTTGGTGGGCCTTGAGGACTGGAGTTAGGGAACCCTGTACTAAGGGATGCCATATGGAAAGGTTCCCTTGATTATCTTCATAGATGTGTAGCGCTTGTAGCTGGAAATGACTGATGTCACAGAATTTAATATTTCGCATTTACAAGGCTAAAAATCCTTTAAATTCTGGCATATTTTAAAGATGAAAGACCCCACACCAATGAAATTCATTATAAACTGTATATGTACAGGGGGACAAAACAGATGTATCCCTATAACAAAAATGAAAGTCAGATACTCTGGTATATTCTTCCATAGCATCCATTCTAAGAAGACAGAAAAGTCCAATGTTTTCTAACCTTTTTAGGATAGCAAGGCAGCATCATTTTCTAGTATTATCTGATCACTTTCTTATTAAATTTGCTATATTTTAATTAATGACAGAATTTACAGGTGCAATTAGTCTGTAATAAATTACAATGTAAGCGGCCTGACTGTAAAGAATCTATAAAAGCTGTATAGTTTTCCACTATGGGGCCAATTAATCAAGACTAGCATAGTGCAAGCTCACATTATACTATACAGCACCGAATTCATAAAGAGGCACAAGCCACTTAATTAATTTGGCACCTCATGTTCGTGGCGCGAGCCTCTGTCCAATAAATGGAGTAGTTTTTCTGGCATAGAAAACGTTGATAGATTTGACATTCCCTGCCTTGTCTCAGCTGCTCTTTAGCTCCGCCCATTTAGGTGGAGCTGATCCCAAGTGGTGTGAAAAAAATCAAAAGTTGCAAAAGTTTACCTCAACTCCACACTATTCCAAAAATTTCTGACTTTTCAATGCTTCTATGTCACTATTGTGGCGTGCAAGCTTTGATGAACCCGCTCCATTGTTTTTATGGGCCTACTCATCAAGTTGACTTTTCGGTAAGGTAACCAAACTCACACCTGCTCATGCAATACAATCTGAATTCTACACCAGTCATGAGTTATTGTAGAATTTTGCTATCATTTCCTTCATTTTCTGGCAAGGCCAGAACTAATATGCTTTGTGAAGAAATGGGAAAGCTGACATGAAAAGCCAGGTAGCTGACATGAAAGAAATGATGAAATAGTCTCTTAGAGGAGTTGTCTCATCTCTTCAAATTTGTAAAATTGCAAAATGCTTGAAAAACAAGTAACTTTGCAATTGACCAATGCCCCCTGTTCTCCAGGAATCTTAATTCTACAGCTCACTGCTTGTTGCCTAGTTTCATGGCTACCTATATTGTTAACTGGAGGTGGCCAGTGTCTTAGACAAAACACTCCACTTACAAGCCACTCGCACCAAGTTTGGGCCATTGTGGCAGCCATGCTGCTAACCAGAATTGTCAAACTGCAGGAATGCACCTCCATCACCTGAAAAGCAGGAAGCCTGGAGGCAGGGGAGCAGTGGGCTCCTGAAGAAAGAAGCCTTTTAACGTTACATGTCCAAAAATGTTCCTGTAAACTTGATGATATAAGATAGTAGATTTCAATCCTTGGAAAGCTGATCATGCTCCAAAAATAAAACAGTTTTGCTGGAAAATTAACCTCTTCCCTTCAGCAGTTGGGACATTTCCTTTTTCTCAAGACACAGTATAAGATGTGCATTTATGATTATTATACTGAAAAACTGTGAACCAGGTGGGCAGGCAACAAAAGAAAAAAACATAAAAAATAACAACTAACTACTAAAGATAAATCTTTCACCAGAAGAAATTTCATTCTTTAGTCTGCAATTTAAATAAATATCTCAGCACGGAAAAATATCCTAGCTATGTTTTGTGCCGTTGAATATGCAATGTATTGTAATTTTATTATAATGTAAAGATAAATAACTGAGAAAAAATTATCCAAATGGAGCTCTGAAGTAAATACACCAACCTTATCAGGTCATTGTTCGTGTTCATTCACATCTGTGTCTAGCTGACTAATGAGAATTGTGCCCCTTCTTTGGCTTCTTTAGGGTTACAAAAGCCATACAAATATATTTATTTAATTCACTTGAAGCAAACCTGTCAGCAGAATTGTGATCAGTAAACTACTGACACTGTCAGATTGGCGCTGTTATACTGATTAAAATGATACCTGGGGTTATGATATCCATCTTGTGGTTGTTGTTTAATCTTTATCTTTAGTTTTCAGTTAATGAGATTCTTGTGCTTCGGGGCGGCCTGTGGGGGGGTCTTTATGTGGTGCACTGCTTAGATTTTCATCTTTGTTTTGGGGCTGACAACATCTGGTCCCAGGTGGATATAATGGTTAAGAACTGAATGTGGCATGATTTTTTGCATTTTTCACTCCTTTAAAGTGATATACACCTCATTATTTAAGTGGCACTTTATAATCACTTTTTCACATAGTTTGTACACACGTGGTCAAAATTGTTGGTACCCCTCGTTTAATGACAGAAAAACCCACATTGGTGACTGGAATAACTTGAATCTGACAAAAGTAATAATAAATCAAAAATCTATGAAAATGAACAAATGAAAGTCAGACATTGCTTTTCAACCATGCTTCCACAGAATTTTTTAGAAAATAAAACTCATGAAATAGGCCTGGACAGAAATAATGGTACCCCTGAAAATAACCTGACAAAAGAGACATGGTAAATCAAGGTGTGTCACAATTAGCATCACAGGTGTCTACCATCTTGGAATCAGTGAGTGGACCTGTATAGAGGACTACAAATACTCGCTGTGTTGTTTGGTGACATGGTGTGTTTCACACTCAACATGGACCAGAGGAATTGAAGGAAAGAGTTGTCTCAGGAGATTAGAAAGAAAATTATAGACAAACATGTTAAAGGTAAAAATTATAAGACCATCTCAAAGCAGCTTGATGCTCCTGTGACTACAATTGCACCTATTATTCAAAAATTTAAGCTCCATGGGACTGCAGCCAACCTCCCTGGACGTGGCCACAGGAGAAAAATTGATGACAAATCAAAGAGATGGATAATACAAATGGTAACAAAAGAGCCCAGAAAAACTTCTAAACAGATTAAAGGTGAACTTCAAGCTCAAGGAACATCAGTGTGAGATCGCACCATCCATCACTGTATGACCCAAAGTGGACTTCATGGGAGACGACAAAGGAGGACATCATTGTTGAAAAAAAAATCATAAAAAATCAAGACTGGAATTTGCCAAACTGCATGTTGACAAGCCACATAGCTTCTGGGAGAATATCCTTTAGACAGATGAGACAAAAATATAACTTTTTGGCAAGGCACTTCAGCTGCATGTTCAAAGATGGAAAAATTAAGCATATCAAGAAAAGAACACTGTTCCTACTGTGAATCATGGAGGAGGCTCTGTTATGTTCTGGGGCTGCCTTGCTGCATCTGGCAAAGGGTGTCTAGAATCTGTGCATGGTACAATGAAATCTCAAGACTATCAATTGATTGTAGAGAGAATTGTGCTGCCCAGTGTCAGAAAGCTTTGTCTCAGCCACTGGTCATGGGTCTTGCATCAGGATAATGACCTAAAACACACAGCTAAAAACATCCAAGAATGGCTAAGAGGAAAACATTGGGCTATTCTGAAGTGACCTTCTAGGAGCCCTGACCTAAATCTTATGGAGCATCTTTGTAAAGGGCTGAACCATGCCGTCTGGAAAAGGCAAGCTTCAAACACGAGACAACTGGAGCAGTTTGCTCTTGACGAGAGGGCCAAAATACCTGTTGACAGGTGCAGAAGTCTCATTCTTGAGGAATGGGACAAAATACATGTCGAGAGGTGCAGAAGTCTCATTGACAGTTACAGGAATCTTTTGATTGCAGTGATTGCCTCAAAAGGTTGTGCAACAAAATATTAAGTTAAGGGTACCATCATTTCTGTCAAAGCCAATTTCATGAGTTTTATTTATTTTTTTTAAATTCTGTGGAAGCATTGTTGAAAAGCAATGTCTGACTTTGATTTGTTCATTTTCATAGATTTCTGATTTATTATTACTTTTGTCAGAGTCAAGTTATTTCTATCACCATTGTGGTTTTTTCTGTCATTAAACGAGGGCTGCCAACAATTTTGACCATGTGTGTATACAATTGGCCTATGAACTAGTATTTTTATCTGCAAGGGAGTTATTACTATATGAACACTGGCACTTCATAGGACTTGCTGTCTATTTTTCAGTTTCCCCTTTCCACTATGCTTACTTGTGGGACCTTATGCTTTACACCTGTGTTTATCAACTATCCACTTTGTCTTTTTATGTGATTTGTGTAACCTTGTTTTTTTTCAATTATATCTTGTGATTAAACTTTTTGACATATTTTATATGGTATAATTCTTGCTCCTTTGTTTCTTCTGTGAGTTTTCTTAGATATTCATCTGTATGGGTTTTGACAGGTCACTGATCTCTCACTGACCTGCCCCCATTTTACAATGCATAGAATACTTTTAGAGAAAGTACCATTTATGACGTTACTTTGTTTCCTGTCATTTAGCCAATTCCTTACCCATCTGCATATAGTTTCCCACAGTCCCTACTTATGGAGCTTCAGTATAAGGCTGTTATGTGGTACAGTGTCAAATGAGTTTGCAAAGTCCAAAAAAATCACATCAGCTGCATTACCAACATTAAGATTTGCACTTACCTCCTCAAAGAAACCCAACATGTTTGTTAGACACAACCTATCTTTCATGAATCCATGCTGGTTATCAGTTATAATATTATTCTCTGCAATATATTTCTGCAGGTCGTCTCTTATAATGCCCCCCCAAATTTTGCACACTACTGATGTCAAGCTTAACGGACAGTATTTGCCTGGCTCCACCTGCTTACCTTTCTTAAATATCGGTACCACATCAGCCATCCTCCAATACCTTGGCACCACCCCTGTTACAAGAGAGTCTAAGAATATAAAAAGCACCGTTCTGTCAATTACTGAGCTCAATTCACTCAGTATCCATGGATGAATGCCATCTGGGTCAGGGGATTTTTCAGTGCTTTATTTGCTCAGAAGTAGGCGTATTTTTTCTTGTGTTAAACTAATTATATCAGGTGGTGAACTTTGATTTTTGCCTTGTTGAATGATACCTGGAATAGTTAGTTCATTTATGAGCACGGATGAAAAGTGCATGTTTAATATCTTAGCCTTTTCTTTGTCCTCTATTATTATCTTTTTATTATTGTCTTTAAGGGGCCTATACCATCTTTTTTTTTACCTCTTTGGTATTGATGTATTTATAATTTTTGGGCGGGATTTATTTTAATGTCACTGGCAATTTGTTTCTCATATAACCTTGCCAGCTTGATTTCTTTCTTACATTTCTTACTTACTTCTTTACCCATCTTTATACTCCTGAAATGCTATTTCTGTATTCTCGGTCTTCAGGATTTTGAGTGCCCTTTGTCTTAGTCTGATTAAACTTTGTAGTGTCTAATTTATCCATAACAATTTATTTTCATTCCTGGACATTTTATTACCAGAGGGTATACGTTTTCTACAGGATTCTAGTAGCATATCCTTAAAAAAACCCATTTATGGTCGGTATCCCCAGTTACCATGAGATGGTGCCATGATTAAGCTCTTCCCTTAATTTGTTGAATTCAGCTTTCCTAAAGTTCCAGGTTTTTGCATTTCCCCATTTGAATGTTTGATTGAAAATTACTTTGAAACTTACCATATTATGGTCACTGCATCCCAAATGATCCCTGACCTGTAGATCTGAAATTGGATCTGGTTTATTTGACAGAACCAGATCCAGCAGATTACCTCCCCTGGTTGGGGTTCATCTACCAGATGAGAGAGGTAATTGTCCTGAATTGTGGAAAAGAACTTGCAGCTTTTAGCACAACTAGAAGATTCTATGTCCCCTTGAATGTCTGGATAGTTAAAATCCTCCATAATAAGGACCCTATTATTATTTGCTCCTTTTAATTTGCTGGAGTATTTCCTTTACATGTTCAGCTATATTAGGAGGCTTGTAGCAAACTCCAATTAGCAGCTTTCCAATATTGTCATCCCAATGTACATGTACCCATACTGATGTGAGATTCTTCCAGGACTGTAGTCATGGCCGAGGACACCTGGGCATTAGTATCCTGACCCCCCTCACAGAAAAACAATGCCCACTAGTCAGCATACCTGTGTCTTCAGGTCCGTCTCCATCAGGATCTTCCCTATGCCACAGGGAACCCTCTCCAGGTGGATTTGCATTAACTGAGACACAGTCCATTTAAACTTCAAAAAGAACATCTTTACTGGGTTCGTTACACAGCACATCCACAGTCTTAACAGCTTTCACAACAGACTTCACAACACAATGTTCCTTTTCTTTACCTGCACTACTCTCGTGATCACAAAGCGCGGGCCTGGGTCCGACTGTCCCTGATGATTCCTTAGCATCCTCTCTGCACAGCTCTGCTACGAATATGCATCCCTTGGTCTGTTTTGCCCCAGATGCAAGATCATTATTTCCCGGAATCAGAAGCCACTGGGAGAGCGACCTGCCCTTCTGTGCTGTTCCCTAAACATGTACCACGTCCTTTCTGTCCTAAATCACTGCATCTGTAGGTTCCTCCAGCCATTTTGCCCCAGCCCTGAGGGTGTCTGCCCATGCGATGAGTTGTCACATACTGGAACCACTATTGGCTCCCCAACTATATCTGCCCACTGCTGAGATGTCCTGATACTGTGGATGACTGGGCTTTACTCCTTAAACATTGCGTGGCTGCTGTGGCGTCTAGGGCCTATAGCCCATTTGGATGGTTTAGACGACCCTCACCCTCTGGCTTAACCAAACACTTACACTGACCACGGGGTCGAGTCTATCCCCTATCTCTCCCGGAGACAGAGGCCATGTCTCAATATATCAGGGAGAATCTGGCTAGAGGATTCATTAGGAAGTCGGTGTCACCTGCGTGGGCGGGATTCTTCTTTGTCCAAAAGAAGAATGGAGAACTACGTCCCTGCATCGATTACAGGGGTCTTAACGTCATCACCATTAAGAATAAGTACTGCTATGAATGCATCACCGAGGACGATGGCAAGAACAGGCTAAGCTACCAGAAGAACAGAGAGGTTGGTAACTAAGCGGATTGTAGACCCCTGATCCTATTAACACAACTAGCAGTAGCCGTGGCGCGTTCCTACGATGCCCTAGACGCTTCGTCACAGCCGCAGAACTATCTAAGCCTAAAGACAGAAAGGTGAAACCTAAACTGCCCCAGAGCAGATCCCCAAAGGAATAGACAGCCCCAAACATATATTGTTGGTGAGACAAGATGAGACACAAACACAGGCAGAGAACAGACTGAGCAAACGGTGGGACCCAAGCTGTCTAGACAGGACAGGATAGAAAAGATACTGTCTGCAATCATGCACAAAACCCTAAAAAAGTCCAACACTTCTGATATACAAAAAACCTGAGGCCACACAACCTCACCCCCGCTAGATCAGCACTCTGGTATAAACTGGCAGCAAAGCAAAAAGATACTAGCATAACAGGGGACTGAACCAGCTGTAACATAAGAAGCTGGATCCAGCGCTGCCCCCAGCAGGGAGCACGCTGAACCCTAGCAAGAATGAAAAAGAAAGGCACAACCAGATTAGATGCAAAGGATTAGCAAAAGAATCACTTAACTGAAACATGCAGATCAGGCAGGGGACAAAAGAACTCCAAATGCACATGGAGGAAAAATCACCAGCAACCTTCAAGAGCAGCCAGCTCAATTATATGCTCCTAGCCAGTAATCCAGGTTCCCAATTATCGTCATCAGGTGGGGAACTTCCATCAACCTGGCCAGCTCTACTACTCTCAGTAACCACTAGAGGGAGCTTTGGCTCAGAAATCCGAGCAAGGGAATTCACAACAGTACCCCCCCTTGAGGAGGGGTCACCGAATCCTCATCCATGCCACCAGGCCGATCAGGATGGCCCCGGTGAAAGGCATGAATCAATCTCTTGGCATGGATGTCAGAAGCAGAGACCCAAGAATTATCCTGGCCATAACCCTTCCACTTGACCAAGTACTGAAGTCTCTGTCTAGCCAGATGAGAATCCAATATCTTCTCTACCTCATACTCAAAATTACCCTCAACCAGTACAGGGTCAGGGGGCACCACCATGGGAACTACTGGCTCCACAAACCTTTTCAACAAAGATTTATGAAAAACGTTATGAATCTTAAACGTAACTGGAAGAGCCATACGGAAAGAAATGGGGTTAAGGATTTCCAAAATCTTATAAGGTCCAATAAACCTTGGCTTGAATTTTGGAGATGCAACCTTCATGGGAATATATTTTGAGGACAACCAAACCATATCACCCACTTTAAACCTGGGTCCTATGCCGGTTGGAAAACTGTTGGGCCTTTTCCTGAGAGTGGGACAACTTATCCACTGCTTGGTCCCAAATCTGCTGCATTCTCTACCACAGAATCCACACCTGGGCAGGCAGAAGCTTCCACCTGCCCCGAAGAAAATCGAGGATGAAACCCAAAGTTACAAAAGAAAGGGGACATCAAAGTGGCAGAACTAGCCCTATTGTTGAGCGTGAATTCAGCCAAGGGCAAAAATGAGACCCAATCATTCTGATCAGCAGATATGAAACATCTCAAATAGAACTCCAAAGTCTGGTTTGCTCTCTCAGTCTGCCCATTGGTCTGAGGATGAAATGCAGAGGAGAAAGACAACTGAATTCCCAGTTTGGAACAAAAAGCTCGCTAAAATCTGGAAACAAACTGGACCCCTCTGTCCGACACAATGTTCTCAGGAATCCCGTGCAAACGAACCACTTGTTGTAAAAACAAGGGCACCAACTCAGAAGAAGATGGCAACTTTGGGAGTGGTACAAGATGGATCATCTTAGAAAATCTATCACAGATCACCCAAATAACAGTCATTCTTTGAGAGACAGGGAGATCAGAGATAAAATCCAATGAGATATGGGTCCATGGCCTCCTGGACACCAGCAGGGGCATCAACAAACCACTAGCACGAGAACAGGGCTTAGACCGAGAACAAGTCCCACAGGACTGCACATAATTCCTGACATCACGAGATAAGGCAGGCCACCAAAAAGACCGACTCACCAAATCTCTGGTACCAAAGATACCTGGAAGTGTCACGTGGACCCGTCCTGTGTGACGCCACCAGCAGGTCAGTAACTAGAACAACAGGATGCGGCACGTGATACTGTCCTGTGTGACACAGCTCACAGGCTTGTAACTAAAACAACAAGACAAAGGGAAGGGAAACAGTTACACCGGTGGGCCCTGTGATAGGGAAAGGGGACGTGGAGACCTCCTGCACTCCCCTGAGTCAGTGTCCCTAATGCTCCTAATGTTCCCTATGCCGGTTCCGCACCGGGTGCCGATCAGGAACCTGTCGCCCTAGCACACCCTACACCTATCCCTTGCTAGGGAACTGGGTGGCGCAGGCACTGGCCCCACCGCTGTACTAATACACACTAAGGAAAAACACAAACAGGGAGACACCACTTAGCTTTACTCTGTTGCACTTGCTCCTGGCAACAGAGTCCACCACCAGCATGCAGCTCTCCTCCTGAATCGCTGCCACCAAGCTCTGTCAGAGCTACAAGGAAATCCCATATGACTCCTTTCACACCAGGCTAAGATATTGCTGTAAGGAATGCTCTCCAGCTCCTTCCTCCACCAAGGATGGTTGAAGTGAACACTATCACCAACACTGAATGCAACACCTGTGACTCTTTTATAGCAGAGCCAGCAATCACACCTGCATAATAATCATGTGCACTTAACTAAAGAAACTAGAGTGCAATGACGCTCACCACCACCGGGGGCAAAAACCAACCTTAAGCACAGCTTAGGGGAAAAAAAGGTTACCTGTGCATTTTATATGTCCTGATCCAGCATGGATCATGACAGGAAGGCCAACCAACGCGGAGCAATGAATTTCAGACATTACTCTTTTGCTCCACTGGTCAGGGACATACAATTTTCCCATAGGGCATCGTTCAGGTTTATCCTCCTGAAATTCCTCCAGGGCACGTCTCAAATCAGGAGAAATGGCGGAAAGAACTACACCCTCATTTAAAATGGTAGTAGGCTCAGTCACATCAAGAGAATCCGCAAAGAAGCTCCTAGAAAGGGCGTCTGCCTTAACATTCTTAGTGCCCGGAAGAAAGGAGACCACAAAATTAAAACGCGTGAAAAACAAGGCCCACCTAGCCTGTCTAGGATTCAAGCACTTGACTGATTCAAGATAAATGAAATTCTTGTGGTCGGTGAGGACCACAACTTGATGTCTAGCTTCCTCCAACCAATGTCTCCACTCTTCAAATGCCCACTTCATGGCCAATAATTCCCGATTCCCCACATCATAGCTACGTTCAGATGGAGAAAATTTTTGAGAAAAGAAGGCACACGGATTCATCTTAGAGGTTACCGGATCCCTTTGAGACAAAACAGCTCCTGCACCAATCTCAGAAGCATCTATTTCCACCTGAAATGGGAGTGAAACATCAGGTTGCCGTAGAACCGGAGCAGAAGTGAATCTCCGCTTAAGCTCCTGAAATGCCGTGACTGCCTCTGGAGACCAATTCACCACATCAGCACCCTTTTTGGTCAAATCCGTCAGTGGTTTAACAATACCAGAAAAATTACTTATAAATTTAAGGTAGAAATTAGCAAAACCCAAAAACTTCTGAAGAGCCTTCAGAGAAGTGGGCTGAACAGAATCATAAATGGCCTGTACCTTGGCCGGGTCCATTTCAAAAGCAGATGGGGACAAAATTAATCCCAAAAACGAAATCCTCTGTACACCAAAAAGACATTTCGATCCCTTAACATACAGAGTATTTTCCCTCAAAATCCAGAACACAGTCCGGACATGTTCCACATGAGAATCACAATCACTGGAAAAAACAAAATATCAACAAGATAAATGATCAAAAACTTATCCACAAGGTCCCGGAAAATATCGTTCATAAAAGATTGGAAGACGGAAGGGGCATTAGTGAGCCCAAAAGGCATCACCAGGTACTCAAAATGTCCCTCCGGAGTATTAAACGCCATCTTCCATTCATCCCCGTGCTTGATGCGAATAAGATTATATGCCCCCCCTGAGGTCAAGTTTGGTAAACCAACAAGCACTTTGAACTCTAGAAAATAAATTAGAAATCAGGGGTAATGGGTACTGATATTTAACAGTGATTTTGTTAAGGGAACGATAGTCAATACATGGCCTTAATGAGCCATCATTTTTGGCGACAAAGAAAAAACCAGCACCCAAAGGAGAAGAGGATGGTCTGATATAACCTTGATATAAGATCGCATAGCATCATGTTCAGGTACAGATAAGTTGAAAAGCTGACCTTTGGGAAATTTACAACCGGGCATTAACTCAATTGCGCAGTCATAACTCCTATGAGGAGGCAAAGACGCAGACTTACTCTCACTAAATACATCAGAAAAATCAGCCAAATAGTCAGGAATGTCTTGAGACTGGGGAGAGGAGGAGAAAACAGGAGTGTCACTAAGAACACATTGACAACCCCAACTCACCACAGACAGAGATTTCCAAACCAAAATAGGATTATGGGTTTGCAACCAAGGAAAACCAGTACAATAGTATCATTGTGCAACACCATTTACAATTTTCTTGATGGTCCGGGGCGACCCGCATTATTACCTAGGTCCAAAACTGGGGTTTATTCTCTGCCAAAGGGTAGCATCAATCCCCCTCAAGGGAATAGGGGTTCTCAGGGGCACCATGGGGAAACCACAACACTTGGCAAAATCAAGATACATCAGATTCAAAGCTGCTCTTGAATCAACAAAGGCCTTAGCAGAAAATGTAGACAAGGAGTAGATCAAGGTAACTGCCAACAGGAACTTAGGCTGTACACTGCCCACCACAAATGCGTGAGAAAAACGTTTTTCTCATTTAGGGCAGCAGAAATAACATGAGAGGCATCCCCACAAAAGAAGCATAACTTAGTACGCCTTCTGAACTCTTGACGTTGCGCCCTAGACAAAACCCTATCACATTGCATGGGTTCAGAAGTTTGTTCAAAAGGCAGCACCGCCTCTAGCGTACTTTTACGTTCACGTAAATGTCGATCAATTTGAATGGCTAATGAAATGGAGTCGTTAAGACCAGAGGGGACAGGAAATCCCACCATAACATCTTTTACAGTTTTTGCCAGACCTTTCCGAAAGAGAGCTGCTAGGGCATCATCATTCCATTTAGTTAGGACCGCAGCATCCTGACCCTGGTTCAATGCCAATAAGGTTTTCTCAATAGCATTAGGTTCATCATACAACAACCCCAGGGCCTGAAAAAATGCATCTACATTAGCCAGAATAGGATCTCGAGGTGTCAGAGAAAAAGCCCAATCCTGGGGATCGCCGCGCAGCAGGGAGATGACAATTTTAACCTGCTGCAACAAGCTCCCTGATGAATTAGGCTTCAAAGCAAGAAATAGTTTACAGTTATTCTTGAAATTCAAAAATTTTGACCGATCTACAGCAGATGATTGAGCGAGATAGGCAGAAATTCCCTGCACTTCAGCAGCGAGCTGCTCAACACGATCGGACAATTGCTTAGTCTCCATTAAGCAAAAAATCCTCCTATGGCCCCAGAGAAAAAGGAAAAAATATATACCTTTTATTTTTTTTTACAAATTCTTTCCTTCTTTTGAGTACCCTAGAGTCTGCGGTTGCACTGATGATTCTGTTATGAATGGGTCACCGAGGAGGATGGCAGGAACAGGCTAAGCCACCAGAAGACCGGAAAGGTTTGTAACTAAGCGGATTGCAGGCCCCTGATCCTGTCAACACAACTAGCAGTAGCCGTGGAGCGTTCCCACGATGCCCTAGACGCTTCATCACAGCCGAAGAACTAACTAAGCCTAAAGACAGAGAGGTGAAATCTAAACTGCCCCAGAGCAGAACCCCAAAGGAATAGACAGCCCCAAACATATATTGTTGGTGAGACAAGATGAGACACAAACACAGGCAGAGAACAGACTGAGCAAACGGTGGGGCCCAAGCTGTCTAGACAGGACAGGATAGAAAAGATACTGTCTGCAATCATGCACAAACCCTAAAAAAGTCCAACACTTCTGATATACAAAAAACCTGAGGCCACACGACCTCACCACCACTAGATCAGCACTCTGGTATAAACTGGCAGCAAAGCAAAAAGATATGCTCCCAGCCAGTAATCCCAGGTTCCCTATTATCATCGTCAGGTGGGGAACTTCCATCAACCTGGCCAGCTCCACTACTCTCAGTAACCACCAGAGGGAGCAGAGGGAGCTTCGGCTCAGAGATCCGAGCAAGGGAATTCACAACAAAGTACCCTCTGCCCCTGATATCGGAAATGTTTGATAGGCTAAGAGGAGCGAGGATTTTTTTCCAATCTAGATTTGCAGGGGGCCTATAACCTGATTCGCATTCGTGAGGGGGACAAATTTAAGACGGCATTCAACACCTGGGATGGCCATTATGAGTATCTGGTCATGCCCTTTGGGCTCTGTAATGCTCCTGACATCTTCCAAGACTTTATAAATGATATATTTCGGGATATGCTCTCCACCTTGGTCGTTGTGTATCTAGAGGATATTCTCATCTACTCTCTAGATTTGGACTCCCACTGGAGAGAGGTTCGCTTACGGGCAAACTCCCTCTGCACCAAGTTGGAGAAGTGCCTGTTCGAGCAGGAGTCCTTGCCTTTCCTGGACTATATCATCTCTGCCCAGGGTTTGGCTATGGATCCTGCCAAACGGCAGGCGGTAATGGACTGGCAGGAACCCCACTCTCTCAAAGCGGTGCAGCGCTTTCTGGGGTTCGTTAATTACTATCGCCAGTTCATTCCCCACTTCTCCACCTTGGTAGCTCCCTTGGTTGCCCTCACTAAGAAGGGAGCAAATCCCAAGTTGTGGTCGGTACAGGTCTCCAAGGCCTTCCCCTCCATCAAATCTCATTTTGCTAGCACTCCCATCCTACATCGTCCCGATGTGGTGAAATCCTTAATCTTGGAGGTGGATGCCTCTTCCGTCGGTGCCGGAGCGATCCTCTTCCAGAAGGACGCTCAAGGTCGGAAGCAGCCTTTCTTCTTTTCAAAGACCTTTTCATCGGCAGAGAGGAACTATTCCATTGGGGACAGGGAGTTGCTAGCAATGAAGTTGGCCTTCTCAGAGTGGAGGCACCTCTTGGAGGGGGCTTGGTTTCCCTTCCAAGTGTTTACCAACCACAAAAACTTGGTGTATTTGCAGACAGCCCAGCGGCTCAACTCTTGCCAGGCCAGGTGGTCTCTCTTCTTCTCCCGGTTCCATTTCACCCTTCATTTCCTCTCTGGTGAGAAGAAAGTCCGGGCCAAAGCTCTCTCTCACTCCTTGGTGTCATTAGAGGAGAAGGAGGAGCCTCGGCTGATTGTCCCATCCGAGAGCCTGAAGATCATGGCTCCGGCCACCCTCGAGTCGGTTCCTCCAGCCACTCTCGAGTCACCCAGCGGAGGTCCTCTCTTGGGCTCACTCCTCCAGGGTGGGTGGACATTTTGGGACAAGGAGGACATCTGAGCTCCTGGCGAGGACATACTGGTGGCCGCATATGGCAAGGGACGTTGGAGACTATATTCGCGTGTGCATCTCCTGCGCCCAGAATAAGTCTCATCGGCAACAGCCGGCTGGGTTACTTTACCCCCTGCCAGTGGCAGACAGGCCCTGGGAGATGGTTGGCATGAACTTCGTGGTGGGTCTGCCCAAGTCTTGTGGCAGCACAGTCATTTGGGTTGTCACTGACCATTTCTCCAAGATAGTACACCTGGTGCCTCTTGCATGGTTACCTTCTGCACGGGCCTTGGCTGCGCTGTTCATCAAGCATGTCTTCCGCCTCCATGGTATGCCTGACAAGATTGTCAGTGAAAGGGGTCCCCAGTTTGCGCCTCTGTTTTAGAGAGAGTTTTGTTGCTTGCTCTGCATTGAGCTAAACCTCTCCTCGGCCTATCATCCCGAGACGAACGGGTTGGTAGAGAGGGCGAACCAGACCCTGGTCAAATACCTACGACATTTTGCCTCGGCAGGATGACTGGGCATCCTTGCTACCGTGGGCGGAGTTTGCTTTGAACAATGCTGTGGCCAGACTCAATTCCTTCTTAATTACGGCCAGCATCCGCACGTCCCCGTGCCCATACCAGTGTCATCTACAGACTCCAGGGTGGCAGACTGGGCGGTGGATGCACATGATATTTGGGATTGCACTCAGGATGCCATCCAGGCCATTCAAGTAGAGAATGAGGTCTTCCGCTGACACACACCGGCGTCCCACTCCGACCTTTGCCCCCGGCGACTTAGTGTGGCTCTCCGCCCATAACATCAGGCTGTGGGTTGAATCCACTAAGTTCGTGCCTCGCTACATAGGTCCCTTCAAGGTCCTCGAGCAGGTCAACCCTGTGGTCTACCGCTTGGCCCTTCCTCCACGCCTAGGTATCACCGACACCTTCCATGTGTTCCTCCTTAAGCCCGTCCACATGTCCTGGCTTTCCGAGTCATCTTCCGGGACATCAGGCTTGTCCTCGGATGAGTACGAGGTGAATGCCATTGTGGGCTGGAAGGTGGTATGAGGCAAAAAATATGTGGTGGACTGGAAGGGTCATGGACCAGAGGATAGAACCTGGGAACCTATGGAGAACTGTTATGATTGGGTCACCGAGGAGGAAAGCAAGACCAAGCTAAGTCACAGAAAACCAGAGTGGTTGGTAACTAAGCGTATTGCAGACCCCTGATCCTATCCACACAACTAGCAGTAGCCGTGGAGCGTACCTACGATGATTCTAGACGCCTCGACACAGCCGGAGAACTAAATAAGCCTAAAGCAAGAAAGGGGAAATCTAAACTGCCCCAGAGCAGACCTCAAAGGAATAGACAGCCCCCAAACATATATTGTCGGTGAGACAAGGTGAAAACACAAACGCAGGTAGGAAAATAGGCTGAGCAAACAATGGGGCCCACACTAACTAGACAGGACAGGAAAGGAAAGACACTGCAATCACGCAAAAAACCCTGCAAAAAATGCCCAACACGTCTGATAGAAAAATACTGAAGTCACTAGACTTCGCCCACTATATCAGCACTCTGGCATATTCTGAGAGCAGAGCAAAAAAAAGGCCAATTTAGTAAGGGACAAAAACAAACTGGCACAAGCAATAACATAAGGATGGACATTCAGCACAGCCCCAGCCGAGACTGGCTGACCACACAAAATTGAATAGACAAAACCAAATCAAATGTGAACAATAGCAAAAGAACACTTAGGTTGAGTATGCAGGGTCTGAGCTGGAAACTAAGACCTCAGGAGGCAGGAAAAAATCACCAGCAGGGATAGAGGGAGTCGGCTGTCTTAAATCCAGTCAAAAACTCCAGATGTCCAATCGTCCTCCTCATTATCAGGTGGCAGGCCTCCGTTAATTAGATCAGCTCCATTACCTCCTACAACCACCAGAGGGAGCCCGGAAAGAGAACTCACGACTAGTGTTGAGCATTCCGATACCGCAAGTATCGGGTATCGGCCGATATTAGCGGTATCGGAATTCCGATACTGACTTCCGATACTTTTGTCATATCGGATTCCGGAATCGGAATCGGAAGTTCCCATCATGCTATGAGCCTGCTTGCTTTGATTAAGCCAATGGGAATCCTCCGAAGTGTGGGCACATCCTGTTAGGCATGTAGGCATGTTAACTATTGGCATGGCTGTGATTGGCTGCGGAAATGATGTCATGATGCACTATAAAAGCCACCGCAGCCGCCATTTCTGGTCACTCTGCTGTGAATTCAGTTAGGGACAGGCTGCTGTAGAAGACTGTGAGGGACAGTTAGAAATAGCGATTCCACGAAACATCTAGTGCTTTACCCAGGCTACATAAACCACCACTGTAGCCTTCTTTGCCCTAGCAGCAGTGTTCACAGCTGTCTGCAAGGGCTGTGTGAGTGCAGCTCACGCTGTGGAGTGGGTCCTGCAGCCACGTCAGGCTGTAGGCCACCCAGTGTGATCACTGCTGCCTCATACATCTTTTATTTTTTGAGCTGCATTTTTTACATAATTTCAATCTAGTGTGCTTCCATCCGTATCCATATACGTTGGTTGCAAACACTAGTAGTAGACAGCGGAGCCTTTCTGCAGCCTTTCAGTGCTAGTGTCCACTTTGCTGCACTGTTCACGGCTGTCTGAGAGGTCTCTGACTGTGTGAGTGCAGCTCACGCTGAGTAGTGTGTCCTGCAGCTACGTCTGGCTGTAGGACGCTCAGCGTGCGTCAGTGCCTCACACATATTTTTATTTGAGTGCAGCTCATTTTTTCTTCTATTAGTGTGCATCCATCCGTCTCCATCTACGGTGGTTGCAAACACTATATAGGAGTACACAGCGGAGCCTTTCTGCAGCCTGTCAGTGCCAGTGCCCACTTAGCTGCACTGTTGACGGCTGTCTGAGAGGTCTCTGACTGTGTGTGAGTGCAGCTCACGCTGAGTAGAGTGTCCTGCAGCTACGTCTGGTTGTAGGACGCTCAACGTGCGTCACTGCCTCACACATATTTGACTTTGAGTGCAGCTCATATTTTCTTCTCCTATTAGTGTGCATCCATCCATATCCATCAACATTGGTTGGTTGCAAACACTATATAGGAGTAGATAGAGGAGCCTTTTTTTCTGTCTTGTGCCCTGCCGGCGCAGCCAGATTAGTATTACCCAATTTTTTTGGAGCCTCATCTTTTGCATTGTAGGTTACCTGCCTGCATTGTAATAGCTCCAAAAAGTTGGTGATACTATCAGTTCCAATTCTTTGTTCACATACTTTGAGTTTGTTTCCAACAAAGAAACCACAAAAAAAGTTCACCAAACACTACATTTGGAACTTGTGTAGGCCACATCAGCTCCTATTAAAGTGTAGTCCACACACACACACTTCATAAAATTAGTGTTTCTTGTACCTGTAACCAGCTGTTCAGGAATAAGCACACTAAGGCCCCCCTTTGTACTTTTCTGCCTATCTTAAGCAGTCTGGCAAGATGAAGAAGGCAGGGAGTAAGGCGCGTGGGCATGGGCGTGGGCGTGGAGTTTCAGCAGGGAGAGGACGTGGGGATTCTGCAGGGAGAGGACGTGGGGATTCTGCAGGTAGAGGACGTGGGGATTCTGGGCCTGCTGCGGGCACAAGTGGATCAGCATCCCCCAGTTTTAGCAGGCAACAGTCCTTTATGCGCAGCTTTGTAGGACCTCAACGTACCTGGGCCTGCTGCGGGAGGAACAAATTGAAGCCGTTGTCGGATGGATGGCAGCTAACGCATCGACTTCAATTACTTCCGCATCCTCTCAGGATCAGAGCACCGAAGAGCAACCATCTGTCTCTTCACCACCTGCCAAAGTGCCCAGGCAGTCAGAGAGACATGGACAGGAGCCATCACAGTCTCTACTTCTGTTCTCGGAATCTGTTGGCTTGGAAAGAGGGGGCCAGCCAAGCAGCATTCCTGAATGTGAAGAAGAGGGAGTATGCAGTGATGCGCAACTTCTTTGTCCCTCTGAATCTGAAGAGGCGAGTGGGCCAGTGCCTATGGTCAGCACACCTCAGTATGCATCAGATGATGACGAGACTCAGTTGCCACTTTCTGGTGCGTACGGTGCTGGCGAGACAACCCCGGAGAAGCAGCTGTTTGAAGAGGGGAGGGAAGATGATGAGGTCCTTGACCCATCATGGCGTGAGGAACAGGAAGGTGGTGGGAGCAGCTCGGAGGAAGAGATTCCCCTACCGGCCAAAACAGGAGGCAGAGGGAGGGGGAAGACTTGGTTGCCTGTACCCTCCACTTCGGCACCCGTTAGGAGCATTCCTCATTCCAAAGGCAAACCGGGCGCTCCCAAGAGTTGCAGTGCGTGGTCCTTTTTTGACACAGTTGCAGATGACATTTGCTTTGTCAAATGCAAGCTGTGTCATCAGATAGTCAAAAGAGGGAGAAATGTCAGCAACCTCAATACCACAAATATGTGGAAACATGTGCGCACCAAGCACGAGTTGGAGTTGCAGAGACACCCTGAAGACGTAGGCCAACGTACAGCACCACCTACCACCTCTTCAGTTCGTGTTGGGGCCTCTTCCTCCAGCTCACACACTGCTGGTTCGGCTTCCTCACAGGATCGCCAAGGAAGAACCTCTGCCACTGTTGTCCGGAGACCCTGTCAGATTCCACCCATAGCAGCACGTTCCCATCCATCACAGCCATCGGTAGCACAGGCATGGGATAAAAGGCGCCCTTACTCGGCAAATCATCCCCGAGCACAGTCTCTGAATGCTGGCATTGCCAAACTTCTGGCAGTTGAAATGCTGTCATTCAGGCTGGTGGACACTGACACCTTCCGGGACTTAATGGCATTGGCAGTCCCCCAATACAAAGTGCCAAGCCACTTTTATTTCAGCAGGCGAGCCGTCTCTGCCCTGCAGAAACATGTTGAGGGCAAAATAAAACATGCGCTACTAAACGCCGTTAATAGCAAGGTCCACCTGACCACCGATGCGTGGACCAGTAACCATGGACAGGGACGATACCTTTCCCTCACTGCCCACTGGGTCATTGTTGTGGAGCCGGGTACAGATCTGGAGAGTGGCGCTGTACGTGTTCTTCCAACGCCACGGATTGCAGGACTCCAGTCTGTACACATAGACTCCTCCTCCTACTCAAGTTCCTCAGAAACAGCAGAGCAGGAGCCTGTTACGACCGATATGAGCACAGCCGTGGCCAAACGTCAACAGGCTGTACTCAAATTAATTTCTTTGGGGAATCGAAGCCACACAGCGCAGGAGCTCTGGAATGCTATCAAGCTGGAGAGCGATGTGTGGTTTGGGCCAGCGAATCTCCAGCCGGGCTTGGTAGTGTGTGACAATGGCCGAAATCTGGTGGCAGCTCTTGGCCTAGGCAACCTCACACACATCCCATGTCTGGCACATGTGCTTAACTTGGTCGTGCAGAGCTTTCTGAGGGACTATCCGGATCTTGATGCACTGTTGCACAAGGTCCGCATAGAGTGCGCTCACTTGCGACGTTCCAGCACGGCAAGATCGCGCCTCGCTGCTCTGCAGCGACGATTTGGCCTTCCGGAACATCGCATCATATGTGACATACCCACCCGGTGGAATTCAACGTTACATATGTTGGAGCGGTTGTGTGAGCAGCAGGCAGCAGTTATGGAGTACCAGCTGCATCAGGCGCAAACAAGTCGCACTGTGCGCCGTTCACACTTCAGCACCATTGAGTGGGCCTCTATGAAGGACATCTGCCTCGTTTTGCGTGCCTTCGATGAATCCACGCAGATGGCGAGTGCAGATGATGCACTAGTCAGCATGACTGTCCCCCTTATCTGCCTACTTCAACAAACACTGCAAGCACTAAGGGATGAGGTTTCGGAAGAGGTGGAGGATGAGGAGTCCCAAATGCCATCTGCTTCTGGACAGTCTGCGCTACGTGTTTCCTCACAAAGGCCTAGGCAGGGGACACTTTGTGAGGAGGATGAGGAGGAGTCGATGGAGGAGGAAGACATCTCTTCAGAGGAGGGAGGTACACAAACCTCTACTCAGTATGTACAGCGAGGGTGGGGTGATGCAGAGCAGGCCGAGGTCACGCCTCAAACAGGGGACAGCGATTCTTTGGCAGTTGGGAGTCTGCAGCACATGGTTGATTTCATGCTGCAGTGCCTGAGAAACGATCGCCGCATCGCCCACATTCTCGTCTCGGCTGATTATTGGGTGTACACCCTCCTAGATCCTCGCTACCGGGACAGCGTACAAAGGCTCATACCAACGTTGAACCTGGAGCGTAAACTGCGGGAGTACGAAGAGTCACTGGTGCAGTCCATAATGTTTTCCATTCCACCCGACAGCATTGTTGCTAGTGCTTTACAAAGCAGCTCTGTGCGTCGAGGCAGTGGAGGAAACTCTGCACAAAGAGGGAGCAGAGGCAGCGCCGCAGCACAAGGCAAGACCACTATGGCCCAAATGTGGCAAAGTTTTGTGTGTCCACCACAATTGTCTACACCATCAGCGACGCCTCGAGTCAGCAGGAGGCAACGCTTCCGTCAGATGGTGTCAGACTACATGTCTTGCCCTGTCGCTGTACTCCCAGATGGCTCTTCCCCCTTCAAGTTTTGGGTCTCTAAGCTAGATACATGGCCAGAGCTTAGCCAGTATGCATTGGAGGTGCTGGCTTGCCCTGCTGCCAGTGTATTATCGGAACGTGTCTTTAGTGCCGCAGGTGGTGTACTAACAGACCGTCGCACGCGACTATCTTCCGATAATGTTGACCGGCTGACTTTTCTGAAAATGAACAAGGCCTGGATCTCCAAAGACTTTGCCATTCCTCTTACAGACTAAATTAGTGGTTGGCAACTGTATCCAGGTCTGCTGGTGTGTTCATTTTTCTACCACCTGAACTATAATCCCTGTGCTTCAACACAGCCAGTTGTCGCTCAGATGTGTCGTCTGCACAGAGAAACACACTAGCTCCTGTGTTAGTGGGGTTCAGTAACGCCAGCTGATCCCCTGCTGTGTGGACGGCAAAGTCACCAGCTCCATCAACATTCAAACCACTACTGATTTTTAACCGTGCCCAACTTAGGTCTCTGGCTCCACTGTCTCTACTATTTCCCCTGACCTCCAACCCCGCCATCTACATCTCTGAAGTGGCGTCAGCACAATCTACACTTGTTCCTGTGTTCCTGTGGCTCAGTCCCATCAGTTTATCCCCTGATGTGTGTCCGGCAAGGTCTCCTGCTCTGTCCACATTCCCATAACCAGTAGTGGGAATGAGGACAGAGCTGGCGAACTTGCCGGACAAACATCAGGGGATCAACTGACGGGACTGAGCACCAGTAACACAGGAACAAGTGTAGATTGTGCTGACGCCACTTCAGAGATGTAGCTGGCGGGGTTGGAGGCCAGGGTAAATAGTAGAGACAGTGGAGCCAGAGGCCTAAGTGGAGCATGGTTAGAATCAGTAGTAGTCAACAACCTCCATAAAAACCGCTGCCCATTGGCCTCTGCATGCGGCATGCGTAATCCTGGGCTCCAACAGTGTCAGTTGGTGTTCAGAAGTGTCGTCTCCACAGAGCCAAACACATTCGTTCAAGTGTTAGTGGGGTTCAGCACTGCCAACTGTTCCCCTGCTGTGGAGATGGAAAGTCTCCTGCTGCCTTCAGCTGCCAAAAGCAACAGGCCCCAGCCTGCTCCTCGCCTAATCCTGGGCTCCAACAGCGTCAGTTGGTGTTCAGAAGTGTCGTCTCCACAGAGTCAAACACATTCGTTCGAGTGTTAGTGGGGTTCAGCACTGCCAGCTGTTCCCCTGCTGTGGAGATGGCAAGTCTCCTGCTGCCTTCACCTGCCAAAAGCAACAGGCCCCAGCCTGCTCCTCGCCTAATCCTGGGCTCCAACAGCGTCAGTTGGTGTTCAGAAGTGTCGTCTCCACAGAGCCAAACACATTCGTTCGAGTGTTAGTGGGTTTCAGCACTGCCAGCTGTTCCCCTGCTGTGGAGATGGCAAGTCTCCTGCTGCCTTCACCTGCCAAAAGCAACAGGCCCCAGCCTGCTCCTCGCCTAATCCTGGGCTCCAACAGCGTCAGTTGGTGTTCAGAAGTGTCGTCTCCACAGAGCCAAACACATTCGTTCGAGTGTTAGTGGGTTTCAGCACTGCCAGCTGTTCCCCTGCTGTGGAGATGGCAAGTCTCCTGCTGCCTTCACCTGCCAAAAGCAACAGGCCCCAGCCTGCTCCTCGCCTAATCCTGGGCTCCAACAGCGTCAGTTGGTGTTCAGAAGTGTCATCTCCACAGAGCCAAACACATTCGTTCAAGTGTTAGTGGGTTTCAGCACTGCCAGCTGTTCCCCTGCTGTGGAGATGGCAAGTCTCCTGCTGCCTTCACCTGCCAAAAGCAACAGGCCCCAGCCTGCTCCTCGCCTAATCCTGGGCTCCAACAGCGTCAGTTGGTGTTCAGAAGTGTCGTCTCCACAGAGCCAAACACATTCGTTCGAGTGTTAGTGGGTTTCAGCACTGCCAGCTGTTCCCCTGCTGTGGAGATGGCAAGTCTCCTGCTGCCTACACCTGCCAAAATCCAGTAGGCCCCAGCCTGCTCCACGCCTAATCCTGGGCTCCAACAGCGTCAGTTGGTGTTCAGAAGTGTCGTCTCCACAGAGCCAAACACATTCGTTCGAGTGTTAGTGGGTTTTAGCACTGCCAGCTGTTCCCCTGCTGTGGAGATGGCAAGTCTCCTGCTGCCTACACCTGCCAAAATCCAGTAGGCCCCAGCCTGCTCCACGCCTAATCCTGGGCTCCAACAGCGTCAGTTGGTGTTCAGAAGTGTCGTCTCCACAGAGCCAAACACATTCGTTCGAGTGTTAGTGGGTTTCAGCACTGCCAGCTGTTCCCCTGCTGTGGAGATGGCAAGTCTCCTGCTGCCTACACCTGCCAAAATCCAGTAGGCCCCAGCCTGCTCCACGCCTAATCCTGGGCTCCAACAGCGTCAGTTGGTGTTCAGAAGTGTCGTCTCCACAGAGCCAAACACATTCGTTCGAGTGTTAGTGGGTTTCAGCACTGCCAGCTGTTCCCCTGCTGTGGAGATGGCAAGTCTCCTGCTGCCTACACCTGCCAAAATCCAGTAGGCCCCAGCCTGCTCCACGCCTAATCCTGGGCTCCAACAGCGTCAGTTGGTGTTCAGAAGTGTCATCTCCACAGAGCCAAACACATTCGTTCAAGTGTTAGTGGGTTTCAGCACTGCCAGCTGTTCCCCTGCTGTGGAGATGGCAGTCTCTCCTGCTGTCACCTCATTCCAAATACAGTAGGCCTCTGCCTACACCCTCCTATTTCCTGGGCTTCAACACAGCCAGTTGTAGCTCGGAAGTGCCGTCCACACGGAAAGAGACACTTGCTCCCGTGTCTCAGTGGGGTTCAGTAACGTCAGCTGATCCCCTGCTGTGTGGATGGCAGTCTCTCCTGCTGTCACCACATTCCAAATACAGTAGGCCTCTGCCTACACCCTCCTATTTCCTGGGCTTCAACACAGCCAGTTGTAGCACGGAAGTGCCGTCCACACGGAAAGAGATACTTGCTCCCGTGTCTCAGTGGGGTTCAGTAACGTCAGCTGATCCCCTGCTGTGTGGATGGCAGTCTCTCCTGCTGTCACCTCATTCCAAATACAGTAGGCCTCTGCCTACACCCTCCTATTTCCTGGGCTTCAACACAGCCAGTTGTAGCTCGGAAGTGCCGTCCACACGGAAAGAGACACTTGCTCCCGTGTCTCAGTGGGGTTCAGTAACGTCAGCTGATCCCCTGCTGTGTGGATGGCAAAGTCTCCTGCTGCCTAAACAGTCGTACCACTACTGATTTTTAATCGTGCTCCAATTAGGCCTGTGGCTCCACTGTCTCTCGTATTTCCCCGTCCTCCAACCCTGCCAGTTACAGCTCCGAAGTGGCGTCTGCACAATCCACACTTGTTCCTGTGTTACAGGTGTTCAGTCCGGTCAGTTAATCCCCTGATGTGTGTCCGGCAATGTCGCCTGCTCTGTCCACATTCCCATAATGTGGACAGAGCAGGCGACATTGCCGGACACACATCAGGGGATTAACTGACCGGACTGAACACCTGTAACACAGGAACAAGTGTGGATTGTGCAGACGCCACTTCGGAGCTGTAACTGGCGGGGTTGGAGGACAGGGGAAATACGAAAATCAGTGAAGCCACAGGCCTAAGTGGAGCTTGGTTAAAATTAGTGGAAGTCTACAACCGATCTTAAAATTTCTTCAATGCAGCCTCAGCCTGCTCCGTGCTTGTCCCTGGGCTTCAACACAGCCAGTTGTTGCTCGGAAGTGCCGTCTTCACAGAGTAAAACACTAGCTCCTGTGTTTGTGGGGTTCAGTAACGTCAGCTGTTCCCCTGCTGTTTTGATGGCAATCTGTCCTGCTGCCTCCCAATTGACAGCACATCAGGCCTCAGCCTGCTAAGTGCTTGTCCTGGGCTCCAACATCGCCAGTTGCTGCTCATAACTGACTTTGGCAAGGGTACTCCCTCCTGCCCAGCTTGGTTCCAGCCCTGCCTGCTGTTTCCGGGAAGTGTCAATGTCAGTTTGCCACCCCAAGTTGCCATGTCGTGTTGCGGTTGGGTTAGCCGAGGCTAGGGTGCCAGCAGTTTAGGTGCTTCCTTTGTGGACTGCGGGTTCTGGTAAGAAAGGCTTGTTCCGTAGTGCCAGTAGGACAAGCACCCCCTGTAGGACTGTGTGATTCGGTAACTGCGGCCAGCTTGCGGCATGCCAACTTTGCTTTTCAGGGGTAACTTCTGCTACCCCTCCGGGTTCCAGCACCATCAGCTGGTTCTCGTCAGAGCCTTTGGCCTAGGTGCCTCCATCTCGGTATCCGAGTTCCGGCAACGTCTGCTGGTCCTTGGTAGTGCTTTGTAGCACAGGTACCTCCTGCTTAGTAACCGGGTTCCAGCACCATCAGCTGGTCCTCGGTTGTGCCATTGGCTCTTATTCCTTCTGCTGCCCCTCCGGGTGCCAGCACTGTCAGCTGGTCCTCGCTATTTCCATTTGCTCTTGCAGCTTATGCTACCCCTCCGGGTTCCAGCACCGTCAGCTGGTTCTCGTCAGAGCCTTTGGCCTAGGTGCCTCCATCTCGGTATCCGAGTTCCGGCAACGTCTGCTGGTCCTTGGTAGTGCTTTGTAGCACAGGTACCTCCTGCTTAGTAACCGGGTTCCAGCACCGTCAGCTGGTCCTCGGTTGTGCCATTGGCTCTTATTCCTTCTGCTGCCCCTCCGGGTGCCAGCACTGTCAGCTGGTCCTCGCTATTTCCATTTGCTCTTGCAGCTTATGCTACCCCTCCGGGTTCCAGCACCGTCAGCTGGTTCTCGTCAGAGCCTTTGGCCTAGGTGCCTCCATCTCGGTATCCGAGTTCTGGCAACGTCTGCTGGTCCTTGGTAGTGCTTTGTAGCACAGGTACCTCCTGCTTAGTAACCGGGTTCCAGCACCGTCAGCTGGTCCTCGGTAGTGCCATTCACTCTTATTCCTTCTGCTGCCCCTCCGGGTGCCAGCACTGTCAGCTGGTCCTCGCTATTTCCATTTGCTCTTGCAGCTTATGCTACCCCTCCGG
This sequence comes from Dendrobates tinctorius, assembly GCF_039654945.1. Classification (NCBI taxonomy): domain Eukaryota; kingdom Metazoa; phylum Chordata; class Amphibia; order Anura; family Dendrobatidae; genus Dendrobates; species Dendrobates tinctorius. Next base: position 109,715,164 of record NW_027361679.1, on the reverse strand, counting down.
GTTCCAGCACCGTCAGCTGGTTCTCGTCAGAGCCTTTGGCCGAGGTGCTTCCATCTCGGTATCCGAGTTCCGGCAACGTCTGCTGGTCCTTGGTAGTGCTTTGTAGCACAGGTACCTCCTGCTTAGTAACCGGGTTCCAGCACCGTCAGCTGGTCCTCGGTAGTGCCATTGGCTCTTGTTCCTTCTGCTGCCCCTCCGGGTGCCAGTACCGTCAGCTGGTTCAAGAGGACAAAGAACAGGAAGACAACCACCAAAATGCAGAACAACAAGAGAGAGAAGACAAAGAAGCATAAAAAAACAAAGCAGAAGAACATTAAGCATAAGACTAATACTCTGAGCAAATGAAATTATCTTATTTATAAGCAGAAGAAGACTAAGCAGTGTATGGCGGTGAGTCCATTCCTCCTCGTGGTGTCCCTGGAAAAGGCCTGCTGCTGCAGGCCAAACTGAACGCGGACAAATTCTGTTGTAAATCTTTTGTGACAGGCAGAACGGAAGGTGTAAACTTCTAACTTTTCTAGATAACAACTACAGGAATGCCTGACACAAACAAGAATATGATGAAGAAGAATAGGAAGAAGATGAAGAAGTTGAATATGTAGAATAATAATTGTTGAATAAGAAGAATATGAAGAATGTAAGAAAAGGAAGAAGAAGAAGAATGTAAAAAAAGGAAGTAGAAGAATTTAAAAAAAGGAAGAAGAAGAAGAATGTAAAAAAAGGAATAAGAAGAAGAATGTAAAAAAAGGAAGTAGAAGAATGTAAAAAAAGGAAGAAGAAGAAGAAGAATATAAAAAAAGGAATAAGAAGAAGAAGAAGAAGGTAAAAAAAGGAAGAAGAATAAGAAAGAAGAAGAAAGAAGAAAGAAGAAGAAGAAGACATACATGTCTGGCAAAATATAAATGAGGCTAACATAGTCAATATCTTTGTAACTCCTAACGTCTTAAAAAAAAAAGTTTAATTCCTGCTATTCCATTTGATTGGGCTAAACCTCTATGGCTTTAATGTCTCCTCCACCTCCCACAATACATTCTACATTATTCTTAGTTGTTTTTTTTCATGTAGAATTAACCTACAAGGAAAGAAAGGGTTTTTTTTAATTCCGATATTTTGGCCCCATTGACTTGCATTGGTTCCCGGTATCGGAATCGGCGATACCGATACTTTTTTTAAGATCGGCCGATCCATTCCGATCTGATATTTTCAAGTATCGGCTGGTATCGCTCAACTCTACTCACGACCCCTCTGTCAATATAACTTGCTCCACTACCTTCACTAGTAACCAGAGGTAGGCCAGAAAGTGAACTCACAACAGAGAACATAGGTTGCAGCCTTTGAGCATGGCGAGGTTCAGGGGGGAGGGGGCCCTAGGAGTGGGGTAATGTTAGGTGTCGGGTTTCTTCCCCTGCACAGGAGGAATCCTGAGCCTTGCCTTCTGCGGTCTCTCATTCAGTCCGGACCACAGAGAGTCCTGCTCAGCAGAGACGTCAATCCCGGTGTCTTGCTCAAGCTAGTGCTGTGGGGTTGGTTGCTGCTGACATCCCTGGTTCAGCTATAGCAACCTGCACTAGCCAGCAGCGAGAAGCTCCTGGGACAAAGTCCCTCTTTTGGGCCATTGAGCATGCCCGTGGGACGACCTCTCATTGGAAGTCGGAGGTCACATGCTCAGGTCCTGTTGCTGCTCTGATTGGACTTACAGGGAAGGTCCCGGAAGCCTGCAACTATAAAAAGTTTGCATGGCCACTCGGCCATGCGCCAATATAACATTATAATCATGTATGTGTGGATGTATGCTTGATTCTGGTGAATGACTCATTAAGATCCCCTCCCTAGCGTTGTATTGGGTGATTGAGTAACTAGCGCCAGACTGTGCCATCCAGCACTAGGTACGATACTACAGCGCCTACTGCAGCGCCCATCAGAGCGGCACCAAGCGTAAATTGCGCACTTTCTTGACCCTAAGCTTAGGGTGGTTAGTGGCGTCTTCTCTGAGCATTTATCCTTAAGTGAAGTCTTTGCCTGGCACTGCAGTTGCGGCGCCGAGCGCTAGTGGGTCTAGAGGGACTCTGACCTCGTGTCCTTGGGGCAGAGTTCTATGACCAATACACTAGCGTTCAACCTGCAGTATCGCGGCCCTGTGAAGTAACAGGGTTTGCCTCCTTCACACCGGGTGAGGTTAATCCGCGTGTGTTTGTTACCGCTAATTAGTAACTGCCATTACCAAGCAGCAAGTAACATCTCTGCACGGTGGACCCCGGGCTGCGAACGCACCTTATACCTTCTTTATTATTTGGTGCGTTCCGCTTGACCTAACACTCTGGCTTATTACACAGCAGCCCCTCCTATGTTTAACCGTCTCTTATACTAATTCCTAAGTTACAACTGTACCCACTAGAATGCCCCCCCATCTAGAGCCCAAAAGCGAGCACTACACTCTCCCTATAATTTATATGAATATACATTATACAGTAAGGAACATAATATGATATATGCATTTTACAGGGAATAGTTATACACGTAATCGTGTAGCAGTAGCACTACTTATAGGAGGTAATACATTTACTCATGTAGCAATACCACAATATATAATCAAACATACATCAACTTTATATTACACTAAAACATACGGTACCAGGACCACCTGAGAAGGAAAGTGAAAGCAGTAACATTCTTCAATCCCCTTACATTCTCCCTCTCCCTAGAATTTGGTCGTCCCTGACCAAAGTACCGCTTAAACCTTCCAGGGAGGCAATAGGAAGTAAAACTAAAACATTTTTGGCTCAACACGAGCCGAGTCCATAAAATAAAGCACTGCAGTCCATGCAATTAGAGCATGATCCTGGCTTACAGTCCACTAGGTGAAGTCCACTAGATATAGTCCTATTTCGTGCATTAATATATATATGTATATAAAAAAACATATTTTTGCAGCATAATCCATTAGTGGGTAGTCCTAGGGAATGGACTCTCCTTCCCTTGAAGACAGCATGGTCCCTCTCTGCTGAGACCAAGCCTCTTCTCCATCCAGTTACAGTCCACAGTTGAGAGGTAGCTCCTGCTTTCCAGCAGAAGGGGAGCAACAGGCACAACAAAAAGAAAAGTAATAAAAAAATGAAGTGATCATTCACTTAATCCATCCGTCCTTATTACTCCCACCTCTTGGCTCCATTGCCTGCAGGGAAGCAGAACAGTTTCCCATTTTTTTCCTTTAAGGTGCAGCATGCACAACTTCAAGCAACAAGGTAATGGCAAAGCAACGGCACGCTTTCAGTGCCTCCTTTTCATCATGGCTCCATGCCCAGTTATGGGCTGAAGAGGACTCTGCTGCTGCAGAATCCATGGGCTGTGACAATGCAGCAGAGGCAGCATGAGACTGATTTTAGCAAGAAATGGGCTCTTTGCTGCCTATACAGAAAAAGAGACGCCCCACATTGCACTATTGCTGGCTATGGGTCCTGTCTCCTCAATCTGGGGGCCAGATGACAGAACAAGGGGCCCGCTTTCCAGAACACAAGACTGAGGAACAAGCCCATGTTCCAGGGGCAAAGGCTGAGGTGTACTCACCACCTCCCGATACAGTATATTGTACTCACCCGTCCCGTGACTGCTGCACTTCTCCGTGGCTGCAGATACGCGGTCTGGCTCCCAAAGATGTAGTGCAAGCTCAGCTCCCACTTTCGACGTGGGCTCCTCCGGGGAGGTCGCAGTTTCTGGTCCCTCGGTCTCTGACTCCCGGCATCCCGGGTGCGGCTTCCAATGGGAAGATCTCATCTCCCAGCGTTGCAGTTCCTGTCGATGAGATCCGTGCTCCAGAGATCGAGGACATCGCAACCTCAACTCCGCAGGAGGAAGCTCCAACTCCCACTGATATTCTGGGCTCCTGAAGAAGACGTCCCGGCTCACCCTCCTCCAGAACGCCAACCTCCTCTGGTACATATTGTCATGTGCCGCTGCTCACAGGCCTTTCTTCTGGGCCCCACCCATTCCCAGGTGGAGACGCCTCTGACAACTCCACCCATTTGCTGGAATTCTTTAGGGGAGGGCGAGGCTTTCTTTTCTTCAACCGCACCCACCAGGGGAGGACTAGAGGATATCGCCAGGTGGATTTTGGCACCTTTACTGTACTGAAACACCCACGAAGGAAGAGGTCCATGTTGTTATCTTCTTTGGTGCCATTTCCCACCATGTTTGCGGCTGCCATCTTTGCCATCACAATGACAGTCTCTTTCACGGTATAAGTCAAGTCCAGTTTATTAGTCACATCCGATACTTCAAAAGCATCCACAAATTCTTCATCTTTAATTTTTCTAAACTCAGCAATCACTGGCACATCAAACACATCTTCTTTGCCATTTTCCAAGGGCACAGCAGCCACACTCAAATCATCATCAACTTTTCTCTTTGTGATTCCTCAGCATTGCGAGGTAGTCGCATCCTGCTGACTATGCCAAATGTAAGGTACTAGCAGGAATGCGAGATGCAGTGACGAGCAGGAGACAGAGCAAGAGTTAATGGGTTCTTTATGCAAAGAGCTCTTAACAGTTACTACTCCACGCAGGGAGTAGGAAGGTATGAAAGTATACAAATATAGGAGGGCGTAAAATGGTAGGGGGGTGCAACGTTAACAATCGACAGTGAAAGCAAATTAACTGTGGCTCCCAGACAGAAGAGGTTGAAAGATCCCACGATGGCAGCATAGGTGGTGCGAAACGTCTCTGAAGTGGTCCCAGATGAAATTGAAGCACTGTCTCTTTACCGAAGCGGCGTATCCTGGCCTTTCCAGACATGGTCTCCCAATCCTGGAACACGATGCTGAACAAACGGTTGTAGATGGCGCAGCAAGTGTCACGCAAAGTCTCAAGGTGGAGGCCACAGCAGAGTCTCCAGAATCAGCGTGTAACACAAGGTCAGTACTGAGAAGCGTGTCAGGGCTCTCGGGTTGAGCTCTGTCCATGCACAGGTTGGGCGCGCAGGGAAGGACAAGCCACCAAAGAGGCCTCCTGGTTGACGTGGAAGAGCGGAGACGGAGTCAACCTTCTTCTTGCACGTACCCTGTTTTCCCACCAGAAGTCCTGTTTTCGCACGCTCAGCCCCTTTCTTGTCCACCTGGCCCTCTATAGTCAGGTGCAAAGGTCTGCTGCGGTCAGAAAGTCCAGCAACAATGGTGACATCCCAGGTAGTTCCAGCCTGGTCACACAAGAAGCCGCCCTAGCCTGGTCCATTTCCCTACACTGACTCTACATTGTCACAGCTCCCCCCAATGTCATCATTGAGCACTGGTCTTAAGTTAGATTTAATAAAAATACACACCCCTTCAACTTTTCTCTCTTTCCTGTCCTTTCTAAATGTAGTGTAAGGGCCCCGTCACACATAGTGACTCACCAGTGATCCCGACAACGATATCAACTTGTCAGGATCGCTGGTGAGTCCCTACATGATCGCTGGTGAGCTGTCAAACAGACAGCTTCACCAGCGATCAGCACCAGCGACGCCGAGCGCGCGGCGTCGCTGTGTACTTTAGTTAGCAGCGCGCTGATGCAGGGAGCTGGTAACTAAGGTACACATCAGGTTTCTAAGGGACGTGCGTCACTTAGAAACCCGATGTGTACCTTGGTTACCAGCTCCCTGCATCAGCGCGCTGGTAACTAAGGTACACATCGGGTTTCTAAGCGCCGCTCAGTGCTTAGAAACCCTGCGATTACCAGCTGATCGCTGGTCTCCCGCCTGTCACACGCAGCGATGCGTGCTGGCCAGCAGGAGACCAGCGATCAAAAAAATGTCCTGTCTGTTCCAGGATGATCAACGATACCCGGCAGGGGGGCCGGTCGCTGGTAAGTGCCACACACAGCGATCTCGCTGGTGAGATCGCTGTTGCGTCACAAAACTTGTGACTCAGCAGCGATCTCGCTAGCAAGATCGCTATGTGTGACGGGGGCTTTACCCTCTATGTTTGCCATAAAGTCATGGCATTCATCTAGCCAGGTCTCCGTAATGCCCACCACATCGTATTCTGTGTCTCCAGTTCATACATTTTGTTTGCAAAACTTCCTGCATTTGCCAGTAGACATTTAAAACTATTAGCACATGTATTACTCATCCTCACTTTCCTATATTCCTTGCATGTCCCAGCCCCCTCTAAATACTCAATGACCCCAATTGTCTCACTCTCTTTATCTACTCTATCCCCTTTTTAGCACATCTACCCTCCCTCATCCGAGATTCTAGTTTAAAAGCTCCTCTATCCATCTGCTTAATTTTCCCCAAGCACAGCTGCATCCTTCCCATTGAGGTGCAGCCTGTCCCTATCATAGAGCTTGTAGCCGACAGAGAAGTCAGCCCATTTCTCCATGAACCCAAACCCTTCCTTCCTGCACCAATTTCTAAGACACTTATCTATCTCCATAAGCTCCTGCTGTCTTTTTAGTGATGCTCATGGCACCTGCAGTATTTCTGAAAACACCACCTTGGAGGTCCTGGCCTTCAGCTTCTCTACTAGTAGTTCCCTGTAATCGTTTCCAAGGACCTTCCACCTTCTTCTAACTTTGTCATTGGCACCGATGTGTACCATGACCACTGGGTTTTTCCTATTCCCTCCCAGCAATCTGTCTATCCGATATGCAATATGCCAAACCCGAGCTCGTGGCAAACAACACACTGTTCGGCATTCAGGGTCTCTGAGGCAGATAACCCTGTCTGTTCTGCTTATTATAGAATCCCCTACCACCAACATCTGTTGGCCTTTGCTATTCTCCTGTGTCCTTTCTTCCTAAATGAAGGAGCAACGTCCTGCTGTAGTGATCCCAGTCCTGGGCTGGAATTCCTAATGTCAGCCAAACAGGCATATTTACTAGGTTGTGGCAGATCAGAACTGAGCTCCCTAACAATTTCCCCCCTATCCCTTCTTGTAACATTTACCCAGCTATGTACTTCTCTGTCCTGATCTTCCCCACCTACACCCTCCTCTATATCACTGGCCCCAGCCAGCGCAGCTCATTGAGCTCTAAATTTCTCTCCAGGTTTGCAATGCTTCTGAATGTTACAAGCTGCACATTTATATCCAATACCTGGGCTTCCAAACATGTAACTCGCTGACATTGAATGAAGTTATAGTCACCCTCAAACGGCTGTTCAAAGTATGCCTACATCTCACAAAATGCACACTGGGCGGCATTTTCCATGGAGCACATATTAAATGGGGATAAAGCGTGCAGATAAAAGCAGAAAAACACCCAACTATACTCTTGTGTTAAACTATGATATTGTGCTTAACTATGTACTTATCTGCTGCCGTGTACTAAAATGCAGCCCTCTCTCCACTCAGCAGCCCTCTCTTGCAGTATATGGCACTTAGAGTCCTTCAACCAGCAAGGTTTAACTTTTTTTGTTACATATATAAGAACTAGAGTTGAGCGAAACGGGTGGCTCAAATTCAAAAGTCGCCCACTTTCGCTAAAGTCGGGTTTCGCCGATTGAAACCCGACCATAGCGTGAGGTCGGCCATGCGGTCGCCGACCAGAGCGCCAAAGTCGCGTTTCCCATAATGCTTCCAGCGCCTTTTCTCAGCCAATGATCAAGGAAGCACACTGTGGGCAACACGATGACATGGGCAGCGGCCACCATCATCATAGAGAAGGGCATTGAAGTGATTGGCTTGCTTTGTGTGGCGTCACAGTGGCTATAAAAGCCCTGACCGCCGACCGCCATTTTACTTCTGCCGATGTTAGCATAGATAGAGGTTGCTGCTGCTGTTTCTCAATAGGGAGAGTGTTAGGCAGGAAAGAAAAAAAGATCTGTGCTTCTGCCGATAGCGATTTTCACTGTACAGTTAGTGTGCAGTGACAGCGGAGGATTTTTTTGTCTGCAGCAGCGCTGGTGATTATTTGGCTACCTTATTAGGCTACCTGATAGCTGCATTGCTGTGTGCACTCTGCTGTGCAGACTGCTTTTTTCAAAGCACTCCTACTTTTATGATTTTTTTCTGCACAGTTTCTGAGCATTCATTTTTTCACACACCGTATAGAGGTGTACGCTCCTCACACACTACCGTGGTATCACGGACAAATACATGTTATCTGTGTGTGACTCCGTAAAACAATAGACGGAGATTGACATTTTTCCATACATACACCGTATAGAGCTGTCCGCTTCTCAAACAGTTTTGTATATTTGCTGTTTGGATTACGGTCAAATCTATACAGAGACAGTGTGTGTGTGAGACTCCGGAAATACATATACGGATATTTCCATTTTTCCATACACCGTATAGAGCTGTCCACTTCTCTAACAGTATCGTATATCTGCCGTTTGGATTACAGTCAGATCTATACAGAGATAGCGTGTGTGTGTGACTCCGGAAAAAAATAGATGGAGATTTAAAATTTTCCATACATACACCGTATAGAGCTGTCCACTTCTGATACAGTACCGTATATCTACTGTTTAGATTATGGTAAAATCCATACTGAGACAGCGTCTGTATGTGTGTGGCGCCCCCAGGAGTATGGTTGCCACAATGGCATTACCTTCCTCCTAGGAAGTGTGATGTCATGCCTGGAAGCAATGAAGGGTCTCTCTGACAGATAATCAATACACACAACACTGTTCCCACTCCAGGCCAGCAGAGGGAGCTCTGAACCAAAACTAGGGGAAGAGCTTCTCTCTGGGGGCCAGGAGGGGAAATTAGTTAGTTCTGTGAGGAGGGTGAAGTGTGTGGACGTGGAGAGAGGAGCTGAGAGATTGAGCAGAAAGTTGAGGCTCATTCCCAGCTGGAGCGCATGATCTGGAGCCTGGTCTCCAAGGTTGTATGGATACTGACGGTCCTGCAACAGAAACCAGAGGAATAGGAAGCTGTAAATGCTCTATTCCCATCTAAGACTCGGAGGCACCACAGCGACGTGTGAGCCAAAGGAGATAGAAGGCTACAGCTGTCTGTCATACGAGGTAGATCCAAAAGGAAAGAAGAAGGAGGAATGTCAGTAACACAGTGCTGCATGTACCTCAAGTAAGCGCTAGAGAGGAGACTACACAACCAATCTGATAGAGAGATTCCTAAGTTGCTTCCAGGCTAATCATCTCCTGTGCCATCTGTAATCTGGACCCTGGACTGCACTTACAATGTAAAGGTAAAGAAACTACACTCTGCTGTGTCCTTGCCTTCTTCCTGCAACTTCTTCAGCACTGCTACATCTCTGTGCCAGACACTGCACACTCTTCCTCAACACCTATCCTCTTCATCTACTCTGCCCTGGGACTACAGCCCTGCCTGTGGAGGGCTATAACATCACCGCTGCACCCCACCATCTGTCCCAGAGGATCTGTCTGCAGCGTCGGCTTAACACCTCCCTTGCCGAACACCACAGGTGGCGTCATGAATCACTTTATTTCATCACTCAACCCCTTTTACATGGGCGCCCAGGGCCACGGACCGGGTCACCGCTGCTGTGACATTCCCCTGTGAGAGACTGGCCCGGTACCGAGTACCCCACAGCCCTGGGTGGGCGACCCATTTTGGCGTCACGAACAGGATTTACGGAGTCTGGTGTCCCCGGGTCCTGTGTGCCAGAGACTGTGTTGTGTGCATTAGACTGTTTGTACCATTGCCTCCATTATCCCGCTGCTTGGCGCGGGCGGGAAACCAAAGAGGGGGGCCGTCGTGGGCAGAGCCAGCCAAGGAGCGTGAAGCAGTGAAGTGCCACGCAGGAAGAGGCCAGCGCGTGAGAAGTGGGAGGAGCAGAGGCCTGCAGCCCCGGCGTTCCCCGATCATCCAACCGGTAAGCCAGCACAACCCAGGGCCTGGCCCAACGTTAACTAGGGGGGGAAGAGAATGTCCGAGGCACGCGCAGACACGGTGTTGGACACCCCCGCCGACCCCCCAGTGCCACAAGATGCAGGGCCCGGCGCAGCTGCGGCTCCCATAGCGCTGCTGAATCCAGCAGCCAGCGCTGCCTCCACGGTACCGCAAGAAGCAGCGCCCACCGCAGCAGTCCCCATAATGCCGCTGTCTATGCCCTACATACCGGGAGCAGCCTGGCTACCACAGTATTCAGGGGAGTCACATACCCTGAGTGAATTCAAAGAGAGACTGTGCAGTTTGTTTGAGGTGTATCCTCTGTCTGAAAGCCAGAAAGTGAACATCCTTATTGGGCAGCTAACAGGTGCAGCACAGAGGGAAGAAAAAGCCTGGCAGGACACTGATAAAGAGACTGTTACAAAGATTCTGGCCAAGCTAAGAAGCAGCTTTGACATCCGTCCTGCAGCTGAGATCAAGATGAGATTCTTTGGGGGTAAGCAGAGAGCGCAGGACAGTATACGGGACTATGCTCTTAACCTGCAAGAGGCGCTGTGAGCCATCAAGCAGATTGATCCAGACAGTGTGAAACATGGAGACAGACTGTTAAAGGAGCAGTTTATTGAAGGACTCTTATACAGCACCCACAGAGCACAGCTGCGCATCATAGCCCTACAGAACCCTGATCTGGACTTCGCAGACTTCAAAGACCGGGCTATTCGGATGCTGCATGAACCAACTGCTAGCCGTCCAGCACCCCCTAGGCGCCCAGCGATCACACACCATCAGGAGGCGGCATCTTTCCCTATCAGCCCTGTGGAGGCTGATGCACAGACTCTGGATAAAGATCCATCTGAAGAGCTGCGTCTTCAGGTCCAGGAGTTGACCAGAGGTATGGTTGCACTTACTAAAACTGTGCAGTCCCTGCAGGTGTCCTCCAGGGAGAAGATCCAGCTGGCTTCCAGTCCAGAGGATGTCCCGTGGCTACGGAAGAGGATCCTGCTACTCCAAGGGAGAAACAACGATCGCTATGACCAGGACGGACGTCCCATCTGTCGTCACTGCCACAAGGCATGCCACATCGCAAGATTCTGTCATTTAAACATGCAACCCCTGGGGCAGAGGGCCAAGCCCCAGGAGTAGGACCACAAGGCCCAAAGAACTGGCGAGCCAAGTATGTTGGAGGATGACTGATCCTCCCAGTGGTGATTGACGGCATCCCCATGAACGCTTTGCTGGACACTGGCTCTCAGGTGACAACTATGCCGTATATCCTTTACAAGCGGTATTGGGCTGACTCTGAACTTACCCATGGCCCAAGTGATAAACTTACAGTAGTTGCCAGTAATGGTCAGTCTTTGCCGCAAGTAGGATGCAAAGAAATTACTATTAAAGTGGGGAGAGTAGAGTTAGAGTCTCAAGCTCTGATAGTTGTAGATATTGATCGACGAGAATGTAACCCAATGATGACTCTAGGTACCAATGTGATTGAAAACTGTCTTTCCGAGGTTATTGTCTTGTTGCAACAGGTGGCTGAGACTGCTGGTTCCAGTGAACAACGAGTCCTACAGAAGGAGATCAAGGCCCTGATGCAAAGACAGCAGGTAGATCTCTCTGGTGGAGAAAGTGGCAGCATCAGAGTGAGTGATTCTTTCCCCATTGCAATACCCCCAGATGTGAAATGTTGATTTGGTGTCGGGCAGCCATAGGCCTCAGAGGAATAGATTACCAGGCAGTGGTAGAACCAGAGTACTCTGACAGCCAGCCCACTGTCCTGACAGCCAGAGGGGTAGTTGATGTTCGCAAAGGGAGAGTACCTGTACGCCTCTTGAATTGTGGGGAAGAGGAGGCCATAATACCTCGGTATGGGACAGTTGCTAAGCTGCTTACTGTCAGTAACAACACCATACAGGCAGCAGAGCCCTTGGTCTCATTCGACCAAGTCCTCAGGTGGAGGACAATGGCTCTGTAAAGCAGCTGGAGGAGTGGTGTCAGCAACTGCAGGTGGGAACTGACTCCATCCCTTCATACCAAAAGAATGGGGTTTACAGAGTGACCCAGGAGTATGAACGGGTATTCAGTAAACACCCCCTAGACTTTGGGAAGGCAAAAGGGGTTCAACACCATATCCCCACTGGAGATCATCCACCCATCAAAGAAAGGTACCGGCCTATACCCCCAACACAATATCAATGTGCCAAAAGTATGTTGCGGGAAATGAAGGAGGGTGGGGTGATCAGAGACAGTTGTAGCCCCTGGGCAGCCCCAATAGTTTTTGTGAAAAAGAAAGATGGTACCTTGAGAATGTGTGTTGATTACCGAAAAATTAACCGCATTACACATAAGGATGCCTACCCATTACCCAGAATTGAGGAGTCATTAGCCGCACTTAAAACTGATAACTATTTTTCCACCTTGGATTTCACTAGTGGGTATTGGCAGGTTCCCGTGGCAGAGGCAGACAAGGAGAAAACAGCATTTATTACACCAATGGGTCTCTGCGAGTTCAACTACATGCCATTCGGGCTCTGCATCGCTCCAGGGACATTCCAACGGCTGATGGAGTGCTGTCTGGGACACAAGAACTTCGAGACAGTCTTGTTGTACCTGGATGATGTCATTGTTTTCTCCAAAACTTACGAAGACCATCTGAAGCACCTGGCTGAGGTGTTTGAAGCCTTGTCCAATTGTGGCCTGAAGGTGAAGCCTTCCAAATGCCACCTCCTGAAGCCCAAGGTACAGTACCTCGGTCATGTAGTGAGTGCAGAAGGTGTGGCACCAGATCGTGACAAAGTCTCTGTCATCCGGGACTGGCAGAAGCCCAGCAACCTCCATGAGGTACGTCAATTCCTCGGGTTGGTAGGCTACTACCGAAGGTTCATCAAGGGCTTCACTGAGATAGCCACCCCCATGCAAAATCTTGTGGTGGGCGAGCCCAAGAAAACCAGAAAGCAGAGTCCTACATTCGAATGGAATGAGGAACTGGAGAGGTCCTTCACTCGACTGAAGATGGCTCTCACAGGAGATGAAGTTCTGGCCTACCCAGATTATGACCAGCCCTTTGTGTTGTATACTGATGCCAGCAACGTGGGACTGGGAGCAGTACTGTCACAGGTACAGAATGGCAAGTAAAGAGTGATCTCCTACGCCAGCAGGCAGCTTCATCCCACTGAAAGGAACCCTGACAACTACAGTTCCTTCAAGCTGGAGTTCCTCGCCATAGTCTGGGCTCTGACTGAACGATTCACGCATTACCTAGCTTCAGTCAAGTTTACCATCTTCATGGATAACAACCCGTTGACTCACTTGGAAACTGCAAAACTAGGTGCACGGGAGCAGCGATGGATGGCCCGGCTGTCTAACTATGAATTTACCATCAAGTACCGAGCAGGGCACAAGAATGCCAATGCTGATGCACTGTCCAGAATGCCTAATCTGCCAGCTGCAGGAGAAGACCCTGATGCACTCGAAGAAATAGAGTTACCTGCCTTCCACTGGCCAATTGCGGCCCAATGTGCCCAAGGAGTGAGAAACAGACGGTCTATCATGAAAGAGGCCACCCTAAATCCATTGCCTCATCATGACTGGGCAGAAACGCAGGATAGCGACCCCGCAGTCCGCCTGGTAAATGAGTTACTGTCACAAGCTGACTCACGCCCAGAGTCGGATGCTCCTGAAGAAACCCAGCAGTTGTGGAAGGAAAGAGGCAGGCTGTTCATTTATGAAGGAAAGCTGTGTCGGAGGAGTATCAATGCCCGCACTTATGAGTTGGTCTGGCAAGTGGTAGTCGCAAAGAGGGAGGCATTAATGGTCTTAGAAGCCTATCACAATGGAGCTGGACACTTCGGATGGAAGAAGTTGGAGACCTTGCTCTGGGAGAGATTCTACTGGGCTGGAATGAGGAAGGCCATTGAAAATTGGTGCAGGGAGTGTGGACAATGCAACCTGCGCAGAAAGGACCGCAACAGCCAGCGAGCTCCTTTGCAGCCAATAATAACCAAACAACCACTCGAGTTGGTAGCCCTGGACCATGTGAAGCTGGTTCCAAGCCGTTCAGGCTACATTTATGCTCTCGTTGACCACTACTCAAGATTCCTGGTAGTTGTGCCTGTCAACGATCAAACAGCCAGGACAGCAGCCAGAGCATTCCAACAGCACTTTTGTCGACCACACGGACATCCTGAGCGAGTGCTTGCAGAACAAGGTCCAGCCTTTGAGGCAGAAGTATTCCAGGAATTCTGTAACTTGTACGGTTGCAAGAAGATCAGGACAACACCGTACCATCCACAGACCAATGGCATGTGTGAAAAGATGAATCAGGTGGTGATCGACCTACTGAAGACCTTGCCTTTGGAAGAGAGGAATCTGTGACCAGAAAAGTTGTCAGATCTGGTAGACCTCTACAATCACATTCCTGTGAATTCCACCAACTGCACTTCAGCCTACATAATGAGAGCGAGGCCGGGCAAGTTGCCTATTAATTTGGATATGGGAGTCCTTACACGTGAGGTAACCAGATGCTGACTGGGATACAGAACGGCAGCAACAGTACCGCAGAGTACAAGAGTGTGTGGAAAAGAGTCTAGCTCAGGCAAGACAAAAACAGGAAAAGACCTACAATCAACATGCACCTGCAGTTCCCTTGTCACTAGGAGAACAAGTCCTAAAGAGGAAAAGGAGGATGCATAAATTGGATGACCAATGGGAAGCTGATCCCTACACCGTCTTACCATCAAACTTTGACAACACCAAAGTGTGCCTTATCAGTAAGGATGGAGGAGAAACCTCATCAGCAGTATCGAGGGATCATCTGAAACTGTGCCCTGACCAGCTAAAGGAAAGAATGGAAGAGCAAAAAAAAATATCCAACCCATAGAGAAGGAAGAAAAGGTCAGCACTGTACTCGGAGAATTCCCTGCAAGTTGGACTAGAGTAAATAATGCCATAGTGGTGCCAGTTTTGACCTTTCCCCAACTGGTAGTGCAAGCAGAAGTTACTCAAGAGAACTCTGAAAATCAGGACGTTCAGGCAGCAGATGCCACACCAGCAGTGGAGCCAGAGAATCCTCGCCCTGCCAGTGGTGAATCTGTCATACCCATGGTGAGTCTAAGAGTCTGTAGATGGCTACTACCCAGCTTACCCACACCAGTGTTACGCAGGTCTATCCGTAGTACCCAAGGCATACCACCCCTCAGGTTTCGCATTTAAATAAGTTATGCAAATAATGTAAATGTTAACCTGTACATGTAATGATGTAACATTTCAAGTTTTGTGCCTACAGAGACTCTGTAAGAACCCCTTGTATATAGTTTACCCATTGCCCAGGACTGGACCATGGACATTGATGCATGGACTTATCGTCACAGGACTATTTTTGGAGCTGTGGTTTTTGTATTTTTCATTTTTCTTAAATCTTGTACATTTATAATTGTTTAATTGTTTATATGTTTACATGTTCTCCTTCAGTCCGGGAGTGCTGAATTGCACTAAGGGGGAATGTGGCGCCCCCAGGAGTATGGTTGCCACAATGGAATTACCTTCCTCCTAGGAAGTGTGATGTCATGCCTGGAAGCAATGAAGGGTCTCTCTGACAGATAATCAATACACACAACACTGTTCCCACTCCAGGCCAGCAAAGTGAGCTCTGAACCAAAACTAGGGGAAGAGCTTCTCTCTGGGGGCCAGGAGGGGAAATTAGTTAGTTCTGTAAGGAGGGCGAAGTGTGTGGACTTGGAGAGAGGAGCTGGGAGATTGAGCAGAGAGTTTAGGCTCATTCCCAGCTGGAGCGCATGATCTGGAACCTGGTCTCCAAGGTTGTATGGATACTGACGGTCCTGCAACAGAAACCAGAGGAATAGGAAGTTGTAAATGCTTTATTCCCATCTAAGACTCGGAGGCACCACAGCGACATGTGAGCCAAAGGAGATAGAAGGCTACAGCTGTCTGCCATACGAGGTAGATCCAAAAGGAAAGAAGAAGGAGGAACGTCAGTGTAACACAGTACTGCATGTACCTCAAGTAAGCGCTAGAGAGGAGACTACACAACCCATCTGATAGAGAGATTCTTAAGTTTCTTCCAGGCTAATCATCTCCTGTGCCATCTGTAATCTGGACCCTGGACTGCACTTACAAAGTAAAGGTAAAGAAACTACACTCTGCTGTGTCCTTGCCTTCTTCCTGCAACTTCTTCAGTACTGCTACATCTCTGTGCCAGACACTGCACCCTCTTCCTCAACACCTATCCTCTTCATCTACTCTGCCCTGGGACTACAGCCCTGCCTGTGGAGGGCTATAACATCACTGCTGCACCCCACCATCTGTCCCAGAGGATCTGTCTGCAGCGACGGCTTAACACCTCCCTTGCCGAACACCACAGGTGGCGTCACGAATCACTCATAAACTTGATTTCATCACTCAACCCCTTTTACATGGGCGCCCAGGGCCACGGACCGGGTCACCGCTGCTGTGACATTCCCCTGTGAGAGACCGGCCCGGTACCGAGTACCCCACAGCCCTTGGAGGGCAACCCATGTGAATACAGAAAAAAATATACGTAGATTTTCATTTTTCCATACATACACCATATAGAGCTGTACGCTCCCCACACACTACCGTGTACCGGCTGGTATCACGGACAAATACATACTGTGTGTGACTCTGTAAAAAAATAGATGTAGATTTTCATTTTTCCATACATACACCGTATAGAGCTGTCCGCTTCTGATACAGTACTGTATATCTGCTGTTTAGATTATGGTAAAATCCATACTGAGACAGCATCTGTGTGTGACTACAGAAAAAAATAGACGTAGATTTTCATTTTTCCATACATACACCGTATAGAGCTGTCCGCTTCTGATAGAGTACCGTATTTCTGCTGGTTGGATTACGGAGATTGACATTTTCCCAAAAACGTATACAGCTGTACACTTCTGATACAGTACCGTATATCTGCTGGTTGGATTACGGTCAAATACATAATGAGAGAGTGTCTGTGAATAAGGAAATATATACGGAGATTTAAATTTTTCCCTACACCTTATACAGCTCTACGCTCCTCATACAGTACCATATATCTGCTGGTATTTTTCGTACAATTTCCCCAAACATGAGGAAGTATGGTGGAAGAGGCTGCGGACGTGGTCGGGGGGGCAGCTGGTACTGATGGTGGTGGTGGTGCATCTGCTGGTTACGCCAAAAGCACAATAGCAGCTAAGGCAGGAAGTGTTGAGCCTGCGGCATTGTCTGGCACAAGAAGGGCTGTAAGGTTCCCTTTTCTGGGAGTAGGTAAACCGCTTTTAAAGCCGGAGCATCAGGAGCAGGTTTTGGCTTACATTGCCGATACAGCCTCCAGCTCTATTGCCTCCTCTTCTGAAGTTTCAAAAACTGCAAGCACTGATTTGTCAGTGCAGGCTTCTGGTCAGGAACAACACCTTTCCTTGTGTCCTTCACCCACACCAAAAGTGAAGAAAGTGGGAGGCCACACTTCAGATTACTCCATGGAGCTCTTTTCACATACCATGCCTGGGTTATCAAGTCAAATCCTGAATTCCCCAGGCCAAGATGAATCTGACATAGAGTGCACTGATGCACAGCCACTGCTTGATGATTCTGCTGGTACATTGACCCAAAGCACTACATTTCCCTCGCAGTCTACTGAGCCAGAATCAGACCCTGATGAAACTCAGGTGCCCCATCCCGCATACTATACCACCTTACACGGTGACACAAAGGAAGGTGCAGATGAAATTGAAGAGGAGGTGATGGATGACCCAGTTGTTGACCCGGATTGGCATCAGTTGGGGGAAGAGGGTGCCGCTGGCAATAGCTCAGAAGAGGAGAAGGATCCGCAGCAGGCATTGACATCTGGCAGGCCAGTAGCTGTCCAAAAACGTGGTAAAAAAAAAAGAGTTGCAGGACAGCTTGGCCAGATGGTCAAATTAGCACAGCGTCCAAGCCGTGAAAATTTATACCATAGTAGGATGAGTGCAGTGTGGCACTTTTTTGTCCAAAATCCTATTGGTAAGGCAAAGGTTATCTGTAAGAAGTGCGAAAGGACCTTTAGCTGAGGGAAAAATCTCCGAAATTTGAATACCAGTTGCATGCTTAGACATTTAACCACCATGCACTTGCAAGTGTGGACGGACTACAAAACCTCAGGTAGCACATGTGCACCTGCTCAGACTGAAGGTAGCCAGCAACGCTCCATCACTTCCCCCACTGTAAGCCCACAGGTAAGCACACCACCAGCAAGAAATGTTGAGGTGTCATCGCAAGGCCAAAGCAGTCAGGGAATCACAATGTTTTTGCAATGAAAGACTGAATCTAGGCCATTACCACCACCACCATCACCATAACCAACCCCCTCTCAGTCTGTCAGGTCCACCGCTAGTTCCCCCCTATGCAGCTCTCAAGTCCAGCTCACCCTACCAGACACTCTGAGTAGGACAAGAAAATACTCATCCTCCCATCCGCGTACACTGGCTTTGAACGTCTACATTGCCAAACTGATCTCATTAGAGATGATGCCCTTCCATTTGGTTGAAAGCGAAGCATTCCGAGAGCTCATGGCCTATGCTGTCCCACTCTATGACCTACCCAGTCGTCACTTCTTTTCTCAAAAAGCCATCCCTGCCCTCCACCTGCATTGTCCATGCACTCAAACAATCAGTGAGTGGAAAGGTGCATCTCACAGCAGATGCATGGGCCAGTAGGCATGACTAGGGCCGTTACGTGTCCATCACTGCGCACTGGGTTAATGTGGTGGATGCATGCTCCACAGGGGACAGCGGCAGTGGAACAGTGCTGCCTAGCCCACGGTATAGGAAACAGTTGGCTGCAGGCGTTCGACCCTCCTGCTCCTCCTCCAGAAGTGAAAACTCATCGACAGAGCGCAGTCGCACGAGCACTCCATCCGCAGCTGCCAGTGTTGCACACGAGGTGTCCCACTATTGAACAGCTAGTGGTAAGCAGCATTAGGCTGTTTTAAAGATGATGTCTTTGGGCAACAACAGACACACCGCAGAGGTACTGGCCAACTTCTTGCAGCGACAAACTGAGTCATGACTCGGCAGTCTACATCTTGAGCCAGGCAAGGTAGTCAGTGATAACGGCCAGAATTTTGTGGCAGCCATAGCCCTTGCAAAACTCAGACACATACCTTGCCTGGCTCACACCTTGAACCTGGTGGTGCAGTGCTTCCTAAATAATTATCCGGAGTTAACAGCCCTGCTCCATAAGGTGCGAAGACTGTGCTCGCACAAGCGTCGCTCGCCCGTACACTCCAGTCACATGCAGAAGCTGCAGCGATCGCTCCACCTCTCCAAGCACCGCCTAATCATAGACGTTGCAACAAGGTGGAACTCCACCATGCACTGTCATGATCCAGCGTGGATCTGACAGTTAAAATGGATAAGTGAACTTTTTTTCCTTTGGCTAGGTGCCAAAGTGATGTGATTGCCCCCGGAGGCCATTAGAATTATTACACGTGGTGTCGTTCATTCTAAGTTGCCCCGGTGGTGGTGAGTGGTAGTGCACTTTAGTTTCTTTGGTTTAGTGCATGTAATTATAAATCAGGTGTGGGGCTCTATAAAAGGGAGCCAGGTATGTTTAATCACTGTTGGTGATATTGTGTGTTAGTCATTCACTAGGAAGCCTGGGTGATGAAGGAGCTGAACATGAGTCCTGCGCAGCCCAGCCAGAGGGGACGAGTGGCAGCTAGGTGGTCTGCAAGAAGGGCTGGCATGGCGTGGTGGAGTCAAAGGTTATGGTGTTGGCAGGAAGTGCTTGCATGGCTTGGTGGAGTGACGACTATGGAGACAGTTGCACTCAGCATGCGGGAATTGGTTGCTGAGAGCTGGACTCAAGCATGCTTGACTTTTTGGGCAGGAGCTGAACTCATCTTTGGGACTCTGTTACTGGACTTCTGCAACTGGTGGTGGACTCTGCTCCAAGGCTGCACTATGGTGAGGGATTCAGTTATGGTGATGGATCCGGGTGGAGGAGAAGATGCACACAGGTGGTGGGCTCTGTTGCTAGGAGCATACGCAACAGAGCAAAGCTAAGTGGTGTTTCCCCTGTATTGTCATTTTCCCTCATGTGTGTTTAGTGTAGTGGTGGGATCAGTTTCCGCACCGACCAATTCCCTAGTGAGGGTTTAGGTTCAGGGCGAGCTAGGGTTTTTAGGTTCCTGTGCGTCGCCCGGTGCGGAACTGGCATAGGGAACGTTAGGAGTGCAGGGGCACTGGCTCAGGGGAGTTCAGGAGGTCTCCACTTCTCTATTCTCTACTGCAGGGCCCACCATTGTTAATGTTACCCAGGTTCCCCTTTATTATTTAAATTCGCCTTACTGGAGGCGGGATTTCCAGACTACTTTATGTATAACGTGTAATATCTAAATTCGCGAGTTGGAGGCGGCGTATCCAGCTGCACGTTTTATTATTTAAATTCGCCCAACTGGAGGCGGCGTATCCAGGATCACGTGTGTCATATGGGTTTGCCTTGCGGTACTCGCTACGTCCAGACACACGTGACCATGACATGCACTTGGTTGAGAGGCTGTGCAAACAGAGGCAGGCTGTAATGCATTTGTGGGAGGATACACGGGCAGGCAGTTTGAGGGCAGACATGGAGTTGTCGGGTGTACAGTGGTCAAAGCTGAAAGACCTCTGCAAAGTCCTTCAGTGTTTTGAGGAATGCACACGGCTAGTAAGCGCAAACGACGCCATCATAAGCATGAGCATCCCACTTGTGCGTCTGCTCATGCAAACTTTAAAGCACATTAAGGATCAGGCGTCTGCAGCAGAGGAAGAGGAGGAGGGAAGCCTTGATGACAGTCAGCCATTGTCAGCGAGGGCAACTGACCTGGACGAAGTGGAGGAAGAAGATGAAGAAGTGGAGGAGGATGAGGGCAATGATTATTATGGAGAGGAGGATGCTTCTCAGGGGGCAAGAGAAATTGTTGGCGTGCCAAGGTCAGGTACAGGGTTTGTGCATGACTGGAGGGATGTGGATTTGCCAGAAAGTGCTCCTCCACCCACCACTGGCAGTGCATCTTTGACACCTGGAACATTGGCCCACATGTGTCATTATGCCTTGCGGATCTTAAAAAGGGAAACCCGCATTGCCAAAATGATGAAGGATGACGACTACTGGTTGGCCAGCATCCTCGATCCACGCTATAAAGGCAAATTACAGAACACCATGCAACAGGAGAACCTAGAGCTAATATTGGCTAACAAACAAGCAACTCTGGTAAACCATTTGTTTGAAGCATTCCCAGCATACAGCAGCGGTGCTGGTTCTCCCACGAGCCGTAGTGGCCAAAATGGAACAGGTGTTCATGGTGCACACAGCCGAAGTGGCGTTGGAGACAGGGGTTTCATGGCAATGTTGTGGACTGATTTCTCAAGTACCACTCACACGAGTCGGCAGTAAGAAGAGGACAGGAAGCACACCTACAGTGCCCATTTGAATGCCAAAAGCATCAATTCTTATTACTTAAGCTTGTCAACCTTAATTTACTTCATAATACTAGTTACGCACTGAAAAATGGGGGTTATTTGGCTACAGTTGTGGGGGGGTAGGGCTGGCTCCAGGTTTTCGTGGGCCCAGGGCCAAAGAGCGCCCCTTTAACACATACCACAACTCATGATGCTCCAATACGGCAGAGAAATAGCAGTATAGTACAATGAAAAATGCTTCACTTCTTACATCTCATGACTGATATCCATTTTAAATTCTCCAATACCTCCAAAAACGGACAGTATATAACTCCATACAGTAATATGGCCAGCGCTTAGTGCGCTATACAGAGTAATGAGGCCCATATATTTCTCCATATCGAATCATTGATCCCATATAATGTTTCAAATCGTATATGATGAGCTCCACATAATGCTATAGTATATGTTGGTCCCAATGGATGAAGCTCCACTGTCTTATGGGCCCAAATAATGCTCCATATTTAATGGGCCCCATTTCTACTGCTCTAGTGTATAATGGGCCCTGTAAATGCTGCTCCAGTGTCTGATGTCCACCTTTGGAATGCTCCAGTGTATGGTGGGCCCCATATATCATTCACCAGAGTATAGTGCTCCCCAAAAATTGCTGTCCCAACATTGAAAACAATTACATAAGTCTCCTTGCTAGGGAATCCCTGCTCTACTCTGAACTCCTTGTTGTCCCCATCTTCCATCTCACTGCACTTGGCTGTTTAGGCCCTCCCACCGGCAGAGACACTTTTGCGTACTATGCGGTGCCCTGTGCCAGTGCCATCACCCATGAGTATGCCCCCCCACCTGCTCAAGGAACCTGCACTTTCATCTGCACCTTCCTCTTTGTCACCGTGTAAGGTGGTATAGTATGTGGGAAGGGGAACCTGAGTTTCCTCTGGGTCAGATTCTGGCAGTGTAGAGTGCGAGGGGAATGTAGTGGTCTGGGTCAATGTACCAGCAGCATCATCCAGCAGTGGCTGGGCCTCAGTACACTTGTGGCGTCCCCAAGAGTACGGTCACCACTGTGGCATTACCTTCCTCCTAGGGAGTGTGTTGTCAAGCTTGGGAGCAACGAAGGATCTCTCTAGCAGTGAAACCAACACACAACACATTTCCCACTCCAGGCTAGCAGGGAGACCTCTGAACCTGACTGCTGAGGAGCTGCTCTCTGTGGTCGGGAGGAGGTAAGTTAGGGCACTCTGTGCAGGGAAGGGGAAGTGTGTGGACGTGAGAAGGGGAGCGGGAGGATGAGCAGAGTTAAGGCTCACTCATAGCTGGAGCGCATGGTCCCGATTCCGGTCTCCGAGTTTGTAGGGACACTGACGTTCCTGCAGCAGAAACCGGGGGAAGTAGCAGCTATAAATGCTCTGTACCCAACTAAGGCTCGGAGGCCCCAGCATCGACGTGTGGGAGCCAGAAGGAAAAGGCTACAGCTGTCTGCCATACAAGTAAAGTCTGAGGAACATCTGTTAGACAGGAGGCGCTTCAGTGAACCACGGTCCTGTGAGTGCTTCCCCCACAAGCGCTAGAAAGGAGACGTTCAGGAAGGTACATGTTGGCGGAGTGTTGGAAGGGAGCTTTCCATTTTGGTCCCGGAGGTTGGCTGAGGTCCTGACCCGGAGGACACAGCACGGAGGCAGGCATCTGTGTAACCTGCAGACTGTGAGTAAAGCTTTGGAACTGCACGCCCTGGTGTCCTACAGTTATTCCAGCACCACTACATCTGGGTACCAGCACCTACACCGCCTGTGCCTTTCCCCCATGACTACATCTACACTTCCCTGGGACTCCAGCTCCACCTGTGGGGAGCTTCACCATCTTTGCTGCACAACACCATCAGTCCCAGAGGATCTGCATGCAGCGTCGGCCTAACATCTATGTTGCCGAACACCACAGGTGGCGTCATACTATCTATATAAACTCTTAACCATTATACCACGCCATTTACATGGGCGCCCAGGGCCACCGTCCGGGTCACCGCTGCTGTGACACATCCCACTGACACCGGCCCGGTACCGAGTACCCCACAGCCCTGGGAGGGCGACCCATATGCCGACTGCTGATCGGGCGGCGTTATTCCCACGAACCTCCAAACAGCGTCCATGAAGGCAAAGTTTTTGGTTTCCGGGGGCAGTATGATTGCAAAGCTGAACCTTAAAGGAATGTCCAAAAGGGCACCACCAGGAGTGGAGCCTGTGGCTTAATTGGAAACCACAACCATGCCACCTAAAGAAAAGATGCACACTTTGAAAGCTTTGTCGATTCTGTGTGTGGTGTGGTATGTGTGTTTGTAGTTGTGCTAGCGATTTCTCAGCTTTATTCCATTAACAACCAAGACTCCGGCATGCCCCCGCAGTACGCGGTAAGCTTACTAGAGGGATAAGCGAGGCTCTGGCACGTGAGATCGAGCAATAACAGGTCTAGCATTCCCGTACATGTCCAGGGCTGCATGCACACTACACTGAAAGGACCAGCTTTTGTCGCTTACAGGTGCAGATAACCTGCTGAACTCCGTTAGTGATGGGGATCTGGGATTCAGATTATTCCCCGCGAACGATGATTTCCCAGTAATTTCAGGTCAACCGCAATTCCGGAGTTAGGCCTAACCGTCATTCCTGAAAAAATTACGTGTCCAAACCACAGGTGCTGTAGCTTGCTTAACAGCTCGGCAGCCGTTCTCAGGCCCAGTATGGATTCAACAACATTGTAGAAAGATGATAAAGGGTACAGTTTCACCGGATAACACGTATATATGTAGCCTAGTTTACACATTAAAAATATATGTCTATAGATCAGGAGGCAGACTCAAATGTTCTCAGGCCCAGTATGGATTTGACCAGATTGTACAAAGTTGAGAAAGGGTACTTTATCACTGGATAGCAGGTATATATAGCATAGTTTAAACATGTAAAATCTCTGTGTTCTCAGTATGAATTACACAGCAATCTAAAAAGTGGAAAAAAGGAAATGCATTTGAGGAGTACACAACTATATACTTTTGGTGGTATTTTTAAATCTTCATATATATTTCTGTCTCAGTAATACAGTCCAGCCTCTCCGCAATAGGAAATGAGATGCATACAATTACTGACATAAAGGCTAGTGATTGCAGAAATCTAGGAATTACTATTCACGGGAAAAACTTCCGTCACAATTCTCATAGGTGATGCTGACCCTCAATTAATTTGTGTGTTGAGACAGTGAAAACATTTTTTTGTGAATAAAGTCTTGCAGTATCGCACTTCCGTTGATTCCATAATAATAATAATAATTTTTATTTATATAGCGCCAACATATTCCGCAGCACTTTACAATTAAGCGGGGACATGTACAGACAATAAATTCAATACAAGTTAAGACAATTCAAACAATGACATTAGGAGTGAGGTCCCTGCTCGCAAGCTTACAATCTACAAGGAAATGGGGGGACACAGTAGGTGAGAAATGCTTGTTAATTCAGGTCTGGCAATTATAATAGGGATTTTCATATAAAGCTGCATGATCCGGTCATCAGCCCGTGTGTTTAAGTGCAATAGACAAGTATCAAGTGCAGTTATATGCATGAAGGGTGTGGAGACAGATGAATAGTAGGGTGCAGATTCAGAATAATATTTGGAAGGAGGGAACAGGGCAAAGTTAGCTTGCTGAGTAGTTGATGTGATAGGCTTCTTTGAAGAGATGGGTTTTCAAAGCGCGCTTGAATAGGTCAGGGCTAGGTATCAGTCTGATCGTCTGGGGAAGTGCATTCCAGAGAGCTGGAGCAGCACGAGAGAAGTCTTGGAGACGGAGGTGTGAGGTTCGGATTACGGGGGATGTTAGTCTTAGGTCATTTGTAGAACGGAGGGCACGTGTAGGGCGATAGACAGAGATGAGAGAGGAGATATAAGGCGGTGCAGAACAGTGGAGAGCTTTGTGGGTGAGAGAGATGAGTTTATACTGGACCCTGTAGCGAATAGGTAGCCAGTGTAATGACTGGCATAAGATGGAGGCATCGGTGAAGCGGCTGGACAGAAATATGACCCTGGCTGCCGCATTCAAGATGGATTGGAGAGGAGAAAGTTTGGTAAGAGGGAGACCGATCAGAAGAGAGTTGCAGTAGTCCAGACGAGAATGAATAAGAGCGACAGTAAGAGTCTTAGCAGTTTCAAAGGTGAGAAAAGGTCGGATTCTGGAGATGTTTTTAAGATGCAGGTGACAAGAGCGACTGAGTGATCGGATGTACGGAGTAAAGGAAAGTTCAGTGTCGAATATGACCCCAAGACAGCGGGCATGCTGCTTGGGAGTTATGGTTGAACCCTCCAGGGTTATTTCGATGTTAGGTAGAGTGAGGTTAGTAGAGGGGAGAAACACAAGAAGTTCAGTTTTAGAGAGATTTAGTTTCAGATAGAGGGAGGACATGATGCTAGAGACAGCAGACAGACAATCCTTGGTATTTTGAATTAGGGTAGGGGTGATGTCAGGGGAAGAAGTGTATAATTGGGTGTCATCAGCATAGAGATGATACTGGAACCCAAATCTGCTGATTGTTTGTCCAATAGGGGCAGTGTATAAAGAGAAGAGGAGGGGGCCTAGGACTGAGCCCTGCGGGACCCCGATAGTAAGGGGACGAGAAGAGGAAGAGGAGCCGGAAAAAGATACAGTGAAGGAGCCGTCAGAGAGGTAGGAGGAGAACCAGGAGAGGGCTGTGTCCTTGAGGCCTATAGAGCGGAGCATAGTGAGGAGGAGCTGGTGATCCACAGTGTCAAATGCGGCAGAGAGATCCAGGAGAATCAGCAGGGAGCAATGACCTTTCGATTTAGCTGTTATTAAATCATTAGAGACTTTAGTGAGGGCAGTTTCAGTAGAGTGTAAAGAGCGGAAACCAGATTGTAAGGGGTCGAGAAGAGAGTTATCTGAGAGATAGCGGATTAGACGGGAGTGGACCAAGCGTTCCAGGAGTTTAGAGATGAAGGGAAGGTTAGAGACAGGTCTGTAGTTAGCAGTGCAGTTCTGGTCCAGGGATGGCTTTTTAAGTAAAGGGGTTATGATGGCATGTTTAAATGAGGAGGGAAATATACCTGAAGAAAGAGAGAGGTTAAATATTTTAGTCAGGTGAGTGGTGACCACTGGTGAGAGAGACTGCAGGAGCTGTGAAGGAATAGGGTCACTGTTGCAGGTTGTAGGCCGAGCAGAAGCGAGGAGCTTGGAAACTTCTTCTTCTGAAACAGGCTCAAAGATGTCTAGTGAGCTTGAGGTGCGGCAGGGAAGGGGATCCAGGCACTGAGGAGATAGGGCTGAGATATCCTGATGGATGTGGTTGATTTTTTCTAGGAAATAAGTGGCCAGATCCTCACCGCTGAGGTTGGTGATGGGGGCCTGTACTTTAGGTTTCAGGAGGGAGTTTAAGGTTTCAAAAAGTCGTCTTGGGTTGTTGGATAGTGAGGTGATGAGGGTGGTGAAGTAGGATTGTTTGGCCAGATGAAGGGCAGAGTTATAGGTTTTGAGCATGAACTTATAGTGGATGAAGTCTTCTGCTAAGAGAGATTTTCTCCACTGCCGCTCTGCACACCTCGAGCAGCGCTGAAGAGAGCGTGTTTGCGTTGTGTGCCAGGGCTGCCTTTGTCTGTGTCGGGTCTTTCTGCGTATAGAAGGTGCTGCTTCATCTAGGGCATTCTTCAGTGTATTATTGAAGTGTGACAATGCTATGTCTGGACAGGAGAGGGTGGAGATGGGGGCTAAAGATGTGTGGAGATTGTCCCTAAGCTGTTGGGTATTAATGGTACGTGTATTCCGATAAGTGTGGTAAGTGGGGGTGTCCCGGGTGAGGAGACAATTCTTGACAGAGAAGGAAAGAAGGTTGTGGTCCGAGAGCGGGAGAGGTGAATTAGTAAAGTCGTGCAGCGAGCCGGGACGGGAGAAAACCAGGTCCAGAGTATTCCCGTCCTCATGTGTAGGAGAATTAGTAAACTGTGAGAGGCCGAATGAAGAAGTTAGAGAAAGAAGATGAGAGGCAGACTGGGAGAGCGGATCATTGATGGGGATGTTAAAGTCTCCCATGATGAGGGTGGGGATGTCTCAGGACAGAAAGTGAGTAAGCCAGGTGGTGAAGTGGTCTAGAAACTGGCGGGAGGAGCCTGGAGGGCGATAAACGACCGCCACTCGTAAGGAGAAGGGCTTAAAGAGTCTGACGGCGAGGACTTCAAAGGAAGGAAATGTAAGTGATGGAACCGGGGGGATGACCTGGAAAGCACATTGTGATGAAAGGAGCAAACCAACACCTCCACCCTGTCTGTTCTCAGGTCTGGGGGTATGTGAAAATTTCAGCCCACCAAACGAGAGAGCGGCAGCAGCGGTGGTGTCTGAATGCTGGATCCAGGTTTCTGTAATAGCCAGAAGGTTAAGGGAATTAGAGAGAAAAAGATCGTGAATGTAAGTCAGTTTGTTACACACAGACCGTGCATTCCAGAGAGCACATTGGAAAGTGAGAGGAGAAGGCATGCACTGAATGTTAATAAGATTAGCAGGGTTTCTATATGCAGCTGGAGGAGAGTAACGTATGCTGGTGGAGGGAGGCCCAGGGTTGGGGGAGATGTCACCTGCAACTATTAAAAGGAGAAAAAACAGAAAAAGCAGGTGGTGGGATGATTTGTATGAACGTTTTGAGTGCTGCATGGAGGTTTTGGATGGTTTGGTGTGGGTAAGAAATGTCAATAGAGCCTCAGAGTTAAACATGGGAGAGGGGAAAAGGGGGGGTGGATATGCAGAGAGTGCACAGAATGTGTAAAAGGGCAGGCGAGTTGTTAAAAAGCAGAAGTGAAGACAAATAAGCAGCAGGTTAATATGATCAATGCATACGTAGTACGACTGACCAAGAAGCATGCGTGCATGAAAAACTTATGCACCTTACCTGTCTCCTGCCCTGTCCAACTGCATTGTCTAACTGCAAAACACTTTATCCTGTTGCACTTAATCTGTTGCACGCGTAAGCCCGCACGCGTGCTATCCCAGCCAGAGCTAAATATATATGAAATGAAATGTCTGCTAGCTTCAGCCACCAAAAGGCCACAATCAGTAATTAACCAATTAGCACAAGGCCAGAGCAGGCATTACTATGCAGGGTAAATAACTAACGGTGGACAAGGCCATCAAACTGAGAAAGGGAAAAAAAAAAAAACACATTTCTACACTTCAAAGCAGAAACCAAATGGATAAAAAATAAAGACCCACCACAGGAGTGATGGAATGAAATACCATAAAAATATCTGGCACTATATGATGCAGTTCACACTTGTCAGACAGCATACATGGATGATGGAATGAAATACCCGTGTGAAGAAGAGAAGAGAGGAACATCAGCTTCAATGCATTGTCTAACTGCAAAACACTTTATCCTGTTGCACTTAATCTGTTGCACGCGTAAGCCCGCACGTAATTCCATCACTGTTACTCATCTCAATCAAATTTTTATCACAGGGAGCGATGTAAACATGGTGCTCACTGGCTATCATGATCTGTCACGTAACTTTGGAGTGCAAAAGACAGAAGCTACTGGCCGTAGGCGATTCTATTTGATTGGCATGAGAGGGCACATTTTAAAATGTGCGCCGGAATGTCACACGTTTGTGAGTAGGAAAACTGTGAAAGCTGATGATAAACCACCACTGCATGTCATTGTGAGTCGACGTCCATAAGAAATGGAAGCCATTGATCATCTCTAGCTAGAGCCCGGCCAGCAGGACAGGGCATTGCTACATCTTAACCATCATCTTTCAGTTCAATCAATTTGTAGTGGCACTGCCAGTGAAGGATTTGACAGCCCAGACTGCACAGCGGAGCAGCAGGGAGAGGTAAACATTGCAAATGCTGGGGCCCTGCCCAAGCAAGGGGGGCACACTCGTGGGCATCAGTACTGGCACTGGGCCCCTCATAGTACGGCGGTGTGTCTGACGGCCGGTGTGCACCACCACCATCAGAGACACTTGATTGCACCATGAGGGACCCTGTGCCAGTGCCCGCGCCCAAGAGTCAGCCTACCCACCTGTCCAGGGCAACGGCACTCGCACGGTTTCGTGCGCTAGGTGGTGACCCCGGCCATGGGGGGGGGCAGCCCAGTTAGGGCGGTTTACAAAGTGGCATATGTTGATGTGGGACATTCAGCTGCTGCAAAAGGCGAAATAGGTCAAGTTCGAGAAATAGGAGGAGGACCAAAGCAAGCCATTTTTCTGGCAACCTATGTGTCATCAAGGCAAGGTGGGACAAAATCCTTGGAAACCCATGCATGGTTCATTTTAATGAAGGTTAGATCATCCACATTTTGGGTTGACAGACGGGTCCTTTTTTCTGTCAGGATTGATCCAGCTGCACTGAAGACTCTTTCCGATAGCACACTTGCAGCTGGGCAAGCGAGCTCCTGTAAGGCATATTGGGCCAATTCAGGCCAGGTGTCCAGTTTAGCGGCCCAATAGTAAAAGGGGAATGACCTGTGCAGGAGAACATCGATATGGGAGGAAAAGTAGTTTGTAACCATAGTTGACAACTGCTGTCTCCTGTCACTTTCCATCGATGCAGTATTACCAGTTGTGTGAGCGGTATTTGAAAAATCAGTCCACAACATTGTCATGAAACCCCTGTCTCCAATGCCACTTCTGCTGTGTGCACCACGAACACCTCTGCCAAGCTGCCCCCGGCCCGTACGGCTCGTGTGAGAACCATCACGGCTGCTGTGTGCTGGGAATGCCTCAAGCAACCGATTTACCAGAGTTGCTTGTTTATTAGCCAATATTAGGTCAAGGTTCTC
This sequence comes from Dendrobates tinctorius, assembly GCF_039654945.1. NCBI lineage: Eukaryota > Metazoa > Chordata > Amphibia > Anura > Dendrobatidae > Dendrobates > Dendrobates tinctorius. The sequence continues at coordinate 109,685,106 of NW_027361679.1, read as the reverse complement.
CTGTGGCATGATGTTTTGTAATTTGCCTTTATAGCGTGGATCCAGGATGCTGGCCAACCAGTAGTCGTCATCGTTCATCATTTTGGCAATGCGGGGGTCCCTTTTTAGGATCTGCAAGGCATAATCTGACATGTGGGCCAATGTTCCCGGTGTCAATGATGCACTGCGAGTGCTGGGTGGAGGAGCACTTTCTGGCAAATCCACATCCCTCCAGTCACGCACAAACCCTGTACCAGACCTTGCCACACCAACATTTTCACTTGCCCCACGAGATGCATCCTCCTCCCCTAAGTAATCATCCCCATCATCATCCTCCTCCTCCTCTTCTTCCTCCACCTCGTCCAGGAGAGGTCCCTGAGCAGACAATGGCTGAATGTCATCAAGGATTCCCTCCTCCTCTTCCTCCTCATCAACATTGGCTGCAGACGCCTGCTCCTTAAGGTGCATCAAAGTTTGCATGAGCAGACGCATAAGTGGGATGCTCATGCTTAGGATGGCGTCGTCTGCGCTTACCAGCCGTGTGCATTCCTCAAAACACTGAAGGACTTTACAGAGGTCTTTCAGCTTCGACCACTGCACACCTGTCAACTCCATGTCTGCTCTCAAAGTGCCTGGCCGTGTATCCTCCCACAAATGCATTATGGCCTGCCTCTGCTCGCACAGCCACTCCACCATGTGCAGGGTGGAGTTCCACCTTGTTGCAATGTCGATAATGAGGCGGTTGTTGGGAAGGTGGAGCAATCGCTGCAGCTTCTGCATACGAACGGAGTGTACAGGCGACCGGTGGATGTGCGCGCACAGTGTTCGCACCTTCTGGAGCAGGGCTGTTAACTCCGGATAATTTTTGAGGAAGCACTGCACCACCAGGTTCAAGGTGTGAGCCAAGCAAGGTATGTGGCTGAGTTTTGAAAGGGCTATGGCTGCCACAAAATTACGGCCATTATCACTAACTACCTTGCCTGCCTCAAGATGTACACTGCCCAGCCATGACTCAGTTTGTCGCTTCAAGTACTCGGCCAGCACCTCGGCGGTGTGTCTGTTGCCCAAACACATCATCTGCAACACAGCCTGCTGACGCTTTCCACTAGCTGCTCGATAGGGGGACACATCGTGTGCAACAGTGGCAGCTGCAGATGGAGTGCTCGTACGACTGCGCTCTGTGGACGAGCTTTCGCTTCTGGAGGAGGAGGAGGAGGGTCGAACGCCTACAGCCAACTGTTTCCTATACCGTGGGCTAGGCAGCACTGTCCCACCACCGCTGTCCCCTCTGGACCCTCTTCCCCCAATGGATGCCAATCTGGGTCAACAACTGGGTCATCCATCACCTCCTCTTCTATGTCATGTGCACCTTCCTCTGTGTCACCGTGTATGGTGGTATAGTGTGCGGGAAGGGGCCTCATCAGGGTCAGAATCTGGCTCTGTACACTGCGAGGACAATGTAGTGCTCTGAGTGAATGTACCAGCAGAATCATCCATCAGCGGCTGTGCATCAGTGCACTCCATGTCAGATTCATCTTGGCCTGGGTAATTCACGATTTGACTTGATAATCCAGGCATGGTATGTGAAAACAGCTCCATGGAGTAATCAGTAGTATGGCCTGCGTCATCCTTCAATCTTGGTTGGGATGAAGGACACAAGGAAAGGTGTGGTTCATGAACATGAGCCTCCAATGACGACTCAGTGCTTTTACTTTTTACAACTGAAGAAGAGGAGGCGATAGAGCTGGAGGCTGAGTCAGCAACGTAAGACAAAACTTTTTCCTGATGCTCTGGCTTTAAAAGCGGTTTGCCAACTCCTAGAAAACTAAGCGTTCGAGGCCATATGTAGCCAGACGATGACGCAGGCTCAACACCTCCTGCATTCGGTCCTATTTTGCTCTTGCCACTACCATCAGATCCACCACCAACATCATCATTACCAGCTGCCAACCCCCGCCCAATTCCACGGCCTCTTCCACCAGCCTTCCTCATTTTTGGTAGAAATGTAGACAAAATCCAACAAACTATATAGTAATGTAAAACAAGGTACAAGGTGTCTATAGGACAGGGGAGATTTTGAATTTCTGCAGACACTTGTGGACACTGGACACTTTTGGATTGTGTGAGGCCCAATGAATATCTGAGCGCTATGTGACAGGCTCGATGGCACAGCTGTGACCAAAGTGACTAGAGGATAAGGGAGATTTTGAATCTCTGCACACACTTTTGGACACTGGACACTTTTGGATTGTGTGAGGCCCACTGATATCTGAGCGCTATGTCACAGGCTCGATGGCACAGCTGTGACCAAAGTGACTAGAGGATAAGGGAGATTTTGAATCTCTGCACACACTTTTGGACACTGGACACTTTTGGATTGTGTGAGGCCCAATGAATATCTGAGCGCTATGTGACAGGCTCGATGGCACAGCTGTGACCAAAGTGACTAGAGGATAAGGGAGATTTTGAATCTCTGCACACACTTTTGGACACTGGACACTTTTGGATTGTGTGAGGCCCACTGATATCTGAGCGCTATGTGACAGGCTCGATGGCAAAGCTGTGACCAAAGTGACTAGAGGATAAGGGAGATTTTGAATCTCTGCACACACTTTTGGACACTGGACACTTTTGGATTGTGTGAGGCCCACTGATATCTGAGCGCTATGTCACAGGCTCGATGGCACAGCTGTGACCAAAGTGACTAGAGGATAAGGGAGATTTTGAATCTCTGCACACACTTTTGGACACTGGACACTTTTGGATTGTGTGAGGCCCAATGAATATCTGAGCGCTATGTGACAGGCTCGATGGCACAGCTGTGACCAAAGTGACTAGAGGATAAGGGAGATTTTGAATCTCTGCACACACTTTTGGACACTGGACACTTTTGGATTGTGTGAGGCCCACTGATATCTGAGCGCTATGTCACAGGCTCTATGGCACAGCTGTGACCAAAGTGACTAGAGGATAAGGGAGATTTTGAATCTCTGCACACACTTTTGGACACTGGACACTTTTGGATTGTGTGAGGCCCAATGAATATCTGAGCGCTATGTGACAGGCTCGATGGCACAGCTGTGACCAAAGTGACTAGAGGATAAGGGAGATTTTGAATCTCTGCACACACTTTTGGACACTGGACACTTTTGGATTGTGTGAGGCCCACTGATATCTGAGCGCTATGTCACAGGCTCGATGGCACAGCTGTGACCAAAGTGACTAGAGGATAAGGGAGATTTTGAATCTCTGCACACACTTTTGGACACTGGACACTTTTGGATTGTGTGAGGCCCAATGAATATCTGAGCGCTATGTGACAGGCTCGATGGCACAGCTGTGACCAAAGTGACTAGAGGATAAGGGAGATTTTGAATCTCTGCACACACTTTTGGACACTGGACACTTTTGGATTGTGTGAGGCCCAATGAATATCTGAGCGCTATGTGACAGGCTCGATGGCACAGCTGTGACCAAAGTGACTAGAGGATAAGGGAGATTTTGAATCTCTGCACACACTTTTGGACACTGGACACTTTTGGATTGTGTGAGGCCCACTGATATCTGAGCGCTATGTTACAGGCTCTATGGCACAGCTGTGACCAAAGTGACTAGAGGATAAGGGAGATTTTGAATCTCTGCACACACTTTTGGACACTGGACACTTTTGGATTGTGTGAGGCCCAATGAATATCTGAGCGCTATGTGACAGGCTCGATGGCACAGCTGTGACCAAAGTGACTAGAGGATAAGGGAGATTTTGAATCTCTGCACACACTTTTGGACACTGGACACTTTTGGATTGTGTGAGGCCCAATGAATATCTGAGCGCTATGTGACAGGCTCGATGGCACAGCTGTGACCAAAGTGACTAGAGGATAAGGGAGATTTTGAATCTCTGCACACACTTTTGGACACTGGACACTTTTGGATTGTGTGAGGCCCACTGATATCTGAGCGCTATGTGACAGGCTCGATGGCACAGCTGTGACCAAAGTGACTAGAGGATAAGGGAGATTTTGAATCTCTGCACACACTTTTGGACACTGGACACTTTTGGATTGTGTGAGGCCCAATGAATATCTGAGCGCTATGTGACAGGCTCGATGGCACAGCTGTGACCAAAGTGACTAGAGGATAAGGGAGATTTTGAATCTCTGCACACACTTTTGGACACTGGACACTTTTGGATTGTGTGAGGCCCAATGAATATCTGAGCGCTATGTGACAGGCTCGATGGCACAGCTGTGACCAAAGTGACTAGAGGATAAGGGAGATTTTGAATCTATAGAAAACATTTTTGGACACTGGACACTTTTGGATTGTGTGAGGCCCAATGAATATCAGAGCGCTATGTGACAGGCTCGATGGCACAACTGTGACCAAAGTGACTAGAGGATAAGGGAGATTTTGAATCTCTGCACACACTTTTGGACACTGGACACTTTTGGATTGTGTGAGGCCCAATGAATATCTGAGCGCTATGTGACAGGCTCGATGGCACAGCTGTGACCAAAGTGTCTAGAGGATAAGGGAGATTTTGAATCTCTGCACACACTTTTGGACACTGGACACTTTTGGATTGTGTGAGGCCCAATGAATATCTGAGCGCTATGTGACAGGCTCGATGGCACAGCTGTGACCAAAGTGACTAGAGGATAAGGGAGATTTTGAATCTCTGCACACACTTTTGGACACTGGACACTTTTGGATTGTGTGAGGCCCAATGAATATCTGAGCGCTATGTGACAGGCTCGATGGCACAGCTGTGACCAAAGTGACTGGAGGATAAGGGAGATTTTGAATCTCTGCACACTCTTTTGGACACTGGACACTTTTGGATTGTGTGAGGCCCACTGATATCTGAGCGCTATGTCACAGGCTCGATGGCACAGCTGTGACAAAAGTGACTAGAGGATAAGGGAGATTGGATTGCTTTTAAAAAAGCAGTTTGCGGAGCAGTGGGTAAACAGCAATGCAGGAATGTCAGGAAGCCTTAGAAGGGAGCCCAACAACCAACACCACTGATACACCACTATATAGCCTCCCCTTGCACTGCACACACAGTGACTGGTGTGTTGTGCAGGCCAAATCGCTAGCAGTAGAAGCAGTTTTTTTGTCTTCTTCCCTGCCTAACGCTCTCCCTACAGAATCAGCAACCTCTCCCTATACTGAGATCGGCAGAAGTAAGATGGCGGTCGGCGTGCACGCCCTTTTATACCCCCTGTGACGCCCACCAAAGCAAGCCAATCACTTGCATGCCCTTCTGAAAGATGGTGGTGACCCCTGCCTATGTCATCACGTTGCCCACAGTGTCCGTGGATCCTGATTGGCTGAAAAAGAGCGCAAAACAAACTTTTGAAACACGACTTTGGCGCGTAAGTCGCCGACCTCGTGGCCGACCTCATCCTAGGGTCGGGTTTCGTTTCATGAAACCCGACTTTGCTAAAAGTCGGCGACTTTTGAATTTTTTCGACCCGTTTCGCTCAACTCTACTGCTGTATATAAGTACAGTTTCACCCAGGACAAAAAAAGAAAAACGCCGTAAGCTGGCCAAACATTGAGCACACACAGAAAAATGTGTGATCTTTTTTTTTATTTTTTGCTAAATATAGCTGTATGTAAGTACAGTGACAGCCAGGACAAAAAAATAAAACCGCCATAAACTGGCAAAACTTGGAGCACACACAGACATGAGCTGGCATGGAGATACCACTACGACAAATGTGTTTTTTTTTTGGCTAAATAGTGCTGTAAATAAATAAAGTTTCACCCAGGACAAAAAAGAAAAATGCCGTAAACTGGCCAAATTTTGAGCACGCACACATATGAGCTTGCACGGAGATACCACTATGACAAATGTGTGGGCTGTATTTTTCGGGGGGCTAAATACTGCTGTATTTAAGTACAATGACAGCCAGGACAAGAAAAATAAAACCTCTGTAAACTGGCAAAACTTTGAGCACACACAGATATTAGCTGGCATGGAGATACCACTAGGACAAATGTGTGGGCTGTTTGTTTTTTTTTACTAAATAAAACTGTATTTAAGTAGAGTGACAGCCAGGATAAAAAAAGAAAACTGCCGTGAACTGGCCAAACTTTGAGCATGCACAGATATGAGCTACACGGAGATACCACTATGACAAATGTGTTTTTTGGATTCCTTTTTTTTTGGCTAAATAGTGCTGAACATAAGCACAGTTTCACCCAGGACAAAAAAAGAAATTGCCGTAAACTGGCAAAACTTTGAGCATGCACATATATGAGCTGGCATGGAGATACCACTATGACAAAAGTGTTTTTTTTTTTGCTAAATAGTGCTGTAAATAAGTAAAGTTTCACCCAGGACAAAAAAGAAAAATGCCGTAAACTGGCCAAACTTTGAGCACACACATATGAGCTTGCACGGAGATACCACTACGACAAATGTGTGGGCTGTACTTTTTGGGGGGCTAAATACTGCTGTATTTAAGTACAATGACAGCCAGGACAAGAAAAATAAAACCGCCGTAAACTGGCCAAACTTTGAGCACGCACAGATATGAGCTGGCATGGAGATACCACTATGATAAATGTGTTTTTTGTTTCTTTTTTGGCTAAATAGTGCTGTATATAAGTACAGTTTCACCCAGGACAAAAAAAGAAAAACGCCGGAAACTGGCCAAACTTGGAGCACACACAAATATGAGGTGGCACGGAGATACCACACCAAAAAAATGTGTGGCCTGTATTCCAATTACACCTGGGGCTAGCTATATACGGCCAATATATCCTACAGGTAGCAGCAGCACCTGAACACAGGAAGGGAATGGACCCTATTGATGTATGCAATGATCTATATACACACATACAGTGCCTGCATGCCTTGCACTGATGTGTATGGAGCGACGTACACTACCCTGCCTACCTAACACTGGAACCTATATACTCCTGCATTAGTCCTGAGAAGTACTGTTGGTTTAGCTGGATTTGAGTAGTTTAGGATGGTAGACCCCACACTAACTAGTAAATCCCCAATTCTGACCCTATATCGGCAGCAGCTCTCCCTACAATATCTCGATACGGAGCTGAATGGGCCGAGCAGGGTGGCGTCCGGTCTCTTATACCCCTGATAATGCTGTGCAGCCAGCCAATCACTGAACGACTACAACAAAGATGGCTTCTGCGTTTCATTGCCTGACAGACAATCATCTTGATTGGTTCTGTAAAGTCCGCCAAAAAAGCTGGGCGGAGACTGAGTTCCCGCCAAGTGATCATGGAAATGCTTGGTGCTCGCCGAGTACCGTGATACTCGGGCGAGTAACGAGTAGTAGCGAGTATGTTCACTCATCACTAGAGGCCTGGTATATGGAAAACACTATTAGCAGAAATATTTATATTCTAAAATGTGGCCTGGTTTCTGGCCCACACTATTAGCACAAACAATTTAGATTCTGAAATGTGGCCTGGTGTATGGCCCACACTATTAGCAGAAAAGATTAAAATTCTGATATGTGCACTCCTGGCTGGACCACACTATTAGCACAGACAATTTAGATTCTGAAATGTGGCCTGGTGTATATCCCACACTGTTAACTGAAAGGCTGTAGATTCTGAAATGTGGCCTGGTGTCTGGCCCACACTATTAGCAGAAAAAAATTAGATTCTGAAATGTGGCCTGGTGTCTGGCCCACACTATTAGCAGAAAGGATTTAGATTGTGAAATGTGGACACCTGGCTGGACCATGCTATTAGCACTGACGATATAAATTCTGAAATGTGGCCTGGTGTCTGGCCCACACTATTAGCAAAAAGGATTTAGATTGTGAAATGTGGACACCTGGCTGACCATGCTATTAGCACTGACGATATAGATTCTGAAATGTGGCCTGGCGTATGCCAATCACTATTAGTGCAAGAGATTTTTATTTTTAAATGTGGCCTTGTGTCTAGCCCACACTGTTAACACAAACAATTTTGATTCTGAAATGTGGCCTTGTGTCTGGCCCACAATATTGCAACAAACGATTTATATTCTGAAATTTGGCCTGATGTTTGGCATACACTTTTAGCCAAACAATTTCAATTCTGAAATGTGACCTGGTGTATGGCCCACACTCTTAGTAAAAAGGATTCAGATTCTGAAATGAGGACTCCTGGCTGCCCTACACTATTAGCATAAATGATTTAAATGCTGGAAGGTTGATTTCACACAGGATCCTATGTATCTGAACTATTTGACTACTTGCATCAGCAGGAGCACCCTCCCTGCACTGTTACGCTGAAAAAAATGGTGCAAAACCATGTCCACTTTTTATATGGAGAGACACATGTGACTACGGTAGCCAATGACAGAGATTCTTGTGTATGGTGTTCATTGTGGATGGTTTCTGCGTCCTAATTGGCTGAAGGGATCTCCAAACATTAAGTTGATAGAAAAAAAACACAATTTGCGGCCACTCTGACATCACTCCACCCCTTCCCTCATCAAACACGTCCCCCCCATTCATCATACAGCACCACAATCAGAGCCAATGTTCTAACAAAAGCATTAGTGGAAACACGATCATTTGATGAGCTGGGCCGAATTGTGCTGATTTTGATGAAAATGCTCGGTAATCTGAAATGTGCAACATTCGTGCTGAATTTCAGATTGGTGAACGTTTTCCAAACATGTTTGCTCATCTCTACTGGTAAGGAACTTATACGCCCATGAATAAATACCATGATGGTATCATCCTCTTCTCTGCAAAAGAATGATAGTCGTTATTCTTTTACCTATAAAGAAAAGAAATATAGCTGATCCTTCAGTTTACTCATTGTTAGACAGCTAGAAACTATGCAGCATGTCAGATGCATATGTATAGATAATTTAACCTACAGTGCATTGCAAAAGTATTTGGCTCCCTGGAACTTTTCAACCTTTTCCCACATATCATGCTTCAAACATAAAGATACCAAGTGTAAATTTTTGGTGAAGAATCAACAACAAGTGGGACACAATTGTGAAGTTGAACGAAATTTATTGGTTATTTTAAATTTTTGTGGAAATGCAAATACTGAAAAGTGGGGCGTGCAATATTATTCGGCCCCTTTACTTTCAGTGCAGCAAACTCACTCCAGAAGTTCATTGTGGATCTGTGAATGATCCAATGTTGTCCTAAATGACTAATGATGAGAAATATAATCCACTTGTGTGTAATCAAGTCTCTGTATAAATGCACCTGCTCTGTGATAGTCCCAGGGTTCTGTTTGAAGCACAGAGAGCATCATGAAGACCAAGTAACACAACAGACAGGTCCATGATACTTTTGTGAAGAAGTTTAAAGCCGGATTTGAATACAAAATGATTTCCAAAACTTTAAACATCCCAAGGAGCACTGTGCAAGCGATCATATTGAAATGGAAGGAGTATCATATCACTGCAAATCTACCAAGACCCGGCTGTCCCTCTAAATCAGTGTTTCCCAAACTCCAGTCCTCGCAGACCCCAACATGTCATGTTTTCAGCATTTCCTTAGTATTTCACAGGTGATGGAAGTATCATCAAGGCATCAGGAATTCTCTCACATGTGTAACACTATGGAAATCCTGAAAACATAGGACAACAATCAGTCGTACACTGCACAAATCAGGCCTTTATGGAAGAGCGGTAAGAAGAAAGCAATTTCTCAAAGATATCCCTAAAAAGTGTTATTTAGGCTATGTGCCCACGTAGCGTTTTAAAACGCTCACTAAAAACCGGACTCCTTCCCAGAAATCGCGCGATTTCACTGCGATTTTACGGCGATTATGATCGCGATTTTGCCGCGATTTTCGCGTGCGATATTCAAGCACTTTCCAAGCGATTTGAAGCATCGCTTGGAAAGTGATTGACAGGTTGGTCACACTCGTCAAACATAGTGTTTGACGAGTGTGAGCAGGTTTTTACTATTGAGGCCGCCTATGCGGCATCAATAGTAAAAGATAGGATGTTAAAATGCTAAAAAAAAATAAAAAAATCGGGGTATATTTACTTTCCGGCGTCTCGCGCTGCATTCCCGGCCTCAGCGTTCCCAGTAATGCCTTGCGAGACCTGTGATGACGTAGTCTCGCGTTGTTATAGCGATCTCACGAGACCGCTAGAGTCACGCGAGACTACGTCATTACAGGGCCTTGCCGCAAGGCATTACTGGGAACGCTTAGGCCAGGAATGCAGCGCGGGACGCCGGAAGGTAAATATACCCCGATTTTTTATTTTTTATTCTTTTTTTTACAGGGGTATGGTACCCAGGGCCTGGAGGACAGTCTCCTCTCCTCCACACCGTGGGTACCAACCGCACATGAGATGCTTAACTTCCCGCATGGTGGGCATAGCCACATGCGGGAAGTAAGCGATTCTCATGCACTCCTATGGGTGCGGAATCGAGGCAATTCTTTGCGATTCCGCACAAAAGAATGAGCATGCTGCGATTTTTTCCGCGATGCGATTCTGCCGTGGAAAAAAGCGCAGCATTAGCACAGCATGTGCGGAATGCCATAGGAATGCATGGGGGGCGTTCTGTACACGATTTTTAAACGTTTTTGCAGTGTTTTCGTGCCGAAAATCGCGGCAAAAACGCTTAAAAATCGCTACGTGGGCACACAGCCTTAAAGTTTGCAACAAGCCACCTGTGGACAGCATTGAGGGTAGAAGGCTATATTTGTCTCTCCAGCTTTAGCACTATGGCACTTTAAGACACGCTAGTCCCCTGAGGAGTTCGCTTAGACGAAACGCGTTGGGACACCCGTTTAGGGAAAGTGCAGGGCATGTGCAATATAGGGTTAGATGTGGACTGCCCTTGTTAGGGCGGGAGTTTTGGGGAATAGATGATTGCTAGCCCCATAAGGATTGACAGGGTATTGTCTTCCCAACCTCCTGTTCCAGGGACGTTCGTTGTTATATGATCCCTGAAGACTCCCGTCCTTCCTCCAATTCTTTGGTGAGATTGTTCTAATTTTTTTCTCATCTTTTAATACACATGTATAGCCAGTATTATGGGCTTTCATAACTTGCATTTACTATGTATGTGCATTTTGGGTTATGGCGTGTATATATGATGAACCAGAATCGCTGTACCCTATTGTTTGCCTTGTGGTCCAATGATATTTAGGTGACAATTGATATCCTTAAATGTGTCGATTTGGGGCCTGATTTTTATTGTATTATTAGGTACCCTTATTATATCGACAATTTTAAATGTTTTTTGGTGACACACAATTTTCAAATTTTTTATTGAACAAAGTAAAAGTTATGTTTTAAAACTTCACCAATTGCTGTATATTATATTCACCTGGGAGACACACCAAACATGTGGAAGAAGGTGCTCTGGTCAGATGAAACAAAAATCAAACATTTTGGCAACAATGCCAAATGATATGTTTGCCGTGAACGCAACACAGCTCATCACATTGAACATGCTATCCCCACTGTCAAACATGGTGGTGGGCAGCATCATGGTTTGGGGCTGCTTTTCTTCAACAGGGACAGGGAAGATGGTTAAAATTGATGGGAAGATGGATGGAGCCAAATACAGGACCATTCTTGAAGAAAACCTGTTGGAGTCTGCAAAAGACCTGAGACTGGGACGGAGATTTGTCTTCCAACAAGACAATGATCCCAAACATATAGCAAAATCTACAATGGAATGGTTCACAAATAAACGTATCCAGGTGTTAGAATGGCCAAGTCAAAGTCCAGACCTGAATCCAATCGAGAATCTGTGGAAAGAGCTGAAAACTGCTGTACACAAACGATCTCCATCAAACCTCACTGAGCTTTGCCCTGGAAGAATGGGCATGAATTTCAGTCTCTCGATGTACAAAACTGATAGAGACATACCCCAAGCGACTTGCAGCTGTAATCGCAGCAAAAGGTGGCGCAACAACGTATTAAGGTAAAGGGGCTGAATAATATTGCACGCCCCACTTTTCAGTTTTTGAATTTCCACAAAATTTAAAATAACCAATAAATTTTGTTCAACTTCACAATTATGTTCCACTTGTTGTTGATTCTTCACCAAAAATTAACATTTGGTATCTTTATGTTTAAAGCATGATATGTGGGAAAAGGTTGAAAAGTTCCAGGGGCCGAATACTTTCGCAATGCACTGTATATACTGATTTGTAGTCTATAAGTAAAATCATGTTTAAAAGACATGCTAGAATGAGCAATACACATCCATAAAGAACGTGTCCAGTTCATCTCCCCAGTAAGTGATGACCACAGTTTAGTATGCTCAAATTTCTACTAGAAAGAAAATCATAATATATAAATATATTCTATTTTAACATATTTCATATTTAATATATAAATTTGAAGCATCCTATAGTTCACTGCTATCTGAAATCTTCGTGATGAGACAAAATAAAGTTTTATGGCTATGCAGCAGATGGTCAGTGTGGTATATGTCTTCCAAAGAGAGCTCACATTTAAATTTTATAGGAAGGCACTTCAGAAGCAGCCGTATGAGACAGATGCAGAATGGCAAAATGAGAGCTAAAAAAAAGAGAAAATGCACTTGCTCATTTGCATATATAAATATTTAAATTGGCACCACATTTTAGCAACTGGTAAAGTTAATGACCTTTTGATAACCTTGAACCAGAAATCACCAAAAGCTGCATATAATATGTCAGAGTATTTAAATTATAGAGATTTCATGTAGTATGCAAAACACACACTTCAAAACTTAATGAAATATGGCATAATATATCAAGATAATGCGGCTTGCTTCATGACACTGTGTAAGAATGTACACTTGAGAGCTAAATATGCTTCCAATGAATGTGAGAAAATTTAGGACTATGGTGGGAGGGTTAAAGGATGAAAATAAAACTTTGCTTTACCCCTCAGTGACGGAGCCAATTTTGACCTGTATGACCAGGCCAAATTTTTGAATCCTGACCAGTGTCACTTTAAGGCCAGGATCACACATGTGAGAAACATGGCCGAGTCTTGCATGTTAATACCCGGCACTGCCGCCGACACTCGGATCCGAGCATGTGGCCACATAGCAATACATGCAGCCGCATGCTCCGCTCCTGCCGGCGGCAGTGCCGTATATTAACCTGCGAGACTTGGCCGTGTTTCTCACATGTGTGATCCCGGCCTAAGTGGTAATAACTCTGGAACGCTTCAACGAATCCCACTGATTCTGAGCGTGTTTTTTCATGACATAATCTAATTCATGACAGTGGTAAAATTTCATCGATATGACTTGCGTTTATGTGTGAAAATATTGGAAATTTGGCGAAAAATGTGAAAATTTTGTAATTTTCAAACTTTCAACTCTTATGCCCTTAACCTCTTCGCCCCGAAGCCTGTTTTAACTATCATGATCAGGGCAATTTTCGCAATTATGACCACTGTCACTTTATGAGGTCATAACTCTGGAACGCTTCAACAGATCTTTGTGATTATGATATTGTTTTCTCGTGACATATTGTACTTTATGATAATGGTAAAATTTCTTTGATATGACTTGCGTTTAATTGTGAAAAAGCAAAAATTGAAATTTCACAATTTTCAAAATTTAATTTTTATGCTTTTAAACCAGTCATATCGCACAAAATAGTTAATAAATAACATTTCCCACATGTCTACTTTACATCAGCACAATTTTTGAACCAAAATAGGAAGTTATAAAGGTGAAAAGTTGACCAGTGAGTTCTCATTTTTACAACAAAATTTGCAAAACCATTTTTATAAGGACCACAACACATTTGAAGTGACTTTGATGGGCTTATATGACAGAAAATATCCCAAAATGACCCCATTCTAAAAACTGCACCCCTCAAGGTACTCAAAACCACATTCAAGAAGTTTATTAACTCTTCAGGTGCTTCACAGGAATTTTTGGAATGTGGAAGAAAAAAACAAACATTTACTTTTCTTTCTCAAAAATTTTACATTAGACCTATTTTTTTTTTACTTTCACAAGGATAACAGGAGAAAATGAACCATACATTTTATTGTGCAATCTTTCCTGACCAACCATGCCGATACCCCATATCTGGGGGAAATCTACTGCTTGTGCACACGGCAGGGCTTGGAAGGGAAGGAGCGCCATTTGACTTTTGGAATGCAAAATCTGATGGAATAATTAGCGGATGCCATGTTGTGTTTGAAGACCCTCTGATGTGCCTAAGCAGTGAAAACTCCCCACAAGTGACACCATTTTAGAAACTAGACCCCTTATGGAACTTATCTAGATGTGTATTGAGCACCTAAAACCCACAGGTGCTTCACAGTCTTTTATAGCGTATAGCCGTGGAAATAGAAAAATCACATTTTTCCCAAATAAATCTTTTTTTTAGCTCCATATTTTGCATTTTTATAAGGGTAACAGGAGAACTTTCCCCATACATTTTATTGTGCAATTTCTGCTGAGTACGCCGATACCTCATATGTGGGAGAATACTACTGTTTGGGCGCACGGCAGGGCTTGGAAGGGAAGAAACACCATTTGACTTTTGGAATGCAAAATTTGATGGAATAATTAGCGGACGCCATGTCGCGTTTGAAGAGCCCCTGATGTGCCTAAACATTGGAAACCCACAAATGGCAAAATTTTGGAAACTAGACCTCTTTGGGACCTTACCTAGATGTGAATTCAGCACCTTGAACCCCCAGGTGCTTCACAGAAGTTTATAACATTAAGCCGTGAAAATAAAAAAAATCACATTTTTCGCACAAAAATCTTTTTTAGCTAATTAGCTACAAATTTTGTATTTTAACAAGGGCAAAAGAAGAAAATGGACCTGAAAGTTTGTTGTGCAATTTCTCTTGAGTTCACTGATACCCCATATGTGGTTGAAAACTACTTTTGAGGCACAGTGCAAAGCTCAGAAGGGAAGAAGCACCATATTACAGTGCAGATTTTGCTGCATTTGTTTGAGGGTGCCATGTTACATTGACAGAGCCCCTGAGGTGCCAGAACAGCAGAACCCCCCAAAAGTGACCACATTTTACCAATTAAACATCTCAATAAATTCATCTAGGGGTGCAGTGATTATATTGACACCACAGGTGTGTCACAAACTTTTATACCATTGGCAGTGAAGAAAAAATAATTTACATTTTTACCACCAAGATTGTATGTTAGCAAGTTTTACATTTTCACACTGGGAAATGGGTAAAAAAGACCCCGAATTTATCCCACAATTTATGCTGAAAGCAGAAATACCCAATATGTGGCTGTACAGTACTACTTTACCATACAAAGTGACTCGGGAGGGACAGAGCGCTATTTGCCTCCTGGAGGGCAGATTTTCCAAGATTAGTTTGTGTATTCCATCTAAAGAGCCCCTAAGAGCTAGAAAAGCAGAATCCCCCCTCAAGTGATCCCATTTTGGAAATTATAACCCTTTGGGAATTTATCTACCCATGTAGTGACGATTTTAACTCCATGGCTGTTTTCCAGAAAATTGCAAACTGCCGTTGTAGTGGCCAGTACGTTATGCCCATGCTTCTGGAGACACACACCTGTAAATTAGGTGGGCTCTCACCACTACAGAAATGCCAAACGTGGGCGCTAAATGTGGTTTAGGCACACTGGGGCTCAGAAGAGAGGGGGGCCCTTTGGATTTGGGAGCGAAGAATTTGCTGAATTTATTTTGGTGGGTGAGGAGCCATTTCACTTTTTCAGAGCCTTTATGTTATGCTACCAGTAACATGGAAGCCCCCTATATTTCTGTTAACAGATGACAGATCTGAGTGGGGACTTGCTCTTTTTGTGGATTGAGTGGAAGCTTTTATTGGGAACATTTTACATAATGTTTGGGATCACAGTTATCCAGCTCTCTACGCTGACCACTTACTTTGGGGTTTCCATCTAAATCTCTGAGTGACGTGATTCAGATGAAACCCCAATAGATCAATTCACTATAGTGAGGCAGCAGAGTTACTCTGGATTCCATCTGGCCTCTGTTCCATGGTGTCCTTCTTTTCAGAAGTGCACAAAACTGTGGCCGACAACACTTTTATGCAATCCTAAAAAGGCAGACACCACCGGATCACAGGTCCTATGGTGTCTACAGTGCTTCCATCTGCCTCATTATAGTGAATTTTCCTCCGAGGGTTCTGTCTGAATCACGTGTTTCAGAGATTTACATGGAAACTCCGGTGTAAGCACTCAGCGCATCGTGTAGGATAAATGTGTCCCGAGCCTAGCTGCGATCTTTGGGAGGCAGAATGAAAATATCAGCGACATGTGATGAATTGGTTTTAGTTATTTTTTTACACAGTTTCTCATGCGGTATAAGTGATGAGACAACTTCATTCTTCTGGTCGGTACGATTACAGCGATACCAGATTTCTATTGGGTTTTTATGTTTGACAGCTGTCACACACTAAAAGACGCTTTTTATTACGAAAACTAGTTTTTGCATCACCGCATTTTGAGAGCTATAATTTTTCCACATTTTGGTCCGCAGGGTCATATGTGGCCTTGTTTTTTGTGGGACGAGCTGATGTTTTTATTGGTACCATCTTCGGGCACATGACATTTTTTGATTGCTTTCCATTCTGATTTTTGGAAGACAGAATGAATAAAAATCAGTAATTCAGGAATTGCTTTTTTTTATACCATTCCGCATTTGGTAAAATTGGTAAGGCAGCTTTATTATACATCATTTATGTCTTTTTTTATGTTTTGTCCCTTTTATACAATAAAAACTATTTATAGAAAAAAATAATTATTTTTGCATCACTTTATTCTGAGAGCTATAACTTTTTTTTTATTTTTCAGCTGAAGGAGATGTATGTCATCTTGTTTTTTGTGAGACAAGATGACGTTTTCAACAGTACCATTTTTATTTACATCCGTCTTTTTGATCACATTTTATTTTTGTTCAGTGGTATGATGATAAAGCATTGTTTTTTTTGCCTCATTTTTTATTTTTTTATGGTGTTCCCTGAAGGGGTTAACTAGTGGGACAGTTTTATAGAGCAGGTTGTTATAGATGCGACAATACCAAATATGTGTACTTTTATTGTTTTTTTAATTTACATAAATAAATGTATTTATTGGAAAAATATTTTTTTTCTTTATTTAGGGATTTTTTTTAAAAAAAAATTTTTTTACTCTTTGTAATATATTGCTATATAACATCAGATCGCTAATCTGATACTCTGCACTGCAGAGCATCAGATCATGATCTGATAGGCAGGGAAGGAGGCATGTCAGCTCCTGCTCTCAGCAGGAGCTCAAAAGCCACCTTAAATGCAGGACCCCGAAGGACCCCACGGCCATCTTGGAGTCGGGGGTCTACATGGAGACCATTAGGACAACGTGATCGCATGGCATTGTCCTGAAGGAAGCGCGCAGGGAGCCCCCTCTCTGTACGATGCTTTTCTATGTTATTGTCACTACTAACAGCGGCATCAGAGGGGTTAAATGTCCACGATCAGTGATAGCACCGATCATAGGTGTTGCTGCGGTTCTCAGCTGTCACATACAACTGACACCTGCACCCAATTGCTGCGGCGCTCAGGGTAAGTCAACGCGAGTGGTGCGCCATACTAGTACTGCTCTTTTCGGGAATACATTTCCAACAAAGCAGCAGTAGTGCGGCGCATGTCACGAAAGGGTTAAATCAGAGAGTTATGTCACACAAAATAGTTTATAAATAAAGTTTCTAATAACATTGTCTACTTTACATCAGCACAATTTTGGAAACAAATTTTTTTGTTAGGATGTTATAAGGGTTAAAATCGAACAGCTATTTCTATTTTGTGCAACAAAATTTACAAAACCATTTTTTCATTGACCACATCACATTTAAAGTGACTTTGGGGGGCCTATATGACAGAAAATACCTAAAAGTGAAACCATTATAAAAACTGCACCTCCCAAGGTACTCAAAACTATGTAACACAGGTAATTGGATGCAGTGACACAGAGGCACAGAGCAAGGGTTAACAGGGGTAAACAGATGTTTGAACTAATTGTTACAGGGAGAAGTCTCCAGGGAGCAAAAGAGGATAAATCAGATTAATGCTCAGGATTTCAACAGAACAGAGTAACTTGAGGTGGCAGTTTAAATATAAGTCTATTTAACGTTAGCGTGAGTCCGATGCTTGTCATTTCTTTCGGAATTGATGCTGGCTGCCTGCTGAGGCCGGTGCAATGGAGGCCAGGGAGGTAGTCGTGGCTGAGGGTGGCAGTACTGGCACACCCTCGCTCTTCGCCACATTAAAACATTGTAGTCCACTCACTTGTAAGTCCGGGTCCATTCCACACTGCCAGGATTCCTTTTCTCTCAGCACCACACAATGATAGCCAGAGTCCAAGTTCATCTTCAACAAAACTATTTTATTCAGCTTTTCCAGTTTAGTCACAAAAACAGCACAAGATTCTTTGCAGAATATAACCATTCCATTCCCTGCACTGTCCCTCACTCCTCCAGGAATATCCACCGGATCCGCTGGTAGCGCTGCTCCCTGACTGGTAAGACTAACCTCCTTCAGGAGATCCCCGCCCACTTTCCTCTCCGAAGGTGAAGTCGAAGAATGGATCTTCCATTCCTTACTAGACCATAGGCCTCGGGCTTTAAGGGTTGTTCCCACGAAGTTCGCTGCTACCATTCTTATCCTGCCCTGATATTCATCCACAATCGTGTGACTGTCAGCTCTTAGGCCCTGGACCGCTGGTCTCCTCTTCTTAAACGTTCCCCCCTGTCCTTGCTCCTGGCTCACACTGTCTAATTCCAGGTAGCTTCCAACTACTCTTTTCCTAGCCCCTCCTAACCAGACAAATCCTATTGTTCTAGCTAATCCCTATCCTATTCTACTGTGCTCCTCCTACTGGTTTAAAGGCCCCGTCACACACAGCGATCTCGCTAGCAAGATCGCTGATTTTGTGATGCCACAGCGATCTCACCAGCGAGATCGCTGTGTGTGACGGGGATCAGCGACCGGCCCCCCTGCCGGGTATCGCTGATCATGCTCGATCGGCCTGAGCCATTTTTTGATCGCTGGTCTCCCACTGGCCAGCACGCATCGCTGCGTGTGGCAGCGAGAGACCAGTGATCAGCGACGCTGGACACTGGTTTCTAAGGTAAACATCGGGTATCCAGGAGCCGCGGCTAACTTCAGGAAGCTCCCCAACTACTCTTTTCCTAGCCCTTCCTAACCAGACAAATCCTATTGTTTTAGCTAATCCCTATCCTATTCTACTGTGCTCCCCCTACTGGTCTAAGTCCTACACTTTCCCTATATCTTTACAACACATCAACATAAGTACAATGCATTACACAGTATATCAACATTACACGACATATGAAATATACCACTTTTACCAGGAACATATGCAAGTAGTGCAGGGCATTAAACTGGCCTCCTGTATGCCTTACACCGGTGCTGAGGTCTTCTGGCTTCCCCGCCAAACAAATCAGTCTTCTCTCTTCTGGCGGCAGCGGGCAGTCACTGGTCTGATCCGCTGAGCCCCTAGTCCTTTACCCTGCTCTGCAGCCAAGAGTCCTTCACAGCAATCTCCTGCTCGGTGTGCACTCCACTGCATGCCCGATGACGTTCCAGGGTCCTTTCTGTACCAGACCTTTATCACTGCCGCGTGGTCTATTGTTACTCACGGCGTGACGCAGGTCCTCACTCTCTCTTCTCTGGCGGGAACCTCTTCTGCCTTCCCACGCAAAACCCCTTATCCTGTCCTGGCTCACCACACCCCCTCTCTGCAGGTCATGGGTCTCCTTCATTCTCAATTTACTTCTTTCTTGCAACAGGAGGCACGGCCCCAGCAGTTCCAGACCCAGTGCCCTGTCAGCACCCACAGTCCGGTCTTCTCCCCTACACCCCCACTCTCCTTTAACTCGCCATTCCATGGGTGAGAGCTCTTTCACCAGACATTCACATTCATCCACTTCTCGAATGATTCGTTGCGAAATGAATTGATCTTGTGCATAAAGCGTGGGGGCCCTACAGCCGTTGTTCACTCGGATCGGCGTAATCCAGGTTGACTGATGTGAGGTGGGGAGCTACTTTGATCTGATGAGTTCACCGTGCCTGGATCTTTAAGCATTGGCATCTCAGTGCTCACTTCCCCAGGAGTGGTAATCAGTGAATCATTGAGGTCTGGGGAGAGGCAAGCATCTATCCTTCGTCCAAGTCGAGAATCGTCGAAGTGGGCACTTTGACAGATTTCATCGATTCTTTTTCTGGCCCTTTGGACAGGCAGGGCCGCAACATGCTATGGTGAACTACACTGGTAGGCGCTCCTTCTACCCGTTCAGGCTGGCCTTCATACACCGGCCCGTCAGAACCGACTCGTGTCACTCGATGCGGAGTCCGCTCCCATTAGCTCTCCAACTTTCCTCGGGGCCACTTGTTCCCGACCAATAACCGGTCCCCTAGTCTCAGACCTGTCCCTCAAATAGGTGATGCCTCATGATGCTTGAGTTCTTGAAACTTTGTCTGCAGCAGCCGGTGGAGGGTCTGCAGTCGATGTTGGTGCTCTCAGACCCAAGAAGACACCCTCATCCATAGGTAGTCCTCCTCAGGGTCCAACTCTAACTCAGTGATCTCTCGCCCCTTTTGCCCGAACAACAAGGTATACAGAGTGAACCCCATCATACCTCCAAGGGGGCAGAAGTCATCATGGTTTGTGTCGAGGTCCTCTGTTCTGGGGGTTTGGCTAGATCACAGCTCTGACATTTTTGGTATGCCGCCTCCACCGCAGCACTCAATGGTGGGTGATACACCAGCTTCTGCAACCACTGAAACATCTTCTCCGGACCGAAGTGAGCCCCTCTCTCGTGGGCCTCCATAGCCACTATGCAGACCAACTTTTCTGGGAGCACTACTTGACAAGCGACCCCCAATTCTCATAGTAGCTGTGTTGCAATCCAACTTCCAACTGAAGTCTCTACCACTGCCTCAGAATCAGCGAGTTCCTGGAGAGAGAGTCTCTCTCTCGCTGGCTGAGAAATCACTTCAGGGCCACCCACTGTCGCAGCGGGGCGATTTCCTTATCTATCTTCTGAAGCTGCACCCAATCGTCTCCGGGCCATCCCAGCACCTGATCTCCAGATGCCTCTCCGATCTGTCCCTGCATCACCACCAATGATTTGGCAAAGTCCCAGAAGCCAGAAATCTTTTCCGCCTCCAGCTCTTCATCTCAGTCACGTTCCGGTCGCTCATGACTCACCCTCGAGAGAGCATCAGCTTGAGTGTTCTCAGCGCTAGCCCGGTAGGCGATTTCGTACCAACACTTCTCCTTGGAGGCCAACCATAGTTGTTCTAAGGCACCCAACTTCACATTTTCCAGGTAGGCCAGAGGATTATTATCCATCCGCACCAAGACTTCTGACCCAGACAAGTAACACCAACGCTAGAAGTTCCAACTTGAAGGAGCTATAATTGTCTGAGTTCCTGTTATGAATGGGTCACTGAGGAGGATAGCAGGCCTAGGCTAAGCCACAGAAAACCAGAGAGGTTGGTAACTAAGCGGATGCAGACCTCTGATCCTGTCTACACAACTAGCAGTAGCCGTGGAGCGTACCTACGATGATCCTAGATGTCTCGGCACAGCGGGAGAGCTAACTAAGCCCAAAGCAAGAAAGGGGAAGTCTAAACTGCCCCAGAGCAGACTCCAAAGGAATTGATAGCCCCCAAACATATATTGTCGATGAGACAAGATGAAAACACAAACGCAGGCAGAAAAATAGACTGAGCAAACGATGGGGCCCACACTGACTAGACAGGACAGGAAAGGAAAGACACTGTCTGCAATCACGCAAAAAACCCTGCAAAAAGTCCATCACTTCTGATACACAAAAACACTGAAGTCGCACAACTTCGCCCCCACTATATCAGCACTCTGGTATATTCTGAGAGCAAAGCAAAAAGAGACCAATATAAAAGGGGACAAAACAAACTGGCACATGCAGTAACATATGGGCGGTGATTCAGCACAACCCCAGCCAGAGCTAGCTGACCTGCACAAAGCAGAGATAAACAAAACCAGATAAAATGCAAACAGAATAGCAAATGAACCACTTAGCTGAACATGCAGGGAAAGAGCAGGAGACAACAGACCTCAGGAGGCACAGGAAGAAAGTCACCAGCAGGGATAGAGGGAGTCAGCTGTCTTAAATCCCAATCAGAAACCCCAGATCTCCAATCGTCTTCCTCATTATCAGGTGGCAAGCCTCTGTCAATCATATCAGCTCCACTACCTCCAGTAACCACCAGAGGGAGCCCAGAAAGAGAACTCTCAATCTGACCAGCTCCACTATCTTCAGTAATCACCAGAGGGAAGCAAGAGAGAGAATTCACAACAGGAGCCGTCCCGAGTCGTGAAGAGACTGATTCGCGCAGGCTATCATTCGTTCCTTTCCTCCCTGCATTTGTGATGGAACTGCCCCCAGACCATGTAAGCATCCATCAGTGTGGAGAATGAAGGGCTGTGAAAAATCTGCATAGGTGAGTATTGTGGCTTCTGTCAAGGCCATTTTCAAGGCTCTGAAGGCTTCCTCTTGACTGCTTCCCAACTGAATAGTTAGATTCTTTGAGCCGGCCGGCACTCCTTTTAGCAGTTCTAGTAATGGGTCGGCAAGGCATGTGAAGTTTTTTGAATCTTCAGTAGTACCCAGTAAGCCCCAAGAAGCCCGAACATCTTTCACCATTGTCGGGGTGGGCCATTCTTGTACGGCCGCTATCTTCTCACACGTAGGTCTCACTCCTTCACCGGATACAACATGCCCCAGATACTCAATCTGCATGCGAAAGAGATGACATTTTTGCTGCTTTACCTTCAGGACATGGCTCTGCAGCCGACTTAGCACTTGTTCCAGTCGCTGAAGGTGCTCTTCAAAAGTGGCCGTGTAGACGATGATGTCATCAAGATAAATAAGCGTTGCTTCAAAATTCAAGTCTCCCACTCATCTCTCCATCAGAGGCTGAAACATCCCTGGAGTATTGGTCAAGCCAAACGGCATCCGGCTAAACTCAAACAGTCCCATGGGCAGTATAAATGTAGTTTTCAGTCAGTCATATTCAGCCATGGGCACCTGTCAATACCCGCTGGTTAGAGTTGAGCGAAACAGGTCGGTCAGATTCAAAAGTCGCTGACTTTCGCCAAAGTCAGGTATCATGAAACGAAACCCGACCACAGTGTGAAGTCGGCCATGCAGTCGGCGACCCAAGCACCAAAGTCAGGTTTCGCCGAATGCTTGAAAGTGACTTTTTTCAGCCAATGAGAGAAGCAGAGCGTAGGTTGCGGGAGCGTAGCTGGAGTGGGAGTGGGAGTGGGAGAGAGAGAGAGAGAGGGAGAGGGAGAGGGAGAGAGGGAAGAGAGAGAGAGAAGAGAGAGAGATTTCGCTGCCTCTAGGGTTAAAATTCATGCCAGGTGTGTTTACAGTCCTCCACTCACTGCCGACTTTTCTCCCCATTGACTTGCATTGGGTTTCATGTTTCCCGACTTTTCCCGACTTTTCCCTATAGTCGGCCAATTTCGTTTGACTCGACTTTTGAGAAAGTCGGATTTCATGAAACCCGACTCGACCCTAAAAAAGGCAAAGTCGCTCATCTCTACCGCTGGCCTGATCAAGGGACGAAAAGTACTTTGCCTTTCCCAAGGCAGATATGGATTCCTCAATCCTAGGCAATGGATAGGAGTCTCACAACGTGCAACCATTCAGTCATCTGTAATCAACGCAGAAACACAAGGTTCTGTCTTTTTTTGAACTAGGACAATGGGAGCCGCGTACAGACTCTGACTTTCCCGTATCACTCCACTCTGCAACATGTGGGCTAGCATCTCTTTCACTTCTTTATACATCTGCGGAGGTATCTGTTGGTATCTTTCCCAAACTGGCGTAGAACATCCCATAGGGATCTCATGGGTGATGGCCTGAGTGCAACCAAAGTCATCTCCACTTCTAGCACCTGCTGAGGTGAATGCTGAGGTCAGGGTCCCGTCAACTCAGCCCGCATCTGTTCTAGGATCCGACGACCCTCCTTCATGCTTCCCGATGGAAGAGTGTTCTGATGCCATTGTGACTGCTAGGGTCCAGGGATCTCGCACAACTGCCTCAGGTTGTACTAATTTTTCTGGCATTCCCACTTCACACTTAGGTGAAAGGGTAAGACTGTCTTCTCCTAAATTGATGCACCACAATATTACCGCCATGAACTGTGGCTAGCATTCGGGCTATGAGGAGTCCAGGCGGTAACTGGTCCACTGATGTCAGCTCTATCTCTACCTCCACCAGCTCAAGAGGTGTACAAGCTCGTACCGGTAGCGTGAACACCGTCTGACCAGGCGGTAGGGTGAGTTTAGCAGCTGCAGTAACCATAAACTTTCCCTAGACTTTCCCTTAACTTGAGATTTCCTGAGCCTGGGCAGCTCAAATCAATTGCTGGAACACCTTTTGCTGGGGAGGGGTTCACGGGCTCCAATGGTCCAAAAACATCTCTTGCGGCTCACTGATCAAGAGTTGTCCAATCTCTTTCAGCACATTCATTCTGAGGGTCATTGCGGGCCCACTGCCGACATCCACAATGACCAACACAACCCCTTTTCAGCCTACATCCTTTCTGCGCATTCTGATCTCCAACCAGACCACCTCTGCAACTGGAATGGGCAGGCAACTGGTTAGCTGCCGTCAATCTAATTACCAACCTGCACTCTGGCCGTAACACTTCTGGGAAATGTCCTCTGAAATAAACCTACGGCATGGTGGTCACTTGCAACCCTGTATCGATTATCCAGTGAACAGTTCGCCCATTTACTTCAGCCAAGACAGTAGGGCTCATGGAAATTATACCTTCAGGACTTTTGTCTCTCCTCCTCAGTCTTTCGGTCTTCGGACTGCGTCCCCCAGCCACAGAGCCCACTAGTTTAATGGCTGCCATGGTTCGGGCCGACCTCATCTTGCACAGCCTCGGGCATAGTGTCTGGAGTTTCCACACCTGTAGCAAGTCAGGTTCCATTCTGCATTGGATTGTCTCGCTCTCTGGTAATGTTCGGCGTTCATGCGAGACTCTGAATCACTCCTACCTCTTGAGGAGAAGGCCACTATCG
This sequence comes from Dendrobates tinctorius, assembly GCF_039654945.1. Taxonomy (NCBI): domain Eukaryota; kingdom Metazoa; phylum Chordata; class Amphibia; order Anura; family Dendrobatidae; genus Dendrobates; species Dendrobates tinctorius. The sequence goes on along the minus strand of NW_027361679.1, from coordinate 109,660,084 downwards.
ATGTATCTTGGGCGGAAGCGGAGACTCTTTTAAAACTGGAACACACATCCCTCATTTCCCGAATATCTCTCCGCATCTCCCGCGCCCACTATGTCTCAGCTGCAGGCGGGGGTGGGTACCTCATTGCTCTGGACCATCCCTGCCGGGGCCACCACCACCTTTTCCTGCTCTCTCACTCGTGCCTCCACCCCTATTTCTAAGAAAGTCATACGTGGGCTAGTATACAGATGCTCTCGCAGAGCCTGTTTGAGCGGCGCGTCCCTGAGACCCGACACAATCTGATCTCTGAGTATCACATCAAGGGGCCCCACTTCTATGGCCCCCACATCATCCCGCTTAACGATATGCACATTCACATCCTGCAACACATTGATATACTGGGTCACAGATTCTCCTTCCTGCTGGAATGGAATCGGGTCAAGTGCACAGGTGGTCAGATGTGATGTGGACAGTAATTATGCCAGATGTAAATTCAGTAGGCCCAGAATCACAAACTGTTGTTTTAAGACTCTTCTTGTAGGATGAATATTTATTGTACCTCTAATATCATCTCCTACAGTTTATTGCCTGCTATCTTTGCAAAACAGTAATGTGTTATGAATGAGTCACCGAGGAGGAAAAAACAAAAAGCAAGCTAAGCCCAGAAAACCGGAGAGGTTGGTAACTAGCGGATTGCAGACCCCTGATCCTATCCACAACAACTAGCAGAAGCCATGGAGCGTGCCTACGGTGGTCCTAGACTCCTCGTCACGGCCGGAGAACTAAATAAGCCTAAAGAAAGAAAGGGAAAATCTTATCTGCCCCAGAGCAGACTCCAAAGTAATAGACAGCCCCCAACATGTATTGTCGGTGAAACAAGATGAAAATACAGACACAGATAGAAAGATAGGCTGAGCAAACGATGGGGCCCTCACTAACTAGGAAGGACAGGAAAGAAAAGCTGCTGTCTGCAATCACGCAAAAAACCCTGCCAAAAAAAATGTCCAACACGTCTGATAGAAAAAGGCCCTGAAGTCGCTAGACTTCAAATCACTATATCAGCACTCAGGTATATTCTGAAGGCAGAGCAAAAGAGATCAACTGATCAGAGACAAAATGGGGATTCAGCCCAATCCCAGCCAGGTCTGGCTGAACACAAAAACTAAGTAAACTAGTCAAAACTCATATGAACAATAGCAGAGAAAACTTAGCTTTAGGTAGGCAAGAACCAAACTGGAAACCAGAAGCCACAGTCAGGAAAAATCACCAGCAAGAAACTAGGGAGTCGGCTGCCTTAAATCTAATCAGAAACTCCTGATGTCCAATCGCAGTCCTCTTCCTCAGGTGGCCGGTCTATGCCACTTAGATCAGTTTCATTACCTCCCTTCACCAACAGAGGGAGTCCAGATAGTGAACTCACTACTCCTCTGTCAGCACAGCCAGCTCCATAACCCTCACCAGGAGTCAGAGGCAAACCCAAAAATGAGCTCACAACAGTAATGTATGGTCACTGAACAATGATATTTGAAGATATGTTGATTACACATTGTCCAAGCCAGTCAGTTTGTTGGCATTCAAAACAGAGGAGGAAAAACTATGCAAATACATTACTTAATTGAACAATATGAGTAAACCTCATTCACATCTTCCTCTTGACCCCTGGTTAAAAGCCAGTTGTGAACTATATAAAGAGACTTTTTCCTCTATTCCAAGAGACTCTACAGGATGTTAGCTTAGCCCTAGCTGTAAGAACACAGGACTGCTTCATTGACCATCAATGAAGGCCCAGAGACATCTTAAAGAATCCAGGTTGGGACAATCAGGTCACCTGGCCATATACCTCAATGTTCTCGCTTAGCTTCCTAAACTTGTCGTTACCACCTCTCTGTGGGAGCCTGCCAAATGTGGGGAGCCACTGGTGGGGGAAGTTGGCCATGGAAGCTCTGGTCCTGGTGATTCAGCTGAAGGGTGAGACTCACTATCTTGCACCATCTTGGGTATTTGCTGGGATTGTTCTGTATGCTATTGTGTGTTGGTGGTTCAATAAATTTTTGCTACACTGTAATACCCTCACCTTGTTTTGTTTGAGTAGTGCCCTACCCATGGGAAGAGAGAGTGGGTGTTCAATGGTATGAGCCCTGTTCCCTGCAATCTTTCTAAAAACAGCCAGGCCAGCAGATGAAAGCACCCACTGACACTTTGCTTCTACATTTATCTTCTGTAATGGTGGAGAAGCTAATTTTGGAGGAAGAGGGCTGAGTAGTTATGAGAAGGGGCTGAGAAGACTGTAGACTAAATCTTTCAGTGATGCTGTCAATCCTCTGCTTGAAGAATGAGTCAGAGTCAAAGTCTTCAGCTGAGATGAGGGGTGAGGTAACACAACTCTGTTGTTGTGTGTCCCAGGACCAGGGGCTCCTTCCCTGTTCCTAATGCTAGGGGAACACTAGCTCGCCCTGTTACCCAGATTACTTCTGATGGTGAAGATGCTTGGGCCACGAAAATGTCTTAGCTCCTGAATGCACCCTCAGTCTGTACCCTTCCCCCACCCAGGGAAGAGGGGAATAGTAGTGTACCATAACACACCAACCAGACTAGCAAGGTAATACGAACAGAGATAAAGGAAAATACCAATCATACAAATATACACACATGAACAACAGAAGTGAATACCGGGGAGTAGAGCATGTGGTTAAACCAAAGTAAGAGAAGAAAAGGAATTATCACACACTCAAAACTTAGCAACATTCACAGATAAATCCACCAAATGCCTTCTCCAATAATAACCACCAACAACATCCAGCCATGCAGCATAAGCTACTCTGACATTGAATGCTAGCCAGTACCCAGTTTATATAGGAGATAGGAGTGGCTAACAGCACACAGCTGAGAGCCTTAAAGCAGGAAAGTTTCTAGGAGCTCTCAACTGAACGGATTAACTCCTGCATTGCTAAATGAAATTTACACCATTTAATATGAAGGTGAAGTGCTTCTAATCAGTGCAGGAGTAAGAGAAATCAGATGCTGCGGTCTTCTGACTCCTCTCTGTCATGGTAAATCCATGACAGTACCCCACTTTCCACGAAGGACCTATGGAACTTCAAAACCAGGTTTATCAGAATGTGCCAGACTGGTACCCACATTAACAGAATTCGACCCCAGCAGCTCTTGTGCACCAGGCAGCAGCACTTCTCTCTGAGCTATTCGGCTCGCTGAACAATTCTGTGCTCACTCAGATACTTATACCTGTGTTGTTCCTTATTGGCTCCACCCTGATTGAACACCCTATTTAAACCTGGCATGGCACTCCATTCCTTGCAAGATTATGGAGTTCCCAGCCTCCAGTCAAGCTTCCTTTCACCTGCTCCTTCATTCTTCAGTTATACTGCTGCTTCCATGTATCAACTCCTTGGCTATTCCTGACTACGCTATATGTTGCTCCTTTTAACTACATTGCTACTCCTGTGAAATCTGTATAGGATGAAGGATGAAACCTGTATACCAGGAAAAAAGAGGACTTACCAGTAGATGCATGACAACTATTCTTTACTGTGAATTCAACTAGAGGCAAGTAGATAACCCAATCCTCCTGATTCTCAAACACAAAATACCTAAAGTAAGTCTCAAGATTCTGATTAACCCATTCAGTTCACCCATTAGACTGTGGGTGAAATGCTTAAGAAAATGACAGGTGGATCCCAAAATAAGTGCAAAACGCCCTACAAAATTTTGAAATAAACTGTACCCCCTGGTCAGAAACAATACTGGTAAGGATCCGATGTAATTTTGCAATCTCGCTGATGAAAATTTCGCCAAGGTATTGGTGTTAGGTAAAGTGGGTAACACAATAAAATGTGACATTTTACTGAATTTGTCCACCACCACCAAACTTTCAGTATTAACTGCTGACATGGGTAGATCAATGATAAAATTAACCACTAAATGAGTCCAAGGTCTACTGGGAATCGCCAATAGTTGGATAGACCCAGAAAGGCAAATGTGAGAGGTGCAGGTGGCCACATACTCCCGGACATCCTGATGCACCCTGACCACCAAAAGTGCCAAGTAAGAAGATCTGTGGTGGCTTTATTATCGGGATGTCCGGCCAAGACCGAATCATGATTTTCACTAAGAACTGTCAGACGGAGACTCACAGGTACAAACAGTTTCCCTAATGGACAGGCAGCAGGGGCATCCCCTTTAGCCTCAATAACCTCTTTCTCAAGATCAGAGCACATAGATGCAATAATCACCCCTTTTTGTAGCATAGGAACTGGCTGACAATGATCTCCAACCTCAAGAAAACAATGAGATAAGTATCTACCTTAATGTTCTTGTTCTCCGGTCTATGTTTAGCAAAAAAGTTAAAGCTGGTGAAGAACAATGCCCATCTTCCCTGATGAGGTGCTAAACATTTCACAGACTTTAGATATACAAGATTCTTATGATCCGTGATTACCATAACCGGATGAACTGTCCCCTCCAAAAAATGACACCAAGTTCCTTGTTACCTATGCCATAAATGTCTCTCTGCAGATGACAGTTTTTTTAGAAAAGTATACACATGGGCGCCATTTACCAGGAGATGTACCCAGTGACATTACAGCCCCCACCCTCACTTCAGATGCGTCAAATTCTACAACAAAAGGCTGAGTGATGTGAGGCTGAATGAGAATCGACTCAGAGGCAAAATACTCTTTCAAAGTATTGAATGCCTCCCTGGCCGGACTGGACCTCTTGGAAAATTGTGTCTCTTTCATGGTCATATCCGTCAGAGGTTTGGCCACTACCGAAAAGTTTTTGATTTGAACTTATGGTAGTGGTTGGCGAAGTCTAAATACCTTTATCATGCATTCAAATCCTCAGGACAATCGCAATCCAATACTGCCCGGACTTTCTCCGGATCTATGCAAAAACCGGTGCACGATACAACATATCCTAGAAAATGGATCTCCTCAACTCCACAGCAATAAGAGATGAGGATGGTCTGATATGACCTTTTTCCAAACTTTCCACGATATATATATATGGGCCAAGATTAACGGTGCAGTAATAAGGGTGATGGAGAGGAAGTTCTTGGCACCCCTGCTCTGCAAACACATCCCCAAAGTCATACAGGTATTTAGGCACAGACTTGCAAGCCGGGTGCCCAAGCACATAACAGTCAAGACCTTCTGAGTGGATGGTCCCTATCTGTAGATGTAACCCTTGGATGACTTGAGTAAAATACCCCTGTCTCAAGGGTGCAGAGTCGATGGAGATTATGGGTATAGGTCTGGACAGTGTATGTGGTTTGAGGCCCTGGACTGGAAGAACCTAGCGTTGATAATATTAAACCCCGCCCCACTCTCCAGAAAAGCAGAAACAACCACCTTATTTTTTTCCCAGATGGACTTCAACAGGCAGAGAAAAATGTGTCCTACCCACAAAGGAGATATGTACGCCTGGGTTGCTAACTTCCCGCAACCTGGGCTTCTTAGTTTTCTGGCAACTGTTTACAGGGAGATGGGAAACAACTCGTGCACATGAAATTACCCTTTCTACCTGAGTAAAAACATACTCCTCCTTTGCACCGAACAACAGACTGCTTTCCAGAATAAGTTGCCCCACCCAACTGCATAGGTTCCTCAGATGACTTAAACTGGGTTTCCCTTGGCTCTGGACCTCCCGCACATTGGGGTGTTTATGTCTCTGGCGCAGATGGCGATCCACCCAGATAACCAGAGACATGGCCGCCTCAAGTGAAACTGGAGTCTCATACAGAGCTAAGGCATCCTTCACCCTTACTGAGAGCCCTTCACCGAACTGGCTATGGAGCGCGGGGTCATTCCACTTGGTTTCAGAGGACCACATGCGAAACTCGGGGCAATACTCGTTCGACGGTCAGTCTCCATGCTGAAGCTGACGTTGTGGAAATCAAATGGGTTAGAGAATGCCCATGCTTGGTTTCACCCTAAAGGAGAGAGATTATTATCCTTACCCATATCTCTTCGGTTCCTGAGGAACAGAGATGTAACCTGAAGTATGAAATCAATAAACTGGTCACACACCCCAAAGAACCTGTCAGGCAAAGCGATCTTGGCCTCCACTAAGGGTTGTGTTGGAGTCACGGTCCTCAAACCTGAAGTGTTAGGGTACTGTAAAATGACGTGCGAAGTGCGAAGATCTGCCGCTTCCAGGCTGGCTGCTGCAGTTGCCCTGTCAGAGCAGTGATAGGATTCATAAATTATATTGGATCAAAAAACAGTTTCGGTCAGAGCTAATGTCATGACTCTGTTGTCTGATCTCCCATGACCAGGGGCACCCTAGCTTGCTCTGTTCCCCAGATTACTTCTGATGCTGAAGATGCCAGGGCCACATACCTTGCCTTAGTTCCTGAATCTGACCTCAGTCTGTACCCTTCTCCCACCCAGAGAAGAGAGGAGTAGTTGAGTACCATAATACACCAACCAGAACAACAAAGTAATATGAACAGGGGTTAATGAAAATACCAATTATGCAAATATACACATATAAATAAAAGAGGTAAACACGGGGGAGTGGAGGATGGGGTTAAATAAAGTAGGAGAAGAAAGGGAATTATCACACACTCAAAACCTAGCAACAGTCACAGATAAATCCACCAAATCCAAATTTACACCATTTATTATGAAGGTGAAGTATTTCTAATCAGTGCAGGAGTTGGAGAAATCAGAGGCTGCTGTCTTCTGGCTCCTCTCTGTCTTGGTAAATCCGTGACAGTGACATGAGGGAGGAGGTGCTGGGGGTCAGAGGAGAGAATTGAAAGTGTTGAATAGCTGTTTAGGGTTGTGAGACAGGAAGGACATGGAAGATTAAATACTTTGGTGTTATATAAAGTGCCAGTTGCACCTGCATCATATAAGGAACCTATGTCTGCCACAGGGAAAAGGGACTCAGGAAGTGAGTGTAAATCAAGGCGTTTGAGATTTCTTAGAAAGGAGAAAGAAGAGAATTTGAGTAGATTGTGGTCAGTGGGGGGTGAGTTAGATACAGTGCCTTGTGAAAGTATTCGGCCCCCAGGAACTTTTCAACCTTTTCCCACATATCATGCTTCAAACATAAAGATACCAAATGTAAGTTTTTGGTGAAGAATCAACAGCAAGTGGGACACAATTGTGAAGTTGAACGAAATTTATTGGTTATTTTAAATTTTTGTGGAAAGTCAAAAACTGAAAAGTGGGGCGTGCAATATTATTCAGTCCCTTTACTTTCAGTGCTGCAAACTCACTCCAGAAGTTCATTGTAGATCTCTGAATGATCTAATGTTGTCCTAAATGACTAATGATGATAAATACAGCCATATGTTAACCTTTTTTCTTTATAACAATTTTGTTTTTTGCAACAGCTATTTCAGTTTCATATCTATAATAATAAATGCCCTAAGCAGCTTCCGGTTGTAACAACTTCCGTCCAGTGGTAACCGGTGACGTCACCTCACACCTCTTACCATGTTAACCCTCAACACACCACTCCTCCTCAACACACACACTCCTCTCACCATCTCCACTCACGTCCACTCACTCTTTCACTCCACATACAGTGGGGCAAAAAAGTATTTAGTCAGTCAGCAATAGTGCAAGTTCCACCACTTAAAAAGATGAGAGGCGTCTGTAATTTACATCATAGGTAGACCTCAACTATGGGAGACAAACTGAGAAAAAAAAAATCCAGAAAATCACATTGTCTGTTTTTTTTTTCATTTTATTTGCATATTATGGTGGAAAATAAGTATTTGGTCAGAAACAAAATTTCATCTCAATACTTTGTGATATATCCTTTGTTGGCAATGACAGAGGTCAAACGTTTTCTGTAAGTCTTCACAAGGTTGCCACACACTGTTGTTGGTATGTTGGCCCATTCCTCCATGCAGATCTCCTCTAGAGCAGTGATGTTTTTGGCTTTTCGCTTGGCAACACGGACTTTCAGCTCCCTCCAAAGGTTTTCTATAGGGTTGAGATCTGGAGACTGGCTAGGCCACTCCAGGACCTTGAAATGCTTCTTACGAAGCCACTCCTTCGTTGCCCTTTCGGTGTGCTTTGGATCATTGTCATGTTGAAAGACCCAGCCACATTTCATCTTCAATGCCCTTGCTGATGGAAGGAGGTTTGCACTCAAAATCTCACGATACATGGCCCCATTCATTCTTTCATGTACCCGGATCAGTCGTCCTGGCCCCTTTGCAGAGAAACAGCCCCAAAGCATGATGTTTCCACCACCATGCTTTACAGTAGGTATGGTGTTTGATGGATGCAACTCAGTATTCTTTTTCCTCCAAACACGACAATTTGTGTTTCTACCAAACAGTTCCAGTTTGGTTTCATCAGACCATAGGACATTCTCCCAAAACTCCTCTGGATCATCCAAATGCTCTCTAGCAAACTTCAGACGGGCCCGGACATGTACAGGCTTAAGCAGTGGGACACGTCTGGCACTGCAGGATCTGAGTCCATGGTGGCGTAGTGTGTTACTTATGGTAGGCCTTGTTACATTGGTCCCAGCTCTCTGCAGTTCATTCACTAGGTCCCCCCGCGTGGTTCTGGGATTTTTGCTCACCGTTCTTGTGATCATTCTGACCCCACGGGGTGGGATTTTGCGTGGAGCACCAGATCGAGGGAGATTATCAGTGGTCTTGTATGTCTTCCATTTTCTAATTATTGCTCCCACAGTTGATTTCTTCACTCCAAGCTGGTTGGCTATTGCAGATTCAGTCTTCCCAGCCTGGTGCAGGGCTACAATTTTGTTTCTGGTGTCCTTTGACAGCTCTTTGGTCTTCACCATAGTGGAGTTTGGAGTCAGACTGTTTGAGGGTGTGCACAGGTGTCTTTTTATACTGATAACAAGTTTAAACAGGTGCCATTACTACAGGTAATGAGTGGAGGAAAGAGGAGACTCTTAAAGAAGAAGTTACAGGTCTGTGAGAGCCAGAAATCTTGATTGCTTGTTTCTGACCAAATACTTATTTTCCACCATAATATGCAAATAAAATGAAAAAAAAACAGACTGTGATTTTCTGGATTTTTTTTTCTCAGTTTGTCTCCCATAGTTGAGGTCTACCTATGATGTAAATTACAGACGCCTCTCATCTTTTTAAGTGGTGGAACTTGCACTATTGCTGACTGACTAAATACTTTTTTGCCCCACTGTACGACCCTTTCTCTCACTCCGTCTCTCATAGTCACGCCGTCATCGCCGCTGATCCACGATCCCCGACATCTTCTTCCACCGGCGCCATCCTGGATCCAGATGTCCTCCACGCCGGCGACATCTTCCTGCGGCAACGCTATTTTGGATCAGTGAAATCCCGCGATACTCAAGATGGCGTCGCCGCAAGAACATGTCGCCGGCGAGGACGACATCGGGATCCAAAATGGCGTCGGCGAAAACTCGCGAGATTTCGCCGACACCATTTTGGATCCCGACGTCGTCCACGCCGGCGACATGTTCTTCCGGCGACGCCATCTTGATTATCGCGGGATTTCACAATACTCAAGATGGCGTCGGATCCAGGATGGCGCCGGCGGAAGAAGATGTCGGGGATCGTGGAGCAGCGGCGATGACGGCGTGAGTATGAGAGACTGAGTGAGAGAAGGGGTCGTATGTGGAGTGAAAGAGTGAGTGGAGATGGTGAAAGGTGAGAGGAGTGTGTGTGTGTTGAGGGTTAATATGGCAAGAGGTGTGATGCTATCGCATCCTCCAGATGCGATAGCATCGGGCCATAATCTAGTATCTAATAACTGATGGACTCAGTTATATTTCTGGATTCAAATGAGGTTTATTGTACTAACAGAAAATGTGCAATCTGCATTTAAAGAAAATTTGACCGGTGCAAAAGTATGGGTACCCTTATCATTTTCTTGATTTGAACACTCCTAACTACTTTTTACTGACTTCCTGAAGCACTAAATTGGTTTTGTAACCTCATTGAGCTTTGAACTTCATAGCCAGGAGTATCAAATCATGAGAAAAGGTATTTAAGGTGGCCACTTGCAAGTAGTTCTCCTATTTGATTCTCCTATGAAGAATGGCATCATGGGCTCCTCAAAACAACTCTCAAATGATCTGAAAACAAAGATTATTCGACATAGCTTTTCAGGGGAAGGATACAAAAAGTTGTCTCAGAGATTTAACCTGTCAGTTTCCACTGTGAGGAACATAGTAAGGAAATGGAAGAACACAGGTACAGTTCTTGTTAAGCCCAGAAGTGGCAGGCCAAGAAAAATATCAGAAAGGAAGAGAAGAAGAATGGTGAGAACAGTCAAGGACAATCCACAGACCACCTCCAAAGACCTGCAGCATCATCTTGCTGCAGATGGTGTCACTGTAACAGGGAGAAATGCAAAGTACTACATCTGGGCAATAAAAATGAAAAAAGCATATATAGAATGGGAGGAATAGGGCTAAGTGACAGCACATGTGAAAAAGACTTGGGTATACTAATAGATCACAGACTGAATATGAGTCAACAGTGTGATGCAGCAGCAAAAAAGGCAAATGCAATTCTAGGATGTATTAACAGAAGCATACAGTCTAGATCACGTGAAGTCATTATTTCCCTCTACTCCTCTTTGGTCAGACCTCATCTGGAATATTGTGTCCAGTTTTGGGCACCACATTTTAAAAAAGACATCAACAAACTGGAGCAAGTTCAGAAAAGAGCGACCAGAATGGTGACCGGTCTGCAAACCCTGTCTTATGAGGAAAGGTTGCAGGATTTGGGAATGTTTAGTTTGCAAAAGAGAAGACTTAGAGGAGACTTAATAGCTGTCTACAAGTATCTAAAGGGCTGTCACATTGTAGAAGGATCAACTTTATTCTCATTTGCACAAGGAAAGACTAGAAGCAATGGGATGAAACTGAATGGGAGGAGACAGAGATTAGATATTAGAAAAAACTTTTTGACAGTTAGAGTGATCAATGAGTGGAACAGGCTGCCACGAGAAGTGGTGAGTTCTCCTTCAATGGAAGTCTTCAAACAGAGGCTGGACAGACATCTGACTGGGATGAATTAGCGAATCCTGCTTTGAGCAGGAGGTTGGACCAGATGGCCCAGGAGGTCCCTTCCAACTCTACGATTCTATGATTCTATGATTCTATGTGCATCGGTCAACAATACAGCGCACTTTGCACAAGGAGAAGCTGTATGGGAGAGTGATGCGAAAGAAGCCGTTTCTGCAAGCACGCCACAAACAGAGTCGCCTGAGGTATGCAAAAGCACATTTGGACAAGCCAGTTACATTTTGGAAGAAGGTCCTGTGGACTGATGAAACAAAGATTGAGTTGTTTGGTCATACAAAAAGGCGTTATGCATGGAGGCTAAAAAACACAGCATTCCAAGAAAAACAATTGCTACCCACAGTAAAATTTGGTGGAGATTCCATCATGCTTTGGGGCTGTGTGGCCAATGCCGGCACCGGGAATCTTGTTAAAGTTGAGGGTCGCTTGGATTCAACTCAGTATCAGCAGATTCTTGACAATAATGTGCAAGAATCAGTGACGAAGTTGAAGTTACGCAGGGGATGGATATTTCAGCAAGACAATGATCCAAAACACCGCTCCAAATCTACTCAGGCATTCATGCAGAGGAACAATTTCAATGTTCTGGAATGGCCATCCCAGTCCCCAGACCTGAATATCATTGAACATCTGTGGGATGATTTGAAGCGGGTTGTCCATGCTCGGCGACCAGCAAACTTAACTGAACTGGAATTGTTTTGTAAACAGGAATGGTCACAAATACCTTCATCCAGGATCCAGGAACTCATTAATAGCTACAGGAAGCGACTAGAGGCTGTTATTTTTGCAAAAGGAGGATCTACGAAATATTAATGTCACTTTTATGTTGAGGTGCCCATTCTTTTCCACCGGTCAAATTTTGTTAAAATGCAGATTGCACATTTTCTGTTAGTACTATAAACCTCATTTGAATCCAGAAATATAACTGAGTCCATCAGTTATTAGATATATGAAACTGAAATAGCTGTTGCAAAAACCAAAATTGTTATAAAGAAAAAAGGTTAACATTAATAGGGGTGCCCAAACTTTAACATATGACTGTATAATCCACCTGTTTGTAATCAAGTCTCCATATAAATGCACCTGCTCTGTGATAGTATCAGTGTTCTGCTTGAAGCACAGAGAGCATCATGAAGACCATGGAACACAACAGGCAGGTCCGTGATACTGTTGTGGAGAAGTTTAAAGCTGGATTTGGATGCAAAATGCTTTCAAAAACTTTAAACATCCCAAGGAACACTGTGAAAGTGATCACATTGAAATGGAAGGAGTATCATACCACTGCAAATCTACCAAGACCCGGCCGTCCCTCTAAACTTTCATCTCAAACAAGGAGAAGACTGATCAGAGATATAGCCAAGAGGCTCATGATCACTCTGGATGAACTGCAGAGATCTACAGCTGAGGTAGGACAGTCTGTTCATAGGACAACAATCAGTCGTACACTGCACAAATCTGGCCTTTATGGAAGAGTGGCAAGAAGAAAGCCATTTCTCAAAGATATCCATAAAAAGTGTTGCTAAAATGTTTGCAACAAGCCACCTGGGAGACACACCAAACATGTGGAAGAAGGTGCTCTGGTCAGATGAAACCAAAATTGAACTTTTTGGCAACAATGCCAAATGATATGTTTGGCGTAAAGGCAAAACAGGTCATCACCCTGAACACACCATCCCCACTGTCAAACATGGTGGTGGCAGCATCATGGTTTGGGCCTGCTTTTCTTCAGCAGGGACAGGGAAGATGGCTAAAATTGATGGGAAAATGAAGGAGGCAAATACAGGACAATTCTTGAAGAAAACCTGTTGGAGTCTGCAAAAGACCTGAAACTGGGACGGAGATTTGTCTTCCAACAAGACAATGATCCCAAACATAAAGCAAAATCTACAATGTAATGGTTCCAGAATAAACGTATCCAGATGTTAGAATGGCCAAGTCAAAGTCCAGACCTGAATCCAATCGAGAATCTGTGGAAAGAGCTGAAAACTGCTGTTCACAAACGATCTCCATCAAACCTCACTGAGCTTGAGCTGTTTGCCAAGGAAGAATGGGCAAGAATTTCAGTCTCTCGATGTACAAAACTGAGAGAGACATACACCAAGCGACTTGCAGCTGTAATCACAGCAAAAGGTGGCGCAACAAAGTATTAAGTTAAAGGGGCTGAATAATATTGCACGCCCCACTTTTTAGTTTTTGAATTTCAACAGAAATTCAAAATAACCAATAAATTTCGTTCAACTTTACAACTGTGTCCCACTTGTTGTCGATTCTTCATCAAAAATTTACATTTGGTAACTTATGGTTGAAGCATGATATGTGGGAAAAGATTGAAAAGTTCCAGGAGGCCCAATACTTTCGCAAGGTACTGTATGTTAGATAGGAAACAGAGGCAGGTCCAGTGTGTGGGTATCTTTATGAGTGGCTGTGGAGGACCATTGAGTAAGGAGGAAGCGAGTTTTAGAAGTTTTGAAACAGCTGAGTAGGAAATGTCAATAGGGATGATGAAGTCACCCATGATAGTAGCGATGTCAGGGGAAAGGAAATTAAATAGCCAGGTGGTGAAGTGGTTGAAAAAGGTGGAGGCTTGTGCTGGGGGAAAGGTAAATGAAAGCCAGTTGGAGGTTGGGGAGGAGCAGATGCGGACAGAATGCACCTCAAAGAAGAAACTGTAATGGATGGTGGTGGTGGAATTTGGGTAAAGGAGCAGTTATATGACAAGAAAAAAACAACTACACCATTCTTGTTGTTGGGGCAGGGATATCAGAAAGAAGAAATCCACCATTAGAAAGTACAGCTTGAGACTTTGTGTCAGATGGGGTGACCCAAGTTTCAGTGATGTAGAGGAAAAAAGTTTGCTAGTGATAGAAGATCATGTATATATCAAAGTTTGCTCCAGGGCGAGCGTTTCATAGAACTCTTGTTAATGGGACTGGGGAAGCGGTGACTGGGTGAATGGGTGTAGGGTTAGAAAGGTTGTGGAAATTTGTGATATGTTTTGGATTGGAGGAAGACCAGGATTTGGAGAGATATTACCAGCATTGAGGAGGAGCAGAGAGAGTGTTAGTAGGTGGGAGCAGAAGAGGGAATGAGGTGGCTGTGCATGTTTGGAAACAAATGATTTTTGTATAATATAACTCATTTTTCTTATCTTTCAGGTTACATCGGGGGGGCGCTGGCAGCTGATAGTCGAAAAAATAGGTGCCAGTTACCTTTTAAAAAAAATAGTTTTGTACATTTTTTGTAAAAATGAAAATCCGGTGGTCAATTTTTAACCCTTATAAATAGTTACCAAAAAAATTATGTTTCCCAAAAATGTGCTGATGTAAAGTAGACATGTGGAAAATATTATTTATTAACTAGTTTGTGTGACATGACTCTCTGATTGAATGGCATAAAAATTAAAATTTTGAAAATTGCTACATTTTTGCCAAATTTCCAGTTTTTCCACAGACAAACGTAAATTATAGCAAAAAATTTGCGGTGAAGGGATTAATACAGAGCTGCATGAGGGCTTGTTTTTGCATTACAAGCTGTATTATCTGTAGTTTGAATATATGATTTTTTAAACTTTTTTTTGATGAAGAGAAATGGAAATTCTATATTTGATATATTTTTTATATTTTATTAGTGATGGGCGAGTATCATTGTTGCTTGGGTCTCCTCCGAGTATTTTGGCATGCTCGGAGATTTAGCTTTTGTCTGTGCTATTTGTAGACAGCCTGAATACATGTGGGAATTCCCTAACAAACAGGCATTCTGCACATGTATTCAGCCTGTCTAGCAGTCGCAAATCATGTAGCTGAGGCGAAGAAAACTAAATCTCCGAGCACTTCCAAATACTCGGAGACCACCCAAGCATGCTTGAGGAGACCCGAGCAACAAGTACACTCGCTCATCACTTTTTACCATGCAAGATAAATGATAATTATTTATTTATGTAGTATGCTTTGCTTATATAGTAATACATTTATTTAGTATGCATTGCTTATATAACAATAAATTAACCATGGATATCTAAGCTACTGCAATGCCGTGCACATCGGGAAAGCAACATCGAATCAGAAGAACTATACTACATTTCTAATTGTAGGTATTTGCTAATGTTATTATTATTAATACACCAACTACATATTGGGATAGGGTCTTGGAGATGGGAATACCCCTTTAATCTCTACCTTCCCCTTGCTCTTCTTTGATTGACAGCTTCATAGAGCCAAAGAAGGGTGGAGATAGAGGTAAACCAAGCATGTGGGAAAGTGTATTTAAATATTTGGCCACACTTTTGTGCATTGAGCAGCAATACTTAGTTTGAACAGTCGCTCTGTGCTGACAGAGTGCCTTTAATTTATGGCTTTGTCATCCAAAATATCAACCTTCACAAACAAACTGAATGACACGTCACTTAAACAACAGCTATTTCACCAGATATACTGCATTGTAATGATCACTTCTCAGCAGTCATCTGATTATCATCCCAAGGCAATGACAATTAAAATGAAACTGTGGATAAGATTATTGGTGAGAGTTTTTACATTTTCTCTTTAAGGCCTCATATATACAGCAATATTAACCACTTTGCACACCCTGTTGTACATATATCATGGTCAAGGTGTGTGTATGGAGCAGTGTCAGGAGCTGTGCTGGGACATGTCGGTAGTATTGCGTAGACAGCATCTGCCAGTAACAACAGCGATCAGCCCAGCCAGAATAGCTTCAGTTTAACCAATCAAATGCTGCTGTCAATCACTGCCACTGGCATGTAAATAGCGTAATTGTTCACAGACACCCACCATGATGAGATCGCCAGGGGACCAATGGGTTGTCATGGCAGCTAAAGGCCTGTTGAGTTGTTATGTACCGTATAACTATTGAAAATCAGGCGTCATAGGACCTCCATTTTTCCAATAGATGGAGCTTTAAAGATGTAATCCACACATATAAGAATTTTATAGCATATCATATGTTCTAATGTGATATATTTTGAGGGAGGTTTATCAAGTTAAATGCGCCTAAAAATGTACTATTATGACTTACACCATATTTATCATGTGTTTTACATGAGGTTTTTTTTTTACACCATTATTACCTGTACACCAGGGGTGGATACTGGCAGCTTGGGGCTCTGTGCAGAAATATGTCTGGGATCCCCTCCTGTTATAGGACAAAGCTACATATACTGTATATATACAGTTGAAACCAGAAGTTTACATACACTATATAAAAACACTCTTGCATGTTTTTCTCAATATCTGACATGAAATCAGAACAAACCTTTCCCATTTTAGGTCAATTGGGATTACCATAATTATTAATATTTGCCAAATGCCAGAATAATGAGAGAATGTTTTAAGGCATTTTTATTACTTACTGCAAAAGTTTACATACACTAAGATTACCCCTCCATTAAACAATTCTGAACTGCCCATATGATGATGTCATGTGTTTGGAAGTTTTTTGAGTTTTTTGGCAACATCTGAGTTTCACCTGCAGACCCTGTTTCTCATCCCTGGCATGTGGCCCAAGTAGTCAGGTGCTTTGCTTGCATGTGTCTGAACATGATACTGGTGGTCATACTGATAGTTGTGCTGCTACTGCTGCTGGCATGGCAGATATTGCAAATGGCATTTTTTGGGTTAACTGGACTGTCTTTAAAAAATCGCCAGACTCGGGAACACCTATCCCTTGGCTTGGCAACTTCACCCATGTTGATGCTCTGGGTAACAGTTGCCCACCTTGTGTCTCTAGCTACCCCAATGCCTTTTTCTGCCTGTTTTGGTGCTATGGATCCCTCCCCTTGTACCCTGCTGTCCTCACTCTGCATGTCACCTTCCCTGGTTGGTCAGTGACTTCATCGTCCACCACGTCGTCTTCCACTTCTACACGATGGTCCTCCTCCTTACTTGCTGATGTAACAAAACCACTTGTTGGCAATTGTGTCTCTTCATCATCCACCTCTTGGAACAGTAATGGCATTTTCCCACCATTGCCTTCTTGTGATCACGGCTGCTCAAATAACTCGGCAAAGTGGGACAGGAAGCTAGATCGACATGATGTGTGTGTTTGATGTGCTCCCATAGCAGGCACAGCTTCACCTTGCCCATGGCCTCTGCCTCTGCACCATCAGCATCACATCCACTTCCCCGTGCCTTACCAAACGCCTTGCCCATATTTAATTATGTATGATATATCCCTGTTGCGAAAACGTTGCAGTATTACTATTATAGGAAAATTGGCCCACTGTTATGAATGGGTCACCGAGGAGGAGAGCAGGTCCAGGCTAAGCCACAGAAAACCAGAGAGGTTGGTACCTAAGCGGATTACAGACTCCTGATCTTATCCACACAACTAGCAGTAGCCGTGGAGCATACCTACGATGATCCTAGTCGCCTCGGCACAGCCTGAGAGCTAACTAAGCCTAAAACAAGAAAGGGGACATCGAAACTGCCCCAGAGCAGACCCCAAAGGAATAGATAGCCCCCAAACATATATTGTCAGTGAGACAAGATGAAAACACAAACGGAGGCAGAAAAATAGACTGAGCAAATGATGGGGCCCATACTGATTAGATAGGACAGGAAAGTAAAGACACTGTCTGCAATCACGCAAAAAACCCTGCAAAAAGTCCAACACGTCTGATGCAAAAAACATTGAAGTCACACGACTTCGCACCCCCACTATATCAGCACTCTGATATATTCTGAAAGCAGAGCAAAAAGAGACCAATCTAACAGGGGATAAAACAAACTGGCACAAGCAGTAACATATGGGCGGTGATTCAGCACAGCCCCAGCCGGAGCTGACTGACCCGCACCAAGAAGAGATAGACAAAACCAGATCAAATGCAAACAGAATAGCAAATAAACCACTTAGCTGAACATGCAGGGACAGAGCTGGAGAAATCAGACCTCAGGAGGAACAGGAAGCAAATCACCAGCAGGGATAGAGGGAGTCGGCTGTCTTAAAACCCAATCTGAAACCCCAGATCTCCAATCAACATCATTACCAGGTGGCAAGCCTCTGTCAATCAGATCAGCTCCATTACCTCCAGTAACCACCAGAGGGAGCCCAGAAAGAGAACTTGCAACCTCTCTGTCGATCTGACCAGCTCCACTACCTACAGTAATAACCAAAGGGAGGCCAGAAAGCGACTTCTTACGCTGCAGTAACCAACCAAGTTTTTTGCTTTGCTTTTATGTACAAATGGAGCACAATAAATGCTGTGTAAAATGTAACTACTGAAAAAAATTGCAGTATTATTATTGGTGCAAAATTTGCTCATTTCAGATGAACTTCATACACTGAAATGAATATACTTGGTGAATGTTTTTCCCAGCAATATGCGCTCCTGAAGGATGATGATGGAACTTAATATTTAGATTCAAGGATGATTTTTATTTTTAATTCAAAATAGAATACAACCGGTTTCGACTGCTAAGAGTCATCCTCAGGTATAATGTCAAGAATATAAACGGATCTGTCTGAACACATGTTATAGCAGATCTCCCTGCATGTGGTTTTGGGTGGGGGCTGAAAGGTCTGTTTTTCAGACACACCCAGATACTCAGATATACAGGATTTTGCACTCTGAGGAATCAAACAAAACCCATATACCAAATAAATGTTAGGCTAGTTTCACACTTGCTTTTTTTTGCAGCGCGTTTTTTCCGCAAAAAAACGCATTGAAAAAACGCATACAAAAGCATACAACTGCTGCGTTTTTTTCAAGCATTTTTATGAGCATGCATGAAAAAAACGCAGCGTTTTTATGCGTTTGTATGCGTTTTTAGTGCGTTTGCGTTTTTTTCCAACATAAGGGTGGCCCCTCACACTAACCCAAACCATGACTTTACTAACCCTAACCCTGAACCTAACCCTAACCCTAACCCTGACCCTAACCCTAACCCTAACCCTGACCCTAACCCTTAACCAAATCATACTTAACCCTAACCCAAACCCTAAACCCTAACTAACCCTAACCCTAACCCTAACCCTGACCCTAACCCTAACCCTGACCCTAACCCTAACCCTAACCCTAACCCTAACCCTGACCCTGACCCTAACCGTAACCCTAACCCTGACCCTAACCCTTAACAAAACCATACTTAACCCTAACCCTGACCCTAACCCTAACCCTGACCCTAACCCTAACCCTAACCCTAACCCTGACCCTAACCCTTAACCAAACCATACTTAACCCTAATCCTGACCCTAACCCTGACCCTAACCCTTAACAAAACCATACTTAACCCTAACCCTGACCCTAACCCTAACCCTGATCCTAACCCTAACCCTAACCCTGACCCTAACCCTTAACCAAACCATACTTAACCCTAATCCTGACCCTAACCCTGACCCTGACCCTGACCCTAACCCTAACCCTAAACCCCCTTAACTAACCCTAACTCTAACCCAAACCCCTAAATTCCATGGTTAAAAAAAAAAAACGCTGGTGCAAAAAAACGCATACATAAGCATGCCAATGCGCACATATGCGCACCCATAGGCTATAATGGCCATTTTTAGCGCAAAACGTGCGCATATGTGCGCATGCGCTTTTTTGCAGGGCCAAAAAATGCAACATGCTGCGTCTGGAAAATACCAACGCATACCCCAAAAAAACGCAGCGCATGAAAATCGCATACATGCGCATGGCAGCGCGCAGGTATGCGCACCCATGTTAAATATAGGGGAAAAATGCATGCGCAGGTTAGCGTTTTTTTCCAGCGCTAAAAAACGCAAATGTGAAACCAGCCTTACACAAAAAGTTTCACACAAAAAATTTTTTCATATAAAAAAACAATTAAAAAGTATATATATAAAAATATTCCAAACTTTTCACACAAAAATTTTTTTTTTTAATATAAGTATCATATGCCCTCTATAACATCATTTAATCCATCCTGGTATAATGTACCCAGACGGAAGATCCGGATGGATTAAATGATGTTATAGAGGGCATATGATACTTATATTAGGAAGAGTTTTAAGGAAGAGTTTTAAATTTTGCTATAATGTATATGTTTGTAGGATTTTATATTTTTGTATCAAATCACACTTCAGTATGTTTAATAACATTTTAAAGAAATTTTACACATAATATTATTTATAGTGTTTTTAGAGAAAGGGAAAAAAAAAAAAATTTGTGTGAAAAGTTTGGAATATTTTTATATATATACTTTTTAATTGTTTTTTTTATATGAAAAAAAATTTATGTGTGAAACTTTTTGTGTAATATTTATTTGGTATATGGGTTTTGTTTGATTCCTCAGAGTGCAAAATCCTGTATATCTGAGTATCTGGGTGTGTCTGAAAAACAAACCTTTCAGCCCCCACCCAAAACCACATGCAGGGAGATCTGCTATAAAATGTGTTCAGACAGATCCGTTTATATTCTTGACATTATACCTGAGGATGACACTTAGCAGTCGAAACCGGTTGTATTCTATTTTGAATTAAAAATAAAAATCATCCTTGAATCTAAATATCAAGTTCCATCATCATCATTCAGGAGCGCATATTGCTGGAAAAAACATTCACCAAGTGTTACTACTAGTGTTGAGCATTCCGATACCGCAAGTATCGGGTATCGGCCGATACTTGCTGTATCGGAATTCCGATACCGACTTCCGATATTTTTTCAATATCGGAAGTCGGCATCGGAATCGGAAGTTCAAAGTTGATTGACAGCCTGACGTCATCATGATGCGCGGTGTGTGCGCATCATGATGCGCCGTCATTTCGGGCCTTCCGGGGGTCTC
This sequence comes from Dendrobates tinctorius, assembly GCF_039654945.1. Classification (NCBI taxonomy): domain Eukaryota; kingdom Metazoa; phylum Chordata; class Amphibia; order Anura; family Dendrobatidae; genus Dendrobates; species Dendrobates tinctorius. The sequence goes on along the minus strand of NW_027361679.1, from coordinate 109,639,316 downwards.
TGCCGGCCTGCCGGGGGGCTGTGCCGGCCTGCCGGGGGGCTGTGTGGACTGCCCGGGGTCTGTACCGGCCTGCCGGTGGTCTGTGCACCCTGTGGGGGTCTGTACCGGCCTGCCGGGGGGCTGTGCCGGCCTGCCGGTGGTCTGTGCACCCTGTGGGGGTCTGTGCCGGCCTGCCGGGGGGCTGTGCTGATGTCCGGGGGTCTGTGCAAGCATCGTCCGATGGGACTACAAGTCCCATCTGGCGATGCCTGCTACCATGACAGTGATTGACACATTAGCCAATGATGGGACAGTAGTAGTCCCATCATCCGGCTAATGTGTTAAATGTTAAAAAAAAAAAAAAAATACTACATACATACTACATGCATGCTACATGCATACTACATGCTACATACATACTACATACATACTACATACATACCACATATATACTACATACATACTACATACATACTACATACATAACACATACACTCACTGGCCACTTTATTAGGTACACCTGTCCAACTGTGTGTTAAGACTTAATTTCTAATCAGCCAATCACATGGCGGCAACTCAGTGCATTTAGGCATGTAGACATGGTCAAGACAATCTCCTGCAGTTCAAACCGAGCATCAGTATGGGGAAGAAAGGTGATTTGAGTGCCTTTGAACGTGGCATGATTGTTGGTGCCAGAAGGGCTGGTCTGAGTATTTCAGAAACTGCTGATCTACTGGGATTTTCACGCACAACCATCTCTAGGGTTTACAGAGAATGGTCCGAAAAAGAAAAAAAATCCAGTGAGCGGCAGTTCTGTGGCCGGAAATGCCTTGTTGATGCCAGAGGTCAGAGGAGAATGGGCAGACTGGTTTGAGCTGATAGAAAGGCAACAGTGACTCAAATTGCCACCCGTTACAACCAAGGTAGGCAGAAGAGCATCTCTGAACGCACAGTGCGTCGAACTTTGAGGCAGATGGGCTACAGCAGCAGAAGACCACACTGGGTACCACTCCTCTCAGCTGAGAACAGGAAACTGAGGCTACAATTTGCACAAGCTCATCGAAATTGGACAGTAGAAGATTGGAAAAACGTTGCCTGGTCTGATGAGTCTCGATTTCTGCTGCGACATTCGGATGGTAGGGTCAGAATTTGGCGTAAACAACATGAAAGCATGGATCCATCCAGCCTTGTATCAACGGTTCAGGCTGGTGGTGGTGGTGTCATGGTGTGGGGAATTTTTTCTTGGCACTCTTTGGGCCCCTTGGTACCAATTGAGCATCGTTGCAACGCCACAGCCTACCTGAGTATTGTTGCTGACCATGTCCATCCCTTTATGACCACAATGTACCCAACATCTGATGGCTACTTTCAGCAGGATAATGCGCCATGTCATAAAGCTCGAATCATCTCAGATTGGTTTCTTGAACATGACAATGAGTTCACTGTACTCAAATGGCCTCCTCAGTCACCAGATCTCAATCCAATAGAGCATCTTTGGGATGTGGTGGAACGGGAGATTCGCATCAGGGATGTGCAGCCGACAAATCTGCGCCAACTGTGTGATGCCATCATGTCAATATGGTCCAAAATCTCTGAGGAATGCTTCCAGCACCTTGTTGAATCTCTGCCACGAAGAATTGAGGCAGTTCTGAAGGCAAAAGGGGGTCCAACCCGTTACTAGCATGGTGTACCTAATAAAGTGGCCAGTGAGTGTATATACTACATACATACTACATACATACTACATACATACTACATATATACTACATGCATGCTACATACATACTACATGCTACATACATACTACATATATACTACATACATACTACATACATACTACATGCATGCTACATACATACTACATGCTACATACATACTACATATATACTACATGCATGCTACATACATACTACATGCTACATACATACTACATATATACTACATACATACTACATACATACTACATGCATGCTACATACATACTACATGCTACATACATACTACATATATACTACATATATGCTACATACATACTACATATATACTACATGCATGCTACATACATACTGCATGCTACATACATACTACATGCTACATACATACTACATATATGCTACATACATACTACATATATACTACATGCATGCTACATACATACTGCATGCTACATGCATGCTACATACATACTACATACAGACTACATGCTACATACATACCACATATATACTACATACATACTACATACAATACATTCATACAATACATACATAGACATACAGTACATATAACATAGAGTAACATACTTACCAATACTTTTCACATTGTTCCCCGAAGCCATTGTCTTTTATGGAATAAATATTAACATAACAAACCACAAAAATACTCACCCACGATCCGAAGCAGTCCACGAGTGTGTCCCACGACGATCTTGGGTAGAGAACTGCAGCATCAGCTGTTGCTGCCGTTCTCTACGGGCTGCAGGAATCCAATGACGGAAGGTAGGTATCCTTCCGCACTGTATTCCTCCGCCACTTAAAAAAAAAAAAAGTCCCTAGTCTCACTTTATGCCATTGCTGCGTGGGAATTTCCCAATGGCTTCGGGGAACAATGTGACAAGTATTGGTAAGTATGTTACTCTATGTTATATGTACTGTATGTCTATGTATGTATTGTATGAATGTATTGTATGTAGTATGTATGTAGTATATATGTGGTATGTATGTAGCATGTAGTATGTATGTAGTATGTATGTAGCATGCAGTATGTATGTAGCATGCATGTAGTATATATGTAGTATGTATGTAGCATGTAGTATGTATGTAGCATGCATGTAGTATATATGTAGTATGTATGTAGCATGTAGTATGTATGTAGTATGTATGTAGTATGTATGTGGTATGTATGTAGCATGTAGCATGCATGTAGTATGTATGTAGTATATATGTGGTATGTATGTAGCATGTAGTATGTATGTAGCATGCAGTATGTATGTAGCATGCATGTAGTATATATGTAGTATGTATGTAGCATATATGTAGTATGTATGTAGCATGTAGTATGTATGTAGCATGCAGTATGTATGTAGCATGCATGTAGTATATATGTAGTATGTATGTAGCATATATGTAGTATGTATGTAGTATGTATGTAGCATGCATGTAGTATACACTCACTGGCCACTTTATTAGGTACACCATGCTAGTAACGGGTTGGACCCCCTTTTGCCTTCAGAGCATGTAGTATGTATGTAGCATGCATGTAGTATATATGTAGTATGTATGTAGCATGTAGTATGTATGTAGCATGCATGTAGTATGTATGTAGTATGTATGTAGTATATATGTAGTATGTATGTAGCATGTAGTATGTATGTAGCATGCATGTAGTATATATGTAGTATGTATGTAGTATGTATGTAGTATGTATGTAGTATATACACTCACTGGCCACTTTATTAGGTACACCATGCTAGTAACGGGTTGGACCCCCTTTTGCCTTCAGAACTGCCTCAATTCTTCGTGGCAGAGATTCAACAAGGTGCTGGAAGCATTCCTCAGAGATTTTGGACCATATTGACATGATGGCATCACACAGTTGGCGCAGATTTGTCGGCTGCACATCCCTGATGCGAATCTCCCGTTCCACCACATCCCAAAGATGCTCTATTGGATTGAGATCTGGTGACTGAGGAGGCCATTTGAGTACAGTGAACTCATTGTCATGTTCAAGAAACCAATCTGAGATGATTCGAGCTTTATGACATGGCGCATTATCCTGCTGAAAGTAGCCATCAGATGTTGGGTACATTGTGGTCATAAAGGGATGGACATGGTCAGCAACAATACTCAGGTAGGCTGTGGCGTTGCAACGATGCTCAATTGGTACCAAGGGGCCCAAAGAGTGCCAAGAAAAAATTCCCCACACCATGACACCACCACCACCAGCCTGAACCGTTGATACAAGGCTGGATGGATCCATGCTTTCATGTTGTTTACGCCAAATTCTGACCCTACCATCCGAATGTCGCAGCAGAAATCGAGACTCATCAGACCAGGCAACGTTTTTCCAATCTTCTACTGTCCAATTTCGATGAGCTTGTGCAAATTGTAGCCTCAGTTTCCTGTTCTCAGCTGAGAGGAGTGGTACCCAGTGTGGTCTTCTGCTGCTGTAGCCCATCTGCCTCAAAGTTCGACGCACTGTGCGTTCAGAGATGCTCTTCTGCCTACCTTGGTTGTAACGGGTGGCAATTTGAGTCACTGTTGCCTTTCTATCAGCTCGAACCAGTCTGCCCATTCTCCTCTGACCTCTGGCATCAACAAGGCATTTCCGGCCACAGAACTGCCGCTCACTGGATTTTTTTTCTTTTTCGGACCATTCTCTGTAAACCCTAGAGATGGTTGTGCGTGAAAATCCCAGTAGATCAGCAGTTTCTGAAATACTCAGACCAGCCCTTCTGGCACCAACAATCATGCCACGTTCAAAGGCACTCAAATCACCTTTCTTCCCCATACTGATGCTCGGTTTGAACTGCAGGAGATTGTCTTGACCATGTCTACATGCCTAAATGCACTGAGTTGCCGCCATGTGATTGGCTGATTAGAAATTAAGTCTTAACACACAGTTGGACAGGTGTACCTAATAAAGTGGCCAGTGAGTGTATATGTAGTATGTATGTAGCATATATGTAGTATGTATGTAGCATGTAGTATATATGTAGTATGCATGTTGCATGCATGTAGTATATATGTAGTATGCATGTTGCATGCATGTAGTATATATGTAGTATGCATGTTGCATGCATGTAGTATATATGTAGTATGTATGTTGCATGTAGTATATATGTAGTATGTATGTTGCATGTAGTATATATGTAGTATGAATGTAGCATGTATGTAGTATGTAGTATGAATGTAGCATGTATGTAGTATGCATGTTGTATGTATGTAGCATGTAATTTTTTTTTTTTTTTACATTCAACACATTAGCCGGATGATGGGACTACTACTGTCCCATCATTGGCTAATGTGTCAATCACTGTCATGGTAGCAGGCATCGCCCGATGGGACTTGTAGTCCCATCGGACGATGCCTGCACAGACCCCCGAAGCCTGCACAGCCCCCCGGCAGGCCGGCACAGCCCCCCGGAGCCTGCACAGCCCCCCCGGCAGGCCAGCACAGCCCCCCGGCAGGCCGGCACAGCCCACCGGAGCCTGCACAGCCCCCCTGGCAGGCCGGCACAGCCCCCCGGCAGGCCGGCACAGACCACCGGAGCCTGCACAGACCCCCTGGCAGGCCGGCACAGCCCCCCGAAAGGCCCGTACAGACCCCAGAGGGGCTGTACAAGGGAAAAACAGGATTTTTCTTATTCCGATACCGGAAGTCCCATAGACTTGAATGGGACTTCCGGTATCGGAATCGGCGATACCGATACTTTTTTTTAAGATCGGCCGATCCATTCCGATCCGATACTTTGAAGTATCGGACGGTATCGCTCAACTCTAGTTACTACCTATGAAAGCACTGTCCAGTGCTCTCACTAGTTCCCAGATCTTTGCAGCAAACTGAATGGAAAGAGGAATGGAGTGATCCAGGGACGGGATCTACATGCAGTATCTCAAGACATCAAATAGGTGAGTGTATTCACACTGAGTATATACCTTTGATAATTAACTATTACACTTAGAAGCTTGCGCTTCCCATTTTTCTCCCTATAATCCCCTCTTGTTTCTGAAATGAATATAGTGATGCTCTTTCTAACCAACAAAGTTTTTTAAATTTTTGTTTCATTGCACAACTGGAGCACGATAAATGGTGTACAAAATTTCATTGCTGAAAAAAAATTTCAGTATTACTGTTGCAGGAAAATTTGCTCTCTTCAGATGGACTTCTTATACTGCAGTATCAATATAGCGATGCTATTTCTGACCTAACCAAGTTTTTTTATTTATGCACAACTGGAGCACGATAAATGCCATATAAAATTTAAATACTGAAAAAAATTACAGAATTGCAATCTCAGGAAAATTGACCCACCTCAGATGGACTTCAATGCTGCAGTATTAATGTAGCAATGTTATTTCTAAGCAATCAAGTTTTTTTGTTTTGTTTTGATGCACAACTGGAGCACTGTAAATGACGAATAATATTTAATTGCTGAAAAAAAATTGCTGTATTACTACTGCAGAAAAATTTGCAGACCTCAGATGGACTAGTTACAATACAGGAGCAATATAGTGATGCTATTGAGATCTGACTAAGTCTGGCAAGAGCAAAAAGAATATTATTAGCCCTGAAAAGGGGTTTTGGTATGAGTTGCAGGCTGCAGCATAAAGGACGTGTAATTCACCCTATCTTGTCCTACACTATCCTTACAGCACAATCTCTCCCTAAGTGCTGCCAACAGCAGTATTAATATTGATTGTATTTAGCCCTAAAAAGGACTGTTGTTGTTCTTAACACAAATATAAATGTGGTTGAATCCCTATCTAATACACATCTGCAATTCTGTCCCTCTTTAAGCAGCACCTCTGAGCGCTCTGCCTGTTTCCGGGGAACAATTTAATGAGCATAGCATCACGAGTAGAGATGAGCGACTTTGCCTTTTTTCGGGTCGAGTCGGGTTTCATGAAACTCGGGTTCATGAAACCCAACTTCTTAAAAGTCTGGTCGAACGAAATCGGCCGACTATAGGGAAAACTCGGGGTCTGACTGAAACACGAAACCCAATGCCAGTCAATGGGGAAGCAAAGTCGGCAGGGAGTGGAGGACAGTAAACACACCTACAGTGCCCATTTCAATGCCAATGACATCAATTCTTATTACTTAAGCTTGTCAACCTTAATTTTATGTAATAATAATAATTATGCATTGAAGAGTGGGGGTTATTTGGCTGAAGTTGTGGCGGGGGGTAGGGATGGCGCCAGGTTTTCGTGTGCCCTGGGCCAAAGAGTGTCAGCGCGCCCTTTTAACACATACCACAATTCATAATGCTCCGATATGGCACAGAAATATAGGTATAGTACAATGAAAAATACTTCACTGCTTAAATGACATGACTGATATCTATTTTAATTTATACAATAGGTCAAAAAACGGACAGTATATTACTCCATACAGTATTATGGCCACCACTTAGTGCGCCATACAGAATAATGAGCCCCATATATATCTCCATACAGAATAATTGGTCCCATATAATGTTCCATACAGTATATGATGAGCTCCACATAATGCTACAGTATATGTTGGTCCCCATGGACGATGCTCCAGTGTGTTATGGGCCCAAATAATGCTCCATATATAATGGGCCCCATTTCTAATGCTCCAGTGTATAATATGCCCTGAAAATGCTGCTCCAGTGTCTGATGTCCCCCATTTGGAATGCTCCAGTATATGATGGGCCAAATGGATGATGCTCCTGTGTATGATGGGCCCCATATATCATTCTCCAGTGTATTTTGCTCCCCAAAAAATGCTCCCAACATTTAAAAAAATTAAATGCCTCTCCTCGCTGGGCACTGCTCTTCTCTGGACTCCTCAGCATTGCCATTTTCAAGCTCTCTGCACTTGTACTGTTTCGGTAGAGGGCATACAGATGTGATGCCATCGCGCTCTCTAACCTGAATGTCACTGTCAGGGAAGGCGGAAGACGTCATGGCAGTGGAGCAGGGAGAGGTAAGTATTGCAGGTGCTGTGGCCCTGAGCAAGCATGGGGGGCCCACTCGTGGGCGAAGGTACTGGCACAGGGCCCCTCATAGTACGACGGTATGTCTGATGGCGAGTGGGCCCTCCCACCGGCAGAGACACTTTTGCATACTATGAGGGGCCCTGTGTCACTGCCGTCGCCCACGAGTATGCCCCCCACCTGCTCAGGGAACCGGCACTTTCATCTGCACCTTCCTCTGTGTCACCGTGTAAGGTGGTATAGTATGCGGGAAGGGGCATCTGAGTTTCATCAGTGTCACATTCTGGCTCTGTAGAGTACGAGGGTAATATAGTGCTGTGGGTGAATGTACCAGCAGAATCATCTAGCAGTGGCTGTGCATCAGTGCACTCCATCTCCGATTCATGTTGGACTGGGGAATTCAGGTTTTCACTTGATAACACAGGCATGGCATGTGAATAGTGCTCCATGGAGTAATCTGAAGTGTGGGCTGCCGCATCCTTCACTTTTGGTGGGGGTGAAGGAGACAAGGAAAGGGGTGGTTCCTGACTAGAAGCCTGCACTAACTACTCAGTGCTTGCATTTTTTAAACTTCAGAAGAGGAGGCGATAGAGCTGGAGGCTGTTTCGGCAATGTACGGCAAAATCAGTTCCTGATGCTCTGGCTTTAAAAGTGGTTTACCTACTCCCAGAAAAGGGATCCTTAAAGGCCTTCTTGTGCCAGACGATGACGCAGGCTCAACACCTCCTGCCTTAGCTGCTATTGTGCTTTTGGCACTACCAGCAGATGCACTACCAACACCATCAGTACCAGCTGGCCCTCCACACCCACGTCCGCCACCTCTTCCACCATACTTAATAATTTTTGTGAAAATGGACTCAAAATACCAGCAGATATATGGTACTGTTTCAGAAGCGGACAGCTCTATACAGTCTAGGGATAATTGTAAATCTCCGTATATATTTCATGAGTCACACAGATTGTCACAGGCTCAGTATGGATTAGACAATAATATAAAAATTTGCAAAAGGGTACAGTATCACAAGATACAAGGTATATATAGTATAGTTTAAACATACTGAATCTCCTTATACATTTCATGAGGCAAACACAGACCCTCAGGCCCAGTATGGATCCGACAACAATATAGAAAGTTTAGAAAGGGTACTATGGTGCCCCTGAGGGTATGGTCACCACGGAGGTACTGCACCTCATCCAAAGGTGTGGTATCCCACCCTCAGGTAAGGAGGGATCACCACTCAGGACTCCTAACTCTGCACTCAACATACACACTACTTAGTCAGTGCTTTCTGGGTGTACCCGGCGGGAGGATGGCCTCATCCCAGACTGACTAGGAAAGGGTGTTGGGGGTTAGTGTGGAAGGTAGGTTCAGTGGGAGGAGCTTAGGTAGTGGAGTGATTGTGGGCATCCAATCAGAGAGAGCAAGGTGACAGTTGGTGGTTGGAGCTAGTCTGAGGTAAATGGATCTTTCTAGAGAGTTGTCAGTCGGTGACAGGACAGAGTAAGAGCAGGATTGCTGTCAGAGGGCTGAGGGTCAGAGAAGATATCTTGTCCAAGCTCCTAGACTGGAAGGAAGGGGTCCTTGGGGCACAGGAAGTGCAATAAGCCACCTGTGAAGCCTGTTTCTAGAGAAGGAAGGACCAGGCCTTGTTGGGGAAGGTGGCTCCTGAAGGTAGTGGAGAAATGCAGGGCTCAGCTAGAAAGACGGAGGCTGAGGTAACTTTAAGTGCCTCAGTCGCAGCCGCATTCAATACTCAAAAAGGCAGCCGTTGGAATAAAGAACCCCGGGGCCTGACCCACGTCGCCTGGTGTGATCCGTGGCTGCCGGCTTGGGACACTGTTTGCGAAGGTGCACAGCAGGAAGGAAGGGAGAGATCAGTGCAGAGACATGGCCTAGAAAGGATACACAAGGATGAGTCTTGAACAGGTGTTCCTGATCTACCTTGGAGTTTGCTGGACCCCTCCCTCGGAGGACACAGTACCAAGCGGGTCATCTTGTGCACAAAACTTTTGAGGAAAAGTTCAGAAACTGCACCCAACTGTGTCCTTGGTGTCTTTTACAACTCACCTGCTACACACGCTACACTCACCATCACCGTCAAAGGCTGACAAACACCATCTCAACTGCCCTGGGATACAGCTCTGCCCATGGAGAGCTTCATCATCTTGGCTGCTTTAACACCGTCCCAGAGGATTTGAATTGCAGCGTTAGCTACCCTAGCCGAGAACCACGGGTGGCGTCACGATCCCCCTTTTCCAAATTAATTATCATACCATTTCCCCCTCATCTGAACTGTCATCTTCTTTATTGGATACCCAGGGCCATGGACTGGGTCCTAATCACCACCATGACATAGTGCCCCCTTAAAGAGCCTGAAAGGCCCAGTACTGAGTAACCCCCGGCCCTGCTTGGCATTTCATTTTAACACCAGATATAGTATAGTTTCAACATTCTAAATCTATGTATATATTTCAGGAGGCAGACACAGACGCTGTCATGGCCAGTATGGATTCAACAACAATCTAAAAAGTAGAAAAAGGGTACAGTATCCCCAGATACAAGGTATATATAGTATAGTGTAAACATTCTAAATCTCCGTAGACATTTCAGGAGGCAGACACAGACACTCTCAGTCCCAGTATGCATTAGCCAAGAATATAAAAAGTAGAAAAAGGGTACTGTATCAACAGATACAAGGTAGATATAGTATTGTTTAAACATTATAAATCTCCGTCTTTATTTCAGGAGGCAGACACAGACGCTCTCAGGGTCAGTATGGATTACACAATATAAAAAGCAGTAATAGGGTAATGGATCAGAAACGTACAGCTGTATGGGTTATTGTAAATCTCAGTATATATATCCAGAGTCAGAAACACACTCTCACTGGCTCAGTATGGATTAGACCACAATATAAAAAGCAGTAAATGGGTAAGATATCACAAGCATACAGCTGTATACAGTGTTGGGGTAATCTTAAATCTACAAATATATTTCTGGAGTTACAGACAGACATTCACAGGCTCAGTATGGATTACACCAGAATCTAAATAGCAAAAAAGGTACTGTATCATTAGCATACAGCTGTATCTAGTGTTAGACAAATTTTACATCTCGGGATCTATTTCCGGAGTCACCCTCACACGCTCACTCAGTCTGGATTTGAACATAACACGAAATGTTGAAAAAAGGTACAGAATAAGCAGATAGCAAGTGTATATATATTATAGGGTACAATTTAAATCTGCGTATATATTTCTGTAGTCACCCTCAGACCCTCACTCAGTACGGATTTGACCGTAATACAAAATGTCGATCAAAGGTACTGTATCACAAGATAGGAGGTGTATATAGTATAGGGTAAAGTTTTTATCTACGTATATATTGAAGGACTAAACCACACACGCTCACTCACTATGGATTATACCGTAGTAAAAAATTTAGAACAAAGGTACTGTATCAGCAGATACCAGGTGTATATAGTATAAGTGAAAATGTAAATTGCCCAATATTTTTCCGGAGTCACATACAAATAGTCAGCATTTATTTCTCCGTGATACCAGCCAGGACATGGTACTGTGTGAGCAGCGTACAGCTCTATACGGTGTGGGAAATAATGAACGTTTGTTCACTGTGCAGAAAAAAAGAATAAAAGTATTAGTGCTGTGTAAAAAGCAGTCTGCACAGCAGTGTACGCACAGCAATACTGCTATAAGGCAGGCTAATAATCGGTGCTGCTGCACGCAAGAAAATCCTCTCCTGTCACTGCACACTAACTTTACCCAACAATTGCGTTCAGCACAAGCACATAAGAACTTCTGTTTACAGGCCTAAGTGTCTCCCTAAAGACAGGGGCCAGAGCGAGCTAAACCCCCCCTCCCCAGCGGCGTAAGTGGAGGCCCACATGACAGTGGGTTGGAGGGAGGGTGTTAACTGTCCCTGGGGGGTGGAGTATGGAAATAAGGGGGAGTATTTGAAGTGGGCTTATGGGGTGGTTACCTCAGTTCCCGCTACGGAGCCGCAGAGACTGTCCCATGCCCAGATGGCATGGAGTCCAGATCAGCTGGATTGGAGAGGCTACGCGCTGCAGCGGAGTTGCAGCCTGCCGGGTGGATCGAGGAGCAGGTCGCGGGGATCATCGGTGGAAGCAGTGGGTCGGCTGCTGGTGTCTCTTCCCGTGCGAGGTGGCGGTCAAGGGCCACAGATCGTTTATCCACCGACGCAGATCCCAGGACCCAGCGCCGGTGACGGAGCCCCTTCCAGGGACCCTCCGGGTCGGGTGCCTGCTGGTAAGCATGCAGCAGGCCCCGGGCTGGGAGGAATCCACAAGCTGGGCTGGGTCCAATGGCGGTTGCAAGTCCATCTCCCCGAGCAGAGCGGGAGGCAGGGCCTGCACTCGCCAGGTCGGCGATGAACAATGATGTCACGGCAGGCCGTCATGGAGCTGGGCGGTCTGCCTCCTCTTCAAGGGGCGGCGGTGGGAGTTACACAGCGGGGGGGTCGTTGGGCAGCAGCCCCCGTCACCTGAGGCTGTCAGCTATGCCCAGTACCTCGGGCACTCTAACCGGAACAACGGCGGTGGATCAGCATGGATGGTCCGTCAGGCAGTCGGTGGGGGTTGCAGGGGGTGGGTGTCTGCAGACGGAAGCCCCAGTGGCTGTGCAGCCCGCTTGCCTCAACGGGGGCCAGAGAAGCAAAGAGCCCAGAACGGAGTTCCCCGGGAGGGCATCATCGTCGAGAAAGCCTGTTTCACAAGGTGGCGGACCTCCGGGGACAGAGGGTCTGAGGGGAAGTTCCGGAGTCGACGCACAGCAGGATACGGGATTGGCGGCTGGAGGAGTCACAGCGTCATCGCAGCCCGGTGAGTATGGCTACATGTCTTGTCTGTCCTCATCTCTAGTGAGGTCCCCTTCAGTCGGGAGTGGGTTGGGGGGCCGGCTGGTGGCGTTAGGTCAGGGAGTTGTGGGCAAAGTTTCTTCATGGATTGGGGGGCTGGGGGAGATGTTGACTTCCATGCGGGATTTGTTGGCACAGATGGAGGGATTTGGAGCGCCCCCGGAGCATTTAGCCGCTTGGGTGGGTTCGCAGGAGCGAGTGACCAGTTTGTCGGGGGCGGTTACCGGGGTGTCAGTTGGCCGAGCTGACCCTGTGTCTGTTTCGGTTCAGACTGAGAAGGAAAGGGAATGTCGGATCCATGTAGATGACAGGGCGCATGGGCGCTCATCGTAAGAAGGAGGTGCGGGAAAAGATATAGAAGGACGAATACGTCGCGATTTTTTCACTGCTTTCTTTGGAAAAGTTGAACTTGGACAAAGGGAAGAAGGATGATAGCCAAAAAGAGGAGGAAAAACGGAGATGGCGATTGATTCCACACAGATTAGCTAATTGGCTACAGGCATTCGATATTTTGGCTAGCGTGGTTGGAGAGAAGGCGCCTGAGAATTGTTCTTTTTTTTTGTTTGGATTCGATTGGGGAGGCTTATAGGGTGTAGGGGGTTCAGGCTTGGCTCCATTACGACAAACAGTTTAGGCATAGGAAGGCGGTTCATCTGGCAATTCGGTGGGACAAGAAAGACATACGCCTGTGGTTGAAGGTTATGACGCCGAGTAAGTTCGGCCATTCTTTTCCTGTGGGTGCCGGGAGGGGGGTTCATCAAATGCACAAAGCAGTGGACAAGGGGGTCAGTCGGGGCAATCGGTCAGCCAGAAGCAGGGTCTCTGCTGCCAATTGAATGATGGCCAGAGTACATTTGGGGCTAGATTGTTGCAAATTCAAGCACCTTTGATCCCATTGCAAAGGAACCTCGCATGGTGCTTCCAGATGCTTTAGGAAGCAGAAAGGAGAAGCAGAGAGTGCTAATTCCAAAGGGGTAGACGCCAGTGAAACTGGCCGCGATGGTCCCTTATGTAAGTAAGTTTACGGATGGGGTTAAGTCGGAACTGTTGTCCGTTTTCAGTGACGGGTTTAAAATTCACGCCCTTCCTTTTGAGATACCACGGGTGATTAACAATCTGAGGTCAGCTGACCAATATGCTGAGGTGGTGTCGTAACAGTTGTGGAAGGAGGGTAAGTTGGGAAGGATGTCTGTGCCGTTTAGGGATCCTCCGTTTGAGGATTTGGCAGTCTCGCCCCTGGGTGTAGTGCCTAAGAAACAGCAGAATAAGTTCAGGCTCATTCATCATCTGTCTTTCCCTCGTGGTAGGTGGGTGAATGATGGAATTGACCCGGAGCTGTGCTCTTTGATTTATACGTCATTTGATGAGGCGGCAAAGTTTGTCCGGAAATGTTGGAAGGGGGCATTTTTGCCTAAATCGGATACTGAGTCGGCGTTTATGTTGATCCCTGTTCATCCGGATAGTGTTAAGTTGTTGGTGTGTTACTGGGGTGGTGTTTTTTGGGTTGATAGGTGTTTGACAATGGGTTGATCGGTGTCTTGCGCGTTTTTTGAGGCATTCAGTTCTTTTCTCTAATGGGTTGTCCATGAAGTATCGGCTTTTGATTCCTTGATTCATTACCTGGATGATTGTTTGTGCATCGGGCCGGCTAATTCTGGTTGTTGGGAGAGGTTACTTAGAGCGATGGAATGGGTGGCGGAGCGTTTTGTTGTACCGCTTGCACCCGGTAAAACAGAGGGGCCTTGTATGTGCCTATCGTTTTTGTGAATCGTGATTGATTCGGTAAAATGTGAGTTCCATTTGACGGCGGATAAGGTAAAGGCATTGCGGGATGAGGTGTCTCGGGAAAGACGGTTGAAGAAATTGTCGTTGAGAGAGGTGCAGTCACTACTTGTGAATTTGACTTTTGCTTGTCGCATTATTACAATGGGTCGAGTATTTTTTTCGGCGGTTGGCGAGCGCTACGGCGGGAGTGTGGGCTCCGCATCATTTTGTTCGGCTTTACAGTGAACATAAGGCTGATTTGGAATTGTGGGACTATTTTTTTGAGCAATACAATGGACGTTTTTTGCTCATGGAGGAGGCAGTTGTAAATGATGAGTTGTTCACAGATGCGTGTGCTGGAGTGTGTTTTGGGTCATATTTTAGGGGCCTATGATGCGCGGCTGCGTGGCCTGAGGAGTGAGTTTCAGCTGGACCTTGTTAGGAATATTGCTTTGTTGGATATTTTGCCTATACTGGTGGCTGTGAACCTATGGAAGGAGGAGTTTCGGGACAGAAGGATCCATTTTAATTGTGACAACATGGGAGTTGTGTGTTCCATTAACAGCTTGACGGTGTCCTCTCCTCCAGTGATTCGAGTCCTGCGGCATTTAATTTTGACTTGTTTATCGCTTAATGCTCATGTGACGGCTTCTCAGGTGGCAGGTATTAGGAATTCCATTGCTGATTCTTTATCTTGTTCACAGTGGTAGCGTTTTCGGTAATTGTCCATGGATGCGGAAGAAGCGGGTTTCTTTGAGTCCAGCCGGGCTTTGGAAGGTGGTCTCAGGGCTGCAGAACCTTTCATACGGGCATCTCTGTCTTCTATTACTTGGTCGATCTATCAGTCAGTACGGATTTAACCGTAATACAAAATGTTGGAAAAAGGTACTGTATCAGCAGATCCCAGGTGTTTCCAGTCTAGGGGTAATTGTAAATCTCCATCTATATTTCAGGATTCAGATAAAGACAATCACAGGCTCAGTATGGATTAGACAAGATTATAAAAAATTGAAAAAGGGTAATGTTTTACAAGCGTTCAGCTGCATACAGTGTTGGTGTCATTTTAAATCTCCTTATATTTTGCCAGAGTAAGACACAAACTCTCATAGGCTCAGTATGGATTACACCAGAATATAAAAATGAGAAAAAGGGATATGTATTCGAAATGTACACCAGTATACAGTGCTGGGGTACTTTGAAATCTTAATATATATTTCAGTCTCAGTAAGCCAGTCCAGGCTCTCCGCTACAGGAAGCTTGATGGATAAAAGTACAGACAGAAAGTCGAGTGATTTCAGAAATGTTTGAATTACTAATCACAGGAAAAATTCCCAGGAGAATACGCAGAGGCGATGCTGACCTTCAATTACTTTTACTGTGGATACAGCAAAAACGTAAATTAGCGAAGGGTTGCTGTATCGCAGTTGTGTCGATCCCATCACCGCTACTCGCCTCCATCAAATTGTGATCCCAGGGAGAGCTGTAGACATGGTCCTCACTGCCTATCATGATCTGTATGGTCACTTTGGAGTGCAAAACACAGAAGCCACAGGCCGTAGGGGATTCTATTGGATTGCCATGAGAGGAGACATTGAAAAATGGTGGCAGGAATGTCACACATCTGTGACTATGAAAACTGTGAAAGGTGATCATAAAGCACCACTGCATCCGATTGTGAGTTGACATCCATTACAAATGGTAGCCATTGGTAATCTGAAGGTAGAGGCCAGCAGGACAGGACATAGCTACATCTTAACCATCATTGATCAGTACACCAAATTTGTAGTGGCCATCCCTGTGAAGGATTTAACTGGCCAGACTACACAGCGGTGGAGCAGGGAGAGGTAAGTATTGCAAGTGCTGTGTCCCTGAGCAAGCAGGGGGGACTCACTCATGGGCACCGGTACTGGCACAGGGCCCCTCATAGTGTGCCAGTGTGTCTGACGGCGAGTGGGCCCCCCCACTATCAGAAACACTTTATTGTACTATGAGAGGCCCTGTGCCAGTGCCGTCGCCCAAGGGTGGGGCCACACACCTGTTCAGGGCAACAGCACTTGCCCGGCTGCGCCAGATCCTGGGGGGGCAGCCCAGTTAGGGGGGTTTAAAAAATGGCATATGTTGATGTGTAGGCTGGACTTTCAGCAGCTGCAAATGGAGGAATTGGAGAAGTCCGAGGAAGAGGAGGACAAAAGCAAGCCTTTTTTCTAGCAACCTATGTGTTATCAGGGGAAGGTGGGACAAAATCCTTTGAAACCCATGCATGGTTCATTTTAATGAAGGTTACATCATCAACATTTTGGGTAGACAGACGGGTCCTTTTTTCTGTCAGGATTGATCCAGCAGCACTGAAGACTCTTTCAGATAGCACACTACCAGCAGGGCAAGCGAGCTCATATGAGGCATATTGTGCCAATTCAGGCCATGTGTCCAGTTTAGAGGCCCAATAATCAAAGGGGAATGACTTGTGACGGAGAACCTTGATATGCGAGGAGAAGTAGTTTGTAACCATAGTTGACAACTGCTGTCTCCTGTCACTTTCAGTCGATTCTGTATTAGCTGTCGTGTGCGTGGTACTTGAGAAATCAGACCACAACATGGTCAGGAAACCCCTGTCTCCAACGCCAGTGCGGCTGTGTGCACCACAAACACCTCTTCCATTTTCCCCACTACGGCTCGTGGGAGAACCAGCCCCGCTGCTGTGTGCTGGGAATGCCTCAAACAAACGGTTTACCAGAGTTGCTTGTTTGTTATCAAATATTAGCTCTAGGTTCTCCTGTGGCATGATGTTGTGCAATTTGCCTTTATAGCGTGGATCGAGGATGCTGGCCAACCAGTAGTCGTCATCCCTCATCATTTTGGCAATGCGGGGGTCCCTTTTTAGGATCCGCAAGGCATAATCACACATGTGGGCCAATGTTCCAGGCGTCAATGCTGCACCGCCAGTGGTGGGTGGAGGAGCACTTTCTGGCAAATCCACATCCCCCAGTCACGCACAAACCCTGAACCTGACCTTGGCACGCCCACATTTTCTCTTGCCTCCTGAGAAGCATCCTCCTCCCCAAAATAATCATCCCCCTCATCCTCCTCCTCATCTTCCTCTTCTTCCTCCACCTCGTCCATGAGAATTCCCTAACCAGACAATGGCTGACTGTCATCAAGGCTTCCCTCCTCCTTCTTTTGCTCCTCAGCTGTAGACACCTGATCCTTAATGTGCGTCAAAGTTGCATGAGCAGACGCATAAGTGGTATGCTCATGCTTATGATGGCGTCGCCTGCGCTTACCAGCCGCGTGCATTCCTCAAAACACTGAAGAACTTTACAGAGGTCTTTCAGCTTTGACCACTGCACAACCGACAACTCCATGTCAGCCCTCAAACTGCCTGCCCGTGTATCCTCCCACAAATGCATTACAGCCTGCCTCTGTTCGTCTATGATTAGGCAGTGCATGGGGAGGTGGAGCAATCGCTGCAGCTTCTGCATACGACTGGAGTGTACGGGGGAGCGACGGATGTGTGAGCACAGTCTTCGCACCTTATGGAGCAGGGCTGTTAACTCCGGATAATTATTTAGGAAGCACTGCACCACCAGGTTCAAGGTGTGAGCCAGGCAAGGTATGTGTGTGAGTTTTGCAAGGGCTATGGCTGCCACAAAATTCCGCCCATTATCACTGACTACCTTGCCTGGCTCAAGATGTAGACTGCCCAGCCATGACTCAGTTTGTCGATGCAAGTAGTCGGCCAGTATCTCCACGGTGTGTCTGCTCTGGCCCAAAGACATCATTTTTAAAACAGGCTGCTGCTTACCACTAACTGTTCGATAGTGGGACACCTCATGTGCAAAACTGACAGATGTGGATGGAGTGCTCGTGTGACTGCGCTCTGTCGACGAGCTTTCGCTTCTGTAGGAGGAGGAGGAGGCTCGAATGCCTACAGCCAACTGTTTCCTATATCATGGGCTAGGCAGCACTGTTCCACCGCCGCTGTCCACTGTGGAGTCTGCATCCAGCACATTAACCCAGTGCACAGTGATGGACACGTAACGGCCCTGGCCATGCCTACTGGCTCATGCATATGTTGTGAGGTGCACCTTTCCACTCACTGATTGTTTTAGTGCATGGACAATGCATTCTTTCACATGCTGGTGGAGGGCAGGGATGGCTTTTCGAGAAAAGAAATGCCGACTGGGTAGGTCATAGCATGGGACAGCGTAGGCCATGAGCTCTCGGAAAACTTCACTTTCAACCAAACGGAAGGGCATCATCTCTAATGAGATCAGTTTGGCAATGTAGGCATTCAAAGCCAGTGTACGCGGATGAGAGGATGAGTACTTTCTTGTCCTACTGAGAGTGTCTGGTAGGGTGAGCTGGACTTGAGAGCTGCATATGGGGGAACTAGCTTTGGACCTGATGGACTGAGGAGGGGTTGGTGATGGTGAG
Source organism: Dendrobates tinctorius (assembly GCF_039654945.1). Lineage (NCBI taxonomy): Eukaryota > Metazoa > Chordata > Amphibia > Anura > Dendrobatidae > Dendrobates > Dendrobates tinctorius. The sequence continues at coordinate 109,620,559 of NW_027361679.1, read as the reverse complement.
GGTGTTGGCCTAGATTCATTGTTTCCTCGCGAAAATATTGTGATTCCAACTGCTTTGGCCTAGCGACGACACCTCAACATTTCTTGATGGTGGTGTGCTTAGTGGTGGCCTTACAGTGGGGGAAGCGATGGAGCATTGCTGGCTAACTTCAGTCAGAGCAGGTGCACATGTGCTACCTGAGCTTTTGTAGTCAGTCCACGCTTGCAAGTGCATGTTGGTTAAATGTCTAAGCATGCAACTGGTATTCAAATTTCTTAGATTTTTTTCCCTCTGCTAAAGGTCCTTCGGCACTTCTTACAGATAACCTTTGCGTCATCAGTAGGATTTTGTTCCAAAAATGCCAGACTGCACTCTTCCTACTATGGTACAAATTTTCAGGGCTTGCATACTGTGCTAATTTGACCATCTGGCCAAGCTGTCCTGCAACTCTTTTAGTTTTCTTACCGAGTTTTTTGACAGCTACGTGCCTGCCGGATAACCGCTGCTGCGATGATGATGCCTGCTGCGGATCCTTCTCCTGTTCTGACCTATTGTCACTGGCACCCTCTTCCCCCAATGGATGCCAATCCGGGTCAACAACTGGGTCATCCATGACCTCGTCTTCAATGTCATCTGCACCTTCCTCTGTACCTTCCTCTGCGTCACCGTGTAAGGTGGTATAGTATGCGGGAAGGGGCACCTGAGTTTCATCAGGGTCTGATTCGGGCTCAGTAGACTGCGAGGGCAGTGTAGTGCTGTGGGTGAATGTACCAGCAGAATCATCTAGCAGTGGCTGTGCATCAGTGCACTCCATGTCAGATTCATCTTGGACTGGGGAATTCAGGATTTGACTTGATAACCCAGGAATGGTATGTGAAAAGCGCTCCATGGAGTAATCTGAAGTGTGTGCTGCGGCATCCTTCACTTTTGGTGTGGGTGAAGGACACAAGGAAAGGTGTTGTTCCTGACCAGAAGCCTGAACTGACGACTCTGTGCTTGCAGTTTTTGTAACTTCAGAAGAGGAGGCAATAGAGCTGGAGGCTGTTTCGGCAATGTAAGCCAAAACCTGTTCCTGATGCTCCGGCTTTAAAAGCGGTTTACCTACTGCCAGAAAGGGAACCTTAAAGGCCTTCTTGTGCCAGACGATGACGCAGGCTCAACACCGCCTGCCTTAGCTGCTATTGTGCTTTTGCCAGAACCAGCCGATGCACCACCACCACCATCAGTACCAGCTGCGCCCCCCTGCCCACGTCCACGGCCTCTTCCACAATACTTCCTCATGTTTGGGAAAATGTACCAAAAATACCAGCAGAGAAATGGTACTGTATGAAGAGCGTACAGCTGTGTAAGGTGTATGTAAAAAGTGAAATCTCCATTTATATTTTGTGAGTCACAGACGCTCACCCAGTATGTATTTCACCATAATCCAACAAGCAGATATACAGTACTGTATCAGTGGTGTACAGCTGTATACGTTGTTGGTGAAACTGTCAATCTCCGTATATGTATTTACGAGTGTCACACACACACGCTGACTCTGTATAGATGTGACCGTAATAAGAACAGCAGATATACAATACTGTTTGAGAATCGGACAGCTCAATACGGTGTATGGAGAAATGGAAATGTCTGTATATGTATTTACGGAGTCTCACACACACTTGCTGACTCTGTGTAGATGTGACTGTAATAAGAACAGCAGATATACAATACTGTTTGAGAATCGGACAGCTCAATATGGTGTATTGAGAAATGGCAAGGTCCGTATATGTATTTACAGAGTGTCACACACACATGCTGACTCTGTGTAGATGTGACTGTAATAAGAACACCAAATATCCGATACTGTTTGAGAATCAGACAGCTCAATACGGTGTATGGAGAAATGGAAATGTCCGTATATGTATTTACGGAGTGTCACACACACACGCTGAGTCTGTGTAGATGTGACCGTAATAAGAACAGCAGATAAACAATACTGTTTGAGAATCGGACAGCTCAATACGGTGTATTGAGAAATGGAAATGTCCGTATATGTATTTACAGAGTGTCACACTCACACGCTAACTCTGTGTAGATGTGACCGTAATAAGAACACGAGATACCAATACTGTTTGAGAATCGGACAGCTCAATACGGTGTATGGAGAAATGGAAATGTCCGTATATGTATTTACGGAGTGTCTCACACACACGCTGACTCTGTGTAGATGTGACCATAATAAGAACAGCAGATATACAATACTGTTTAAGAATTGGACAGCTCAATACAGTGTATGGAGAAATGGCAATGTCCATATATGTATTTACAGAGTGTCACACTCACACGCTAACTCTGTGTAGATGTGACCGTAATAAGAACATGAGATCCCAATACTGTTTGAGAATCGGACAGCTCAATATGGTGTATGGAGAAATGGACATGTCCTTATATGTATTTACGGAGTGTCACACATACACGCTGACTCTGTGTTGATGTGACCGTAATAAGAACAGCAGATATCCGATACTGTTTGAGAATCGGACACCTCTATACGGTGTATGTATGGAAAAATGTTAATCTCTGTGTATTTTTTTACGGAGTCACACACATATAGCATGTATTTGTCCGTGATACCAGCTGGTACACGGTAATGTGTGAGGAGCGTACACCTTTATGCGGTGTGTGCAAAAATTTACGCTCAGTAACTACTGTGCAGAAAAAAGGAATAAAAGTATTTTTGCTTTGAAAAAAGCAGTCTGCACAGCAGTGTGCATACAGCAGTGCAGCTATCAGGTAGCCTTATAAGGCAGCCTAATAACCACCAGCGCTGCTGCACACAAAAGTGTGAAAAAATCAACGCTTGGTAACTATGCAGAGAAAATGAATATAAGTATTTTTGCTTTTAAAAAAGCACTCTGCACAGCAGTGTGCAAACAACAATGCAGCTATCAGGGAGCCTTATAAGGCAGCCTAATCACCAACAGAGCTGCTGCACACAAATATATCCTCCCCTGTCACTGCACACAAACTGTTATGTTGTACAGTGAAAATCGCTATCAGCAGAAGCACTTTTTTTTTCCTGCCGATCGGCAGAAGTAAGATGGCAGTCGGCGGTCACGGCCTTTTACAGCCACTGTGAAGCAACACAAAGCCAGCCAATCACTTGAATGCCCTTCTCTAAGATGGTGGGGGCTGCTGCCTATGTAATCGCGTTGCCCACAGTGTGCGTCCTTGATGATTGGCTGAGAAAAGGCACTGGAAGCATTGTGGGAAACGCGACTTTGGTGCTCAAGTCGGCAACCTCATGGCTGACCCCACGCTATGGTCGGGTTTCGATCGGCGAAACCCGACTTTGGCCAAAGTCGGCGACTTCTGAATTTGGCCGACCTGTTTTGCTCAACTCTAATCAAAAGTCTAAGGCTAGTTTCACATTAGCGTTTACGACCGCAGCGTCGGGCTGCGCACGGCCGCCGCTAAGCCCCGCCTCCTGCCGCGCCTCCGCCGGTAGCTCCGCCTATGGGTGCATGACGCTGCATGCGTCCCCTATCTTTATCACTGGGAACACAGGCCGTGCGCAGTATGCATTTGGCGGCGCATGCGTCCTTTTGACGGTGCGCCGAGCGCAACCAAATTGCAACAGGTTGCGTTTGGCGCTGGTCGGCACACCGTCAAAAGGACACCAAACACATACTGCACTCAGCCTGCATCCCCAGTGATAAAAATAGGGGACGCAGGACGCATGCAGCGTCTTGCGCCCGTAGGCGGAGATACCGGCGGAGGCGCAGCAGGGGGCGGGGCTTAGCGGTGGCCGTGCGCAGCCCGATGCTGCGGCCGTAAACGCTAATGTGAAACTAGCCTTATATAGACCTGATGACCCTATGCAGCCAACCAATCATAACCAAGATGGCTACTACATTACAGTGACTGGCAGGCAATCCCCACATGTTTATTGGCTGTCTAAAAAGTGTCAAACATGCAGGGCGGAGACTCGATCTCCCACTCGAGCACTCAAAGCACAATGATGCTCGAGCAAGTAATAAGTAGTGACGAACACACTCGCTCATCACTACTAAAAAAAAACAAGATTCAGTACTGCATTTCACTATAAGCTATATTTTTAATGGGACTTCAAGCTGGAGATATTATTAGTCTTTGATTTAAAATATTAATCTACAGTTCACATAGTTGAGAGTGAATATTTTCTGCTATTCAACTGATATCTGTCTAAACACTAAATTAAAGAATGCCAGGAAGCAGATAGAAGCACTTACTAAATTAGGGCAGTAAGTAATACATTGAAATGTAGTTCAAGTAGTGAAAAAGATAGTTTAGTGAGATTGCACAATCCAGATATTACATTTCATTTCTTTATAAAAAATATTCTCAAGTTGGAATGTGTCCAGTGACTAGATTTGTTCTTAAAGATATCCATACCTTTCGCTTGCTTCTACACCTAAAACCATTAATCCACTCATCCATGTACCTTTAGTCTTCTATTGGCTATATATTATCCTAATTGCATGCAGCAGTCCAAGCTGTCATTGAATGCTTAAAAGTGCCATTTGCTAAGCCTGTTTCGTTTTGTTATGATATATCTTGAAAATTTTAATGAGAATAATTTTTCCAGGCTCCCTGCCCTTATCGTCCATATTTTTTTCCAACTGAAAACTGAAACTGTTGAAGCAGGACCCAAGCAATGGAACTAATAGATCCATTGGAGGTGTTGTCCGATAATTCTGGAGCTCTCCTGACAATTAATTTTATATTTAACATTAAAATGCTTTATTATTGTGTTGGCTAAGCACTAAATCTGAGTAAACCCAAAAAGCACAGATTCATGTGTATGTATAAAACCTGGGGCAAGAGAAGTGAACACTAAAAAAAATACAAAAAAAACACTAAAAAATCATCCGCCCAAAGCGCTTCCACCTTTTGTACGCACGGCGATTCCGCATGTGTTCATTTAACACATCCGGAATCACCCCATCCTATACATAGAACAGTGATATTTATCTTGCGGAGACTGTGCATCTCCGCAAGATAAATAGACATGCTGCGGTCTATAAAGACGCACCGCATGTGCGTATACGCGGGTGTGCCACCTGCGTCTTTGTATGCATAGTGGATATGGGATTTCATAAAATCCCATCCACTATGCTGTAACCTCTGGATGCTGCGAATTGAACACTGCGGTTGTATGCAGCATGCAATACGCAGCAAATACACCACATGGAAACATAACTTTATAGTTTATTAAGTATATCAAAAATGTTCATAACGTAGAACAAACATGGATGCCTCACAAAAAAGGGAAACATAAAATAGACCTGCTTATAGCTTGTATAGCAAAAAAGACATAATGGTATAGTAATAGGGATAAAGTTCCCATATCAACACCACTCATATTTTATCTCTATATATAAAGGTGAATGTATGTATGTGTGTGTGTGTATCACCAACCAATCATGAAGCATCTTTAATTTCACCAGAGCTGTTTAAAAGAAGCTGAGCTGTGATTGGTTGCTATGAGCAACAGTTTTCCCACTCGACAACACCTTAGGCCTCTTTCACACATCAGGTTTTCTGCTTCAGGCGCGATCCGGCGCTTTTGACTAAAACCGGATCCGTCGAAATGCAATGCCGGATCCGGTTTCCCCCCCATTGACTTGCATTAGAGTCGGATCGAGCCGGATGGCCATGCGTTTCATCCGATTTTCGCCGGATCCGGCAATGTGACGCGATCCGGCGTCTGGAAAAAACGGTGACTGTAACGTTTTTTGTATCCGTCGAAAAAGCCGGACACGCCGGATCCGGCGTGTCCGGCTTTTTCATACAATGAAAGCCTATGAGCGCCGCAATGCGCCGGATCCGGTTTCTTTGGTCTGAGCATGCTCAGTAGCTCTGCCCACAGGACATATATAAAAGCAAGACAATGGGACCCTCAGCCACACCCAACATGCCACCCAAGCCAAGAACCAGGAGCCGGAGAAGGCAGCAGACATCTGCAGCAGCAGCACCATCAGCACCACCCCAAATGGAGCAGCATGCTGAACAACGGGAGGGGAGTCCAGCAGCAGATGAGAGACGGTAATTATCAAATCCCCCATTCCTCCAAACTAGGGCTATGGAATATCAAGATATTCATTGGCCCTTTGTTTCTCTTTATTCAACAGCCGCCCAATAGATGCAGCAGCAGCAGCAGCAGCAATGGCAGCAGCAGAAACACCACCCACAGCCATGGAGTCTGGCCATGAGGAAGACAGCACATCTTCTGGAAGCCCTCCCTCGCATCGTCAGCGTTTGACGGTAAGTTTTTATTTCCAAAATCCATCATCTCTGTAATATATGTGTATTCATTGCCTTTTATTTCAAAACAGGAATCACAAGATGAAGAGGAGCTCCCAGAAGAAGAAGGAAGGGGTGGACAGACACTTGGAGTGGGCTCACAATTGGTAAGTTTTTTGCATCAAACGCAGAAACACAACATCACACTACACACAACACATAGAAAACAATGTTCTGCAGACCACACACAGCAAACAAATGCCTACATCCAAAGATATAACATTTTTTGTTTTCTTCTCTAGTCTTCCCAATCTGGTGCTTGGCCAAGAGGTCCTCGCAGTGCCTCCCAGGGTCGTCGGCGACAGCAACGCGGCGGTCACCAGTGTGTAAGTATAAATATTTTTGCTTTGTTTTTTTTGCACTTTTTATTTCATTTCTTTTGTGGAGGCTAATTATGTTATTTTTGTCTTTTTCTTTAACAGCCTTCACAGCGTGCTCCCGACTCTGACGGTGAGGATGGAGGGATTGATGTGGACTGCCTCATCGATCTCGTCAGAGAAAGGGAGCCGCTCTGGAATATGGCTGACCGACGCCACGCTGACCTGATCGTTACCCGACGACTCTGGGAGGAAATCTGTTCGCTCCTTGTGGACCGCTGGGAGGACCTCGAAGCTCGGGCCCAGATTAAAGAGCGTAAGTATATACAGTACCGGTTGCTTGATTTAAACCAGTGTTTCCCGAACTCCAGTCCTTGTGGTCCCCACGGATCATGTGTTCAGGATTTCTATTTACTTTGGAAATCCTGAAAACATGACCCCTGGGGACCATGAGGACTGGAGTTTGGGAAACACTGATGTTGTATACTAACCACTTTGTCCTTTCTCGTTTCAGGGGAGAGAATTGTGAAGCGGTGGCGGTCTGTGAGGGATCGTTTCAAGAAGGAGTTCAATAAAGAGATGCGGGCCCCGAGTGGATCTGGAGGACGCAGGAGCAAGTACAAGTACGCACGAGCCCTGTCGTTCCTCCGGGAGACAATGCTCACCAGAAGGTAAATATTACACACCACATGTGACAAAAAAATGTTTAGATGTAACTTTTTTTTTTCAGCCAGGGCCATACCATGTCACTATTTTAATTGTTTTTTTTTCTCTTTATTCCACAACACGGTGAGCAGCACTCGGGAGCCTGCACGATTGGACCCTTCTGAGGCGATCCCTGAGGAGACCGGCACCGAGGGACACTTCGACCGCCCCGGTACATCTGCACCTTCCCAGCCTTCCCACACATTCGACCCATCTGTCCCATCCACCAGCACAGGAGCATCGTGGCCGCCTACATTACATGAAGCTGCTGGTGAGGAGATCGCTTTCCCTTTACCCCACCCTTCTGCCCCTGCCACCTCTAGTACACCTGCGGGTACTGGGCGGCAGCGGCAGAGGGGTCAGGAAAAGACTTATGCGCCAGAGTTCTTGCATCTGAATGCATCTTTCCAGAGCTGTCTAAAAGTCTTGTCAGAGCAAATCTCCGCAGACTATCAGCAGATCAACTCCAGCATTCTGGAGGTGAAGACACTTCTGCAAACCATGCATTCAGAAGCAAGATCTTCGCCAAACCACACCTTTTTCAGGTCTGTTGTGGAGCGCATGGAAACGCTCTCTCCTGCCCAGCAGATGCATGTAATGCATTCATGCCACGCTGCTCTCCAGCAAGTTACCTCCCAACCTCCTCCTCCCACCACAGTAGTTCCTCCACCTGCACCCCCTCCAGCCACTTTCCATCCTCCCCCTCCTATTACATCTACACCCCCTCCAGCCACTTTCCATCCTCCCCCTCCTATTACATCTACATCCCCTCCAGCCACTTTCCATCCTCCCCCTCCTATTACATACCATCCACCTCCCCAGCACCATCCACCTCCCCAGCTCCATCCACCTCCCCAGCACCAGCAACCTCCCCAGCACCAGCAACCTCCCCAGTACCAGCAACCTCCCCAGTACCAGCAACCTCCCCAGTACCTGCAAACTCCCCAGTACCAGCAACCTCCCCAGTACCAGACATCTCCCCACTTCCAGCAACCTGCCCCGTACCAGACATCTCCCCACTTCCAGCAACCTGCCCCGTACCAGACATCTCCCCACTTCCAGCAACCTGCCCCGTACCAGACATCTCCCCACTTCCAGCAACCTGCCCCGTACCAAACTCCTTCCCCATACAACTTGCCATCAACATCATCTGCTCCTACAGTCCCTGCCCAACCCTCCACTCCACCACCCACCACCTCTTCTGCTTCCCACATGTCCACCCATTCTGTAGTTTTTTCCACACCTTCACCTCTAACTGTTCCTTCCCCACCAATTATTTTACACTGGTTGTCTGTCATTTCTTTCTGCGGCGAAAAAGGTTAAATACAGGGTATTTAAAAGGTGAAATGGTATTCAAAACTAGGTATATAACTGTGGGTAAATTTTAGCTTTTTGCCACAGTTGTGTTCCTGGTTGTGTTTGAAGCAAAGTATTTCACCTAAAAAGTTGTGTTTATTGTTGGTGATTTCATAACAATGTACACAACTTTTGTTAAAAGGTGAAATACTTTGCATAAAACACAACCAGGTACACACCTGTGGCCTAAAGCTAAAAATAGAGACCATGACAAGATAGCCAACTTTGGTTGGCAAAGGTATATACTGTTGGTACAGAAGGTACACAAGTTTTGTTGGGCACAAATCTTTCACACTCTGTCATCCTGCCAGTGTACTCTGCCTTGAGGTGACATAAAGTATAGTGCAAAATTGTCCCTCATTACTGAAACCGTCACAGAACTTCTAGTGGTAATGTCATGGTAATCTTGCAAGGTGGTTTCTTCAGAGGTGTCCTCAATGGAAATGGGTTCCTTGCAGATAACAAAATTGTGGAGTACCACGCACGCTTTGATCACCTCGTCCACAGTTTCTGTCTTGAGGTTGATCGCAGTCAATAGGACCCGCCATTTGGCTGTCAGAATACCAAAGGTACATTCAACCATTCTTCTTGCTCTTGTGAGGCGGTAATTAAAAATGCGTTTTGGTCTTGTCAATCCTCTGCTAGAGTACGGTTTCAAAAGGTGTTCTGACAGCTGGAAGGCTTCATCCCCTACACAGACAAATGGCATAGGTGGACCAGATGTTTGCGGCAGCGGTCTAGGTGGTGGGAACTGGAAGGTGTTTCCATACAGTTTACGCCCCATGGCAGACAGTTTGAAAACTTGAGAGTCATTGGAGCGGCCATAGGCCCCAATATCAACCGCAATAAATTTGTATTCCGCGTCAGCGATGGCCATGAGGACAATTGAAAAATATTTCTTGTAATTGAAATATTCCGATCCCGATCCAGCTGGCTTTACAATGCGGATATGTTTCCCGTCCACAGCGCCCAAGCAGTTGGGAAACTGACATATCTGTTGAAACTTGTCAGCAATTTCAATCCACCTCTCTGTTGTGGGCTCTGGTAAAAACTCTTCAGCTAAGGAGTCCCACAGTGCACGGCATGTGTACTTCACTATTCCAGATATGGTGGAAATCCCGAGTCTGTACTGGAAATGCAGTGACGAAAGGGATTCTCCAGTTGCAAGAAATCTGTGGGGAATTAAAAAACAATAAATTAGTTTTAAATCACAGCATTACATACCAAAACTGAGCTATAACACTTGGAGATACAAACTACCACCAACAAGATTGCAGTGAAAGTGTGCTCTGATGCGATCACATCCAATAAATGTGGCTTACCTTAAAGTCACCATCAGACGCTCTGTGGGTGAAACAGAGAAGCGGCAATAGGTGTCCGCTTTTCTTATGAGGTGTGCAATGCGCTCCACCAAGTAATCAAAATTCTCCATTTTCATCCTAACATATCCAAAAAATTTATCCGGGTTTCGTCGAAGGTCCATGCAGAGTGTAGAATAGACCCCACGCGTCATTCTCTTGGCTGTGATGGGGTGGATCCACAAACGTCGTCTACGATGCCTGATGCGCTGCTGTCTTGCTCTCTCCTTCTCCAGAACAATCACCCTCAAACGATTCGCCTCCGCTATAAAATCCGCCAAATTCTTCAAAATATTTCCAATGACAACATCCATCTTCGCCAGTAACTTGCTCTTCTCTCCAACCTGCACTTTCTCCTCTACAACCTGTCAAAGAAGGGATGTAGGAACATGCTATATATAGTTTTCCAGTAGCCAATCCCGTTCGGAAGGCCACAAGGGTCAATTTTAAAAACCGGATCCGGCGTAATCCGTCAAAAAACGGATAGAAAAACGGATGAACCGGATGAGACGGATCCGGTTTTGTCTGTCAAGAAAAAGACGGATCCGGCAGAAAACCGGATCCGTCACATCCGGTTTTACTAAACATTTGCCGGATCCGGCGTTCCGGCACGACGCCGGATCGCGCCTGACGCCGAAAACCTGAAGTGTGAAAGTAGCCTTAGCAGACACTGACATGGTGGGAGAAATCTAGCATCCCCGGAAACATAAGCTGTCTGCCCCCCAGAAAGGAGCAGAGATCACATGACAGAAATGAATCCCCCCCTCCTGTGCCCATATACCCATTACACATCTTTCATCCCGTAGCCACATCTTCCCTCTTAAAGGGATCTCCGGTAAGGAAGTTAGGGCAAATCCACCAAAGCGCTTTGGTTTTGACCCCAGGGTCTCTTAAAGGGATCATTGGTATGGAAGTTAGGGCAATTCCACTAAGTGCTCTGGTTCTGACCCCAGTCCTCTCTTAAAGGGATATCCGGTATGGTAGTTAGGACTAGCGTTGAGTGAAACGGGTCGAAAAAATTCAAAAGTCGCCGACTTTTGGCAAAGTCGGGTTTCATGAAACGAAACCCGACCCTAGGATGAGGTCGGCCACGAGGTCGGCGACTTACGCGCCAAAGTCGCGTTTCAAAAGTTTGTTTTGCGCTCTTTTTCAGCCAATCAGGATCCACGGACACTGTGGGCAACGTGATGACATAGGCAGGGGTCACCACCATCTTTCAGAAGGGCATGCAAGTGATTGGCTTGCTTTGGTGGGCGTCACAGGGGGTATAAAAGGGCGTGCACGCCGACCGCCATCTTACTTCTGCCGATCTCAATATAGGGAGAGGTTGCTGATTCTGTAGGGAGAGCGTTAGGCAGGGAAGAAGACAAAAAAACTGCTTCTGCTGCTAGCGATTTGGCCTGCACAACACACCAGTCACTGTGTGTGCAGTGCAAGGGGAGGCTATATAGTGGTGTATCAGTGGTGTTGGTTGTTGGGCTGCCTTCTAAGGCTTTCTGACATTCCTGCATTGCTGTTTACCCACTGCTCCGCAAACTGCTTTTTTAAAAGCAATCCAATCTCCCTTATCCTCTAGTCACTTTTGTCACAGCTGTGCCATCGAGCCTGTGACATAGCGCTCAGATATCAGTGGGCCTCACACAATCCAAAAGTGTCCAGTGTCCAAAAGTGTGTGCAGAGATTCAAAATCTCCCTTATCCTCTAGTCACTTTGGTCACAGCTGTGCCATCGAGCCTGTCACATAGCGCTCAGATATTCATTGGGCCTCACACAAACCAAAAGTGTCCAGTGTCCAAAAGTGTGTGCAGAGATTCAAAATCTCCCTTATCCTCTAGTCACTTTGGTCACAGCTGTGCCATCGAGCCTGTCACATAGCGCTCAGATATTCATTGGGCCTCACACAATCCAAAAGTGTCCAGTGTCCAAAAGTGTGTGCAGAGATTCAAAATCTCCCTTATCCTCTAGTCACTTTGGTCACAGCTGTGCCATCGAGCCTGTGACATAGCGCTCAGATATCAGTGGGCCTCACACAATCCAAAAGTGTCCAGTGTCCAAAAGTGTGTGCATAGATTCAAAATCTCCCTTATCCTCTAGTCACTTTGGTCACAGCTGTGCCATCGAGCCTGTCACATAGCGCTCAGATATTCATTGGGCCTCACACAATCCAAAAGTGTCCAGTGTCCAAAAGTGTGTGCAGAGATTCAAAATCTCCCTTATCCTCTAGTCACTTTGGTCACAGCTGTGCCATCGAGCCTGTCACATAGCGCTCAGATATTCATTGGGCCTCACACAATCCAAAAGTGTCCAGTGTCCAAAAGTGTGTGCAGAGATTCAAAATCTCCCTTATCCTCTAGTCACTTTGGTCACAGCTGTGCCATCGAGCCTGACATAGCGCTCAGATATTCATTGGGCCTCACACAATCCAAAAGTGTCCAGTGTCCAAAAGTGTGTGCAGAGATTCAAAATCTCCCTTATCCTCTAGTCACTTTGGTCACAGCTGTGCCATCGAGCCTGTCACATAGCGCTCAGATATTCATTGGGCCTCACACAATCCAAAAGTGTCCAGTGTCCAAAAGTGTGTGCAGAGATTCAAAATCTCCCTTATCCTCTAGTCACTTTGGTCACAGCTGTGCCATCGACCTTGTCACATAGCGCTCAGATATTCATTGGGCCTCACACAATCCAAAAGTGTCCAGTGTCCAAAAGTGTGTGCAGAGATTCAAAATCTCCCTTATCCTCTAGTCACTTTGGTCACAGCTGTGCCATCGAGCCTGTGACATAGCGCTCAGATATCAGTGGGCCTCACACAATCCAAAAGTGTCCAGTGTCCACAAGTGTCTGCAGAAATTCAAAATCTCCCCTGTCCTATAGACACCTTGTACCTTGTTTTACATTACTATATAGTTTGTTGGATTTTGTCTACATTTCTACCAAAAATGAGGAAGGCTGGTGGAAGAGGCCGTGGAATTGGGCGGGGGTTGGCAGCTGGTAATGATGGTGTTGGTGGTGGATCTGATGATATTGGCAAGAGCAAAATAGGACCGAATGCAGGAGGTGTTGAGCCTGCATCATCGTCTGGCTACATAAGGCCTCGAACGCTTAGTTTTCTAGGAGTTGGCAAACCACTTTTAAAGCCAGAGCATCAGGAAAAAGTTTTGTCTTACATTGCTGACTCAGCCTCCAGCTCTATCGCCTCCTCTTCTTCAGTTGTAAAAAGTAAAAGCACTGAGTCGTCATTGGAGGCTCATGTTCATGAACCACACCTTTCCTTGTGTCCTTCACCCTAACCATGATTGAAGGATGACGCAGGCCATACTACTGATTACTCCATGGAGCTGTTTTCACATACCATGCCTGGATTATCAAGTCAAATGGTGAATTACCCAGGCCAAGATGAATCTGACATGGAGTGCACTGATGCACAGCCGCTGATGCATGATTCTGCTGGTACATTCACTCAGAGCACTACATTGTCCTCGCAGTGTACAGAGCCAGATTCTGACCCTGATGAGACTCAGGTGCCCCTTCCCGCACACTATACCACCATACACGGTGACACAGAGGAAGGTGCACATGACATAGAAGAGGAGGTGATGGATGACCCAGTTGTTGACCCAGATTGGCATCCATTGGGGGAAGAGGGTGCTGCTTCCAATAGCTCAGATGAGGAGCATCCACAGCAGACATCGACATCGCAACAGCTGTTATCTGGCAGGCCCGTAGCACTCCAAAGACAGGTTCCAAACATCAAAAGAGTTGCTGGACAGCTTGTCCAGAGGGTCAAAATATCACAGCGTGCTAGGCCGCAAAATGTCTGCCAAAGTAGGAAGAGTGCAGTGTGGCACTTTTTTGAACAAAATCCTCATGATCAGGCCAAGGTTATCTGTAAGAAGTGCGCAAAGACCTTTAGCCGAGGGAAAAATCTGAAAAATTTGAATACCAGTTGCATGCTTAGACATTTAACCAGCATGCACTTGCAAGCGTGGACACAACACCAAACCTCAAGTGCCACATGTGCAACTGATCACAACGAAGGTAGTCAGCAATGCTACATTGTTTCCCCCACTGTAAGCCCACCGGTTAGCACAGCAGCAAATGTTGAGGTGTCGTTGCAAGGCCACAGCAGTCAGGGAATCCCACTGTTATATCAACGAAACACTGATTCTAGGCCATCAGAAAGAACACCAACTCCATCACCATCATCAACCCTCTCTCAGTCCGCCCTGTTCACCACTACTTCCACCATATGCAGCTCTCAAGTCCAGCTCACCCTCCCAGACACTATGAGTAGGTCAAGAAAGTACTCAGTCTCTCATCCGCGTACACTGGGTTTGAACGCCCACATTGCCAAACTAATCTCGTTTGAGATGATGCCCTTTCGGTTGGTGGAAAGCACAGCTTTCCGCGAACTCATGGCCTATGCAGTACCACGCTATGACCTACCCAGTCGCCACTTCTTCTCTCGCAAAGCCATCCCAGCCCTCCACCATCATGTGAAAGACCGCATTGTCCATGCACTCAAGCAGTCAGTGAGCGGAAAGGTGCACCTCACAACTGATGCATGGTCCAGTCGGCATGGCCAGGGCCATTAAGTGTCCATCACTGCGCACTGGGTTAATGTGGTGGATGCAGGGTCCACAGGGGACAGCGGTGGAGGGACAGTGCTGCCTAGCCCACGGTATAGGAAACAGTTGGCTGTAGGCGTTCGACCCTCCTCCTCCTCCTCCAGAAGCGAAAGCTCGTCCACAGAGCGCAGTCGTTCGAGCATTCCATCTGCAGCTGCCACTGTTGCACACGATGTGTCCCCCTATCGAGCAGCTAGTGGAAAGCGTCAGCAGGCTGTGTTGCAGATGATGTGTTTGGGCAACAGACACACTGCCGAGGTGCTGGCCGAGTACTTGAAGCGACAAACTGAGTCATGGCTGGGCAGTGTACATCTTGAGGCAGGCAAGGTAGTTAGTGATAACGGCCGTAATTTTATGGCAGCCATAGCCCTTTCAAAACTCAGCCACATACCTTGCTTGGCTCACACCTTGAACCTGGTGGTGCAGTGCTTCCTCAAAAATTATCCGGAGTTAACAGCCCTGCTCCAGAAGGTGCGAAGACTGTGCGCGCACATCCGCCGGTCGCCTGTACACTCCGTTCGTATGCAGAAGCTGCAGCGATTGCTCCACCTTCCCAACCACCGCCTCATTATCGACATTGCAACAAGGTGGAACTCCACCCTGCACATGGTGGAGCGGCTGTGCGAGCAGAGGCAGGCCATAATGCATTTGTGGGAGGATACACGGCCAGGCACTTTGAGAGCAGACATGGAGTTGACAGGTGTGCAGTGGTCGAAGCTGAAAGACCTCTGTAAAGTCCTTCAGTGTTTTGAGGAATGCACAAGGCTGGTAAGCGCAGACGACGCCATCCTAAGCATGAGCATCCCACTTATGCGTCTGCTCATGCAAACTTTGACGCACCTTAAGGAGCAGGCGTCTGCAGCCAATGTTGATGAGGAGGAAGAGGAGGAGGGAATCCTTGATGACATTCAGCCATTGTCTGCTCAGGGACCTCTCCTGGACGAGGTGGAGGAAGAAGAGGAGGAGGATGATGATGATGGGGATGATTACTTAGGGGAGGAGGATGCATCTCGTGGGGCAAGTGAAAATGTTGGCGTGGCAAGGTCTGGTACAGGGTTTGTGCGTGACTGGAGGGATGTGGATTTGCCAGAAAGTGCTCCTCCACCCAGCACTCGCAGTGCATCATTGACACCGGGAACATTGGCCCACATGTCAGATTATGCCTTGCAGATCCCAAAAAGGGACCCCCGCATTGCCAAAATGATGAACGATGACGACTACTGGTTGGCCAGCATCCTGGATCCACGCTATAAAGGCAAATTACAAAACATCATGCCACAGGAGAACCTTGACCTAATATTGGCTAATAAACAAGCAACTCTGGTAAATCGGTTGCTTGAGGCATTCCCAGCACACAGCAGCGGTGATGGTTCTCACACGAGCCGTGCGGGCCGGGGGCAGCTTGGCAGAGGTGTTCGTGGTGCACACAGCAGAAGTGGCGTTGGAGACAGGGGTTTCATGACAATGTTGTGGACTGATTTTTCAAATACCGCTCACGCAAGTGGTAATACTGCATCGATGAAAAGTGACAGGAGACAGCAGTTGTCAACTATGGTTACAAACTACTTTTCCTCCCATATCGATGTTCTCCCACACAGGTCATTCCCCTTTGACTATTGGGCCGCTAAACTGGACACCTGGCCTGAATTGGCACAATATGCCTTACAGGAGCTCGCTTGCCCAGCTGCAAGTGTGCTATCGGAAAGAGTCTTCAGTGCAGCTGGATCAATCCTGACAGAAAAAAGGACCCGTCTGTCAACCCAAAATGTGGATGATCTTACCTTCATTAAAATGAACCATGCATGGGTTTCCAAGGATTTTGTCCCACCTTCCCCTGATGACACATAGGGTGACAGAAAAATGGCTTGCTTTGGTCCACCTCTTCCTGGGACTTCACCTATTTCGCCTTTTGCATCAGCTGAATGTCCAACATCAACATATGCCACTTTCTAAAACTCCCTAACTGTGCTGCCTCCCCCCCCATGGCCGGGGTCACCACCTAGCGCACGACACCGTGCGAGTGCCGTTGCCCTGGACAGGTGGGTAGGCCGACTCTTGGGCGCGGGCACTGGCACAGGGTCCCTCATAGTGCAATCAAGTGTCTCTGACGGTGGTGGTGCACACCCGCCGTCAGACACACCGCTGTACTTTGAGGGGCCCAGTGCCAGTACCGACGCCCACGAGTGGGCCCCCCTTGCTTGGGCAGGGCCCCAGCATTTGCAATCTTTACCCCTCCCTGCTCCTCCGCTGTGTAATCTGGGCCGTCAAATCCATACTGTGCCTGACACTGTCTGAGCCTGCCTCCTGATGTATAGACATATATTTTGAATGTGTACGCTATCCATACATGTTATCCGGGGATACGGTACCCTTTCTAACCTTTGTGCAATCACGTGCAATCCATACTGGGCCTGACACCGTCTGAGCCTGCCTCCTGATGTATAGACATATATTTTGAATGTGTACGCTATCCATGCATGTTATCTGGGGATACGGTACCCTTTCTAACCTTTGTGCAATCACGTGCAATCCATACTGGGCCTAACACCGTCTGAGCCTGCCTCCTGAGACATATATTTTGAATGTGTACGCTATCCATACATGTTATCCAGGGATACGGTACCCTTTCTAACCTTTGTGCAATCACGTGCAATCCATACTGGGCCTAACACCGTCTGAGCCTGCCTCCTGATGTATAGACATATATTTTGAATGTGTACGCTATCCATACATGTTATCTGGGGATACGGTACCCTTTCTAACCTTTGTGCAATCACGTGCAATCCATACTGGGCCTGACACCATCTGAGCCTGCCTCCTGATGTATAGACATATATTTTGAATGTGTACGCTATCCATACATGTTATCTGGGGATACGGTACCCTTTCTAACCTTTGTGCAATAACGTGCAATCCATACTGGGCCTGACACCGTCTGAGCCTGCCTCCTGATGTATAGACATATATTTTGAATGTGTACGCTATCCATACATGTTATCTGGGGATACGGTACCCTTTCTCACCTTTGTGCAATCACGTGTAATCCATACTGGGCGTGAGAACGGCTGGCGAGCTGTTAAGCAAGCTACAGCACCTGTGGTTTGCACACGTAAGTTTTTCATTTTTTCAGGAATGACGGTTAGGCCTAATTCTGGAATTGCGGTTGACCTGCACTTACTGGGAAATCATTGTTCGCGGGTAATAATTGTAATCAGTGATCCCCATCACTAACGTTGTTCGATGGGTTATCTGCACCTGTAAGCGACAAACGCTGGCCTTTTCAGTGTAGCGCACATGCAGCCATGGACATGTAAGGGCATGACACACCAGTTATTGGCCAATCTCATGTGCCAGAGCCTCATGTGTCCCTCTAGTAAGCCGGACTCGGACCGCGGGGCATGACGGAGTCTCGTTCGTTAACGGAATTAAGCTTGCAATGTGTGCATCTGTTCTGTAGCTGGCATGGTTGAGGTTTCCCAGGTGGAGTCGAATTTAACCATAGGCTCCACTCCTGGTGGTGCCCTTCTGGACATTCCTTTAAGGTTCAGCTTTGCAACCATACTGCCCACGTAAAACAAACACTTTGCCTTCATGAACGCTGTTTGGAGGGTCATGACTCGTGGGAATAACGCCGCCCAATCAGTTAACCTGCTAGAGAGATCCTTCGTTGCTCCCAAGCATGACATCACACTCCCTAGGAAGAAGGTAATGCCACTGTGGCGACCGTACTCCTGGGGGTGACACAAGTGCACTGATGCCCAGCCACTGCTCGATGAATCTGCTGGTACATTGACCCAGACCACTACATTCCCCTCGCACGCTACCCGGCCTGAATCTGACCCTGATGAAACTCAGGTTACCCTTCCCATATACAGTTCCATCTTACACGGTGACAAAGAGGAAGCTGCAGATGAAAGTGCAGGTTCGGCCCACCCGCCATCAGACACACCACCGTACTATCAGGGGCCCTGTGCCAGTGCCGTCGCCAACGAGTGGGCCCCCCCTGCTTGCCCAGGATCACAGCACTTGCAAAGTTGAAATACTGTGCAGTGAGATGGAAGATGGGGACGATGAGGAGTCTAGACTAGTACAGGGATTCCCTAGCGAGGAGACTTATTTGATTGTTTTCAATGTTGGGACAGCAATTTTTGGGGAGCACTATACTCTGGAGAATGATAGATGGGGCCCACCATACACTGGAACATTCCAAAGGTGGACATCAGACACTGGAGCAGCATTTACAGGGCCCATTATACACTAGAGCATTAGAAATGGGGCCCATTATGTTTGGAGCATTATTTGGGCCCATAAGACAGTGGAGCTTCATCCATGGGGACCAACATATACTGTAGCATTATGTGGAGCTCATCATATACTGTTTCAAACATTATATGGGACCAATGATTCTGTATGGAGAAATAGATGGGCCTCGTCATGAGATGTAAAAAGTGAGGTATTTTTCATTGTACTATACCGCTATTTCTCTGCCGTATCGGAGCATGATGAGTTGTGGTATGTGTTAAAGGGGCGCTCTTTCGCCCAGGGCACATGAAAACCTGCAGCCAGCCCTCCCCCCCCCACAACTTTAGCCAAATAACCCCCATTTTTCAGTGCGTAACTTGTATTATGAAGTTAATTAAGGTTGACAAGCTTAAGTAAGAAGAATTGATGCTTTTGGCATTCAAATGGGCACTGTAGGTGTGTTTCCTGTCCTCCTCTCACTGCCGACTTTTATTCCCCATTGACTTACATTGGGTTTCGTGTTTCGGGACGACCCCGACTTTTCCCTGTAATCGGACGATCTTGCTCGACCCGACTTTTGGAAAAGTCGGGTTTCACGAAACGAAACTCGACCCTAAAAAACCAAAAGTCGCTCAACTCTAGTTAGGACCATTCCACTCAGCTCTGCGGTTCTGACCACAGGGTCTCTTAAAGGGATCATTGGTATGGAAGTTAGGTCAATTCCACTAAGCGCTCTGGTTCTGAACCCAGGCCTCTCTTAAAGGGATATCCAGTATGGAAGTTAGGGCAAATCCCTCAGCGCTCTGTGGTTCTGACCCCAGGGTCTCTTAAAGGGATCATTGGTATGGAAGTTAGGTCAATTCCACTATGCGCTCTGGTTCTGGCCCCAGGCCTCTCTTAAAGGGATATCCGGTATGGAAGTTAGGGCAAATCCCTCAGCGCTATGATTCTTGCCCCAGGCTTCTATTAAAGGGATCATTGGTATGAAAGTCAGGGCAAATCCATCCAGCGCTTTGTTTCTGACCCCAGGCCTCTCTTAAAGGGATCCCCGGTATGGAAGTGAGCGCAAATCCACACAGCATTCTTGTACTGACCCCAGGCTCTCTCAAAGGGATTTCCTGTATTGAAGTTAGGGCTAATCACTCAGCGCTCTGAATCTGACCCCAGGATTCTATTAAAAGGATCATTGGTATGCAAGTCAGCGCAAATCCACTCAGCGCTCTGGTTCTGACCCCAGTCTCTCTTAAATGGATCATTGGTATGGATGTTAGGGCCATTCCACTCAGTGCTCTGGTTCTGACCCCATGCTGACGGGATGATGTGGGATATTAGAGGGAGTAGTCCGGCGGTTCTCGCTGAGGGGATGATGTGGGATATTAGGGGTAGTAGTCCGGAGTGTTGTGAATTCTCTTAGGTGGGTGATATGGTTTGATTGCCTTCAAAAAATATTCCTATGAAGGTTGCGTCTCCAAAATTCAAGCCAAGGTTCATTGGACCTTATAAGATTTTGGAAATCCTTAACCGCATTTCTTTCCGTTTGGCTCTTCCAGTTACGTTTAAGATTCATAACGTTTTTCATAAATCTTTGTTGAAAAGGTTTGTGGAGCAAGTAGTTCCCATGGCAGCGCCCCCTGACCCTGTATTGTTTAAGGGTAATTTGGAGTATGAGGTAGAGAAGATATTGGATTCTCATCTGACTAGACGGAGACTCCAGTACTTGGTCAAGTGGAAAGGTTATGGCCAGGAGGATAATTATTGGGTCTCTGCTTCTGACATTCATGCCGAGAGATTGGTTCGTGCTTTTCACCGGGCCCATCCTTATCAGCCTGGTGGCGTGGATGAGGGTTCGGTGACCCCTCCTCAAGGGGGGGTACTATTGTGAGTTCTCTTACTTCTGAGTCGGGGATCCCTATGGTGGTTACTGTGGGTAGTTGAGCTGGCTGGATTGACAGAGGTCTGCCACCTGATGATGATGATTGGAGATCTGGGGTTACTGATTGGGAGTATTTAAGTGAGCAGGCTTCCCTCAATTGATACTGGTGATTAGTTCTTCCTGTGCAACATGAGGTCTGCTGTCTCCTGCATGATCCCACATTTTTCAGCTAAGTTGTTCATTTGCTAATCCTTTGCCTCTGATTTGGTTTTGCCTCTTTCTGCTTTGCTTTGTGGTTCAGCGTGCTCCCTGCTGGGGGCAGTGCTGGACCCCACTCCATATGTTACAGCTTGTGTCAGTTTGCTCAGTCCCCTATTATATTAGTCTCTTTTGCTTTGCTGCCAGTTCATACCAGAATGCTGATATAGTGGGGGCGAGGTCGTGAGACCTCAGTGTATTTTTGTACATCAGTCGTGTTGGGTTTTTGCGTGATTGCAGACAGTGTCTTTCCTTTCCTATCCTATCTACTCAGTTCGGGCCCCATTATTTGCTCAGTCTATTTTCTGCCTGCGTTTGTGTCTCATCTTGTCTCACCGACAATATATGTTTGGGGGCTATCTATTCCTTTGAGGTCTAATCCGGGGCAGTTTAGATTTCACCTTTCTTGTTTTAGGCTTAGTTAGCTCTCCGACTGTGCCTAGGCATCTAGGGCATCATAGGTATGTTCCACGGCTACTGCTAGTTGTGTTGTTAGGATTAGGGGTCTGCATTCCGCTAAGTTACCAACCTTTCTGGTTTCCTGGTGGCCTAGCCTATTCCTGCCATCCTCCTCGGTGAACTGTTCATAACACCGGTGGCTCTGGCTGACGGGATGATGTGGGATATTAGGGGTATTTTTTGAAGACAACCAAACCATATCACCCACTTTAAACCAGGGACCAATGGTCCTATGCCAGTTGGAAAACCGTTGGGCCTTTTCCTGAGAGTGGGACAACTTATCGACTACTTGGTCCCAAATCTGCTGCATTCTCTCTACCACAGAATCCACACTTGGAAAGGCCGAAGCCTCCACCTGCCCCAAAGACAATCGAGGATGAGACACAAAGTTACAGAAAAAAGGAGATATCAAAGTGGCAGAACTAGCTCTATTGTTTAGCGCAAATTCAGCCAAGGGCAAAAATGAGACCCAGTCATCTTGATCAGCAGATATGAAACATCTCAAATAGGATTCCAAAGTCTGGTTTGTTCTCTCAGTCTACCCATTGGTCTGAGGATGAAATGCAGAGGAGAAAGATAACTTAATTCCCAGTTTGGAACAAAAAGCTCTCCAAAATCGGGACTCCTCTGTCTGACACGATGTTCTCAGGAATCCCGTGCAAACAAACCACCTGTTGAAAAAACAAGGGCACCAACTCAGAAGAATATGGCAACTTTGGGAGTGGTACAAGATGGACCATCTTAGATCACCCAGATAACAGTCATTCTCTGAGAGACAGAAATAAAATCCATTGATATATGGCTCCATGGCCTCCTGGGCACCAGCAGAGGCATCAACAAACCACTAGGACGAGAACAGGACTTGGACCGAGAACAAGTCCCACAAGACTGCACAAAATTCCTGACATCACGAGATAAGGCAGGCCACCAAAAAGACTGACTCACCAAATCTCTGGTACCAAAAATACCGGGATGACCAGCTAATGCGGAGCAATGAATTTCAGACATTACTCTTCTCCTCCACTGGTCAGGGACATACAATTTTCCCATAGGGCATCGTTCGGGTTTGTCCTCCGGAAATTCCTCCAGGGCATGTCTCAAATCGGGTGAGATGGCGGAAAGAACTACACACTCATTTATAATGGTAATAGGCTCGGTCACATCAAGAGAATCCACAAAGAAACTCCTAGTATGGGTGTCCGCCTTAACATTCTTAGTGCCCGGAAGAAAGGAAACCACAAAATTAAAACGCGTGAAAAACAAGGCCCACCTAGCCTGTCTAGGATTCAAGCGCTTGGCTGATTCAAGATAAATCAAATTCTTGTGGTCGGTGAGGACCACAACTTGATGTCTAGCTCCCTCCAACCAATGTCTCCACTCTTCAAATGCCCACTTCATTGCCAAAAATTCCCAATTCCCCACATCATAGTTACGTTCAGATGGGGAAAATTTTCGAGAGAGGAAGGCACAGGGATTCATCTTAGAGGTTACCGGATCTCTTTGGGACAAAAAGGATCCTGCACCAATCTCAGAAGCATCTATCGCCACCTGAAATGGGAATGAAACATCAAGTTGCCATAGAACCGGAGCACAAGTGAATCTCTGCTTAAGCTTCTGAAATGCCGAGACTGCCTCTGGAGACCAATTCACCACATCAGCGCCCTTTTTGGTCAAATCCGTCAGTGGTTTAACAATACCAGAAAAATTACTTATAAATTTACGGTAGAAATTAGCAAAACCTAAAAACTTCTGGAGAGCCTTCAGAGAAGTGGGCTGAACCCAATCATATATGGCCTGTACCTTGGCTGGGTCCATTTCAACAGCAGACGGGGACAAAATGAATCCCAAAAATGAAATCCTCTGTACACCAAAGAGACATTTCGATCCCTTAACATACAGAGTATTTTCCCTCAAAATCCAGAACACCGTCCAGACATGTTCCACATGAGAATTCCAATCACTGGAAAAGATCAAAATATCATCCAGATAAATGGTCAGAAACTTATACCAAAGTCCCGGAAAATACCGTTCATAAAAGATTGGAAGATGGAAGGGGCATTAGTGAGCCCAAAAGGCATCACCAGGTACTCAAAATGTCCCTCCGGAGTATTAAACACCATCTTCTATTCATCCTCGTGCTTGATGCGAATAAGATTACAGTATATGCCCCCTGAGGTCAAGTTTGGTAAACCAAAACAAGCACTTTTAACTCTGGAAAATAAATCAGAAATCAGGGGTAACGGGTACTGATATTTAACAGTGAGTTTGTTAAGGGAACGATAGTCAATACATGGCCTTAATGAGCCATCTTTCTTGGCCACAAAAAAACCCAGCACCTAAAGGTGAAGAGGATGGTCTGATATGACCCTTCTACAAGGAATCCTTGATATAAAATCGCATAGCATCATGTTCAGGTACCGATAAGTTGAAAAGCCAACCCTTGGGAAATTTACAACTGGGCATTAACTCAATTGCACAGTCATAACTCCTATGAGGTGGCAAAGACGCAGACTTAATCTCACTAAATATATTAGAAAAATCCATTCAAATAGTCAGGAATATCATGAGACTCGGGAGAGGTGGAGAAAACAGGAGTGTCACTAAGAGCACATTGACAACCCAACTCACCACAGACACAGATTTCCAATCCAAAACAGGATTATGGGTTTGCAACCAAGGAAAATTCTGTACAATAATATCATGCTAATTGTGCAACACCAAAAATTTACAATTCTCTTGGTGGTCCAGGGTGACCCACATTATCACCTGGTTCCAAAACTGGGGTTTATTCTCTGCCAAAGGAGTAGCATCATTACCCCTCACAGGGATAGGAGTCCACAGGGGTACCATGGGAAAACCACAACGTTTGGCAATGTCAAAATCCATCAGATTCCAAGCTGCTCCTGAATCAACAAAAGCCTTAGCGGAAAATGTAGACAAGGAGCAAATCAAGGTAACCGCCAAAAGGATCTTAGGCTGTACACTGCCCACCGCAAATGCGTGAGCAAAACGCTTTTCTCGTTTAGGGCACACAGAAACAGTATGAGAGGTGTCCCCACAAAAAAACACAACTTATTACGCGTTCTAAACTCTTGACGTTGCACCCTAGACAAAACCCTATCACATTGCATGGGTTCAGAAGTTCGTCGAAAAGTGGCACCGCCACTCGTGCAGTTTTATGTTCACGCAAACGTCGATCAATTTGAATGTCCAATGACATAGAGTCGTCAAGACCAGAGGGGACAGGAAATCCCACCATAACATCTTTTACAGTTTCTGCCAGACCCTTCCGAAAGAGAGCTGCTAGGGCATCATGATTCCATTTAGTAAGGACCGCCCACTTTCGGAATTTTTGACAATATAACTGCAGAATCCTGACCTTGGTTCAGTGCCAATAAGGTTTTCTCAGCTTGATCAATAGCATTAGGTTCATCATACAACAACCCCAGGGCTTGAAATAATGCATCCACATTAGCCAGAATAGGATCTCCAGGTGTGCAAGAAAAAGCCCAATCCTGGGGATCGCCGCGCAGCAGGGAGATGACAATTTTAACCTGCTGCACAGAGCTCCCCAATGAGTTAGGTTTCAAAGCAAAAAATAGTTTACAATTATTCTTGAAATTCAAAAATTTAGACCGATCCCCAGAAAACACATCAGGAGTAGTGATCTTTGGTTCTAGAGCAGATGATTGAGCGAGATAGGCAGAAATTCCCCGCACTTCAGCAGCGAGCTACTCAACATGATCGGACAATTGCTTAGTCTCCATTAGAGAAAAAAAAATCCTCCTACAGCTGCAGAGAAAAAGAGGAAAAAATATATAAAAAAAATTCTGACACTTTTTTTTAACAATTCTTTCCTTCTTTAGAGTACCCTAGAGTCTACAGTATGGCTGGTGATTCTGTTATGAACAGGTCACCAAGGAGACATGTAATATCAGTCTGAAACGGATAAGGTAGCCTTGCCTGTCATGGTGGCTTATTAATATGATTTTAAAACCTTCCTAATAAATGTGAGTTTTATCTTTTTTCACTAATTTTGGTGCTGAAGACCCCCTCTTTTTTCCTTTGGAGTGGGATATTTGTGGTGGTAGTCCGGTAGCTCTGGCTGATGGGATGATGTGGGATATTATAGTGAATGTGGCAATGCAGAGTGGGCGAGGCTATACACTCAGCTTTAAATATATAGATATAATCATTATAATTTGTAATAACTAACCATAGTTAGTTATTGTGCCCGGGCAGCGCCAGGCTCTTCAGCTAGTATAGTATAATCGTTAAGTGTTTGCATTTCTGCTTCAAATCATCATATCTACGTAAGTGGACACACAGAAAGAATATGGTATGACAAATGTGCATGAATACTCTGTTGTAAAATATATCTAACAGTAAGCAGCAAACGTTAGTAAAAGATGATAATAAAAACAGGGTATTTAGTTGATACGCTTTTTGCAAAAAATGTATACGAAGCCACTCCACCACGTCACGGTATACCCTTCTCGGAGCAGTCCTATTTAATGTATTTAAACCTGATCATGTGAACAATACCTACATGAGCAGGATTCAGAAAGGCGCTTCCCAGTATGGGCACGCTGGGCAAAATGGCTCTTTATGTACATGTCCCACAAGAGAGAGGCGGGGATCTCCCAAAGCTTGCATGAGCAAGAAATTAATAAATTAAAAACACATGGGACATGCACAAAAATGCACAGGTCAGTAAGACAATGTTCACACCACCCAAAGACTGAGACACAGAAAAAACACCGTATGACAAACGTGCATGAATACTCTGTTGTAAAATATATGTAACAATAAGCAGCAAGTGCTAGTAAAAGATAATAAAAACAGGGTATTTAGTTGATACGTTTTTTGCAAAAAATGTATACGAAGCCACTCCGCAACGTCACGGTATATCCTTCTTGGAGCAGTCCTATCTCCACTGTTTGGTTCAGCCCCCCCACAACAGTCAAAGTCTCTCATGTGGTTGGTTAACAAAACTAAAATTAAATGTCCATGCCTGCTGTAACATATAGGTACTACGACAATGTTATGCACCTGTCTCGGCTCCATGGCTGGGCTCTGCTCTCTTTCCCTATGGCTGCCAGCCTGTTTTGTGCTCCATGACGGATTTCACAAGTTGCTGAGCGAACTCCAATGACATCATCACACAAGATCTTTTAAGGCCTGTTCTGTTAAGGCCTGTTCAGGCACTCGTGTGTCTTATTAGCTGTGTGCTCTATTGCTTAACGCTTTGGAGTTTGTCTCTCCAGATCTCCCAGCTGTCATTCTTCTTCAAGCTGTTATTTCACTCTACAATTTACATTTACTTCCTGTCTCAGACATGCATCTATCCCATCATCTGCTGTAAGCATACAGTATGAACTTATCTATGGACACTATAGTGCTGCTGTATCAGAATGTATTAACAGAAAAAATCACGACATTCCAGAGAAAAAAAGGGGCCTAAGTAGAATCCCACCCCTTAAGAAGTAATGAACAAAACTTGGCACTCAAAAAATTGCTAAAGTGATAAGTGATTTCAGTCCACACTATTCATAACCTTTGTCACAATTGACCCATCTCAGATAAACTGATTCTTTGCGTAATGAAGAGGAATATTGCACATAGATGTGCTAGGGAATCAAAGGTTTCCTTCTCAGGATGGAGTGCTGTATCACTTCAGCTTTAGAATGTGTTGTCTCATTTGCCTGTTCACTACTGTTGTCAGCAGCTATCCATTTGTTTGCTGATTAATTCTTCCTCTCCTATAAGCATAACAAACTTTTCTCTGCTGCAAGTCCTGAATGAACATTCTTCTTCAGTTCTCAGTTCTTTTTACTTGTTCTCACTTATCATGTAAATTCTTTTGCGGGCTATATCATCATCTACTTTGACCTATTTGCAGCTGTTTTTTCTATATTATGATTTAAATCTCTTGCTTTCCTCTCCCCCCTCCTATCATTGTTATTCTAATACTATTATTGTGGGGGATGCATTAAATTACATATGCACTAGGCACTTTATGGCTGCAGCTGCACATTATTATCATGACCCGTTGTGACCTTTTGGGTGAGCCAAAGCGGATGTGCGCGTCCGCGGTGGTGTGCGCCTGTGTGCTCTGGATGCAGGGCGTCTCTATGCCTCCATGCACACCGGGATATTTTTATCCCGTCTGTGCTTGTGATGGCATGACGCCCGGGCTATGTAGAGGACCTGACGCGCACACCGCGCACGCGCCATTACAAACCGCTCTCATTGGCCATTCTACCCCACGTGACACACCACATGAGCTATTTTAAGGTCCTATTCCTCACCACTCACTATCCCCTTGAGAAAGCGGCATCAGTGCCTGCGAAACGTGCGTCGGGGGTGGACATCTGGCTGTGGGGCCCTCTTTCTGACATCTATTTACCTTGGTAAGCTGCATTGCCATACCTTTTCTTCTTTATAGGTCTACATGCTTTATCTTTTTGGGTCACTTGACCGGAGCGCTTACAAATTTAGGACTATATTGTCAGATGGGTGCCCCTTTGTTTGCCTGCATGTTCCTTGGTGCACTATGATTATTTTGCTATACTTCTTATGTATTTTTGTATGTACAATAAATATTTACATTTATTTATCTCTTTTGTTTTCACCGTGTACTCCTGTTTCTCTGGTATATTATATTTCAGTTCCTATGTGTAGCACTCCTGGCTCTGCATCTTCTGGTGTTCCCTACTCCACTTGTCTGCCTGCCATCCACTGCTGACCTACTCCTTGCTGTTCCATGTACCATCCTGCCCATGGTGCCATTGCCTTTGGTCTGTGTTGTCTACCCTGCCGTGCAGCTTAGGAAATCTACCACTCTGTGAGTCCATAACAGATAAAAATGATGTACAATATGTAACTGCTTTATATGTGAAGAACTTTTAAAAATGCTTTGTAGAACCAGAATATTTGTGTTTAGTAAAATTAGGGATTATGTTAGAAATGATGTACAAATTGAAACTGAACTATGAAACATTTAATCAAATCAGTGACAATATAGTAGCACCAGTCCTAATAGTGTCCAGTTTCAGATTCTGCAGTTAAAGTGAACCTGTCAGCAGGATTGTGCACAGTAACCTACAGACAATGTCAGGTTGGAGCCATTATACTGATTACTATGATACCTTGGTAGATGAAATCCGTCTTGTGGTTGTTGTTTAATCTTTATTCTCAGTTTTGTGTTAATGATATGCCCGTGCCCTGGGGTGGCATGTGGGGGGGGGGTCTTCAAGTGGTGCTCTGACTAGGTATTCATAACAAAGACTGCTGACAGGTTACTGATCCCTAGTTAACATAATGAAATTCATATATACATATACAGTATATATATACTGTGTATATATATATATATATATATATATATACACACATAGCTCCTGTACTGCAGCATAATCACATGTGTAATGTGCATATAATTATTTTGGTTGAGGTTATACTGATATTTTAAAAATAATCATTTGAAAATGGCGCCTGCTGCGCCGGCGCAGTAGCAACTATGGGTCTATATAGAGGTGATCCGATAGTTGCTACTGCACATTCGCCGACGGCACCATCTTGCTAGAGAAGTTTTTTTTCCTCCTCCAAGATGGTGCCGCCGGCACATGCGCAGTAACAGCTATCGGCGATCGCCTGAACCCATGCGCCACCTGTAATGGCCTGTACACCCGTTACAGGTTGCGCATGGCTTCAGGGATGTGGTTTATAGAGCAAGATGAATGAATCTATTACATTTTATGTATTTAGTCAGAAAGTAGGCAGTGTTTATAAAAATTCACAAAAGATGTTACAAAACAGGACAAAAACATACAGTATATACAATAACATAACATAAAAAGGGATAACAAAAGAAAATAACTAAACATGTGTCATGGAAATAGAGCAGATACTGACAAAGGGAAGCTCTCCTTTTAGGAAAATGGTAATAAACTATAGTGAACTGTGCCTTCCAGGACTGAAAACAACAGTATTTCAAAATCTGCTTTTATTACATAAAAATCACACTCATATACCTCCCCCTGATGACCTCAAATGGGGGCTTATCATGGAATGTGGCTAAGTTCACTAAAAATTATGGGATGCTCAATTTTCAGGCTATCTCCCCACCTGGAGGTTCCAGACGAGAGACATTAATGCCGCATTTCCAATCATAATTTTAGCTTTCAATGGATAGGAAATATGGCATATACAGTATATCGTTATCCATTTGTCCGATATTAATTTGGATCTGATGTGCAAGCTGCCCAGTGATGTAAGTAAATGTGTTACGTTTGCCTAAAATATGTCTCCCATAACTAGAGGACCTATGCCGTTCACACAAAAAAACAATATTCATAAATTGACTTCAGTGCCCTAATGTCAGATATTTTTGGCCAAATGTGGTTTTGAAAGGAAGAAACTTATTTCCACAGGTGAGAAATGTCACACCTTCCAGTCTGTTGTATACACTGAGCCCATACTTCTTGTCTGCTCTTCAGCAGATAACCCGCTTCAATTTGTTCCCAGCAGCAGGCTATAGCTGAATAAGTGTGGCGCCCTGTGTCTTTGCCGCCACAAAATGGTTAAATATGTACTGTTTTCACGGTGGAGAGAAAATGGAGAACGCTCCTGGAAGCCAAAACATGTGCCCCCTCCAGGAGCAAAGCTAAGAAGAATCAGGGAATCAGCCCCTAGGCCAACCATGCTTTTAGAGCAGGGTGGTAAGCTGAGAGACTGTGTGGGTTTATACAACCAGCAGTAGAGTGTTTTCCCCCAGGAAGACTACAGCAAACTAGGATCAGTGAAGGATTGTGCAAGAAGAAACTGGGGCTTCACACAGGATCCAAGCTGCAATTTGCCAAGGGAAGAAAACACAGTGAGTAGTGGCTATACTGGAAGTTTCACACTCCGGGAAGCCTTGGTCCCTGAAAGGATAGAATAGCAGGAATTTTACACTGAGTGTCAGCAGAGAGAAGGATAACTCCCATCTTGCAGATCAGACTGTAAACCTGGTGAGAGTTGTAATATCTCCTCTGAACTGCATCTGAACTACAGTAAATGATAAAGTGACTTTCCTTGTCTCCTGCCTTATTACTCTGTGCCATCACAATCTCTAGGGGTCAGCCCTGATTGGAGGGGGTTAAACATCTTCACTGCCATCACCATCTACCCCTCAGGGATCATCTGCAATACCGGCTATCCTACAGGCGAACACTCAAACTGGCGTCACGTACTCTTTTTCAAATTTCTTTTATTTTTACTATATTTTTCAACCCCCATTTCACTGTCCCTGGAGCACAGGCACTGGGCACGGCTGCCACCCCCGTGACCTCTTGAATCTAATGCTGCCCGGCGACCTGAATACCCTGCTCCGGGCAAAACAAAGCTTGGCGTCACAAACAGGATCCCGTGCGTGCCTAAATTCCTACAGGAGCAGCGACCTGAAGCAACTGAAGTGGTGAGTCGCACCCCTGCAAGGGTTAACTAGGAGGGGAAGATGTCTAATCCCAGCGATGCTCAGGGTGCAGCAGCTGCAGCTCCCATATTGACTCTCACCATGCCTTATATGCCGGGTGTGGCATGGCTGCCACAGTACACTGGCGAATTGCACACCTTAAGTGACTTCAAGGAGAAGCTGCGCAGCATGCTTGAAATTTACTCTATGTCAGGGGAGCAGAAAGTCAGTATGCTTACAAGTCAGCTCAGTGGCGCTGCTCAGAAAGAAGTTTAATCTTGGCCAGCGACTGATAAAAATACTGTAAAAGGCATTTTTGCTAAATTAAGGGATACTTTTGACACCCGTACTGCTTCAGAAATAAAGATGCGATTTTTCAGTTGCAGACAGAAATCACAGGACACAGTTAGAGACTATGCCCTTAACCTGCAGGAGGCACTGCAGGCCATTAAGCAAATTGATCCAGACAGTGTAAGAGATGAGAACAAAATGCTGAAAGAGCAGTTCATTGAGGGTCTTTTGTCTGATTCCAGTAAGGCACAACTGCGCATGATGTCATTGCAGAACCCTGACATGGACTTTGTTCAGTTTAAGGACAGATCCATCCGTATCTTAAGAGAATCTACCTATGTCTGCACTAAGCCAGTTAAACATCCAGCCGTTACTTACCACCAGGGGGCAGTATCCTCACCCTAGGTGCCTGCAGTACAGCATATGCAGATTCCAGTTGATGATTCTACTGCAGATTTACGACTGCAAGTACAGGAACTGACTAAAATGTGGCTGCTCTATGTAAAACTGTTAAGACTCTCCAGACGTGTTCCCCCACAGAGAGGATCCAATTAGCATCAAGCCTGGATGATCTCCCATGGCGACAGCCAAAGAGGATGCCACAACAGCAGCGATGACTGACCCACACCGGCAGTAGAGCAACAGACCGATTTGACTCTTCTGGAAGACCCATCTGCACACGGTGCCATAAGGTTGATCATATTGAAAGAGAATGTCCTTTAAATGAGCCACCCCTGGGGGCAAGGATCAACCCCCAGGAGTAAGACAATCTGGTCCAACTAACTGGAGAAACACGTATGTTGGTGGACATCCACTTATGGTATCCCCTTCACCACCCTCATGGACACTGGATCACAGGTAACCACAATGCCTCACACACTGTACCAGAGATATTGGTCTGATGCTGATTTCACCCAACTTCCTGATGGTAACTTGTCATTAAAAGCAAGTAATGGTCAACCTCTGACACAGGTGGGGTACAAGGAGGTTGCCATTAAAGTGGGGAAGGTGGAGCTTAAAGCTCAAGGTCTCATGGTGGTAGAGGTGGAAAGAGCAGTGTCAACCTATCATAACATTGGGCACAAATGTAATTGAAAATTGTTTAAGTGAAGTCATCACCATTTTGAAAGACATAGCTGAGTCAGCCCCGTACAAAGAACAGCATGCCCTCAATAAAGATATCAAGGCCCTTGTGCAGCAACAGCAGGTGGTGTTAACTGGTGGAGAGATTGGTAGTGTAAGGGTGAGTGATCCCCACTCCATTATGCTTCCCCCTAGGAGTGAGACTCTCATCTGGTGCAGAGCAGCCATAGGCATTAGAGGACGGGACTACCAAGCTCTCCTTGAACCAGTCTATTCAGATAGCAGACCTACTGTGCTGACGGCCAAGGGAATTGTTGATGTTAAAAGGGACAGGGTCCCGGTACGTGTTCTGAACTGTGGAGAGGAGGAAGCTCGCTTGCCCCGTTATGCAACCGTAGCCAAACTATTCACAGTCAGCAACAACGATATTCAGGCAGTAGAACCCTTGGATCCGTCAGAAGCGACGGATGGCAATAGCTCTTCTGTTCAGATGGAGGAATGGTTCCAAAAGATACATGTTGGCACCGACTCCACTCCTGTACATCAGAAAAATGGAGTGCAGCGAATGGTACAAGAATACGAGATGGTTTTCAGTAAGCATTCCTCGGATTTTGGGCAGGTAAAAGGGCTTCAACTTAACATCTCCACTGGAGATCACCCACCTGTTGTGAATTCGCGTTCTGGCCTCCCTCTGGTTATTACTGAAGGTAGTGGAGCTGGTCTGATTGACAGAGGGGTTGTGAGTTCTCTTTCTAGGCTCCCTCTGGTGGTTACTGGAGGTAATGGAGCTGATCTGATTGACAGAGGCTTGCCACCTGATAATGAGGATGACGATTGGAGATCTGGGGTTTCAGATTGGGATTTAAGACAGCCGACTCCTCTCTCCCTTCTGGTGATTTTCTTCCTGTTCCTCCTGAGGTCTGATATCTCCAGCTCTGTCCCTGCATGTTCAGCTAAGTGGTTCATTTGCTATTCTGTTTGCATTTGATCTGGTTTTGTCTATCTCTGTTTTGTGCGGATCAGCCAGCTCCGGCTGGGGCTATGCTGAATCACCGCCCATATGTTACTGCTTGCGCCAGTTTGTTTTGTCCCCTGTTAGATTGGTTTGTTTTGCTCTGCTTTCAGAATATACCAGTGTGCTGATATATTAGGGGGCGAAGTCGTGCGACTTCAGTATTTTTGTGCATCAGACGTGTTGGACTTTTGGTAGGGTTTTTTGCGTGATTGTAGACTGTGTCTTCCCTTTCCTGTCCTGTCTAGTCAGTCTGGGCCCCATCATTTGCTCAGTCTATTTTCCTGCCTGCGTTTGTGTTTTCATCTTGTCTCACCGACAATATATGTTTGGGGGCTATCTATTCCTTTGGGGTCTGCTCTGGGGCAGTTTAGATTTCCCCTTTCTTGCTTTAGGCTTAGTTAGCTCTCCGGCTGTGCCGAGGCGTCTAGGATCATCGTAGGTACGCTCCACTGGTACTTCTAGTTGTGTGGATAGGATCAGGGGTCTGCAATCCGCTTAGTTACCAACCTCTCTGGTTTTCTGTGGCTTAGCCTGGGCCTGCTCTCCTCCTCGGTGACCCATTCATAACACCCAGCTATCAAAGAGAGGTATCGTCCCGTACCTCCAGCTCATTATCAGTGTACAAAAGGTATGCTAAGAGAAATGAAACAAGCAGGGGTAATCAGGGATAGCTACAGTCCTTGGGCAGCTCCCCTGGTGTTAGTCAAAAAGAAAGATGGTACCATGCGTATGTTTGTAGATTACAGACAACTTAACAAAATTACTCACAAAGATGCATACCCCTTAACGCACATAGAGGAGTCTTTAGCAGTGTTAAAATCAGCTAGGTACTTCTCCACTCTGGACTTAACCAGTGGGTACTGGCAGGTTCCTGTTGCTGAGGCAGACTGTTTTGTCCCATGAATGGGAACAACCTGTAATGCATATTTCTCTTTGTTTTGGTCTTCCTCTAATCAGCAAAATTCCCTGTTGTTGCTAGGTAGAATTAGACTGTGTGAAAATTGTCCCTATGTCCCTCCTGTAGTTGAGCTCTGTATTAGGTTCCTCCCCCCTTCTTCTTCAGTTTAGCCTACAGCAGCAATTGCTCAAGGCGCATGTGTACTTCCCTGTACAAATTACCCCTTTTAACCTACTGTCCATTGTAAACTAATACAAGATTTTGGAAGAAATCAGCATCGTTTCTCCTGGTCTTTCTACAGTTGCATTGCCAGTGGAGTTAAAACTATCTGAGGACGTCTGGTTTTGTGAGTACAAGTTATACAATTATCTAAGAAGCTGATAGTTAGAACACTTGGGACTCGCAGTCATCAGGAGGAGTCAGAAAACAGACAAAGAAAAAACTGCGTTCACTACCCCTATGGGGCTATGTGAATTTAATTACATGCTGTTCGGATTGAGCAGTGCCCCTGGGACCTTTCAGAGAATTATGGAATGTTGCCTGGGACATATGAACTTTGAGACTGTTCTATTGTACTTGGACGATGTGATTGTATATTCCAGGACCTATGAGGAACATCTGCAACACCTGGCAGAGGTCTTTGAGGCATTGTCCAACTTCGGCTTAAAGGTAAAACCATCTAAATGTCATCTCCTAAAGCCCAAAGTGCAGTATTTTTGCCTTGTCGTGAGTGCAGAATGAGTAGCACCAGACCCAGACAAAGTGACTGTCATATGAGACTGGCAGGTACCCACCAACATCCAAGAGGTCAGATAATTCCTAGGCCTAGTGGGATACTACAGACACTTTATTAAAGACTTTACTAAATTGGCAACCCCTATTCAAGATTTCCTAGTTGGCCAACCCAAAAAGGCCAGAGGCAAGAGTCTCCCGATAGAGTGGAATGCTAGGTTGGATGAGTCATTCAACAGCCTTAAGCAAGCACTTACAGATAACAAGAGCGAGCCAGTGATCAGATGTGGGGGGTGAATGAAAGCTCGGAGTCAAGTATGACCCCAAGACAGCGAGCATGTTGCTGGGGAGTAATGGCGGAACCAGAGACGGAAATGGCAATGTCGGGCATAGGTAGGTTAGTAGAGGGAGGAAACACGAGGAGTTCAGTTTTTGACAGGTTCACTTTCTTTTATATAATTCCTATACCTGTTTGCTATGTACATCAACAAATTATTTGATGCTTTATATAACCTTATCAGTACCTGAATGAGTAAGATTTGTTTTAATGTATCCATCTTTATTGTAGCTCTCTGCTGTGTAAGCTTCAATTCAATAAAATTGATTGAAACATATAAATTAATACAGAGTATCGGTTATGATGGGATTGTTTTTTTGTTTTTACTCATGAAACCAACCCCTAATCTCATGAAGACCAATTCTTTTTTTAAAAAAACTGGTGTCAACAACCTTTGGTGATCAGCTACTAATTAATAGTCATGAGCGAGTATACTCGTTGCATGCTCGGGTGTCCTCTGAGTATTTTGGCGTGCTCGGAGATTTAGGTTTCCTCGTCTCAGCTGCATGATTTGTAGCTGCTAGACAGGCTGAATACATGTGGGAATGCTTGTTTGTTAGGGAATACCCACATGTATTCAGCCTGTCTACAAGTCGCAAATCATGCAAATAAGACGATGAAAATTAAATCTCCGAGCACGCCAAAATACTCGGAGGACACCCGAGCATGCTCAGGAAAACCCGAGCAACGAGTATACTCGCTCATCACTAGCTACTATCACTGTGGTTAGAAATGAGCTGCCTTTTCTTCAAGTATTTGGCAATGTAATGTATGGATACACTTGCGCTTACAGAATAGAACCCACATTAACGTGGAGCTCAGTTGTGGCACAAAGTGCATCACAAGCTCATCCCATCGTCAGAAAAAGTCAAAACAGCATTTAGACATTTAGCAGCATTAATTAAACTTAAAAAATGTATTAATATATAATTGCTACTTTGCATTTTTCACACCCCATCATCTTTCACAGGAATATGAATAACAAATTATATGATGACTGGAATATTTTTGGTGTAAGACCATATCTGTACGTGTTTACGCAAAATAAAGCCTCAATATTGTTTCTGGTCTAAACGCAGAAAGAAAAAAGCTGCTTTTTCACTGAATAACAATTTTTTTTCCCCGAGAATTGAGAATTTTGAAAGTGAATAATCGGTCCTGATAGATAAAGAAGCAAATTTCTTTCATAACATGTAGCATAATGTTTTTTTATGCTCCTGTCTACTATTGATTTATGAAATACAAACAATAGTTACTCTTTAAGCCTCTTAATGTAACTAAAGTACATTTACAACATAGCAAGCTATAGGTGGCAGTGGTGAAACAGGTTTCATTGCCCCTAAAGACTCCCTTCTAGTTAGATGTCTAGATGTCTGCAAGGAGAATCTGAACTTGTGGCTACACAAGTTAGGCTACTTTCACACATCAGGTTTTCGGCGTCAGGCGCGTTCCGGCATCGTGCCGGAGCGCCGGATCCGGCAAATATTTCGTAAAACCGGATGTGATGGATCCGTTTTTCTGCCGGATCCGTCTTGTTCTTGACAGACAAAACCGGATCCGTCTCATCCGGTTAATCCGGTTTTTGTTCCGTTTTTCGACGGATTACGCCGTATCCGGTTTTTAAAATTGACCCTTGTGGCCTTCCGAACGGGATTGGCTACTGAAAAACTATATATAGCATGTTCCTACAGCCCTTCTTTGACAGGTTGGAGAGGAGAAAGTGCAGGTTGGAGAGAAGAGCAAGTTACTGGCGAAGATGGATGTTGTGATTGGAAATATTTTGAAGAATTTGGCGGATTTTATAGCGGAGGCGAATCGTTTGAGGGTGATTGTTCTGGAGAAGGAGAGAGCGAGACAGCAGCGCATCAGGCATCGTAGACGACGTTTGTGGATCCACCCCATCACAGCCAAGAGAATGACGCGTGGGGTCTATTCTACACTCTGCATGGACCTTCGACGAAACCCGGATAAATTTTTTGGATATGTTCGGATGAAAATGGAGAATTTTGATTACTTGGTGGAGCGCATTGCACACCTCATAAGAAAAGCAGACACCTATTGCCGCTTCTCTGTTTCACCCGCAGAGCGTCTGATGGTGACTTTAAGGTAAGCCACATTTATTGGATATGCTCGCATCAGAGCACACTTTCACTGCAATCTTGTTGGTGGTAGTTTGTATCTCCAAGTGTTAGTTTTGGTATGTAATGCTGTGATTTTAAACTAATTGATTGTTTTTTAATTCCCCACAGATTTCTTGCAACTGGAGAATCCCTTTCGTCACTGCATTTCCAGTACAGACTCGGGATTTCCACCATATCTGGAATAGTGAAGTACACATGCCGTGCACTGTGGGACTCCTTAGCTGAAGAGTTTTTACCAGAGCCCACAACAGAGAGGTGGATTGAAATTTCAGAAAAGTTTCAACAGATATGTCAGTTTCCGAAGTGATTGGGCGCTGTGGACGGGAAACATATCCGCATTGTAAAGCCAGCCGGATCGGGATCGGAATATTTCAATTACAAGAAATATTTTACCATTGTCCTCATGGCCATCGCTGATGCGGAATACAAATTTATTGCTGTTGATATTGGGGCCTATGGCCGCTCCAATGACTCTCAAGTTTTCAAACTGTCTGCCATGGGGCGTAAACTGTATGGAAACACCTTCCAGTTCCCACCCCCTAGACCGCTGCCGCAAACATCTGGTCCACCTATGCCATTTGTCTGTGTAGGGGATGAAGCCTTCCAGCTGTCAGAACACCTTTTGAAACCGTACTCTAGCAGAGGTTTGACAAGAACAAAACGCATTTTTAATTACCGCCTTGCAAGAGCAAGAAGAATGGTTGAATGTACCTTTGGTATTCTGACAGCCAAATGGCGGGTCCTATTGACTGCGATCAACCTCAAGACAGAAACTGTGGACGAGGTGATCAAAGCTTGCGTGGTACTCCACAATTTTGTTATCTGCAAAGAACCCATTTCCATTGAGGACACCTCTGAAGAAACCACCTTGCAAGATTACCATGACATTACCACTAGAAGTTCTGTGACGGTTTCAGTAATGAGGGACAATTTTGCACTATACTTTATGTCACCTCAAGGCAGAGTACACTGGCAGGATGACAGAGTGTGAAAGATTTGTGCCCTAACCAAACTTGTGTACCTTCTGGACCAACAGTATATACCTTTGCCAACCAAAGTTGGCTATCTTGTCATGGTCTTACTATTTTTACCTTTAGGCCACAGGTGTGTACCTGGTTGTGTTTTATGCAAAGTATTTCACCTTGTAACAAAAGTTGTGTACATTGTTAGGAAATCACCAACAATAAACACAACTTTTTAGGTGAAATACTTTGCTTCAAACACAACCAGGAACACAACTGTGGCAAAAAGGTAAAATGTACCCACAGTTATATACCTGGTTTTGAATACCTTTTTACCTTTGAAATACCCTGTATTTAACCTTTTTTTTAAACATAGTTCGCCGCAGAAAGAAATGACAGACAACCATTGTGAAACGATAATTTAACTTTTATTTAAAATATTTTTTTTTTGTAAAATGTTTTTAATGTGCAAAAAACTTTTTTAATAAAGGTTTTAAAACCAATAGGCATTTTTATTAAAAAACACATTACAAATCTGTGTAGTGTGGGGTGGAAATACTGCTGGAGGGGCTGCGGGTCACTTAGACACTGGGAGTGTGGAGAGAGGATTGGGATCGTGGTGGGGAAGGAACAGTTAGAGGTGAAGGTGTGGAAAAAGCTACAGAATGGGTGGACATGTGGGAGGCAGAAGAGGTGGTGGGCGGTGGAGTGGAGGGTTGGGCAGGGACTGTAGGAGCAGATAATGTTGATGGCAAGTTTTATGGGGAAGGAGTTTGGTAGGGGGAAGGAGTTTGGTACGGGGCAGGTTGCTGGAAGTGGGGAGATGTCTGGTACTGGGGAGGTTGCTGGTACTGGGGAGGTTGCTGGTACTGGGGAGGTGGCTGGTGCTGGGGAGGTGGATGGTATGTAATAGGAGGGGGAGGATGGAAAGTGGCTGGAGGGGGTACAGGTGGAGGAACTACTGTGGTGGGAGGAGGAGGTTGGGAGGTAACGTGCTGGAGAGCACCGTGGCATGAATGCATTACATGCATCTGCTGGGTAGGAGAGAGCGTTTCCATGCGCTCCACAACAGACCTGAAAAAGGTGTGGTTTGGCGAAGATCTTGCTTCTGAATGCATGGTTTGCAGAAGTGTCTTCACCTCCAGAATGCTGGAGTTGATCTGCTGAAAGCCTGCGGAGATTTGCTCTGACAAGACTTTTAGACAGTTCTGGAAAGATGCATTCAGATGCAAGAACTCTGGCGCATAAGTCTTTTCCTGACCCCTCTGCCGCTGCCACCCAGTACCCGCAGGTGTACTAGAGGTGGCAGGGGCAGAAGGGTGGGGTAAAGGGAAAGCGATCTCCTCACCAGCAGCTTCATGTAATGTAGGCGGCCACGATGCTCCTGTGCTGGTGGATGGGACAGATGGGACGAATGTGTGGGAAGGCTGGGAAGGTGCAGATGTACCGGGGCGGTCGAAGTGTCCCTCGGTGCCGGTCTCCTCAGGGATCGCCTCAGAAGGGTCCAATCGTGCAGGCTCCTGAGTGCTGCTCACCGTGCTGTGGAATAAAGAGAAAAAAAAACAATTAAAATAGTGACATGGTATGGCCCTGGCTGAAAAAAAAAAAGTTACATAGAAACATTTTTTTTCACATGTGCTGTGTAATATTTACCTTCTGGTGACCATTGTTTTCCGGAGGAACGACAGGGCTTGTGCGTACTTGTACTTGCTCCTGTGTCCTCCAGATCCACTCGGGGCCCGCATCTCTTTATTGAACTCCTTCTTGAAACGATCCCTCACAGACCGCCACCGCTTCACAATTCTGTCCCCTGAAACGAGAAAGGAGTGGTTAGTATACAACATCAGTGTTTCCCAAACTCCAGTCCTCATGGTCCCCAGGGGTCATGTTTTCAGGATTTCCATAGTAAATGGAAATCCTGAACACATGATCCGTGGGGACCACGAGGACTGGAGTTCGGGAAACACTGGTTTACATCAAGCAACCGGTACTGTATATACTTACGCTCTTTAATCTGGGCCCGAGCATCGAGGTCCTCCCAGCGGTCCACAAGGAGCGAACAGATTTCCTCCCAGAGTCGTCGGGTAACGATCAGGTCAGCATGGCGGCGGTCAGCCATATACCATAGCGGCTCCCTTTCTCTGTCGAGATCGATGAGGTGGTCCACATCAATCCCTCCATCCTCACCGTCAGAGTCGGGAGCACGCTGTGAAGGCTGTTAAAGAAAAAGACAAAAATAACATAATTAGCCTCCACAAAAGAAATGAAATAAAAAGTGCAAAAAAACAAAGCAAAAATATTTATACTTACACGCTGGTGACCGCCGCGTTGCTGACGCCAACGACCCTGGGAGGCACTGCGAGGACCTTTTGGCCGAGCACCAGATTGGGAAGACTAGAGAAGAAAACAAAAAATGTTATGTCTTTGGATGTAGGCATTTGTTTGCTGTGTGTGGTTTGCAGAACATTGTTTTCTATGTGTTGTGTGTAGTGTGATGTTGTGTTTCTGCGTTTGATGCAAAAAACTTACGAATTGTGAGCCCACTCCAGGTGTCTGTCCACCCCTTCCTTCTTCTTCTGGGAGCTCCTCTTCATCTTGTGATTCCTGTTTTGAAATAAAAGGCAATGAATAGACATATATTACAGAGATGATGGATTTTGGAAATAAAAACTTACCGTCAAACGCTGACGATGCGAGGGAGGGCTCCCAGAAGATGATGTGCTGTCTTCCTGCTGGCCAGACTCCATGCCTGTGGGTGGTGTTATTGCTGCTGCCAGTGCTGCCAATGCTGCCACTGTTGCTGCTGCTGCATCTCTTGGGCGGCTGTTGAATAAAGAGAAACAAAGGGCCAATGAATATCTTGATATTCCATGGCCCTAGTTTGGAGGAATGGGGGATTTGATAATTACCATCTCTCATCTGCTGCTGGACTCCCCTCCTGTTGTTCAGCATGCTGCTCCATTTGGGGTGGTGGTGGTGCTGATGGTGCTGCTGCAGTGGTCTCCTGCCTTCTCCTGCGCCTGGTTGCTGTCTTGGGTGGCATGTTGGGTGTGGCTGAGGGTCCCACTGTCATGCTTTTATATATGTGTCTTGTGGGCAGAGCTACTGAGCATGCTCAGACCAAAAAAAACGGATCCGGCCGCCGGATCCGGCGCATTGCGGCGCTCATAGGCTTTCATTGTGTGAAAAAGCCGGACCCACCGGATCCGGCGGGTCCGGCTTTTTCGCCCGAGACAAAAAACGTTACAGTAGCCGTTTTTTCCAGACGCCGGATCGCGACACATTGCCGGATCTGGCGAAAACCGGATGAAACGCGTGGCCATCCGGCTCGATCCGGCTCTAATGCAAGTCAATGGGGGGGAAACCGGATCCGGCATTGCATTTCGCCGGATCCGGTTTTTGTCAAAAGCGCCGGATCGCGCCTGATGGCGAAAACCTGATGTGTGAAAGAGGCCTTAGATGTACTGGTGCTAATTGGAAAATTCTTATAAAATGCAAAGAAATACTGCATAGGTTGGATTTTTTTCTTAGATCAAAATCAAAGTTTATAAACACGGCAACTCATTAACTGGGCAATTTTTTGTTCTTATGTTTGCATGCAAGAACCTGATAAGCAATGCTGATATGGTGGCATGTAAAAGTTTGGACACCGCTTTT
Organism: Dendrobates tinctorius; assembly: GCF_039654945.1. Classification (NCBI taxonomy): domain Eukaryota; kingdom Metazoa; phylum Chordata; class Amphibia; order Anura; family Dendrobatidae; genus Dendrobates; species Dendrobates tinctorius. The sequence continues at coordinate 109,578,487 of NW_027361679.1, read as the reverse complement.
CAAAATTACTGTTATTGTGAACTATTAACCCCTTTCTGCCATGAGACGTACTATACCATCCATGTCACCTGGCACAATAAGCCATGGACGGTATAGTACGTCATAGCGATCGGCCGAGCACACGGGTGGTGTCCAGCTGATCGCGGCCGGGTATCAGCTGATTCTCACAGCTGGCACCTGGCACTAAGTGTCAGGAGTGGTCACAGACCACTCCCGGCACTTTAACCCCCGAAATGGTGCGATCGAACACAATCACAGCATTCCGAGAACAGGCAGAGGGCTGACAGCCCCTCTGCCTTTGGATCTGAGACCCCGCGGTGTGATGCGGGGTCCCGATCACTGCCATGGTAACCCAATGTCATCATGATTAGAGTTGAGCGAAACGGGTCGAAAAAATTGAAAAGTCGCTGACTTTCGCCAAAGTCGGGTTTCATGAAACGAAACCCGACCTTAGCGTAATGTCGGCCACGAGGTCGGCGACTTTAGCGCCAAAGTTGCATTTTAAAAGATGCTTGAGTGCCCGTTTTGCAGCCAATCAGGAAGAACGGACACTGTGGGCAACGTGATGACATAGGCAGTGGTCACCACCATCTTGCAGAAGGGCATGCAAGTGATTGGCTTGCTTTGTGGGGCGTCACAGGGGGTATAAAAGGGCGGGGACGCCGACCGCCATGTTACTCATGCTGATCTCAGAATAGGGAGAGCTGCTGCTGATTCTGTAGGGAGAGTGTTAGGCAGAGAAGAAGATACCAAAAACTGATTCTGCTGCTAGCGATTTTGCCTGTACAACACACCAGTCACTGTGCAGTGCAAGGGGAAGCTATATTTTGGTGCATCAGCTCTGTTGGTTATTAGGCTGCCTTTTAAGGCTACCTGGTAGCTGCATTGCTGTGTGCCCCCTGCTGAGCAAACTGCTTTTTTCAAAGCAATCCAGATTTTATTGTTTTGTCCTTGTGAGTTACTGAGCGTTCATTTTTCACACACTGTACAGCGGTGTACGCTCCTCTCTCAGTACCGTGTAACGGCTGTTATCACGGCCACAGTGAAGCTATCTGTGTGTGACTCTGTAACGATAAGTCGAGGAGTTGTTCCGTTCTTACAGACCTCCACCTTATAGCTTTGTCTGGTTTTCAAACAGTTTAGTATATTTGCTGTTTGATTACATTCAAAACTATAGAGAGACAGCGTGTGTCAGTCCGTATACTAAAACACGGAGCTTGACAATTTTACATACACTGGACAGTGGTGTACGTGCACGCTCCTCTCTCAGTACCGTGTAACGGCTGTTATCACGGCCACAGTGAAGCTATCTGTGTGTGACTCTGTAAGGATAAGTCGAGGAGTTGTTCCGTTCTTACAGACCTCCACCTTATAGTTTTGTCTGGTTTTCAAATAGTTTAGTATATTTGCTGTTTGATTACATTCAAAACTATATAGAGAGACAGCGTGTGTCAGTCCGTATACTAAAACACGGAGCTTGACAATTTTACATACACTGGACAGCGGGTACGTGCACGCTCCTCTCTCAGTGCCATGTAACGGCTGTTATCACGGCCACAGTGAGGCTATCTGTGTGTGACTCTGTAAGGATAAGTCGAGGAGTTGTTCTGTTCTTACAGACCTACACTGTAGGGAAATTCCAGTTCTGCCCAATTCTATATACACCTTGTAGTTTGTCATACACTAGGCAATTTCTGCCGGTCACATTGCGGTGTTAAATAAACAGGGCCTGACTGAATCCCACAGTGTCCTAAAGTGTAGAGACATTCCAATTCTCCACAGTCCTCTATACACCCTTCTAACAGCATAGAGAATCTGCCTGTCATATTGCGGTGTTAAATAAACAGGGCCTGACTGAATCCCACAGTGTCCTGAAGTGTAGAGACATTCCAATTCTACACAGTTCTCTATACACCCTTCTAACAGCATAGAGAATCTGCCTGTCATATTGCGGTGTTAAATAAACAGGGCCTGACTGAATCCCACAGTCTCCTGAAATGTAGAGACATTCCAATTCTCCACAGTCCTCTATACACCCTTCTAACAGCATAGTGAATCTGCCTGTCATATTGCGGTGTTAAATAAACAGGGCCTGACTGAATCTCACTGTGTCGTGAATTGTAGAGACATTCCAATTCTAAACAGTCCTCTATACACCCTTCTAACAGCATAGAGAATCTGCCTGTCATATTGCGGTGTTAATTAAACAGGGCCTGACTGAATCCCACAGTGTCCTGAAGTGTAGAGACATTCCAATTCTCCCCAGTCCTATATACACCTTGTACCTTGTTTTACAATACCAGAGAGTTGGTGTAAATTTGGGTAAATTTTTCTAAAAAATGAGGAAGTGTGGTGGAAGAGTCCGTGGAAGTGGGCGGGGGTTGGCAGCTGGTAATGATCGTGTTGGTGTTGGTGGTGGATCTGCTGGTAGTGGCAAAAGCAAAATAGCACCTAATACTGGAGGTGTTGAGGCTGCGTCATCGTCTGGCTCCACAAGGCCTCGAAGGCTCCCTTTTCTGGGAGTAGGTAAACCGTTTCTAAAGCAGGAGCTTCAAGAACAAGTTTTGGCTTACATTGCTGACTCAGCCTCCAGCTCTATCGCCTCCTCTTCTGAAGTTTTAAAAAATAAAAGCACTGAGTCGTCATTGGAGGCTCATGGTCATGAACCACACCTTTCCTTGTGTCCTTCACCCCTAACAAAATTGAAGGATGCGGTAGGCCACACTACAGATTACTCCATGGAGCTGTTTTCACATACCATGCCTGGGTTATCAAGTCAAATCGTGAATTACCCAGGTCAAGATGAATTTGACATGGAGTGCACTGATGCACAGCCACTGCTAGATTTATCTGCTGGTACATTCACTCAGAGCACTACATTGTCCTTGCAGTGTACTGAGCCAGAATCTGACCCTGATGAAACTCAGTTGCCCCCTCCCGCATACTATACAACCATACACGGTGACACAGAGGAAGGTGCACATGACATTGAAGAGGAGGTGATGGATGACCCAGTTGTTGACCCAGATTGGCATCCATTGGGGGTAGAGTGTGCCGCTGCCAATAGCTCAGAAGAGGAGGAGGAGCAGCCGCAGCGGGCATCGACATTGCAACAGTTGTTATCTGGCAGGCCCGGAGCAGTCCAAAAACGGGTTACAAAAACCCAAAAAATTGCAGGACAGCTTGGCCAGACGGTCAAAAAAGCACAGCGTGCAAGGCCTCAAACTGTCTTCCCTAGTAGGAAGAGTGCAGTGTAGCACTTTTTTGAACAAAATCCTATTGATCAGGCAAAGGTAATCTGTAAGAAGTAGGCAAAGACCTTTAGCCGAGGGAAAAATCTGAGAAATTTGAATACCAGTTGCATGCTAAGACATTTAACCACCATGCACTTGCAAGCGTGGATGCACTACCAAAACTCACGTACCACATGTGCTACTGCTCCCAAAGAAGGTAGTCAGCAACGCAACATTGTTTCCCCCACTGTAAGTCCACCGGTTAGCACACCACCAGCAGCAAATGTTGAGTTGTCGTCGCAAGGGCAAATCATTCAGGGAATCACACTGTTGTTGCAACGAAAGACTGAATCTAGGCCATCAGAAAGAACACCAACTCCATCACCATCATCAACCCTCTCTCAGTCCGCCATGTCCACCACTACTTCCACCATATCCAGCTCTCAAGTCCAGCTCACCCTACCAGAGACTATGAGTAGGACAAAAAAGTACTCATCCTCTCATCCGCGTACACTGGCTTTGAACACCCACATTGCCAAACTAATCTCATTAGAGATGATGCCCTATCAATTGGTTGAAAGCGCAGCTTTCCGCGAACTAATGGCCTACACAGTTACACGCTATGAACTACCCAGTCGCCACTTCTTTTCTCGCAAAGCCATCCCAGCCCTCCACCTTCATGTGAAAGACCGCATTGTCCATGCACTCAAGCTGTCAGTGAGTGGAAAGGTGCACCTCACAACTGATGCATGGTCCAGTAGGCATGGCCATGGCCGTTACGTGTCCATCACTGCGCACTGGGTTAATGTGGTGGATGCAGGGTCCACAGGGGACAGCGGTGGTGGCACAGTGCTGCCTAGCCCATGGTATAGGAAACAGTTAGCTGTAGGCGTTCGACCCTCCTCCTCCTCCTCCTCCAGAAGCGAAAGCTGGTCCACAGAGCGCAGTCGCACGAGCACTGCATCCGCAGTTGACAGTGTTGCAAACGAGGTGTCCCCCTATCAGCAAGTGGAAAGCGTCAGCAGGCTGTGTTGCAGATGATGTGTTTGGGCGACAGACACACCGCAGAGGTACTGGCCGACTACTTTCAGCGACAAACTGAGTCATGGCTGGGCAGTCTATATCTTGAGGCAGGCAAGGTAGTAAGTGATAACGGCCAGAATTTTGTGGCAGCCATAGCCCTTTCAAAACTCAGACACATGCCTTGCTTGGCTCACACCTTGAACCTGGTGGTGCAGTGCTTCCTCACTAATTATCTGGATTTAACAGGCCTGCTCCTTAAGGTTCGAAGACTGTGCTCGCACATCCGCCAGTCGCCGGTACACTCCAGTCGTATGCAGAAGCTGCAGCGATTGCTCCACCTTCCCAAGCACCGCCTAATTATCGATGTTGCAACAAGGTGGAAATCCACCCTGCACATGGTTGAGCGGCTGTGCGAACAAAGGCAGGCCGTAATGCATTTGTGGGAGGATACACAGGCAGGCACTTTGAGGGCAGACATGGAGTTGACAGGTGTGCAGTGGTCAAAGCTGAAAGACCTCTGTAAAGTCCTTCAGTGTTTTGAGGAATGCACACGGCTGGTAAGCGCTGACGACGCCATCATAAGCATGAGCATCCCACTTATGCGTCTGCTCATGCAAACTTTGACGCACCTTAAGGAGCAGGCGTCTGCAGCCAAGGTTGATGAGGAGGAAGAGGAGGGAAGCCTTGATGACAGTCAGCCATTGTCTGGTCAGGGAACTGTCGTGGACGAGGTGGAGGAAGAAGAAGAGGAGGAGGATGATGATGGGGATGATTATTTAGGGGAGGAGGATGCTTCTCGTGGGGCAAGAGAAAATGTTGGCTTTGCAAGGTCTGGTACAGGGTTTGTGCGTGACTGGAGGGATGTGGATTTGCCAGAAAGTGCTCCTCCACCCAGCACTCGCAGTGCATCATTGACACCGGGAACATTGGCCCACATGTCAGATTATGCCTTGCAGATCCTAAAAAGGGACATTGCCAAAATGATGAACGATGATGACTACTGGTTGGCCAGCATCCTGGATCCACGCTATAAAGGCAAATTCCAAAACATCATGCCACAGGAGAACCTTGACCTAATATTGGCTAACAAACAAGCTACTCTGGTAAACCGGTTGGTTGAGGCATTCCCAGCACACAGCAGCGGTGATGGTTCTCACATGAGCCGTAGGGGTCGGGGGCAACTTGGAAGCAGTGTTGGTGGTGGACACATCAGAAGTGGCGTTGGAGACAGGGGTTTCATGACCATGTTGTGGACTGATTTTTCAAGTCCCGCTCACACGACTGGTAATACTGCATCGATTGAAAGTGACAGAAGACAGCACTTGTCAAGTACTGTTACAAACTACTTTTCCTCCCATATCGATGTTCTCCCTCACAGGTCATTCCCATTTGACTATTGTGCAGCTAAACTGGACACCTGGCCTGAATTGGCACAATATGCCTTACAGGAGCTCGCATGCCCAGCTGCTAGTGTGCTATCGGAAAGAGTCTTCAGTGCTGCTGGATCAATACTGACAGAAAAAAGGACCCGTCTGTCGACCCAAAATGTGGATGATCTAACCTTCATTAAAATGAACTATGCATGGGTTTCCAAGGATTTTGTCCCACCTTACCCTGATGACACATAGGTTGCCAGAAAAATTGTTTTCTTTGGTCCGCCTGTTCCTGGGACTTGACCAATTTCGCCTTTAGCAGCAGGTGAATGTCCCACATCAACATATGCCATTTTGTAAACCTCCCTAACTGGTCAGCCTCCTCCCCCAAATGGCCGGGGTCACCACCGAGCTCACCAACCGTACGAGTGCCATTGACCTGGACCGGTGGGTGGGCCGACTCATGGGCGCGGGCACTGGCACAGGGTCCCTCATAGTGCAATCAAGTGTCTCTGACCGTGGTGGTGCACACCCGCCATCAGACACACCGCCGTACTATGAGGGGCCCAGTGCCAGTGCCGACACCCACGAGTGGGCCCCCTGGCTTGGGTAAGGCCCCAGCATTTGCAATGTTTACCTCTCCCTGCTCCTCCGCTGTGTAGTCTGGGCTGTCAAATCCATCACTGGGACTGACACTTCAAATTTGGTGAACTGATAGAAGATGATGGTTAAGACGTAGCGATGCCCTGTCCCGCTGGCCGGGATCCAGCTTCAGATGATCAATGGCTTCCATTTCATATGGACGTCGACTCATAATGAGATGCAGTGGTGGTTTCTCATCAGCTTTAACAGTTTTCCTACCCACAGATGTGTGACATTCCAGCGCACATTTTTAAATGTGCCCTCCCTCTCATGCCAATCCAATTGAATCGCCTACGGCCTGTGGCTTCTGTGTTTTGCACTCCAAAGTTACGTGACAGATCATGATAGGCAGTGAGCACCATGTTTACATATCTCCCTGTGATCAAAATTGGATGGATATGAGAATAACGCCGCCCGATCGCGAGTTGCCATAATTTATTGGTGGGAAGTACGACGGTATATGATCGTGTTCGTTTTCAGATTTTGGTTTTTTGGGTTTGGTTTTTACATTTTTAGTCCAGACTTTCTTGACTTCATAAGGGCATGACAAGCCTAGATCTGTGTCTCCTCCACCTCCTCCTTTTACTCCTCCACCTCTTTTGTAAATGTAGTTGCCCTTTTCCATATCTTATTTTTGGCTTCTGAGCATTTTGTCGGCTTTGGGACACCTTTTAAGGTGTTTTGTAATTGTTTTGTATGTGTTAGTATGTGTTTGTGTTTGCCTGCCATTGTTTTCAGTGTGGTTCGACGAACATTCGACGAACTTGCCTCCTGTGCGACGAACCAAAACACTAGTGGGGTGACTCAACACTACTCATGATATATAGACGTACATTGTTAATGTTTAAACTATGCTATATATACCTGCTATCTGATGATACTGTACACTTTGTCTACTTTTTATATTCTTGTCTAATCCATACTGAGCCTGGGAGTGTCTCTCTGTGACTGATGGAATATATATGGAGATTGACAATTATCCTTTGACTGAATAGAGCTGTACGCTTCTGATACAGTACCATATATGTGATGTTATTTTGTGTCTATTTTGTGCTAAATTTGGAAGTTTGGTGGAAGAGGCTGCGGACGTGGGCGTGGGGGGGCCAGCTGGTGCTGATGGTGGTGGTGCATCTGCTGGTAGTGGCAAAAGCACAATAGCAGCTAAGGCAGGAGGTGTTGATCCTGCGTCATGGTCTGTCTATGGAACGCCTGGAAGGCTACCTTTTCTGGGAGTAGGTTAACCGTTTTTAAAGCCGGAGCATGAGGAACTGGTTTGGGCTTACATTGCCGAAACAGACTCCAGCAAATATGCCCTCCTCTTCTGAAGTTTCAAAAAATGCAAGCACTGAGTCGTCAAGTGCTGGCTCCTGGTCAGGAAGAACCCCTTTCCTTGTTTCCTACACCCCCACCCAAAGTGAATGATGCAGCAGGCCACACTTCACATTAGTCCATGTAGCTCTTTCTATCATACCATGCATGGGTTATCAAGTCAAATCGTGAATTCCCCAGTCCAAGAAGAATCTGACATGGAGTGTGGGTGGCCAGGCAGGGCAGTGAGGTTAATCGGTACCGGGACGGTGTCTCCCTGGGATGTGTCACAGTGGTGGTGACCCGTTCCGTGGCCCTTGGCGTCCATGCAAAGGGGTGAATTACGTTTATAGGTGAATGATACTTGACGCCACCTAGAATCATAGAATCGTAGAGTTGGAAGGGACCTCCTGGGCCATCTGGTCCAACCCCATGCTCAAAGCAGGATTCGCTAAATCTTTCCAGTCAGATATCTGTCCAGCCTCTGTTTGAACACTTCCATTGAAGGAGAACTCACCACTTCTCGTGGCAGCTTGTTCCACTCATTGATCACTCTGTCAAAAAGTTTTTTCTAATATCTAATCTGTGTCTCCTCCCATTCAGTTTCATCCCATTGCTTCTAGTCTTTCCTTGTGCAAATGAGAATAAAGTTGATCCTTCTACAATGTGACAGCCCTTTAGATATTTGTAGACAGCAATAAAGTCTCCTCTCAGTCTTCTCTTTTGCAAACTAAACATTCCCAAATCCTGCAACCTTTCCTCATAAGACAGGGTTTGCAGACCGGTCACCATTCATAGAATCATAGAATCATAGAATCGTAGAGTTGGAAGGGACCTCCTGGGCCATCTGGTCCAACCCCCTGCTCAAAGCAGGATTCGCTAAATCATCCCAGTCAGATGTCTGTCCAGCCTCTGTTTGAAGACTTCCATTGAAGGAGAACTCACCACTTCTCGTGGCAGCCTGTTCCACTCATTGATCACTCTAACTGTCAAAAAGTTTTTTCTAATATCTAATCTGTGTCTCCTCCCATTCAGTTTCATCCCATTGCTTCTAGTCTTTCCTTGTGCAAATGAGAATAAAGTTGATCCTTCTACAATGTGACAGCCCTTTAGATATTTGTAGACAGCTATTAAGTCTCCTCTCAGTCTTCTCTTTTGCAAACTAAACATTCCCAAATCCTGCAACCTTTCCTCATAAGACAGGGTTTGCAGACCGGTCACCATTCTGGTCGCTCTTTTCTGAACTTGCTCCAGTTTGTTGATGTCTTTTTTAAAATGTGGTGCCCAAAACTGGACACAATATTCCAGATGAGGTCTGACCAAAGAGGAGTAGAGGGAAATAATGACTTCACGTGATCTAGACTGTATGCTTCTGTTAATACATCCTAGAATTGCATTTGCCTTTTTTGCTGCTGCATCACACTGTTGACTCATATTCAGTCTGTGATCTATTAGTATACCAAAGTCTTTTTCACATGTGCTGTCACTTAGCCCTATTCCTCCCATTCTATATATGCTTTTTCCATTTTTATTGCCCAGATGTAGTACTTTGCATTTCTCATTTGCATTTGCGGTTTTTCCGATTTCCTCTTTTCAGCTGCAACGGCCAAAACCCAGTGATCGTTGAGCTCGCGGAGACTCTTCACTTATCCCAGAAGGCACTGGGAATATGCAAATGATCTCCTCAAGACTCTTCCCCTGGTTTTCCGATTTCCTCTTTTCAGCTGCAACGGCCAAAACCCAGTGATCGTTGAGCTCGCGGAGACTCTTCACTTATCCCAGAAGGCACTGGGAATATGCAAATGATCTCCTCAAGACTCTTCCCCTGGTTTTCCGATTTCCTCTTTTCAGCTGCAACGGCCAAAACCCAGTGATCGTTGAGCTCGCGGAGACTCTTCACTTATCCCAGAAGGCACTGGGAATATGCAAATGATCTCCTCAAGACTCTTCCCCTGGTTTTCCGATTTCCTCTTTTCAGCTGCAACGGCCAAAACCCAGTGATCGTTGAGCTCGCGGAGACTCTTCACTTATCCCAGAAGGCACTGGGAATATGCAAATGATCTCCTCAAGACTCTTCCCCTGGTTTTCCGATTTCCTCTTTTCAGCTGCAACGGCCAAAACCCAGTGATCGTTGAGCTCGCGGAGACTCTTCACTTATCCAAGAAGGCACTGGGAATATGCAAATGATCTCCTCAAGACTCTTCCCCTGGTTTTCCGATTTCCTCTTTTCAGCTGCAACGGCCAAAACCCAGTGATCGTTGAGCTCGCGGAGACTCTTCACTTATCCCAGAAGGCACTGGGAATATGCAAATGATCTCCTCAAGACTCTTCCCCTGGTTTTCCGATTTCCTCTTTTCAGCTGCAACGGCCAAAACCCAGTGATCGTTGAGCTCGCGGAGACTCTTCACTTATCCCAGAAGGCACTGGGAATATGCAAATGATCTCCTCAAGACTCTTCCCCTGGTTTTCCGATTTCCTCTTTTCAGCTGCAACGGCCAAAACCCAGTGATCGTTGAGCTCGCGGAGACTCTTCACTTATCCCAGAAGGCACTGGGAATATGCAAATGATCTCCTCAAGACTCTTCCCCTGGTTTTCCGATTTCCTCTTTTCAGCTGCAACGGCCAAAACCCAGTGATCGTTGAGCTCGCGGAGACTCTTCACTTATCCCAGAAGGCACTGGGAATATGCAAATGATCTCCTCATTCTGGTCGCTCTTTTCTGAACTTGCTCCAGTTGGTTGATGTCTTTTTTAAAATGTGGTGCCCAAAACTGGACACAATATTCCAGATGAGGTCTGACCAAAGAGGAGTAGAGGGAAATAATGACTTCACATGATCTAGACTGTATGCTTCTGTTAATACATCCTAGAATTGCATTTGCCTTTTTTGCTGCTGCATCACACTGTTGACTCATATTCAGTCTGTGATCTATTAGTATACCCAAGTCTTTTTCACATGTGCTGTTGCTTAGCCCTATTCCTCCCATTCTGTATATGTTTTTTTCATTTTTATTGCCCAGATGTAGTACTTTGCATTTTTCCCTGTTAAAAACCATTCTTAGTTGTTGCCCACTTCTCCAGTTTATTTATATCTTTTTGAATCCTCTCTCTCTCTTCTCTAGTATTAGCTATCTCTCCTAGCTTTGTGTCATCAGCAAATGTAATCAGTTTACCCTCAATTCCTTCATCTAAATCATTGATAAAGATGTTGAACAATACAGGGCCCAGGACAGAGCCTTGTGTTACCCCACTTGAGACATTCTTCCAACTGGATGTGCAGCCATTTACGACCACTCTTTGGGTCCGATCACTAAGCCAGTTATGAATCCACCTAACAGTTGCCTTGTCCATTCCATACTTAGTCATTTTTTCAATAAGGATTGTATGAGATACTTTGTCAAATGCTTTGCTGAAGTCAATAAGTCAATATATATACAGCATTTCCTTGATCCACCCAATCAGTGATTCCGTCATAGAAGGAAAGTTAGTCTGACATGACTTATTAGTTACAAACCCATGCTGACTCTGTTTAATCACTTCATTCTTATCCAGGTACTGACATACATGTTGTTTAATAATTTGTTCAAAGATCTTTCCTGGTATAGAAGTCAGACTCACCGGCCTATAGTTGCCTGGGTCCACCTTCTTCCCCTTTTTGAAGATAGGAACAACATTTACTCTTCTCCAGTCTTCTGGGACTTCTCCTGTTCTCCAAGAATTTTCAAAGATTATGGAGAGGGGTTCAAAAATTTCTTCTGCTATCTCCTTCAGTACTCTGGGGTGTAATTCATCTGGACCTGGAGACTTGAATTCATTTACTGTAGGTTAGCTAAGTGTTTCCTCACTATCTTTCTGTTTATAGATATCCTGGATTCTTCTATTCCCTTAATAGGACAGTGAAGAACTGTTGATGTTACATTTCCTTTCTGAGAGAAAACAGATGCAAAATAGGAATTTAAAAGTTCGGCCTTCTCAACATCCTGTCTTACCATTTCATCATTTTCATCCTGTAAAAATCCTATATCATCTTTGACTTTTCTTTTACTTTTGACATATCCCCAAAATCCTTTATTATTGCTTTTGACATCTCTTGCAAGCCTCAAATCATTTTCAGCTTTAGATAATCTGATTTGTGCCCTGCAGGTTCTGCAGACAACATTATATTCTTCTTTAGATATACCTCCCTCTTTCCATTTTATAAACATTTTTTTCTTCCTTTTTAGCATGTGCTTAAGTTCTGAGTTCATCCATCCTGGTTTCCTTTAATGCTTCCTATTCTTCGCTCTTTTCGGAATTATTAACAATTGTGCTTTGAGAATTTCATTTTTCAAGATTTCCTATCCTTCCTGGACATTTTTGTCTTTAAGGATATCCAGCCATTGGATCCCTCCAATTCTCTTTCTGAATCCCTTAAAATCTGCCTTTCTGAAATCTAACCTTGACATCTGAGTCTTCACAGGTCTTCCTCCTCTAGTTATCCAAAATTCTAAAATAGCATGGTCGCTACCTCCTAAGGTCCCAGCCACTTTTACCTCCTCAACCATTTCCTCCCTGTTTATAAGGATTAGATCCAAGGTAGCAGTTCCCCTTGTTTTCTCCCCTACCTTTTGGAAGATAAAGTTGTCAGCAAGAGAGGAAAAGAATTTCCTTGACCTGTTAGTTTTGCCTGAGAGAGATTCCCAACAAATGTCTGGATAGTTGAAATCTCCCATGACAACTATGTCATATTTTTTGGAGAACTTGGCCTTTGATGCATAAAGAGTTCATCCATATCTTCAGCTTGCACAGGCGGCCTGTAGTAAATGCCTACAATGGTGTCCTTTCCATTGTTCTGTCCTTGTATTCTTACCCAAACAGTTTCCACAGAACTCCCAGTCTCTGAAGCTTCAATCTCTGTGCAGATATGCGCGTTTCTAAGATACAATGCGACACCTCCTCCTCGTTTATCAAGTCTGTTTCTTGCAAATAAGTTGTATCCTTCTAGTCTTGTATTCCAATCATGTGTATTGTCCCACCAAGTTTCAGTGATTCCAATGACATCATATTTCTTTTCCTGTGTTAGCAGTTCCAATTCTCCTTGTTTGTTGCCCATGCTTTGTGCATTAGTATAGAAACATTTTAGTTTGTGATTGGTTTCTCTTTCTCCAATATTTTTATTAATTAGATTCTTTTGTCTTTGTTCTTCCTTTCCACTTCTAATAGCAGAGTTCTCAATAGCATTTGTCAGGTGTATGGCTATTTCTGGTCTTTTGCTTCCCTTCCCACCTGTGGTTTCTGAGTAGATTGACCAGCGCTGCAGTGGCGCTTCTCGGGGACAGAAGTTGTGGTGCAGCTATAATGTAGAAGCCCTGCACAGGTATGGCCATTGTCACAGGGCATATGAAAGAGTTGGTAGATGGTGTGCAGTGCAGGATGTAGCAGAGCCGTGTGCCAGGCGCAGGAGAAAGAGGACAGACACAGTCGTGCAGTTCCTTTACCTGTACTTGGTAAGTGCCGTCCAGGACCCAGAGTACAGATGGAGGAGTTGGTCAGCCTGGAAGCCAATTTGGAATTCTCTCTCTGCAGATAGGTAGTGTGGCCTCCGTTCTAGCGCTTCTCTGAGGTACTCGCAGTGCTGAGTTCAATGAAGTTCCCCCCGTTGACTCTCTTTTGGAACTTTCTCGTATGGCAGGCAGCCATAGCCTTTTCCTTCTGGCTCCCACACGTCGCTGCTGGGGCCTCCGAGCATTTACAGCTGCTACTTCCTCTGGTTTCTGCTGCAGGAATGTCAGTGTCCCTACAAACTCGGAGACCGGAATCCGGACCATGCGCTCAAGCTAGGAGTGAGCCTTAACTCTGCTCATCCTCCAGCTCCCCTTCTCATGTCCACACACTTCCCCTTCCCTTCACAGACTGCCCTAACTTACCTCCTCCCGACCACAGACAGCAGCTCCTCAGCAGTCAGGTTCAGAGGTCTCCCTGCTGGCCTGGAGTGGGAAATGTGCTGTGTGTTGGTTTAACTGCTAGAGAGATCCTTCGTTGCTCCCAAGCATGACATCACACTCCCTAGGAGGAAGGTAATGCCACTGTGGTGACCGTATTCCTGGGGGCACCACAAGTGCACTGAGGCCCAGCCACTAGAGTTGAGCGACTTTTGGTTTTTTAGGGTCGCGTTTCGTTTCGTGAAACCCGACTTTTCCAAAAGTCGGGTCGAGCAAGATCGTCCGATTATAGGGAAAAGTCGGGGTCGTCCCGAAACACGAAACCCAATGTAAGTCAATGGGGAATAAAAGTCGGCAGTGAGAGGAGGACAGGAAACACACCTACAGTGCCCATTTGAATGCCAAAAGCATCAATTCTTCTTACTTAAGCTTGTCAACCTTAATTAACTTCATAATACAAGTTACGCACTGAAAAATGGGGGTTATTTGGCTAAAGTTGTGGGGGGGGAGGGCTGGCTGCAGGTTTTCATGTGCCCTGGGCGAAAGAGCGCCCCTTTAACACATACCACAACTCATCATGCTCCGATACGGCAGATAAATAGCGGTATAGTACAATGAAAAATACCTCACTTTTTACATCTCATTACGAGGCCCATCTATTTCTCCATACAGAATCATTGGTCCCATATAATGTTTGAAACAGTATATGATGAGCTCCACATAATGCTACAGTATATGTTGGTCCCCATGGATGAAGCTCCACTGTCTTATGGGCCCAAATAATGCTCCAAACATAATGGGCCCCATTTCTAATGCTCTAGTGTATAATGGGCCCTGTAAATGCTGCTCCAGTGTCTGATGTCCACCTTTGGAATGTTCCAGTGTATGGTGGGCCCCATCTATCATTCTCCAGAGTATAGTGCTCCCCAAAAATTGCTGTAACAACATTGAAAACAATCAAATAAGTCTCCTCGCTAGGGAATCCCTGTACTTGTCTGGACAGGTGCTGTAGCTTGCTTAACAGCTCGCCAGCCGTTCTCACGCCCAGTATGGATTGCACGTGATTGCACAAAGGTTAGAAAGGGTACCGTATCCCTGGATAACATGTATGGATAGCGTACACATTCAAAATATATGTCTCAGGAGGCAGGCTCAGACGGTGTCAGGCCCAGTATGGATTGCACGTGATTGCACAAAGGTTAGAAAGGGTACCGTATCCCTGGATAACATGTATGGATAGCGTACACATTCAAAATATATGTCTCAGGAGGCAGGATCAGACGGTGTCAGGCACAGTATGGATTGCACGTGATTGCACAAAGGTTAGAAAGGGTACCGTATCCCCGGATAACATGTATGGATAGCGTACACATTCAAAATATATGTCTCAGGAGGCAGGCTCAGACGGTGTTAGGCCCAGTATGGATTGCACGTGATTGCACAAAGGTTAGAAAGGGTACCGTATCCCCGGATAACATGTATGGATAGCGTACACATTCAAAATATATGTCTCAGGAGGCAGGCTCAGACGGTGTCAGGCCCAGTATGGATTGCACGTGATTGCACAAAGGTTAGAAAGGGTACCGTATCCCTGGATAACATGTATGGATAGCGTACACATTCAAAATATATGTCTCAGGAGGCAGGCTCAGACGGTGTCAGGCACAGTATGGATTGCACGTGATTGCACAAAGGTTAGAAAGGGTACCGTATCCCCGGATAACATGTATGGATAGCGTACACATTCAAAATATATGTCTCAGGAGGCAGGCTCAGACGGTGTCAGGCACAGTATGGATTGCACGTGATTGCACAAAGGTTAGAAAGGGTACCGTATCCCCGGATAACATGTATGGATAGCGTACACATTCAAAATATATGTCTCAGGCGGCAGGCTCAGACGGTGTCAGGCACAGTATGGATTTGACGGCCCAGATTACACAGCGGAGGAGCAGGGAGAGGTAAAGATTGCAAATGCTGGGGCCAATCGTGGGCGTCGGTACTGGCACTGGGCCCCTCATAGTACAGCGGTGTGTCTGACGGCGGGTGTGCACCACCACCGTCAGAGACACTTGATTGCACTATGAGGGACCCTGTGCCAGTGCCCGCGCCCAAGAGTCGGCCTACCCACCTGTCCAGGGCAACGGCACTCGCACGGTGTCGTGCGCTAGGTGGTGACCCCGGCCATGGGGGGGAGGCAGCACAGTTAGGGAGTTTTAGAAAGTGGCATATGTTGATGTTGGACATTCAGCTGATGCAAAAGGCGAAATAGGTGAAGTACCAGGAAGAGGTGGACCAAAGCAAGCCATTTTTCTGTCACCCTATGTGTCATCAGGGGAAGGTGGGACAAAATCCTTGGAAACCCATGCGTGGTTCATTTTAATGAAGGTTAGATCATCCACATTTTGGGTTGACAGATGGGTCCTTTTTTCTGTCAGGATTGATCCAGCTGCACTGAAGACTCTTTCCGATAGCACACTTGCAGCTGGGCAAGCGAGCTCCTGTAAGGCATATTGGGCCAATTCAGGCCAGGTGTCCAGTTTAGCGGTCCAATAGTCAAAGGGGAATGACCTGTGTGGGAGAACATCGATATGGGAGGAAAAGTAGTTTGTAACCATAGTTGACAACTGCTGTCTCCTGTCACTTTCCATCGATGCAGTATTACCAGTTGTGTGAGCGGTATTTGAAAAATCAGTCCACAACATTGTCATGAAACCCCTGTCTCCAACGCCACTTCTGCTGTGTGCACCACGAACACCTCTGCCAAGCTGCCCCCCGGCCCGTACGGCTCGTGTGAGAACCATCACCGCTGCTGTGTGCTGGGAATGCCTCAAGCAACCGATTTACCAGAGTTGCTTGTTTATTAGCCAATATTAGGTCAAGGTTCTCCTGTGGCATGATGTTTTGTAATTTGCCTTTATAGCGTGGATCCAGGATGCTGGCCAACCAGTAGTCGTCATCGTTCATCATTTTGGCAATGCGGGGGTCCCTTTTTAGGATCCGCAAGGCATAATCTGACATGTGGGCCAATGTTCCCGGTGTCAATGATGCACTGCGAGTGCTGGGTGGAGGAGCACTTTCTGGCAAATCCACATCCCTCCAGTCACGCACAAACCCTGTACCAGACCTTGACACGCCAACATTTTCACTTGCCCCACGAGATGCATCCTCCTCCCCTAAGTAATCATCCCCATCATCCTCCTCCTCCTCCTCTTCTTCCTCCACCTCGTCCAGGAGAGGTCCCTGAGCAGACAATGGCTGAATGTCATCAAGGATTCCCTCCTCCTCTTCCTCCTCATCAACATTGGCTGCAGACGCCTGCTCCTTAAGGTGCGTCAAAGTTTGCATGAGCAGACGCATAAGTGGGATGCTCATGCTTAGGATGGCGTCGTCTGCGCTTACCAGCCATGTGCATTCCTCAAAACACTGAAGGACTTTACAAAGGTCTTTCAGCTTCGACCACTGCACGCCTGTCAACTCCATGTCTGCTCTCAAAGTGCCTGGCCGTGTATCCTCCCACAAATGCATTATGGCCTGCCTCTGCTCGCACAGCCGCTCCACCATGTGCAGGGTGGAGTTCCACCTTGTTGCAATGTCGATAATGAGGCGGTGGTTGGGAAGGTGGAGCAATCGCTGCAGCTTCTGCATACGAACGGAGTGTACAGGCGACCGGCGGATGTGCGCGCACAGTCTTCGCACCTTCTGGAGCAGGGCTGTTAACTCCGGATAATTTTTGAGGAAGCACTGCACCACCAGGTTCAAGGTGTGAGCCAAGCAAGGTATGTGGCTGAGTTTTGAAAGGGCTATGGCTGCCACAAAATTACGGCCGTTATCACTAACTACCTTGCCTGCCTCAAGATGTACACTGCCCAGCCATGACTCAGTTTGTCGCTTCAAGTACTCGGCCAGCACCTCGGCGGTGTGTCTGTCGCCCAAACACATCATCTGCAACACAGCCTGCTGACGCTTTCCACTAGCTGCTCGATAGGGGGACACATCGTGTGCAACAGTGGCAGCTGCAGATGGAGTGCTCGTACGACTGCGCTCTGTGGACGAGCTTTCGCTTCTGGAGGAGGAGGAGGAGGAGGAGGAGGGTCGAACTCCTACAGCCAACTGTTTCCTATACTGTGGGCTAGGCAGCACTGTCCCACCACCGCTGTCCCCTGTGGACCCTGCATCCACCACGTTAACCCAGTGCGCAGTGATGGACACGTAACGGCCCTGGCCATGCCGACTGGACCATGCATCAGTTGTGAGGTGCACCTTTCCGCTCACTGACTGTTTGAGTGCATGGACAATGCGGTCTTTCACATGATGGTGGAGGGCTGGGATGGCTTTGCGAGAGAAGAAGTGGCGACTGGGTAGGTCATAGCGTGGTACTGCATAGGCCATGAGTTCGCGGAAAGCTGTGCTTTCCACCAACCGAAAGGGCATCATCTCAAACGAGATTAGTTTGGCAATGAGGGCGTTCAAACCCAGTGTACGCGGATGAGAGACTGAGTACTTTCTTGACCTACTCATAGTGTCTGGGAGGGTGAGCTGGACTTGAGAGCTGCATATGGTGGAAGTAGCGGTGGACAGGGCGGACGGAGAGAGGGTTGATGATGGTGATGGAGTTGGTGTTCTTTCTGATGGCCTAGAATCAGTCTTTCGTTGATATAACAGTGGGATTCCCTGACTGCTGTGGTCTTGCAACGACACCTCAACATTTGCTGCTGTGCTAACCGGTGGGCTTACAGTGGGGGAAACAAAGTAGCGTTGCTGACTAGCTTCGTTGTGATCAGTTGCACATGTGGCACTTGAGGTTTGGTGTTGTGTCCACGCTTGCAAGTGCATGCTGGTTAAATGTCTAAGCATGCAACTGGTATTCAAATTTTTCAGATTTTTCCCTCGGCTAAAGGTCTTTGCGCACTTCTTACAGATAACCTTGGCCTGATCATGAGGATTTTGTTCAAAAAAGTGCCACACTGCACTCTTCCTACTTTGGCAGACATTTTGCGGCCTAGCACGCTGTGATCTTTTGACCCTCTGGACAAGCTGTCCAGCAACTCTTTTGATGTTTGGAACCTGTCTTTGGAGTGCTCCGGGCCTGCCAGATAACAGCTGTTGCGATGTCGATGTCTGCTGTGGATGCTCCTCATCTGAGCTATTGGAAGCAGCACCCTCTTCCCCCAATGGATGCCAATCTGGGTCAACAACTGGGTCATCCATCACCTCCTCTTCTATGTCATGTGCACCTTTCTCTGTGTCACCGTGTATGGTGGTATAGTGTGCGGGAAGGGGCACCTGAGTCTTATCAGGGTCAAAATCTGGCTCTGTACACTGCGAGGACAATGTAGTGCTCTGAGTGAATGTACCAGCAGAATCATCCATCAGCGGCTGTGCATCAGTGCACTCCATGTCAGATTCATCTTGGCCTGGGTAATTCACCATTTGACTTGATAATCCAGGCATGGTATGTGAAAACAGCTCCATGGAGTAATCAGTAGTATAGCCTGCGTCATCCTTCAATCTTGGTTGGGGTGAAGGACACAAGGAAAGGTGTGGTTCATGAACATGAGCCTCCAATGACGACTCAGTGCTTTTACTTTTTACAACTGAAGAAGAGGAGGCGATAGAGCTGGAGGCTGAGTCAGCAATGTAAGACAAAACTTTTTCCTGATGCTCTGCCTTTAAAAGCGGTTTGCCAACTCCTAGAAAACTAAGCGTTCGAGGCCTTATGTAGCCAGACGATGACGCAGGGTCAGCACCTCCTGCATTCGGTCCTATTTTGCTCTTGCCACTACCATCAGATCCACCACCAACACCATCATTACCAGCTGCCAACCCCCGCCCAATTCCACGGCCTCTTCCAGCAGCCTTCCTCATTTTTGGTAGAAATGTAGACAAAATCCAACAAACTATATAGTAATGTAAAACAAGGTACAAGGTGTCTATAGGACAGGGGAGATTTAGAATTTCTGCACACACTTGTGGACAGTGGACACTTTTGGATTGTGTGAGGCCACTGATATCTGAGCGCTATGTGACAGGCTCGATGGCACAGCTGCCTGTGACCAAAGTGACGAGAGGATAATGGAGATTTTGAATCTCTGCGCACACTTTTGGACACTGGACACTTGTGGATTGTGTGAGGCCCACTGATATCTGAGCGCTATGTGACACGCTCGATGGCACAGCTGCCTGTGACCAAAGTGACGAGAGGATAATGGAGATTTTGAATCTCTGCGCACACTTTTGGACACTGGACACTTGTGGATTGTGTGAGGCCCACTGATATCTGAGCGCTATGTGACACGCTCGATGGCACAGCTGCCTGTGACCAAAGTGACGAGAGGATAATGGAGATTTTGAATCTCTGCGCACACTTTTGGACACTGGACACTTGTGGATTGTGTGAGGCCCACTGATATCTGAGCGCTATGTGACACGCTCGATGGCACAGCTGCCTGTGACCAAAGTGATGAGAGGATAATGGAGATTTTGAATCTCTGCGCACACTTTTGGACACTGGACACTTGTGGATTGTGTGAGGCCCACTGATATCTGAGCGCTATGTGACAGGCTCGATGGCACAGCTGCCTGTGACCAAAGTGACGAGAGGATAATGGAGATTTTGAATCTCTGCGCACACTTTTGGACACTGGACACTTGTGGATTGTGTGAGGCCCACAGATATCTGAGCGCTATGTGACACGCTCGATGGCACAGCTGCCTGTGACCAAAGTGACGAGGGGATAATGGAGATTTTGAATCTCTGCGCACACTTTTGGACACTGGACACTTGTGGATTGTGTGAGGCCCACTGATATCTGAGCGCTATGTGACAGGCTCGATGGCACAGCTGCCTGTGACCAAAGTGACGAGAGGATAATGGAGATTTTGAATCTCTGCGCACACTTTTGGACACTGGACACTTGTGGATTGTGTGAGGCCCACTGATATCTGAGCGCTATGTGACACGCTCGATGGCACAGCTGCCTGTGACCAAAGTGACGAGAGGATAATGGAGATTTTGAATCTCTGCGCACACTTTTGGACACTGGACACTTGTGGATTGTGTGAGGCCCACTGATATCTGAGCGCTATGTGACAGGCTCAATGGCACAGCTGTGACAAAAGTGACTAGAGGATAAGGGAGATTGGATTGCTTTTAAAAAAGCAGTTTGCGGAGCAGTGGGTAAACAGCAATGCCAGCGTGTCAGGAAGCCTTAAAAGGCAGCCCAACAACCAACACCACTGATACACCACAATATAGCCTCCCCTTGCACTGCACACACAGTGACTTGTGTGATGTGCAGGCCAAATCGCTAGCAGCAGAAGCAGTTTTTTTGTCTTCTTCCCTGCCTAACGCTCTCCCTACAGAATCAGCAGCAACCTCTCCCTATACTAAGATCGGCAGAAGTAAGATGGCGGTCGGCGTGCACGCCCTTTTACACCCCCTGTGACGCCCACCAAAGCAAGCCAATCACTTGCATGCCCTTCTAAAAGATGGTGGTGACCCGTGCCTAGGTCATCACGTTGCCCACAGTGTCCGTGGATCCTGATTGGCTGAAAAAGAGCGCAAAACAAACTTTTGAAACGCGACTTTGGCGCGTAAGTCGCCGACCTCGTGGCCGACCTCATCCTAGGGTCGGGTTTCGTTTCATGAAACCCGACTTTGCCAAAAGTCGGCGACTTTTGAATTTTTTCGACCCGTTTCGCTCAACTCTACCAGCCACTGCTAGATGATTCTGCTGGTACATTGACCCAGACCACTACATTCCCCTCGCACTCTACACAGCCTGAATGTGACCCAGATGAAACTCAGGTTACCCTTCCCATATACTGTACCACCTTACACGGTGACAAAAAGGAAGGTGCAGCTGAAAGTGCAGGTTCGGCCCACCCGCCGTTAGACACACCGCCGTACTATGAGGGGCCCTGTGCCAATGCTGTCGCCAACGAGTGGGCCCCCCTTGCTTGCTCTGGATCACAGCACTTGCAAGTTTGAAATACTTACCTCTCCCTGCTCCACCGCCATGATGTCTTCCGCGTTTCCTAACAGTGATATTCTGATCAGAGAGCGCAATGACATCACATCTGTACGCAAAGACTAGTACAGGGATTCCCTAGCGAGGAGACTTATTTGAGGAGACTTATTTAATTATTTTCAATGTTGGGACAGCAATTTTTGGGGAGCACTATACTCTGGAGAATGATATATGGGGCCCACCATACACTGGAACATTCCAAAGGTGGACATCAGACACTGGAGCAGCATTTACAGGGCCCATTATACACTAGAGCATTAGAAATGGGGCCCATTATATATAGAGCATTATTTGGGCCCATAAGACAGTGCAGCTTCATCCATGGGGACCAACATATACCGTAGCATTATGTGGCGCTCATCATATACTGTTTCAAACATTATATGGGACCAATAATTCTGTATAAATAAAAAAAGAGAAATTAATCCAGCTCACCGCACTGCCTTGCTGGTAGGATCCAGATCCTGCGCACGGATTTGACTAGGCAGTCAATCAATAATAGGAGAGAAAAAAGAAGTTCCAGCGCCAGGAATGGAAAATTAAAAATCCATTTTATTGTGCCATTGCATATTAAAATTCCAGCAGGTACAGCATATCTGTCGGGTGACTACAGAACAACGCGTTTCGACGCCTCAGGTCTTAATCATGTTCTGACATTAAATGCAACCAACTTCCTTTTGTTGGATTCTCCCACCTGAAAAAAATCAGAGGCACATGTGTGGACTGCTCCAAAGCAGCTCCTGCTATGGTAATTGTGGGAGTAGCAAACAAAGTAGGAAAAAAAAAACAGTCAGTGTAGACAACACAACATAAACGACATACATATTTTAAAAGGGAGATATATATACTCCTGATGTAAGGTAACAAAGATGAATATAAAGAATAATTCCAATGACATATTCCAAAATACATATCACATATTCAAATCCTATACATAATATTCTATAATTATACCACAATGGGGAAAGAGAAAAAAAAAAAAAAAAAAAAAAAACACCTATTCCCCTTTTTTCTTCCTTTCTCTTCTTGGTAGAGGAAAAGAGATAAGAAAAGAGGGAAAGAGGAAGAAAAGAAGAGAAAGGAGGAAAAAAGGGGAATAGGTGTTTTTTTTTTTTTTTTTCACATAAATCGGCCGATTTCGTTCGACCCGACTTTTGCGACCCGACTCGACCCAAAAAAAGGCAAAGTCGCTCAACTCTAGTCATGAAGACATCTGGGTTACCAGAGCTAAGAGACTTCCTGTCATGCGCAGTGCATGTCAGGAAGTCTCTCAGGTCAGTTTGCACTGAGTGCAGCGCTAACAGCTTCTATAGCATGCAGATGCTGCTTCATCTGCATGCTATAGAAGCGATCAGCCTGCAAAAAATGATTGTCCCATAGCGGGACAAAGTGTAAAAGTTAAAATGAAGAAAACATTTTTTTATAAATAATTGTAAAAATATTTAACAAAAAAATAAAAAATAACAATAAAAAATCAATATTTATTCCATCACTAAAGAAATATTTGAATGAAAAAAATCTAAACAATAAAAGTACACATATTTGGTATCACCGCGTCTGTAATGACCTGACCTATAAAACTGACTCCCTAACTAACCCCTTTAGTGAACACCATATAAAACAAGGCAAAAAACAATGCTTTATCATCATACTGCAGAACAAAATGTGGAATAACGCGCGATCAAAAAGATGGACATAAATAAACATAGTACCGCTGAAAACATTAACTTGTCCAGCAAAAAACAAGCCCCCATACAGCTTCATTACCGGAAAAATAAAAAAAATATATAGTTCTCAGAATAAAGCAATGCAGAAACAATTATGTTTTCTATAAAATAGCTTTTATTATATAAAAGCGCCAAAACATAAAAAAAGATAAATGAGGTATCGCTGTAATCGTACTGACCCGAAGAATAAAACCGCCTTATCAATTTTACCACACACGGAACGGTGTAAACGTCCCCCCAAAAGAAATTCATGAATTGCTGGTTTTTGATCATTCTGTCTCACAAATATGGAATAGAAAGTGATCAAAAAATGTCATGTGCCCAAAAATGGTACTAATAAAAACGTCAGCTCGTCTCGCAAAAAAGAAGAGCTTACATGACTTTGTTGGCTAAAATATGGAAAAATTATAGCTCTCAAAACATGGTGATGCAGAAACTATTTTTTGCATTAAAAAGTGTCTTTTAGCGTGTGACAGCTGCCAAACATAAAAACCCGCTATAAAGCCTCTTTCACACATTCTGATATTTCCGGTACCGGACATGTCAGTGTCCGTGTGTGTAATACTTGCGGCACACGTGTGGCATGTGTGTGCCCTATCAGCACCACACAGACGGGCGCCAGGGAAGACACACGGCTCTCATTATTCTCCCCTGTTCTGCCGGAGATTGTCGTGAGCAGGGGAGAATGATGAGAGTTACACTTAACCCCTTAATGACCACCGATACGCCTTTCAACGGCGGCAGTTAAGGGTACTTAAACCACAGCGCCGCTTTTTAACGGCTCTGAAGTTTAAGGTTATAGCGTCCCCCAACATTGGAAATTCTCTGGAGTCTCAGCTGCCGGGGGTATCCGAGACCCCAGAGAACTTGATTCAGGTCAGTTTTTTACCAACCCCAGTGTTGCGATTGCCTTTATTAACGGTATAATGGCAACCATAAAAAAAAGTCTGATTTTCCATTTAATTTCTCTCTACTCTGATTTGATCGCACAATAGGTTCCCCCAATCACCCCCTGGTACCTCCATTATCTCTGCAGGCCAGCCTGAAGTCCCCCAGGCTGCTAACTTCTTCTTCTGGGAGAAAATTGTGGGTGCATGCACAGTGCACCAACTGAGATCTGCACGCCGGCACCTACCAACAATAGATTTTTTCCTATTGGTTCATTTTGATCACTGTGATATACCCTATCACCGTGATCAAAATTAGAGATGAGCGACTTTGCCTTTGTTAGGGTTGAGTCGGGTTTCATGAAACCCAACTTTCTCAAAAGGCGAGTCGAACGAAATTGGCGGACTATCGGGAAAAGTCGAAGGTCCGACTGAAACACGAAACCCAATGCAAGTCAATGGGGAAGCAAAGTCGGCAGGGAGTGGAGGACAGTAAACACACCTACATGCGGAACGCTTTTTTAAAGTGCGTGAAAATTCTCTCTCTCCCCAGATGCTGCACATGTCAGTTCATTGCCCACAGTGTACGTCCTTGCTCAGTGGCTGAAAAAAGTCACGTGCAAGCATTCTGGGAAATTCGACTTTGGCGAAACCCGACTTTGCCATAAGTCGGCGACTTATGAATCTGGCTGACCTGTTTCGCTCAACTCTAATCAAAATAAAGAAAATAGTAAATCAAACCCCCCTTTGTCACCCCCTTAGTTAGGGAAAAATAATAAAATAAAAAAATGCATTTATTTCCCTTTTTCCATTTCGCCATTTCGGTTAGAGTTGGGCTAAAGTGAGTTGGGCTAAAGTTAGGGATAGGGTTGGGACTAAAGTTAGGGTTGGGGCTAAAGTTAGGGTTAGGATTGGGGCTAGAGTTGGGGATAGGGTTTGGATTAGGGTTAGGGTTGGAATTAGGGTTGGGTTTGTGGTTAGGGTTACGGTTACGGTTGGGATTAGGGTTAGGGGTGTGTTAGGGTTAGGGTTGGAGTTAGAATTGGGTTTCCACTGTTTTGGCACATCTGAGGCTCTCCAAACACGACATGATGTCCGATCTCAATTCCAGCCAATTCTGCGATGAAAAAGTCAAATGGCGCTCCTTCCCTTCTGAGCTCTGCCATGCACCCACGCAGTGGTTTACCCCTACATATGGGGTATCAGCATACTCAGGACAAATTGCACAACAACTTTGGTGGTCTAATTTCTCCTGTTACCCTTGGGAAAAAAAAATTTGGGGTCGAAAAGATTTTTGTGGAAAAAAATGATTTTTTATTTTCATGGCTCTGCGTTATAAACTTTAGTGAAACCCTTGGGTGTTCAAAATTCTCACAACACATCTAGATACCATATATACTCGAGTATAAGCCGAGATTTTCATCCCATTTTTTAAGGCTGAAAGTGCCTCTCTCGGCTCATACTCAAGTCATATACCAGGGGGTCGGCGGGTGAGGGGGAGCGTGGGGGTCTGATCATACTCACCCCCTCCTGGCATGGTCTCTGCAGCCCCTGCTTCGCCCATGGTCTAAGGCGCTTGTGTTCAGCGGTCACGTGATACCGCTCATTAAAATCGTGAATATGCGCATATTCATGACTTTAATGAGCGGTACCATGTGACCGCTGATTACTGGAAGAGCTGCAGTGCCAGCAGGGGCTGCAGAGACTGCTCCAGGAGGGGATGAGTATGACGGTATGGGGGCCAGGTGCCAGTGTCGCCGCTTGCTCAGGGCCCCGGCACCTGCGATATTCACCTGTCCCCATTCCACCGCCACACGCAGCTCTGTCCTCCATGTCCTTTGGCTGTGATGTTCAGGTTAGAGGGCGCAATGACGTAGTGCGCACCCGCTGTCTGAACAGTCACTGACAGAGTACCTGGAAGACAGAGCGGCGTGTGGCAGTAGAACAGGGACAGGTGAATATCACAGGTGCCAGGGCCCTGAGCCAGCGGCGACACCGGCACCCAGCCCCCATAGCGCTGGTGTCCCTGCCTGCTCAGGACACCGGCACTTGGCCCCCATCAAAGAGAGGTGAGTATGTCATTTTTAATTTATTCACAGCAGCAGCACATGGGGCCTATTCTGTGGAGCATCTTATGGGGCCATAACCTTTATGGAGCAGCATATGGGGCCTATTCTGTGGAGCATATTATGGCACCTTTTAAGGGGCCATAACCTTACAGAGCAGCAAATGGACCATAACCTGTAAGGAGCAGCATATAGGGCCATAACCTTTATGGAGCATCTTATGAGGCCATAACCTTTATGCAGCAGCATATGGGGCCTATTCTATGGAGCATCTTATGGGGCTATAGCCTTTATGGAGCATCTTATGGGGTCGAAACCTTTATGGAGCATCTTATGGGGGCCATAACCTTTATGGAGCAGCATATGGGGCATATTATTTTATGGAGCATCTTATGGGGCCATTATTAACCTTTGTGCAGCATTATATGGGGCGTATTTTGTATGGAGCATCTTATGGGGCCATCATGAACTGTATGGAGCATTATATGGGGCTCCTGATTCAATATGGATATTAAAAAATATTTAACCTACTGATGTCATGTCACAATGATTTTTATGGCAGAATTAGGGGCCTCGGCTTATACTCGGGTCGGCTTATACTCGAGTATATACAGTAAGTTCTTTGGGGGGTCTGGTTTCCAAAATAGGGTCACTTTTGGAGGGTTTCTACTGTTTAGGCATATCAGGGGCTCTGCAAATGCTACATGATGCCCGCAGACCATTCCATCAAAGTCTGCATTCCAAAACGGTGCTCCTTCCCTTCCGAGCTCTGCTATGCGACCAAACAGTGATTCCCCCCATATATGGGGTATCAGAGTACTCAGGACAAATTGCACAACAACTTTTAGTGTCCAATTTCTCCTGTTACCCCTGTGAAAATAGAAAATTGGGGGTTAAAATATCATTTTTGTGGAAAAAAAATGATTTCTTTATTTTCACGGCTCTGCGTTATAAACTTTAGTGAAACACTTGGGGGTTCAAAGTGCTCACCACACATCTAGATAAGTTCCTTGGGTGGTCTAGCATCCAAAATTGTGTCACTTTTGAGGGCTTTCCACTGTTTAGGCACATCAGGGGCTCTCCAAAAGTGACATGGCGTCCAATCTCAATTCCAGCCAATTCTCCATTGAAAAAGTTAAATGGTGCTCCTTCCCTTCCGAGCTCTGCCGTTCACCCAAACAGTGGTTTACTCCCCACATATGGGGTATTGGCGTATTCAGGAGAAATTGCATAACAAATTTTGTGTTCATTTTCTCTTTTTACACTTGTGAAAATAAAAAAAATGGTTCTGAAAAAAAGTTATATGTTCATTTTTTCTTTCCACATTGCTTCAGTTCCTGTGAAGCACCTGAATGGTTAATTAACTTCTTGAATGTGGTTTTGAGTACCATGAGTGGTGCAGTTTTTAGAATGGTGTCACTTTTGGGTATTTTCTGTCATGTACACCCCTTAAATTGACTTCAAATGTGATGTGGTCCCTAAAAAAATGGTTTTGTAAATTTTGTTGCAAAAATGAGAAATTCGCTGGTCAACTTTTAACCCTTATAACATATTAAAAAAAGAAGAAATTTTTCCAAAACTGTGCTGATGTAAAGTATACATGTGGGAAATGTTGTTTAGTAACTATTTTGTGTCACATATCTCTCTAATTTAAGAGTATAAAAATTAAAATTTAGAAAATTGCAAAATTTTTAAAATTTTTGCCATATTTCCATTTTTTTCTTAACTAAAGGCAAGTATTAGCAAAGAAATTTTACCACTACCATCAAGTACAATATGTCATGAAAAAACAGTCTCCGAATCAGCAGCATTAGTGATGGGCGAGTCCTAAATTACTCGGAATCGCTTGACTCTAGCGAGTCCGAGCCCGGGACTCGCTACTCGTTGCGAGTCTAGCGAGTCCAATGTTAAAGAATGGGGAAGCGAGTCTTAGCGAGTAATGTGCGATTTACAAATCGCAGATGTGTCTCGGAAAGCGCTTGCATTGGCGATTTGTAAACCCCACTCGCAACAGTTTGTTTCTGCTGTGTCCGAGTCCAAATTCGCATTTGTTTGTCTTATTTAGCGCCGATGAGGCGAGGGAAGTGATTTTCTCTAGCACACACCATGCTTTGAGCAAACAGGAAATAATCCGAGTCGAGTTGACATACGCACACACACACAGAGCAATACAGAGCAATCATGGCCCGTGTCACTGTCAACACGCTGCAGTTGATTGATCTGGTGGAGGCTCGGCCCCTGCTTTGGCTCCCCACTGACCCTGCCTATGGGCATAACATCCAGCAGACTACAGCCTGGAGGGAGATCACTCAAGTGATGTTCCCTGCACTGCTACGGGCACGACCTCGTCCCTTTGCAACCTCTTTTTTGGGAAATTGTGGTTTTTGTGACATTGTTGACAAATGCACAGTCACCGAGATGGAGTTAGGTGGTGCTGTAGGCGTCACTTGCTGGCGGGGTAAGTGTGTGTGCTTCACCTAGCAGTGAAGCTGCACACTAGTCCCTGCACTGTGCACTGCACTGTAAGGCTTGATCCTCCCTGCCTGCCTGCCTACAGTCTACACAGTACTCCTCTGTCCTCCTGGTAGCTCTCAGAAGAGCTGTTTGGGTTTAATATAAGGAATCTTGAAGTTTCCCTACACTAACTGACAATCCCTATGATCTGCTCAAGCATCTACCTCACCCTGCTCTATCTCAGATCTCTCAGGAATGTAGAGGAAATGGCGGTGGAAAAGGCTTATATACAGCCTCGCCTCTCATACATGACATAGGCATCACGATGGACAGAAGCCAATCATAGTCCTGCCACAACCAACATTACTGAATATGATTGGCTAACATGCTTGTCCATCTAAAAAAGTTTTCTGACCTAACACGCTAGGCTGTCTCGGAAGCTTTGTAGGAACATAACAGATTCTATATTTGCGAGTCCCGAATCCAGTATACAGGACTCGGAATCGTAGACTCGCTCAGACTCGCTGTTGACAGTGATGTGATATAGCGAGTCTAGCGAGTGAGAAAAAAAAACTCTGACAAAACTAGGATTGCCATTGACTTGCATTGGACTCGTTACTGTGCGAGTAATCACTGGGAGACTCGCCGAGTAACGAGTCCAGCGAGTCCCTTACTATTCGCCGAGTAACGAGTCCTAGCGAGTAGACTCGCCCATCCCTAAGCAGCATCCATTAAAGCGTTCCAGAGTTATAACCTAATAAAGTGACAGTGGTCAGAATTGTAAAAATTAAGTAGCAAATTGGCTCTCTCACTAAGGGGTTAAACTTTTTTCAACCTTTGAAACATTGCGGCTGCTTATGGATGGTATCTGAAATAAAATGGTTACTTAAAATTCTAGATCCCTTTACTCCTAACTACATGCTTCTGTTTTCCACTTCTTAGCCTTCAGCTCTGTAACGGCCCTTGTACATGATAAGAGTAAAACTTGTTCCCAATTGTCGCCAATGCAAACATGCCGGCAATCTCCCCACGAATGAGAACAACGTTCCTTCATCAAGTAATTGGGTTTTTGTGCATGTAGAAGAGTCCTTGCTGCACATCGCCCCGTGTAACCAGCTGGTGTGTCACCGATAACATGTGCTGTGGATGGAGACAGGACAACGGTATTAGTGATCGTCCTGTCCCCATCATTGCTTTTCTCCCCGAGTAAAGAATCCAGACACTAATGAATAGAAATGCCGCAGTCATTAGATGGTTAATCTCTAATTTATTTTTGAGGAAGGGGAATAAGGAAAGGAAAGATTGTATAGTAACATAGTTATTAAGGTTGAAGGAAGACTTTAAGTCCATCTAGTATAACCCATATCCTATGCTAACCTGCCCTAACATGTTGATCCAGAGGAAGGCAAAAAACCCCATGTGGCAAACAGTAAGCTTCACATTGGGGAAAAAAATTCCTTCCCGACTCCACATACGGCAATCAGACTAGTTCCCTGGATCA
Organism: Dendrobates tinctorius; assembly: GCF_039654945.1. Taxonomy (NCBI): domain Eukaryota; kingdom Metazoa; phylum Chordata; class Amphibia; order Anura; family Dendrobatidae; genus Dendrobates; species Dendrobates tinctorius. Next base: position 109,548,320 of record NW_027361679.1, on the reverse strand, counting down.
ACGCAATTTTCTTTTTGGGCTATGATCAGACAGGTGGATAGGGTGGCGCTTGGCTTTCTGCCTTCTGTCCCGGGTCTTTTTCCTGAGCCGATTGATGTTTCCATTCTACAATCCGCATTATGCAGATGAAAACGCTGAAAAAAAAAGCAGTATATACTTTGTAATATCAGCTATATACACGTAACTGTAAGATCTCTCCTACAGACACAGAATTATTATTTGTGGATTTATAAAGGATAAATACCATATTGCAACAGTCAGTGCGATGATGATGCAGCTGACCGCCAAGAATATTATCAGGGATTTCTTCTCAGGTGTCATGTCCGTAGCAGGAGTCATGTCCTTAATAGGTGTCGGCTGAGGCATGGTGAGGTCAAGCACATGAGGAAGTGTAGGACGAGGCTTGTATTTTTCGGTCGTCCTTCCAGATCCTGTGATAACTAAAATAACAGAAATATTTATTAGTTTATTCCATCTAAAGAATAGGACATTAACCCTTTCCCGACATAGGATGCCATTGTACCTCCTACTTTGGGTCTCCATGTATGTATCGAGCTCAGGAGCTGAACCCGCACCATACCCGGGAGATACATCGGCCAGAGCTAGCTCCGATCTCTGCTGTTTAACCATTTAAATGTCGTTGTCAATTACTGGCCCTTAGGCCTTAATTGTGGGCTGCCAATGAGTTGCCAGTCATTGCAGCCAGGGGCATGCGCATGTCCTCAATGGCTGCCATCTCAGTCCTCCTGTGAACCCCTCAGAGTTGCACCAAAGTTTAGACACTTTTCAACGCTTTTATGACACTTTTTTGGTATAAAAGTTTTGATGAATCGAGTCGTAGATCTGTACATAATAATCATCTCCAGATAGATCTGAATCCCAGATATCTAAATATTAACATTCAGCAGTGTCAGTGATAATATGTCCTCACCTTTCACATTATATGTGATCGTACTGACTGGCACATCAGACTCCAGAATGGTGGTGCACTTGTACATGCCTTCGTCAATCTTCTGGATGCCCTTGAACTCTACATAGGGCTCCGCAATGTCTCTTGATTCAAGTTCAAGCAAGTGTGGAAATGGAAGACTGACCGGCACAACCTGGAAAGATAAATGTCAGAGTTTTAGAAGTCACAATCATTTACCATTAAGATTATTTCAAGCATCATTATTATCAATGTGGCAATTAATGCCAAAATATTATGGTCGTATGTACAATGATAAAATCATTATTATAATCTCATCTAGGATTTTTAACCGTATCCTTTAGATATTCTGCCTTTATACTTACACTAACGAACTTTAATTTACGTGACTGCTCTAGCCTGGTATGCCAGACAAATCTACAGTCCAGGATTAGATCTTCATCCTCTGGAACTTCTATATTTCTCTCTAAATAAAAATGTAAAAAGTTACATAAGAAATCGTCTAGCTATTCTTTCCCTGTACGTAAAGCATTTAAAGGGAAGGATCAACATAACTTCAAGCAACTCTTCAGAATAAACTGAAAGAATAACATTGTATCTGGATATTATATGACTTGTACCCTGCATTTGTCACAAACTGTCTTCTTTACAGGCTCTATCTTTAGGGGTATGTGCCCACAATCCACGAGATGCTGCGGGATTGACGCTGCGTGCCTGCAGTGGCCAGCTGTGACAGCATAGTGGGTGGGATTTCAAGAAATCCCATGTCCACTATGCATCCACAGACGCCCGTGGCTCACCTGTGAAGAATGACATGTGGCGTGTCTTTTCAGACCGCAGCATGTCAATTTTTCTTAAGAAAACTCTAGTTTCCGCAAGAGAAATTACATCAATAAAATATATTGAATGTGCTGAATCCGCACGGTTAAGTGAGCACATGCGGATTCACCAGCATGTAATAGAAGGCAGCACTTTGGACACAGCGAGCGTGCGCTGCTAGTTCTGGATCGTGGGCACCCAGCCTTAGTCTGCTATCCACTCTGAGCTGGTGTGAGCAGACTAGCTGTGCACACAGCCCTAGTCTGCTATCCACTCTGAGCTGGAGGGAGGAGACTAGGTGTTGTTATCTCTCTTATATACAGCACAGCACACAGAAACAGAGATGTATTGCTGCTCTACACACAGTAGGAAGCAGAAAGATCATGTATGAAGTTATAATGCAATGCTGAGCTGTATGGATGTGAATCAAGCTCTGATTTGAGGTAAAAGACTTGATAGAAAGCTCCGCACAATGGTTCTGTGTCTATCTCTACCCGGTTTCTCTCCCTGCTCCTCACTCTTCCTTTGTCTCCCATCTACTGAGAGTATAATGGGCTGTGAACATGTCCCCTGTCTTGGGTAAGGAAGATGGATTTGAACTGTTTGAACGAACAAGTTCAGGAGGCAGTGGGGAAGCGAAAAAGTGTCTTATAAGTGGGAAAGAAGCAGTTTTCTCTGATAAGATATAACATTACTGAGAATTCTCTTTACCATTGAATTATGGAAACTGTGTTGAAAGTATAGTTCTACGCAGCGTCGGACTGGCCCACCGGAGAACCGGTGGATTCTCCGGTGGGCCCTGGCATCTGGTGGGCCCTGGCACCTGCTGGCATACAGGGCCAGCAGTTGCCTAGGGCCCCCGCTGCTCCAGGGGCCCCCAGCCAGTGGTGTGTCGCACACTATGCAGCTGCTATGGGGGCCCGTGCCAGCGGAGCAGCAGCGGGTGTCAGGAGGCAGGAGCCCCTGTCCCCGCTGCTAAAGAGAAATGAATATTCACTGCGAAGCAGTGCATATCATTTCAGGTCTCCACACCCCCAGAGGCCCCGCCCCCAGCCCAGTAAGCCGCTCTGCATCAGGGCCGGCGCCGCCCTCAGTCCTCTCTGCTCCTGGCTCACAGCCAGTGCGCGATGACGTCACTACATCGCGCACCCGCTGTGTGTCTGGCAGAGGGGGCAGCTCCTGACACTGAAGCCGGGATCAGCGTGGGAGCGAGGAGGAGAGGTGAGTATTGTGTTTTGTTTTGTTTTTTATATCTCTCTCGCTCTCTCTAGCTGTCTCTCTCTCTCTATCTATCTATCTCTATATATCTCTCTCTCTATCTTATATCTATCTATCTTTCTATCTCTATCTATCTATATCTATCTATCTCTATATCTATCGCTCTATCTTTATATCTATCTTTCTATCTCTACATCTATCTCTATATCTATCTATCTCTATATCTTTCTATATATATATATATATATATCTCTATATCTATCTATTATGTCTATCTATCTATCTCTATATCTATCTATCTTACTCTATCTATCTCTATATCTATTATCTCTATATTTATTATCTATCTAGCTACCATCTATATCTATCTATCTTTATCTATATATATATATCTATCTAATATCTATATCTATCTATCTATCTCTATACCTATCTATCTATTTATCTATCCGTTATCTATCTCTATATCTATTATCTCTATATTTATTATCTATCTAGCTGCCATCTATATCTATCTATCTTTATATATATATATATATCTATCTAATATCTATATCTATCTATCTCTATACCTATCTATCTATTTATCTATCCGTTATCTATCTCTATATCTTTTCTCTGTATCTATCTATCTCTATATCTATATCTCTCGCTATCTATCGCTCTATCTCTATATCTATCTCTATATCTATATATATCTATCTCTATCTATCTCTATATCTATCTTTATATCTATATCTATATATCTATCTCTATCTATCTCTATATCTATCTCTATATCTATATATATCTATCTCTATCTATCTCTATATCTATCTTTATATCTATATCTATATATCTATCTCTATCTATCTCTATATCTATCTCTATATCTATATCTATTTCTCTCTATCTATCTCTATATCTCAATAGCTATCTATATATCTCTATCTATCTCTATATCTATCTCTCTGTATATCTATCTTTCTATCTCTATATCTATATATATCTATCTATCTTTCTCTATCTATTTATCTCTATATCTTTTCTCTGTATCTATCTCTCTCTATATCTATATCTATCTATCTATTTATCTCTATCTCTATATCTATCTCTCTGTATATCTATCTATCTATCTATCTATCTTTCTATCTCTATATCTATCTCTATATCTATCTATCTTTCTATATCTATCTATCTATTTATCTCTATCTATTATCTATATCTATCTCTATCTATCTATAGCTCTATCTCTATATCTATCTTTCTATCTCTACATCTATCTCTATATCTATCTTTCTAGCTATCTCTATATCTATATCTATATCTATATCTATCTATTATGTCTATCTATCTAGCTATCTCTATTATCTATATCTACCTATCTCTATATCTTTCTATCTTACGCTCTCTATATCTATCTGTTATCTCTATATTTATTATCTATCTATTTCTATCTATTATCTATATCTATATCTATCTATTTATCGATCTCTGTATCTATCTCTCTCTATATCTATCTCTCTCTCTATCTACCGCTCTCTCTATCTCTATCTATCTTTATATCTATATCTATCTATCCCTATATCTATCTATTATCTCTATATCTACCTATCTATCTCTATATCTATCTCTATATCTATATCTGTTTCTCTCTATATCTATCTCTATATCTCTCTCTCTATAGCTATCTATATATTATCTCTATATCTATCTATCTATCTATCTATCTATCTCTCTATATCTATCTATCTATCTCTATATCTATCTATCTCTATATCTATTTGTTATCTCTATATCCATATCTATCTCTATATCTATCTCTATATCTATCTTTCTATCTAACACTATATCTCTATATCTATCTCTATATCTCATTATCTATCTATCTCTATCTCTCTCTCTTTATCTATCTATCTATTGATCTATCCATCTATCTCTATATCTATCTCTATATCTATCTATTATATCTATCTATTATCTCTATTATCTATATCTATCTATCCATCTATCTATCTAGCTATCTCTATCTATCTCTATATCTCTCTCTCTATATCTATCTATCTTTCTAACTCTATATCTATCTCTATACATATCTCTATATCTAGCTATTATCTCTATATCTATCTTTCTATATCTATCTGTCTCTATATCTATCTCTATATCTATCTCTATATCTATTATCTCTATATCTATCTATCTCTATATATATCTCTATATCTATTTTTATTTATAGCCATCTATCTATATATATTTATCTCTATATCTATCTATATATGTCTATATTATTATTATTATTATTATATCTGTATATCTCTATCTATTATCTATCTCTATCTATTATCTATCTCTATCTATATATCTATCTATCTCTATATCTTTCTATCTATAGCTATCTATCTCTATATCTATCTATCTATCTATCTATCTATCTATCCATTATCTATTTTCTATCTATCGCTATATCTATCTACCTATCGATCTATCTATCTATATTTCTTTCTATATCTATCTTTATATCTATCTCTATCTATCTCTATGAATCTTTCTATCTATATCTATCCATTATCTTCTTTCTATCCATTATCTACTATCTATCTCTATATCTATCTATTTCTACATCTATCTTTCTATCTATATCTATCTAACTCTATATCTATATAGCATTATACCCTATGAGGGGGTGCATTATTCCCTATGAGGGGGGCAGTATTATACCCTATGAGGGGGCAGCATTATACCCTATGAGGAGGCAGCATTATACCCTATGAGGAGGCAGCATTATACCCTATGACGGGGTGCATTATTCCCTATGAGGGGGGCAGTATTATACCCTATGAGGGGGGCAGTATTATACCCTATGAGGGGGCAGCATTATACCCTATGAGGGGGTGCATTATTCCCTATGAGGGGGGCAGTATTATACCCTATGAGGGGGCAGCATTATTATACCCTATGAGGGGGTGCATTATACCCTATGAGGGGGTGCATTATACCCTATGAGGGGGGCAGTATTATACCCTATGAGGGGGGCAGTATTATACCCTATGAGGGGGGCAGTATTATACCCTATGAGGGGGGCAGTATTATACCCTATGAGGGGGTGCATTATACCCTATGAGGGGGGCAGTATTATACCCTATGAGGGGGGCAGTATTATACCCTATGAGGGGGTGCATTATACCCTATGAGGGGGTGCATTATACCCTATGAGGGGGGCAGTATTATATTCTATGAGATGGCTGCATTATATTCTATGAGATGGCTGCATTATATTCTATGAGGGGGCTACATTATATTCTATGAGGGGGCTACATTATATTCTATGAGGGGGCTGCTTTATATTCTATGAGGGGGCTACCCCAACTCCTGCTACATAATTAAGACATGTACAACCTTATATTATACCTGGATATTAGCGTGTTTTACCGCACAATTGGTGGTCTGGTATTTAACTCTATGCAGCTACATAGTGGGCCCCAAGAATGATTTTCTCTGGTGGGCCCAAGGTGTTCCAGTCCGACGCTGGTTCTACGTGTGAAGGGCTTGTCTCCTAATACAGCTCCTTCCATATGTCATGTTGAGGAATATAGCAAACCCCTTCCTACCCCAGTTCTGTCCATTTTGGAGGAGCTGGTCAAATCAGGCAGGAAACTGCCAAAACTTGCAACATTTTTGCATAACCTCGCATAGTGCAAATATTTTGTGACTTTTTTCAGTTTTTTGCATTAGATTTCTGACTGAAACACTTTGATGATTTGGAGCCTACACCTAAAAGTAACTGGTCACATTACAGTATCTCCTCACCTCCACAGTCTAAAGTCTGAGAAAGATATTTCTCCTGGTTTCTGCATGGAGAACACCAAAGTCCGGTTTTCAAATCTGATAATAAAAAAAGAAATCAATTAAATATGAAGTTAGCATTAAACATGTTCTATTATATTAAAATAAGTCTAATAATGTCCTGATGTGTAACCCCCACCTCAGTCACCAGCACATGGGGCGACACACGGACCCTTAGATTCTGCTTATAGAACCTGAAGGAATCTAATTATTCGGAATCATATTCAGACATTTCAAGATTGTCTGCCATGATCTCAGGCCTATTGGAAGTCTTCTGAAACTTGTGGTTTACTACGCTGTGTGCACAATTATTAGGCCACTGAGTATTTTGACCATATCATCATTTCTATGAATATTTTAAATCACATGTTGTATAAACTTGATTAGCCTGAACAGGGGCATATGTATCAGCAACGCCAGTGCCTACAAAGAATGGGAAACATTGTACCGGAAAGCAGCCTAGGATGAGGGACATTATTCCAGGATGCCCAGGATGTGGCATTGTACCATGAAGGGTCCAATCATGGGGGACGTTATTAAATAATGGTGCTCAAGATGGGGACAAAATTAGAAGAAGGGGTCAGAATGGGAGACATTATTCAAGATAAGAGACAGGTTGGGAGACTATATTACAGAAAGAAGTCTGGAGGGGGCAATAATACAGAAATAAGGTAGGATGAGGGCCATTATTAAATAAAGGAGCTAGGATGGCGCACATTATTACAGAAAGGAGCCCAAGATGGAGACATTATTAAATAAAAGAACCACATTTGCCTTCATAGGACACTACAGGATTCATACAACTAACCAACAAGCAGTTGGGGGACACTACAGGATTCATATAACTAACCAACAAGCAGTTGGAGTCCAAGGTCTAAATTTTACACTGAGGCCCATTGAACTCTAGTTACGCCCCTAGATCTGAAGCAGATCCGGGGATGTGTATTTGTGTAATGAGGGAGGATGTGGGCTAACAATATCAACCCCCTCTTAATTTGTGCATAATTATTAGGTAGCTCGTTTTCCTCAGGCAAACTGGTGCAAAAAAAAATGTTAAAAGTCTTACAGAGGGATGCAGCACTCTAAAATTGCTAAAATATTGATGCGTGATCACAGAAACATCAAAAGTTTTGTTGCAAATAGTCAACAGAGTTGCAGAAAATGTGTTGAGAGAAAAAAAGATGCAGATTAACTGCCAAAGGTTTGAGAAGAAGGAAACATGAAGGAACCAGGAGCCAATCTTTAGCATAGGCTGCGCAGACCGTGCGCTGGCCGTGCACTAGTAGGATTTTTGCGTGCGCTGCGCACTTTTGAAGGTGCGCCAAGTGCACGAAAATGCAACATGGTGTGTTCGGCGCACATCTTCAAAAGTGCGCAGCGCACGCAAAAATCCTCCTAGTGCACGGCCAGCGCACGGTCTGCGCACCCTATGCTAAAGATAGGGTGTGCAGATCGCATGCAGCCGTGTGCGATAGTAGGAGGAAATGACCGGACGGGGCAGGCTGGGGGCGGGGCTTAGCGGCGCCGTGCGCTGCATGTAAAATGCGCTAGTCTGAAACCAGCCTAAGGGAAGCTAAAACCAGACCACTACTGCACAAGACACAAGTGGAAACCTCAAGACCAGGACAAGAGATATCTGAAGACAGATTTTCCAAAGATTATTTGGACTGATGATATGGGTGTGACTCTTGAAAAAGCAGATGGATTGATGTTGTGTCTTGATCAGTAACTGGCACACACCTTCACTCTGACTCAGATGCCAGCAGATTGGAGGTGTGGAACTGCTATGGGTTGGTATTACTAGTTGTGGACTTTTTCAGAATGAAGAGGGGCTCAAAATCTACTCCCAAACCTATGGTCCTTCCAATTTTTAGAACACACTTTCTTCAAACAGTGGTAAGGGAAAAGGATGGAAGGCTTATGGCAGTTCTTGTAAGGAAGAGGCTGGGCTAGATTGCTCACTGATGTTTCATAGTTGCCTAATAATTCTGCACACATAGATATTCTTCTTAGAAACACAAAGCCTCACTTTTCTTATATATTCTGGTTTCAGGTTTAATAACCTTTTGGATTGACCGATAGCGCTGTAGTTGTTCCATTAGAAAAATAATGAAAAATACAAAATTGCCTAATCCTTGTGCACACAGGGTATCTAGATGTATATATAGGACGTAGGATGATACTTTACCGGTACATTTGTTTCCAATGCACAAACAGCTGCATCCATCGAAGAACTCTGTGAAGAGAGGAGTAATCATACAATAAATCCCATCATCCAGTCAGAGGAAAGTTGTCACTACTTCTTCTCATAAGTACATTGTTATAATATCTAACCTCTCGTGAAAGATTGCGCGTATAGACAGTGACCTGAGCTGTAATGGCGCCATATATTGGAGTATTCTCTCCATCCTGCTACTGGATCTAATCAGCTCTCCAGATAATATTTATTAGTGGCTCTAATTAGTACAGGCGTTATATATGGGGTGTTACACAATATAAATATATGCCTCTCTGTGTTACAGTGCGGGCCGCAGAGACCCCAGAAAGCGCCAACCACAAGGTGTGTCCAACATACACGTGTACTATATATATGTGAGTAACCAGTCACAGCTTTCTCCCGGCAGAGCGCAATGAAAATATTTTACAAGTATAATTTACATATATAACAATGGCTCCGACTCATCAAGGAGGGCGCTTATAGGCGTCGGAAGCTCCTCATTCATTAAGAGGTGCATATCTACTAATGAATCAGGAGCGTCTGACGAGTGGTGTGTGCCTCTGTGCACCTTGCCACAAATCTAACTCTAGTCATCGACTGGAGTAAGATGTCCCACGTAATGAACACCACAGTAAGTCATCAATTAGATGATCTGTGGCATCACGCACCCATCCTGCCCCAGCTTCACCATTTTAGTGGCTCTGGGAGGAACTGAGATGAAAACGCCAAAAGTCGCAACATTTTTATGCAATTTTGAGTTGCTCAAAATTTTTGCGAATTTTCAAAGCCATTTCTGACAGAATTCTGGTAAGATGACTTTGATGAATTGGGGTCTATATATTTTCTCTGACTAAAAAAAATAAATTTTTTAAAGTACCTTGATTTTCTGCATGGCCACCGGCACAGATGATGTTCTCCTTGAGGCAGGTATCACAGTGGGTAACAGATTGTATCATTAAACCTGGAGAAATGCACAGACAGTATTAAAACCTTCTAATGATACAGACAATGATAACATCAATCAGGAGCTGAAATCAAGTATAAAATGGACTTACCACAACTGTTCGCACCTGAAAAATGAGAAAGGACAAATTACTGAAAGTTTTGGCTGTCAGACTCCTACAGTAACAGTAATGTCCCGGACTGGAAGACATTACAGACTAGTGAGGGGAAGGAAATAAGAGGAAGGATTGTACAGGTGGCTATGGGGAAACCCAGAGTTGGTGTCTACTAGTATTTCTACAGGAGGCTGGGAAAGGCTTGTAGAACTGTATCAGAACTTACCATGTTTATTTGGGCACCTGCCTATAAAAGAGAATTAAAGAAATGCAGAATTATTAATTAAAAACAAAAGAGCAGTGAAATACAATATATAATGGGGAGAAATAAAACCCATTCCCTTCTTGCACTGCTATTACTTCCAATACCTCAGTATTGGGAGATCTCTGTACATGGGACATGGGGAAATGCTTCTATTCCAGGCACAGCCTGGCTCCACAAGAAGAAATATCTCACTTACTGTCGTTATATTCCTCCACAATTTTCCGCACTTTCTGTAAAAGCCGGTGGAAATGAAGGCCGACGGTTTGAAGGAGTTGGACCCCTACAATATATAAAGAGAAGGATTAATGACAGATATTACAGGCGACTCCGTCTATTAGTGTTACCCCCACATCAGCCCCCAAAAAACATTATTATCAATTTTGCATTAGTAGCAAAAAGTGAATTTTTATCTACATGGAAATGTAGAATTTACCTGTAAAGTCCGAAAACTCAATCAGGTCCACACATCTCTTGTATTCAGACGCTATTTCTGATATGGCGAAATTATCTGTAATGGAATAAATACAATCATTATCGGTGTCAGATCCATCCATCCATCCTACATGAAGAGATGTAGGAAATGTAGTGAATACATGAGAGAATTACCCAGCATCTGAACGTCGTCTTCCAGGTATTGCACCGCTGCTCGTTCAGCAGATCTGGCATACCGCTTGATGGTCACAAATTCATCGATGTTTTCATTGACTTGGCTATTTATATAAATTTTAAACTTCTCCATAGCCTTTTCGCCTCTGCGGTTACATTGAATGCAGCCGAGAGATGGTCCAATGAGGAAAGATGTCACCAGGCACAGTTGGAAAAGCCATGGTTTGGTCTGGATAAAACCAGACATTTTGAAATAAAATCAAACTAATCGCTTCTAGTAGTCGCTAGTCGCTAAGTCGCAGTAGTAGTCGCAGAGAAAACAGAACTGTATCCCACAAAGAGAAAACAGCACTGATGCAGTTTAGAACCTCACACAGTGTCTTATTGGAATCTGCCTTTATGACATCACAAAGGGACAGTGATGTCATAAGGAATATGCAAATCATGCTCAGTGACACATGAGCTATTAGGAAGCCCAGAGGATGCCTTTATGACATCACAAAGGGACAGTGATGTCATAAGGAATATGCAAATCATGCTCAGTGACACATGAGCTATTAGGAAGTCCAGTGGAAACAAATATGTATCACACATCACATATGGAAATAATGTCCAGAAACACATAAGATATCGGAAGGGCTGAATAGTATGTTCACACCATTCCCATGGTAAATGCAGGGAACTCTTAACCCTTGGGCAATGGGCAGATCAGTCACTGGGAATGGACCATTAGTCTCATAGTCGAGGATTCATTGTAATTGAAGCTGTAGGAGTTTTATTTCCAGGCCTCATCTTGTAGATTTTTACAGATATGAAGAGACATCACGCATACGTCATACACATATATACACATTCTTGTATATATACTGTTACGTGTTACAGAACCACTCAGCACCCAGAATATGTTGTGCAGTTATATGTATGTACTAGCTGAAGAGCCCGGCGCTGCCCGGGCATAGTAACTAACTGTGGTTAGTTATAGAAAATTATAATTATCCTCCATCCCATAGTCCCGTGCCCATATACCCATCATACATATCCATGATCCCATAGGCCCATGCCCATATACCCATCATACATATCCTCCATCCCAAAGTCGAGTGCCCATATACCCATCACACATCCTCCATCCCATAGTCCCATGCCCATATACCCATCATACATATTCTCCATCCCATAGTCCCATGCCCATATACCCATCATACATATTCTCCATCCCATAGTCCCATGCCCATATACCCATCATACATATTCGCCATCCCATAGTCGAGTGCCCATATACCCATCACCCATCCTTCATCTCATAGTCCCGTGCCCATATACCCATCATACATATCCTCCATCCCATAGTCGAGTGCCCATATACCCATCATACATATCCGCCATCTCATAGTCCCGTGCCCATATACCCGTCATACATATCCTCCATCCTATAGTCCAGTGCCTGTATACCCATCACACATCCTCCATCCCATAATTCCGTGCCCATATACATATCCACCATCCCATAGTCTCGTGCCCATATACCCGTCAAACATATCCTCTATATTCCATAGTCCAGTGCCCATATACCCATCACACATCTTCCATCCCATAGTCCCGTACCCATATACATATCCGCCTTCCCATAGTCCCGTGCCCATATACCGTCATACATATCCTCCATCCCATAGTCCAGTGCCCATATACCCATCACACATCCTCCATCCCATAGTCCCGTTCCCATATACCCATCATACATATCCTCCATCCCATAGTCCCGTGCCCATATACATATCCTCCATCCCATAGTGCCGTTCCCATATACCCATCATACATATCCTCCATCCCATAGTCCGGTGCCCATATACTCATCACACATCCTCCATCTCATAGTCAACCATTATGACATCATAATGAGCGGCGGCGGGGCTTGCAACCTTTGATGACATCAGCGTCGCCATGGCAACCATTGTGACATCATAATGAGGGGCGGGGCTTGGCGCACACACACTGCTTCCCCAGTATGCAAATAGGGGCATTTCTGGATCACGGAGTGAACTACTTATACGATGGACTACTTGCTAGAGATGGGGTGCACCTTACGAAGACTGGAAAGCAGGTATTTGGAAGTCGCCTTGCTACACTTGTAAGGAGAGCTTTAAACTAGAACAACATGGGAAGGGAAGTAAAAGACCAGAAAAAGCCATACACCTGACAAATGCTACTGAGAACTCTGCTATTAGAAGTGGAAAGGAAGAACAAAGACGAAAGAATCTAATTAAAAAAAATATTGGAGAAAGAGAAACCAATCACAAACTAAAATGTTTCTATACTAATGCACAAAGCATGGGCAACAAACAAGGAGAATTGGAACTACTAACACAGGAAAAGAAATATGATGTCATTGGAATCACTGAAACTTGGTGGGACAATACACATGATTGGAATACAAGACTAGAAGGATACAACTTATTTGCAAGAAACAGACTTGATAAACGAGGAGGGGGTGTCGCATTGTATGTTAGAAATGCGTATATCTGCACAGAGATTGAAGCTTCAGAGACTGGGAGTTCTGTGGAAACTGTTTGGGTAAGAATACAAGGACAGAACAATGGAAAGGACACCATTGTAGGCATTTACTACAGGCCGCCTGTGCAAGCTGAAGATATGGATGAACTCTTTATGCATCAAATGGCCAAGTTCTCCAAAAAATATGACATAGTTGTCATGGGAGATTTCAACTATCCAGACATTTGTTGGGAATCTCTCTCAGGCAAAACTAACAGGTCAAGGAAATTCTTATCCTCTCTTGCTGACAACTTTATCTTCCAAAAGGTAAAGGAGAAAACAAGGGGAACTGCTACCTTGGATCTAATCCTTTTAAACAGGGAGGAAATGGTTGAGGAGGTAAAAGTGGCTGGGACCCTAGGAGGTAGCGACCATGCTATTTTAGAATTTTGGATAACTAGAGGCGGAAGACCTGTGAAGACTCAGACGTCAAGGTTAGATTTCAGAAAGGCAGATTTTAAGGGATTCAGAAAGAGAATTGGAGGGATCCAATGGCTGGATATCCTTAAAGACAAAAATGTCCAGGAAGGATGGGAAATCTTGAAAAATGAAATTCTCAAAGCACAGTTGTTAACAATTCCGAAAAGAGGGAAGAATAGGAAGCATTTAAGGAAACCAGGATGGATGAACACAGAACTTAAGCACATGCTAAAAAGGAAGCAAAAAATGTTTATAAAATGGAAAGAAGGAGGCATATCTAAAGAAGAATATAATGCTGTCTGCAGAACCTGCAAGGCACAAATCAGATTAGCTAAAGCTGAAAATGAATTGAGGCTTGCAAGAGATGTCAAAAGCAATAATAAAGGATTTTGGGGATATGTCAAAAGTAAAAGAAAAGTCAAAGATGCTATAGGATTTTTACAGGATGAAAATGATGAAATGGTAAGACAGGATGTTGAGAAGGCTGAACTTTTAAATTCCTATTTTGCATCTGTTTTCTCTCAGAAAGGAAATGTAACATCAACTGCTATTCACTGTCCTATTAAGGGAATAGAAGAATCCAGGATATCTATAAACAGAAAGATAGTGAGGAAACGCTTAGCTAACCTAAATGTATTCAAGTCTCCAGGTCCAGATGAATTACACCCCAGAGTACTGAAGGAGATAGCAGAAGAAATTTTTGAACCCCTCTCCATAATCTTTGAAAATTCTTGGAGAACAGGAGAAGTGCCAGAAGACTGGAGAAGAGCAAATGTTGTTCCTATCTTCAAAAAGGGGAAGAAGGTGGACCCAGGCAACTATAGGCCGGTGAGTCTGACTTCTATACCAGGAAAGATCTTTGAACAAATTATTAAACAACATGTATGTCAATACCTGGATAAGAATGAAGTGATTAAACAGAGTCAGCATGGGTTTGTAACTAATAAGTCATGTCAGACTAATTTAATTTCCTTCTATGATGGTATTACTGATTGGGTGGATCAAGGAAATGCTGTAGATATAGTATATCTTGACTTCAGCAAAGCATTTGACAAAGTCTCTCATACAATCCTTATTGAAAAAATGACTAAGTATGGAATGGACAAGGCAACTGTTAGGTGGATTCATAACTGGCTTAGTGATCGGACCCAAAGAGTGGTTGTAAATGGCTGCACATCCAGTTGGAAGAATGTCTCAAGTGGGGTACCACAGGGCTCTGTCCTGGGCCCTGTATTGTTCAACATCTTTATCAACGATTTAGATGAAGGAATTGAGGGTAAACTGATTAAATTTGCTGATGACACAAAGCTAGGAGGGATAGCTAATACTAGAGAAGAGAGAGAGAGGATTCAAAAAGATTTAAATAAACTGGAGAAGTGGGCAGCAACTAACAGAATGGTTTTTAACAGGGAGAAATGCAAAGTACTACATCTGGGCAATAAAAATGAAAAAAGCATATATAGAATGGGAGGAATAGGGCTAAGTGACAGCACATGTGAAAAAGACTTGGGTATACTAATAGATCGCAGACTGAATATGAGTCAACAGTGTGATGCAGCAGCAAAAAAGGCAAATGCAATTCTAGGATGTATTAACAGAAGCATACAGTCTAGATCACGTGAAGTAATTATTTCCCTCTACTCCTCTTTGGTCAGACCTCATCTGGAATATTGTGTCCAATTTTGGGCACCACATTTTAAAAAAGACATCAACAAACTGGAGCAAGTTCAGAAAAGAGCGACCAGAATGGTGACCGGTCTGCAAACCCTGTCTTATGAGGAAAGGTTGCAGGATTTGGGAGTGTTTAGTTTGCAAAAGAGAAGACTGAGAGGAGACTTAATAGCTGTCTACAAATATCTAAAGGGCTGTCACATTGTAGAAGGATCAACTTTATTCTCATTTGCACAAGGAAAGACTAGAAGCAATGGGATGAAGCTGAATGGGAGGAGACACAGATTAGATATTAGAAAAAACTTTTTGACAGTTAGAGTGATCAATGAGTGGAACAGGCTGCCACGAGAAGTGGTGAGTTCTCCTTCAATGGAAGTCTTCAAACAGAGGCTGGACAGACATCTAACTGGGATGATTTAGCGAATCCTGCTTTGAGCAGGGGGTTGGACCAGATGGCCCAGGAGGTCCCTTCCAACTCTACGATTCTATGATTCTATGATTCTATGATTCTATGACATCACAATGAGGGGCGGGGCTTGACGCGCACACACTTTTTCCCCCAGTATGTAGATAGGGGCAAAATTGTTTGGTGAATTGGAACGCGCGGGGTTAAAATTTCGCCTCACAACATAGCTTAGGACTTTCTCAGGGTTCGGACGTGTGACTGTGCCAAATTTTGTGGCTGTAGCTGCGACGGTGCTGATGCCTATCCCGGACATACAAACAAACATACACACACATACACACATACATACACACATACACACTTTGAGCTTTATATATTAGATAATAGGTTCCATGTGAGATGCATGTCCCTAATGCATCAGTTCACAGACTGCGCCCCTGGGCAGAGGGGACATGATATTCTCCTTTTGTGGACCCCGTTACACTGGTGGCTGGAGCCTGCCGATGTTTACTGTGGGAATTGCAAAGGTGGGGGGAGGGCGGACGAAAGGAGAATATCGTGTCCCCTCTGCCCAGGGGCACAGCCTGTGAACTGATGCATTAGGGACATGCATGTCACATGGAACCTATTATACATACAAATAACTGCACAACATATTCTGGGTGCTGAGTGGTTCTGTAACATGTAACATATACTTAAATATACTTACTGTACAGCCTGCATGGACACAATCACTTTATATATGCTGCACACATACAGTATACACGTACAACATATATACACTTACACTATATACAGGCTAGGCAATCATCATGTACATATAAATATGCTACTCACAAATTTACACGTTCACTATATACACAGGCCACAAACATATATACACTTACACTATATACAGGCTAGGCAATAATCATGTACATAGATATACACTACCGTTCAAAAGTTTGGGGTCACCCAGACAATTTTGTGTTTTCCATGAAAACTCATACTTTTATTAATCAAATGAGTTGCCAAATGAATTTAAAATCTAGTCCAGACATTGACAAGTTTTGAAAAAAAGATTTTTATTTGAAATAATAATTTTCTCCTTCAAACTTTGCTTTCGTCAAAGAATGCTCCGTTTGCAGCAATTACAGCATTGCAGACCTTTGGCATTTTAGCAGTTATCTTGCTGAGCTAATCTGGAGAAATTTCACCCCATGCTTCCAGAAGCCCCTCCCACAAGTTGGTTTGGCTTGATGGGCACTATTTGCGCACCATACGGTCAAGCTGCTCCCACAACAGCTCAATGGGGTTGAGATCTGGTGACTGCGCTGGCCACTTCATTACAGATAGAATACCAGATGCCTACTTCTTCCCTAAATAGTTCTTGCATAATTTGGAGGTGTGCTTTGGATTATTGTCCTGTTGTAGGATGAAATTGGCTCCATTCAAGCTGTGTCCACAGGGTATGGCATGACATTGCAAAATGGAGTGTTAGCCTTCCTTATTCAAAATCCCTTTTACCTTGTACAAATCTCCCACTTTACGAGCACCAAAGCAACCCTAGACCATCACATTACCTCCACCATGCTTGACAGATGGCGTCATGCACTCTTCCATCATCTTTTCAGTTGCTCTGCATCTCACAAATGTTTTTCTGTGTGATCCAAACACCTCAAACTTGGATTCGTCTGTCCATAACACTTTTTTCCAATCATCCTCTGTCCAATGTCTGTGTTCTTTTGCCCATATTAATCTTCTCCTTTTATTAGCGAGTCTCAGATATAGCTTTTTCTTTGCCACTCTGCCCTGAAGGCCAGCATCCCGGAGTCGCCTCTTCACTGTAGATGTCGACACTGGCGTTTTGCGTGTACTATTTAATGAAGCTGCCAGTTGAGGACCTGTGAGGCGTCGATTTCTCAAACTACAGACTCTAATGTACTTGTCTTGTTGCTTACTTGTGCAGGGGGGCTTCCCACTTCTCTTTCTACTCTGACTAGAGCCTGTTTGTGCTCTCCTCTGAAGGGAGCAGTACACACCATTGTAGGAAATCTTCAGTTGTTAGGCAATTTCTCGCATGGAATAGCCTTCATTTCTAAGAACAAGAATAGACTGTCGAGTTTCACATGAAAGTTCTCGTTTTCTGGCCATTTGGAGAGTTTAATGGAATCAACAAATGTAATGCTCCAGATTCTCAACTAGCTCAAAGGAAGATCAGGTTTATAGCTTCTCTAATCAGCCAAACTGTTTTCAGCTGTGCTAACATACTTGCACAAGGGTTTTCAAGGGTATTCTAACCATCCATTAGCCTTCATACACAGTTAGCAAACACAAAGTACCATAAGAACACTGGATCGATGGTCGTTGGAAATGGGCCTCTATAGACCTATGAATATATTGCACTACAAACCAGACATTTGCAGCTAGAATAGTCATTTACCCCATTAACAATGTGTAGAGTGCATTTCTGAATCATTTAATGTTAGCTTCATTGGAAAAAACTGTGCTTTTCTTTCAAAAATAAGGAAATTTCTAAGTGACACTAAACTTTTGAGCGGTATTGTATATGCTACTCACAAATTTACACATTCACTATATACACAGGCCCAGTGGCGTAGCAACTGTTTGTGGCGCCCGGGGTGGTCGAAAAATTTGCCACCCCTTTGGTCGTTGATAATCCGGAAGCATCCGAAGAGCCCACACTACACTCAAAGATCTAATTTTTAGTCTCCTACTAACTCTGCTTTTATTATTTCTACATTTCTAGACTTTCATCTTCTTGCAGTTCTCTATATATATGTATGTATTAGCTTGATGATGCTGGATGAAGACCTAATGGCTTTTCCATGTGTGGTAAGATTGATAAGGCCGTTTTATTATTTGGCTCAGTACTATTACAGTGATACCACATTTATATCTTTTTTTATATTTTGGTGCTCTTTATTCTGAGAGCTATAACTCATTTTTCCGCTAATGGAGCTGTATGACGGCTTATTTTTTACGTGACACAATTACGTTTTAAGCGATACCATTTTTATGTGCATTCGTAATGGCCCGAAATTCCCTTTTCACACTGTAACCTATTGGGTCAAAACTAAGGGCTCATAGTCACTTGCAAGAGACTCACGATTCTCATGCAAGTCTCTTGCATGAAAACCTGGCAATGCTGCTGGCACTGGGACCGGAGCGTGCAGCTACATGCATTTCTATGCAAGCGCACGCTCCGGTCCAAGTGCCGATTGCAGTGCCAGGTTTTCATGCAAGAGACTTGCATGAGAATCGTGCGAGTCTCTCACAAGTGAGTATGAGCCCTAAGGCTTCATTCTGTCCACAACGAGCACATTCAGAATTCGAAAATTTCCATGAGAACATATCTACAATAAATCTTCCTTGCTTAAAGACTTTTTTTTTTCAAACATACTGATGCACAGATAAAAAGAAAATTAAAGATGTAACTTCAGCATACACCTGATAAGCTGGCCATGTGCATTGGAAAAATACCCAGACATACCACCACTAGAGTTGAGCGATACCGTCCGATACTTCAAAATATCGGATCGGAATGGATCGGCCAATCTTTAAAAAAAAGTATCGGTATCGCCGATGCCGATACCGGAAGTCCCATTCAAGTCTATAAGACTTCCGGTATCGGAATTGGAAAAACCCTTTCCTGCCCTTGTACAGCCTCTCGGGGGTCTGTACGGGCCTTCCGGGGGTCTCTGCCGGCCTGCCGGGGGGCTATGCCGGCCTGCCGGTGGGCTGTGCGGACTGCCCGGGGTCTGTACCGGCCTGCCGGGGGGCTGTGCCGGCCTGCCGGGGGGCTGTGCTGATGTCCGGGGGTCTGTACAGGCATCGTCCGATGGGACTACACGTCCCATCGGGCGATGCCTGCTACCATGACAGTGATTGACACATTAGCCAATGATGGGACAGTAGTAGTCCCATCATCCGGCTAATGTGTTAAATGTTAAAAAAAAACAAAAAAAAAACTACATACATACTACATGCATGCTACATACATACTACATGCTACATACATACCACATATATACTACATGCATGCTACATGCTATATACATACTACATATATACTACATGCATGCTACATACACACTACATGCTACATACATACTACATACATACTACATGCTACATACATACAACATACATACTACATATATACTACATGCATGCTACATACATACTACATGCTACATACATACTACATACATACTACATACATACTACATGCTACATACATACTACATACATACTACATATATACTTCATGCATGCTACATACATACTACATGCTACATACATACCACATATACACTACATGCATGCTACATGCTACATACATACCACATATATACTACATGCATGCTACATGCTACATACATTCTACATATATACTACATGCATGCTACATACATACTACATGCTACATACATACTACATGCATGCTACATGCATGCTACATACATACTACATATATACTACATGCATGCTACATACATACTACATGATACATACATACTATATACATACTACATATATACTACATGCATGCTACATACATACTACATGCTACATACATACTACATATATACTACATGCATGCTACATACATACTACATGCTACATACATACCACTTATATACTACATGCATGCTACATACATACTACATGCTACATACATACCATATATATACTACATGCATGCTACATGCTACATACATACCACATATATACTACATGCATGCTACATACATACTACATATATACTACATGCATGCTACATACATACTACATGCTACATGCATGCTACATACATACTACATGCTACATACATACTACATACATACTACATATATACTACATGCATGCTACATACATACTACATGCTACATACATACCATATATATACTACATGCATGCTACATGCTACATACATACCACATATATACTACATGCATGCTACATACATACTACATACATACTACATATATACTACATGCATGCTACATACATACTACATGCTACATACATACTACATACATACTACATGCATGCTACATACAATACATTCATACAATACATACATAGACATACAGTACATATAACATAGAGTAACATACTTACCAATACTTGTCACATTGT
Organism: Dendrobates tinctorius; assembly: GCF_039654945.1. Classification (NCBI taxonomy): domain Eukaryota; kingdom Metazoa; phylum Chordata; class Amphibia; order Anura; family Dendrobatidae; genus Dendrobates; species Dendrobates tinctorius. The sequence goes on along the minus strand of NW_027361679.1, from coordinate 109,527,194 downwards.
TCCCCGAAGCCATTGTCTTTTACGGAATAAATATTAACATAACAAACCACAAAAATACTCACCCATGATCCGAAGCAGTCCACGAGTGTGTCCCACGACGATCTTGGGTAGAGAACTGCAGCATCAGCTGATGCTGCCACTCTCTACGGGCTGCAGGAATCCAATGACGGAAGGTAGGTATCCTTCCGCACTGTATTCCTCCGCCACTTAAAAAAAAAATAGTCCCTAGTCTCACTTTTGACATTGCTGTGTGAGAAAGTTCCCACGCAGCTTTTGCCATAAAGTGAGACTAGGGACTTTTTTTTTTTAAGTGGCGGAGGAATACAGTGCGGAAGGATACCTACCTTCCGTCATTGGATTCCTGCAGCCCGTAGAGAGCGGCAGCATCAGCTGATGCTGCAGTTCTCTACCCAAGATCGTCGTGGGACACACTCGTGGACTGCTTCGGATCATGGGTGAGTATTTTTGTGGTTTGTTATGTTAATATTTATTCCATAAAAGACAATGGCTTGTATGTATTGTATGAATGTATTGTATGTAGCATGCATGTAGTATGTATGTAGTATGTATGTAGCATGTATGTAGTATGTATGTAGCATGTAGTATATATGTAGCATGCATGTAGTATGTATGTAGTATGTATGTAGCATGTAGTATGTATGTAGTATGTATGTAGCATGTAGTATGCATGTAGCATGCATGTAGTATGTATGTAGTATATATGTGGTATGTATGTAGCATGTAGTATGTATGTAGCATGTAGTATGTATGTAGCATGCATGTAGTATATATGTAGTATGTATGTAGCATGTAGTATGTATGTAGCATGCATGTAGTATGTATGTAGTATATATGTGGTATGTATGTAGCATGTAGTATGTATGTAGCATGTAGTATGTATGTAGCATGTAGTATGTATGTAGCATGCATGTAGTACATATGTAGTATGTATGTAGCATGTAGTATGTATGTAGCATGCATGTAGTATATATGTAGTATGTATGTAGTATGTATGTAGCATGTAGTATGTATGTAGTATGTATGTAGCATGTAGTATGTATGTAGCATGCATGTAGTATATATGTAGTATGTATGTAGTATGTATGTAGCATACATGTGCATGTAGTATGTATGTAGCATGCATGTAGTATATATATGGTATGTATGTAGCATGTAGTATGTATGTAGCATGCATGTAGTGTATATGTAGTATGTATGTAGCATGTAGTATGTATGTAGCATACATGTAGCATGTAGTATGTATGTAGCATGCATGTAGTATATATGTAGTATGTATGTAGCATGTAGCATGCATGTAGTATATATGTGGTATGTATGTAGCATGTAGTATGTATGTAGCATGCATGTAGTATGTATGTAGTATTTTTTTTTTTTTTTTTAACATTTAACACATTAGCCGGATGATGGGACTACTACTGTCCCATCATTGGCTAATGTGTCAATCACTGTCATGGTAGCAGGCATCGCCCGATGGGACTTGTAGTCCCATCGGACGATGCCTGCACAGACCCCCGGACATCAGCACAGCCCCCCGGCAGGCCGGTACAGACCCCCACAGGGTGCACAGACCACCGGCAGGCCGGCACAGCCCCCCGGCAGGCCGGTACAGACCCCGGGCAGTCCACACAGCCCCCCGGCAGGCCGGCAGAGACCCCCGGAAGGCCCGAAATGACGGCGCATCATGATGCGCACACACCGTGCATCATGATGACGTCATTTCGGCTTTCAATCAACTTTGAACTTCCGATTCCGATGCCCGATATTGAAAAAATATCGGATGTCGGTATCGGAATTCTGATACAGCAAGTATCGGCCGATACCCGATACTTGCGGTATCGGAATGCTCAACACTAACCACCACCAATCTAATGTAACCACCTAGACTGGAACGAGGGCTCGGCCGACAGTTTTCTAACATGTAAAAGATTTGTTCCAGAGGCAATGCCTTGTCTGACTCCCTCAACTACAGTGGCCACAGAACTCAGCTGACAGGTCCATGCCATTACATGGCAGCCATTCAGAATGATTCTGATATAGCACATATATGACTCAAAACCATCAGAATGGAAATCAATTGTATATAGTGGCTCTCTCTGCTGCATCATATTGGTGGGTTCGAAGTGAGGACCTCCTCTATGATGTTCATATGCATTAATAGGGTATATAATCATCCGTCACCTTCATTAGACACCTCCTATAAGTGAACTTGGAGATACATTCAGACACAATAGAGACAGATACTGCACGCATCTCCAAGTCCCAGAGGTGACCATCGCCTCCAAGGCATGTATATTGTATAGTCTCATAATGCACAGGTGGGGCCAACACTCACTACAGTGGCTTCCTATTTACTCTAAACATTACAGTACAGGTGACAATTCCTGTGGATATTCCAGAAGAGGGAAGGTGGGAATGACCTCTAAAGTCCATCACCTCCCCCAATGGGTCGACCTCGCACACCCAGGGCAGCGGGGTACTCGGTACCGGGCCGGTGTCAAGGCGGGAATGTGTCACAGCAGCGGTGACCGGGTCCTTGGCCCTGGGCGCCCAATATCAATGGCGGTGATGTTAATGGTGTAATAGTTTATTAGGTAGTTTGTGACGCCACCCGTGGTGTTTGGCAAGTAAGATGTTGAGCCAACGCTGCATACAGATCCGCTGGGACTGATGGTGTGGTGCAGCAGAGATGGTATAGCTCCCCACAGGTGGAGCTGTAGTCCCAGGGCAGTGTAGGTGCAATCGATGAGGAGAGGCACAGAATGGTATGGATGCTGGTACCCAGGTGTAGTGGTGCGGGAATAACTGGAGGACACCAGGGTGTGCGGTTCCAAAGTTTTACTCACTGTTTGCAGTTCACACAACTGCCTGCCTCCATACTGTGTTCTCCAGGTCAGGGCTCCAGCCAACCTCCAGGCCGGATAGGATTCTCCCTTCCACACTCCGCCAACATGTACCTTACTGAAAGACTCCTCCAATGCGCCTTTAGGTGCGAAGCACTCCAGTACTTAGTTAATGGAATGCCTCTCTCTAGGTGTTCCTAGTCTTTACTTGTATGACAGACAGCTGTAGCCTGCTTTGGGGACTCCTCACTGCGTCCCGGCTCTCTATTCAATTGCTGTTGTGTCCCAAGTCTATGATGGGAGCAAGGCGTTAGCGGCTCACTACTCCTCCGGTGTCTGTTGCCGGACATAAAGATCCAATCAACTTCGGGGACCGGGCCCTGGCCTTTGCTCTCTGGTGAACTGGAAGGGTTATCTCTCTTTCTCAACCTGCTTCCCACCACCCTTCTGTTCTCCTTCGTTCCGATCTGTTCTATCTCTCTTATGGAATCTGTAGTCTCCAGTCTACGTCTCTTTCTCCTTCTCTTCCTTCCCTGAGGAGCTCGTTCCACTAAGACCAGTCCTCAGCCTCTCCTGACTGACTGCCTTCCTCCGCCTTGAGCTCCTCTCAGGCTGACCCGCTGTCAGCCTGCTCTCTCCTTCTCTCTGGGACTCACCCCAGACTGACCTTCTGTCAGACTGACCTGAAATCCTACACCTTCCCTCTCTTTTATATCTAACTCCACCCGCCTCCCCAGCACCTCTCGTGTTACGAAGCCAGGGACCACAAAAGGCACCCTATGACCTTTCCAGCATAAAGCATGGATGGGTCCCTGCTGAACTATCCTGTGTGTGGGGTGCAGGTGTTGAAATGCGGAAAGGAGTTCCCAGCCTACCTGGATGGTGGGGCACTACACCTTAGGAGAAGGTGCAGTACCTCTGGCGACGGAAGCCTCAGGGGCGCCACACCAACGCTCCAGCGGACCTGGTACAGAGTCCATCAGAGAGGCCTTATGACCTTGCGCTGTGCGGGGGATTTCCATGCTGAAATAGTTTACCATGATGGGAATTCCTGTCCTCTGTGTAACACTAGTGGCGGGGAACGTTCTCATCTTTATAAACGGGATTCTGTTGTATCCTCACTGTAGAGCACTTGGCCGTACACGCGTTCCCATTGGGTGGAAACATTATTTAACCATTTCCCTGTAGAAACTATTTCTTCAGTCATTCATTTTAGCTTTGGTGATCTGGGATTGTGATGTTGACAAAAGATCAGAGGAATTAGTGTACCACCGGGCTGAGAAGCAAACAACCGCTTAAAGGGGACTGATCACATTCTATGCACAGACCGATCTCTGGACAGAATGGTAAACTATTTATATACTGTATACACACACACACTGAGCAGAATTATATATGGGTTTGTTGAAGAAGATCCAGTATAGCTTGTATTTATTCATTAAATCCTTGGTGTCTGTACACATGGGTCCTTCCTATGCATGGAGTGACAGCTATCCACATGCAGTAATACAGGTCGGACTGTCAATCACAGAGTAGGACCGCCCACCAGACTTGCACAAACATCAGGGATGTCAATGAATAAAATACAAGTTATTATGGAGATCGCCCCATACAGATGCACATCTGACCAGCTCCTGGTCTATACCACCCTACCTGCAGATAAGACACCATTTTCAACATGACAGGATCCCTTTTAAGGGATCACATCCCCACAAAACCCCCAGTGGCTGTGGCGGCCCTGAGGTGGGTGACTAGCACAGACCTCACATTGGCAGTGCCCATGGGATGCACTAGATGGGTGGTGGGTTAGAAGGACAGTGATTCTCGCACACAGGCTGGGGGCAATCCACACTCACCTGTGCTGAGGATGGCGGAGGACACCTGCACACAGCTCCCAGCCATCACGTCATCACTCACTGCTCCTCGGCTCAGCACTGTCACCCGGAGCCTTCACCTGTTCATCACTACATCACTCCCACTGCACCGTCACGTTCCTCCACTAAATCACATGTCCACATTCTATGTAAATGAGGCGGCGGGACAGGTCCTGCTGGCTGCTGCTGCACTGTACCTCTGCGCTTCTCCCACAGAGGAGAGGAATTGCTGCTGCCGCACCGCCTCCACACACGTGCCGCCTGGGGCGGACCGCCCCCCCCCGCCCCCCCACCCTACGCCACTGCACAGGCCACAAACACATACACTTACACTATATATACAGGCTAGGCAATCATCATGTACATCACATATCTGCTACACACATAAACATAAAGCATATATGTGCTACTCACAAATTTACTCATTCACTATACAGGCCACAAACATATACACCTGCATTATAAATATACTACAAGCATAATGTTTATGCTCTTGAACTTTATATAGTCTACATTAACATTGTGTAGATAAACAGACACATACACTATATATGCGTGAGTCACATACAGTAGGTATGGAATGTATTCAGACCCCTTTAAATTTTTCACTCCATTTCATTGCAGCCATTTGGTAAATTCCAAAAAGTTTTTTTCTCATTAACCCCTTTAACCCCAAAGGGTGGTTTGCACGTTAATGACCGGGCCAATTTTTACAATTCTCCCCACTGTCCCTTTATGAGGTAATAACTCTGGAACGCTTCAACACAACTTGGCAATTCTGAGAATGATTTTTCGTGACATATTGTAATTCACGTTACTGTTAAAATTTCTTTGATATAACTTGTGTTTATTTGTGTAAAAAATGGAAATTTGGTGAAATTTTGGAGAATTTTGTAATTTTCAAAATTTGAATTTTCATGCCCTTAAAACAGAGAAATATGTCACACAAAATAGTTAATAAATTGCATTATCCACATGTCTACTTTACATCAGCACAATTTTGGAAACTATTTTTTTGTTAGGAAGTTATAAGGGTTAAAAGTTGACCAGCGATTTCTGATTTTTATAACAAAATTTACAAAACCATTTTTATAGGGACCACCTCACATTTGAAGTTACTTTGAGGGGTCTATATGGCAGAAAATGACAAAAAGTGACACCATTCTAAAAACTGCACCCCTAAAGCTGATCAAAACCACATTCAAGAAGTTTGTTAACCCTTGAGGTGTTTCACAGGCGCAGAAGCAACGTGGATAGAAGAAATGAACATTTAACTTTTTAGTCAAAGAAATGATCTTTTAGCAACAATCTTTTTTATTTTCACAAGGGTAAAAGGAGAAAATGGACAGATAAAGTTGTTGTCCAATTTGTCCCCATATGTGGGAGGGAACCACTGTTTCGGTGCATGGCAGAGCTCGGAAGGGAAGGAGCGCCGTTTGACTTTTTCAAACCACAATTGGCTGGAATTGAGATCGGACTCCATGTCGCGTCTGGAGAACCCCTGATATGCCTAAAAAGTAGAAACCCCCCACAAGTGACCCCATTTTGGAAACTAGACCCCTTAGGAAACTTAACTAGATGTGTGGTGAGAACTTTGAACCCCCAAGTGTTTCACTAAAGTTTATAATGCCTGGCCGTGAAAAAAACAACAACTTTTTTTTCCACAAAAATGATTTTTTTAGTCCACAATTTTTTATTTTCCCAAGGGCAACAGTAGAAATTGGACACCAAAAGTTGTTGTCCAATCTGTCATGAGTATGCTGGTATTCCATATGTGGGAGAAAGCTACTGTTTGGGCACAAGTCGGGGTTCAGAAGGGAAGCAGTGATGTTTTGGAATGCAGACTTTGATGGAATGGTCTGCGGGCGTCATGTTCCGTTTGCAGAGCCCCTGATGTGCCTAAACAGTAGAAACTCCCTAAAAGTGACACCATTATAGAAACTAGACCCCCTAAGGAACTTATCTAGATGTGTGGTGAGAACTTTGAACCCCCAAGTGGTTTACTAAAATTTATAATGCCCGGCCGTGAAAAAAAAAATTCCACGAAAATGATTTTTTAGCCCCCAATTTTTTATTTTTCCAAGGGTAACAGGAGAAATTATACCTCAAAAGTTGTCCAATTTGTCCTGAGTACGCTGGTGCCCCATATGTGGGAGAAAACTACTGTTTGGGCACACGTCGGGGCTCGGAAGGGAAGTAGCGACGTTTTGGAATGCAGACTTTGATGGAATGGTCTGTGGGCGTCATGTTCTGTCTGCAGAGCCCCTGATGTGCCTAAACAATAGAAACCCCCCACAAGTGACCCCATTTTGGAATCTAGACCCTCAAGGAACTTATCTAGATGTTCCAAAACTGTGGAAATGCCCAACAAATGCCCCCTTTTTGGAAGCTAGACCCCCAAGGAATTTATCTAGATGTGCCTAAACAGTGGAATTGCCCAACAAGTGCCCCCTTTTTGGAATTAATCTACTGTTTCCTGTTATGTAAATTTAAGTAAATTAGTAGTGCATGGAGGTGTTGTACAGTTTGAAGTATTCTTTTACACACAGGCCAGGTTTCTTGAGGCAGGTGTTGCATTGATAAATAGTGTCCTTGCGTATTCCCCTTTTGTAATACACTTGGCACCTTTTTTGCAACTTACCTTTTTTTCAGTTTGAGGGACCTCCCCTGGGAAATTCTGACCTGGTACATACGAACACCTTCAGTTCCAGAAGTATGGGGGCCCACTCCTTCCTGAGTGCCAAATATCAGAGCTTTAACTACTACCACTTGTAACTGAAGGTATGACATATTGGTGTGGCCTGCACATTGTGACAACAGGAAACCACTGAGCATTGCCATCTGTACGATGTGCACGGCCAGGTTTTGTACCACACCTTGGCCTTTCTCAAAGCACTGTATGGTTGGCGGAATTGATCAGAGAGATTAATGCCCCCCATGTTTTTGTTGGACCCCAGTACACAGTCCGGTTTGCTGACCTGTGCAGAGATACCTCGTACAGTGCCGAGGGCACTGCCATCACCGTGTAAGGTGGTCAAGAAAAAGACATCCCTCTTGTCCTTGTACTTGACCACCAGCAAGTGGTCGGTACATTGGGCTCTGCTGTCACCCCTTCTCAGCATATGCCCAATTAGCATTTTTGGGAGGTCTATGATTTTTGAGGACAGTACCGCAGGCTGCGGTACCTCACGCAGACAGGGATTTGAAGAGTGGGATGCTTGTATAAAAGTTATCCGTGTAGAGGTAGTAACCTTTATCCAGCAGTGGGTGCACCAAATCCCACGCAATTTTCACACTCACTCCCAGGACAGGAAGACATTCAAGGGGTTCAATCTGGGTGTCCTTCCCTTCGTAAACCCTAAACCTGTGGGTGTACCCTGAGGTACTCTCACACAGCTTATAGAATTCAATTCCATACCAGGTCCTCTTGCTGGGCAGGTACTGACGGTATCTGAGCCTTCCCTTAAAACTAATTAAGGATTCATTCATGCAGATGACCCTTTGGGGAACGTACACTTCAGCAAACTTTTTGTTGAAGTGTTTGATGACCGGCCGAACTTTGAACAGACGGTCAAAGTTGGGGGTTATCTCGTGGGGGACACTGCGCATTATCGGTATAATGCAGGAATTTGTGGATGGCCTCAAAACGTGTCCCGGCCATGACCATTCGGAACACTAGAGTATTGTATAAAACATCAACACTCCAATATTGCCGAAGTCCTAGCTTCTTCAGGGTACTCATGTGAAGAACCAGGCCCCAAAACTGCATCATTTCAACTGCGTCTGCAGGAGACCAGTTAGAAAATGATGAACCTGGGTTTTGTGGCAAAAATTGATGAGCATATAAGTTAGTTTTGGCCCACCATGAGGTTAACAAAGTCCTCAGAGAAGAAGACTTTGAAAAGGTCTAGTTTTGTGAGGCCGGTGGTGTCAAACTTGATTCCTGAATCTGCCACAAAATCAGGAATCAGTGGTTCATATTTTTTGGGGAGCGAGTTTCATACGGGGTCCATAATGGGGTGCGCTGGTTCATCTTCTGGAATGGTGGGCGCTTCTTCATCTTCTCTCCTGGGACATCTGTGAGGCAGTTCAGCAGGACCTGAGGAGGAAGATGAGGAGGAAGAGGATGACAAATCTGAGACACAAAGAAATATGGGTTCCACTCCCTCACTATCAGTGTCGGAGGCAAGAAAGGCATATGCCTCCTCCACTGAATAGCATTGCTGGGAGGAATGGGACAGGAGAGATGACTTTTTTATTAATATGGTGATTGTGTCATTACTTTATTTTTAACGGTTTGTGTGTGGGGGGATAGTGCTTGGTGTAAACTTTTGTCTGAAAAAAAAAAAGGGCTAAAAGAAAAAAGCACAACCAGGGAGAAAAAAATGTCTGTGAAAAGAAAAGTGTAAAACAGCAGTCATGAGCTCTGATGAGTGAACTGCGTCACTAATCAAAGCTCGGCAGCTGCGGGATGTGCGCACGGGGGTGGCGCAAAAGGAGATGATAAAGAAAAGTGTAAAACAGCAGTCATGAGCTGAAAAGCAAGGCAAGAAAAGCATATGCCTCCTCCACTGAATAGCATTGTTGGGAGGAATGGGACAGGAGAGATGACTTTTTTATTAATATGGTGATTGTGTCATTACTTTATTTTTAACTGTTTGTGTGTGGGGGGATAGTGCTTGGTGTAAACTTTTGTCTGAAAGAAAAAAGCACAAACAGGGAGAAAAAAATGTCTGTGAAAAGAAAAGTGTAAAACAGCAGTCATGACCTCTGATGAGTGAGCTGTGTCACTAATCAAAGCTCGGCGGTTGCTGAATGTGCACCTGGGGGTGGCGCAAAGTGAGGTGGAAAACAGCAGACACAAGTGCTGATCGTTGAACTGTGTCACCAATCAATGGGATCAGGGATCAAAACACTTTCTTCTGTTTTGTCTTCTTTCTTTGTTCAGCAGAGATTGTGGTATCACAGGCTTCTGTGGCACCAGAAGGCCCTGCACAGCAGCAGATTCTGTAGCGTGACCGCTCTGCAGGAATCCTCAGCTAGTTGACCTGCAGCGCGGTTACAGACAGGTCATACCGCTGCTGTGCCCTGTCATTGATGCGATTGATGATGATGTTGATCACACCAATCAGAGCTGGCCCTGGTGACGCAGGCGTAGCTACGCACCGGCCTAGGATCGGTGCTCTTACAGCTCCGATCCTAGGCAGGTCACTAGCACGGCACAGCACGGTTACACCACAGCTGTGCCCTGTGATTGGCGCGATTGATGTGATCGTCTATCGCGCCAATCAGTCATTTTTGTTAATGCCTGGCGTTGCCAGGCACCAGCCTAGGATTGGTGCATGATCCTAGGCCCAGACACCAGTGTTTCAAGCTATCTGATTGGCTTAAGCACTTAGGCTACTTTCACACATCAGTTTTTTGCCGTCAGGCAGGATCCGGCTATTTTTAGAAAAAACGGATCCGGCATAAATTTTGGAGAACTGTAGAAACGGATCCGTTTTTTTGCTGAATCCGTCTAGCAGGTTATATCTGTTTCTGGGGGCTGGCCAATTGGATCTGAGCATGCGCAGACTTAAAAAAACGGATCCGGTGGCTGGATCCGTCTTTTTCTGGATCCGGCGCATTCCGGCGCCCATAGACTTTAATTGTAGCAAAAAGCTGGAAGCGCCGGATCCGGCGCTTCCGGCTTTTTCGCCGGAGACAAAAAACGTTACAGTAGCCGTTTTTTCCAGACGCCGGAATGAGACAAGTAGCCGGATCCGGCAAAAAACGGATGAAACGCAATGCCATCCGGCGCAATCCGGCGCTAATGCAAGTCAATGGGGAAAAACTGGATCCGGCATTGCATTTTGCCGGATCCGGTTTTACAAAAAAAAGCCGGATCGCGCCTGACGGCAAAAAACTGATGTGTGAAAGAGGCCTTAGAAATGCTGCAACTGGCTGTGCAGAATTGAACAGCCAATCACAGCAATCGTGGGTGCGAGTGGGCGGTGACACCCTGAGGATGATGGCGTCAGAATTTTAATGTGATCAACGCGACTTTGGTCCGTCCATGGTCAAACATTCCCAGGTCACATGGACGGAATATTACATCAAATGACAGAAAGGCGTTAATGTACACGCTGCGTCCCATCTTGACAGAAAAAAAAACAGAAATGTAGAAATTTTTGCAAATTTATTGAAAAAGAAAAACTGAAATATCACATGTTCATAAGTATTCAGACCCTTTGCTCAGACACTCATATTTAAAGTCAAATACTGTCCATTTCCTTGTGATCCTCCTTGAGATGTTCTACTCCTTCATTGGAGTCCAGCTGTGTTTAAGTAAACTGATAGGACTTGATTTGTAAAGGCACAAGCCTGTCTATATAAGACCTCACAGCTCACAGCGTCAGACCAAATGAGAATAATAAGGTCAAAGGAACGGGCCAAGGAGCTCAGAGACAGAATTCTAGCAAGGCACAAATCTGGCCAAGGTTATAAAAGAATTTCTGCTGTACTCAAGGTTCCCAAGAGCACAGTGGCCTCCATAATCCTTAAATGGAAGAAGTTTGGGACAACCAGAGGTCTTCCTAGACCTGGCCGTCCATCCAAACTGAGCAATCGTGGGAGAAGAGCCTTTGTTAGAGAGGTAAAGAGGAACCCCAAGATCACTGTGGCTGAGCTCCACAGATGCAGTAGGGAGATGGGAAAATGTTTCACAAAGTCAACGATCACTGCAGCCCTCCACCAGTCGGGCCTTTATGGCAGAATTGCCCAACGGAAGCCTCTCCCTAGTGCAAGACATATGAAAGCCAGCACAGAGTTTGTTAAAAAAAACACATGAAGGACTCCCAGACTATGAGAAATAAGTTTCTCTGGTCTGATGAGACGAAGATAGAACTTTTTGGTGATAATTCTAAGTGTTATGTGTGGAGAAAACCAGGCACTGCTTATCATCTGCCTAATACAATTCCAACCGTGAAACATGGTGGTGGCAGCAACATGCTATGGGGGTGTTTTTCAGCTGCAGGGAAAAGACGACTGGTTGCAATTGAAGGAAACATTAATACGGCCAAGTACAGAGATATCCTGGATGAAAACCTCTTCTAGAGTGCTCTGGAACTCAGACTTGGCAGAAGGTTCACCTTCCAATAAGACAATGACCCTAAGCACACAGCTAAAATAACAAAGGACTGGCTTCAGAACAACTCTGTGACCATTCTTGACTGGCCCAGCCAGATCCCTGACCTAATCCCGATTGAGCATCTCTGGAGAGACTTGAAAATGGCTGTCCAGTGCCCACCAATGTTCACCATTCAACCTGATGGAACTGGAGAGGATCTGCAAGGACAAATTGCAGAGGATCCCCAAATCCAGGTGTGAAAAACTTGTTGCATCATTCCCAAGACGACTTATGGCTGTACTAGTTCAGAAGGGTGCTTCTACTCAATAATGAGCAAAGGGTCTGAATATTTATGACTATGTGATATTTCAGTTTTGCTTTTTTAATAAATTTGCAAAAATTCCTTCATTTCTGTTTTTTTTTATCAGACAAGCTGGGGTGCAGAATGTACATTAATGAGAATTAAAAGAACTTTTTTTGAATTTACCAAATGGCTGCAATGAAACAAAGAGTGGAAAATTTACAGGGGTCTGAATACTTTCCGTACCTACTGTGGTTGTGTATCCCCTCGATAAAGCTACTGTGGTGTAGCGAAACGCGCGTCGGGGTGTCCCGGGCAGTCGCCGCTGTACCAATTATGTGAGTATCTACTCCCTTTTCTCTCCCTCGTCCATGATTGATTTACCGGTTTGTTACTGTTCACTGGGGTATGGTATATATTGACCTAGTTAGGGCATATGGTTGTCCGAGTTCTAATTCATTGTTAACCCCTTTTTGACATAGCATATCTATTATTCATGGGAGAATCTTTGCTGTTATCCTACAGCATGGCGTTATGCATTCCAGATTCATTGGTGTCTTTACATGGTCTATGTTTGTTATGCCGCTTTTATTCTTGTGTATATTAATAAAGATTGTTCATGTTTTTACGCTACACTCTGTTTGCTCTCCTGTTTCGTCTGATTCGTTGGCAGAGTGGCTAACTGCACTGACTTGGGTGTTAGTACGCCCGGTGCAGTTTATGATGAGTCTGGTTTTTGTTTCGCTGTCAGAATACTGTACGGATAGTAACATGGGTAGTTGACTCACAGACAGGGGAGGACTGACAGTATCGGAGGCCTACTGCTACAGGCAACACACATGAAGGAGACCCAACCAGGAGTGTTCACAGTTCCAAAATTAGTAGTGGCATTGTAAGGAGCCTACTGTGTGCCACCCTCACACCAGGGCACATAGTCCTGTATTATACTGGTGGTATTGTACAGAGCCGGCTGTGTGCCACCCTCACACCAGGGCACATAGTCCTGTATTATACTGGTGGTATTGTACAGAGACGGCTGTGTGCCACCCTCACACCAGGGCACATAGTCCTGTATTATACTGGTGGTATTGTACAGAGCCGGCTGTGTGCCACCCTCACACCAGGGCACATAGTCCTGTATTATACTGGTGGTATTGTACAGAGACGGCTGTGTGCCACCCTCACACCAGGGCACATAGTCCTGTATTATACTGGTGGTATTGTACAGAGACGGCTGTGTGCCACCCTCACACCAGGGCACATAGTCCTGTATTATACTGGTGGTATTGTACAGAGACCGCTGTGTGCCACCCTCACACCAGGGCACATAGTCCTGTATTATACTGGTGGTATTGTACAGAGACGGCTGTGTGCCACCCTCACACCAGGGCACATAGTCCTGTATTATACTGGTGGTATTGTACAGAGACGGCAATGTGCCACCCTCACACCAGGGCACATAGTCTTGTATTATACTGGTGGTATTGTACAGAGCCGGCTGTGTGCCACCCTCACACCAGGGCACATAGTCCTATATTATACTGGTGGTATTGTACAAAGATGGCTGTGTGCCACCCTCACACCAGGGTACATAGTCCTGTATTATACTGGTGGTATTGTACACAGCCGGCTGTGTGCCATCCTCAAACCAGGGCACGTAGTCTTGTAATATAGTGGTACCATTGTATGTATGGCTGCTGTATGCCACCCTCACACCAGGGCAAATAGTCCTGTATTATAGTGGTCCCATTGTGCGGAGCCTGCTATGTGCCACCCTCAGACCAGGGCACATAGCCCTGTAATAGAGTGGTGGCATTGTACGTATGGCTACTGTGTGCCACTCTCACACCAGGGCACATAGTCCTGTATTATAGTGGTCCCATTGTATGGAGCCTGCTCTTTGCCACCCTCACACCAGGTTACATAGTCCTGTTTTATAGTGGTGCCATTATACAGAGCCTGCTGTGTGCCACCCTCACACCAAGACACATAGTCCTGTAATATAGTGGTCCCATTGTATGAACCTGCTATGTGCCACCCTCACACCAGGGAAAATAGTCCTGTATTATAGTGGTGGCATTTATGGAACCTGCTATGTGCCACCCTCACACCATGGAACATAGTCCTGTATTAAAGTGGTCCCATTGTACGGAGCCTGCTGTGTTCCACCCTCACACCAGGGAAAATAGTCCTGTATTATAGTGGTGGCATTGCATGGATGCCTGCTGTTTGCCACCCTCACAACAGGTCACAGTCCTGTTTTACAGTGGTGCCATTGTAAAGAGCCTGCTGTGTGCCACCCTTACACCAGTGCATATAGTCCTGTATTACAGTGATGATATTGTACAGAGCCTGCTGTGTGCCACCCTCACACCAGGGCACATAGTCCTGTATTACAGTGATGATATTGTACGGAGCTAGCTGTTTCTCACCCTCACACCATGGCACATAGTCCTGTATTATAGTGGTTGCATTGTACGGCGCCTGCTGTCTGCCATCCTCATACGAGGACACATAGTCCAGTAGTATAGTGGTGGCATTGTAGGGAGCCTACTGTGTGACACCCTCACACCAGGACGTATAGTCCTATACTGTGTTATAGTGGTGGCATTATACGGAGCCATCTGTGTGCCACCCTCACACCAGGGCAAATAGTCCTGTATTATAGTGGTGGCATTGTACAGTGCCTACTGTGTGACACCCTCACACCAGGGCACATAGTCCTGTATGATAGTGGTGACATTGTACGGAGCGTGTTGTGTGTCATCCTCACACCCTCACACCAAGGGCACACAGTTCGGTATTTTTGTGGTGGCATTGCACGGTCTGCTATGGGCCACCCTCACACCAGGTCACATAGTCCGACATTATATTTGTTGGCATTGTATGGAAGGACCCTGCTGTGTACCACTCTCGCACCAGGGCACATAGTCTGGTATTATATTGGTGGCAATGCATGGATCCTGCTGTGTCTCACACTCACACCAGCGTGCATAATCCTGTATTATAGTGGTGACATTGTACGCAGCCTGCTGAGTGCCACCCTCACACCAGGGCACATAGTCCTGCATTATAGTGGTGACATTGTATGTAGACTGCTGTGTGCCACCCTCACACCAGGGCACATAGTCCAGTATTATAGTAGTGGCATTGTACGGAGCCTACTGTGTGACACCCTCACACCAGGGCATATAGTCTGGTATTATAGTGGTGGCAATGTATGGAGCCTGCTGTGTCTCACCCTCACACCAGCGTGCATAATTCTGCATTATAGTGGTGACATTGTACGTAGCTTGCTGTGTGCGAACCTCACACTAGGGGACATAGTCCAGTATTATAGAGGTGGCATTGTACGGAGCCTGCTGAGTGCCAACCTCACACCATGGCACATAGTCCTGTTTTATAGTTTAGACATTGTACAGAGTCTGCTGTGTGCCATTCTCACACCAGGGCACATAGTCTAGTAATATAATGGTGCCATTGTACGGAGTCAGCTGTGTGCCACCCTCAAACCAGGGCACATAGTCCTGTATTACAGTAGTGGCATTGTACGGAGCCTGCTGTGTGACACCCTCACAGCATAGCACATAGTCCTGTATTACAGTGGTGGCATTGTACGGAGCCAGCTGTGTGCCACCCTCACACCAGGGCACATAGTTTGGTATTACAGTGGTGGCATTGTACGGAGCCTGCTGTGTGCCACCCTCACAGCATAGCACATAGTCCTATATTACAGTGGTGGCATTGTACTGAGCGAGCTGTGTGCCACCCTCACACCAGGGCACATAGTTTGGTATTATAGTGGTGGCATTGTACGGAGCCTGCTGTGTGCCCTCCTCACTCCTGGGCACATAGTCCAGTATTATAGTGACTGCATTGTGTGTAGCCTGCTGTGTGCCACCCTCACACCAGGGTATATGGTCCTGTATTATAGTGGTGCCATTGTACAGAACCTGCTGTGTGCCACTCTCACAACAGGACACATAGTCCAATTTTATAGTGGTGGAATTGTAGGGAACCTGCTGTGTGCCACCTCACACCAGGGCACATAGTCCGATATTATAGTGGTGGCATTGTACGGTGTCTGCTTGTGCCAATGTCACTGTCATGTCCTCACTAAATGAACGGGATTCATATAGTTTAACAAGCAGCTAAACCGCTATACCGGGGTCCAATAAGGGAGACTGTAGTTGAGTCTGTGGTTTATTGAACGTAGATATAGATGTGTATGGTAAAACTACAAACAGAAACAGATACATAGGATCAGTATTGGGTTCATGGAAATATACATTATACATAACATACAATCTGAACTACTAGCTGAGCAGGGGTTGTAACTAAGCTAGCTAATATAAGGCAGAATATACAGAGAGAATGATTACATACCACCGATGCTAACACAAGGGGAAACAGAGCGATGAGGAGCTTCCAGTATGCAAGCAGATTGAAAATGGAGGACTGGACAGGGAAATGGGGCTGGATTAGACAATAATCCCTTGCAAATTTACCCATGATACAGTGGGAGTTGGAGGGAAAATGAAACGAAAACAGGAAGAGAATAACACTGCAGTTATTATTTTTGGACACTAGATGGAGCTGGAAACAATGCACATCAAACTGTATGGCAAACTGAGCATTATCACTGAATTTATGTAATAGAAATAAACATTTAAGAGTCATTATTTATGTCGGAGACAGAACACTCCCCATCTGGCATTGAACAGATGCCACCATTCTTATCCTCCGAAGATAATAACAGAACCAGCTCAGTCACTGGTCTGGAGTATGTCTCAGGTCCATCTCCTTTGGCCATTCCTGAGTTCAACTTTGCGGTCATGGCCATCTTTACTCGGGAACGTAGCAGTAACTAGTCCAAGTGGCCACTGGTTCCGATGGGCCTGGCAGTCTTTAACAAGGACGAGGTCACCAATCCAAAGATTAGGCCTGGAAGATTGCCACTTTGTCCGTGGCTGCAAGGTAGACAAATATTGTTTGCACCACCTGTCCCAGAATGTATTGGCAAGACTTTGTACCTGCCTCCATTGTCGCTTGCAGAGGTCTTTAGTGTCGAATCCTCCTGGAGGGGCACTGGATAGTCCAGTTTTCTGGGTTAGAAGAGTAGCTGGAGTCAATAACAAGTGCTCCTCAGGGTCATTAGGAACTGGAACCAAGTACCTTGCGTTGATTATACAGTCATATGTAAAAGTTTGGGCACCCCTATTAATGTTAACCTTTTTTCTTTATAACTATTTTGGTTTTTGCAACAGGTATTTCAGTTTCATATATCTAATAACTGATGGACTCAGTTATATTTCTGGATTCAAATGAGGTTTATTGTATTAACAGAAAATGTGCAATCTGCATTTAAACAAAATTTGACCGGTGCAAAAGTATGGGCACCCTTATCATTTTCTTGATTTGAACTACTTTTTACTGACTTCCTGAAGCACTAAATTGGTTTTGTAACCTCATTGAGCTTTGAACTTCATAGCCAGGTGTATCAAATCATGAGAAAAGGTATTTAAAGTGGCCACTTGCAAGTAGTTCTCCTATTTGATTCTCCTATGAAGAGTGGCATCATGGGCTCCTCAAAACAACTCTCAAATGATCTGAAAACAAAGATTATTCAACATAGCTTTTCAGGGGAAGGATATAAAAAGTTGTCTCAGAGATTTAACCTGTCAGTTTCCACTGTGAGGAACATAGTAAGGAAATGGAAGAACACAGGTACAGTTCTTGTTAAGCCCAGAAGTGGCAGGCCAAGAAAAATATCAGAAAGGCAGAGAAGAAGAATGGTGAGAACAGTCAAGGACAATCCACAGACCACCTCCAAAGACCTGCAGCATCATCTTGCTGCAGATGGTGTCACTGTGCATCAGTCAACATTACAGCGCATGCATAACGCCTTTTTGTATGACCAAACAACTCAATCTTTGTTTCATCAGTTCACAGGACCTTCTTCCAAAATGTAACTGGCTTGTCCAAATGTGCTTTTGCATACCTCAGGCGACTCTGTTTGTGGCGTGCTTGCAGAAACGGCTTCTTTCGCATCACTCTCCCATACAGCTTCTCCTTGTGCAAAGTGCGCTGTATTGTTGACCGATGCACAGTGACACCATCTGCAGCAAGATGATGCTGCAGGTCTTTGGAGGTGGTCTGTGGATTGTCCTTGACTGTTCTCACCATTCTTCTTCTCTGCCTTTCTGATATTTTTCTTGGCCTGCCACTTCTGGGCTTAACAAGAACTGTACCTGTGTTCTTCCATTTCCTTACTATGTTCCTCACAGTGGAAACTGACTGGTTAAATCTCTGAGACAACTTTTTGTATCCTTCCCCTGAAAAGCTATGTTGAATAATCTTTGTTTTCAGATCATTTGAGAGTTGTTTTGAGGAGCCAATGATGCCACTCTTCATAGGAGAATCAAATAGGAGAACTACTTGCAAGTGGCCACTTTAAATACCTTTTCTCATGATTTGATACACCTGGCTATGAAGTTCAAAGCTCAATGAGGTTGCAAAACCAATTTAGTGCTTCAGGAAGTCAGTAAAAAGTAGTTAGGAGTGTTCAAATCAAGAAAATGATAAGGGTGCCCATACTTTTGCACCGGTCAAATTTTGTTTAAATGCAGATTGCACATTTTCTGGTAGTACAATAAACCTCATTTGAATCCAGAAATATAACTGAGTCCATCAGTTATTAGATATATGAAACTGAAATACCTGTTGCAAAAACCAAAATTGTTATAAAGAAAAAAGGTTAACATTAATAGGGGTGCCCAAACTTTTACATATGACTGTAGCTGCAGCTTCTGCCATGAAGGTGGTTAGACTTTCGTGGGTAATTCTCACTGCTCCTTCCGGAAGAAGAGTAGAGTCAAGAATTCTTCATACTAGACCAATCAATCATTCCCAAGATCCACCCATGTGTGAGGAGTGAGGTGGGTTGAATGACCATGTGCAACTTTGGTCAGTGAGGAACTTCTCGGGAGTCTTATGGTCTAAATTTGAAGGTATGCCCAATTCATTTGCTGCACCAATGAAGTTGGTATCTCTGTCTGAACGTATATGCTTGATAGGACCACGGATGGCAATGAAACGTCTCAAAGCGTTGATGAAGCTTGAGGTGTCAAGTGACTCAATGAGCTCTATGTGGACGGCTCTGATTGACAGACAAGTAAACATGACGGCCCAATGTTTACTATTGGCTTGTCTGCCTCTCGTATGACGAGTAACAACTGACCAAGGTCCAAACACATCGAAACCAATGTTGGTAAAAGGAGGGTCTGGGCTGAGTCTATCTGCTGGTAGGTCAGCCATCTTTTGGGTTTGAGTGGAACCACGAAGCTTACGGCAGGTAATACATTTGTAGATGACCCTACAGATGAGTTTCTTTGCACCGATAATCCACAGGCCAGCAGTTCTGATGGCTCCTTCTGTAAATAGTCTTCCTTGGTGTTTGACCAGATTGTGGTAGTGATGCACGATTAGGTAAGCAACATGACATTTTCCAGGGGAGCTGATCGCGGCTGGGTGTCACAGCTGACACCCAGCACTATGTGCCAGGAGCAGTCACAGACCACCCCCGGCACATTAACCCCTGGCACACTGCGATAAAATATGATCGGAGTGTACCGGGGGCACAGGGAAGAATCGCGCAGGGAGGGGGCTCCCTGCGTGCTCCCCTGAGACCCTCGGAACAACGTGATGTGATCGCGCTGTTCCGAGGGCCTCCTCCTTGCAGGCCCCTGGATCCAATATGGCCACGGGGGCCTTCGGGGTCATGCAGGAAGGGGGCTTTCTCAGTGCCTGCTGAGAGCAGGCGCTGAGAAAGCCTCCTCAATACCTGTCAGATCGCTGCAGTGATCTGACACTTTATTATATTGTCCCACACTGGGGTATCAACCTACTCAGGACAAATTGGACAACAACTTTTGGGGTCCAATTTCTCTTGTAACCCTTGTTAAAATAAAAAATTAGGGGCGAAAAGATAATTTTTGTGAAAAAAATATGATTTTTAATTTTTACGGCTCTACTTTATAAACTTCTGTGAAACACTTGGGGGTTCAAAGAGCTCACCACAAATCTAGATAAGTTCCTTAGCGAGTTTAGTTTTCAAGATGGTGTTGCTTGTGGGGGGTTTCCACTGTTTAGACACATAAGGGGCCAGCCAATTTTGTGCTGAAAAATGTAAAACAGCAACCCTTCTCTTCCAAGCTTTGCCATCCACCCAAACAGTGGTTTACCCCCACATATTGGGTATCAGTGTACGCAGGAAAAATTGCACAACAACTTTTGGGGTCCAATTTAATCCTGTTACCCTTGGGGAAAAAAACACTGGCGGCGAAAGATCATTTTTGTGGAAAAAATATGATTATTACAGCTCTACGTTATAAACTTCTGTGAAGCACTTGGGGGTTCAAAGTGCTCACCACACATTTAGATAAGTTCCTTAGGGAGTCTAGTTTCCAAAATGGTGTCACTTGTGGGGTGTTTTCACTATTTAGCACATCAGGGGCTCCCCAAACGCAACATGGCATCTGATCTTAGTTCCAGCCAATTTTGCGTTGAAAAAGTAAAACGGCGCACCTTCTCTTCCAAGCTCTGCCATGCACCCAAACAGTGGTGTACCCCCACATTTTGGGTATCAGCATACTTAGCACAAATTGCAAAACAACTTTTGGGGTCCAATTTATCCTTTTAACCTTGGGAACAAAACATTGGGGTGAAAAGATCATTTTTGTGAAAAAAATATTATTTTTTATTTTTACAGCTCTACGTTATAAACTTCTATGATGCACTTGGGGATAATATCCACAATATTCCTTTCATTCTAATTTTGATATGGTCACTTGTTGACCCATGGATCTGCTGCAGCTGACATTTCCCTGTTAATTTTCGCTCTATTAATGGATGTATCAGGTTAGTATAATCGGGGCAGATATTTGCAATATCCACCTGATAAGACCCTATTTTGTGCTGATTTTTCCCACAGGTTCATCGTTGCAAAGTTAAAGATGACACATTTACAAAATATATGTTGTCATTTTTTACATTTTAAAAATTACAAAAAGGAATAAATGGGCAGATATAAAAGTTTGGGTACCATTGGAGATTTGTGTGTTCAGATAACTTTGACCAAGGTTTCAGACCTTAATTAACCTGTTAGGGTTATGGCTTGTTCATTATCATCGTTAGGTAAGGCCAAGTGATGGAAATTTTCCATCTTTATAAAAACCCAGCCTCCTCTAATCTTGTGCCAATAAACAGCAGCCGTGGGTTCTTCTAAGCAGCTGCCTAGCACTCTGAAAATAAAAATGGTGGAGGTCCACAAAGCAGGAGAAGGCTATAAGAAGGTAGCAAAATGTTTTCAAGTTGCCCTTTCCTCAGCTCGAAATGTAGTTAAGAAATGGCAGTTAACAGGAACAGTGGAGGTCAAGGTAAGGTCTGGAAGACCTTATTTCAGTGAGAGCTGCTAAAGAGGAAAATTAGAATGACCGCTTCACTGCAAAAGATTTTCAGAAAAATTTAGCAGACTCTGGAGTTGTGGTACATTGTTCTTCTGATCAGACACCTGCACAAACATGGCCTTCATGGAAGCATCATCAGAAGAAAACCTCTCTTGCGTGCTGACCAGAAAATACAGCATCAGAGGTATTTATTTTTTGCAGCATGCAGAAGAACAACTAAATAAGCCTGACTCATTTAGTAAACAAGTCCTGTGGACCGGGTTAAAATAGAACTCTTTGGCCACAATGATCAAACGTAAGTGTGGAGAAAAAAGGGCACAAAATTTAAGAAAATGAAAATCTCGCCAACTGTTAAGCATGGGGGTGAATCACTCATTTCTTGGGGTTTTGTTGCAGCCAATGGCATGGGGAACATTTTGCAGGTAGAGGGAAGAATGGATTCAATGAAATTTCAACAAATTCTTAATGCAAACATAACACCATGTATAAAAAAGCTGAAGTTGAAAAAAGTATGGCGTCTACAAATGGATTATGATTCTAAACACGTCACAATCCACAATAGACTACCTCAAAATATGTAAGCTGAAGGTTTTATAATGGCCCTCACAGTCCCCTGATGTGAACATCATTGAAAATCTGTGGCTATACCTCAAAATAGCAGTGCAGGCAAGACGACCCAGGAATCTCACAGAACTGGAAGAATTTTCCAAGGAAGAATGGATGAAAATCCCTCAAAACAAGAATTGAAAGACTCTTGACTGGCTACAAAAAGCGTTTACACGGTGTGATACCTTCAAAAGGGGATGCTACTAGGTACTAACCATGCAGGGTGCTTAAACTTTTGCATTGGCCCATTTTCCATTTTGTGATATTTAAAATGTAAAAAATTAACAAATTTAACTTTAGCCCTTTTCAAAATCATTTTATCTTCAACTTGCTTAACTATTCACAATAACAGTAACTTTGTTCAGGGTTGCACAAACTTTTACATGTCACTGTATGTACAAGCATGATTGATTATTATGGAAATATGCTACACATATATGTATATATTCCACAATATTTGATTCCTAAGCCACTTTTTAAATAACTTGATAAAATATATTGAGCAATGATTGATCACATAATATTACATGTAAATAAAAAAAATTGCAGTTCAGATATTTCATTCCAATATGATCTTTAATCAGCAAGTAATCATCTTGTTATTTTAATTAAACATGTGTAACCATAAAGGGTCCAGGAACATGGGAATTATCTACTTCTAGGTTAAAGAACGTGCGTTCTATTTCTGCAGCATCCACTATGATACTTTTTATTCTATCGCATCAAACTCTTAGTTTTGCTCCCTCGTATAACGTTCCCATTGTCCTTAGGTTTCAGGAGTTGGGAAGGAAATAGAACAATGTATACTGAGGTATCGCTGCGAAGGTTTGTGTTAAGTTTCCGCAGAGTGTAATATTATTATTTATTATTGTTTAATGCATGGAGAAATATTCTGCTTTATGATCAGATCTGGGTTAAGTTAGCTGTTTGTTTTTGTTTTGAAAGAATACATTTTTCTTCTTCGTGTAAACTCGGGGCTCTAGTTATTTACTTTAAAATGGATTCATTTCTTATTCCAGAGGAGGGAGAGAGGCGCTTGACTTCAACAGCTGCTTCATGACCCAAAAACTGTCAGTCTTCCTTGGAATAAATTGTGGAATGTTCCATTGTGCAGTCACTGTGGGGGGGAGTAGGAGAGCGAGAGTTGGGTTCTTTTCTGCCGAACAATACCTGGCACTGTCATATACACCTCATGTCGCGGAATTATAAGACGCGTCTGCCATTACGGTCTGGGAGAGTGCCGTTGACGGCATGGCTTATATGTTGCGTTTTTGGCCTGCCCAGGTTCTCCCCTTGATGTACAGAAGCAAAGTGAAAGGGGCCTGTAGTAGAATCAATTCACATTGAGGGGAGCTTGAAACAGTCTCTTTCGCTGGTTGCCGACTTTGGAGAGCGTTGGGCAGTTTGCGTTTAATTGTGATTGTTGAATTATTATTTTTTGTTCTTGTGCTTGTGCCGCCGTCCTCTGTCCCTCTGACTAAAAGAAGGTGAAAGGGGCCAGCTCTTTCCACCTCATGTCTGCTTGGCATTTAGCGGAGGTAGAGGCGAGTGCCGAGCCGTAACAGCCGCCAGCCCGCATCCAGTACGCCGCACTTAGCAGCCATTGTCCATCTCCAGCCTCCGGTGAGCTTGGCATGTTGGATGTGTTCATCACCACTTTCTGCATATTTATTGACACCCTGTAATAAACCCTCAAAAAAAAACAAATTCCTCCATACAACACTACTCATAGGTAATACTCAAATAGCTGTTTATAAACTAATCTTTGCACCATGTTACGTTTCGAACAAAATTATCAATATTGTGAAACTTTTTTATTTGGTTGATGATGAATGAGTTGTTATTCAGAGCATCACATCAAGGAACAACATCTGCAAGGAGTTTGTATGTTCTTCCCTGTTTGCACTAGTTTCCTCCAGGTACTTCACTCAAAAACACTTACTGATAGGGAATGTAGATTGTGAGCCCCAATGAGGACAGTGTCTGTACAGCGCTGTTTAATATGTTTGTGCCATATCAGCCAGACATTATAAATAAGTAGCTGTTATATGAAATCTTGTGCAAAATATAAGAAAGGGACCTGTCTTAAATCTTATCGATGTGATGTGAAAAAAAGAGAAAGAAACAGTTTTATGTGTGTAGTTTATTCACTTATCTTCCAAGTGGGCTTTATCTCTTCTTCTGTTAACACTTTCCAAGCTTCCAGGTTCCCTACAGCATCTTCCTCCAGGTTGTCTCCTGACACTATTTTGTAGAAGGAGATACAGTGCCATCTAGAGGCCATAAGAACAAATTAAAGACTGAGCTGAGTCCATTTCAAGTAGCATATATGGTCCCACAATGATACACAAGGTTTTTCAATCCTATAATAAAATATAAGGAGAACATTTGCTACCAAAACTTCATCAGAATTCATCTACCATTCCTTTGACAAAATCCAGATAAGTCACCCAACAAGGGGAATAGTGGCAGGCAGCATAGGCGACGAATAAAAGCAAATAGTATCCAGTACTGTAGAATAGTTTGTGGATTGTAATTCTTCTTTGTGAAGGAATCTGCGGGATGTTCGTTAATACCAGTATAATAAAACCCACATACATACATAAGTAGTAACAATAAGTAAAATATTTTTTTCGTGGGCTGATTTGTATTAACAATTTATTAACTGCTGATAAAGTAATATTTACTAATCAATTGTAGAGGTATGACAATATTAAATTCTAAGGCTGGAAAAAATGCACAAAATGTGCCAAATACGTAAAAACTGCTTGTGTGATATAATAAATTTAGATAAATTAAGCTCCTCTCCCTTCCTTAAATTACTTGATCTCTGTCATCCTTTATACAGAACAGGTAATTCATGAATTTGAAGCAGCACTTTTTCTTTTTTTAGATACTTTTTTTTTAGAAACTGGCAATTTCAATGCACAACGTGCCTAAACACAAAATACATTTGGTGCAAAATAGAGCATTTGTCTTAATAAATGTCTACAAAGCTCAATGATTTGGCCACCTGGAAAGTAAGTTGCACAAATTATTCATGAATAATCCGGATAATGGAGGAATGTTCACATATTGAAAAAAATCTAAACTAAGACGAAAATATACAGTAGGTGGATATTACCCATTAACCTGATTTTACAACAGATGAACAAATACTATAGTGAGAAGAAGTCTCTAGAGAACTCAAAGTTTCTAGTACATGATTGAGCTTGATAAAGATGTGGTTTATGATATGAATATTAAGATAATAATTGGTGATGAGTGAGCACTGAGATGATCGGGTGCTTGTTACTCGAATCAAGCATATCATAATGCTCGGATGCTGGTTTCAAGGAACGAGCATAATGGAAGTCATTTTTCCAGCAGACCCTACCAAGAGGTCTGGGGGAGGTTGGAAAAACGCTGAAATGGATGGAAACACTGCTGAAATGGAATGGGAACAGCATGGGGAAGATGCATCTCCAATTCCCAGGTTGCTACTGGAAAGAATATTGTCGGAGTATTACACCACTTTTCCGGACTGACAATAAAACATACAAAACTGAAGATAAAATAGATTTTACAGGAAAAAGTGTTAGGAATCATTCTTTCCTACATAATGACTTTTATATAAGGCAAAATAAAAAAAAAATAGAAGAAAAAAAAATCGACATCTCTCACCATATTTCCC
Source organism: Dendrobates tinctorius (assembly GCF_039654945.1). Lineage (NCBI taxonomy): Eukaryota > Metazoa > Chordata > Amphibia > Anura > Dendrobatidae > Dendrobates > Dendrobates tinctorius. The sequence goes on along the minus strand of NW_027361679.1, from coordinate 109,501,304 downwards.
TGTCCTTTTTTTTTAGCAATAAATCATTTTAAAAAATGTTGTAGGCTCCCCCCTATTTTTAATAACCAGCTAAGGCAAGGCAGATAGCTGCTGGCTGATATTATCAGGTTGGAAAGGGCCTTGGTTATTGGCTCCTTTCCAACCTAAAAATATCAACCCTCAGCCATCCCAGAAATGGAACATTACATTAGATGCTGGAGCTCTGTCTCAGCTCTTTCCAATTGCCCTAGAGCAGTGGCAATCAGGGTAATGGAATTTTGGGTTGATGACAGCTGTATTTTGTCAAAAATCACAGCTGGAATCAACCCCTGGGGTTAACAATAGAGAGGTGTCTGTCAGACACCCCCTTTACTAACCTAGTAAGAAAAATTAAAAAAAAAAAACACACTGAAAAATCCTTTATTCACAAAAACACACCCAGACAAATACACTCATTATCCCATTTATTTAAAAACAAAATCCCATGCAAATATTAAGTAGTCAAAAAATCCCATGATTTCCCTTGCCGTGTAAAGAATATGGAACTCCATAACAATGCTCCATAGGCTTTTGCAGCCACCACTGCCATGCACGCTGCTCCATGAGACTGGACAGCTGTGAACTGATATAACCTCAGTGATATCAGTTATAGGTTATATCAGTTAATAACTGCCTTTGGACGCACAGGGCACCATGACTGGCAATCCACGTGACCTGGCGGAATTGCTGGAGTTTGTCGGACTGCCAAACTGTGCTCTGCATGACTCAGTATCTGTGAGGCCTGGTAATCTTAATGGAGCTTTTAAAGGAGACTTTAAGCTTACTGGAGTTACCAGCTGCTGGAACACCAGAAGACTGTGAAATCTGTTAACCTTAGTTCACAGCCTCCAGGTGTCCCAACAGCTGTGAACTCCAGTAACCTTAAAGTCTCGCTTAAAAGCTCCCTTAAGGTTTCCAGGCCTCACAGCTGGCGGGAGACTCTGGTAAACTTAAAGTTACTGAAGTTCACAGTCACTGGGTCTTCCAGCATCTGTGATGCCCAAAACCTTAAGGGAGACTTTAAGTTTACTGGAGTTCCCAGCTGTTAGAACACCTGGAGGCTGTGAAATTTGGTAAGCCTGCAACAGCATATGAAGCTTTGTTCTGTGAAGGAGGCATCATATACTGTGGATGTCAGAACGGTAATCGTGATGTCATGGACTACGTCAGACCTGCGTGGAACCTTTGCTACCTAATAAATGGATAAATGAGGGGAATTGTGAGGAAGTGTGTAGCGCCGATGCCCGTACCTCTGCAGGGCTCCCATCAGGGTCCCGCTCTCAGTCTGCTCCCTGCTGCCCAACCTCGGTCCCCGGCTCTCCTCCTGCTGCAGCTTCCTGGCATGCAGCCAGCAGGTCTCCAGGTATGACTCTGAGGGTGTGCACGCACTCCCAGTCTCTTAAAGAGACAGTGTGCATTTTTCAAAAATGCTCTGAACCAATGATAGAAAAGTGAGTACTTTTTCTGGCTCCTCTGCCATAGAGGAGGTGCCGGAGCACCAAGTGTTTCCTGTTGCTAGCTTCTGATTCCATGTGCTGCCATGCCCGCATTTAGTTTGTGTACCACCAGTGTCAGGCCAGTATCCTACTAACACTGTTTGTCTTCTCAGACTGTTACCCAGGATGATACCAGTGCTGCCTGTGCTGGTTCTGTCTCGCTCAGTTGCTCGTCACTCCATCACCCAGGATTACATCTGTACTGCCTGTGCCAGTTCTGTCTTGCTCAGCCACTTGCCGTGGGTCAAGTCAACTGCTACCTGCTATCTTGGCCAGTCCACCTGTTCTTCAGGGTCAGCTATCACGTGTCCGGGGTCTAACTGGAGGTAGCACCTGTGTCCCTCCGACATTCCAATCTGACCCTGCTCGATGGGTCTTACTACAGGTGTCTGGGGCTCACATAGTCACACCCCCTTCGGAGCCCCCCGGACCATGGTCAAGTGATTCTACTAAAATAGCAATAAACGAATGTACACTGCATCATATGTGCCTCCGCTTCCATTTGTTACAGATTGTTCTGGCCATGGAACCCGCTGGATCCCAAGCGCCTCCAGCCACAGAGTTATGCCAAGAAGTTACCCATCTGAGAGACCAGCAGGAGAAGATCACAACCTATCTGTGCAACCTCTAAATGCATGGATTCGGTGATATCTTCAGCTTCTTCTGTCTCTGCCCAGGTTGCGAGTACTCCTACTGCAGGATTCCAGATTCCCTGTTGTACGGCAGGTAAAGAACTTCGTCTAGTTGCTCCTATTTGGTATGAGGGTGGAGCGCCCGACCAGGGCCGGTGGGGTACTCAGTACCGAGCCCGTTGATCTCAATGGGAGTTGTTACAGAAGCTGTGACCCGGTCCGTGGCCCTGGGGCTCCATGGCAAAAGGGGTGAATAGAGTTTATGAATAGTTTGTGACACCACCTGTGGTGTTCGGCAAGTGAGGTGTTAGGCCGACGCTGCATGCAGATCCTCTGGGACTGGTGGTGTGTTGCAGCCAAGATAGTGAAGCTCCCCACAGGTGGAGCTGTAGTCCCAGGGCAGTGTAGATGTAGGGGTAGCTGAGAGGCGCAGGCAGTGTAGAAGCTGGCACCCAGATGCAGCGGCACCAGGGGTGTTGGCGCAGGAATGAATGGAGGACACCAAGGCTTGTAGTTCCAAAGTATTACTCACTGTCTGTAGTACACACAGGTGCCTGCCTCCGTGCTGTGTCCTCCGGGTCAGGGGCACAGTCGACCTCCAGGCAAGATAGGGCGCTCCCATCCCACACTCCACCAACATGTGCCTTTCTGAATGTCTCCTCTATAGTGCCTTTAAGTGTGAAGATCTCCTAGTACTGAGTTACACTGGAGTTCCTCCTGACAGATGTTCCCAAGAACTCTACTTGTACGGCAGACAGCTGTAGCCTGCTTCGGGGACGCCTTACTCCTGAGTCCCGGCTCACTATCAATGTTGCTGTTGTGCCCCCAAGTCTTAGATGGGAGTAGTGCATTTACAGCCCACTACTCCACCGGTGTCTGCTGCAGAACCATTAGTGTCCATACAACCTCGGGGACCGAGCCCCGGCCTTGTGCTTAGAACTTCTAGGCAGGGTTCTTCCTCTAACCCACATCCTCTGTACCCTTTTACTCCTACGTTCCTTACTATGCTTTCCTTCTTATGGAAGTTCAGGTTTCAGTTCAATGTCTTTCTCCTTCTTTCCTTTCAAGTGCCAGCTGGCTCAGATCACTGAGGCAGCTGCAGCACTCCTTCCTCCATCCCTCTTCCAGGGATCTCCTTTCCTCACTCCTCTCTGAGTGACTCTCTGACTGACTGACTTCGAACTCCCTGAAATTCTAAACCTTCCCACTCTTTTATGTATTCTAAACTCCACCCACTTCCCAGAACATTTAGTGTTCCAAGCAGGGAGCCACCAAAGGTGCTCTGCTACACTCCAAGCAGGGAGCCGCAATGTGGCTTTGCTAAACTACTGTGTTGTGTGGGATGCGAGTGTTGGAGCGTGGTCAGGAGTTCCCACCTTACCTGGATGGAGGGGCACCACACCTCAGGAGGAGGTGCAGTACCTCTGTGGCAACTGAACCCTCAGGGGTGCCACACTCCCCCCGTTAAACACAGCACGTCCGCGGGCTGCAAGGCAAACAAAGTTGACAATACGGGAACATACAGTTGTGGCCAAAAGTATTGACACCCCTGCAATTCTGTCAGATAATACTCAGTTTCTTCCTGAAAATGATTGCAAACACAAATTCTTTGGTATTATTATCTTCATTTAATTTGTCTTAAATGAAAAAACACAAAAAGAATTGTCCTAAAGCCAAATTGGATATAATTCCACACCAAACATAAAAAAGAGGGTGGACAAAAGTATTGGCACTGTTCGAAAAATCATGTGATGTTTCTCTAATTTGTGTAATTAACAGCACCTGTAACTTACCTGTGGCACCTAACAAGTGTTGGCAATAACTAAATCACACTTGCAGCCAGTTGACATGGATTAAAGTTGACTCAACTTCTGTCCTGTGTCCTTGTGTGTACCACATTGAGCATGGAGAAAAGAAAGAAGACCAAAGAACTGTCTGAGGACTTGAGAAACCAAATTGTGAGGAAGCATGAGCAATCTCAAGGCTACAAGTCCATCTCCAAAGACCTGAATGTTCCTGTGTCTACCGTGCGCAGTGTCATCAAGAAGTTTAAATCCCATGGCACTGTGGCTAACCTCCCTAGATGTGGACGGAAAAGAAAAATTGACAAGAGATTTCAATGCAAGATTGTGCGGATGTTGGATAAAGAACCTCGACTAACATCCAATAAGTTCAAGCTGCCCTGCAGTCCAAGGGTACAACAGTGTCAACCCGTACTATCTGTCGGCGTCTGAATGAAAAGGGACTGTATGGTAGAAGACCCAGGATGACCCCACTTCTTACCCCGAGACATAAAAAAGCCAGGCTGGAGTTTGCCAAAACTTACCTGAAAAAGCCTAAAATGTTTTGGAAGAATGTTCTCTGGTCAGATGAGACAAAAGTAGAGCTTTTTGGGCAAAGGCATCAACATAGAGTTTACAGGAGAAAAAAAGAGGCATTCAAAGAAAAGAACACGGTCCCTACAGTCAAACATGGCGGAGGTTCCCTGATGTTTTGGGGTTGCTTTGCTGCCTCTGGCACTGGACTGCTTGACCGTGTGCATGGCATTATGAAGTCTGAAGACTACCAACAAACTTTGCAGCATAATGTAGGGCCCAGTGTGAGAAAGCTGGGTCTCCCTCAGAGGTCATGGGTCTTCCAGCAGGACAATGACCCAAAACACACTTCAAAAAGCACTAGAAAATGGTTTGAGAGAAAGCACTGGAGACTTCTAAGGTGGCCAGCAATGAGTCCAGACCTGAATCCCATAGAACACCTGTGGACAGATCTAAAAATGGCAGTTTGGAGAAGGCACCCTTCAAATATCAGGGACCTGGAGCAGTTTGCCAAAGAAGAATGGTCTAAAATTCCAGCAGAGCATTGTAAGAAACGCATTGATGGTTACCGGAAGCGGTTGGTCGCAGTTATTTTGGCTAAAGGTTGTGCAACCAAGTATTAGGCTGAGGGTGCCAATACTTTTGTCTGGCCCATTTTTGGAGTTTTGTGTGAAATGATCAATGTTTTGCTTTTTGCTTCATTCTCTTTTGTGTTTTTTCATTTAAGACAAAATAAATGAAGATAATAATACCAAAGAATTTGTGCTTGCAATCATTTTCAGGAAGAAACTGAGTATTATCTGACAGAATTGCAGGGGTGTCAATACTTTTGGCCACAACTGTACAAAATTTTGTAATACTGAATAAACATGTCTTATACTAAACTTCCTAATATAGGAGGCACAGTTTCTTAAACGTTGCAAACAGTCTTAACTAGCTATCTAAATTTTAAACTATGCTACCTAATTTAAAGTGCTATATAAGCAAACTCAATATCAATTCACATTTGCTAGCAACACTTTTTCTTTCCGCTATCTTTCACATTTTCCTCTTTCTACTGTCTCTTCTAGACGTAGGATGACAACCGTGGATACCTGGTTCGTCACCTGTACTTTCAATTCTATATTCACATCCTCAACATCTTTATTCAAAGTTCTGTAAACATTCACTATGTCTTTTTCTCAAGATAAAATCTGTCAATAATACTTTCACTATATCAATTTTCTCATTTCTATTCAAAGAATAGCATTAAGCATTATCAATAAGTGCAATTGTAGACACTGGTCTCGCCATCGTGTCTGGAAATGTCCCTATAACGAGGTAGGTCTTTCACGAAGAGAGGGTCCTATGTAAAACCAAGAAAGAGCACCTATAGAGGTGCAAACTATTTACAAATTACAGTTCTGGACCATTCAGCATTCATGATCTCCACAGTTCAGGTGTGAAGGCTGCCAACAAAACAGGGCAACACTGGAAAACCAAAACTAAAACATAATAGAAAAACAAAGCACAACTGTGCAAATACCCTCCTAGGTAACGACAGTTATTTAAAGAAGCATCTTGACTAGTTGTGGTCCCCTCCTGGGGTTTCTGGACTGGAACTGCTACCAGGGGTGAAACTCTGAGTGTCTTCATCTTGTTGCTAGTTGCTTGCCAAAGGGCATTGGAGCTGTGGTAAAGGGAACCCATGATGCATATCGATACCCATCAACTGTTCCTCATTGGTGGGTGGCTCTGTTGCTCTTCTTCTCCAGGCTGTCGGCCATTTTTAGTATTCATTTCACAGTCTATCAAGTTGGGTCTTCTGCACATTCTCAAAAGTTTTAAGTTCAACAAATCTTAGGCACACAGAACCCGATGGCATTGGGTCTCGTCATCCTGTTCGTGACGCCAAAATGGAGCGCCCGACCAGGGCCGGCAGGGTAATCAGTACCGGGCCCGTTGATCTCAATGGGAGTTGTCACGGAAGCTGTGACCCAGTCCGTGGCCCTGGGGCTCCATGACAAAAGGGGGTGAATAGAATTTATGAATAGTTTGTGACGCCACCTGTGGTGTTTGGCAAGTGAGGTGTTAGGCCGACGCTGCATGCAGATCCTCTGGATCTGGTGGTGTGTTGCAGCCAAGATAGTGAAGCTCCCCACAGGTGGAGCTGTAGTCCCAGGGCAGTGTAGATGTAGGGGTAGCTGAGAGGCGCAGGCAGTGTAGAAGCTGGCACCCAGATGCAGCGGCACCAGGGGTGTTGGCGCAGGAATGAATGGAGGACACCAAGGCTTGTAGTTCCAAAGCATTACTCACAGTCTGTAGTACACACAGGTGCCTGCCTCCGTGCTGTGTCCTCCGGGTCAGGGGCACAGTCAACCTCCAGGCAAGATAGGACACTCCCTTCCAACACTCCGCCAACATGTGCCTTTCTGAATGTCTCCTCTATAGTGCCTTTAAGTGTGAAGATCTCCTAGTACTGAGTTACACTGGAGTTCCCCCTGACAGATGTTCTCAAGAACTCTACTTGTACGGCAGACAGCTGTAGCCTGCTTCGGGGACTCCTTACTCCTGAGTACCGGCTCACTATCAATGTTGCTGTTGTTCCCCCAAGTCTTAGATGGGAGTAGTGCATTTACAGCCCACTACTCCACCTGTTATGAATGAGTCACTGAGGAGGAAAAAACAAAAAGCAAGCTAAGCCCAGAAAACCGGAGAGGTTGGTAACTAGCGGACTGCAGACCCCTGATCCTATCCACAACAACTAGCAGTAGCCATGGAGCGTGCCTACGGTGGTCCTAGACGCCTCGTCACGGCCGGAGAACTAAATAAGCCTAAAGAAAGAAAGGGAAAATCTAAACTGCCCCAGAGCAGACCCCAAAGCAATAGACAGCCCCCAACATGTATTGTTGGTGAAAAAAGATGAAAACACAGACACAGATAGAAAGATAGGCTGAGCAAATGATGGAGCCCTCACTAACTAGAAAGGACAGGAAAGCAAAGCTGCTGCCTGCAATCACGCAAAAAACCCTGCCAAAAAAAAGTCCAACACGTCTGATAGAAAAAGTGTTGTGAGTTCATTTTCCCCTTCACCATTGAGGTCTGATGAACTCCCTCTTCTGGTGAAGGAAAGTAGTGAGGCTGATTACCAAACACCTGAGCTGGATGATGATGACTGGGTGATGGGAATTGCTGACTGGATATAAGGCAGCCGACGCCCTTCTGCCTTGCTGGTGATTTCCCTGAGGGATTCTAGGAGACCAGTCTGATTCCTGCTCCTCAAAAGCTACGTTTTCTGCTCTGCTTTTTGCATTTGGGTTTTGGTTTTGTTTTGCCTTGTTTTTCTGGATTTCTGCCATTCCCTGCTGGGGTGAGCTGAATTCCTTTTTGCTCTGTCTTCAGAAAATACCTGAGTACTGATATAGTCTTTTTGAAGCCTAGCGTCTTCAGGGCTTTTTTCCCTATCAGTCTGTTGGCTCTTGTTTTGATAGGGTTTTGGCGGATTGCAGACAGCAGCTTTTCTATCCTGTCCTATTTAGTTAGCTTGGGCCCCATCATTTGCTCAGCCTATCTTTCTATCTGTGTGAGTGTTTTTTCATCTTGCTTCACCGTCATTATATGTTGGGGGCTGCCTATTGCTTTGGGGTCTGCTCTGGGGCAGTTTAGATTTCCCTTTCTGTATTTAGGCTATTTAGTTCTCCGGCTGTGTTCGAGGGGTCTAGGGCACCGTAGGAACCCCTGACGGCTACTGCTAGTTGTTGTTGATAGGTTCAGGGGTCTGCAATCCGATAGCTGCCAACTTCTCTGGTTTTCTGGACTTAGCTAGTATTTCTGTTTTTGCCTCCTACAGTGACTCATTCATAACAAAAAAGGCCCTGAAGTCGCTAGACTTCAAATCACTATATCAGCACTCAGGTATATTCTGAAGACAGAGCAAAAGAGATCAACTGATCAGAGACAAAATGGGGATTCAGCCCATTCCCAGCCAGGGCTGGCTGAACACAAAAAGTAAGTCAACCAGACAAAACTCATATGAACAATAGCAAAGAAAACTTAGCTTTAGGAAGGCAGGAACCAAACTGGAAACCAGAAGCCACAGTCAGGAAAAATCACCAGCAAGAAACTAGGGAGTCGGCTGCCTTAAATCCAATCAGAAACTCCTGATGTCCAATCGCAGTCCTCTTCCTCAGGTGGCCGGTCTCTGCTAGATCAGCTTCATTACCTCCCTTCACCAACAGAGGGAGTCCAGATAGAGAACTCACTACTCCTCTGTCAGTACAGCCAGCTCCATAACCCTCACCAGAATCCAGAGGCAAACCCGAAAATGAGGTCACAACATCCAACGGTGTCTCCTGCAGAACCATGAGTGTCCATACAACCTCGGGGACCGGGACCCGGCCTTGCGCTTAGAACTTCTAGGCAGGGTTCTTCTTCTAACCCACGTCCTCTGTTCCCTTTTACTCCTACGTTCTGTACTATTCTTTCCTTCTTATGGAAGATCAGGTTTCAGTTCAATGTCTTTCTCCTTCTTTCCCTCTTCCAGGGATCTCCTTTCCTCACTCCTCTCTGAGTGACTCTCCAACTGACTGACTTCGAACTCCCTGAAATTCTAAACCTTCCCACTCTTTTATGTATTCTAAACTCCACCCACCTCCCAGCACATTTAGTGTTCCAAGCAGGGTGCCACCAAAGGTGCTCTGCTACACTCCAAGCAGGGAGCCACAATGTGGCTTTGCTGAACTACTGTGTTGTGTGGGGTGCGAGTGTTGGAGCGTGGTCAGGAGTTCCCACCTTACCTGGTGGGGCACCACACCTCAGGAGGAGGTGCAGTACCTCTGTGGCAACTGAACCCTCAGGGGTGCCACAAAGGCGATCCTGTTCAGTGTCAAGGGTTCAATAATCAGTGCACACTGCACTTTAAACTCCTGTGGCATATGTTTGCAGGATGTTTTGCAGGACCTTCGATGAGCTTGGTCGGTCCTCTTTGACAGCCTCCTCTCTTCTCCGTCTACGTCAGGAGGGACTCACGGTGGCCCAGTATGCAGTTCGTTTCTGGACCACTTCCTCAGAGTTATCCTGGAATAACAAGGCCTTGGTGGCTACCTTCTGGGAGGGATTTCCCGGGAGAATAAAAGATGAGTTGGTGGGTTGGGATACTCCTGCGACTCTGGATGACCTGATATCCCTAGTGACCCAGATCGATCTTTGGTTTTAAGAACGTTTCAGAGAATCCAAGCGGGAGAGGAGACCTTATCATCTGGTTCCTAGTCCCCAGAGACAGATTACTTCTTCAGCTTCCGCCTCTCTCCCAGAACCTATGCAGGTGAATCAAGTGAGCTTGGCTAATCAACGTCAGGAGGTACGCCACTTAGAGGGGAAGTGTTTCTATTGCGGTAGCTCTGAGCATCGGATCCGCTTCTGCTCGGTGATGCCGGGAAACTCCAGAGCCTAGAGTCGATAGGAGAGGCTTCCCTGGATAAGGATCATCCCTCTCCTCTGCTGACAATGGTGTCCTTATCCTTCGGCATGGTCACATTTTCAGAGCTTTGTTACCTGGATTCTGGAGCTGCGGGGAACCTCATCCAGCAAGCAGTAGTGGACCGTTACCAGATTCCAGTTCAGCATTTTCCAAATCCATTCCGGGTGACGTCCATGGATGGTAAACCCTTGTCTGAGCTAGTTCGGTTCCAGACTGAGCCAATGGAACTTCGGGTAGGTCTGACGCATTCTGAAAGAATCTGGTTTTATGTTTCTGCCTGGTTTGTCACACTCCTTTCTCTTAGAATTACCTTGGCTCCAAGCACATGAGCCCGTCTTAAACTGGAGGACTGGAGAAATTCTTCATTGGAGAGATTCCTGTTCCGAGCAATGCATCGCTCCCCTCCGTCCTGTTTGTCCTCTAGTGGAGCCAACTGCCCTGCCAGGTTTACCATTCTTGTACTGGGCCTTCTCAGATGTCTTCGGGAAAAAGGAAGTGGGGAGGCTACCTCCACACAGGTCGTATGACTGTCCTATTGATCTGCTTCCGGGAACATCTCCCCCTCAGGGGCGAATCTATCCCCTTTCTCATGCTGAGACCCAGGCCATGTCGGAGAATATCCAGGAGAACTTAGCGAGAGGATTTATCCAGAAATCATATTCTCCAGCAGATGCAGGATTCTTTTTCATCAAGAAGAAGGATGGGTCTCTACGGCCCTGTATTAACTACAGAGGGTTGAAAAAGATTACGGTAAAAAATAGATACCCGTTACAGCTTATTTCTGAGTTGTTTGATCATCTTCGGGTAGCCAAGATCTTCACCAAGTTAGATCTCAGAGGAGCTTACAACCTGATCCGTATACTTTAGGGACACCAATGGAAAACAGCCTTCGACACTTGAGATGGACACTATGAATACCTGATCATGCCATTCGGCCTCAGTAATGCACCCACGGTCTTCCAAGAGTTCGTAAAAAACATTTTTAGAGATCTACTCTATTCATGTGTTGGTGTCTACTTGGATGACATCTTGATTTACTCCGCAGATTTGGCCACTCATCGGAGGCATGTTCGCCAGGTCTTGCAAAGGCTCAGCGAGAACAGACTATACGCCGAGTTTGAGAAGTGCGTCTTCGAGCAAATGCTCTCTGCCTTTTCTCATTTATATTGTCTCATCCACAGGTGTAAAGATGGATCTGGAGAAGTTAACAGCTATCCTCAAATGGCCTCGCCTGTATGGGCTGTTAAGAGCTATCCTCAAATGGCCTCGCCTGTACGGGCTTAAAGCGATACAACGGTTCCTGGGGTTCGCCAACTATTACCGTCAATTCATTCCATATTTCTCAAGTCGAGCGGCACCCATCTCGGCTCTAACTTGGAAAGGCGTTAACCCCAAGAATTGTACTCCGGAGGCGGAGGAGGCCTTTACTTCACTGAAGAAAGCCTTGTCTTCTTCTCCCGTTCTCCATCGACCAGATACTGATAAACAATTTTTTCTTGAGTTAGATGCTTCCTCCATAGGCACTGGAGCGGTGCTATCCCAAAAGTCTTCTGACAGTCATATGGTCCCTTGTGGTTTTTTTTATCAAAGATTTTTTCCACTTAAGAAAGGAATTATCCCGTTGGAGATCGGGAAATGCTGGCAATCAAGTTGGTTCTGCATGAATGGCGACACCTCCTCAAAGGAGCAGTCCATCAGGTTGTCATTTTCACTGATCATAAAAACCTTGCCTACCTCCAGTCTGCACAGAGGTTGAATCCCCACCAGGCCTTGTTCTTTGCTAGATTTAACTTTGTTCTTCAATGCACTTTCTAGAGCCTTCCTGCCTCCTGACCTTGAAGAGAAACCTCAACACATCATTGAGCCATCCAGGTTAGGCCAGGGTCATAATGCGTTATGTCAGTCTGTTAGACGGACTGCATTATAACATGGTGTATTGCAGTCCATTAACGCTGCCATAGACCCCCATTGTTGGGCACATCGCGATGCATGCCGTAAAGCGGCACCCGTTCGCGATGTACCATCATTCAGTGACAGAGCCTTGGATGCGGGCTGCAGCATCTGAGGCTCCGTCACCACTAGCGCTGCTGAATCATCAGCGCTAGCGGGTATAGCATAGCACGATCACATTATGCTATACCGTTTAACCAGCCCGTCAACGCTATGCGTTGAACGGGCTGGTTAAGCTTAATGTGAACCTGGCCTTAGTGTCAGCACTGTCAATCTTTCTTGGATTACTCCTGGAAAATCTCTTGTGTCCACCTCGAACAGGAATCGTGTTCTTCGGTGGGGCCACTCGTCCAAGTTGGGCGGTCATACCAGACAAAAGAAAACTTTGCAACTTATTTCCTGTTATTACTGGTGGCCTACCATGGGGAAAGATATCCTGGAATATGTCGCAGCCTGCCTTTCGTGTGCCCGTAACAAGACTACAAAGCGTCTTCCGTCCGGGCGTCTCTAGCCACTCCCGGTCCCTTCCGTTCCCTGGCAGCACATTGCTGTGGACTTTATTAAGGATCTTTCTGTTTCTTCTGGCTGTTCTGTTATTTGGGTTGTGGTGGATTGCTTTCCGAAAATGGCTTACTTCGTTCCTCTGTCTTGTCTTCTGTCTGCTCTTGAGCTTGCCAACTACTTCATACAACATATATCATGTAAGTGAATACTCTGGAAGATCTCCCTTCCAGATTGTCTTTGGACTGCAACCCAGAATCTCTCTTCCCATCTCTAGGCCTTCGGGCATTCCAGCAGCTGACACCTTTGCGGAGGAGTTTTCTGAAGTATGGAGAGATACCAGGTCCGCTTTTGGAAAAAACCTCACAAAGGATGAAGAAACTTGCGGACAAAAAACGCCTGGATGCTCCAACTTTTCGGCCCAGGGATAAAGTGTGGCTCTCCTCCAAGTACATCCGTTTGAAAATGCCCTCTTTCAAATAGGGTCCCCATTTCATTGGTCCCTTTGAAATCTTGAAACGGATCAAGCAGTCTTGTATAAATTGAAATTGCCTGCCTCATTACGCGTGCCTAATTCTTTTCATGTTTCCCTACTCAAACCAGTAGTCTTGAGCTCCTACTTTACGGACCCGGGTACCACTCCTGATCCCGTCAGCGAGGAGGATTTCTTTGAGGTAGAGAATATTTTGGCCACAAAGAGGGTAAGGGGAAAAACCTTTTTCTTAGTGGACTGGAAGGGCTTCGGTCCTGAGGAAAGGTCTTGGGAGCCCAAAGAGAATATCCAGGCTCCTCTCCTACTGGAGAGATTTCTCGTGGGCTTGAAAAAGAGGGGATGTAAAGGGGGGAGTACTGTAGCGCCGGTGCCTGTACCTCCGCGTCGTGCCTGCGTTTAGTCTATGTACCTCCAGTGTTCGGCCAGTATCCTGCTAACACTGTTTGTCTTCTCAGACTGTCTGCTGCTTGTTACTCCGTTACCCAGGATGATACCAGTGCTGCCTGTGTTGGTTCTGTCTCACTCAGTCACTCATCACTCCATTTGTACTGTCTGTGCCAGTTCCACATCTGTGCCAGATGTTATCCCCTGAGGAAGAAGTGGTGTTCACTTCGAAGCGCGTTGGGAATATATAATCTTTAATCTTGATTGGAATCGTGTATTTTGTCGAGCAGCGCACAGAAAGTCCATAAATTAATTCCGTAAGAGTTGTAAGGGAATAAGGCATGCTTCATAGTGCCTAGTTCAGGCCGTAGGTCCCCGTACATAATAGGAATGTCCGTTGAAGAAAGTTGTTGACGTTCTCACACTGCCAGAACAGTGCGTACTTCTTGTGCCCTCCACCCCCCTGGATTTGAACTCTTGCTAACATTATCTTTATCGATATCTCTAAGTGAACTAACCAGGAAGTGCCCCCCCTTTTATATGACCTTTCCCACTCCAATGCTGGGATGATCCCAAACATTTAACAGTGCACGAACCTGTAAACCACTTCCTATTACTAATATGCACACTACTGCATATTACCTTTTCTAATCTAATTTCTAAGCCATATGCTATACATTATGTCCTAAACTTAACTCTATGCTTTCCTTATTCACTATACATTAAAAGTATTGTACATCAATACGATTCTATGCACTTTTATATTTTGTACTGCTACAAAAATACAATAATACCAAATATTTAAATGCACATCTTATAAACGATGTTTTCAGAGGAAGAGGTTTATGATAGTTCCTGTAATACCCTTACATCACCTGCCTATCTCTTGGCGCCAAGTGTTGGGTGGAGGAAACAGTGAACATCCATTTCATCCTCTGATTTCAGAGGTCAGTGTGCAGAGCATCAGGTCCCTGGGTCATAGATAGACCCGATGATGAGATTCAGCCGGCCAATCAGAGTAATGCCAGAAGCCAAAATGGCTACTGCATTACTGTGTATGGCAGACAATCCCCACATGTTGATTGGCTGTCTAACAGAAGTCAAACATATGGGACAGGGACTTGAGAATTGCGTTCGAGCACCCCCAGTACTCAGCCAAGTAATGAGAGTGCCCAAGCACCCTAATGCTTGATCAAGTAACGTGCAGAGCCGAGCACTAATGATAATAATAATCCCTCAAAAAGTGTGAACCTTGAAAGTTTATAGAAAAATAAATAAAAACAGAATATTCATGCAATGTCATGGGAAATTAAAACAAAAATCTGTTTCCTTTAGCAAATGTAAGATTGATAGCAATTTATTAACATAATCATGCAAGTTTTCATATTGCATTCCATAGTTATTAATGAGGTTTATGTTTTTATTAACCAAATGAAAGTAAATACGTGATCTGAACTATAGCTAAAGTTTGATAATCATTTTTCTAAAAGAAATATTTGTATTTTTCTATTTCATTGCACAGGCCATTTTTGCACAAATGAGAGAAGTGAATGAAGCCTTATAAACTGGAACCTCTGAATTATCTACATATAAACAGTGACAAAGTTAATTTTGATCAATATTTTAATCAATAGTAAAGGACGCAAAAGTGTATACAAACAAGACAGCACACCATCACAGCTGATTCTTTCTGTGAGGTAAAACAATGCTTAAAACAGGCAGAGAAATGCTTTACCTCACAGAAACCGACAGCTGAGATCTGTGATCCCATGCTGTCCTGTCTGTATACTCTTGTTCCCCTGCCCAGGAGCTTTTTTATGATCAGACCATGTTCCTGTACAGTCAGACACAGCCATTACACAGTACACAGCAGGGGCACATTTAGAAGATTATCTCAGCACAGAAAAAAGTTTTAACACATTCAACATTCAATTGTGGAAATTATTACTATTCCAAGACAGCGTCGGACTGGAGCACCTTGGGCCCACCAGAGAAAATCATTCTTGGGGCCCACTATGTAGCTACATAGAAACAAATACAAGACCACCAATTGTGTGGTAAAACATGCTAATATCAGGGTATAATATAAGGTAGTACACATCTTAATTATGTAGCATGGGTTGGGGAGAATCACAGAATCATGGAGGGATAGCCACTTCATAGAATATAATGTAGCCTCTCTCATAGAATATAATGTAGCCTCCCTCATAAAATATAATGCAGCCCCCCCATAGGGAAAAATGCAGCACCCCACAAAATATAATGCAACCCCCTCATAAGGTATAACGCAGTCCCCACCATAGAATATAATGTAGCACCCTCATAGGGTATAATGCAGCCCCCCTCATATAGCATAATGCAGCACCATGACAGAATATAATGCAGCCCCCCATAGAGTATACTGTAGCTCCCTCATAGGGCATAATGCTGCCTCCCTCACATAGTATGATGTAGCCTCCCCAGAATATAATGTAGTCCCCTGAGAGAATAATGCAGCCCCATCACAGAATATAATGCAGCCCCCATATAGTATACTGTAGCCCCCTCATATATTATGATGTAGCCCCCCAGAATATAATGTAGTCCCCTGAAAATAATGCAGTCCCCCACAGAATATAATGTAGCCCCCTCATAAAGTATCATGCAGCCCTTCTCCACCCCATCATTGTCCTCACACCACCACCATCATTGTCCATTTCATCACCTCCATCATTGCCTCCCCTACCACCATCATTTCCCATTTCATCACCTCCATCATTGCCTCCCCCCACTACCATCATTGCCCATCACCTCCATCATTGCCACCTCCCACCGCCATCATTGCCCATCACCTCCATTATTGCCTTCCCCACCAACATCATTGTCCATGACCTCCATCATTTCTCCCCCCACTATTATCAATGTCCTTCCCCACCACCCCTCTCTCTCATACACAGATACACACAGCACCACATCACTCTCTCACAGTTACACACAAAGCACCGCACCACATACACACATGCAGGCACACAGACACAGAGCACAGCTCACCTCCCCGCAGCCGCATCACATCCCGTCATCCTGCTTTCTGCCCGACAACTTTATGTTTGAGACGTCATCCAGCTGGGCTATCTCAGACATGAAACACCGGGCAGAAAACAGGATGCCGGGATGTGCAGCGGCTGCGGGGAGGTAAGTTGTGCTGTATGTCTGTGTGCCTGCGTGTGTGTATGTGGTGCGGTGCTTTGTGTGAGTGTGTGGTGCGGTGGTGGGGCTTTTCATGTGGGCAGTGTTAGCTGCCCGCTATTAAAGAGAAATGGTATTCATGCCTCTCCACGCCCATAGGGGCATGGGGAAGTGTGAATATTCATTTCACTTTAGCAGTGGGGACAGGACCCTGTCTCCCGCTGCTGCTACGCTGGCACAGGGCGGGCCCCCTTGACTCAGGGGCCGCATAGCCATTGGCTGGGGTCCCCTCGAGCAGTGAGGGCCCTTGGAGCAGTGGGGGCACTAGGCAGCTGCTGGCAAGTATGCCAGCAGGTGTCAGTGCCTGGGCCCACTGGAGAATCCTCCGGTTCTCCGGTGGGCCAGTCCAAGCCTGCATGAAGGACTCCCAGACTATGAGAAATAAGATTCTCTGATCTAATGAGATGAAGATAGAA
The DNA here is from genome assembly GCF_039654945.1 of Dendrobates tinctorius. NCBI lineage: Eukaryota > Metazoa > Chordata > Amphibia > Anura > Dendrobatidae > Dendrobates > Dendrobates tinctorius. The sequence goes on along the minus strand of NW_027361679.1, from coordinate 109,484,416 downwards.
CTTTTTGGTGATAATTCTAAGTGGTATGTGTGGAGAAAACCAGGCACTGCTTATCACCTGCCCAATACAATTCCAACCGAGAAACATGGTGGTGGCATGCATCATGCTATGGGGGTGTTTTTCAGCTGCAGGGAAAAGACGACTGGTTGCAATTGAAGGAAACATGAATGCGGCTAAGTACAGAGATATCCTGCATGAAAACCTCTTCCAGAGTGCTCTGGACCTCAGACTTGGCCGAAGGTTCACCTTCCAATAAGACAATGACCCTAAGCACACAGCTAAAATAACAAAGGAGTGACTTCAGAACAACTCTGTGACCATTCTTCACTGGTCCAGCCAGAGCCCTGACCTAAACCCAAATGAGCATCTTTGGAGAGACCTGTAAATTGCTGTCCACCAACATTCACCATCCAACCTAAAGGAATTGGAGAGGATCTGCAAGGAAGAATGACAGAGGATCCCCAAATCCAGGTGTGAAAAACTTGTTGCCTCATTCTCAAGAAGACTCATGGCTGTACAAGCTCAAAAGGATGCTTCTACTCAGTACTGAACAAAGGGTCAATACTTCTGAACATGTGATATTTCAGTTTTTCTTTTTTAATAAATTTGCAAAAATTCCTACATTTCTGTCTTGTTTTCAGTCAAGATGGGGTGCAGAGTGTACTAATTAATGAGAAAAAAAAGAACTTTTTTGAATTTACCAAATGGCTGCAATGAAACAAAGAGTGGAAAATTTAAAGGGGTCTGAATACTTTCCATACCCACTGTAGTTGTGATTCCAAATAGTGCTGACTACTGGGTTGCCAGTGTGTTCTATCTATGATACAAAAGTAAATTTTGCCAGTTGCTTCGCCCCTGTAAAGAGACGCGCCCATGCTGCAGTATCAAAAGATGCTGGAAGACAATCTAGATCGTGGTTTTCCCCATGACAGCAGTGAGGCACACAGTGTACATCGCAGTGATAGCCTTCCAACCACACAGAGGCGTAGCTAGGGTTTTGGCTCAGGGGTGGGGCGAAACTTCTGAGTAGTCCCCTAACCAAAGAACCTCAGCAGATGACCACGCTGTTGCCAAAAATAATCTATATACAAAAAGACCAATATTGATATTACCGCCATATGGTCAGTGGTAAATAATACCAGTCCTACAGAACATATAATAGAATACAGCAGAGTTACAGATAATGACTTACCGCTGACGTTCTTTCTGATGGAGTCATTTGCTTTTCACGTCTTTTCCATCTGGCCCAGACCGACATGACGACTGCTCCAGCCTGGACTCGGCTGCAGAGATTACAACAAAGACACGTTTCAATTTTCAGCACTGTCATCAATTGGACTATTCTCAACCTGCACAAACTCCTCATCCTGCTGATTCCCCAATACTGAGCCGCTGCTGCGGTAGGTGTCTCTATTAATGCACCTGATACCCCAATGCTGAGCCGCTGCTGCCGTATGTGTCCCTATTACTGCACCTGATACCCCAATGCTGAGCCACTACTGCCGTATGTGTCCCTATTAATGCACCTGATACCCCAATGCTGAGCCGCTGCTGCCGTATGTGTCCCTATTATTGCACCTGATACCCCAATACTGTGCCGCTGCTGCCGTATGTGTCCCTATTACTGGCCCTGATACCCCAATGCTTAGCCGCTATGGCATAAGTGTCCCTATTACTGCCCCTGATACCCCAATGCTGATCCGCTGCTGCAGGTTGTGCCCCTATTACTGCACCTGAAAATCCAATGCTGAGCCACTGCTGCCATATGTGTCCCTATTACTGCACCTGATACCCCAATACTGAGCAGCTGCTGCCGTATGTGCCCCTATTACTGCACCTGATACCCCAATGCTGAGCCGCTGCTGCCGTATGTGTCCCTAATACTGCACCTGATACCCTAATACTGAGCCGCTGCTGCCATATGTGTCCCTATTACTGCACCTGATACCCCAATACTGAGCCGCTGCTGCCGTATGTGTCCCTATTACTGCACCTGATACCCAATACTGAGCTGCTGCTGCCGTATGTGTCCCTATTACTGCACCTGATACCCCAATACTGAGCCGCTGTTGCCGTATGTGTCCCTATTACTGCACCTGCTGTGTGACCTCTAAATTCTAAGGCAGCTCTCTAGAATATAGTAATGCCGGGTGCAAGTTCCCTAGAAAACAGTCCCCTGGAATGTAATAATGCCCTGTGTGTGCCCCTTTGACAGTCAAAGTAACCAGAGTTCCTCTATGACAATAAGTGGCCACTTTACATTTAATAATGTCCCAAGTCTCCCCCCTGTACAGCTCCTCTATACACAGTAGAATGCGCCCTCTCTGTATACATACTGACCCCTTAATATCCCCTATTTAATGGCTCAACACTGTATGATGGCCCCGTCACTATAGTCCCCACACTGTATGATGGCCCCCTAGGTAGCATCCATATAGCACAGTGGTCACCAGCCTTTCTGACCTTGAGAGCCACATTCAGCACTGAGAGAGGGGCACGAGCCACATTCAGCACTGAGAGAGTGTTACAAGCCACATCCAGCTCCTATCTCCTTCAAGGCAGTGTCACCAAAGCCCCCATTACAGGTATAATGATAACCAAAGCTTTTCCACAGAAATCACTCCAAAGCAGTACACTAAGATCCAGGGGTTCCCACAATACCCCCATTCAGTGTTCTCCCATCAAGGACTCCCAACACACTGTCACAGCCAGCTTTGAGCACCTCCTCTAACAGGTAGCACCATCCTCCAGTGCACCGTACCTAAAACATCTCTAAATCCCTAAGACCAGTAAATGTGCATCCACATCTGCTCTTCTGTGCACGGCTACTCACATAAATCACCATTTTGAAATGTGCTCTTCATACCTGATTGCTAGACCTGGAGCTAATGCACCAAGCTGGCAGACAGTCACGAGCCACAATTCATGGGATCGCGAGCCACATGTGGCTCCCGAGCTACAGGTTGGGGACCTCTGATATAGCATAATACACCAGATAGTCCTCAATATAGTATAATGCTCCCCATAGGCAAAGTCTATAGTATAATACACTCCCCATACAGGGCCGCAGCTATAATGAGGCCAGTTGAGCCAGCTGCTGAAGCGGCAGGCAAGCAGGGGGCAGCATTATGCGCTCCTCTACCTGCAGCACCTACAATTTAGCCTCTGCACGCTGGTGCTGCCGTCGTGCAAGAGGCTTGTAATTGATGGTCACAGGAGGGAAGGAGTCAGGGCCCCCTGATCATGTGACCCCTGTCTCCTCCCCTCCTGTGACCTCATCACAGGTCTTGTGCGCACAGAGCAGCCATATATGTGTAGTGCGGCTCTGCAGGTGGAGGTAGGGGTGCTGGAAATTCCCCATTACTGCGCACAGGGGGCAGTAACCTTTTCAAAGCTGAGACAATATTGGTGCTTTTTTGTTGTCACTTTCTAAGAATCATAGCATTTTGTTCTTTTTCCTCTGATACATATGACCCAAGTATGGAAAACAGGAAGTAAGGAAACACATATTACAATGTCCCTTTCCTGTCCCCACACACAGTATAATGTTCACACAGTATCACCATCCCCCACACGCAGTATAATGTTCCCCACTACCGTCATCCCCTCACACAGTATAATGTTCCCACAGTACTGCCATCCCTGTTGTGAGTTCATTTTCCCCTTCACCATTGAGGTCTGATGAACTCCCTCTTCTGGTGAAGGAAGGTAGTGAGGCTGATTACCAAGCACCTGAGCAGAATGATGATGACTGGGTGACTGGGATTGCTGACTGGATATAAGGCAGCCGACGCCCTTCTGCCTTGCGGGTGATTTCTCTGAGGGATTCTAGGAGACCAGTCTGATTCCTGCTCCTCAAAAGCTAAGTTTTCTGCTCTGCTTTTTGCATTTGGGTTTTGGTTTTGTTTTGCCTTGTTTTTCTGGATTTCTGCCATTCCCTGCTGAGGTGAGCTGAATTCCTTTTTGCTCTGTCTTCAGAAAATACCTGAGTACTGATATAGTCTTTTTGAAGCCTAGCGTCTTCAGGGCTTTTTTCCCTATCAGTCTGTTGGCTCTTGTTTTGATAGGGTTTTTGGCGGATTGCAGACAGCAGCTTTTCTATCCTGTCCTATTTAGTTAGCTTGGGCCCCATCATTTGCTCAGCCTATCTTTCTATCTGTGTGAGTGTTTTTTCATCTTGCTTCACCGTCATTATATGTTGGGGGCTGCCTATTGCTTTGGGGTCTGCTCTGGGGCAGTTTAGATTTCCCTTTCTGTCTTTAGGCTATTTAGTTCTCCGGCTGTGATCGAGGGGTCTAGGGCACCGTAGGAACCCCCCACGGCTATTGCTAGTTGTTGTTGATAGGTTCAGGGGTCTGCAATCCGATAGCTGCCAACTTCTCTGGTTTTCTGGACTTAGCTAGTATTTCTGTTTTTGCCTCCTACGGTGACTCATTCATAACACATCCCCCACAGTATAATGTTCCCCCAGTACCGCCATCCCCTTATACACAGTATAATGTTCCCCCACTACCACCATCCCCCCCACACAGTATAATGTTCTCCCAGTACCCAGTATCAGCCCATGGTTTATGCAGGACTCTGCTGTCTGTGCTGGTTCTCATCATCCTGGATGAGGTGAAGTTTATGTGTGGGGTCAGGGAGGGTTTACAGGGTGGATGTAGCAGAGCTGTGTGTGTACGAGGTGTACGGAGCAGAACCGCGAGTGTGTGAGGTGTACAGAGCAGAGCCGCACGTGTACGAGGTGTACGGAGCGGAGCTGCACGTGTACGAGGTGTACGGAGCAGAGTCGCAAGTGTGTGAATGGAGCAGAGCAGCATGTGTATGGAGCGGAGCCGCGTGTGTGCGAGATGTATGGAGTGGAACCGCATGTGTACAAGGTTTACGGAGTGGAGCCATTTGTGTACAAGGTTTACAGAGCGTGGCCACGTGTGTACAAGGTGTGCGGAGCAGAGCTGCATGTGTACGAGGTTTACGGAGTGGAGCCATGTGTGTACTGAGTGGAGCCGTGTGTGTGCAAGGTGTACAGAACGGAGCCGTTTGTACGTGGCATAAAAAGCGGAAGCGTGTGTGTATGATGTATGCGGAGCCATACATGTACAAGGTGTATGGAGGGGAGCATCCATACCTCCCAGCGGGACAGTCCTGATTTTGAGAGAGATACTGCCCTGGCTGGGAGCTTACTTTTCCCATGGACACAGGAGTACATGGCGGAGCCCCGAGGAGCACTTTACAATTCGCACGTGACATTCCACCGGAAGTGACGTGCTAGAAGCTGACCGGAAATTAGGTAATTTCGGGAGGAGATTGTGACGGAACCATGGAGACACTTCAGGGAATGCTTTAGATCCATCACCGTGTCCTCCTCCCACAGCGTGGACAGCAGAATCGCCTTGAACTCGGGGATGTAAGCGGATCATGATATGTCCTGCATCGGAAGGCTCAGGTGGGCACTACAGTGGGAGCCGGGCTGCTATAGTATCTTTATAGAATCTTTCTTTTTCTCTCTGTTTCTTTATCTCTCTAATCTTTCATTTTTTCTTTCTCTCTCTCTCTCTGTTCTTTCTTTCTTCTTTCTTTTCTTTCTTTCTCTGTTCTTTCTTTCCCTTCTTTCTTTCTCTATCTTCTTTCTTTCCCTTCTTTCTTTTTCTCTCTCTGTTCTTTCTTTCTTTCTATCTCTGTTTTCTTTTTTCTCTCTGTTCTTTCTTTCTTTTCCTCAGTACCAGTCAGCGTGCCCACAGTACCAGTAGAATAATGGGGGTAGGAAACGAGGTGGCACTGGTCACTTTGAGCCGCTCATACTTTTTACTGGTGTATAATCATACAGTTGTGGCCAAAAGTATTGACACCCCTGCAATTCTGTCAGATAATACTCAGTTTCTTCCTTAAAATGATTGAAAACACAATTTCTTTGGTATTATTATCTTCATTTAATTTGTCTTAAATGAAAAAACACAAAAAGAATTGTCCTAAAGCCAAATTGGATATAATTCCACACCAAACATAAAAAAGAGGGTGGACAAAAGTATTGGCACTGTTCGAAAAATCATGTGATGCTTCTCTAATTTGTGTAATTAACAGCACCTGTAACTTACCTGTGGCACCTAACAGGTGTTGGCAATAACTAAATCACACTTGCAGCCAGTTGACATGGATTAAAGTTGACTCAACCTCTGTCCTGTGTCCTTGTGTGTACCACATTGAGCATGGAGAAAAGAAAGAAGACCAAAGAACTGTCTGAGGACTTGAGAAACCAAATTGTAAGGAAGCATGAGCAATCTCAAGGCTACAAGTCCATCTCCAAAGACCTGAATGTTCCCGTGTCTACCGTGCGCAGTGTCATCAAGAAGTTTAAAGCCCATGGCACTGTGGCTAACCTCCCTAGATGTGGACAGAAAAGAAAAATTGACAAGAGATTTCAACGCAAGATTGTGTGGATGTTGGATAAAGAGCCTCGACTAACATCCAAACAAGTTCAAGCTGCCCTGCAGTCCGAGTGTACCACAGTGTCAACCCGTACTATCCGTCGGCGTCTGAATGAAAAGGGACTGTATGTTAGGAGACCCAGGAAGACCCCACTTCTTACCCCGAGACATAAAAAAGCCAGGCTGGAGTTTGCCAAAACTTACCTGAAAAAGCCTAAAACGTTTTGGAAGAATGTTCTCTGGTCAGATGAGACAAAAGTAGAGCTTTTTGGGCAAAGGCATCAACATAGAGTTTACAGGAGAAAAAAAGAGGCATTCAAAGAAAAGACCATGGTCCCTACAGTCAAACATGGCGGAGGTTCCCTGATGTTTTGGGGTTGCTTTGCTGCCTCTGGCACTGGACTGCTTGACCGTGTGCATGGCATTATGAAGTCAGAAGACAACCAACAAATTTTGCAGCATAATGTATTGCCCAGTGTGAGAAAGCTGGGTCTCCCTCAGAGGTCATGGGTCTTCCAGCAGGACAATGACCCAAAACACACTTCACAAAGCACTAGAAAATGGTTTGAGAGAAAGCACTGAAGACTTCTAAGGTGGCCAGCAATGAGTCCAGACCTGAATCCCATAGAACACCTGTGGAGAGATCTAAAAATGGCAGTTTGAAGAAGGCACCCTTCAAATATCAGGGACCTGGAGCAGTTTGCCAAAGAATAATGGTCTTAAATTCCAGCAGAGCATTGTAAGAAACTCATTGATGGTTACCGGAAGCAGTTGGTCGCAGTTATTTTGGATAAAGGTTGTGCAACCAAGTATTAGGCTGAGGGTGCCAATACTTTTGTCTGGCCTATTTTTGGAGTTTTGCGTGAAATGATCAATGTTTTGCTTTTTGCTTCATTCTCTTTTGTGTTTTTTCATTTAAGACAAATTAAATGAAGATAATAATACCAAAGAATTTGTGTTTGCTATCATTTTCAGGAAGAAACTTAGTATTATCTGACAGAATTGCAGGGGTGTCAATACTTTTGGCCACAACTGTATGCCCTGAGCACCCCCATAAAGAGGGCCAGCCCCAGACAACAGGGTACAAACAAATCACTATTAATATCAGTCCAAGTGGACAATTATATATGTAAAGTTAATGATGTCCCTGTGCCAAGCAGTGCGGAGGATCAGAACACACTGATGAGACCAGAGCAGCGGGGTTTGGGGAGAAGAATTATATGGGGTCCATTACATTGTTTGAAGTAATATATGGTGCCCATTTTGCTGTATGAAGTAATATATGGTGCCCATTATACTGTATGAAGTAATATATAGTGCCCATTATACTGTACGCAGTAATATATGGTGCCCATTATACTGTATGAAGTAATATATGGTGCCCATTATATTGTACGCAGTAATATATAGGGCTCATTATACTGCATGAAGTAATATATGGGGCCCATTATACTGTATGAAGTAATATATGGGGCCCAGTATAATGTATGAAGTAATATAGGGTGCCCATTATACTGTGTGAAGTAGTATATGGTGCCCATTATACTGTATGAAGTAAAATATTGGGCCCATTATGCTGTATGAAGTAATATATGGTGCCCATTATACTGTAAGAATTAATATATGGGGCCCATTATACTGTTTGAAGTAATATATGGTGCCCATTATACTGTACGCAGTAATATATGGTGCCCATTAAACTGTATGAAGTAATATATGGGGCCAATTATACTGTATAAAGTAATATATGGGGCCCATTATACTGTATGAAGTAATATATGGGTCTCATTATACTGTATGAAGTAATATATGGTGCCCATTATACTGTATGAAGTAATATTTGGGGCCAATTATGCTGTATGAAGTAATATATGGGGCCCATTATACTTTATGAAATAATATATGGGGCCCTTTATACTGTATGAAGTAATATATGGTGCCCATTATACTGTATGAAGTAATATATGATGCCCATTATGCTGCATGAAGTAATATATGGTGCCCATTATGCTGTATGAAGTAATTATGCTGTACACAGTAGTATATGGGGCCCATTATACTCTATGAAGTAATAATGGTGCCTATTATGCTGTATGAAGAAATATATGGGGCCAATTTTACTGTATGAAGTAATACATGGGGCCCATTATACTGTATGAAGTAATATTTGGGGCCCATTATACTGTATGAAGTAATATATGGGGCCCATTATACTGTATGAAGCAATATTTGGGGCCCATTATACTGTAAGAAGTAATATATGGGGCCCATTGTACTGTATGAAGTAATATATGGGGCCCATTGTACTGCATGAAGTAATATATGGGGCCCATTATACTGTATGAAGTAATATATGGGGCCCATTATACTGTATGAAATAATATTTGGGGGCCATTATACTGTATGAAGTAATATGTGGGGCCCATTATACTGTATGAAGTAATATATGGGGCCAATTATACTGTATGAAGTAATATATGGTGCCCATTATACTGTATGAAGTAATATATGGGGCCCATTATACTGTATGAATTAATATTCGGGGCCCATTATACTGTATGAAGAAATATTTGGGGCCCATTATACTGTATGAAGTAATATATGGGGCCCATTATACTTTATGAAATAATATATGGGGCCCTTTATACTGTATGAAGTAATATATGGTGCCCATTATACTGTATGAAGTAATATATGATGCCCATTATGCTGCATGAAGTAATATATGGTGCCCATTATGCTGTATGAAGTAATATATGGTGCCCATTATGCTGTATGAAGTAATTATGCTGTACACAGTAGTATATGGGGCCCATTATACTCTATGAAGTAATAATGGTGCCTATTATGCTGTATGAAGAAATATATGGGGCCAATTTTACTGTATGAAGTAATACATGGGGCCCATTATACTGTATGAAGTAATATTTGGGGCCCATTATACTGTATGAAGTAATATATGGGGCCCATTATACTGTATGAAGTAATATTTGGGGCCCATTATACTGTAAGAAGTAATATATGGGGCCCATTGTACTGTATGAAGTAATATATGGGGCCCATTGTACTGCATGAAGTAATATATGGGGCCCATTATACTGTATGAAGTAATATATGGGGCCCATTATACTGTATGAAATAATATTTGGGGGCCATTATACTGTATGAAGTAATATGTGGGGCCCATTATACTGTATGAAGTAATATATGGGGCCAATTATACTGTATAAAGTAATATATGGGGCCCATTATACTGTATGAAGTAATATATGGGTCTCATTATACTGTATGAAGTAATATATGGTGCCCATTATACTGTATGAAGTAATATTTGGGGCCCATTATGCTGTATGAAGTAATATATGGGGCCCATTACACTGTATGAAGTAATATTTGGGGCCCATTATACTGTATGAAGTAATGTATGAGCCCATTGTACTGTATGAAGAAATATATGGGGCCCATTATACTGTATGAAGTAATATATGGGGCCCATTATACTGTATGAAGTAATATATGGGGCCCATTATACTGTATGAATTAATATTCGGGGCCCATTATACTGTATGAAGAAATATTTGGGGCCCATTATACTGTATGAAGTAATATATGGGGCCCATTATACTGTATGAAATAATATATGGGGCCCTTTTTACTGTATGAAGTAATATATGGTGCCCATTATACTGTATGAAGTAATATTTGGGGCCCATTATACTGTATGAAGTAATATATGGGGCCCATTATACTGTATGAAGTAATATTTGGGGCCCATTATGCTGTAAGAAGTAATATATGGGGCCCATTGTACTGTATGAAGTAATATATGGGGCCCATTGTACTGCATGAAGTAATATATGGGGCCCATTATACTGTATGAAGTAATATATGGGGCCCATTATACTGTATGAAATAATATTTGGGGGCCATTATACTGTATGAAGTAATATATGGGGCCCATTATACTGTATGAAGTAATATATGGGGCCCATTATACTGTATGAAATAATATATGGGGCCCTTTATACTGTATGAAGTAATATATGGGGCCCTGTTGTGAGTTCATTTTCTGGTCTACCAGTTGTGAGTTCTCCTACCAGGCTCCCTCTGGTGGTAACAGGAGGTAGTGAGGCTGATTTAATCAGTAGAGATCTGCCACCTGATAATGAGGATGACGATTGGACCTCAGGAATCTCAGATTGGATTTAAGACAGCCGACGCCCTACTCTGGTGCTGGTGATTCCTTCTGCTTGTCAGGTCTTGGTTCTCAGCTCTGTTTCAGTCAGCTCAAGCTAAGTTTTTCTGCTAATGTTCACACTTGATTTTGTTGTTCTATTCAGTTTTTTGTGTGGTCAGCCAGCCCCAGCTGGGGCTGTGCTGAATTTCCACTCGTATTTATCTGTATTTGCCAATTTGCTTTTTGTCCCTTATTAGATTGGCCTCTTTTTGCTCTGTCTCAGAATATTTCAGAGTGCTGATATAGTGGGAGAAGTCTAGTGACTTCAGGGTAAATTTTGTTATCAGAAGTGTTAGACATTATTTTGTAGGGTTTTGGGCAGATTGCAGACAGTGTCTTTCCTTTCCTGTCCTTTCTAGTTAGTTTGGGCCCCATCGTTTGCTCAGCCTATTTTCCTGCCTATGTTTGTGTTTTCATCTTGTTTCACCGTCAATACATGTGTGGGGGCTGTCTATTCCTTTGGGGTCTGCTCTGGGGCAGTTAGTTTTCACCTTTTCTTGCTTTAGGCTTATTTAGTCCTCCGGCCGTGACGAGGCATCTAGGTTCATCGTAGGTACGCTCCACGGCTGCTGCTAGTTGTGTGGTTAGGATCAGGGATCTGCAATCTGCGGATACCAACCGCTCTGGTTTTTCTGGGGCTTAGCTTGTTTTAGGTTTTTTCCTCCTCGGTGACCCATTCATAACAGGGCCCATTATGCTGTATGAAGTAATATATGGTGCCCATTATGATGTATGAAGTAATATATGGTGCCCATTATGCTGTATGCAGTAATTTATGGGGCCCATTATACTGTATGAAGTAATAAATAGTGCCCATTATACTGTATGAAGTAATATATGGGGCCCATTATACTGTATGAAGAAATACAGTCATATGTTAAAGTTTGGGCACCCCTATTAATGTTAACCTTTTTTCTTTATAACAATTTTGGTTTTTGCAACAGCTATTTCAGTTTCATATATCTAATAACTGATGGACTCTGTTATATTTCTGGATTCAAATGAGATTTATTGTACTAACAGAAAATGTGCAATCTGCATTTAAACAAAATTTGACCGGTGCAAAAGTATGGGCACCCTTATCATTTTCTTGATTTGAACACTCCTAACTACTTTTTACTGACTTCCTGAAGCACTAAATTGGTTTTGTAACCTCATTGAGCTTTGAACTTCATAGCCAGGTGTATCAAATCATGAGAAAAGGTATTTAAGGTGGCCACTTGCAAGTATTCTCCTATTTGACTCTCCTATGAAGAGTGGCATCATGGGCTCCTCAAAACAACTCTCAAATGATCTGAAAACAAAGATTATTCAGCATAGCTTTTCAGGGGAAGGATACAAAAAGTTGTCTCAGAGATTTAACCTGTCAGTTTCCACTGTGAGGAACATAGTAAGGAAATGGAAGAACACAGGTACAGTTCTTGTTAAGCCCAGAAGTGGCAGGTCAAGAAAAATATCAGAAAGGCAGAGAAGAAGAATGGTGAGAACAGTCAAGGACAATCCACAGACCACCTCCAAAGACCTGCAGCATCATCTTGCTGCAGATGGTGTCACTGTGCATCGGTCAACAATACAGCGCACTTTGCACAAGGAGAAGCTGTATGGGAGAGTGATGCGAAAGAAGCCGTTTCTGCAAGCACGCCACAAACAGAGTCGCCTGAGGTATGCAAAAGCACATTTGGACAAGCCAGTTACATTTTGGAAGAAGGTCCTGTGGACTGATGAAACAAAGATTGAGTTGTTTGGTCATACAAAAAGGCGTTATGCATGGAGGCTAAAAAACACAGCATTCCAAGAAGAACACTTCCTACCCACAGTAAAATTTGGTGGAGGTTTCATCATGCTTTGGGGCTGTGTGGCCAATGCCGGCACCGGGAATCTTGTTAAAGTTGAGGGTCGCATGGATTCAACTCAGTATCAGCAGATTCTTGACAATAATATGCAAGAATCAGTGACGAAGTTGAAGTTACGCAGGGAATGGATATTTCAGCAAGACAATGATCCAAAACACCGCTCCAAATCTACTCAGGCATTCATGCAGAGGAACAATTACAATGTTCTGGAATGGCCATCCCAGTCCCCAGACCTGAATATCATTGAACATCTGTGGGATGATTTGAAGCGGGCTGTCCATGCTCGGCGACCATCAAACTTAACTGAACTGGAATTGTTTTGTAAACAGGAACGGTCACAAATACCTTCATCCAAGATCCAGGAACTCATTAATAGCTACAGGAAACGACTAGAGGCTGTTATTTTTGCAAAAGGAGGATCTACGAAATATTAATGTCACTTTTATGTTGAGGTGCCAATACTTTTGCACCGGTCAAATTTTGTTAAAATGCAGATTGCACATTTTCTGTTAGTACAATAAACCTAATTTGAATCCAGAAATATGACTGAGTCCATCAGTTATTAGATATATGAAACTGAAATAGCTGTTGAAAAAAACAAAATTGTTATAAAGAAAAAAGGTTAACATTAATAGGGGTGCCCAAACTTTAACATATGACTGTATATGGTGCCCACTGTGATGCCAGCGCCGCCTGTCAGGCCGGTGCCGGCGCTCCCTGTTGTGCCAGCGCCGTCTGCCAGGCTGGTACCGACACGCACTGTCAGGCCCCGCTCTCCCTACTGCTGCTCCCAGGATCTCCTCCCGTCTCCTCGCTCCTGCCGCCGCGCTGCGCCCTCAGCCTTCCGTCCAGCAGCCCGGGGGATCCAGCATGCTAATCCTCTTCCCTGTCTTGCTCCTGTCCTGGGCATGCGCCTTAGGCCGCGGGCGTGCACTCCTCTCTCCCCTTAACTCCTTCTGCACCATCCCGGTGGAGCGATCTCCAATCAAGCTCCAGCATAGGATATATCAGGCGTCTCCTCCCTCATGGAGGCGCCTGATTATCGTGTGCATCCTGTACGGTACTCTGGCCCCGTACTGATGCTCCCTGACTTCAGTCATCCTGACTCCGGTCGCTCTGACTCCGGTCGCTCTGACTCCGGTCGCTCCTGACTCCGGTCACTCCTGACTCCAGTTGCTCCTGACTTTGCTCGCTCCTGACTTTGGTCGCTCCTGACTTTGGTCGCTCCTGACTCTGGTCGCTCCAGACTCCGGTTGCCCCTAATCCCTGCTTGATGTGACCTCCAGCTTAGTTCCCTGCACCTCCACATCCATATTCCTTTCCGCCTGTCTTAGCCTCTGTCTTGCTAGCCTCATTTCCCCAGGCCAGTTAGGCAATCTCTTTCACAAAGAGCCGTCCCTCTTGGTACCAGCTGTCGCGGTATTCAACTCCCTCTGGCCTGCTCCTAACGGTCCCTGTATAGGGGTCGGCACCACCTGGTCAGCTCGCCTCAGGGAGCTTCGATGCCGTGACCCAGAGGGTTCACTCTTTCCACTCATCACACCCATTATACTGTATGAAGTAATATATGGTGCCCATTATGCTGTATGAAGTAATATATGGTGCCTATTATGCTGTATGAAGTAATATATGGGGCCCATTATACTGTATGAAGTAATATAAGGGGCCCATTTTACTGTATGAAGTAATATTTGGGGCCCATTATACTGTATGAAGTAATATATGGGACCCATTATACTATATGAAGTATTATTTGGGGCCCATTATGCTGTATGAAATAATATTTGGGGCCCATAATACTGTATGAAGTAATATATGGGGCCCATTATACTGTATTAAGTAATATATGGGGCCTATTATACTGTATGAAGTAATATATTGGGCCCATTATACTGTATGAAGTAATATATGGTGCCCATTATACTGTATGAAGTAATATATGGGGCCTATTAAATTGTATGAAGTAATATATGGGGCCCATTATGCTGTATGAATTAATATTTGGGGCCCATAATACTGTATGAAGTAATATATGGTGCCCATTATACTGTGTGAAGTAATATATGGGGCCCATTATACTGTATGAAGTAATATATTGGGCCCATTATACTGTATGAAGTCATATATGAGGCCTATTATACTGTATGAAGTAATATATTGGGCCCATTATACTGTATGAAGTAATATATGGTGCCCATTATACAGTATGAAGTAAGATATGGGGCCCATTAAACTGTATGAAGTAATATATGGGGCCCATTATACTGTATGAAGTAATATATTGGGCCCATTATACTGTATGAAGTCATATATGTGGCCCATTATACTGTATGAAGTAATATATGGGGCCCATTATACTGTATGAAGTCATATATGGGGCCCATTATACTGTATGAAGTAATATATGGTGCCCATTATACTGTATGAAGTAATACATGGGGCCCATTATACTGTACTAGATTATGGCCCGATGCTATCGCATCGGAAGGATGCGATAGCATCACACCTATTGCCATGTTAACCCTCAACACACACACTCCTCAACACACACTCCTCTCACCTTTCACCATCTCCACTCACTCTTTCACTCCACATATGACCCCTTCTCTCACTCCGTCTCTCATACTCACGCCGTCATCGCCGCTGGTCAACGATCCCCGACATCTTCTTCCGCCGGTGCCATCCTGGATCCAGACGTTGTCCACGCCGGCGACATGTTCTTGTGGCGACGCCATCTTGAGTATCGTGAAATCCCGCGATAGTCAAGATGGCGTCGCCGGAAGAACATGTCGCCGGCGTGGACGACTTCGGGATCCAAAATGGCGTCGACGAAATCTCGCGAGTTTTCGTCGACGCCATTTTGGATCCCGACGTCGTCCTCGCCGGCGACATGTTCTTGCGGCGACGCCATCTTGACTATCGCGTGATTTCGCCGATCCAAAATGGCGTCGCCGCAAGAACATTTCGCCGGCGTGGACGACGTCGGGATCCAAAATGGCGTCGGCGAAATCTCGCGAGTTTTCGCCGACGCCATTTTGGATCCCGACGTCGTCCTCGCCGGCGACATGTTCTTGCGGCGACGCCATCTTGACTATCGCGGGATTTCGCCGATCCAAAATGGCGTCGCCGCAAGAACATGTCGCCGGCGTGGAGGACGTCTGGATCCAGGATGGCGCCGGCAGAAGATGATGTCGGGGATCGTGGATCAGCGGGAATGACGGCGTGAGTATGAGAGACGGAGTGAGAGAAAGGGTCGTATGTGGAGTGAAAGAGTGAGTGGACGTGAGTGGAGATGGTGAAAGGAGAGTGGAGTGTGTGTGTTGAGGGTTAACATGGAAAGAGGTGTGCGGTGACGTCACCGGTTACAACTGGACGGAAGTTGTTACAACCGGAAGTTGCTTAGGGCATTTATTATTATAGATGAAGTAATATATTGGGCCCATTATACTGTGTGAAGTAATATATGGTGCCCATTTTACTGTATGAAGTAATATATGGGGCCCATTATACTGTATGAAGTAATATATGGGGGCCATTATACTGTAAGCAGTAATATATGGGGCCCATAATACTGTATGAAGTCATATATATGGGGACCATTATACTGTATGAAGTGATATATGGGGCCCATTATACTGTAAGCAGTAATATATGGGGCATATAATACTGTATGGCGCATTATGTGGGGATAGGGGATGACTTTCTGTTTGTTGTGGATCTGACCGCTGGGGACCCCCATGATCCTGGGAAAAGTAGCTTTGAAGAGCACCATGTAAATGGAGCTGTGGTCAATCATACGCACTGTGGTGCCATTCACATGTGGCTCTTCAAATAACTCCTTAAAGAGAGTGATATGGGGACGACAAAGTATAGCAAAAATTCACTGATCGGGGTGAGGAGTGCTATAGTTTGTGGGCTGGTGGGATTTGTGTGACAGGGCTGCATTTTTGTCCCAGTCCGGCCCTGGCAAGTACTGTATGTGTTGAGTGCTGCTGACAGTTAGTGGTGAGGTTAAGGGGTAAGTTTTGTAAAAGGTAAATGGTACTGCCTTTTTAGTGCAGAAAACTGACTGCTGCCCTGCTGATAAGTGATAATGATAAGCAGTGATACCAGCTACTCATTGTGCACTCTACCTGGCAGTGATATTATACTAATACTCATGCTGTGATGCTGGCAGTTTCTGGAAGGAATAAATTGCTCTTAGTGCAATGGACATTTAAAAAAATGGGTCTCAAACACGCGGGCCACATGTAGCTCCGGAGGCTGCTTCATACGAGAGGCGTTAGAGGCAGGCAGACCAAGCCACTATGAGGCCCAGTGTCACGTTGCATTATACTGTGTGGGTGTGTGTGTGGGGGCTGTATTATATTCTATGAGGGGGTTGTATTATACTCTATGAGGGGGGCGTTGCATTATACTCTATGATGGGGTGCTGCCTTATACTCCATGAGAGGGTGCTGCATTATACTCGCAGGGGGACTACATTGCACTCTATGAGGGGGCCAGGATAGGGATGAGGGGGGTCATGCATACCAGGATAGGGATGGGGACCATGTATATCAGGATGGGGATGAGGGGTCCATGCATTCCACAATAGGGATGAGGGGGCCATGCATACCAGGATATGGATGAGGGGACCATGCATACCAGGATAGGGATGAGGAGGCCATGCATACCATGTTGGAGATGAAGGGACCATGCATACTGGGATGGTGATGGAGGGATCATGAATGTATACCAGAATGGAGATGGGCATCATGCATTCCATTGATAGGGATAGGGATGGACACCATGCATACAAGAATAGGGATGAGGGGGCCATGGATACCAGGATAGAGATGAGGGGGCCATGCATACCAGGATAGGGATGAGGGGTCCATGCATACCAGGATAGGGATGAAGGTGCCATGTATACCTGGATTGGGGACATACAGTGGGGCAAAAAAGTATTTAGTCAGTCAGCAATAGTGCAAGTTCCACCACTTAAAAAGATGAGAGGCGTCTGTAATTTACATCATAGGTAGACCTCAACTATGGGAGACAAACTAGGAAAAAAAAATCCAGAAAATCACATTGTCTGTTTTTTTTTCCTTTTATTTGCATATTATGGTGGAAAATAAGTATTTGGTCAGAAACAAGCAATCAAGATTTCTGGCTCTCACAGACCTGTAACTTCTTCTTTAAGAGTCTCCTCTTTCCTCCACTCATTACCTGTAGTAATGGCACCTGTTTAAACTTGTTATCAGTATAAAAAGACACCTGTGCACACCCTCAAACAGTCTGACTCCAAACTCCACTATGGTGAAGACCAAAGAGCTGTCAAAGGACACCAGAAACAAAATTGTAGCCCTGCACCAGGCAGGGAAGACTGAATCTGCAATAGCCAACCAGCTTGGAGTGAAGAAATCAACTGTGGGAGCAATAATTAGAAACTGGAAGACATACAAGACCACTGATAATCTCCCTCGATCTGGTGCTCCACGCAAAATCCCACCCTGTGGGGTCAGAATGATCACAAGAACGGTGAGCAAAAATCCCAGAACCACGCGTGGGGACCTAGTGAATGAACTGCAGAGAGCTGGGACCAATGTAACAAGGCCTACCATAAGTAACACACTACGCCACCATGGACTCAGATCCTGCAGTGCCAGACGTGTCTCACTGCTTAAGCCTGTACATGTCCGGGCCCGTCTGAAGTTTGCTAGAGAGCATTTGGATGATCCAGGCGAGTTTTGGGAGAATGTCCTATGGTCTGATGAAACCAAACTGGAACTGTTTGGTAGAAACACAACTTGTCGTGTTTGGAGGAAAAATAATACTGAGTTGCATCCATCAAGCACCATACCTACTGTAAAGCATGGTGGTGGAAACATCATGCTTTGGGGCTGTTTCTTTGCAAAGGGGCCAGGACGACTGATCCGGGTACATGAAAGAATGAATGGGGCCATGTATCGTGAGATTTTGAGTGCAAACCTCCTTCCATCAGCAAGGGCATTGATGATGAAACGTGGCTGGGTCTTTCAACATGACAATGATCCAAAGCACACCACCAGGGCAACGAAGGAGTGGCTTCGTAAGAAGCATTTCAAGGTCCTGGAGTGGCCTAGCCAGTCTCCAGATCTCAACCCTATAGAAAACCTTTGGAGGGAGTTGAAAGTCCGTGTTGCCAAGAGAAAAGCCAAAAACATCACTGCTCTAGAGGAGATCTGCATGGAGGAATGGGCCAACATACCAACAACAGTGTGTGGCAACCTTGTGAAGACTTACAGAAAATGTTTGACCTCTGTCATTGCCAACAAAGGATATATCACAAAGTATTGAGATGAAAATTTGTTTCTGACCAAATACTTATTTTCCACCATAATATGCAAATAAAAGGAAAAAAAAACAGACAATGTGATTTTCTGGATTTTTTTTTCTCAGTTTGTCTCCCATAGTTGAGGTCTACCTATGATGTAAATTACAGACGTCTCTCATCTTTTTAAGTGGTGGAACTTGCACTATTGCTGACTGACTAAATACTTTTTTGTCCCACTGTATATATACAAGGATGGGGGATGTTAGTACAGAATTGACCACATTTTTTGCTCCACTTTTTTTCTATTTTCCTCCTCTCAAACTACAATATGGGGACCTGGATGGGGCTATGGCTACAATATGAGGACCTGGATATGGGGATTTGGATATGGGGATATGACTACAATATGAGAACCTGGATGGGGATATAACTACAATATAGGGACCTAAATGGAAACATTGCTACAATATGAGGACCTGGATGGGAACATAACTACAATATGGGGACATAACTACAATATGAGGACCGGATGGAGACATATCTACAATATGGGGACTTGGATATGGAGACATAACTCCAATATGGCATCTGGATATGGGGACATAACTACAATATGAGTGTACATTTGTTATCACCACATCTATAATGACCCAAGCTCTAACAATGTTTAAAAAACACTGCAAAAATGTTCAATAGGTAAATAGAAAAAAAGGTATCACTAAAAAATGTCACTTTGTCCTTCAAAGAATGATGCCCCCAAGTCCAGATTTTTTCCAAGTTTGAGACCCTTGCTCTACATCATGGGAAAGTGATGTAGGTAAAGCAGAGGAAACTGGTTGGATAAATTTACCTCATTCACCTCATTTGTGCCATGAAAAAGGATTTTTTTCCCCAGCTTTAGTATATGCTTTGTTAATGAATTTTCGATTAAATCATATGTTTTATTACACCTGCTTTTAAAATTAAATAATAAAAGGTTTAGTGATAAGTCCCCTTTAAATGCCAATATTTTTCACGAAACATAAGAAAATAAAAACAAATATGTATTTTGTCACTGCTTTATGCGCCTTAAAAATGTAATTCCAATTTCTTGCTTTTATGCATTAGCTGCTTCTGCCGCAGTAAGGCAGCTTGCCTGGTGATTAGTTCATGCACTGATAGAATCTTTTACCTCTCCGGCTGGGCACTGCTTTCTGAATACTTATTGCTGTTGAACAGCAATTAAAAGTTTGCTGCTTCAATTCTGTGCATTCATCCAAACCTCATTCTTTCTATCATTATGAGTCTCACTGGATTTGGTTGTATGAATTTAAAAGCTCTTTGGAATAATAATAGGGTTTCCCAGTATTACCACCTTACTACAGATGAGCAAAACTTTCAAGGTTCGGTTCGGTGTGGTTCGGCAAACATCCCATTGATCGCCGAATGGTTCGTCGAACATACCCGAGCCCCATTGAACCCATTAAGTTCAATGGGAGTCAAAACCAAACATATAGACAACTCCTTCAGGGTGGCCAAAAATCTTCTCAAGCAGATCAAATTAGGGGCAGACACCAGGAAAAATGGCACCAATTGAGCCAGAGTATAAATAGTATAATTGCGCAGCATGGATGCATGGGACAGGGCCTAGGACAGGGCTTGGACCTGAAATTCTAGCTGAAACTTTGATCAGTAACAAATGTAAAAGTGACAGGTGTAGGCTGGTGCTCTGAGAGGCCTGCAAAATTCAGGCAACACACAAGAAGGAAACCCAACTTGGAGTCCAAACATTTTCAAAAATTAGAGGTAGGCATCAGGAAAAGTGTCATCAATTGACCCACAGTATAAATTTGATAAAGGCACTGCAGCAGTGAGCCATGGGCCATGCATGAGGTATCAGGGTATGATATGGTATTTATAGCTGTTAATGTAAGTTTAAATTAAGACAAGTTGGGTGAGGAACTGGTGTTAGCCTGCTGAGCTGAGAGCCCTAATACATAATGCAACAGCTCAAACTGATTGCAACAATTATAGTGGTACACTCAAGAACAACTTGGCTTGAGACAAATGAGGCAACAGAACCAGAGTACAGTGTCAAGTCTGTACTATACAAACAAACGTAGGTGCAGTGGGTGAGCAACAATTCAAGTAACCACAGCAAACAGGATGATATTAGAAGTAGTTCATATGCAGCACTGCTGCAAGCAAAGTCTCATGGGCGAGGCACACACTGGGGAATGCTGATCTGAAGACACAGTTCACAACAGGGCTCAGAATAAGAGTTCCGGAAACAGTGCAGAGCTGAGAGTCCAAAACTGTCAAATATACTGGCACTGAATACCAACAAGATTAGCTGAAGCAGGCCGAGTTTACGTGTCCTAAGCAGGCAGGCTGAAGCAGTTGCAGAGAAATACAGACACACAGCTTGTAGCAGAAGCACCACTAAGAGCTGGGAAGGATTGCTGGAAGGGCTGATCCGGATTCTCTGGAGAGGATCAGTCTCTTGCAATACAAAGCCAGGAATTCAAGCAGAATACACAAGTATGGACTGGGAGGGTAACCAGGGTTATAAAGACGTAAGGCGGATCACATAAGCAGAAGCGAGACAGCAGACAACATCTTGGAAAAGGGCAATAAAGCATCACAGATGAAACAGGGAATCCAGAGTCCTGACACTGATTTTTTGCTCAGTCACACTTGGGTGGAATAAATATCAACTTCGTAGACTACTTTTGTTAGAAACATTTAAGAATAGTAACACAGGTAGTTGACTGAATATAAGTGCAGGCTTGCCGGTATGGGAGCCCTACTGTTACAGGCAACAAACATAAAGGAGTTCAAATATATCCAATAATTATAGTCACACACCACTAAAGTGGCATCAATTTCACCAGAGTAGAAATAGTACTGTATAATGGGCCTCTGACAGTACTTCCAATATAGGCAACCCACCAAATGGAGACCCAACTTACAGTCTCCACATTTCCAAAAATTGTTTTTAACACCAGCAGCAGTAGCAACAGCAGGCACAGAAGCCATGACAAAGGTGACACACTGCAATAACGCGAGATCAATGCATCAAATGGAAAACTACATCAACCCCTACTCTGGCCAGTCTGCAATTGGGGTGCAAAAGTCATTGGAAATCCACAACTTGCTCATCTTAATCAAAGTCTGGCGGTCTACTCTTTTAGGGGACAGCCAGAAGTGCTTATCTGTCAGGACACCATTAGCAGCACTGAAAACATCTTTTGGCATGACAAAACCTGCGAGGCGTGACAGGTGAGTTTAGGCCACTCTTGCATTTTTGAAGACCAAAATTCAAAAGGGTCCAAATTCCTCCTGATGGCATTGATATTGAACTCAAGATACTCCTGCACCATCCTCTCCAGTTGTTTACAAAGTGTCAGACTTGTACTCTGTTCTGCTGGTGTACGGGCTAGACTAGAAAATGAAACAACTGACAGAAATTTCTTACTCCACTTATGCAGGGTGGGCCATTTATATGGATACACCTGGGTGGGCCATTTATAAAGTTGCATCCAAAATGGCAGACTTCAAAATGGCCACCATGGTCACCACTAGTGTTGAGCGTTCTGATACCGCAAATATCGGGTATCGGCCGATATTCACGGTATCGGAATTCCGATACTGAGTTCCGATACTTTTTGCATATCGAATACCGGAATTGGAAGTTCCCATAATGCTATGAGCCAGTTTGATTTGATTCAGCCAATGAGGAATCCTCAGAAGTGTGGGCACTTCCTGTTAGGCATGTAGGCATGTTAACTAATGGCATGGCTGTGATTGGCTGCTGAAATGTCATGATGCACTATAAAAGCTGCCGCCGCCATTTTGGGTTCACTCTGCTGTGAATTCAGTTAGGGACAGGCTGCTGTTCAAGACTCATAGAATCATAGAATCATAGAGTTGGAAGCGACCTCCTGGGCCTTCTGGTCCAACCCCCTGCTCAAAGCAGGATTCGCTAAATCATCCCAGTCAGATGTCTGTCCAGCCTCTGTTTGAAGACTTCCATTGAAGGAGAACTCACCACTTCTCGTGGCAGCCTGTTCCACTCTTTGATCACTCTAACTGTCAAAAAGTTTTTTTCTAATATCTAATCTGTCTCCTCCCATTCAGTTTCATCCCATTGCTTCTAGTCTTTCCTTGTGCAAATGAGAATAAAGTTGATCCTTCTACAATGTGACAGCCCTTTAGATATTTGTAGACAGCTATTAAGTCTCCTCTCAGTCTTCTCTTTTGCAAACTAAACATTCCCAAATCCTGCAACCTTTCCTCATAAGACAGGGTTTGCAGACCGGTCACCATTCTGGTCACTCTTTTCTGAACTTGCTCCAGTTTGTTGATGTCTTTTTTTAAAATGTGGTGCCCAAAACTGGACACAATATTCCAGATGAGGTCTGACCAAAGAGGAGTAGAGGGAAATAATGACTTCACGTGATCTAGACTGTATGCTTCTGTTAATACATCCTAGAATTGCATTTGCCTTTTTTGCTGCTGCATCACACTGTTGACTCATATTCAGTCTGTGATCTATTAGTATACCCAAGTCTTTTTCACATGTGCTGTCACTTAGCCCTATTCCTCCCATTCTGTATATGCTTTTTTCATTTTTATTGCCCAGATGTAGTACTTTGCATTTCTCCCTGTTAAAAACCATTCTGTTAGTTGCTGCCCACTTCTCCAGTTTATTTATATCTTTTTGAATCCTCTCTCTCTCTTCTCTAGTATTAGCTATCCCTCCTAGCTTTGTGTCATCAGCAAATTTAATCAGTTTACCCTCAATTCCTTCATCTAAATCGTTGATAAAGATGTTGAACAATACAGGGCCCAGGACAGAGCCCTGTGGTACCCCACTTGAGACATTCTTCCAACTGGATGTGCAGCCATTTACGACCACTCTTTGGGTCCGATCACTAAGCCAGTTATGAATCCACCTAACAGTTGCCTTGTCCATTTTCATTTTTTCAATAAGGATTGTATGAGAGACTTTGTCAAATGCTTTGCTGAAGTCAAGATATACTATATCTACAGCATTTCCTTGATCCACCCAAACTCTGAGGGACAGTTAGAGATAGCGATTTGCTACATAATATTGTGATTTACCCAGGCTACATTATAATAATAATAATTATCAACCACTGTAGCTTTCTTTTGCCTTGCAGCGCTGTTCACAGCTGTCTGCAAGGTCTGTGCGAGTGCAGCTCACGCTGTGAAGTATGTCGTGCAGCCACCTCTGGTTGTAGGCTGCTCAGCATGCGTCACTGCCTCATACATATTTATTTTTGTTTTATTGCTGCTCATTTTTCATTAATTCTCCTATTAGTGTGCATCCATCCGTATCCATCTACATTGGTTGCAAACACTATAGAGGAGTAGACAGTGGAGCATTTCTGCAGCCTTTCAGTGCTAGTGCACAGTTCTCTGCACTGTTCACGGCTGTCTGTGAGGTCTCTGTGTGAGTGCAGCCACCTCTGGTTGTAGTCCGCTCAGCGTGCGTCACTGCCTCATACATTGTTCTTTTTTGCTGTAGTGCTGCTTATTTTTCCAGAGATACGAGTCAGCGCTGAGTAGTGGCACTACCTAGCGCCGCAGTGCTCCCAGCTCCTTTCACATGTTGGTGCCAGTGTGCGCCATGCTACATCAGGCACTATGGTGCCGCATGTTCAGCAGCACCAGTCAGAGCGGCGCCGTGCGCCATTAATGTGCTTTCCAGGCCAAAGCTTAGGCTGGTTAGTGGCGTCCGCCAGAGCTGCGCTGTACGTACTTCGTTTGGTATTTCTGTCAGCTGTATCCTGTGACTGTTAACAGGGCACAGCGTTCAGTAAGGGTCTCTGCCTGGTGTCTCAGTTGCGGCGCCGAATGCTAGTGGGTCTAGAGGGACTCTAACCCCGTGTCCTTGGGGCAGGTCCTGTGACCAAAACACTAGCGTTCACTCTGCGGTATTGCGGCCCTGTGAAGCAACATGGTCCGCCTCCTATTCACCGGGAGAAGTTAACCCATGTGTGTTTGCTATACTGCCAGTTTCTGGCTGCCATTACCAAGCAGCAGTCTACCATCTCTGCATGGTGGACCCCGGGCTGCGAACGCACCTCATTACCATCTTTTTTTTTATAAATTCTTTATTTAAGAATGTCATTACAGAAATATTATCAGAATACAAGTCAGTATAATCAACATTCAATTTTCTTTATGAGAAGGTTCAGGAGGGGAGTTAGGGAGAGGGAGAGGAGGGGGGAAACATGAAGGTGGGTAGAATTAGAAAAGGAAGGGAGGAGTATGGGTGGTAGTCCCGTTGGATGATAGCCTCCGTCGTTTAAGAGGTGAGAAAAAAGAGCAAGGTATATACAGTCACATATAGCATAAATAATATACATCAACAAAATTCCTTGCATTAAAACTTAATGTTATTTTGGTACAAGAACCATTGCTGCCATTTATTTTGTAGCTTTCCTTGTTTACAATAAGTCAGTCGAATTTTTTCGAGAGAGTAGATGCTATTGGCTTCATTAACCCATTCTGATAAGAAGGGAGTGTCACTATCCTTCCAATGTCTAGCTATGAGGATTTTAGCTGCATTGAGCAAGTGAGAGCTTGCAATTTATTCATTTACACATTTGTGATGAGGATGAATATTTAGGAGGATTTGCTTGGGTGTCAAAGGGGGTAATGTTCGAAAAACATTTTTTATATGTCCATATATCATTTTCCAGTAAGGACTAATTTTAGAGCATTCAAACCAAATATGAGAGGGCGTGCCTGGTAGTAGGTTGCATGTCCAACAGCTAGATGAGTAAGATTTATCAATCTTACAGAGAGTATCTGGAGTTTTATACCAGAGAGAAATAATCTTATAATTTAACTCTCTGTATCTCGTTGAAGGAGAGATGGAATGCATCTCCTTCAAAAGTCTACAGGTTTCCTCTAGTGTCAATGATATATTTAATTCTTTCTCCCATTTGCTTATGAAGTTGGGAGGTTCCCCTGTGTGACAGAGTATTTTGTAGATTTTTGATATCATTTTTTTATTCGTTTTTAAGTCAAAAAAAATATCTTGAGCAGATTTCTCAATAAGGTTATTGGAGATATTGGGAATCTGTATTCTGACTGATTCTTTTATTATTTCAAATTCTGCTTCTGACATTTTAACACCACTAAATATGGTCTTAAATTCATTCATAGAGATAATATTATTCTTATGAATAAAGTGGCCAATATATATATAGGAAAGAGACCCTAAGGTTTTGAATCTGTTTTTGATGGTTCTGTATCTGTTTGGAATCAGGTGTATCAATGGGGTATGTGTACAAATATCTGGAACCAAGTCGTGTTTTTTGTTAGTTCTGTTCCAGAGAGATATTGATAGTTTAGTTAACGGGTTTACAATTTCACAATATTTAAATTTGTTGTATGGTGTTGACCAGAGATAATGACTAATGTTTTTTATTAAAAGATTTAGTTCAATGTCGACCCATAATTTCCTCGGAGGAAAGATTCTTGTTTCCCTCATTCTAGCCATATGTGAAGCGAGTCTATATTTTTCAAAGTCTGGCAGGCCCAGCCCTCCTTTACATTTCCTTTTAATTAGTGTTGAATGTTTAATCCTACTACTTTTGTGTTGCCAAATAAATTTGGAACTTAGGGTTTTAATTTTTTGAAAAAAGGATTGTGGAAGATCAATAGGTAACACTTGAAGGAAATAGAGTAGTTTAGATAGAGTAATCATCTTTACGATATTAATTCTGTCAAACCATGACATGGGTAACTCTTCCATGAAAAAACATCATGTTCCAGGTTGCGAATTAGAGGTAAGAAATTAAGATTGTACAAGGAAGAAATGGAGTTGCCTATCTTGGTCCCCAAGTGTATGATATGGGAACAATTATTTCTGAATGGGGATTTTCTAGATAAGAGATTCCAATTTTCCTGGTCAACATTGAGATTAAGCATTTCTGGCTTAGAAAAAATTATCTTAAAATTTGATACTAGGCCAAATTCACGTATATCTTCAATTAATGGTTTGATAGATTGTCAGGGGTTTTTTTAGGTAGAAAAGAACATCGTCTGCAAATGCACTTATTTTATGTTCCTTTTCACCGCATCTTACACCTTGAATTCTGGGGTTTTGTCTAATTTTTTGTAGAAACGTTTCCATGACTAGTACAAATAAGAGTGGGGAAAGAGGGCATCCCTGTCTTGTCCCATTCCTTATCCTAAAGCTAGGGGATAAGTCATTATTAATTTTCAGTCGAGCTATTGGGTAGGAATATAGAGCCAAAATCTTCCCAATGAAGGATTCAGGGAAGCCAAATTTCAGTAAAGTTTTTTCCATGTATTCCCAATCAATTCTGCCGAAAGCTTTTTCGGCATCGGTTGACAAAAGAGCAGTTTGAATATTTTTACATTTTGTAAGGTGGATTATATTCAGGGTTTTTATGATATTATCTTTAGCTTCTCTACCCTTCACAAAGCCCACTTGGTCGAAGTTGATCAAATCCGACAAGAGGTTTTGTACCCTTCCGGCCAAGATCCTTGCATACAATTTGATATCATTATTGATTAACAAAATTGGCCTATAGCTGCCACAAAGGGTTGGGTCCTTACCCTCTTTTGGGATAAGAGCAATATGAGCAGAGAGAGCTTCTGTTTTGAATGGGTTTGCTCTGGTTATATTATTAAAATATTTCAATAGATATGGGGAGAGTTCTTCTTTAAAAATTTTATAGTATTCTGAAGAATATCCATCTGGGCCTGGACTTTTTCCTTTAGGGCTTGTTTTAATGACAAATTCTAGTTCGTCCATTGTGATTGGGTTTTCTAGAGTTTGTGTTTGCTCGGATGTTAGCTTAGGTAAGTCTATTGTTTGTAAATAATTGTTGATGAGTTCAGATTTTGTTTTTCAGGGTGTGGAGTCTTTTGCATTTAAATTATAAAGGTTTGAGTAAAATGTGCTAAAAATGTTTGCAATATCTTCCGTCTTGTGGTGCATTTGGTCCCGAGAGTCTTTAATCTTTTGTATATATGCTGAGTTAATTTTCTTTTTAACCAAATTCGACAAATTTTTACCACATTTGTTCACCTGAGTATATATTTTAAATCTAGAATATTGCAAATATTTTTCAGAATCGTGTCTCAGGAATTCTCTAACTTTTGCTCTGAGTCTAAAAAGGTCTTTTTCTAATGAGACTTCTTGGGATATTTTATGTTTCTCCTCTAGAACTTTAATTTGAGAGAGTAGTGAGGCTGTAAATTTCTCTTTTTCTTTTTTTTTCCTAGAGCCCAGTTCCATAAGAAAGCCCCTGTGCCCCGCTTTGTGTGCCTCCCAAATATTACAATCAGAAATGTCGTCACTGCTGTTCTCGATAAAAAATTGTTTAATGTTCTTCCTTATGGATTTCTGAGAATCAATATCATATATTAAGTTATTATTTAGTTTCCAGTTAAAGGCGCATTTTTTTGTGTTGCTTAAGGCGATGTTGGTGAACAATGGGGCATGATCAGAGTAAACTATATTATCATAAAAGGTCTTTTTAACCAGACCCAGTAGACAATGTGGAATGAATAAATAGTCGATTCTTGAGTATTTTTTATGTACAGATGAGAAGAATGAGTAATCCTTCTTTGAGGGATGCATAATTTTCCAGGTATCTATCAAAAGGAGATCCATCAGCGATCTTTTAATATATCTAATTGTTTTGTGTGTAATGGATGATTGTCCATTGGTGGTGTCCAGAGGTGGGTGTAGGGGAATGTTGAAGTCGCCTCCCAGAATTGGTATGTGTGGCGCCCCTGAGGCTCAGTCGCCACAGAGGTACTGCACCTTCTCCTAAGGTGTGGTGCCCCACCATCCAGATAAGTTGGAGGCTCCTGACCACGCTCCAACACTCGCACCCCACGCAATAGAGTAGTTCAGAAAAACCACATTGCGGCTCCTTGCTTGGAGAGAGGCAGAGCACCTTTCGTGGTTCCCTGCTTGGAGCACTAGACATGCTGGGAGGTGGGTGGAGTTGAGTATACATATAAAAGAGCGAGACGGTTCCAGGATTGAGGCTCAGTTGAGTTCGGAGGTTGAGTAGGAGAGGAAGCCACTCGGAGAGGAGTGGGGATCCCTGGAAGAGGGATGGAGGAAGGAGTGCTGCAGCTGCCTCAGTGACCTGAGCCAGCTGGCACGGGAAAGGAAAGGAAAGAAGAAGGACATTGAACTGAAGCCTGAGCTTCCATAGAAGGGAAAAGACAAGTACGGAACGTAGGAGTAAAAGGGAACATAGAGGATGTGGGTTAGAGGAAGAACCCTGCCTAGAAGTTCTAAGCGCAAGGCCGGGGCCCGGTCTCCGAGGTTGTATGAACACTAATGGTTCTGCGGCAGACATCGGTGGAGTAGTGGGCTGTAAATGCACTACTCCCATCTAAGACTTGAGGGCACAACAGCAACACAGATAGAGAGCCAGGACTTAGGAGTAGAGACTCCCCGAAGCAGGCTACAGCTGTCTGCCGTGCAAGTAGAGTTCTTGGGAACATCTGTCAGGAGGAACTCCAGTGTAACACAGTACTAGGAGAACTTCACAATTAAAGACGCTATAGAGGAGATGTTCAGAAAAGGCACATAAGTTGGCAGAGTGTGGAAGGGAGCTTTCCATCTTGCCTGGAGGTTGACTGAGTCCCTGACCCAGAGGACGCGGCACAGAAGCGGGCACTACAGACTGTGAGTAAAGCTTTGGAACTACATGCCCTGGTGTCCTCCATTCCTTCCTGCATCCGTCCGCCTGGCACGGCTACATCCCCATTTTTTTTTATATGCATTTTTTCCTCTTTTTCTCTGGGGCCGTAGGAGGATTTTTTCCTTAATGGAGATTAATCCCTTACCTACAACTGACGTAATATTCCGTCCATGTGACCATGGACCTAATTACCATGGACGGAATATTACGTCATCGCGATCAGCGGCGCCCACGTGGTGAGTGCCGCTGATCGCGGCCGAGTGTCAGCTAATTATCATAGCTGACACCCGGCACAATGTGTCAGGGGCGGTCACGAACCGCCCCCGACACGTTAACCCCTTGCAAACCTCGATCAAACACGATCGCGGTGTACCGGGGGTTAAAGGGAAGCATCGGCAGGGAGGGGGCTCCCTCCGTGCTTCCCTGAGCCCCCCACGGCAGCGCGATGTGCAGCGCTGCTGCGGGGGACTCCTTTCCTGCAGGTCCCCGGATCCAATATGGCGACGGGGACCTCCGGGGGCCTGCAGGAAGCTGGCTTCCTCAGTGCCTGCAAAGCGCAGGCATGAGGAAGCCTGTGCAGTGCCTGTGACAGATCGCTGATCTGTCACAGTGATCTGTGATGTGACAGATCAGCGATCTGTCACAGGACAGTTATGTCCCCCCTGGGACATTGTAGTAAAGTAAAAAAAAAAAAAAAAGTGTAAAAATAATTAAAAAAAAATCGCTAAATAAATTCAAAAGAAAAAAAAAATATTCCCCAATAAATTCATTTTTTGGAAATAAAAAAAAAAACAATAAAAGTACACATATTTGGTACCGCCGCATCCATAACGACCCACCTTATAAAACTGTCCCAATAGTTAACCCCTTAAGCGAACCCCTTAAAAAATAAAAATAAAAAACGAAGCAAAAAATAATGATTTATCATATTGCCGAACAAAAAGTGCAATAACGCGTGATCAAAAAGACGCATATAAATATCCATGGTACCGCTGAAAACGTCATCTTGTCCCGCAAAAAACAAGCCGCCATACAGCATCATCAGCGAAAAAATAAAAAAGTTATAGCTCGCAGAATAAAGTGATGCAAAAATAATTATTTTTTATATAAAATTGTTTTCATTGCATAAAAGCGCCAAAACATAAAAAAAGACCTAAATGAGGTATCGCTGTAACCGTACTGACCCGAAGAATAAAACCGCCTTATAAATTTTACCGCACCCGGAACGGCGTAAACGCACCACCCAAAAGAAATTCATGAAACGCTGGTTTTTGTTCATTCTGCGTCCCAAAAAACGAAATAAAAAGCGATCAAAAAATGTCACATGCCCGAACATGATACCAATAAGAGCGTCAACTCGTCCCGCAAAAAATAAGACCTCACATGACTCGGTGGGTCAAAATATGGAAAAATTATAGTTCTCAATATGTGGTGATGCAAAAACTATTTTTACAATAAAAAGCGTCTTTTAGCGTGCGACAGCCGCCAAACATAAAAACCGCCATAAATAGTAAATCAAACCCCCCCGTTATCACCCCCTTAGTTAGGGAAAAATAATAAAATTAAAAAAATGTATTTATTTCCATTTTCCCATTAGGGTTAGGGCTAGGGTTAGGGTTAGGGTTAGGGCTAGGGTTGGGGTTAGGGCTAAGGTTAGAATTGGGGGTTTCCACTATTTGCGCACATCAGGTGCTCTCCAAACGCAACATGGCGTCTGATCTCAATTCCAGCCAATTCTGCGTTGAAAAAGTCAAATGGTGCTCCTTCCCTTCCAAGCTCTGCCATGCAC
The DNA here is from genome assembly GCF_039654945.1 of Dendrobates tinctorius. Classification (NCBI taxonomy): domain Eukaryota; kingdom Metazoa; phylum Chordata; class Amphibia; order Anura; family Dendrobatidae; genus Dendrobates; species Dendrobates tinctorius. Next base: position 109,453,096 of record NW_027361679.1, on the reverse strand, counting down.
CCAAAGTGTTTTACCCCCTCATATGGGGTATCAGCCTACTCAGGACAATTTGCAAAACAACTTTTGGGGTCCTATTTATCCTGTTGCCCTTAGGAAAATAAAAATTTTGGGGCAAAAATATCATTTTTGTGGAAAAAATTTTTTTTGTTATTTTCACGCCTGGGCGTTATAAACTTCTGTGAAGCACTTGGGCGTTCAAAGTTCTCACCACACATCTAGATAAGTTCCATGGGGGGTCTAGTTTCCAAAATGGGGTCATTTGTGGGGGGTTTCCACTGTTTTGGTACATCAGGGGCTTTCCAAACGCGACATGGTGTCCGATCTCAATTCCAGCCAAAAAAGTCAAATGGCTCTGCTTGCCTTCCGAGCTCTGCCATGTGCCCAAATAGTCATTTACACCCACATATGGGGTATCAGCATACTCAGGACACATTGCACAATAACTTTTAGGGTCCTGTTACCCTTGGGAAAATAAAAATTGGGGGTGAAAAGATCATTTTGTTGAAAAAATATGATTTTTTAATTGTACCGCTGTACATTATAAACTTCTGTGAAGCCCTTGTGGGTTCAAAGTTCTCACCACATATCTAGATAAGTTCCTTAGGGGGTATAGTTTCAAAAATGGGGTCACTTGTGGGGTGTTTCCACTGTTTTGGTACATCAGGGGCTCTCCAAACACGACATGGCGTCCGATCAGAATTCCAGCCAATTTTGCATTGAAAAAGTCAAACGGCGCTCCTTCCCTTCTGAGCTCTGCCATGCGCCGAAACAGTGGTTCCCCCCCACATATCAGGTATCAGCGTGCTCAGGACAAATTGCACAATAATTTTTGCAGTCCAATTTCTCCTGTTACACTTGGTAAAATAAAAAAAATTGAACCTGAAGTAATTTTTTTTGTGAAAAAAAGTTAAATGTTAATTTTTTTTAAATATTCAAAAAATTCCTGTGACGCACCTGAAGGGTTAATAAACTCCTTGAATGTGGTTTTAAGCACCTTAAGGGGTGCAGTTTTTAGAATGGTGTCACTTTTGGGTATTTTCTATCATATAGACCCCTCAAAGTGGCTTCAAATGTGATGTGGTCCTTAAAAATAAAATGGTGTTGCAAAAATGAGAGATCGCTGGTCAACTTTTAACCCTTATATCTTACTAACAAATAAAAATTTTGGTTCCAAAATTGTGCTGATGTAAAGTAAACATGTGGCAAATGTTACTTATTAACTTTTGTGTGTGCCATATCTCTGTGATTTAAGGGCATAAAAATTCAAAGTTGGAAAATTGCGGAATTTTCAAAATTTTCGCCAAATTTCCGTTTTTCTCACAAATAAACGCAAGTTATATGAATGAAATTTTACCACTAACATGAAGTACAATATGTCACGAGAAAACAATGTCAGAATCACCGGGATCCATGGAAGCGTTTCAGAGTTATTACCTCATAAAGGGACAGTGGTCAGAATTGTAAAAATTGGCCCGGTAGTTAACGTGCAAACCACCCTTGGTGGTGAAGGGGTTAAGCAATTGTCTGATCGTGTGGAGCAGCTCGCCGCTGAAGTGCAGGGAATTTCCACCTATCTCGCTCAATCACATGCTGTTGAACCCAAAATCCCCACTCCTGATGTGTTTTCTGGGGATCGGTCTAAATTTTTGAATTTTAAGAATTGTAAATTATTTCTGGCCTTGAAGCCTAACTCACTGGGAAGCTCTGCGCAGCAGGTTAAAATTGTCATCTCCTTGCTGCGCGGCGATCCCCAGGATTGGGCGTTTTTTCTGACACCTGAAAATCCTATTCTCACTAATGTGGATGCATTTTTTCAGGCCTTGGGGTTGTTGTATGATGAACCTAATTCCGTTGATCAAACTGAGAGAACCCTGTTGGCATTAAACCAGGGTCAGGATCCTGCAGAGTTATATTGTCAAAAAATTCCAAAAGTGGGCGGTCCTTACTACATGGAATGATAATGCATTGGCAGCCCTCTTTCAGAAAGGTTTATCAGAGACCGTAAAAGATGCTATGGTGGGATTTCCTGTTCCCTCTGGTCTGGATGGCTCTATGGCATTAGCCATTCAAGTTGATCGGCGTTTACGTGAACGTAAAAATACACGGAAGGTGCTGCCACCTTTTGAACAAATGTCTGAACCTATGCAATGTGATGGGGTTTTGTCTAAGGCGCAACGTCGGGAGTTTAGAAGGCGTAATAAGCTGTGTTTTTTCTGTGGAGACGCCTCTCATACTATTTCTGTCTGCCCTAAACGAGAGAAACGTTTTGCACACACATTTGCTGTGGGAAGTATACAACCTAAGTTCCTTTTGGCAATTACTCTGATCTGCTCCTTGTTCACATTTTCCACTAAGGCTTTTGTGTATTCAGGAGCAGCTCTGAATCTGATGGATTTGGACTTTGCTAAACGTTGTTGTTTGTCCATGACGCCTCTGCAGATGCCTATTCCTTTGAGGGGCATTGATGCCACTCCGTTGGCGGAGAATAAACCTCAGTTTTGGACCCAGGTGATAATGTGAGTTGCCCCTGACCACCAGGAAAATTGTAAATTTTTGGTGCTGCATAATTTGCATGACACTATTGTTCTGGGGTTCCCCTGGTTGCAAACTCACAACCCAGTTTTGGATTGGAAATCTGTGTCTGTGGTGAGCTGGAGTTGTCAGTGTGTTCTTAGGGACGCTCGTGTTTTCTCCACCTCTCCTCAGTCTAATGATATTCCTGATTATCTGGCTGAATTCTCTGATGTATTTAGTGAGAGTAAGTCTGCGTCTTTGCCCCCTCATAGGAGTTATGACTGTGCAATTGAGTTGATGCCTGGGTGTAAATTTCCCAAGGGTCGGCTTTTTAACTTATCTGTACCCGAACATGATGCTATGCGATCCTATATTAAGGAATCGTTGGAGAAGGGTCATATTAGACCATCCTCGTCACCTTTAGGTGCTGGGGTTTTTTTTGTGGCCAAGAAAGATGGTTCATTAAGACCGTGTATTGATTATCGTTCCCTTAACAAGATGACGGTTAAATATCAGTACCTGTTACCTCTGATGTCTGATTTATTCTCCAGAGTTAAGAGTGCCTGCTGGTTTACTAAGCTTGATCTCGGGGGGGCGTATAATCTTATTCGCATCAAGCACGGGGATGAATGGAAGACGGCGTTTAATACTCCGGAGGGACATTTTGAGTACCTGGTGATGCCTTTTGGGCTCTCCAATGCCCCTTCTGTCTTCCAGTCCTTTATGAATGATATTTTCCGAGACTTTGTGGATATTTCTTTGATCATCTATCTGGATGATATTTTGATCTTTTCTAGTGATTGGGATTCTCATGTGGAACATGTCCGGACGGTGTTTCGGATTTTGAGGGAGAATTCCCTGTTTGTTAAGGGATCGAAATGTCTCTTTGGTGTACAGAGGATTTCATTTTTGGGATTTATCTTATCTCCATCGACTATTGAAATGGACCCAGCCAAGGTACAGGCCATTTATGAATGGGTTCAGCCTACTTCTTTGAAGGCTCTTCAGAAGTTTTTGGGTTTTGCTAATTTCTATCATAAATTTATAGGTAATTTTTCTAGTATTGTCAAACCACTGACTGATCTGACCAAGAAGGGAGCTGATGTGCTGAATTGGTCTCCTGAGGCTGTCTCAGCTTTTCAGGAGCTTAAGCGGAGGTTTACTTCAGCTCCGGTTTTACGGCAACCTGATGTCTCACTTCCATTTCAGGTGGAGGTAGACGCTTCTGATATTGGTGCAGGAGCTGTTTTGTCCCAAAAAGACCCTGTGATTTCTAAGATGTATCCCTGTGCCTTCTTTTCTCGAAAGTTTTCCCCATCTGAACGCAACTATGACGTATGGAATAGGGAATTGTTGGTCATGAAATGGGCATTTGAGGAGTGGAGACATTGGTTGGAGGGAGCTAGACATCAATTTGTGGTCCTCACCGATCACAAGAATCTGACTTATCTGGAGTCGTCTAAACGCTTGAATCCTAGACAGACTAGATGGGCCTTGTTTTTCACGTGTTTTAATTTTGTGGTCTCTTTTCTTCCGTGCACTAAGAATGTTAAGGCAGACGCCCTTTCTAGGAGTTTCTTTGCCAATTCTCTTAATGTGACCGAGCCTATTACTATCCTAGGTGAGGGGGTAGTTCTTTCTGCCATTTCGCCCGATTTGAGACGTGCCCTTGAGGAATTTCATGAGGATAAACCTGAGCGTTGCCCTATGGGAAGATTGTATGTTCCGGACCAGTGGCAAAAGAGAGTGATGCCTGAAATTCATTGCTCCGCATTGGCTGGTCATCCAGGTATTTTTGGTACCAGAGATTTGGTGAGTCGGTCGTTTTGGTGGCCTGCCTTATCTCGTGATGTCAGGAATTTTGTACAGTCCTGTGGGACTTGTTCTTGGTCTAAACCCTGTTCTCGTTCTAGTGGGTTGCTGATGCCCCTGCCAGTGCCCAAGAGGCCATGGACCCATATCTCAATGGATTTTATTTCTGATCTTCCTGTCTCTCAGAGAATGACTGTTATCTGGGTAATTTGTGATAGATTTTCGAAGATAGTCCATCTTGTACCACTCCCAAGGTTGCCATCTTCCGCTGAGTTGGTACCCTTGTTTTTACAACAGGTGGTTCAGTTACACGGGATTCCAGAGAACATTGTGTCCGATAGAGGGGTCCAGTTTGTTTCCAGATTTTGGAAAGCCTTTTGTTCCAATCTGGGAATTCAGTTATCCTTCTTCTCCGCGTTTCTTCCCCAGACCAATGGGCAGACTGAGAGAACAAACCAGACCTTGGAGTCTTATTTAAGATGTTTGATATCTGCTAATCAAGATGATTGGGTCTCATTTTTGCCCTTGGCCGAATTTGCGCTGAACAATAGAGCAAGTTCTGCCACCTTGATGTCACCCTTTTTCTGTAATTTTGGGTTTCATCCTCGATTCTCTTCAGGGCAAGTAGAATCTTCGTCCTGCCCAGGTGTGGACACTGTGGTTGTGAGAATGCAGCAGATATGGGACCAAGTGGTGGATAAATTGTCTCTCTCTCAGGAAAAGGCCCAGCGTTTTTCCAACCGGCATAGGACCATTGGTCCCCGGTTTAAAGTGGGTGATATGGTTTGGTTGTCGTCTAATTCCTATGAAGGTTGCATCTCCAAAATTTAAACCAAGATTTATTGGACCTTATAGGATTTTGGAGATTCTTAATCCTGTTTCTTTTCGATTGGCTCTTCCAGTTACGTTCAAAATCCATAACGTATTTCACAAATCACTGTTGAAGAGGTTTGTTGAGCCAGTAGTTCCAGTGGCGGCACCTCCTGACCCTGTGTTGGTTAAAGGCAATATGGAATATGAGGTGGAGAAAATATTGGATTCTCGTTTGGTTAGACGGAGACTCCAGTATTTGGTCAAATGGAAGGGTTATGGCCAGGAGGATAATTCTTGGGTCTCTGCCTCTGATATTCATGCCAATAAATTGGTTCGTGCTTTTCACCGGGCCCATCCTGATTGGCCTGGTGGCATGGATGAGGGTTCGGTGACCCCTCCTCAAGGGGGGCTCATTTTCTGGTTCACCAGTTGAGAGTTCCCCTTCCGTTCTCCCTCTGGTGGTGACGGGAGGTGGTGAGGTTGGTTTAAGTGGTAGTGATCTGCCACCTGGTGAGGAAGGTAATGATTGGATCTCTGGAGTATCAGACTGGATATAAGACAGCCGACGCCCTATCCAGGTGCTGGTGATTCAGTCTGCTTCTCAGGTCTAGGACTCAGCTCTGTTCCAGTCTTCCCAAGATAAGTTTGTTTTTTGCTAATGTTCACACTTGCTCTTCTTGGTCTTTTCAGTTTTTTTGTGTGGTCAGCCAGCCCGGCTGGGCTGTGCTGAATTTCCACTCTTATTTGCCAAATTGCCTTTTTTTTGTCCCTTATTAGATTGGTCTCTTTTTGCTCTGTCTCAGAATATTTCAGAGTGCTGATATAGTAGGAGAAGTCTAGTGACTTCAGGGTTAATTTTGCTATCAGTTGTATTGGACATTTTGTAGGGTTTTTTGGCAGACTGCAGACAGTGTCTTTCCTTTCCTGTCCTTTCTAGTTAGTCGGGCCCCATCGTTTGCTCAGCCTATTTTCCTGCCTTTGTTTGTGTTTTCTTCTTTTTTCATCGTTAATACATGTGGGGGGCTGTCTCTCCTTTAGGGTCTGCTCTGGGGCTGTTAGTTTTCCTCTTTTCCTGCTTTAGGCTTACTTAGTTCTCTGGTTGTGACGAGGCGTCTAGGACCACCGCAGGAACGCTCCACGACTGCTGCTAGTTGCGTGTTAGGATCAGGGGTCTGCAGTCTGCATAGTTACCAACCTCTTTGGTTTTCTGAGACCTAGCTTGTATTGTTTTTTATTTCCTCCTCGGCTACCCGTTCATAACACTACACCATCTAAGTGTCTCCATATCTACATTGCCCTGTGACAACAGCCCTGCCTGTGGAGGGCTATAACATCATTGCTGCACCACACCATCTGTCCCGGAGGATCTGTCTGCAGCGTTGGCTTAACATCTCCCTTGCCGAACACCACAGGTGGCGTCACGAACTATACATCTCTCTACATTCCACCATTTACATCTTCCTATAACTTGGGCGCCCAGGGCCACGGTCTGCGTCACCACCACTGTGACACATCCCACTGATACCGGCCCGGTACCTAGTACCCCACAGCCCTGGGATGGTGACCCAACTTGGCGCTGTGAACAGGATGACGAGACCCGATGCCATCGGGTTCTGTGCGCCTAAGATTTGTTGGACTTAAAACTTTTGAGAATGCGCAGAAGACCCAGTTTAATAGACTGTGAAATGAACATTAAAAATGGCCGTTGGCATGGAGAAGAAGGGCATGACGAGATGGGAGGTCCTAGGAAAAGACCGCGAGAAGTCTTGGCCCTCCCCTGCCTGAATTACTATGTGACAGCGACATGGCCCACCCCCCGAGGGGTTTGTATACTGGCTTGGCATGGAGGCGCTGGAAGAAGACGCCACCCCAAGAAGGAGGGGCAGAAGCCAGTGGCGTGAAAGGGGTCGAGAGAGGAGGGAGAAGAACGCCAGAATGCCATGATGGAAAGAGAAAAGAAGACAGAATAATGGGGGTAGGAGAAGCCACTCGCCTCCAGGCCGCCCCTGCGGAGTCTGTGACCACTGATACATCCTCTGCAGCGTCCACCACCACCTTACAACCGATATTGCCATTGGATGAGTCCCGTCCGGAGGATATATATGAGGGCTCTGGAGCAGAACGGAGGGCCAGGACCGCATCCCCGTCTGGACCGGGCGCGGATGCGCTGGCCTCCACCGATGACCCCGGCCGAAACCGGCCTTGCCTCTGCCCAAATCCAACTGCGGTCCACCCCATCAACAACTCCGGGAGTTGCGGCTGCCGCTGTCCACTACCAGGTGCCGGGACAGGAACCTCGCCTAGAGGCACAAGGTGCGACCACTGTCCCCGACCTGACCCTAGTCTTGGAAACGGAACCCACAGATAGGAATGGCCCAATTGACCTCCGCCGGCAGCCCCAGGCTGCGGTGCTGCCACCCGAGGTCCCAATGGACACTGAAGAATCGAATTCCGAGGAACCAGCGACAGCGTCGGCTGAGTCACCAGAAGCAGCAGAAGTGCCATCGGAGGTAGTGGATATGCCGTCCCCGCAGGCGGTAGACATTTCCATGACCCTTTCAATTACCCCGACCAGTCCCTATCTCTCCCTGTGGGAGGCAGGGTACATGCGACTAGCAAGCAACCAGCAACAGGATGAAGACACCCAAAGTATTACATCTGGTAGCAGTACCCAATCACCAGCTTCCAGAACCCCAGGAGAGGACCAGCACTAGTAACCTACACTAACTCTCGTTACCCAGGAGGGTTTATTTGCACCATTGTGCCATTTGTTCTATTTTTTGACCATCATGGTTTAGTTTTTGTTTTTTTCCAGTGTTGCCCTGTGTTGCTGGCAGCCTTTACATTTGAACTGAGCGATCATGAACTTGGAGTGATCCAAAAACTGTGTCTGTAAATAGTTGCACCTCTTTAGGTGCCCTCTCTTGGTTTTACATATAGACACTTTGCGAAGATTACGTCTACCTCATTTGGAGCATGACTCCAATCAAAGGACACTGCAAGAGATCCCGGCTGGGAGCGGTGTCCAGCACTTACAAGAATTGTTGAAAGTTTTAATGTGAAGTATTTGATAATGATGTATCTTATAAGAGTATTGGTAACTAGGAAATGACTTTTACATAGAATTAGAAATGTTTTGATACAGAGATGAGAGATATGAATAAAGAATTGAAAATGTAGATGATGAACCAAGCATCACGGTTGTCACTCAGAGTTGAAAGAAAGTAGAAAATGTGCACTAAAGCGAGAGAAGAAATGTGTTGATGAAGAATACTGAAGTGATAGTGAGTAACAGATAATAGCACTTTGAATTAAGCATTGTATGGAAAAATTGCACTTTTTGACTTAGGATTTTAGATAGTTAATTAATAACTGCTTGCAATGTTCAAGAATGAGTGCCTCTCACATTGGGAAGTTTAGTATAAGAAATGTTTATTTAACATTGTAAAAATTTGTATGTTCCTGTACTGTCAACTTTATTTGCCTTGCAGCCCGCGGATGTGCTGTGTTTAATGGGGGGGTTTATGTGGCGCCCCTGAGGCTCAGTCGCCACAGAGGTACTGCACCTTCTCCTAAGGTGTGGTGCCCCACCATCCAGGTAAGTTGGAGGCTCCTGACCACGCGCCAACACTCACATCCCACACATTAGAGTAGTTCAGCATAACCACATTGCGGCTCCTTGCTTAGTGAGAGGCAGAGCACCCTTGGTGGTTCCCTGCTTGGAACACTAGACGTGCTGGGAGGTGGGTGGAGTTGAGTATACATATAAAAGAGCGGGACGGTTCCAGGATTGAGGTTCAATTGAGTTCGGAGGTTGAGTAGGAGAGGAAGCCACTCGGAGAGGAGTGGGGATCCCTGGAAGAGGGATGGAGGAAGCAGTGCTGCAGCTGCCTCTGTGACCTGAGCCAGCTGGCACGGGAAAGGAAAGGAAAGAAGGAGGACATTGAACCGAAGCCTGAGCTTCCATAGAAGGGAAAAGACAAGTACGGAACGTAGGAGTAAAAGGGAACATAGAGGACGTGGGTTAGAGGAAGAACCCTGCCTAGAAGTTCTAAGCGCAAGGCCGGGGCCCGGTCCCCGAGGTTGTATGAACACTAATGGTTCTGTAGCAGACACCGGTGGAGTAGTGGGCTGTAAATGCACTACTCTCATCTAAGACTTGAGGGCACAACAGCAACACGGATAGAGAGCCAGGACTTAGGAGTAGAGACTCCCCGAAGCAGGCTACAGCTGTCTGCCGTGCAAGTAGAGTTCTTGGGAACATCTGTCAGGAGGAACTCCAGTGTGACACAGTACTAGGAGATCTTCACACTTAAAGGTGCTATAGAGGAGACGTTCAGAAAAGTCACATAATTTGGCGGAGTGTGGAAGGGAGCTTTCCATTTTGCCTGAAGGTTGACTGAGTCCCTGACCCAGAGGACACGGCACAGAAGCGGGCACTACAGACTGTGAGTAAAGCTTTGGAACTACATGCCCTGGTGTCCTCCATTCCTTCCTGCGTCCGTCCGCCTGGCACGGCTACATCCCCTGCGCCAGACACTACACCATCTAAGTGTCTCCATATCTACACTGCCTTGGGACAACAGCCCTGCTTGTGGAGGGCTATAACATCATTGCTGCACCACACCATCTGTCCCGGAGGATCAGTCTGCAGCGTCGGCTTAACACCTCCCTTGCCGAACACCACAGGTGGCGTCACGAACTATACATCTAACTACATTCCACCATTTACATCTTCCTATAACTTGGGCGCCCAGGGCCACGGTCCGGGTCACCGCCGCTGTGACACATCCCACTGATACTGGCCCGGTACCGAGTACCCCACAGCCCTGGGAGGGCGACCCATATGCCTTTGGCGAAATGATTCAGAAGTCTAAATATTTTTTAAAAAAGAGGAGATGGTTCTCATTCGGAGCGTATATATTAATTAGAGTGTATATCTTGTTGTAAATCATACATTTCAAAAAAATAAATCTCCTGTCTCCGTTAAGTAAAACATGTTTAAAAACAAAAGGGAGATTTTTGCTAATAATAATGGAGACCCCTTTGTTTTTTTTGTTTGGAGAGGTTGAGTTGTACCATCTAGTGAATGTTTTATTTTTGGTTATGGAGGTATATGTTTTCTTGAAATGAGTTTCTTGGAAAAAAAACTACATCAACTTTGTTCTTTCCTAAATGCCTCAATATTTGTGATCTTTTCTGTGGGATATTTATGACTTTAACATTGAAGGTTAATAGAGCACTGGAGGGTCTGCAAATACCAAGACAGGTTATTACACTCAGGGTTATTTAGTTTGGAAAAACGAAGGCTTAGGGGGTGACCATGGGCAGCACGGTGGCTCAGTGGATAGCACTGCAGCCTTGCAGCGCTGGAGTTCGAATCCCTCCAAGCACAACATCTGCAAGGAGTTTGTATGTTCTCCCCGTGTTTACGTGGGTTTCCTCCCACATTCCAAAGACATACTGATAGGGAATTTAGATTGTGAGCCCCATTGGGGACAGTGATGATAATGTGTGCAAACTGTAAAGCGCTGCGGAATATGTTAGCGCTATATAAAAATAAAGATTATTATTAAAAATAAAAAATAAAGAAGGTTGCTATATTTAAGTTGGCCATAGGTATAGTTTGTGATCAATGATTTTGTTTAAGAGGCTTCCAACAGGACCTAGGGGGAAAAACTTACAACTGGGGATAACAGTTATCAACTTGTTTAAAGAAAAATGTTAACCAGAAAGTCGGGGCGGATCCCCGACCCAACTTGAAACACAGTTTGCTACTGGTTGGATGACTGCCAGTTGGTAACTGGGTCGCCCTCACCCAGGGCGGCGGGGTACTCGTAGCCAGGCCCGTGGGTTTCAATGGGAGATGTCACGGCAGCTGGGACCCGGTCTGTGGCCCTGGGAGTCCATTGTAAAAGGGGAGGATGTTTGAACGTGTGGATGATGACTAAAGTTTATAAGTGAATGATTCGTGACGCCACCTGTGGTGTTCGGCAATGAAGATGTTAAGCCGAAGCTACAGACAGATCCTCTTGGACAGAGGTGTGGTGCAGCAATGATGTTGTGGCCCTCCACAGGTAGGGCAATAGTCCAAGGGCAGTGTAGATGTAGAGATAGGGGAGAGATGTAGATGGTGCGGTGTCAGGCACAGAGATGTAGCAGTGTTGAGGGTGTTGGCGCATGAATAAGTGGAGGACACCAGGGCATGTAGTTCCAAAGCTTTACTCACAGTCTGTTGTGCATACAGGTGCCCGCATCCGTGCCGTGTCCTCCGGGTCAGGGGCTCAGTCAACCTCCAAGCTAGATGAAGCACTCCGTTCCAACACTCCGCCAACATATGCCTTTTCTGAACTTCTCCCTTTTTGCGCCTATCGTGAAGTACTCACAGTACTGAGTTACACTGGAGTTCCTCCTTTCTGATGCTCCTATGAACTCTACTTGTACGGCAGACAGCTGTAGCCTGCTTCGGGGACTCCTTGCTACTAAGTCCCGGTTCACTCTCGTTGCTGTTGTGCCCCCAAGTCTTGTGTGGGAATAAAGTGGTGACAACTTCTATTCCTCCGGTGTCTGCTGCAGGACCATTAGTATCCATACAACCTCGGGGACCGAACCCCGGCCTTGCTCTGTGAACTTGGGAAGGGTTCTACTCGAACCCTAATCCTTAGTCCTCCTTTCCTCCTTACGTTCCGTACAAATCCTTCTTTCTTATGGAAAATTAGGCTTTCTGAATCTCTCCTTCCTGTGCCAGCAGACCCAGGTCACTGAGGTCTGCTGCAGCACTCCCTTCGTCCATTCCTCTCCGGTGATCTCCTCTCACAGACTCCTGTGACTAAATCCTAATATTTTCCCACTCTTTTGGTGCAGACTAAGCTCCACCCACCTCCAAGCACTCTTTGTGTTCCAAGCAGGGAGCCACCAAAGGTGCTTTGCTACACTACTATGTTGTGTGGGATGCAGGTGTTGGAGTGTGGTCAGGTGTCTCCACCTTACCTGGATGGTGGGGTAGCACTCCTCAGGAGGAGGTGCAGTACCTCTGTGGCGACTGAACCCTTAGGGGCGCCACAAAACCAACCAGATGAATTAGCAAATAGAGCTCGCCAGATCTGTGGGGACATGGACCTGTCGATCAAAGATCTAATGAGAGAGAAAATTGGAAGAAAAAGAAAGAAAAGAGGGAGGAAGAGGATAAGGTAGGAGACAGAAAAAGACGTAGTGAAAGAAAAGTAAAGAGAGATTGTGAGTGTCAATCCCGACTGAGTCTTCTTTTATGAAGAAGTAAAACCAGAATATATCAATTATTAAGCTACTGTGTTAGCTATTTTATGTTATCAGATATAGTATACTGTAGAAAAAGGTAGTCAAACATATCAACATATTGTTGAGAACCGATGAAGAGTCTGTGATATAAAGTTCCAGATTATTCCTTCTAGATTTAGGATATTTCAGCCTTCACCCTCCTTATTGTTTCTGGTAGGCATTTTGTTAATGTCCATATTCAGCTTACTGATTTTCTTAGGTTTATTTGGTGTACTATTGGACCATTTTTCATGCTTTGGTAGTGGTGGAAATTTGAGGAAATCTTCCGCTGTCGTCCAATCTAGTATTTGGAGTTGAGGAAGGTCCAAGTTATTCAGAACATAGGGTAAATCTTCCAGTGTTTTTACGATCAAATTTTTATTATCAAGAGAGATAGCGAGTCCAAATGGAAACATTCATCTATAGCCTATATTTCTGTCTCTAAGGGTCCTAGTCAGAGGCTGAAGTTGTCTTCTAAGGTCTAAAGTGAACTTTGAGAGGTCCTGGAAGATTTGGATCTCATTGTCTTCGTATTCAATTTTGCTTGGCTTGTCTTGATTTGTGGTAAATTTCTTCTTTAGTTTTAAAGCTTTGTATACAGCAGAGTACGTCCCTAGGTTTGTCCGGGTTTATATTCTTTGGTTTATAGACTCTATGAGCCCTTTCAATGCATATAATATTAGAATCGGCCTTGCCCAGCAAATCATTAAATATGTTGGTGAGGGTTGTAGAAATGTCTTTATCCGAAATATTTTCCGGGAGCCCTCTGATTCTTAGGTTGTTCCTTCTTGACCTGTTCTCTAGGTCATCTAAATGAATTTTTTGTAGAAAGCTCTCTTTTTGGTTATCAATTAAGAATTTCCGTCACCCGTTCAGAGTGTGTAGATATCTGATCACAGGTAGTATCTTCCAAAGTCTGTAGTCTTGTATGCACTTGCATGCCATCCCTTTTAAGGTCTGCTCTTTCTTCCTTAATGGAATGGGTAAAGTCTTTGAAGAGATTTCTTATGCAATCCGTAGTGGGCAGGGTTTTAATGTAGTCTTTAAGATTTGTTTCTTCATATGTAGAATCTTCCTCTTCATCACTATCAGACCATTGCGTGAGAGAAGAAGAACTCTGTTTCTGTGCAGTATTTGATTTACTGGCATGGATATCCAAGGAGAGTTGTTTTCTAGATTTCTCCTTCTCTTGTCCTTTTTTGGGGGGGTTTTGTGGTTTTGGCTACCTCCTCAGGTTGCATTTTACTAGGTTTACCCATTTTTAAATCCGGTCTGAATATAACTCAATCAGGAAAAATGGCAAAATCAAGTCATTTAGAAATTGTTCCTGATTCCATGAACAGCTGTTACTAAAGTAGAGAAGTAGTTTGCAATGAAAATTAATTTCTCATGTTGTGCTTAAAGAAAACAGTAGGTGGCAGCAGATTCTCTCCTTTCCGTCCTCTCCAGCCCAGTTCCCTATCCCCAAGACTACAACTATTATATGAAATGTAGAATAGTGAGGATAGAGTCAAGGAGGATCCGAGAGACAGATAGAGAGGTGGCCTCTAAAATATCGCTTCTTATGTGAAAGGTGATTGTTGAGGCAAAGTTCATTGCAGGTGGGCAGGGCCTCCGACCACCGCAGGCTCCAAGCAAGAGCAGGAAATAGATTTTGTATACCAAGCTGTAAATGGTGGGGTTCTCCGTGTAGTCGCAGACGCACCCTGCAGCGATGACAGTTTGCTGTAATACTGCACTAAGGCGGAGAGGCAATAACATGTATTGAAGGATGATTTTTTTTTTGGACACTGTGCACTGCTGTGTCTTTGCTACGGGTCCTAATCTGTGGAGTCCAAATAGTCCCACCGTCTTCCTCCTCCCAGTTCATAATCGTATAAGCAGGCGCTGTGTGATTATTTTGTTAGGTACAGTATTGATGATCTGTGTAATTATAGTGTGAAGCGTTGTCGACTTACTTGTTCCACTGTTATCAGACAGCATTAGACATATGCATATATAGCAACATGAGATTAATTCAGCTTTGTAAAGTCACCGCTTCTCAAGTGGTTTCAATAGAATGTCCTCAGGTCTCTTGTTTTTTTTTTTGTCCTAGGAGACAGGTGAGAAACAGGTACCCAGCTGAGGGGCCGCAGGCCACGGGATCTGTGAGATAGGAGGCGGTGTGCCCCAGCGCCGACCGCGCCAGTAGCCTGGACCCGGCAGGCACAGGAGCACCACACTCCCCCCAGGGAAAGAGGACAGCATGTAGGCACAAAACAGAGAGTGCCCCGCAGCAGTATGTCACAGCGGCCGCCACCACCTGCCCCTCCGCTCCTGTAAATCAGCAGCAGACGCTTCTGATGTCAGATGCTCTAGCGTACCTGTTGCAGCGATGAGCCCACTTCTTTTTTACTGCTGTAGACAGCAGATTCCTTGACTATAAGGTCTCATGGTGGAGTCCGCAAGCCGCAGCGCCAGCTACGCCTTCCTCCTCGGCGGGAGCTAATCCTATCACAGTAAGGTGCACTTAAGGTGAAAGCGTTTCGCACCCTCTGCAAAAGTCCAGACCCTTGGTGTTATACTGGGCCTACTGCGTCCTTTTTAACATAGGCAGCGGGCATTCGGGTCCTAGGATCACATATAGCAGACCGCCGGGGGGGTTAGAGGAGGCCGCGAGTCAAGACGTCAGCCGCACTATCTCTCTGGATGGGGTTCGCAGCCACAGGGTCCTCAGGGGTCGTGAGCCATCCACCCCTCACACTCTCCTCAGCAGAGGTAAAAAACCGGGGATGTTCAATAGTCCTCTTGAGTTGACAAGGGCCGAGGTAAGGCCCCGAAAGTAATGGGTAGGCCCCCGCTAGGCCTCAGTAGGCCTCAAACCATTAACAGCCCGCAAGTGACTGGAGTATGGGTTATTTTTCAAAATTTATGTCCCCAAATGAGCCTTGAATAAGGCAGAAGCAGGTATCTTGGTGTTTTGGTTGGATGAGTCAAAATCATGCTGATTTTAGTTAGATTTTGAAAGTTACCTCAGGAGCTCTCTGAAAGCATGTCTCTCCTGCTCTAAGACCGAAGCCACGCCCCCATTCCATGTGTTTCATTACCATCTTTTATTATTTGGTGCATTCTGACTGCCGTAACAATAGGTTGGTTTATTATTTTAATATTATTTGCAGGAGACGAAGGCTTCGGGGAATTAGGTGTGTGCGGTGAGTATGTACTCTGTTATGTGTTGTATGTTATGTGTATGTACTGTTTGTTATATGTTGTATGTTCTGTATGTCTTTTTTTTTAACATTCACCACATTAGCCGGATGATGGGAATACTACCTTCCCATCATCCGCTAATGCTGTCACTGTAGCGGGCATCGCTGGATGGGAAAATAGTTCCATCGGACGATGTCGACACAGCCCGCATAGGCCCGGCACAGGCCTGCACAGCTGGGCTCAGCCCGCACAGGCCCCGCATAGTCCCGACACAGCCCCGGCAGAGGCCCAGCACAGACCCGCACAGCCCTGGCAGAGACTGGCACAGGCTCAGCAGTGCCCACCACAGCCCCGCATAGGCCCCACACACACACGCACAGCCCTACAGACCCCCGCACACACATAGTCTCCACCCATACACATTCTCCGCCCACACACATTCTCTGTCCATTCCTCGCATTTCCCATAGACTTACATTGGACTCGCTACTCATTACGAATACCCGAGTATTAGTAGCTACTCGTAACTAGTACAGCGAGCCCGAGTATTTCACTACTCGCTCATTCCTAGTTAAAACAACGAAGTTCAGGTCCCCAATTACTTCTATTTTGTTCAGGTTCAAGGTCAAGTTCGGATGCCAAACTGAAATTTTGAACTACAGTTCGGTAGAACCCGATGAGCCCGAACAGCCACTGGTCCTTTCATCCTTAATTGTAATCCACAATGGGGACAGCGATGATAATGTCTGTAAAGTGCTGTGGATGGCATGCTAAATATATGACATTTGTATTTTATTTATTTCATATTATAAAATATGGAATGTGCTATGTTTTAAAATAAGTTAAAATAAAGCAGAAAACATGGCAGTGACATGCTATTTAAAAGTCTGAGCTGCAAAGCTAGAAGTTGGTGAGATATCATGAGGTTATTTACTGTCCTCGTTTAGAAGCTGAACTTCTAAAATATAGCTTTAAACTGAGCTCCATGGGTAGCCACATTATCTCATAGTACCAAAACAGCCAGCAGCCTGCCCTTGTGGAGCATTTCATAATGCAACTGAACCTAAATGAAAAAAAGTATATTTTCTTATAACTGAATTCCATATACAATGGAAAAATTATGCTTTCTCAAAGGAGAGTGGCACATCCATGGTCTCTACTTCTGTCTGTGTTGTTTTCTCTGTACCTGGGGCGGTCAACAGGTATTTACTTCATCTCCTTTGTGAATATTGATTAAAAAGAGAGAGTGTGCATTACTAAACTGATTAACCATTTCACACTTTGTATAGAATTGCATCTATTTGTAAGTGAAATGTTTTAAACATTTTTCTTGTACACGGTTTTTTTTTTTATTTTAGCTTCTGCCACTGTCCTTGTCTGATTTGTATACCTCTCATTTAGATGAAAATATAAAATAAATATGTTTCTTTTTTTTTTTAAAACCTACCCCAGCTGTTTGATTAATTGAAAATACTTATCGTATTTTATTTCTCTGAAGAGTAAGGGCTGTGTACTGAGCTGGCCAAACTTGCCAGAGTAACTCACACCTGATTCCCTTTCCCCTTTGTACCACAATATGTTTTCATTACATAAGAGTGCAATATTTGTTATGTATACTGTATGTACGTACAGTATATGCAATACTACACACAGCAGCAATTAAAATAATTGAACTCCAGTTACAAATAATGTTTATCAGGAAAATGTACAAACCTTTTGCTCTTTACAACTAACCAAACAAAAACATACCTCAATACAACTAATATATCAAGTGGTTTCTCTAAATTCGGTACAAAAATCCTTTGTTAGGTCTCTTTCACACATCAGTGTGTCCTGTACATCTGGTGACAGTTTTCACACATAACAGAGACATTTACACACCAATTAAAGACCACTTAAAGTGAAGGAGTCCATGCATATCAGTGTGTTTCCAAAGACCTTATGTCCGGGAGCAAAATACACTGACATGTCTATTTTGTAAAAGCAGCACGGGCCGCAAAATGTCCTGCACATGTAAACACGAATGACACACAGCAATGTCATCAGTGTAACATGTACAGTTAGCATTGTTCCCCGGCGCCGGGTGCTGAAGACGGCTCACATCATACTCATCTGCTCTGCTGATGATCAGCGCTAGCAGGATGAGAACATTGAGAATTATATTCTACTGATAACAGCAAGAGCAGGTGGCAGCTGATATGACTATTATTCCCATCAGCCTACACCTGCTGCCGCTAATAACATGAGAAAAAGTCACTGAGTTTATCGAAGTTCTACTCTGTGAGTTCATCTGTGGTGAACTCACTGAGCTGAATTGCGGTGAACTCAGTGACTTTATCTCATGGTGCTGAGGTCACTGCAGTTCAGCCTCAGTGACTGGCGGTAATCTCAATGAGGTCACTTGCAGCAGCTCTTTCATCAGTGGTTCTCAACCTAGACAGCATCTTGGCATCGTGCAGGTTGAAAACTATTTAACCCCAGACATAGATTATGACATAGGACAGAACGTCGGACAGGTGAAAGCTATTTTTTTTTTTATTTTTGCTTTATTACAGGAGATGATGGTTTCAATGGAATGGGTGTTAGATGAGTATAACTGTACTTATTATTTTTAAATAAAAATGGATAAGTGTGTTTTGTTTTAATTTTAAATAAAGAACTTTATACTTGCTGTGTGTTTATTTACCATACAACTATAGGATTAGTAATGGATATGTGTCTTATTGATGCATCTCCATTAACAATCCGTGGGCTTGATGTCACTGGACAATACAAAGGTGACATCAACCCCACAAATATGAACCCCACTTTCCACTGCTACAGGGCAAGTGGGAAGAGCCGAGTAAAGCACCAGATTTGGTGCATCTAAAAGATGTATCTTTTCTGGGTGGCTGTGGGCTGCTATTTTTAGGCTGGGGGGGTCAATATCCATGGCCCCTTACCAGCCTGGGAATACCAGCCCCACAGCTGTCTGCTTTAGGAGGGGGACCCTACAGTTTTTTTAAAATAATTTATTTTAACAACTTTAAAAAACAGCGTGGGGACCCCTCTATTCTTGACAACCAGCCTTGCAAATGCTGACAACTGAGGGTTGCAGCCTGAAGCTGTGAGTTTTGCCTGGCTAGTCATCAAAAATGCAGGGGAACCCACGCCATTTTTGTTATTTATTTATATATAGCACAAGCGGTTGCTGTCTGCTCTTGCTATTACTAGCGGCAGCAGGTGTTGGCTGATGGGAATAGTAGTGTACAATTCACTAATATTTCTAATTTTGCATGCTACAGCCGATTTCTCTAAATTCCACCAAAGATTTTCTATGGTCTTGAAGACTGGAGGCAGTGAAACGCACCCTGGAATCTTCCAGGACATCTTATAAAACTAAGCTTTGGTGTGATTGAAGTAAACTTGTCCAAAGACATCCAAACTTCCTCTCACAAGGCATGACTTTTTCTCTTATGATTTACTACTACTTGTTTGAATTTATCTTACATTCCTTACACTGCAGATTTCCACTGCCAGGTGGAACAAAGCAGCCTTTAAGCAACCACCACCATACTTCAATGTTTTTACATATGCTGCATAATTATTCCTCCAGACATGCTACTGATCCATAGGTCCAAAAAGTGCCAGTTTTGTTTCAGCACTTCTGTGGCTTATTTAAATGGCATGTGTCATGGTCACGTGTGTCTGGACGCAGCGAGTACCGCAAGGTGAACCCATGACATGCGTGACCCTGGATACACGGCCTCCAGTGGGGTGAATTTAAATAATAAAACGTGCAGCTGGATACACCGCCTCCAACTGGCAAATTTAGGTAATACACGTTATATATACAGTAGTCTGGAAACCCCGCCTCCAGTAAGGCGAATTTAAATAATAAAGGGGAAACCTGGGTAACAATAACAATGGTGGGCCCTGCGATAGGGAATATGGACGTGGAGACCTCCTGTACTCCCCTGAGCCAGTGTCCCTGCACTCCTAATGTTCCCTATGCCGGTTCCGCACCGGGCGACGCACGCGTACCTCAAACCCTGACTCGTCCTGCACCTAAACCCTCACTAGGGAATTGGTCGGTGCGGAAACTAATCCACTGCACTAAACACACATAAGGGAAAATGACAATACAGGGGGAACACCACTTAGCTTTGCTCTGTTGCGTACGCTCCTAGCAACAGAGCCCACCACCTGCGTGCATCTTCTCCTCCAACCGGATCCATCACCATAACCGGATCCATCACCCTAGTGCAGCCATGGAGCAGAGTCCACCTCCAGTTGCAGCTGCCCAGTAAACAGAGTCCCAAAGATGAGTCCAGCTTCTGCCAAAAAGTCCAGCATGCTCGAGTCCAACTTTTCTGCCAAAAAGTCAAGCATGCTTGAGTCCAGCTTTCAGCAACCAAGTCCAGCATGCTGAGTGCAACTCTCACCATAGTAGCCACTCCACCAAGCCATGCAAGCACCTCCTGCTGACACCATAAACTGCGACTCCACCACGCCTTGCAAGCCCTTATTGCAGACCACATCGTTGGACTCCACCAATCCATGCCAGCACTCCCTGCAGACTCCAAAGCTGACTCAATGCCTCTGGCTGGGCAGCCCAGGACTCTCATTCAGCTCCTTCATCACCCAGGCTTGCTTCCCAAATGACAAACTATCAATATCACCAAAAATCATCAAAACACACCTGAAACTTTATAGTTCATCACACCTGATTTATAATACGTGCACATTAAAACTAAAGTGTAATACCACTCACCACCACCGGGGCAACTTAGAACAAATGACACCACGTGTAATAATTCAAATGGCCACCAGGGGCAATCAACCCACTTTGGCACCAAGCCAAAGGAAAAAAGTTCACTTTGTCCATTTACTTGTCAGATCCACCTTGGATCATGACAGCATGTTGGAGCTTATTTTTTTATGTTTTTGGGTCAGTAGAAAAGGTTGACAGTAGTGATTAGCGAATTTGTTCAGAAATCGATTGCCAGCATAAAGTCGGCATGAATATGGCACATTGGATTAGTGTTCGGAAACTCAAGCAAAATTTTATATCGGAAAAAAACAGTAACATTCGTTGTAAAGTGAGAGAAGATATTTGCTTTTCCACAAAAGTATTTTAAGCAATTTAGCAACGATAATGGTGGTGTATGATGAGCGTTTGGCATGTGTTCGATGAGGGGAGTGGGTTCTTGTAAACAATAAAAAAATGTCCTAACTTTATGTGTGCACATAGCTAGCTAGGCAGTTGTTTATCAGTCAGATAGTTTAGCTAGCTACTGTCCAGTGTGGCTGTGAAACTGACCTTCCAGCATTTTTTTTGCCATTACTGAGGTCCACAGACAAAGCCAGAAGGGCACATGTCCTACAAGTGTGTTGTGCACTGCTTCTATTGTGCTCCATGCACGAGTATAGTGTTCTAAATCTTTTTTTTTTTCACTAGCTAAATGTGAAACAGCCTGCTGTATCCCACTTTATCATTTAGTGTTGTGGTGATATGAAACTGTCTGCAGACCTAACGCACATTAAAAAATATATATAATTTTTCTGTTGCAAAACGTTATACAGGCCCAGCGTATCACACTTTGCCATTTTGTTGGGTTGAAATCTGTCTGCAGATCTCACACACATAACTCAAAAAAAATTTCTGTCGCTAAACAGCATACAGTAGGGGACATCTTACTTTCAAATTGTTTGTAGCATCTAGTGTGATACAGAGGCGTGATCCACAGACCTCCAAAAAATTCTTCTGTTACTAACGTCATACAGTAGGGGACATCTCACTTTCACATTGTTTGTAACATTTCTTCGCTGTCATACATGCCTCATCCACACTCAAACAATTCTTTCTTCTGTGATTAATGCCATAATTCACCTTGTAATTTACTACCGCTGAAATTCAGCTGTTGGCAGAGCAATTGCAGAGTTAAAATTCTACTTTTTTCTTGCTAATACTGTGCTCCTACCACACTATCTGAGCAACATGACTGGGAAAAAGCGAGGCCATGGGGAAGGGGAATTAGGCTTGGTGTTCAAGGTGTACATGGGGTAGGTGGTAATGTTTGTGAAAGCACTAGTGAACCAACGTTACGTCCTATGCAAGCACAACTGACATCTTCTGTTACTGGACGGGCTACTCCACTACCTTTCTTTGGCAGACGCACAGCGGTACGCCTTGTTGATGAGGCCCAGAAAGAGCATGTAGTCAAGTGGATGGCAAGCACAGCTTCAAATGGCCTCTCCTCCTCTTCCTCCACCTCAACATCACATCCAGTACAGACCACATAGATAGCACCCAAATTACCCTTGCTTCCCCCCACATCCTAACTCTCCAGCCGTTTGACTGACTGTACAGAACCACATATGGGTGAGCCTGAAAAGCTGTTCACACATTCTATGCCTAGGTCATCAGAAGTGTATTCAAAAGCTTCACAGGTTCAAGCGGAGTAAACCTACACTGATGGACAAAAATGTTTTAGCTTGGATCTGGGGCAGGACGAAGGAGAGTCTGAGCAGCATCTTGACCCTCGTCATCAGATGTTAAATCCCGAGGGGGAGGTGATCCTGATGAGACTCAGATATCTGAGGCTCAAGCGGACTATACTGTGCTGTCAGGGCATGAAGAGGAGGAGAGTGACTCCAATGGCCAAGAATGTGATAACAGTGAGGATGATGATGAGGTGCTAGATCCCAGTTGTGAACATAGAGGTACCCAGCTGAGTAGGTCATCTGTGGAGGAAGACGAGGAGGTTATGTTAAAATTGATGCCTTGGAGATAACAGTCATAAAGCTGAAGAGTTATGGACAGCTCTCCAGGTTGAATTTGATCAATGGCTGTCTCCACTGAACCTGCATCCAGGAAAGGCTGTGTCCGATAACGGTGCGAATCTGGTGGCGGACCTACGCCAAGGCAAGATCACACACGTGCCTTGCATGACTTATGTCCTTAACCTGGTGGTACAGCATTTTCTCCGCCTCTATTCTGGCCTGGGTGATCTACTACAGAAAGCATGGAAGCTGTGTGCTTATTTCCGCGGTTTGCTTACCTCAGATCATTGACTTGCATCGATGCAGAGGTCTTTGTCCATGCCCGTTAACAGGTTGATGTGCGACGTGCCAACACAGCAGAATTCCCTCTGCACATGTTGCAGCAACTGTGGCAGCAGCAATGAGCCCTGGGTATGTCATGTCATATATCCTGGGCCATCACAGTACGGACGTGGTGCATATTAAGTTTAAGGAGTGGGCACAGATTAAGGACTTCTGCACCCTTCTGCACAGTTTTGAAATGGCCAACATCAGCATCACTATTCCGGTCATCTACATGCTGGAGCACACTTTGAATAGCCTGTAGGAGGAGATGGCAGTCTCAGAAGCAGAGGAGGCTGTGGAAAGATTAACATTGTCTCTAAGTTCCAGACTGTCGTCATACAGGCGGGATCGAGGAGGGCTGGTGATAACAGACAAACTGTTAGTGAAGACATAGAGCTATAATATTCAATTAAATATAAAATGTAAAGTGACAGTGCAAGTAATTATACAAGTCATTTAAATAATGACAGATTCATAATCAAAACCAAGAGGTAATGTAAATTGATATTAGTTCTGTACGGTTCAGTTACCATTTATAATTGTTTAGTCCTAATGGGGTTGATGCAAATCATGTCACTATTAGTTTTCACCCATATTCATGGATGCATGGGCGGACATATAGCAGGTTCAACCTGTGCGGCTGCATCGGGCCTAGAGCCTCCAGGGGACCCCTGCAGGGCGGCTAATGTATACCTCCCCAACCGACGCGGGCGGGAGCTTATTTTGCCCACACTGCACTGAGCTGCCACACCCCCCATGCACCGACCCCATCCTCGCCCTCACAGAGAGGGCCACCGGCCACCACAGCCCCTCACTGATAAATTCCAGCACTGACGTAGCTGGGATTCTCTGCGCGCACAGGACCTGTGATGAGGTCACAGGAGGGGAGGAGTCAGGGGTCTATCCGAGGCCCCTGATCATGTGACCCCTGACTCCTCCCCTCCTGTGACCTCATCACAGATCCTGTGCTCACGCCGCATAGCCCTCGGTGTGTGCAGGACTCTGCTGTGCTGGTCATCATGATGCTGGATGAGATAAGTTTATGTATGAGATCAGGAGGGGTTTACAGGGTGGATGTAGCAGAGCTGTATGTACGAGGTGTGCAGAGCAGAGCCGCACGTGTTCAGGGTGTACGGAGCAGAGCCGTGTGTACGAAGTGTACAGAGCAGAGCCGTGTGTACAAGGTGAACGGAGCAGAGCCACGCGTATACAAGGTGTATGGAGCAGAGTCAATAGTGTACGGAGCGGAGCCGCGTGTGTATGACGTGTACGGAGCAGAGCCAAGTGTACGAGGTCTACGAAGCGGAGCCGCGCATGTACAAGGTGCACGGAGCAGAGCCACGCGTGTACAAGATGTACGGAGCAGAGCCGCGCATGTACGAGGTGTACGGAGCAGAGCCGCGCGTGTGTGAGGTGTACAGAGCAGAGCCACGCGTGTGTGAGGTGTACAGAGCAGAGCCGCGCGTGTACAGAGTAAAGCTGCGCGTGTACAAGGTGTACGGAGCAGAGCTGCGCATGTACGAGGTGTACGGAACGGAACCGCACGTGTGCGAGGTGTACGGAGCAGTGGAGTCGCACGCGTGTGGAGCCACATGTGTATGGAGCAGAGCCACGTGTGTACGAGGTGTACAGAGCGGAACCATGTGTGGACGAGGTGTACGGCGCAGAGCTGCGTGTATGAAGTGTACAGAGCTGAGCCATGTGTGTACGGAGCGGAGCCTCGTGTGTATGAGGTGTACAGAGCTGAGCCGTGTGTGTATGGAGCGGAGCCACGTGTGTATGACGTGTACGGAGCAGAGCCATGTGTGTACGGAGCGGAGAGATGTACGGAGTGAAGCTGCGTGTGTGCGAGGTGTACTGAGTGAAGCCGTGTGTGTGCGAGGTTTACAGAGCAGAGCCGTGTGTATGCGAGGCATACAAAGTGGAACCGTGTGTGTATGAGGTGTGCGGAGCCGTGCATGTACAAGGTGTATGGTGGGGAGCATTCATACCTCCCAACCGTCCCAGATCCAGTGGGACAGTCCCGAATTTGAGAGTCTGCGCCCACTGCCCCAGCCGGGAGGTTACTTTTCCTGCGGACACTGGAGTACATGGCGGAGCACCGAGGAGCACTTTAAAATTTGCACGTGATGTTCCACCGGAAGTGACGTGCTAGAAGCTGACCGGAAATGAGGTAATTTCAGGAGGAGATTGTGATGGAACATGGAGGAACTTCAGGGAATGCTTCAGATCCATCACCATGTCCTCCTCCGACAGTACAGACAGCGGGATCGCCTTGGACTCGGGGATGCCGGCCATGTGAGCGGATCATGATATGTCCTGCATTGGGAGGCTCAGGTGGGCTAATTAATGGGAGTCGGGCTGCTATAGTATCTTTATAGAATCTTTCTTTCTCTCTGTTCTATCTTTCCCCTTTTTCTTTCTCTCTCCCGCTCTGTTCTTTCTTTCCCTTCTTTCTTTTTTTCTCTCTCTGTTCTTTTCTTCTGTCCCCTCTTTCTCTGTTCTTTCTTTCTTTCTCTGTTTCTTTCTTTATTTCTTTCTTTCTCTGTTCTTTCTTTCTTTCCCCTCTTTCTTTCTCTCTCTGTTCTTTCTTTCTCTCTCTGTTCTTTCTTTCTCTCTCTGTTCTTTCTTTCTCTATTTTCCTTTTTCTCTCTCTGTTCTTTCTTTTCCTCAGTACCAGCCACTGTGCCTTCAGTACCAGTCAGTGTGATCAGCAGCGCTAAATGGGTGTGGTTGGGGCGTGGACATGGTTGTGCCTAGTTGTGAAATGGGTGTGGTCAGGGCTTGGCAGCACAAGCACTTCCTGTCTCAGAGAATAGCGCTGCTGGATGACGTCATCATTCAGCGGCCAGCTATCCACTGTGCCAGAGTGAGAAAGTGCTGGCGCCGGTTATGCTGCGGACATGTGAGAGGTGCTGTGTGTGTATGTGTGTGTGTGTAGGTGGAGGAGAAGGCAATGATGGGGTGATGGGGAGAAGGCCATGATGGAGTGATGGGGAGAAGACCATGATGGGGAGAAGGCCATGATGGGGTTGATGAGGAGAAGGCCATGATGGGGTGGTAGGGGAGAAGGCAATGATGGAGGTGGTGGAGAGGGCAATAATGAGGGTAGTGGAGGAGGAGGAAATGATGGAGGTGGTGGAATGGGCAATGATGGGAGTGGTGGGGGAGAAAGCAAAGATAGTGGTGGGGGGAGAAGAAAATGATGGAGGTGTTGAAGAGAGCAATGATGGGGTGGGGGAGAGGGCAATAATGGGATGCAGGGGAAGAGGACAATGAGGGGTGTGGGGGATTGGGATTGGAGGAAGGGGGACTTATAATGGCCTTAGGAACAGGGGGAGGTGGAGGAAGACATTATCGCTTATTATATCTAACACAGTCCCTTAGTATATAGTGTACTCACTATGTCTAACACAGTCCCTTAGTATATACTGTACTCAATTACTATGTCTAACACAGTCTCTTGGTATATAGTGTACGTACTTATTATGTATAACAAGGTCCCTTAGCATATAGTATACATACCTATTATGTATAATACAGTCCCTTAGCATATAGTGTACTCATTAATTCTGTATAACACCATCCTTAGCTACATAGTTTCCTCTTTTATTATGTATAACACTGTCTCTTATTACGTACCATCCTCTCTAGTTATATATGGTGCCATCCCTTATTATATAGCTTCCTCTGCTGTTATGTATAGTGCTGTCTCTTACATAGTGTATTCTTGATAATTTTGTTATTCACAGCACCCTCTTTTATTACATAGCCCCCTCTCTTTTTAGATATAAAATGACTGCTGATTGAGGAGCCAGTGACCAGACTACCAGTCCATCAGCTCCTCCATTAGAAAGGATGCTTTCCATGCTTCATCAGCCATCATTGCATTATACAGCTAACAAGACAGGAAGGTATGTAATAAAAAACAGGTCTCTATGTAATCCAATATGTAAGGGACTGTACTGTACATGACAAGAGAGGGCATTGTATAATAAGGGAAGCAATATACATAATAATGGAGACTTTGTAATATATATACATGTATGCGTGTGGCTATATGTATATATATAAATTTATATATATATATAATATATAAAGCTCAATGTGTATATATATGTATGTGTGTATGTGTGTGTGTATGTCCGGGATAGGCATCCGCACCGTCGCAGCTACAGCCACAAAATTTGGCACAGTCACACGTCTGGACCTCGAGAGTGTCCTAAGCTATGTTGTGAGGTGAAATTTTAACCCCGCGCGTTCCAATTCACCAAACAATTTTTCCCCTATCTACATAATGGGGAAAAAGTGTGTGTGCATCAAGCCCCGCCCCTCATTATAATGGTTGCCATGGCGATGCTGATGTCATCATATGTTGCAAGCCCCACCGCTCATTATGATGTCATAATGGTTGACTATGGGATGGAGGATGTGTGATGGGTATATGGGCACTGGACTATGGGATGGAGGATATGTATGACGGGTATATGGGCCCGGGACTATGGGATGGAGAATGTGTGATGGGTATATGGGCACTGGACTATGGGCTGGAGGATATTTATGACGGGTATATGGGCACGGGATTATGGGATGGCGGATATGTATGATGGGTATATGGGCATGGGACTATGAGATGAAGGATGTGTGATGGGTATATGGGCACTCGACTATGAGATGGCGAATATGTATGATGGGTATACGGGCATAGGACTATGGGATGGAGGATATGTATGATGGGTATATGGGCATGGGACTATGGGATGGAGGATGTGTGATGGGTATATGGGCACTCGACTATGGGATGGAAGATATGTATGATGGGTTTATGGGCACGGGCCTATGGGATAGTGGATATGTATGATGGGTATATGGGCACGGGACTATGGGATGGAGGATAATTATAATTTGTCATAACCAACCACAGTTAGTTACTATGCCCGGGCAGCGCCGGGCTCTTCAGCTAGTATATATATATATAGAGAGAGAGAGAGAGAATCAGAGAATCATAGAGTTGGAAGGGACCTCCTGGGCCATCTGGTCCAACCCCCTGCTCAAAGCAGGATTCGCTAAATCATCCCAATCAGATGTCTGTCCAGCCTCTGTTTGAAGACTTCCATTGAAGGAGAACTCACCACTTCTCGTGGCAGCTTGTTCCACTCATTGATCACTCTAACTGTCAAAAAGTTTTTTCTAATATCTAATCTGTGTCTCCTCCCATTCAGTTTCATCCCATTGCTTCTAGTCTTTCCTTGTGCAAATGAGAATAAAGTTGATCCTTCTACAATGTGACAGCCCTTTAGATATTTGTAGACAACTATTAAGTCTCCTCTCAGTCTTCTCTTTTGCAAACTAAACATTCCCAAATCCTGCAACCTTTTCTCATAAGACAGGGTTTGCAGACCGGTCACCATTCTGGTTGCTCTTTTCTGAACTTGCTCCAGTTTGTTGATGTCTTTTTTAAAATGTGGTGCCCAAAACTGGACACACTATTCCAGATGAGGTCTGACCAAAGAGGAGTAGAGGGAAATAATGACTTCACGTGATCTAGACTGTATGCTTCTGTTAATACATCCTAGAATTGCATTTGCCTTTTTTGCTGCTGCATCACACTGTTGACTCATATTCGGTCTGTGATCTATTAGTATACCCAAGTCTTTTTCACATGTGCTGTTGCTTAGCTCTATTCCTCCCATTCTGTATATGCTTTTTTCATTGTTATTGCCCAGATGTAGTACTTTGCATTTCTCCCTGTTAAAAACCATTCTGTTAGTTGCTGCCCACTTCTCCAGTTTATTTATATCTTTTTGAATCCTCTCTCTCTCTTCTCTAGTATTAGCTATCCCTCCTAGCTTTGTGTCATCAGCAAATTTAATCAGTTTACCCTCAATTCCTTCATCTAAATCATTGATAAAGATGTTGAACAATACTGGGCCCAGGACAGAGCCCTGTGGTACCCCACTTAAGACATTCTTCCAACTGGATATGCAGCCATTTACGACCACTCTTTGGGTCCGATCACTAAGCCAGTTATGAATCCACCTAACAGTTGCCTTGTCCATTCCATACTTAGTCATTTTTTCAATAAGGATTGTATGAGATACTTTGTCAAATGCTTTGCTGAAGTCAAGATATATACTATATCTACAGCATTTCCTTGATCCACCCAATCAGTGATTCCGTCATAGAAGGAAATTAAGTTAGTCTGACATGACTTATTAGTTACAAACCCATGCTGACTCTGTTTAATCACTTCATTCTTATCCAGGTACTGACATACATGATGTTTAATAATTTGTTCAAAGATCTTTCCTGGTATAGAAGTCAGACTCACCGGCCTATAGTTGCCTGGGTCCATATGGGTATATGTAGCTTTTTCGCCATAAAAGGAAGGGGGCTCAGAGACATTTCTTGCACAGGGGCCCCAAGCTGTCAGTGTCCGCCCCTGCATGGATGTGACCATAACATACGCCCCTACATGTGTTTCGTGACGGCTTCCCCATTCTTTTACATTAATTGTATGTTGTATACAGTTGTCATTTTTTATTGTCTTTTTTATCCCATAATTGTAATTGTGCGGGCACTCTTGCACACAGTGACAACTTTTGCCACTCACTTTTACTTTATCACCAGTGCCCCAGTTCCTATTCCCTATTCCCTTTTCTAATCCTTGTTCAGTGGTTTCTTTGGTTCTGAGTAGCTCAACAGAGGAGGAGGAAGATGAGGAGTTTATGTTGCTGCTTTCCGCACAGACACAGCGCTATGCAACCACAACAAGCACTGCATACTCAGCCCCAAATATTTCAGTGGCCAGCAGCGTTCACGGGTCTGCAGTTGTCTAACCTTTTTTTTTTTTTTCCGCCTGAAAAAAATGACACAACTCATATTATTTGCCAACTTTGTTAAAAATGACAGAGTATAGTAAAAAAAATGCATTAATTTGACTACTACATGCATGAACTGGCACATGCGCGATCAACATGCGTTAATCTGGGAATTTCACTGTGCTAATATGCAGACTAGCGGGCCTCATTAACCACCATCCACCTCATCAACCTTATCTTTTTCTTCTTCCTCCTCCCTCAACATGGCAAGTGTTATAACACAGGTCTCCAGCCACAGAACCTCCACTTGTTTGCCCACTACAGTTGGGGTGAGTGAGAGCATGTCAGCTGATACAGAAGAGGACATAACTGCTGTTTTGACTGATCTTACATACCAAGCAAACCCCAGCTTTCTCAATCCACCGTAACATCTCCGCCTGCACCTCTCTCACAGTCTGGCAGTGTCTTGATCCAGGTTGGATCTGACAGATTAAATGTTCAAGTAACCTTTTTTTTTCTTCCTTCAGGTGCAATAGATCTGACAGGCACACAGTAATTAGTTTCACTTCTCTCTCCTTGCCCACTTATCAGAAAACCCCACCCCTCCTAGTTATCTCCTGACTAGTGTTGAGCATTCCGATACCGCAAGTATCGGGTATCGGCCGATACTTGCTGTATCGGAATTCCGATACCGACTTCCGATATTTTTTCAATATCGGAATTCGGCATCGGAATCGGAAGTTCAAAGTTGATTGACAGACTGACGTCATCATGATGCGCGGTATGTGCGCATCATGATGCGCCGTCATTTCGGGCCTTCCGGGGGTCTCTGCCGGCCTGCCGGGGGGCTGTGCCGGCCTGCCGGGGGGGCTGTGTGGACTGCCCGGGGTCTGTACCGGCCTGCCGGGGGGCTGTGCCGGCCTGCCGGTGGTCTGTGCACCCTGTGGGGGTCTGTACCGGCCTGCCGGGGGGCTGTGCCGGCCTGCCGGGGGGCTGTGCTGATGTCCGGGGGTCTGTGCAAGCATCGTCCGATGGGACTACAAGTCCCATCGGGCGATGCCTGCTACCATGACAGTGATTGACACATTAGCCAATGATGGGACAGTAGTAGTCCCATCATCCGGCTAATGTGTTAAATGTTAAAAAAAAAAAAAAATACTACATACATACTACATGCATGCTACATACATACTACATGCTACATACATACTACATATATACTACATACATACTACATACATGCTACATACATACTGCATGCTACATACATACTACATACATACTACATGCATGCTACATACATACTACATGCATGCTACATACATACTACATGCATGCTACATACATACTACATGCTACATACATACCACATACATACTACATACATACTACATATATACTACATGCATGCTACATACATACTACATGCTACATACATACCACATACATACTACATACATGCTACATACTACATGCATGCTACATACATACTACATGCATGCTACATACATACTACATGCATGCTACATACATACTACATGCATGCTACATACATACTACATGCATGCTACATACATACTACATGCATGCTACATACATACTACATGCTACATACATACCACATACATACTACATACATACTACATACTACATACATGCTACATACATACTACATGCTACATACATACCACATACATACTACATACATGCTACATACATACTACATATATACTACATGCATGCTACATACATACTACATACATACTACATGCATGCTACATACATACTACATGCATGCTACATACATACTACATGCTACATACATACCACATACATACTACATACATACTACATACATACTACATGCTACATACATACTACATATATACTACATGCATGCTACATACATACTACATGCTACATACATACCACATACATACTACATACATGCTACATACATACTACATATATACTACATGCATGCTACATACATACTACATATATACTACATGCATGCTACATACATACTGCATGCTACATGCATGCTACATACATACTACATACATACTACATGCTACATACATACCACATATATACTACATACATACAATACATTCATACAATACATACATAGACATACAGTACATATAACATAGAGTAACATACTTACCAATACTTGTCACATTGTTCCCCGAAGCCATTGTCTTTTCCGGAATAAATATTAACATAACAAACCACAAAAATACTCACCCACGATCCGAAGCAGTCCACGAGTGTGTCCCACGACGATCTTGGGTAGAGAACTGCAGCATCAGATGATGCTGCCGTTCTCTACGGGCTGCAGGAATCCAATGACGGAAGGTAGGTATCCTTCCGCACTGTATTCCTCCGCCACTTAAAAAAAAAAAGTCCCTAGTCTCACTTTATGCCATTGCTGCGTGGGAAATTCCCACACAGCAATGGCATAAAGTGAGACTAGGGACTTTTTTTTTTTTAAGTGGCGGAGGAATACAGTGCGGAAGGATACCTACCTTCCGTCATTGGATTCCTGCAGCCCGTAGAGAGCGGCAGCATCAGCTGATGCTGCAGTTCTCTACCCAAGATCGTCGTGGGACACACTCGTGGACTGCTTCGGATCGTGGGTGAGTATTTTTGTGGTTTGTTATGTTAATATTTATTCCGGAAAAGACAATGGCTTCGGGGAACAATGTGACAAGTATTGGTAAGTATGTTACTCTATGTTATATGTACTGTATGTCTATGTATGTATTGTATGAATGTATTGTATGTATGTAGTATATATGTGGTATGTATGTAGCATGTAGTATGTATGTAGTATGTATGTAGCATGCATGTAGCATGCAGTATGTATGTAGCATGCATGTAGTATATATGTAGTATGTATGTAGCATGCATGTAGTATATATGTAGTATGTATGTAGCATGTAGCATGCATGTAGTATGTATGTGGTATGTATGTAGCATGTAGTATGTATGTAGCATGCATGTAGTATATATGTAGTATGTATGTAGCATGTAGCATGCATGTAGTATGTATGTGGTATGTATGTAGCATGTAGTATGTATGTAGCATGCATGTAGTATATATGTAGTATGTATGTAGCATGTAGTATGTATGTAGCATGCATGTAGTATATATGTAGTATGTATGTAGCATGTAGTATGTATGTAGCATGCATGTAGTATATATGTAGTATGTATGTAGCATGTAGTATGTATGTAGCATGCATGTAGTATATATGTAGTATGTATGTAGCATGCAGTATGTATGTAGCATGCATGTAGTATATATGTAGTATGTATGTAGCATGTAGTATGTATGTAGCATGCATGTAGTATATATGTAGTATGTATGTAGCATGTAGTATGTATGTAGCATGCATGTAGTATATATGTAGTATGTAGCATGTAGTATGTATGTAGCATGCATGTAGTATATATGTAGTATGTATGTAGTATATATGTAGTATGTATGTTGCATGTAGTATTTATGTAGTATGAATGTAGCATGTATGTAGTATGAATGTAGCATGTATGTAGTTTGCATGTTGTATGTATGTAGCATGTAATTTTTTTTTTTTTTTACATTCAACACATTAGCCGGATGATGGGACTACTACTGTCCCATCATTGGCTAATGTGTCATTCACTGTCATGGTAGCAGGCATCGCCCGATGGGACTTGTAGTCCCATCGGACGATGCCTGCACAGACCCCCGAAGCCTGCACAGACCACCGGCAGGCCGGCACAGCCCCCCGGAGCCTGCACAGACCACCGGCAGGCCGGCACAGCCCCCTGGAGCCTGCACAGCCCCCCGGCAGGCCGGCACAGCCCCCCGGCAGGCCGGCACAGCCCACCGGAGCCTGCACAGACCACCGGCAGGCCGGCACAGCCCCCCGGCAGGCCGGCACAGACCACCGGAGCCTGCACAGACCCCCTGGCAGGCCGCCACAGCCCCCCGAAAGGCCCGTACAGACCCCAGAGAGGCTGTACAAGGGCAGGAAAGGGTTTTTCTTATTCCGATACCGGAAGTCCCATAGACTTGAATGGGACTTCCGGTATCGG
The DNA here is from genome assembly GCF_039654945.1 of Dendrobates tinctorius. NCBI lineage: Eukaryota > Metazoa > Chordata > Amphibia > Anura > Dendrobatidae > Dendrobates > Dendrobates tinctorius. The sequence continues at coordinate 109,419,477 of NW_027361679.1, read as the reverse complement.
AATCGGCGATACCGATACTTTTTTTAAAGATCGGCCGATACCATCCGATACGATACTTTGAAGTATCGGACGGTATCGCTCAACTCTACTCCTGACTCTACAGGCTCTGTGAAACCTGATATCACAGTGACTCAGCAGAACTACTAGTGAGCAGATATCAACACTTTGGCTTCTCAGGCACATTGCGCCTGATTTCAACACAAATTGAAAGGTTAGTATTTTCTTTTTTAATTCATCACGATTGTGTATTTAGCTTGTTTTATGAAGGATTAATGCTAAGTTAGTGTACATAAGTACTGTTTTCTTAGACAAAAGGAGGGTGGCTTCTAAGGCACATTGCGCCCTAACACATACTCTTTCTCTCTTGCTTCAGATTTTCTGCTGCAATGGCCAGAAAACAGTATGATTCATCTAAACCCCTTCATTTAGAAGAAATGAAGATTTTTTTGTTAGAAGATGATGAGGAAGAACCAGCAGTAACTGAGGATTTAGAGGAATCTAGTGACATTTCATCTGACGATGAGGTAGCAGAATGTAACACTGATTCTGGAACAGAGCAGGATGGTGATGACACTGATACAGAGGAAACAGACACAGATCTAGCTTATTATTTGGGCAAAGATAAAAATACAAAGGACGTCCCAAGGACGTTCCAGAACAAACACCGACTCTACCACCTTCTAAAAGACGCAGTTGTACTACCTGCTCATTTGTATCTGGTTTCAGAAGGCTTTCTAAATATGACTGCAAAATATGTAAAGAATCAATCTGCCTTTCCCATGCAACTTTCGTCTGCCAGCCTTGCTTTTCTAAGTGTACCTGTGCTGCTTCTGCTGCAATTGAAACCACTGAAGATGAGTAGAAAATAATTAAGTAACATCTAAGTGCAATATCCTTTAAGTTTTTTTCCATAATTTTATATTTAAGCAATAGTTAAGTAAAGATAACTGGAGCCTATTTGGCGGTACTACCGAAAAGTGGTACTTTTAGTTTTAATAAGTTTATGGTTAATAAATGTTTTTTTTTGCATCTGATTTGGTGTAATCTCTTTTAATACATTCCTATGAAGGTCACTGACTACTTCTATAGTCCTGAAATTGAAATATGTAGCTACTATAGGTGGTTTTCTGACCTGTGCTTGTCAGGCACATTGCGCATGAACTGAGGAGAATCTATATTGCGCCTGACGGAGGGTTAGCTGTGCTAAAAGTGGTTTTGCCCCCGGTGGCCAGTATGGTCATTGCACTGGTGTTTTTAGAGATGGTTTTCCCCCGGTGGTGGTTAGTATAATTGCATGGGAATCACTAACAGGTGTGTTTACTCAATAAAGGTGTGTGAGTTGTTCTGACTCACGTTGGTGATATTGTTAGTCTTTTCCTACCACGCTGGGTGAAGGAAGGAGCTGAGGAGAGTCCAGGACAGCTCGGTCAGAGTCCTGGAGTGGCAGCTATGGTGTCAGCGAGAAGTTCGTGTAACGCATGGTGGAGTGGCAGCTATGGTGTCAGTGAAGAATTCTTGCAAGGCTTGGTGGAGTGGCAGCTATGGTGTAGAGCTGCACTCAGTTGCTGGACTCTTTTGCTGGAAGCTGCACTCAGATGCTTGACTCCATTGCTGGACAGCTGCACTCAGGTGCTGGACACTGTTGCTGGACTGCTGCACTCGAGACCTGGAGTGGCAGCTATGGTGTCAGCGAGGAGTTCGTGTAAAGCATGGTGGAGTGGCAGCTATGGTGCCAGTGAAGAATTCTTGCAAAGCTTGGTGGAGTGGCAACTATGGTGTAGAGCTGCACTCAGTTGCTGGACTCCATTGCTGGACAGCTGCACTCAGGTGTTGGACTCTGTTGCCTGGAGCAAGTGCATCAGAGCAAAGCTAAGTGTTTCCCTGTTTGTCACTTTTCCTCATGTTGGTGTTAGTACAGCTGTGGGGAAGTGCCTGCACCACCCAACTCCCTAGCAAGGGATAGGTGTAGGGTGTGCTAGGGCGACAGGTATCCTGAGCGGCGCCTGGTGCGGAACCGGCATAGGGAACGTTAGGAGCGTTAGGGACACTGACTCAGTGGAGTGCAGGAGGTCTCCACGTCCCCCATTCCCTATCGCAGGGCCCACCGTTGTAAATGTTTCCCTATCCCCTGTGTCTGGTTGTATTAGTTACCGGCCTGCGGGCCGCGTCACACTGGACAATTACACGTGCCGTGTCCTGTTGTATTAGTTACCGGCCTGCTGACCGTGTTACACAGGACGGGGCACGTGACAGGCAGCTTGTCATGTTCAACCTACTCCACCCTGTGTCAGCGCAGTAGCTAGCACTCGTGTGTGCAGTTGTGCTCATGTAAAAGATTGTTTCTTTCTGCACATGGCAAAGCTAGGAGCTTGAACTTCACCATTTTCAATCTACTAATAATAATAACCTTTATTTGTATAGCGCAGTTGGGTCGCCCTCCCAGGGCTGTGGGGTACTCGGTAACGGGCTGGTGTCGGCGGGATGTGTCACAGCAGCGGTGACCCGGTCCGTGGCCCTGGGCGCCCAAGGTAAAAAGGGGAATTGATTAAATGAATAGTTCGTGACGCCACCTGTGGTGTTTGGCAAGGGAGGTGTTAAGCCGACGCTGCATGCAGATCCGCTGGGACTGATGGAATGGTGCAGCAAAGATGTAAAAGCTCCCCACAGGTGAAGCTGTAGTCCCAGGGCAGTGTAGATGTGATTGGCAAGGGGATGTAGTGGTGCCAGAGGGGTAGGAAGCAGACAAAGACACAGCGGGGTGCAATTTCTGTACCTTTACTTGATAAACGCAGTCCAGGGTCCTGATTACAGATGGTACCGGAGCAGGCTAGCCTGGAAGCAACTCAGGGATTCTCTCTCAGCAGATGGGCTGTGCAGTCTCCTTCCTAGCGCTTATTTGAATGAAGTACTCCAAGTGCTGAGTTACACTGGAGTTCCTCTCAATTCTCTTCTACTCTCACCCCTCGTATGGCAGACAGCTGTAGCTGCTATTCCTCTCTTGGCTCACTCTGTGCTCTTGTGCCTCCGAGTCTTAGATGGGGTAGTGCATTTACAGCCTCCTACTCCTCTGGTGTCTGTCACAGGGCCATTAGTATCCATACGACCGTGGAGACCAGGCTCCAGTTCATGCGCTCTCACTGGAGATGAGCCTTTCCTCTCTGCTCGATCTCCGCGCTTCTTCCCCACGTCTGCTCACTTCACCCTCCTCACACTAACTGACCACTCCTTCCTCTTGGCCCTCAGAGAGCACTCCTCCCCTTAATTCCGGTTCAGAGTCCCCCCTGCTGGCCTGGATTGGAACTGTGTTGCATGTATGGGTTAACTGCGAGAGAGACCCTTCATTGCCTCCAAGTCTGGCATTACCCTCCCTGCCACATTCCCCCCTAGTGCAAGTCAGCACTTCTGGGCTGAACAAGACATGTAAAACATGTAAACAGTTAAACAAGGTGAACAATTATAATTGTACAGGATTTGAAAAGGAAAAATGTACAAAAACCAAGAGCTCCAAAAATAGTCCTATGATGATAAGTCCAGCATCAATGTCCATGGTCCATTCCTGGGCAAATGGTAAACTATTTACAAAGAAAGTTTTTGACCACACAAGTCCTGAGGTCCAATGTCCATAAAAACCACACGGGAAAACGCAAAAAGGCAACTCTTACAGATTACCTGTAGGCACAAAACTTGAGAACAGTTACATATATACATACATTTTAGCAGTCATATTACTTTATATGCGGAATCTTATGGGTGGTCTGCCTTGTGTAGTACGGGTAGACCTGCGTAACACTGGTGCTGTTATAGACTGGACTGGTTGTCTGGTTCTAGCTACTGGTGTTGTGTGTGAACTGGATAGCATATGTCTATTAGATCTTAGAGTCACTGTGGGCATGTCAGATTCACTACTGGCAGGGCGAGGGTTCTCTGACTCCACTGCTGACTAAGGCTACTTTCACACATCAGGTTTTCGGCGTCAGGCGCGATCCGGCGTCGTGCCGGAACGCCGGATCCGGCAAATGTTTCTGAAAACCGGATGTGACGGATCCGGTTTTCTGCCGGATCCGTCTTTTTCTGGACAGACAAAACCGGATCCGTCTCATCCGGTTCATCCGTTTTTCTATCCGTTTTTTCGACGGATTACGCCGGATCCGGTTTTTAAAATTGACCCTTGTGGCCTTCCGAACGGGATTGGCTACTGGAAAACTATATATAGCGTGTTCCTACAGCCCTTCTTTGACAGGTTGTAGAGGAGAAAGTGCAGGTTGGAGAGAAGAGCAAGTTACTGGCGAAGATGGATGTTGTGATTGGAAATATTTTGAAGAATTTGGCGGATTTTACAGCGGAGGCGAATCGTTTGAGGGTGATTGTTCTGGAGAAGGAGAGAGCGAGACAGCAGCGCATCAGGCATCGTAGACAACGTTTGTGGATCCACCCCATCACAGCCAAGAGAATGACGCGTGGGGTCTATTCTACACTATGCATGGACCTTCGACGAAACCCGGATAAATTTTTTGGATATGTTAGGATGAAAATGGAGAATTTTGATTACTTGGTGGAGTGCATTGCACACCTCATAAGAAAAGCGGACACCTATTGCCGCTTCTCTGTTTCACCCGCAGAGCGTCTGATGGTGACTTTAAGGTAAGCCACATTTATTGGATATGATCGCATCAGAGCACACTTTCACTGCAATCTTGTTGGTGGTAATTTGTATCTCCAAGTGTTATAGGTCAGTTTTGGTATGTAATGCTGTGATTTAAAACTAATTTATTGTTTTTTAATTCCCCACAGATTTCTTGCAACTGGAGAATCCCTTTCGTCACTGCATTTCCAGTACAGACTCGGGATTTCCACCATATCTGGAATTGTGAAGTACACATGCCGTGCACTGTGGGACTCCTTAGCTGAAGAGTTTTTACCAGAGCCCACAACAGAGAGGTGGATTGAAATTGCTGACAAGTTTCAACAGATATGTCAGTTTCCAAACTGCTTGGGCGCTGTGGACGGGAAACATATCCGCATTGTAAAGCCAGCTGGATCGGGATCGGAATATTTCAATTACAAGAAATATTTTTCAATTGTCCTCATGGCCATCGCTGACGCGGAATACAAATTTATTGCGGTTGATATTGGGACCTATGGCCGCTCCAATGACTCTCAAGTTTTCAAACTGTCTGCCATGGGGCGTAAACTGTATGGAAACACCTTCCAGTTCCCACCACCTAGACCGCTGCCGCAAACATCTGGTCCACCTATGCCATTTGTCTGTGTAGGGGATGAAGCCTTCCAGCTGTCAGAACACCTTTTGAAACCGTACTCTAGCAGAGGATTGACAAGACCAAAACGCATTTTTAATTACCGCCTCACAAGAGCAAGAAGAATGGTTGAATGTACCTTTGGTATTCTGACAGCCAAATGGCGGGTCCTATTGACTGCGATCAACCTCAAGACAGAAACTGTGGACGAGGTGATCAAAGCGTGCGTGGTACTCCACAATTTTGTTATCTGCAAGGAACCCATTTCCATTGAGGACACCTCTGAAGAAACCACCTTGCAAGATTACCATGACATTACCACTAGAAGTTCTGTGACGGTTTCAGTAATGAGGGACAATTTTGCACTATGCTTTATGTCACCTCAAGACAGAGTACACTGGCAGGATGACAGAGTGTGAAAGATTTGTGCCCTAACCAAACTTGTGTACCTTCTGGACCAACAGTATATACCTTTGCCAACCAAAGTTGGCTATCTTGTCATGGTCTCTATTTTTAGCTTTAGGCCACAGGTGTGTACCTGGTTGTGTTTTATGCAAAGTATTTCACCTTTTAACAAAAGTTGTGTACATTGTTAGGAAATCACCAACAATAAACACAACTTTTTAGGTGAAATACTTTGCTTCAAACACAACCAGGAACACAACTGTGGCAAAAAGCTAAAATTTACCCACAGTTATATACCTAGTTTTGAATACCATTTCACCTTTTAAATACCCTGTATTTAACCTTTTTCGCCGCAGAAAGAAATGACAGACAACCAGTGTAAAATAATTTAACTTTTATTGAAAAATGTTTTTTTTAGTAAACTTTTTTAAAATTTTAATAAACTTGTTTAATAAAACTTTGAAACTATAAAACTGAAACCATAAAACTGGTCATTTTTATTTAAATACACACATTATAATTCTGTGTAGTGTGTGGTGGAAATACTGCTGTAGGGGCTGCGGGACACTTCGACACTGGGAGTGTGGAGAGAGGACTGGGATCGTGGTGGGGAAGGAACAGTTAGAGGTGAAGGTGTGGAAAAAACTACAGAATGGGTGGACATGTGGGAAGCAGAAGAGGTGGTGGGTGGTGGAATGGAGGGTTGGGCAGGGACTGTAGGAGCAGATGATGTTGATGGCAAGTTGTATGGGGAAGGAGTTTGGTACGGGGCAGGTTGCTGGAAGTGGGGAGATGTCTGGTACGGGGCAGGTTGCTGGAAGTGGGGAGATGTCTGGTACGGGGCAGGTTGCTGGAAGTGGGGAGATGTCTGGTACTGGGGAGGTTGCTGGTACTGGGGAGTTTGCAGGTACTGTGGAGGTTGCTGGTACTGGTGAGGTTGCTGGTGCTGGGGAGGTTGCTGGTACTGGGGAGGTGGATGGTGCTGGGGAGGTGGATGGTGCTGGCGAGGTGGATGGTGCTGGGGAGGTGGATGGTGCTGGGGAGGTGGATGGTATGTAATAGGAGGGGGAGGATGGAAAGTGGCTGGAGGTGGATGGTATGTAATAGGAGGGGGAGGATGGAAAGTGGCTGGAGGGGGTGTAGATGTAATAGGAGGGGGAGGATGGAAAGTGGCTGGAGGGGGTGTAGATGTAATAGGAGGGGGAGGATGGAAAGTGGCTGGAGGGGGTGCAGGTGGAGGAACTACTGTGGTGGGAGGAGGAGGAGGTTGGGAGGTAACTTGCTGGAGAGCAGCGTGGCATGAATGCATTACATGCATCTGCTGGGCAGGAGAGAGCGTTTCCATGCGCTCCACAACAGACCTGAAAAAGGTGTGGTTTGGTGAAGATCTTGCTTCTGAATGCATGGTTTGCAGAAGTGTCTTCACCTCCAGAATGCTGGAGTTGATCTGCTGATAGCCTGCGGATATTTGCTCTGACAAGACTTTTAGACAGTTCTGGAAAGATGCATTCAGATGCAAGAACTCTGGCGCATAAGTCTTTTCCTGACCCCTCTGCCGCTGCCGCCCAGTACCCGCAGGTGTACTAGAGGTGGCAGGGGCAGAAGGGTGGGGTAAAGGGAAAGCGATCTCCTCACCAGCAGCTTCATGTAATGTAGGCGGCCACGATGCTCCTGTGCTGGTGGATGGGACAGATGGGTCGAATGTGTGGGAAGGCTGGGAAGGTGCAGATGTACCGGGGCGGTCGAAGTGTCCCTCGGTGCCGGTCTCCTCAGGGATCGCCTCAGAAGGGTCCAATCGTGCCGGCTCCCGAGTGCTGCTCACCGTGCTGTGGAATAAAGAGAAAAAAAAACAATTAAAATACTGACATGGTATGGCCCTGGCTGAAAAAATTTTTTACATATAACATTTTTTTTCACATGTGGTGTGTAATATTTACCTTCTGGTGACCATTGTTTCCCGGAGGAACGACAGGGCTTCTGCGTACTTGTACTTGCTCCTGCGTCCTCCAGATCCACTCGGGGCCCGCATCTCTTTATTGAACTCCTTCTTGAAACGATCCCTCACAGACCGCCACCGATTCACAATTCTGTTCCCTGAAACAAGAAAGGAGTGGTTAGTATACAACATCAGTGTTTCCCAAACTCCAGTCCTCATGGTCCCCAGGGGTCATGTTTTCATGATTTCTATAGTAAATAGAAATCCTGAACACATGATCCGTGGGGACCACGAGGACTAGAGTTCGGGAAACACTGGTTTACATCAAGCAACCGGTACTGTATATACTTACGCTCTTTAATCTGGGCCCGAGCTTCGAGGTCCTCCCAGCGGCCCACAAGGAGAGAACAGATTTCCTCCCAGAGTCGTCGGGTAACAATCAGGTCAGCGTGGCGGCGGTCAGCCATATTCCAGAGCGGCTCCCTTTCTCTGACGAGATCGATGAGGCGGTCCACATCAATCCCTCCATCCTCACCGTCAGAGTCGGGAGCACGCTGTGAAGGCTGTTAAAGAAAAAGACAAAAATAACATAATTAGCCTCCACAAAAGAAATGAAATAAAAAGTGCAAAAAAACAAAGCAAAAATATTTATACTTACACGCTGGTGACCGCCGCGTTGCTGTCGCCGACGACCCTGGGAGGCACTGCGAGGACCTCTTGGCCAAGCACCAGATTGGGAAGACTAGAGAAGAAAACAAAAAAAGTTATGTCTTTGGATGTAGGCATTTGTTTGCTGTGTGTGGTCTGCAGAACATTGTTTTCTATGTGTTGTGTGTAGTGTGATGTTGTGTTTCTGCGTTTGATGCAAAAAACTTACGAATTGTGAGCCCACTCCAAGTGTCTGTCCACCCCTTCCTTCTTCTTCTGGGAGCTCCTCTTCATCTTGTGATTCCTGTTTTGAAATAAAAGGCAATGAATAGACATATATTACAGAGAAGATGGATTTTGGAAATAAAAACTTACCGTCAAACGCTGACGATGCGAGGGAGGGCTCCCAGAAGATGTGCTGTCCTCTTGCTGGCCAGACTCCATGGCTGTGGGTGGTGTTACAGCTGCTGCCAGTGAAGCCAGTGCTGCTGCTGCTGCTGCTGCATCTTTGGGCGGCTGTTGAATAAAGAGAAACAAAGGGCCAATGAATATCTTGATATTCAATAGCCCTAGTTTGGAGGAATGGGGGATTTGATAATTACCGTCTCTCATCTGCTGCTGGCCTCCCCTCCTCAGCATGTTCTATTTGCTGCTCCATTTGGGGTGGTGGTGGTGCGGATGGTGCTGCAGTGGTCTCCTGCCTTCTCCTGCGCCTGGTTGCTGTCTTGGGTGGCATGTTGGGTGTGGCTGTGGGTCCCACTGTCTTGCTTTTATATATGTCTTGTGGGCAGAGCTACTGAGCATGCTCAGACCAAAAAACCGGATCCGGCCGACGGATCCGGCTTTCGCCGGATCCGGCGCATTGCGGCGCTCATAGGCTTTCGTTGTGTGAAAAAGCCGGACGCGCCGGATACGGCGTGTCCGGCTTTTTCGACGGAGACAAAAAACGTTACAGTCACCGTTTTTTCCAGACGCCGGATCGCGACACATTGCCGGATCCGGCGAAAACCGGATGAAACGCATGGCCATCCGGCGCGATCCGGCGCAAATGCAAGTCAATGGGGGGGAAAACGGATCCAGCATTGCATTTCGCCGGATCCGGTTTCTGTCAAAAGCGCCGGATCGCGCCTGACGGCGAAAACCTGATGTGTGAAAGAGGCCTTAGCATCTGCTGCCTGATTTTCCTGATTTTCAGGATTTTCTTGAATCACATCTTCCTGTCCTACCAATTGGGGAAATGTCAACACTGGCACCACTACAGCATTATTTACTTTAGTCCAACTTGCGGGGAATTCTCCAAGTATAGTGCTGACCTTTTCTTCTTCTAGGGGTTGGATGTTATCTTGTTCTTCCATTCTTTCTCTTAACTGGTCAGGGCAAAATTTCAAATTATCCCTTGATATGGCTGCTGAGGTTTCTCCTCCATCTTTGCTAATAAGGCACACCTTGGTATTGTCAAAGTTTGAGGGTACAATAGTGTAAGGTTCAGCTTCCCATTGGTCATCCAATTTATGCAATCTTCTTTTCCTTTTTAAGACTTGTTCTCCTGGTGACAAGGGAACTGCAGGTGCATGCTGATTGTAGTGCCTTCCTTGCTTTTGTCTTGCCTGAGCTAATCTCTTCTCCACACACTCTTGTACTCTTCTGTACCGTTGTTGTCTTTCTGTATCCCAGTCAGCATCGGGTGACGTTATTTCCGGCATAAGGACTCCCATGTCCAAATCAATAGGCAACTTGCCAGGCTTTGATCTCATTAAGTAGGCTGGGGTACAGTTCGTGGAGTTCACTGAAATATGGTTCTAGAGGTCCACCAGATCTGGCAACTTTTCTGGCCACAGATTTCTCTACTCCAAAGGCAATGTTTTCAGTAGGTCAATCACTACCTGGTTCATCTTCTCACACATGCAATTGGTCTGTGGATGATAAGGGGTTGTCCGGATCTTCTTGCAACCATACAAGTTACAGAATTCCTGGAACACTTTTGCTTCGAAAGCTGGACCTTGATCTGTAAGCACTCTTTCAGGGTAACCATGTGGTCTGCAAAAGTGCTGTTGGAATGCTCTGGCTGCTGTCCTGGCTGTTTGGTCTTTATCATGCACAACTACCAGGAATCTTGAGTAGTGATCCACAATGGTAAGTGCGTAGATGTAGCCTGACTGGTTTGGAACCAGCTTCACATGGTCCAGGGCTACCAACTCGAGTGGCTGTTTGGTTACTATTGGCTGTAGAGGAGCTCTCTGGCTGTCTCGATCCTTTCTGTGCAGGTTACATTGTCCACACTCCCGGCACCTCTTTTCAATGGCTTTCCTCATACCATCCCAGTAGAATCTCTCCCGGAGCAATGCTTCCAACTTCTTCCATTCGAAGTGTCCAGCTCCATTGTGGTATTCTTCCAAGACCATTGATGCCTCTCTCTTTGGGACTACCACCTGCCAGACCAGCTCATGAGTCCGGGCATTGATACTCCTCCGACACAGCTTTCCTTCATAGATGAACAGCCGACCTCTTTCCTTCCACAACTGCTGGGTTTCATCCGGAGCATCCGACTATGGGCGTGAGTCAGCTTGTGACAGTAGCTCCTTCACCAGACGGACTGCGGGGTCATCATCCTGAGTTTCTGCCCAGTCATGATGGGGCAATGGACTTTGGATGACATCTTTCAAGCCAGACCTTCTGTTTCTCACTCCTTGAGCACATTGGGCCGCAAGTTGCCGGTGGAAGGGAGGCAACTCTATTTCCTCAAGAGCCTCAGGGTCTTCTCCTGCATCCGGCAGATTAGACATTCTAGACAGCGCATCGGCATTGGCATTCTTGTGCCCTGCTCCGTACTTGATGGTAAATTCATAGTTAGATAGCCGAGCCATCCATCGCTGCTCCAGTGCACCTAGCTTGGCAGTTTCCAAGTGAGTTAACGGGTTGTTGTCCGTGAAGATGGTAAACTTGGCGGAAGCTAGGTAATGCTTGAACCTTTCAGTGACAGCCCAGACTATGGCAAGGAACTCCAGCTTGAAAGAACTGTAGTTGTCAGGGTTCCTTTCAGTGGGACGCAGCTTCCTGCTGGCGTAGGAGATCACTCTTTCTTTTCCATTCTGTACCTGTGACAGTACTGCTCCAAGTCCCACGTTGCTGACATCAGTGTATAACACAAAAGGCTTGTCATAATCTGGGTAGGCCAGAACTTCATCTCCTGTGAGAGCCATCTTCAGTCGGGTGAAGGACCTCTCCAACTCCTCAGTCCATTCAAATGTGGAATTTTTCTGTTTGACTTTCTTGGACTGTCCCACCAGAAGATTTTGCATAGGGGTGGCTATTTCGGTAAAGCCCTTGATGATTCTTCGGTAGTAGCCTACCAGTCCAAGGAACTGGCGTACTTCATGGAGGTTGCTGGGCTTCGGCCAGTCCCGGATGACTGTGACTTTGTCCGGATCTTGTGCCACACCTTCGGCACTCACTACATGACTGAGGTACTGTACCTTAAGCTTCAGGAGGCGACATTTGGAAGGCTTTACTTTCAGACCAAAATTGGACAAAGCTTCAAACACGTCAGCCAGGTTTTCCAGATGGTCCTCATACGTCTTGGAGAAAACAATGACATCATCAAGGTACAACAGGATTGTCTCAAAGTTCATGTGTCCCAGGCAGTACTCCATCAGCCGTTGAAATGTCCCTGGAGTGGTGCAGAGCCCGAAGGGCATGTAGTTGAACTCACAGAGACCCATCGGAGTGGTAAATGCTGTTTTCTCCCTGTCTGCTTCTGCCACAGGAACCTGCCAATACCCACTAGTGAGATCCAAGGTGGAAAAGTAGTTAGCAGTCTTAAGTGCAGCTAATGATTCCTCAATTCTAGGTAATGGGTAAGCATCTTTATGTGTAATGCTGTTAATTTTCCTGTAATCAACACACATTCTCATGGTACCATTTTTCTTTACAAAAACTATGGGAACTGCCCAGGGGCTGCAACTGTCTCTGATAACCCCAGCTTCCTTCATCTCTCTCAACATACTCTTAGCACATTGGTATTGTGTCGGGGGTATAGGCCGGTATCTTTCTTTAATGGGAGGATGATCTCCAGTGGGTATATGGTGTTGAACCCCTTTTGCCTGCCCAAAATCTAGTGGGTGTTTGCTGAATACCCGCTCATATTCTTGTGTCACTCTGTAAACCCCATTTTTCTGGTATGAAGGCGTAGAGTCAGTCCCCACCTGCAGTTGCTGACACCACTCCTCCAGCTGCTTCATGGAGCTATTGTCCTCCACCTGAGCAGATGAGACCAAGGGATCTGCTGCCTGCAATGAGTTGTTATTAACAGTGAGCAGCTTAGCAACTGTGGCGTACCGAGGTATTGTGGCCTCCTCCCCACAATTCAAGAGGCGTACAGGTACTCTCCCTTTTCGTACATCAACCACCCCTCTGGCTGTCAGGACAGTGGGCCTGCTATCAGAGTATACTGGTTCTGCCAATGCCTGGTAATCTTTCCCTCTGAAACCTATAGCTACCCGACACTAAATCAACCTTTCCCATCTGGGGGGTATTGCAATGGGGAAAGGATCACTCACTCTTACGCTGCCAATTTCTCCACCAGAGAGTTCTACCTGCTGTCTTTGCATCAGGGCTCTGATCTCCTTCTGCAGGACTCGTTGTTCATTGGAACCAGCAGTCTCAGCCACCTGTTGCAACAAGACAATAACCTCAGAAAGACAGTTTTCAATTACATTTGTACCAAGAGTCATCATTGGATTACATTCACGTCGATCAATATCAACAACTATCAGATCTTGAGATTTTAGCTCTACCCGACCCACTTTACCAGTAATCTCTTTACATCCAATCTGCGGCAAAGACTGACCATTACTGGCAACTACTGTCAGTTCATCAGTTGGGCCACGGGTAAGTTCAGAATCAGCCCAATACCTCTTGTAAAGAATGTACGGCATAGTGGTCACCTGGGAGCCAGTGTCCAGCAAAGCGTTCATGGGGATGCCATCAATCACCAAAGGGAGGATCGGTCTCCCTCCAACATACTTGGCTCTCCAGTTCTTTGGGCCTGGGGATCCTATTCCTGGGGATTGGCCCTCTGCCCCAGGGGTTGCTCATTTAAATGACAGTACCTGGCGATGTGGCCTGGCCTGCGACAGTTATGACAGATGGGGCGTCCATCCTGGTCATATTGATCGTTGGTTCGCCCTCGGAGGAGCAGAATCCTCTTCTTCCGGAGCCATGGGACATCCTCTGGTCTGGACTGAAAGCCAGCTGGATCTTCTCCTTGGAGGACACTTGCAGGGCCTGCACAGTTTTAGTAAGTGCAGCCATTCCTTTAGTCAACTCCTGGACTTGAAGACGCAATTCATCAGTTAGATCTTTATCCAGAGTCTGTGCATCAGCCTTCACAGGGATGGAAGAGAAAGATGTTGCTTCCTGGTGGTAGGTGATCGCTGGGCACCTCAGGGGCATTGGACGGCTGTCAGTTGGCTCCTGCAGTACCCGAATAGCCCTGTCCTTGAAATCAGCAAAGTTCAGGGCAGGGTCCTGTAGGGTTATGATGCGAAACTGTCCTCTGTGTGTACTGGATAGGAGTCCTTCAATGAACTGCTCCTTTAACAGTTTATCTTCCTCCTTCACACTGTCAGGATCAACTTGCTTAACTGCTCGCAGTGCCTCCTGCAGGTTAAGAGCATAGTCCCTTATACTGTCCTGCGCTTTCTGTTTACATCCAAAGAATAGCATCTTGATTTCAGCTGCAGTGCGGGTGTCAAAGGTGCTTCTCAGCTTGGCTAGAATCTTTTTAACAGTCTCTTTATCGGTGTCCTGCCAGGCTTTCACCTCTCTCTGTGCTGCACCCGTTAGCTGTCCAATAAGGATGTGCACTTTCTGGCTTTTGGACAGGGGGTATACTTCAAACAAACTACAGTCTCTCTTTGAATTCACTCAGGGTATGTGACTCCCCTGAATACTGCGGTAGCCATGCTGCTCCCGGAAGGTAGGGAATAGACATCGGCATTATGGGGACCGCTGAGGTGGGTGCTACTCCTTGCGGCGCAGAGGGGTTGGCGGCGGCATCCGCCTCTGCATTGCTGTGTGGTGCGGACATTCTCTTCCCCCCTAGTTATCGTCAGCCAGGGCCGGGGGTTGGGTGAGATTACCAGCGGCTGCTTCGCAGGCCCGACACTCTGGGCTGTAGGCCTCAGCTCCTCCCACCTCTCGCGTGCTTTTTCCTCTTCCCGCACGGTACTTCACTGCTTCCCGCTCTCGGAGGGCCTTCTCCTATGAAGGCCTGCCCCTTTTCTTCCCGCGCGCGCCAATCAGCGGGATAATGGTGGCAATGGCGCCAATTTCACACAGTCTTTTACACAAACACAGTCTATGGCACACAGGACCCGGGGGTTACCAGGCTCCGTAATCCTGTTCGTGACACCAAGTTGGGTCGCCCTCCCAGGGCTGTGGGGTACTCGGTACCGGGCCGGTGTCGGCGGGATGTGTCACAGCAGCGGTGACCCGGTCCGTGGCCCTGGGCGCCCAATGTAAAAAGGGGAATTGATTAAAAGAATAGTTCGTGACACAACCTGTGGTGTTCGGCATGGGAGGTGTTAAGCTGATGCTGCATGCAGATCCGCTGGGACTGATGGTATGGTGCAGTAAAGATGTAAAAGCTCCCCACAGGAGAAGCTGTAGTCCCAGGGCAGTGTAGATGTGGTTGGCACGGGGATGCAGCGGTGCTGGAGGGGTAGGAAGCAGACAAAGACGCATTTACAGCCTCCTACTCCTCTGGTGTCTGTCGCAGGACCATTAGTATCCATACGACCATGGAGACCAGGCTCCAGTTTATGCGCTCTCACTGGAGATGAGCCTTTCCTCTCTGCTCGATCTCTGCACTTCTTCCCCACGTCTGCACACTTCACCCTCCTCACACTAACTGACCACTCCTTCCTCTTGGCCCTCAGAGAGCACTCCTCCCCTTAATTCTGGTTCAGAGTCCCCCCTGCTGGCCTGGAGTGGAACTGAGTTGCATGTATGGGTTAACTGCGAGAGAGACCCTTCATTGTCTCCAAGTCTGGCATTACCCTCCCTGGAGGAAGGCAAAGCCACTGTGGCGGCCATGCTCCTGGGGGCGCCACACAAACATATTCAGCAGAGCTTTTGTCATGATCCAAGGTGGATCTGACAGTTTAAAATGGATAAGTGAACTTTTTTCCTTTGGCTAGGTGCCAAAGTGATGTGATTGCCCCCGGTGGCCACTAGAATTATTACACGTGGTGTCGTTCATTCTAAGTTGCCCCGGTGGTGGTGAGTGGTAGTGCACTTTAGTTTCTTTGGTTAATGTGTACTTAATTATAAATCAGGTGTTAGGCTCTATAAAAGGGAGCCAGGTGTGTTCAATGATGGTTGGTGATATTGTGTTCGTCATTTGGGAAGCAAGCCTGGGTGAGGAAGGAGCTGAACATGAGTCCTGCGCAGCCCAGCCAGAGGGGACGAGTGGCAGCTATGTGGTCTGCAAGAAGGGCTGGCATGGCGTGGTGGAGTCACAGTTTATGGTGTCGGCAGGAAGTGCTTGCATGGCTTGGTGGAGTGACGACTATGGAGAGAGTTGCACTCAGCATGCGGGACTTGGTTGCTGAGAGCTGGACTCAAGTATGCTTGACTTTTTGGGCAGGAGCTGAACTCATCTTTGGGACTCTGTTACTGGACTTCTGAAATTGGTGGTGGACTCTGCTCCAAGGCTGCACTATGGTGAAGGATCCAGTTATGGTGATGGATCCGGGTGGAGGAGAAGATGCACACAGGTGGTGGGCTCTGTTGCTAGGAGCGTACGCAACAGAGCAAAGCTAAGTGGTGTTTCCCCTGTATTGTCATTTTTCCCTCATGTGTGTTTAGTGCACTGTAGTATGTATGTTGTATGAATGTAGTATATATGTAGTATGTATGTTGTATGTCTGTAGCATGTTTTATGTATGTTGTATGTATGTAGTATGTACTATGTATGTATGTTGTATGGATGTAGTATACTGTATATGTAGTATGTATGTAGTATGTAGTATGTATGTTGTATGAATGTAGTATATATGTAGTATGTATGTAGTATGTTGTATGAATGTAGTATGTATGTAGTATGTATGTATGTTGTATGAATGTAGTATATATGAAGCATGTATGTAGTATGTAGTATGTATGTATGTTGTATGAATGTAGTATATATGTAGTATGTACTATGTATGTATGTATGTTGTATGAATGTAGTATATATGAAGTATGTATGTATGTTGTATGAATGTAGTATATATGAAGCATGTATGTAGTATGTATGTATGTTGTATGAATGTAGTATATATGAAGTATGTATGTAGTATGTAGTATGTATGTATGTTGTATGAATGTTGTATATATGAAGTATGTATGTAGTATGTAGTATATATGTATGTTGCATGAATGTAGTATATATGTAGTATGTATGTAGTATGTATGTATGTTGTATGAATGTAGTATATATGTAGTATATATGGTTTTGTTTTTTTACATTCAACACATTAGTCGGATGATGGGACTACAACTGTCCCATCATTGGCTAATGTGTCAATCACTGTCATTGTAGCAGGCATAGCCCGATGGGACTTGTAGTCCCATCGGACGATGCCTGCACACACAGACAACCCCCGGCAGGCCCGCACAGACCCCCGGCAGGCCCGCACAGACCCCCGGCAGGCCCGCACAGACCCCCGGCAAGCCCGCACAGACCCCCGGCAAGCCCGCACAGACCCCCGGCAGGCCCGCACAGACCCCCGGCAGGCCCACACAGACCCTCGGCAGGCCCGTACAAACCCCCGAGAGGCCCGTACAGACCCCGCCCGCACACACAGACACGCACAGTCTCCGCCCATGCACCGCCCACACTCTTTCCCCCTCCTGAACTGGATGTGCAAGTAAAGAAAGGGTTTTTTTTAATTCCGATATTTCTGTCCCATTAACTTGCATGGGTTTCCGGTATCGGAATCGACGATACCCGATACTTTTTGGGTGTCGGTCCGATCCAATCTGATCCGATATTTCCCAATATCGGAAAGTATCGCTCAACACTAATAAGGACGCATTTCCGGATGTGATGAGTCATTTTGGAGAGCACATTGATATGCTCTGGTGTTATGATTTGGTCACCGAGGAGGAAAACAAAACCAAGCTAAGCCACAGAAAACCAGAGAGGTTGGTAACTAAGCGGATTGCAGACCCCTGATCCTATCCACACAACTAGCAGTAGCCGTGGAGCGTACCTACGATGATTCTAGACGTCTCGACACAGCCGGAGAACTAAATGAGCCTAAAGCAAGAAAAGGGGAAATCTAAACTGCCCCAGAGCAGACCCAAAAGGAATAGATAGCCCCCAAACATATATTGTCGGTGAGACAAGATGAAAACACAAGCACAGGTAGGAAAATAGACTGAGCAAACGATGGGGCCCACACTAACTAGAAAGGGCAGGAAAGTAAAGATACTGTCTGCAATCATGCCAAACAACCCTGCAAAAATGTCCAACACTTCTGATAGCAAAAGAACCTTGAAGTCACTAGACTTCAGTCTTTTAAAAAAGACATCAACAAACTGGAGCAAGTTCAGAAAAGAGCGACCAGAATGGTGACCGGTCTGCAAACCCTGTCTTATGAGGAAAGGTTGCAGGATTTGGGAATGTTTAGTTTGCAAAAGAGAAGACTGAGAGGAGACTTAATAGCTGTCTACAAATATCTAAAGGGCTGTCACATTGTAGAAGGATCAACTTTATTCTCATTTGCACAAGGAAAGACTAGAAGCAATGGGATGAAACTGAATGGGAGGAGACACAGATTAGATATTAGAAAAAACTTTTTGACAGTTAGAGTGATCAATGAGTGGAACAGGCTGCCACGAGAAGTGGTGAGTTCTCCTTCAATGGAAGTCTTCAAACAGAGGCTGGACAGACATCTGACTGGGATGATTTAGCGAATCCTGCTTTGAGCAGGGGGTTGGACCAGATGGCCCAGGAGGTCCCTTCCAACTCTACAATTCTATGATTCTATGATTCTATGATTCTATGACTTCACCCACTATATCAGCACTCTGGCATATTCTGAAAACAAAGCAAAAAGAGGCAAATCTAATAAGGGACAAAAAGCAAACTGGCACAAACAGTAACATAAGAATGGAAATTCAGCACAGCCCCAGCCGGGGCTGGCTGACCACACAAAACCAAATCAAATTTGAACAATAGCAAAGAACACTTAGCTTGAGAATGCAGGGACTGAACTGGAAACTAAGACCTCAGGAGGCAGGAAAAATCAACAGCAGGGATAGAGGGAGTCAGCTGTCTTAAATCCAGTCAGAGACTCCAGATGTCTGATCGTCATCCTCATTATCAGGTGGCAGGTCTCTGTTAATTAGATCAGCTTCATTACCTCCTGAAACCACCAGAAGGAGCCTGGAAAAAGAGCTCACGACTCCTCTGTCAGTACAACCAGCTCCACCACCCTCTCCAGCAACCAGAGGCAGACCAGAAAGTGTATTCACAACAGTACCCCCCCTTGAGGAGGGATCACCGAACCCTCATCCACATCACCAGGCCGATCAGGATGGGCCCGGTGAAAAGCACGAACCAATCTATTGGCATGAATGTCAGAAGTAGAGACACAAGAATTATCCTCCTGGCCATAACCCTTCCATTTGACCAAGTACTGGAGTCTCTATCTAGCCTAACGAGAATCCAATATTCTCTCTACCTCATATTCCACATTGCCTTTAACCAATACAGGGTCAGGAGGTGCCGCCATAGGAACTACTGGCTCAACAAACCTCTTCAACAGAGATTTATGAAACACGTTATGGATCTTAAACGTAACTGGAAGAGCCAATCGAAAAGAAACAGGATTAAGAATCTCCAAAATCTTATAAGGTCCAATAAATCTTGGAGCCGCAACCTTCATAGAGATATTCTTTGACGACAACCAAACCATATCACCCACTTTAAACTGGGGACCAATGGTCCTATGCCGGTTGGAAAACCACTGGGACTTTTCCTGAGAGAGGGACAACTTATCCACCACTTGGTCCCAAATCTGCTGCATTCTCTCTACCACAGTGTCCACACCTGGGCAGGCTGAAGATTCCACTTGCCCTGAAGAAAATCGAGGATGAAACCCAAAGTTACAGAAAAAGGGTGACATCAAAGTGGCAGAACTAGCTCTATTGTTTAGCGTGAATTCAGCCAAGGGCAAAAATGAGACCCAGTCATCCTGATCAGCAGGTATAAAACATCTCAAATAGGACTCCAAAATCTGGTTTGTTCTCTCAGTCTGCCTATTGGTCTGAGGATGAAACGCAGAGGAGAAAGATAACTGAATTCACAGATTGGAACAAAAAGCTTTCCAGAATCTGGAAACAAACTGGATTCCTCTGTCCGACACAATGTTCTCAGGAATTCCATGCAACCGAACCACCTGTTGTAAAAACAAGGGCACAAACTCTGAGGAAGATGGCAACCTTGGGAGTGGTACAAGATGGACCATCTTAGAAAATCTATCACAAATCACCCAGATAACATTCATTCTCTGAGAGACAGGAAGATCAGAAATAAAATCCATTGAGATATGGGTCCATGGCCTGTTGGGCACCGGCAGGGGCATCAACAACCTACTAGAACGAGAACAGGGTTTAGACCGAGAAGAAGTCCCACAGGACTGCACAAAATTCCTGACATCACGAGATAAGGCAGGCCACCAAAACGACCGACTCACCAAATCTCTGGTACCAAAAATACCTGGATGACCAGCCAATGCGGAGCAATGAACTTCAGACATCACTCTCTTCCTCCACTGGTCAGGAACATACAATTTTCCCATAGGACAACGCTCAGGTTTGTCCTCCTGAAATTCCTCCAGGGCACGTCTCAAATCGGGCGAGATGGCAGAAAGAACTACCCCCTCACCTAGGATGGTAGTAGGCTCGGTCACAATAAGAGAATCAGCAAAGAAATTCCTAGAAAGGGAGTCTGCCTTAACATTCTTAGTGCCCGAAAGAAAAGAGACCACAAAATTAAAATGCGTGAAAAACAAGGCCCACCTAGCCTGTCTAGGATTCAAGCATTTGGCCGATTGAAGATAAATCAAATTCTTATGGTCGTTGAGGACCACAACTTGATGTCTAGCTCCCTCCAACCAATGTCTCCACTCTTCAAATGCCCATTTCATGGCCAACAATTCCCGATTCCCCACATCATAGTTACGTTCAGATGGGGAGAACTTTCGAGAAAAGAAGGCACAGGGATTCATTTTAGAAGTCACCAGATCTTTTTGGGACAAAACAGCTCCTGCACCAATCTCAGAAGCATCTACCTCCACCTGAAATGGAAGTGAGACATCAGGTTGCCGTAGAACCGGAGCAGAAGTGAATCTCTGCCTAAGCTCCTGAAATGCCAAGACAGCCTCTGGAGACCAATTCAGCACATCAGCGCCCTTCTTGGTCAGATCAGTCAGTGGTTTGACAATACCAGAAAAATTACCTATAAATTCACGATAAAGATTAGCAAAACCCAAAAACTTCTAGAGAGCCTTCAAAGAAGTGGGCTGAACCCAATCTTAAATGGCCTGTACCTTGGCCGGGTCCATTTCAATAGTCGACGGAGACAAAATAAATCCCAAAAATGAAATCCTCTGTACACCAAAGAGGCATTTCGATCCCTTAACATACAGGGAATTTTCCCTCAAAATCCAGAACACAGTCTGGACATGTTCCACATGAGAATCCCAAACACTGGAAAAGATCAAAATATCATCCAGATAGATGATCAAAAACTTATCCACAAAGTCCCGGAAAATATCATACATAAAGGATTGGAAGATAGAAGGGGCATTAGTGAGCCCAAAAGGCATCACCAGGTACTCAAAATGTCCCTCCGGAGTATTAAACGCCGTCTTCCATTCATCCCCGTGCTTGACGCGAATAAGATTATACGCCCCCCTGAGGTCAAGCTTGGTAAACCAGCAGGCACTTTTAAATCTGGAAAATAAATCAGAAATCAGGGGTAACGGGTACTGATATTTAACCGTAATTTTGTTAAGGGAACGATAGTCACTACAAGGCCTTAATGAACCATCTTCCTCGGTCACAAAAAAAAACAGCACCTAAGGGTGAAGAGGTTGGTCTAATACGACCCTTCTCCAACGACTCCTTGATATAAGATCGCATAGCATCATGTTTGGGTACAGATAAGTTGAAAAGCTGACCCTTGGGAAATTTACACCCGGGCATCAACTCAATTGCACAGTCATAACCCCTATGAGGAGGCAAAGACGCAGACTTACTCTCACTAACTACATCAGAAAAATCAGCCAAATAATCAGGAATATCATGAGACTGAGGAGAGGTGGAGAAAACAGGAGTGTCACCAAGAAAACACTGACAACCCAAACTCACCACAGACACAGATTTTCAATCCAAAACTGGATTATGAGTTTTCAAACAGGGAAAACCCAGAACAATAGTATCATGCAAATTGTGCAGCACCAAAAATTTCCAATTTTCTTGGTGGTCTGGGGCAACCCGCATTATCACCTGGGTCCAAAACTGAGGTTTATTCTCCGCCAAAGGAGTAGCATCAATACCCCTCAAAGGAATAGGCGTCCACAGAGGTATCATGGGAAAACCACAACATTTATCAAAGTCCGAATCCATCAGATTCAAAGCTGCTCCAGAATCTACAAAATCCTTAGCGGAAAATGTGGATAAGGAGCAGATCAGAGTAATTGCCAAACGGAACTTAGGTTGTACACTGCCCACAGCAAATGTGTGTGAAAAACATTTCTCTCATTTAGGGCAGACAGAAATAGTATGAGAGGCGTCTCCACAGAAAAAACACAGCTTATTACGCCTTCTAACCTTCTGACGTTGCACCCTAGACAAAACCTTATTATATTGCATAGGTTCAGACGTTTGTTCAAAAGGCGGCAACGCCTCTCGTGTAGTTTTACGTTCACATAAACGCCGATCAACTTGAATGGCTAATGACATAGAATCATCAAGACCAGAGGGAACAGGAAATCCCACCATAACATCTTTTATGGTTTCTGATAAACCCTCCGAAAGAGAGCTGCCAAGGCACCATCAATCCATGTAGTAAGGACCGCCCACTTTTGGAATTTTTGACAGTATAACTCTGCAGAATCCTGACCCTGGTTCAATGCCAATAAGGTTTTCTCAGCTTGATCAATAGCATTAGGTTCATCATACAACAACTCCAAGGCTTGAAAAAATGCACCCACATTAGTCAGAATAGGATTTTCAGGTGTCAGAGAAAAAGCCCAATCCTGGGGATCGCCTCGCAGCAAGGAGATGACAATTTTAACCTGCTGCACAGAGCTCCCTGATGAATTAGGCTTCAAGACAAGAAATAATTTACAATTATTCTTAAAATTCAAAAATTTAGACTGATCCCCAGAAAACACATCAGGAGTAGGGATTTTTGGCTCAACAGCATGTGATTGAGCGATAGAGGTGGAAATTCCCCGCACTTCAGCAGCGAGCTGCTCAACACGATCAGACAATTGCTTAATCTCCATTAAAGAAGAAATCCTCCCATGGCCCCAGAGAAAAAGAGGAAAAATTACATATAAAAAAAAAATTCTGACACATTTTTTTTTTTTTTTTTTACAATTCTTTCCTGCTTTTGAGTACCCTAAAATCTGCAGGTTTAGGCTGGTGATTCTGTTATGATTGTGTCACCGAGGAGGAAAACAAAACCAAGCTAAGTCACAGAAAACCAGAGAGGTTGGTAACTAAGCAGATTGATCCTATCCACACAACTAGCAGTAGCCGTGGAGCGTACCTACGATGATTCTAGATGCCTCGACACAGCCGGAGGACTAAATAAGCCTAAAGCAAGAAAAGGGGAAATCTAAACTGCCCCAGAGCAGACCCAAAAGGAATAGATAGCCCCCAAACATATATTGTCGGTGAGACAAGATGAAAACACAAGCACAGGTAGGAAAATAGACTGAGCAAACGATGGGGCCCACACTAACTAGAAAGGACAGGAAGGAAAAGATACTGTCTGCAATCATGCCAAAAAACTCTGCAAAAATGTCCAACACTTCTGATAGCAAAAAAATCCTGAAGTCACTAGACTTCACCCACTATATCAGCACTCTGGCATATTCTGAAAACAGAGCAAAAAGAGGCCAATCTAATAAGGGACAAAAAGCAAACTGGCACAAACAGTGACATAAGAATGGAAATTCAGCACAGCCCCAGCCAGCTGGCTGACCACACAAAACTGAATAGACAAAACCAAATCAAATGTGAACAATAACAAAGAGCACTTAGCTTGAGAATGCAGGGACTGAACTGGAAACTAAGACCTCAGGAGGCAGGAAAAATCACCAGCAGGGATAGAGGGAGTCGGCTGTCTTAATTCCAGTCAGAGACTCCAGATGTCCAATCGTCAACCTCATTGTCAAGTGGCAGGTCTCTGTTAATTAGATCAGCTTAATTACCTCCTGCAACCACCAGAGAGAGCCCGGAAAGAGAGCTCACGACTCCATTGTCAATACAACCAGCTCCACCACCCTCACCAGCAACCAGAGGCAGACCAGAAAGCGAATTCACAACACTCTGGCGCTTGACCTGACATGCCCCCAGTCATGTGGTGTGCATGGTGACCTGCACTGGTGCTAGATCTGACATGCTTTCGGTCACATGTAGTCTTCAATCAGAAGCACACAAGTGACACACTCTGACGCTTGACTTGATGCACTTCCGGTCATTTGGAATGCACAGTCACACACATAGTCACTTGACTGGATTTACTTCTGGTTATGTACGGCCATGACTGGAATGCACAATAGCACGCAGACTGGTGTGATTCTTATTAGTGATGTACTCATAGCCTCAATACTGGTTACATACATCATGGGAAGTGTACTATAGCATTGGCACGCACATCATTTATGGAGGAGTTTATATAAAGGGTTTAGATCTATTAGCCAACATGAAGACCATCCTGAGGGAACATACCCTTTGCAACTGGAGGTGCCTTAACAAACAGCATCATTACTCAAGATAGCACTATCGTGTTGATTAGCTGAGTATTTGATTTTCTTGGTCTTTATTGTCAGAGACACCGCACTACACTTGCTCATAGAGCCAGTGCGCGTGTCCTGAGTACAGAAGCAGTGCTAAACGAGGTACAGGAGGAATAAACAGACGGGAGGTCAGACAAAGCCAAAGGTCATACACAGGATCACAGTACAGTACCAGGAATGAGACAGAGCGGATAATCAGGGCCAAGCAGAGATCAAAACCAAACAGACATAGGAGGTACCAGGCAGAATCCAAAGCGATATCCAGAGAACAGACCGAGTCATACACAGAGAATCAAGTAACCAGAACACAGCACAAACACACTCAGGGGTCACCACACAATTGCCAAGGGCAAGAGTATAACTGACAGGGATGGGAGCGTCCTGAGGCTATAAGAAGCCTCCCCCAGAACCAGGGAGAGGCCGCAATCATAGCCCCAGGTGTGCAGGTAAGCCTGCATCGGGATCACAACCTTTAACCCCAGAAATGCCAGTCATCAGCACTGGTTCCAAACATTAACCCCACGTGTGCGAGTCAAACCCGCACTGAGATCATGACAGTACCCCCCTCTCAACGGGGAGCCTCTGGACCCCCAGGCTTGCCCGGGTACTTAGCATGGAAAGCCCGTACCAGGCGATCAGCATGCATCAACCGGGCCGGCACCCAGGACCTGTCCTCCGGTCCATACCCCTTCCAATCAACCAGGTACTGTACCGACCGCCGTACCAACCTGGAATCTACGATATGACCAACCTCGTACTCCACCTGCCCCTCGACCAAAACAGGAGAAGCAGCAGACTTGGAGTCTCCCCGGACTGCTTCAAAAGGTTTCAGTAGAGATTTGTGGAAGACGTTAGGGATCTTGAAAGAGGGTGGAAGGCACAGCCTATGCGCCACTGGATTGATTTTTTCCACAATCTTGTATGGGCCAATGAGTTTGGGTCCTAACTTGGCTGACGGAATCTTTAACTTAATGTTTCGCGTGGAGAGCCAAACTTTCTCTCCCACCCGAAACATGGGACCAGGTGTTCGTTTCCTGTCCGCGAAATACTTATACCTGCCTTGAGACCTGGATATACGCCGCTGGACTTCTGCCCATGTATTTTTTAACCACTCAACAGAGTCCTCAGCCCCGGGGCACCCCGAATCCAGACGAGAAAACTCACCGAAATGAGGACTGAACCCATAGTTAATCAAGAAAGGGGACCTACCAGTGGATTGACTCACCCGACTATTGAAGGCAAATTCAGCTAACGGCAGTGCATCGCACCAGTCACTCTGTCTAGCAGAGGTTGAACACCTGAGGATCTGTTCCAGGGACTGGTTAGTGCGCTCCGTCTGCCCATTGCTCTCAGGATGGTATGCAGACGAAAAGGACAGAGACATACCTAATTTTTTGCAGAAAGCACGCCAAAACTTAGCCACAAACTGCACACCACGATCAGACACCACATTCAGGGGTACCCCATGCAACCGGATCACATGCTGCACAAACAACCTGGACAACGTCTCAGCTGACGGTAGTGCGGACAGGGGTACGAAATGAGCCTGCTTAGAAAACCTGTCCACCACTACCCATACCACTGTATTACCCTTAGATGGAGGGAGATTGGTAACAAAATCCATGGATAAGTGAGTCCATGGCCTTTCGGGCACTGCCAAGCGTATCAGCTCCCCTGCCGGCCGGCTATGAGAGCTTTTAGAACGAGCGCAGACCCCACAACCAGCAATGAATTTTTTTATGTCCGAACCAAGGGTAGGCCACCAAAAGATCCTAGCCACCGCCAGACATGTGGCTGAAATACCAGGGTGAGCACTCAGCTTGGATTCATGGAACTCCTGAAAGAGTTTCAGGCGAAGTTGCTCTGGGACAAATAACTTCCCCTCCGGCTTGGCCGCCGAGGCCTGCGACTGGGCCCCCTGAATCTCCCGTTCCAATTCAGATGAGACCTCTGCTATCACAACCCCAGGGTGAAGAATGGAGGACGGTGGCTCAGGGGGCGACACCGGCTGAAAACTGCGTGATAAGGCGTCAGCCTTGACATTCTTAGACCCTGGACGAAATGTAATTGTAAACTGAAAACGGGAAAAAAAAAGTGACCAACGGGCTTGTCTGGGCGTTATTCTTTTAGCAGACTCAATGTACGACAAATTTTTGTGATCCGTGATCACCGTAACCGGGTGACTGGCCTCCTCCAAAAAGTGCCTCCATTCTTCAAACGCCAATTTGACCGCAAGAAGCTCTCTATTGCCTACGTCGTAATTTCTTTCCGCAGCAGAGAACTTCTTGGAAAAGAAAGCACATGGCCTGAGGTTGGTTAGAGTGGCAGGTCCTTGGGACAACACCGCCCCCACCCCCACCTCAGAGGCATCCACTTCCACGACAAATGGTTTGGACGGATCTGGCTGCACTAACACAGGAGCAGACATAAAACATTTTTTCAGCGTCGCAAAGGCCGCTTTTGCGAGCGAGGACCTATTTCTCACATCCGCACCTTTGCATGTTAGATTCGTGAGAGGTTTGACCACTTGCGAAAACCCCCGGATAAATTTGCGGTAATAATTGGCGAACCCCAAGAAGCGCTGAAGACCCTTAAGATCTCGGGGTTGCACCCAATCCGCAATGGCCTGCACCTTCTTGGGGTCCATGCAAAAACCCTCACCGGATACAATTAACCCCAAAAAGGACAACTCTTGTACACAGAATACACATTTTTCCAATTTGGCATACAAATGATTTTCTCTCAGCCTTTGGAGCACAGTTCGTACATGTTCCAAATGAGAATACTTGTCGGGGGAATATATCAAAATATCATCTAAGTAGATAACGACAAAACGACCAATGAGATCCGAGAATACCACGTTGATGAAATTCTGAAATATGGCAGGGGCGTTGGTAAGACCAAACTGCATGACTAAATTTTCAAATAGTCCCTCGGTCGTGAGGAACACGGTTTTCCATTCATCCCCCTCTCGGACCCTTATCAAATTATATGCCCCCCGAAGGTCCAGTTTAGAAAACCACTTTGCCCCTGATAGTTGGTTACATAAATCGGGAATCAACGGAAGGGGGTACGTATTCCGTACAGTAATTTGATTAAGCTCCCGGAAGTCGAGACAGGGACGTAACCCCCCATCTTTTTTCTTTACAAAAAAGAAACCTGCCGCCACAGGTGAGACTGAAGGACGTATGTGTCCTTTGCGCAGACTTTCAGTAATGTACTCCTTCATAGCCAAGCGCTCAGAACCGGACAAATTAAACAGACGGGCTTTGGGTAATTTAGCCCCCCGGACCAGCTCAATAGCGCAGTCAAAGGGTCTATGTGGTGGTAACGTCTCGGCCTCGCTTTCGGAGAATACATCTTCGAAGTCCTTCAGGCATTCCGGAATACCGTCCAGCTCGACAGATGATACAGACACAGATTTAACAGGTTCAACCAGCAGTGCGGCTTTATCATATAACTCAAAATCATTAAACCCCCATTGTACAATCTCCCCCGTTTTCCAGTTAATAACTGGGTTATGGTGTTGTAACCAGGGCATGCCCAACACCAACCTTGCATGTAGATTGTCCAGCACAAAACAACTTATGTTTTCCACATGAGTAGCGCCCACTCTGAGCGAAAACACATCAGACATAAAGCGAATTCCCTCCTTAGTGAGGGGAGATGAGTCAATGGCCATCACCTTGATCGGAACCTTGAGCCTAACTGTCCCTATCTTGCAGTGTGTGACCAATTGGGAGTCAATAAGATTAATAGATGATCCGCAGTCCACAAAGGCTGTAGAGGAAAAAGAACTACCATCCACAAACAGTTCCACAGGCAGTACTACTTTAGAAAACGAGGAAAATGGTACCTGAGGGTCTGAGCAGCCTCCCCGTTGACTACCCAGACCTAGTCGTTTCCCGCCGACCGGGTTTGAAGACGGGCAATTCGGGCACTCCCTTTTCCAATGTCCCGTTTTACCGCAGTAAAAGCATAACTGCTTGTCCTTCCGGCGTTTCCTCTCCGTATCCTTCAGGGAGAGGGCGCCTACATCCATGGGCTCAGGGGCAGTCTCTTTTCCACTGGGGAATAATGGAGTATCCACCTGCATCACCCCTCTGGCCCGCAGCCTGCGGTCCATCCGGACGGCCTGGGTCATGGCATCCTCGAGAGAGTTAGGTGGGGGATGTAACGCCAAAGCATCCTGCAGCCGCTCGGACAAGCCTCTGCGAAAGAGTCCTCGGAGTGCGGCGTCGCTCCAAGAGACCTCTGCCGCCCAGCGGCAGAACTCAGAGCAAAACCACTCAGCTGTGTGTTTCCCCTGACAGACACTCATCACCATGTCCTCTGCCAATCGCACTCGGTCAGGTTCATCATAAATGTGCCCGAGGGCCTCAAAGAATGCGTTCACTGACATACGTTCAGGAGCAGAGGAAGACAGAGAGAAAGCCCATGCTTGCGGAGCCCCCCGAAGTAGGGAAATAATGACCCCCACCCTCTGGAACTCATCCCCGGAGGAGCGGGGCCTTAGAGAAAAAAAAGCTTGCATCCTTCTCTGAAAGACCTGAACTCCTTTTTATCCCCTGAGAAAAGGTCTGGTAATTTGACCGGAGATTCGGGGGACGCTAATGACACATCCCTACCCCCAGAACCAGAAGCCCCTGCATCGACAGCCCCCTGCACAGTAACCACCAACTGTTGCTGGGTATGGGCCATCGTGAGTTGTTCCACATTGAGCTTATGGAACATTTGGGTCAGGTGCTTGACCTGATCAGCCAAGGCTTGTATGGGATCCATGAGGATAAAACACACTTTTTTTTTTCTTTTTTCTTCAGAAAAAAACCCAAAAAAAACTGAAAGGGTCAGTTATAATGTCAGAGACACCGCACTACACTTGCTCATAGAGCCAGTGCGCGTGTCCTGAGTACAGAAGCAGTGCTAAACGAGGTACAGGAGGAATAAACAGACGGGAGGTCAGACAAAGCCAAAGGTCATACACAGGATCACAGTACAGTACCAGGGATGAGACAGAGCGGATAATCAGGGCCAAGCAGAGATCAAAACCAAACAGACATAGGAGGTACCAGGCAGAATCCAAAGCGATATCCAGAGAACAGACCGAGTCATACACAGAGAATCAAGTAACCAGAACGCAGCACAAACACACTCAGGGGTCACCACACAATGCCAAGGGCGAAAGTATAACTGACAGGGATGGGAGCGTCCTGAGGCTATAAGAAGCCTCCCCCAGAACCAGGGAGAGGCCACAATCATAGCCCCAGGTGTGCAGGTAAGCCTGCATCGGGATCACAACCTTTAACCCCAGAAATGCCAGTCATCAGCACTGGTTCCAAACATTAACCCCACGTGTGCGAGTCAAACCCGCACTGAGATCATGACATTTATCTATTACCTGAAACAACACTCCTGATGAACTTGAGAAAAGGAGAAACTCATTGAGTTAAATGAATGGTAATGAGATTTTGTATAACTGAACCACGATATATGACTCTCCAACATAATGAAGTCAATGACTGGTGATGATTTTTGCTTGTTTTGGGTTACTATTTCAAGCTTATCTTATTTATGAATTCGTCTATGAAACTGGTTTTCTGAAGGTCTGATGAATAGCACCACTCTTTCCTTTAAGGTACTACACAGTGAATTTGTGGTTCTTTGATACTATTTGTATGGCAATAGAATGCATGCATTTTTTTTCAAATAAATTGCACTAGATTTGTTTTAATAATCCTCTTGGTAATTAGTATTTCTTTCATACTACTTTGTATGGCAATACAATGCATTTTTTCAATTCAACTGCACTAGCATTTTTTGAATTATCCTCTTGGTCCCTCCCGTAAACGGGATATAACAGGGCAAGAAGGGGCAGCCATCGGTCTAGGGTGCCAACCTCTGCAGCAAGGTACGAAAAGAGAGAGAGGCTAAACAGGGATAGACATTGTCCCCTTAGATTTTTATATGTAATTGGTGCTAGTCTTTTAGGCTGGTTTCACATTCGCGCTTTTTAAGCGCACGCACGGCCGGGGGTAGCTCCGCCCCCGAGCCGGCTCTCTGCCCGGCGTGCCCGCCCCTTCCTTGTAGCGCCGCCTCCTAGCGCACAGCGGCGCCTGCGATCGGCGCACCCTATCTTTAGCATAGGGTGCGCAGATCGTGCGCAGGTCGTGCGCTAGTTGCGCTTTGACCTGCGCTGCGCACTTTTGACGGTGCGCCGTGCGCGCCAAAATCAAACTTTTCGGATTTTGGCGCGCACGGCGCACCGTCAAAAGTGCGCAGCGCAGGTCAAAGCGCAACTAGCGCACGACCTGCGCACGATCTGCGCACCCTATGCTAAAGATAGGGTGCGCCGATCGCAGGCGCCGCTGTGCGCTAGGAGGCGGCGCTACAAGGAAGGGGCGGGCACGCCGGGCAGAGAGCCGGCTCGGGGGCGGAGCTACCCCCGGCCGTGCGTGCGCTTAAAAAGCGCGAATGTGAAACCAGCCTTATATATATTTTGTTATATTGATTAATTAAATATTATATTTTAATTCTAAAAAGTTCAAAATTTGGTGGTGAATTGGTTACAATTTTGTTTGCACGGAACTACTGCAATCATGCTCTGAGCTTGGTTCTGGGGATGTATTTCTGTACTGCTGGCAGTTTTGGGTATTGTATATCTGTACTTCTGGTAGATCTGGTGACAAGTATTTCTGTACTGATGGTCGTTATGTTGACATATTCAAGCACTGATGGTGGTTCTGGTGATGCATTCATATACTGATAGTGGTTCCGGTGACATATTTCTGTACTGATGGTAGTTTTGGTTATGTAGTTCTGTATGGATGCTCTATTTCTGTACTGATGGTGGTTCTGGTGATGTATTTCTGTTCTTCTAGTGGTTCTGGTGATTTTTTTGTGGTGTTATTGGTTTTGATCCTGTACACAATCCATGACTTGTAAGATTACATGATACATGGTCACGTTAATGTGACATCATGTTGTGATGTCTGACAAGTTAAAGATTACTACATTTGTATTTATGTTAGATGCATTAATGAGGTTGTCCAAGTTTGTGATGAGTTTGCAGTCATTCTGTGTGACTGAAGACTTCTGAATTCTCACAGCATGCGCTGCACGCTGTCAGGATTCTCTGGTGCTGGTGATGAGATTTGCATACATGCTGTGATTTGCATATATGCAGTCATTTGAACTGAGTGAGGCCAGACACATCTAGCTGGAGTGTGGCCGGAAGTATGCAATTTGCTTACCTGTGGTAACATAACCTTCCGCTCTTGCTGAGGGAGAAACCTGACAGCTTGCAGTGTGCGCACTGTGACTATTCAAAACTCTGCAGTCATCTAGAATGACGGCAGACTTTCATTTTGATACAGGAAAGATGTATATCTTTGTACCGTGTTAGCCAGTAGATAGAAGAATATTTAGAATTGAGAGTCCTCAGTGGTTGATACCTTTTAATGGCTAACTGAAAAGATGGTAACAAATTGCAAGCTTTCAAGTCTACTCGGGTCTCTTCATCAGGCATAGACTAATACAACATCTGAAGAGTCGCATATTTATACACAATACAGCACATAAATAATGCAATAGATAATATGTGATAGATATTTCTGTGCTGTCTTGTGTATAAATAGGTTATTCTTCAGATTTTGTATTAGTCTTTGCCTGATGAAGAGACCTGAGTAGTCTCGAAAGCTTGCAATGTGTTACCATCTTTTCAGTTAGCCATTAAAAGGTATCAACCACTGAGGACTCTCAATCCTGAATATTCTCCTTGCAGACTTTCATCACAAATCTGGACAACCCCTAATTTTAACATTAAGCACTGTAGTATGGCCAGTCCTAGCAGCGTGTAATATACTCCCTGTCAGAATTTGGCTCTTCTAGCAGGCATCACTCATATGCGATTTTCATACTCCCTGGTTCTCTCAGTGAAGCAGGGGCTGTAGTATTTCACTGAACATCGAGAGAATCTAAATGTGAATGTACGCATGTAAAAAGCATATAAGTGCTCACATGAGAACTACTCAAACCACTTGAACAGGGGAAGTGGAAGGCCGGCACCAAATTGAATTCTTGACCTTGATGCCGGAAACCATTTGTAATTCAAAAGACATGGAAGCATGTCCACTTTTACTGGCATCACAAATTAAAAGTACCATTATAAGTCTATGGGTCCGTGAAGTTCACAGGTGGCATCAGTGTACAATTTTATGCGCACCTGAACAAACACAAACATCTTAATGAGGCCGTAGTGAGTTTCAAGTGCTATTTTTGTACCATTGTTTCAGAAAATAATATAAATGACCTGTCTTTTGCTCTATAGCAAAAAGTATCTGCTTCAGCATATTGGCTAAGTGAAATATATCTGACGTCATTCAGAACACACAAAGTCAGCTACCTTAAATATACCATATTGATCTACTACTAAGCTACTACAACCTAAAATACATTAATCAGCCCTGCATTTACTTAACGACATTTATTCATGACACTGTTCTACAGCAATGTCTTTCTTACGAAATTCTAATGAGAAAATATAGCTTAAAAAGAAAGAAGTATGTCAGTATTTCATGCTGTCTACGGTTAGGGCAGCCGCAGCATGAATCTTCTGAAAAGTTCTATGTTTTCTAACAATACACTATATATTAGAGGGTAAATTCTTCTAGCCAGGGAATATTATACCAAATAGAAGATTTAAGGCAGGGGTCAGACTTGAGAGAAACTCGCACGTGTCTCGCATCTCAATACCCGGCACTCGGGTTCGGAGTGTGCAGCTGTATAGAAATACATGGAGTCGCACACTCCTTCCCGAGTGTCGGCGGTAGTGCCGGGTATTGAGATGCGAGACTAGTGCGAGTTTCTCGCGAATCTGACCCTGGCCTAAGTAACAGTGCCTTCTTTTTTAAGCATCTTTACACAGCACATATATTTCTAGTTCAAAAGTGTCTTTTTCGTGAGGTCATAGCGCCACCTGGTGTTCGCATTTAGGTAGTGAGCTAAGTTAGCAAAAGCCTTTTGTAAATGTATCATAAACACATTAACACTCAAATGATATGAATAATTCATAGATGAAGAAAAAATATATATTCTCACATGCTTTCCAACAGCATAATTATTAGCTAGCATTGTGAGTATTAAAAAACTTGCCTAGTAACTTTGCTGATCATGTGGATACTATACAAAATTATCTACCCCTATCAAATATCAAGGTATGGATTTAGGGAAAATGGAAAAGCTGAGAGCAAGGTTCAGATGGCTAAAAGCACAGAGAAGCATTATTGAATCGATTTTAATGGGCGGACAATCGTTTCAGTGCATTGTGTTTCACTATTTCCAACATAAAGTGGAAAATATGGTCCTTTTTGCAACTTTCTTAGGCTGGTTTCACACTTGCGTTTTTTTTCGCGGGATTTTAGCGCTAAAAAACGCATGCGTTTTTTTTCCCTATACTTTGCATGGGATGCGCTTATGTGCGCATACACATGC
This sequence comes from Dendrobates tinctorius, assembly GCF_039654945.1. Lineage (NCBI taxonomy): Eukaryota > Metazoa > Chordata > Amphibia > Anura > Dendrobatidae > Dendrobates > Dendrobates tinctorius. The sequence goes on along the minus strand of NW_027361679.1, from coordinate 109,385,656 downwards.
GTTTGTATGCGTTTTTCCGCGCATGCGTTTTTTTGCGGTATGCGCTCGGGCACACAAAATGCATCCTGTTGCATTTTTTGGGCGTCCGACTTGCCTCAAAAAAACGCATGCGCGCGCAATGCGTTTTTTTACAGCAAGACACCCATTATAAGTCTATGGGTGCGCATATGTGCGCATTGGCATGCTTATGTATGCATTTTTTTGCGCATGCGTTTTTTTTTTACCATTAGTTGGACAATGGAATTTAGGGGTTTGGGTTAGAGTTAGGGTTAGTTAAGGGGGTTTAGGGCTAGGGTTAGGGTTAGCTAGTGAAGAAAAATATATATATATATATCTTCTTGCACGGTTGAGAATCAAAAGTAAAGGCAATGTTGAATTGAGGATAAAATAAATCTTGTTTTTAATTATTCATTTCAAAAAGTGATTACAAAAATGAAGAAAAGTAAGTTCATGACATGCAGTAATTATTTGAAGAGAAAACGAGCATTGTTCTTACATATAGTCTTGAGCAGCTGTCCGGGTGTTCGAGAGTCTCAAGGGATATGAGATCTCCTGAACAAGAGTTAGACCGGCTTTATATACTATTCTGACCTATAAACTACAACCACATATGGTGGCTTGCCACTATGTTCATAAGTTCTTCCATATTAAGTGAACCCTAGTTATTTTAACAATATGCATACAGTTATTTATGCATTACCTTAGTCTGAGATATTTAAGCCTAAAGTCTGAGATCTTTAGAACCATTCATTATCTCTAAATAGTCACATTTTGACAGCTTTGACTATTTTGACCTATACATTTGACAAGAGAGACAGCTGTGTGAGCCAAGGAACTCAGAATAACTCAGTCACTTCTCTAAAGTAAGCAAAGCCTGTTAGCTAGATTCTGTATGAGAGAATTAATCCATATATTTTTTATTATAGAAATACTGATATTTTACAGTCCCCCCTGATTATGATTTGAGACATATCATAATCAATCCTAACTCATTCTCTCACCATTCGTATCACATTCATTCTTTATTCTGAAAACCTTGTATCAACATCTGCCCTGAATGTCATCTGAATTTTCAAACCTATTGTAAAAACAAAAATTAGATCAGAGAGTTATATTTTTTCGTTTTAACATCTCTCTTAAAATATCATCTTCCTTTTTCATTTCTATCTTTATATTCTTATAAATTCTCCTAATTTTACACATAATAATTATTTGATATATTATACACAGCAAAACTATGATAAATAAAATAACGATCGGATTAGACAATACATTTCCTGCTGCCATTTTCGCTGAAGACTGTGACCAACTAGTTACAGATTTTCCTAAATTTCTCCACCAAGATGAGCCTGACATACTCGTCCATTCATGTTCAATATCATTTAGATTACCTTGTTCATGTCTAAATACAATTTCAGCTTCTTTTAATTGTTTTGTCAGCAGATTTAATAAACCCTTGTCTTTCTTTATTTCATTTGTCCACAAATCCCAAGGGAATTTATTGACTTGTGACAAATTGAACTGGATCGGAAGGATTTTCAGATGTCTTGAGCCTATTGACGTAATATTAATACTTCCTTCCTTCTTTGTGAGAGTTTTAACATTTCCCTCAATACAATATAAACCCATTGTCAGATTTTCGACATGTACACAAGATGAGAAGAATGCAGAAACTGCTTCTTTTCCTGACATGACTTGGAAACAAGTTTTGTTAGCGCTTACTGGTGTCACCAAGTCATGTATCGTGTGGACATTCTCAACTCTGGCATAACAAGAAGTATGATTATGGAAACATGAATGATAAATGACTTTATCCTGTCCAGGTAGACACATTACCTTGGAAACAAAATTTAAGCATGACGAAATGTCTAATTGTTCAATGTTTGTACCATCAAATGCAAAATCTGTGTACTGTAATTGATAATATAACAATTGTGTAGGGCTGACAGGAATTCCCAGAACACCTATAGGAACCAGGGTTTCTTCTCTTCCTGACACTGGAATCAATGATGTTCCTACACAAATGTTCTGTTCACATCCTAACCACTTATTTACCCACAGATCTGTATGGTTTAACGCAAAGTTATATTCTATGGGCAAATTTCTTATTAGCCCTAAAGGGGTAATTCCACTTTGTAAGGCTTGTGCAATCATTTTCAGATTGGTGGAATATTCAATCTGAATTTCTAGACATGTTTTGGCCACTTGAGATTCCTGTTCACTTTCCATTAAAGCTAAAGTAGCATCTTGAAGATGTGATACAGAAGATCCCAATACAGTAGCAGTGTTCAAAACCATCTTTTCAAGGACTTGATTCAAGCTTTTCTGAATCTTTACCCCTTTTCCTCCAATATACCCAATATTTTCCAGATCTGATTTAAGTGTATGAATGTCCATAGTGTTAATTAAACTTCCTACTGTTCCTAATCCCCCCAAAATACCTTCAAACACTCCCCTCTTACTTCTAACCTGTGTTGAAGTTCTTTTCCCAAACCATTGTTCTATTCCCATCTCCATGTTAGTGAGATGTGGTTGACACTGGGGATATCTAGAAGAGATTTTCCAGTTAGACATGTTAAAGGTCCATACCATGGTCAGAAACACTCCATCTCGTAACAGAGGTTTAGTTTGGAACTGATTGATCTGAAAAGGAGTAGATGGTTGAAATCTTGTCTGTGTGCATACATTATCTACTGCTGACCATATATTTACCTTTACATCTCTACATTGTTTGTAGTTATATTTCATTAAAATGCAACATTGGTAAGGTCCAGAATCCTTAGGAGATGGATTATCTACAGAAAAAATAAAATCCTTATTTAACCATCTCACGTTACCGGATTGACCTCTGTGTATAACATTTGTTGGACCATTTGAAAAACTTCCCAAAAATGATTTATCTTTGGTCCATATTAACAAAGATTCTGAAGGTAGCTCTAACCTCGTGTTGCATTTTAGTAATAAAGGAGACATATTTTCTTGACTATATACTGCTTGTGGTGTAACCCTTACTTCTGGAGCTATAGTATTTGAAACTGTAAAAACTACAGATACCTGTACTTGTACTGGTTCTCTGGTTATCTGAAAATTCCATGTTTTTACCCAATCCTCGTCTCCTTCTGTAATAGAAAGAAATGCAGGATCTAAAACTTTCCCAAATAGTTGTGTCCTTAACCAAGCATCTGTTTTGGATGTTTCAACTTTCCCTTTTGCGATCATATCATTTGTAATATCTCCTGACCACACAGCTTTCTCTTCACCTCTTATCTCTATATTCCAGAATAACACATCTGTAGGACTACATTCCCATGTGCCTGTCTTATTATTGTGTATATAATCTCCTTGTAACTGTGTGAACTTCGTCTTAGGTCCTGTGGCCGCATGTAATATTATGTCAGTGTCATGTATGAAGTGTAGCTCAATACAGCATTTTGCACCAAAACCCATGCAAATGTTTCCAGTAATATCTACTGAATCGTCCGGTATGTCCTCATCTATTAAGCTTTGTAGATTCGTTCCTCTTGGTTTCCTTGGATGTAAAGTTCCTTTGAAAAGTTCCTTCACTTCACTAGTATTTGTTCCATGGTGTGAAATATCTTCAGCGTAGATCACAGTTGAAACAGTACAAAACAGCAGAAATGTGATTCCCATCAGATAGTAGCTTTTCCTGGGAAATGTCTTTTTCTCCTGAAGGATTGGTGTTGAATCCCTTCCATCAAGGACGTGGAGTTTCGTATTCCAGTTCTTATTGGAATCCATTTCTTCCTAAAAGAAATGCAGTATCATTATTTTGCAATATACAGTTTGCATTGATCAACATGTACCCACAATTTTTGTTGTCTGCGGGTATTTTTAACCACCTTAGATGCTCGTTGCACAAGAATCATCACTTGTCCCATGGTTTCGATAATTTCAAAGGGACCTTCCCAATTACTTTCCCAAGGTCCATTCTTCCTGAAAGTTTTAATCATCACTAGAGCCCCTTTCTTGAATTTGGATACATATGGTGGCTCCATTCTCTGCATTCTTGATGCAGCATGTGGAAGAATCGTTTTCAAATTTTCCTGCAACAATTGCAACCATTTGGACCTTGCAACAGCATCTTTTTGTGGTGTAGACAAAAATGGTTCATGAGGAAAAATCAATGGCATTCTTCTTCCTGTCATCAGTTCAAAAGGAGTAAACTGAGTTGTGGCAGAGGTTGTTCCTCTTACACTCAACAGTACAGAAGGTACTGCATCAACCCAAGTATTGCCTTTGTCCAATAACATCTTGGCAATTCTGGATTTTATTGTTCTATTCATCCTTTCCACAATACCAGCAGACTGTGGATGGTAGGGTACATGAAACTGTTGTCGTACCCCTAGAATAGCACAAACGGCTTGCATGATTTTTCCTGTAAAGTGACTTCCTCGATCAGAGGTGATCATTCTTGGAATCCCCCAAGTACAAAAGACATGATTAACTAATGCTCTAGCTGTAGACAAAGCATCATCTTTCCTGACAGGTAAAATTTCAACCCACTTAGAAAAAACATCTACTACAACCAAAGCATACCTGAGACCATTTTTACCTGATGGTAACGGTCCAATGTAGTCGATTTGTAACGTAGACCATGGACCATCTGCAGGTGCGATTCGGAGTAGTGGCGGTTTCTGTCCTTTTGGTCTTGGATTAATTTGGGCACAAATGAGACATGATTGAACAACACTTTGCACTGTCTCTTCCATCTTTTCCCAGTAAAATTTCTCTCTGAGAATGCCTAACAATTTTTGTTGGCCCAAATGACCCAAACTTTCATGATTGTATTTTGTGAACTCAACCTGTAGATGTCTTGGGACAACAGGACGCAACTCCCCGTTTAAGTCATGACACAAAACCCTGTTTTCACAAACAAAGGGAGGTTTTGGATCAACCCGGGAAGCAACAAGAGATGAGTCTTTTTCTTGTTCTTCCGCAAAAGAAGGGATATGCGTGTCTGTTCTTTGAACTGCTGAAACCTCGAGAGGTTCAGGTTCAAACACCTCTTCTCCTGTCAGGGCTGCCTCTTTGGCTAGCATATCTGCGGTTGCATTTCCAACAGATAATTCATCATCAGATTTTTTATGGGCCGGAACCTTGACAATAGCAAAACCATTAGGGTTTTTTGATGCTATCCTGAAAATTGTCTTCAGTGTGTCACTGTGAACAAGAGTCTTATTAGATGAATCTACATAACCTCTTTTTTCCCAAACTGACAAGTAATCTGTCAGTGATCTTACAACATAAGAGCTATCACTGTAGATTGTAATGGGACACTGATCATCTGCTTCATTCAGCTGTAGTACCATTTTTACTGCGTCTAGCTCTGCTCTTTGAGCTGAAAAATGACTCGGTAATTTGTGCTTCACAACCTGTCCTCTTTTGGGATAAAAAATGGCATATCCTGAATAATAGTGCCCATCTGAATAGAATCTGGAACCATCTACAAAAATTGGTTCGTCTGTTACCTCTGCTTTCCGTCTGAAAAGTGATGGACTTGGATCCTGAAAAGACTGTAAACAATCATGAGTTTGTCCTTCATATTGCATCAGCTGAGGAAGAACATATTTGGCCTTGTAATCTACCTCAATTTGTTTGGGAGACAATGACAATAACCAATGAGCAAATCTCTGATGTGACACACCTGGGATATTATTCTCAAAGAGAAGTTTTAGTGTAGAGTGAGGAGTTTGCAAAATGATTTTGTTGAACCCGACAATATGTTCGGTTGCTTTGACTGCAAAGTACACACCTACCAAGTGTCTTGCACAGGTCTCAAAACCTTTTTCAACAGGTGAGAGAAGTTTTGAAAAATAGCCCAAAATTCTCCACTCTTCTCCCTGTAATTGCAGTAATACAGCAGAAACAGAAATCTCTGATGTGTGCACTTGCAAAGCAAATGGAGCCGAAGGATCTACTGTGGACAAAGCAGGTGCATTTTGTAAATTCATTTTCAATTGTTCAAATGAGGTTTGCTGTTCATCACCCCAAGGACCAAAGTAATCACTGTTTTTACCTTTCAAAAGATCATATAAAGATCTGGCCTTATCTGCAAAATTCTCAATGAAATCCCTTGAATAATTCATAAGACCTAAAAAATGTCTCAATGCCTTGTGTGATGTCGGAATTGGTAGGGAAGCAATTGCCTCAATTCTTTCCTGCAGTGGCTGCCTTTTTCCTGGACTCAACAGCACCCCTAAAAATCTGACCTCAGTCTGCATCAATTTGACCTTTTTGGTGTTCAATTTCAACCCTGCATCATGCAGCAACTCAAACAATTCTGTCAGAAGAGAAACATGTGTCTCTTTATCCTCTGTAGACAATAAAATATCATCCACATATTGCAGAATGCAATCAGGCCTCGAAAATCTGGATAATACCTTTGCCAATGCCTGATGAAAAACACTAGGTGACAAATGTGCTCCTTGAGGTAACCTGCAAAACAGATATTGCTCGTCCAAGAAAGTAAATGCAAACTTATACTGACAACTCTTTTCAAGAGGTATACTGAAAAAACCATTGCTAATGTCCAGTACAGAAAAGTATTTGGCCTTTGCATTTAACCTTGCCGTCATGTCATGAGTATCTGCCACAATTGGTGCGACATTGGGTGTATGCTTATTGAACATCCGTAAATCCAATATCATTCGATAAGAACCATCAGATTTCAAAACACACCACAAAGGATTGTTACTTACAGAATTAGCCTTTCGGATAACACCTTGATCTAACAATTCCTGTATGATCTTTGACATAGAGTCAATTGATTCTGGAGGCAATTTATACTGACGCTGTGGCGGGGGATCACGCCCCTCCACATTCACGATAACGTCTTTCATTGTTCCAACCTGATTCCTGAACTGAGCCCAAAGAGAAGGAAAAAGCTGTACAATTTCTGTCAATACCTTGTCATCATTAGTGTCAGGCCACAAATGGTCAGATGACACCACATCATTCAAGCAAATACTTCCAACATGGCTATAATTATTAGGATCAATGACTACCGGTTTACAACCATTGGAATCTTTCCAGATCACTTGATTTCCTAGGTCAACTACCCATCCGAATTTCTGCATAAAATCTGTGCCAAGTATATTTTCAGAATCACGACAATACCAGATGTCAATTTCTGTTTTGAAAGAACTAGGTATTTCCAAAATCACATTGGGAACTAAGGTTGCTTTAGTTCCACCTTTTCCACTGAAACCGACAATTGTACAAACTGGTGAATCTGGGTTTAGCTTCAAATCAAGGTTTGTAACACTTAACTGAGCTCCTGTGTCAATAAGAAATACAACATTCTGGCCTGCTAAACTTACTTTGATAAATGGTCTTCCACAGTCATCCAATGTAACTCGAGTCACAAATTCCAATGGATATGGTACAGGAATAGTCTGTGATTGTCAGAAAGATGAAGGAGATGGGAGAAGACCAGTGTCCTTTTTAAAAGACCTTGGAATTCTATCCCTTGACTCTGTTTCCTTCACTGTCATTTCTCTGATCTGTCTGATTAATGGTGCATATGGTGACTGTGTTTGTCTGTTGTCAGTATGAGCAGGTGCAGATAATTGTAATGCAGGTGCGGAAGGTGTGGTGTATGATTTTGGCATGAGTCCGTTTTCCCTTCCAAGCTTACCTGTTCCTTGTGTACCCATCTCTGATTCTGCTCTCAAAAATTTCCTGCACTGCCACTTCAAGTGTCCAGGTATACCACAAAAATAACAATGGATATTGTTCCTTTGTGTAGTATTTTTACCTCTATGCTCAATGTAATCCCTGCTCTTGGAGAATACTGTGGCTCTAGGTTTCAGCTGACTGTCTTCCTTCTCATGAACTACCGCTATTTTAGCCTTGACCTGATTTTGTTTCATGGATCTCCTTATTCTGTCAATAAAAACTGTTGCTTCTTGCAATGATGGCTGAGTGTTAGCCAATTGCACTGAGGCAGGATCTAAGTACTTGAACTTCTTTACAAAAAATTTGATCATGGATGCTGGCTCTTCGTGAGGCCTGAGATCCATTACCATCCTATAGGCCTGTTCAAACTTTACCAAAAAAGAGAATGGGTCTTCAGAAATATTTGTTTGTAAACTCCCTAAAATATCAACTGTAGGCATGTCTTCTCCAGTTGTGAACAATACTAATTGTCTAAGTCTGTCTTCTTTTGTACTATGTGCCATTTCATTCTCATCATTTAATCTGGGTGTGGTCTGTAATCTTTTTCCCATATGTGAAGGTAACCAAACTTTGAATATTTTATTCTTTTGCTCATCATTCAGATTGTATTTGTCTGTGTTTGATTCAAAAGTGTCCGCATTATAAAAGGCATCCATCTTATCATTGTAATTTGGAATGTCTTTTACAATTTTCATTAGCTGATCGTGTATTTTCAGATTAATGCGTGCTGCTCTGTCATGTAATTTTTTCCGTTGTAATTCTACTGCCTCTAATTCCTCTACTGAAGCATCTGGATTTTGCATATTTGGTACAAATGATGACGCAGCAACACCGTCCTCCTGTTTACCTGTTGATCTTGTGTTAGCAGAAACCCTTTTTATATCTTGTCGTAATTTAGACAATAACTCTGTCCTGGTATCTATTTGATCTTCCAATTGTTCTATATGCTCTGACAAAATCAAACAATTTGGACAATCAAAGTAATCCCCGTCAGACTCTTGTGTGTCACCTGGTGTGTCAATGTGATTAATGTCTTGTGTGACAATGCATGTTTTATAGGTGTTAGGTTCAGTTTTCTCAAAGACTAAGCTATTATACACATGGACTAGCTGCATAACATTCTGAAGTTTCCTTTGTAATTTTCTTACTGAGAAAAACCTTTTGTCAATTTTAACATTTTCTGCCTCACATTGATTATACAAACTAGACCATAATTGGGCATCCGTATGATTATGAACAAACTTGAAATCTATGTTACTTTTCTTAGCATAATCATGTATAAAATCCATTATAATTTTTTCTCACCTATTGAGAGTCTTTCCCGTCAATGGATGGTCCTCTGTGTCCTTATGCAATCCTCAGATCTCCGTCTGGATGAGACGCATGCAGCTCTTTACGATCCTCACCCGTCGTCTTCAGGTTCAGTGTGATCCTTTGTGCCGTGAAATAGTGGAATTCCTGAGGAAGCTTGTACAACAGGTGGTTTTTTAGCAGAGTTCGTGCTCCCCCCTTGCACAATCGAGGAAGGAATGCCAGCCAAAATTAGCACAAAAGATCAGTCTGGCTAAGGCTCGCCAAAATGAAGAAAAATATATATATATATATCTTCTTGCACGGTTGAGAATCAAAAGTAAAGGCAATGTTGAATTGAGGATAAAATAAATCTTGTTTTTAATTATTCATTTCAAAAAGTGATTACAAAAATGAAGAAAAGTAAGTTCATGACATGCAGTAATTATTTGAAGAGAAAACGAGCATTGTTCTTACATATAGTCTTGAGCAGCTGTCCGGGTGTTCGAGAGTCTCAAGGGATATGAGATCTCCTGAACAAGAGTTAGACCGGCTTTATATACTATTCTGACCTATAAACTACAACCACATATGGTGGCTTGCCACTATGTTCATAAGTTCTTCCATATTAAGTGAACCCTAGTTATTTTAACAATATGCATACAGTTATTTATGCATTACCTTAGTCTGAGATATTTAAGCCTAAAGTCTGAGATCTTTAGAACCATTCATTATCTCTAAATAGTCACATTTTGACAGCTTTGACTATTTTGACCTATACATTTGACAAGAGAGACAGCTGTGTGAGCCAAGGAACTCAGAATAACTCAGTCACTTCTCTAAAGTAAGCAAAGCCTGTTAGCTAGATTCTGTATGAGAGAATTAATCCATATATTTTTTATTATAGAAATACTGATATTTTACAGCTAGGGTTTAGAGTCAGGGTTAGGGTTAAGGTTAGTATGGTTTGGTTAAGGGTTAGGGTTAGGGTCAGGGTTAGGGTTAGGGTTAGTATGGTTGGGTTAAGGGTTAGGGTTAGGGTCAGGGTTATGGTTAGGGTCAGGGTTAGGGTCAGGGTTAGGGTTAGTATGGTTTGGTTAAGGGTTAGGGTTAGGGTCAGGGTTAGGGTTAGGGTCAGGGTTAGGGTTAGGGTTAGGGTCAGGGTTAAGGTTAGGGTCAGGGTTAGGGTTAGGGTTAGTAAAGTCATGGTTTGGGTTAGTGTGAGGGGCCACCTAATGTTGGAAAAAAACGCAAACGCGGTAAAAACGCATACAAACGCATAAAAACGCTGCGTTTTTTTCATGCATGCTCATAAAAATGCTTGAAAAAAACGCAGCATTTGTATGCTTTTGTATGCGTTTTTTCAATGCGTTTTTTTGCGGGAAAAACACGCTGCAAAAAAAAGCAAGTGTGAAATTAGCCTTAGTCCACAACTGATTATTGACTTTAAGAATAACCTACAATAAACATTATCTTCCAACATATAACAATATTTTACTCTGTGTGAAACAATGCAGTTGATCTTCCTCATGCCTACATTGGAGCTGTCAAATTCCGATAGAAAGTGATCCAGCACATCTAAAAAGTATTTGGCTTCATCCAAGATGAATTTGGATCCTGTGCACTCGGGGAGACAGGTGAGCCGTATAGCCTACTTATATATATGGGTTGTACTGGTCACAACTCTATCAGGGGAGTGTTAACCAAGCACTTCAGAATAAATTTGGAGCCAATAAGATGCCTCCTTGATGGTATAGCATGAAGGATAAGTAGCTGTAACATTATTGACTACAGAAGAGTCTCAAGTGAATACTAGGAGTGTACGAAATGGGAAACTATGCGGGTAGCGAGTTATCCATCTTAGGCTACTTTCACACTTGCGTTTTTTTGCGCTGTGCACCGTGCGCAGTGCAAACGCACATAAAAAACGCATCATGCGTTTTTTTGCGGGTTTGTCCGCGTTTTTTTGCGCTGACGTGCGCATTACCATGAGCACGTCAGCGCACCCATAGACTTTAAATGGGTGGTTGGGTGAAAAAAAACGCATTGCGTGCACATGTGTTTTTTTGGGGAAAGTCGGGCACTCAAAAAATGCAACAGAGTGCATTTTGTGCGCCCGAGCGCACACTACAAAAAAACGCATGCGCGTACAAACGCATGTGTATGCGCACCCATGTTAAGAATAGGGAAAAAAACGCATGTTTTTTTGCGCAAAAAAACGCAAGTGTGAAACCAGCCTTAAGGATTCACTCATACGTCCGTGTTGCACGTACATGTTCTGCGTACCCCTTAAAATCTATAGTGCTATTCACATGTCTGTGTTTTTTCATCGACAGTGAGTCTGCACAAAACCCATAGAGACATGCCCGCTAGTCTATGGGTTCGTGAAAAAACATACAGCACACGGATGGCATGCTTCCTACAGAATAGTGGAGTCACATATCCTTATAATTAGAGATGAGCGACTTTGCCTTTTTTCGGGTCGAGTCGGGTTTCATGAAACCCGACTCTTGCAAAAGTCGGGTCAAACGAAATCGGCCGATTATCGTGAAAAGTCGAAGGCCGACTGAAACACGAAACCCAATGCAAGTCAATGGGGAAGAAAAGTCGGCATGGAGTGGAGGACAGGAAAAACACCTACAGTGCCCATTTTAATGCCAAAAACCTCAATTCTTATTACTGAAGCTCGTCAACCTTAATTTTCTTTATAATAATAGTTAGGCATTGAAAACTGGGGGTTATTTGGCTAAAGTTGTGGGGGGGGGGATAGGGCTGGCTCCAGATTTTCGTGGGCCCAGGGCCAAAGAGTGTCAATGGGCTCCTTTAACACATGCCACAATTTATGATCCTCTGATACGGCAGAGAAATAGCGGTATAGTACAATGAAAAATACTTCACTTCTTACATCACATGACTGATATCCATTTTAAATTTTACAATAGCTCCAAAAACGGACAGTATATTACTCCATACAGTATTATGGCCACCGCATAGTGCGCTATACTGAGTAATGAGGCCCATATATTTCTCCATACAGAATCATTGGTCCCATATAATGTTCCATACAGTATATGATGAGCTCCACATAATGCTACAGTATATGTTGGTCCCCATGGATGAAGATCCACTGTCTTATGGGCCCAAATAATGCTCCATATATAATGGGCCCCATTTCTAATGCTCCAGTGTATAATGGGCCCTGTAAATGCTGCTCCAGTGTCTGATGTCCACCTTTGGAATGCTCCAGTGTATGGTGGGCCCCATATATCATTCTCCAGAGTATAGTACTCCCCAAAAATTGCTCCCAACCTTTAAAACAATTAAATAAGTCTCCTCGCTAGGGAATCCCTGTGCTAGTCTGGACTCCTCGTTGTCTCCATCTTCCATCTCTCTGCACTTGGACTGTTTAGGCAGAGGGTGTACATGTCATTGCGCTCTCTGACCAGAATGTCACTGTCAGGAAACGCGGAAGATGTCACGGCGGTGAAGCAGGGAGAGGTATGTATTTCAACTTTGCAAGTGCTGTGATCCTGAGCAAGCAGGGGGGCCCACTCGTGGGCGGCGGTACTGGCACAGGCCCCTCATAGTACGCCAGTGTGTCTGAAGGCGGGTGTGCACCCCCACCATCAGAGACACTTGATTGTACTATGAGGGACCCGGTGCCAGTGCCGTCGCCCAAGAGTGGGCCCACCCACCTGTCCAGGGCAACGTCACTCGCACGGGTGCGTGTGCCAGGTGGTGACCCCTGCCCTGGGGGGGAGGCAGCCCAGTTAGGGAGGTTGAAAAAATGGCATATGTTGATGTTGGACATTCAGCAGCTGAAAATGGAGAAATTGGAAAAGTCCGAGGAAGAGGAGGACAAAAGCGATCCATTTTTCGGGCAACCTACGTGTCAGCAGGGGAAGGTGGGACAAAATCCTTTGAAACCCATGCATGGCTCATTTTAATGAAGGTTAGATCATCAACATTTTGGGTCGACAGATGGGTCCTTTTTTCTGTCAGGATTGATCCAGCAGCACTGAAGACTCTTTCGGATAGCATACTAGCAGCAGGGCGAGTGGCTCCTGTAAGGCATATTGTGCCAATTCAAGCCAGGTGTCCAGTTTACAGGCCCAATAGTCAAAGGGGAATGACCTGTGAGGGAGAACATCGATATGGGAGAAGAAGTAGTTTGTAACCATAGTTGACAACTGCTGTCTCCTGTCACTTTCAGTCGATGCAGTATTACCAGTCGTGTGAGCGGTACTTGAAAAAATCAGTCCACAACATAGTCATGAAACCCCTGTGTCCAACGCCACTTCTGCTGTGTGCACCACGAACACCTCTTCCATGTTGCTCCCTACGGCTCGTGGGAGAACCATCACTGCCGCCGTGTGCTGGGAATGCCTCAAACAAACGGTTTACCAGAGTTGCTTGTTTGTTAGCCAATATTAGCTCTAGGTTCTCCAGTGGCATGATGTTTTGGAATTTGCTTTTATAGCGTGGATCCAGGATGCTGGCCAACCAGTAGTCATCATCGTTCATCATTTTGGCAATGCGGGGTTCCCTTTTTAGGATCTGCAAGGCATAAACACACATGTGGGCCAATGTTCCAGGTGTCAATGATGCACTGCGAGTGCTGGGTGGAGGAGCACTTTCTGGCAAATCAACATCCCTCCAGTCACGCACAAACCCTGTACCTGACCTCGCCACGCCAACATTTTCTCTTGCCCCCTGAGAAGCATCCTCCTCCCCTGAATAATCATTCCCATCATCCTCCTCCTATTCTTCTTCCTCTTCTTCTTCCGCCTCGTCCAGGAGAGTTCCCTGAGCAGACAATGGCTGACTGTCATCAAGGCTTCCCTCCTTCTCTTCCTCCTCGGCTGCAGATGCTTGCTCCTTAATGTGCGTCAAAGTTTGCATGAGCAGACGCATAAGTGGGATGCTCATGCTTAGGATGGCATCGTCTGCGCTTACCAGCCGTGTGCATTCCTCAAAACACTGAAGGACTTTACAGAGGTCTTTCAGCTTCGACCACTGCACACCAGACAACTCCATGTCTGCCTTCAAACTGCCTGCCCGTGTATCCTCTCACAAATGCATTACAGCCTGCCTCTGTTCGCACAGCCTCTGAACCATGTGCAGGGTGGAGTTCCACCTTGTTGCATCCTCGATAATTAGGCAGTGCTTGGGAAGGTGGAGCAATCGCTGCAGCTTCTGCATATGACTGGAGTGTACGGGCCACCGGCGGATGTGCGAGCACAGTCTTCGCACCTTATGGAGCAGGGCTGTTAACTCTGGATAATTATTGAGGAAGCACTGCACCACCAGGTTCAAGGTGTGAGCCAGGCAAGGTACGTATCTGAGTTTTGAAAGGGCTATGGCTGCCACAAATTTCCGGCCGTTATCACTAACTACCTTGCCTGCCTCAAGATGTAGACTGCCCAGCCATGACTCAGTTTGTCGCTGCAAGTAGTCGGTCAGTACCTCCGTGGTGTGTCTGTTGTCGCCCAAACACATTATCTTCAACACAGCCTGCTGACGCTTACCACTAGCTGTTCGATAGTGGGACACCTCATGTGCAACACTGGCAGCTGCGGATGGAGTGCTCGTGCGACTGTGCTCTGTGGACGAGCTTTCGCTTCTGGAGGAGGAGGAGGGTCGAACGCCTACAGCCAACTGTCTCCTATACCGTGGGCTAGGCAGCACTGTCCCACCGCCGCTGTCCCCTGTGGACCCTGCATGCACCACATTAACCCAGTGCGCAGTGGTGGACACGTAACGGCCCTGGCCATGCCTACTGGACCATGCATCTGTTGTGAGGTGCACCTTTCCACTCACTGATTGCTTGAGTGCATGGACACATGCAGGTGGAGGGCTGGGATGGCTTTTCTAGAAAAGAAGTGCCGACTGGGTAGGTAATAGTGTGGTACTGCGTAGGCCATGAGCTCACGGAAAGCTTCGCTTTCAACCAACCGGTAGGGCATCATCTATAATGAGATTAGTTTGGCAATGTGGGCGTTCAAACACTGTGTACGCGGATGAGAGGATGAGTACTTTCCTGTCCTACTGAGAGTCTCTGGTAGGGTGAGCTGGACTTGAGAGCTGCATATGGTGGAACTAGCGGTGGACATGGAGGACTGAGAGAGGGTTTGTGATGGTGTTGGTGGTCTTGCTGATGGCCTAGATTCAGTCTTTCGTAGCAATAACATTGTGATTCCCTGACTGCTTTGGCCTTGCAACGGCACCTCAACATTTGCTGCTGGTGGTGTGCTAACCAGTGGGCTTACAGTGGGGGAAGTGATGTAGCGTTGCTGACTAACTTCATTCGGAGCAGGTGCACATGTGGTACGTGAGGTTTGGTAGTCCGTCCACACTTGCAAGTGCATGGTGGTTAAATGTCTAACCATGCAACTGGTATTCAAATTTCTCAGGTTTTTAACTCGGCTAAAGGTCTTTGCGCACTTCTTATAGATAACCTTTGCCTGATCATTAGGATTTTGTTCAAAAAAGTGTCACACTGCACTCTTCCTACTATGGAAGACATTTTGAGGCCTTGCATGCTGTGCTAATTTGACCGTCTGGCCAAGCTGTCCTGCAACTCTTTGGGTTTTTGTAAACCGTTTTTGGACTGCTACGGGCCTGCCAGATAACAGGTGTTGCGATGTCGATGCCTGCTGTGGATCCTCCTCCTCCTCTTCTGAGCTATTGGCAGTGGCACTCTCTTCCCCCAATGGATGCCAATCTGGGTCAACAACTGGGTCATCCATCACCTCCTCTTCAATTTCATGTGCACCTTCCTCTGTGTCACTGTGTAAGGTGGTATAGTATGCAGGAAGGGGCACCTGAATTTCATTAGGGTCAGATTCTGGCTCAGTACACTGCCAGGACAATGTAGTGCTCTGGGTGAATGTACCAGCAGAAAAATCTAGCAGTGGCTGTGCATCAGTGCACTCCATGTCCGATTCATCTTGGACTGGGGAATTCACGATTTGACTTGATAACCCAGGCATGGTATGTGAAAAGAGCTCCATGGAGTAATCTGTAGTGTGGCCTGCCGCATCCTTCACTTTTGGTAGGGGTGAAGGACACAAGGAAAGATGTTGTTCCTGACCAGGAGCCTCCACTGACGACTCAGTGCTTTTATTTTTTGAAGCTTCGGAAGAGGAGGCGATAGAGCTGGAGGCTGTGTCAGCAATGTAAGCCAAAACTTGTTCCTGAAGCTCCGGCTTTAAAAGCGGTTTACCTACTCCCAGAAAAGGGAGCCTTCGAGGCCTTGTGGAGCCAGACGATGACGCAGGCTCAACACCTCCTGCCTTAGCTGCTATTGTGCTTTTGCCACTACCAGCAGCTGCACCACTACCCCCACAACCATCAGTATCCAACCCCCGCCCACTTCCGCGGCCTCTTCCACCATACTTCTTCATTTTTGGAAAAATGTACCCAAAATGCCACCAGCTATATGGTACTGTAAAACAAGGTACAAGGTGTATATAATATTGGGGAGAATTTGAATCTCCCTAGAGATTTTAGGAGGCTGAACTATTATCTCAGGCCCACTATAGATTACACCTCAATGTAACAGGCTGAAATTGGCTGGTGTATGACAAAGTACAAGGTGTGTGTATAGTATTGGGGAGAATTGGAAGCTCCCTAGAGATTTTAGGAGGCTGAATTATTATCTCAGGCCCACTATAGATTACACCTCAATTTAACAGGCTGAAATAGGCAGGTGTATGACCATGCACAAGGTGTGTATATAGTATTGGGGAGAATTGGAAGCTCCCTAGAGATTTTAGGAGGCTGAACTATTATCTCAGGCCCATTATAGATTACACCTCAATTTAACAGGCTGAAATTGGCTGGTGTATGACAAAGTACAAGGTGTATATAGTATTGGGCAGAATTTGAATCTCCCTAGAGATTTTAGGAGGCTGAACTATTATCTCAGGCCCGTTATAGATTACATCTCAATTTAACAGGCTGAAATTGGCTGGTGTATGACAAAGTACAAGGTGTGTATATAGTATTGGTGAGAATTTGGATCTCACTAGAGATTTTAGGAGGCTGACAATGATGCTCTCAGTCCAAGTATGGCAGCAGGCAGCCTAATAAGCAGGACTGCTGCACACAAAAGTGTGGAAAAATGAACGCTTGGTAACTGTGCAGAAAAGAGGAAGAAAAGTATTTTTGCTTTTAAAAAAGCAGTTTGCACAGCAGTGTGCAAACAGCAATGCAGCTATCAGGGAGCCTTATAAGGCAGCCTAATAACCAACAGAGCTGATGCACAAAAATATATCCTCCCCTGTCACTGCACACAAACTGTTGTGTTGTACAGTGAAAATCGCTACCAGCAGAAGCAGTTTTTTTGTTCTTCTTCCTTACCTAACGCTCTCCCTTATTCAGAATCAGCAACTGCAACCTCTCCCTATGCTAAGATCGGCAGAAGTAAGATGGCGGTCGGTGTGCACGCCCTTTTATAGCCCCTGTGAAGCCACACAAAGCAAGCCAATCACTTGCATGCCCTTCTCAAAGATGGTGGTGACCGATGCCCATGTCATCGCGTTGCCCACAGTGTGTGTCCTCCATCATTGGCTGAAAAAGGGCGCTGGAAGCATCATTTGAAACGCGACTTTGGCGCTCTGGTCGCCAACCTCGTGGCCGACCTCACGCTATGGTCAGGTTTCGTTTCATGAAACCCGACTTCAGCGAAAGTCGGCGACTTATGAATTTGACCAACCCGTTTCGCTCAACTCTACTTATAATATTTAGGGAAAAAAACACTTTATTATTTTATTATATAGCAAAATTAGACTAAGACAACACAACTAAACATAAAAGAAGAGAGGAGTAAAAGCTCAAATAGAATTGGGCACGATTACGGACATTTGTATAGAGGGGTAATAAATTCAGTCAAATACAAGTAATGAAAGTAGCATAACAGTACAGAAACGTATGCTAGTACAATGCTGTAATCATATAGACCAGGACTGATTATCCTAAGTAGGAGTACTGACTACATAATGCTAAAATTTACCGTCCTCCCCGCCCGAGGAAACCCACGCAAAATGTACATCGGGTTCTGTGGGTCACTGCTTTATGCAGTTTTTGCATTATACAGTCAGTACGTCTATGTAGAATTATCGTTTCTGGTCTATATTATTATAGTGCTGCGCTAGCATATGTTTCTGTTATGCTGCTATTTATTACTTGTATTTGACTGTATTTGTTGCCCCTCTATGCAAATGTCTGCAACTGTGCCAACTTCTATTTCATCCTTCAGCTCCCTCTTCTCTTATTTTTAATTACATAGTTACATAGCTTGAAAAAAAGACCTCGGTCCATCAAGTTTAACCTTTCTCCACCAATTGTGCATTTTGTCACCAATTTAACTGTATCCCACAATGTTATGAGTATTGAGGAAATCATCCAGCCCTTTTTTAAAAGCTGTTATAGTGTCTGCCATTACTACCTCCTGTGGTAGGGAATTCCACAATCTGACTGCTGTAACTGTAAAGAAACCTTTCCTATTTAACTGCCGCAATTGCCATTCTTCCACCCGTTGTGAGTGCCCTTTAGTCGTCAGTATGGTCTTTAGAAGGAACAAGTCATGTGCCAGTGTTTTGTACTGACCACACATATATTTATACATGTAAATGAGATGACCTCTGAGGCGTTTGTCTTCTAAGCTAAACAAGCCCAACTTTTCCCATCTTTCATCATATGAGAGGCATTCCATCCCTGTAATAATCTAGTTGCCCGCCTCTAACTTCTGAATATCCTTTTTAAAATGTGGAGTCCAAAACCGGAACCCATATTCTAGATATGGCCTCATAAGTGATTTATAAAGGGGTAACAATACATTGGGATCGCAGGATTTTATCTCTCTTTTTATACAGCCTAAAATGTTGTTTGCTTTTGCAGATGCAGCTTGACATTGAGCACTGCTGTTCAGCTTACTTGTAACCAGAGTACAAGTCTTTCTCCTGTTCTGTAGTCCCTTGTATACTCCCATTTAATCTATATGCAGCAATAAGATTACTTTGTCCTAGGTGCATTACTCTACATTTATCTACAATAAATCTCATTTGCCAAGTGTTTGCCCATTCGGTCATCTTATTAAGATCATTTTGCAATATTGTAATGTTGCACTCCCTCTCTTTGATGTGGGCTCCAGCGTTGAGCCCGCATCTTTCTCAGCACATGTCAGCTGTTTTGAACAGCTGACATGTGCCCGGAACAGCCGCAGGTGGAATCGCGATCCACCCACAGCTATTAACCTGTTAAATGCCACTGTCAAACGCTGACAGCGGCATTTAACATGCGCTTACGGCAAATCTGCCCATCGGTGACCACCGTCACGTGATCACGGGTCACCGATGGGTTGGCATGACAACTAGTGGTCTCATGGAGACCCTATGGTTGTCACTGCCAACTTGCTGTGAGCGTGGCCCAGTGGTCGAGATCATAGCTAGTGAGTGATTCAGCTATGTACATGTGAACTGATCATCTCCTGTGTGTGGCTGAGCCGATCAGGTTATGGCAGCTTCTAGTCTCCCATAGAGACTATTGAAGCATGCCAAAAGTAAAAAAAATGTTTTTAAAAATATAAATAAAAGTACAAAAAAATAATGAATGAGGCCTTAGGGCTCACTCACATGGCCATCGATTTTCCCATGCAAGGTAACCAAGCTGATTATGCTAATGACACACAACTCAAACTCTGTTAGAGTTTCAGCAGATTTGTAGACTATAAAAGATATAAATTCAAATTATGCTAACAGTGTAAAGAAACATGAATTTTAATAGGTATGCATTAAAAACCTAGGAGAGGCATACACATGACATAACACTAAAATATACAATTGCTTAATCAACCACCATTTCCAGTCTTATGAATATTCCAGACACTAGGGTTAAATTCGTGTGATGCTCAGAAATACCATATTAACACCAACCAGAAAATGGTGACGAAAAACGGGCAATCAAAACAGGTACAACGGCAGTTAAGCAGCTTTAAATATACATAGCCAGGTGCACAAGGGAACCCCTAATTCTAATCGGTCCCTTTATGCCCTTAATCAGCTGGCCCCTGCCTTGCCATGGAGGTTGGCACCCTAAATTTCTATATGGCATCCCACTCATTAACGACTTTCTCTAGAAACCCCTGGTACATGCCCTATTTTAAAACAAACATATGTATGAAGCAAACATAAGTACTTATCCCACTGTAGTTTGCCCCATATCACCCTCAAATACGGAACTCTGACAGTTCAGTTGCTGCAGTCATGGTCCTTAATTCTTTAGGCTCGATGTGTTTCCCCTTATTTATTGTCTGAGGTTTATCAGGAGATGAATAATGGCTCAATCGACAAATGCACTTGTTTAACCCCTTAATGACCGAGCCAATTTTGACCTTAATGACCAAGCCAAATTTCACAATTCTGACCAGTATGACTTAATGTGGTTATAACTCTAAAATGCTTCAACATATTCCACTATTTCTGAGATTGTTTTTTCATGGCATATTGTAATTCATGACAGTGGCACTATTTCTTCAGTACGTCTTGCGTTTAGTTGTGAAAAAAATGGGAATTTGGCAAAAATCTTGAAAATGTTGCAATTTTCAAACTTTTAATTTTCTGCCCTTAAATCAGAGAGTTATGCCATGTAAAATAGTTAATAACATTTTCCACATATCTACTTTACATCAACATAATTTTTAAACATAATTTTTTTGTTAGGAAGTTACAAGGGTTAAAAGCTGACCAGTAATTTCTCATTTTTCCAACAAAATTTACCAAACAATTTTTTTTAAGGACAACATCGTTTGAAGGCATTATGATGGGCCTACACGACAAAGTAACCAAAAGTGACACCATCCAAAAAACTACAAACCACATTCAAGTAGTTTATTAACCCTTCAAGTTCTTCACAGGAATTGAAGCAATGTGGAAATAATTAACATTTATTTTTTTTCCGAGAAAATTTACTTTAGACCCAAACTTTTTTTATTTTTACAACGGTAACAGGAGAAAATGGACCCCACAATTTGTTGTGCAGTTTCTCTTGAGAATGCCAATACCTTTAGTGTGGGGGAAATCTACTGTTTGGGTGCTTGGCAGGGCTTGGAAGGGAAGAAGTGCTATTTGACTTTTCAAATCTAAAATTTGCTAGAATAATTAGTTGATGCAATTTTGCATTTGGAGAGCCCGTGATGTGCCTAAACAGTGGAAACCCCCTACAATTGACCCAATTTGGGATATCACACCTCAAGGATTTTATCCAGGGGTATAATGAGCATTTTGAAGCCACAGGTATGACACAGATAATATTCGGTTGTCATATTGAATATGTCGTCATTAGTGTTGAACGCAAGTGCTCATTGCTCCAGTTTGCAGTGGGTGATCGGGTATGCACCGAATACCGTGGGTGCTTGAGTGACATGCATGCTCGAGTCCCTGCCTCGCATGTTTCGTGACTGTTAGACATCCAACAAACATGCGGAGATCCACGATACTCTATGCATACCTGAGCACCCAACTCGAGTAGCGAGCACTTGCGTACACTAGCTGTCATATTGACCGCTTTTTTAATTTTGAAAAAAAAATTCTAACCCCAACCCTATTCCTAACAGAACTCTAACCCTAAAAGAGCCCTAACCCTAAAAGAGCCCTAACCCCAACCCTAAATACACTACCATTCAAAAGTTTAGGGTCACTTAGAAATTTCCTTATTTTTGAAAGAAAAGCATTTTTTTCCAATGAAGCTAACATTAAATGATTCAGAAATACACTTTATACTTTGTTAGTGTGGTAAATGATTATTCTAGCTGCAAACATCTGGTTTGTAATGCAATATCTTCATAGGTGTATAGAGGCCCATTTCCAACAACCATCACTCCAGTGTTCTTATGGTACTTTGTGTTTGCTAACTGTGTAAGAAGGCTGGATGGTTAGAATACCCTTGAAAACCCTTGTGTAAGTATGTTAGCACAGCTGAAAACAGTTTGGCTGTTTAGAGAAGCTATAAACCTGACCTTCCTTTGAGCTAGTTAAGAATCTGGAGCATTACATTTGTTGATTCCATTAAACTATCAAAATGGCCAGAAAAAAAAGAACTTTCATGTGAAACTCAACAGTCTATTCTTGTTCTTAGGCTGGTTTCACATTTGCGTCACCGCAGCAATCCGTATGCATCATGCTTCCCTACCATTAACATGGTGTATGCAGGGGCATGCGCTTGCATCAGATCGCACTCATACACTGATGCATGCGTTGTTTTTCGGTGTGTGGCGGGGTCCGGCGAACGCATCATGTTGGATTTTTGGAAGCGGCAAAAATCCGTCAAATATTTGCAGTCATGCGCATGCGGATGAGTGCGTCAAATAAACGCAGTACTGTCTATGGGAACACATGCGTATGCAAGGACATGTGTACGCACCTGCGTTCTATATGCATGCTTTTTTTAATGAGTTGGTCCAGGAAGTGATTTATCTACCTGATAATTGAGAGCTCTATATAAGGAATTGTGGACACAGCAAGGCCATAACTCTCTGGACTCTGGATGATACCACAACACTGGTAATGTAAGTATAGAAATTTAAAAAATATCACCCTCCCTCACTGCTGTTTGTACTTTCTATTACATTTTTTTTCTGTTTAATTTTAGACATAACGCTTTGCCTGGTACAGTGGTTGGCTCCTGGTTAGCTCCTGGTGCTGCTTTCTGTCGTGGTGAGGACAACACTGTCTATGTAAGTATAGAAGCTTTGGAAATGTATGTCTCTCTGAATGCTTTTTCTGCTCCTTGTAGACTTGCCGATTCTCTCTGGCGCAGTGGGTGTCTCCTGTTGCAGCGGTTTTCCCGTAATCGTCTCCTGGTGCTGTGGTTGGCTCCTGTTGCTGCCATCTGTCCCTGGCCTGTGCTGTGAACAGCACCACATACAAGTCTTTTTTGTGCAGTAATATACCAAGCAGCCATCCCCTCCATTGGGATTGGTACATTGTGATTGGTTGCCTCATCTGTATTTCTGCACCTGTGTTGCTGCCATCTTAACTACATGGGTCCACTGCATCCTGAGTGCATTTCTTTGGAGGCCTGGGCTGGTAAGCATCTCTGCCTTTTTGCTAGTAAATTTAGAATGTAGAACAAATTATAGTAAAAATTTACACCAAACATAGATTTAATATTCTGATTCAAACACAGCATGTTAGGGACGGTGGAACGCACTAAATAATAAATAATAAGTGCATTCGCCGCCCGGGGTCCACCGTGCAGGAGGTGTTACACTGCTGCTAGGTAATGGCAGACGCCCAATATGGTGATATAACGCATGCGGGTTGAACGTCACCCGGAGTGCGCTGGGCGGTCTGTTTCTTCACAGAGGCGCCGAGGCGTTAAATACAAAGGCCGAGCCTATTGACGTCACAGGACTCAATGGAATGCACGCACGGTATATGGTCACAGGACTTGGACCCAGGACACGGGGTCCGCGTCCGTCTAGACCTACCGTGCGTGCGGCGTCGCAACCGCGGACGCCAAGAAGTACTGCTGACTGCAGCGCGGCGACAGACGCTGCCGCTATACGACAATGCCCGGTACCAGGCACACTGTCAGACGCTAGAACTGTGGAGGATGTGCACTGTGGCCTGTAGCTTGCCACTGACTGGCACTGACTCTATCACTAGTTCCCTATCCACACACGTAATATCAGAGGGAGGGGAATCTTAATGAGTCACTTGCAAGTCCATGCATCCATCATCTTTCACACAGTAGCAACTAGGGTCTATACTAGCGCATGGCCGAGCGGCCATGCGAACCTTTTATAGCCGGGACCTTCCAGAAGCTTCCAGATCCCTGAGATGGACCAATCAGATCAGGAGAAGGATCTGTGCATGTGACTCCCTATCTCCAATGGGAGATCGTATCGTGAGCATGCTCAGTGGAGCGACGGAAGGACTTAGCCTCTGGAGCAGCTTGTTGCTGAGCAGCCTGCGTTGCTATTGCTGGCTCGGAGGTGGCAGCAACAACCAGACCTACAGAGCTGGTCTGAGCAGAGTGTCGGGAACGACGGGGCTGCTGAGCATGCTCTTCTGCGGTCGAAGGAGAATGGGAGACCGCTGAATGTGAGGCTCTGGATCCCTGCTGTGCAGTTGCAGGAACCCGATGCCTAACATTACCCCCCTCCTAGGGCCCCCTCCCCTCTGAGCCCTGCTATGCTCAAATGCCGCGATATGGAGCGGGGCATGGATGTTCTCCACTGGTTCCCAGGTCCGGGCCTCTACACATGACCCTTCCAATCCACCAAATAAAACTTTTTGCCACGCACCACCCTGCGTCCCACAATGGCGTTGACCTCAAACTCATCCAAAGACAAGTCTGATGTCCCAGCAGATGACTCGGAAAACCGGAACAGGTTTGAGAAGGGACACGTGGAATACGTCAGAGATGACCAAGTGTGGTGGAAGAGCCAGACGGTAGACCACAGAGCTGATCCGCTTGAGGATTTTGAAGGAACCAATGTATCCCGGCGCGAACTTGGTGGACTCGGCCCGCAGCCTGATATTTCGGGCAGAAAGCCACACCAAGTCGCCAAGGGCAAAAGTTGGAGCGGGGTGCCAATGTGTGTCGGCGGACGCCCTCATTCTCTCCTTAGAGGCTCGAATAGCATCCTGTGTGTGAGCGGCCATGCGAACCTTTTATAGCCGGGACCTTCCAGAAGCTTCCAGATCCCTGAGATGGACCAATCAGATCAGCTTGTTGCTGAGCAGCCTGCGTTGCTATTGCTGGCCCGGAGGGGGCAGCAACAACCAGACCTACAGAGCTGTTTTGAGCAGAGCGTCGGGAACGATGGGGCTGTTGAACATGCTCCTCTGCGGTCGAAGGAGAATGGGAGACCGCTGAATGTGAGACTCTGGATCCCTGCTGTGCAGTTGCAGGAACCCGACGCCTAACACAGCAAGAGATACACTTAATTTACTAAGTCTAACTCTTGATAATCTTGCTGGCTATTTTTTCAAATTGTCACAATATCCTGGCTTAATAAAATCCCCTAAATGAGCAGTATGATTCACACTTGTATTAATGTTTTCTATGGAGATTACATGACTGGGAGCCTGAGTTTAAAAGGTGGTCCTAAACTAACATTGACTTAATCCTAAATGTCTATCTATTGCTTTTCTAATATACATGAATTAAAAATTTCCTCTCTATCTGATTTTTTTTTTTTTGTTTCAACTAATTCACGTTTGATGACATTTTGCTCTAGAATCTCCAGCGCATGGTGGTATACCACAAAGAGCTGTCATCAGAAGGCAGAGGCTGCTGTTACTGCCACAACCTCTATCCCCACCCTGAAACAAAGCATAATGAGTGACATCCATTTCAGGGGCTGGGCTAGTCCCTGCTCCAATGAGCATGTGTTGGTTATCAATTCCTACCTATGCTCAGTAGGATCTTGTCACTCCGCAGTATTGTTTTTAATGGACAGTGGCAGTGCACTCCCTGGTCGGCTCTGATAAGAAGTGGCAAACAGGCAAAAGAGTGCACTGTAGGTATGCATTGTAAGGAGATGAGCATTAAATGTGGAGACCAGCTCTGCCCCAGAAAATAATGTTGATTTTGGGGGTCGGTGTCTGTTCTTGTTGCTTGCCGTGTTGTCACCTTACAGTGCGCACGGACACTTGCCGACTCGTATATTAATTTGAATAGTGATTCCTTCACTCACTGTGCTAAACATTCTCCAATAAAGTAGTCAAAGTGAGACAGGGTGGCATCTGTATGGCAGAATAGCTAAGCAGAAGCCATTATTCCATTCATTTAACACTAAAATATCATTGGTATGTCCAGTTGGTGACAGTGTTAATTGTGGTATTTATTATCCCTAGTCACAAATCAAGTAGTTAAAGACTAAGGGCCCCCTCACACACAGCAAGATCGCTAGCGAGATCACTGATTTTGTGACGCATCAGCGATCTCTCCAGCGATCTCGCTGTGTGTGACATCCATCAGCGACCGGCCCCCCCGCCGGGTATCGCTGATCGTGCAGGATCGTCCTGGACCATTTTTTGATCGTTGGTCTCCCGCTGGCCAGCACGCATCGCTGCATATGGCAGTGGAAGACCAACGATCAGTGACGCTGCACGCTGGTATCTAGGGTAAACAGCGGGCAACTAAGAGCCGCATGGCTCTTGGATACCCGCTGTTTACCCTAGATACCAGCTTGCTCGCTGGTCCTGATCGCTGGTGAGTCTGTCTGTGTGACAGGTCACCAGTGATCAGCCTAACTATGTCCCAGCTATCCCATCCATGTCGGATCGTTGGTGGGATCACTGGGACATTGTTGTGTGTAACGGGGCCTTAAGGAGATTACAGCAATCTTTGATGAGCTGCTCCATGTCACTAGTCGCCAGTAACTTTAGAGGCATATACATGCATTCTTTGTCATCCGGCTGTCAACATGAACCATATCATCTTACTTCATTTCTTGTTACACCAGTGCTTGAAACACTGCTGCAAATACTGTAAAGATGATTGTTACTAATTACCACCAAGTGTAAAAATGATGTATATGCTTGAAGAAATGATTGTATTTTTGAAGTTTTTTAATATCTATTTCTGCATAAAGGACCCTAAATAACCTCACTTTGTGGTGAGCTGCTGAGTCACTGTGAGTTAGAAGGAGACTGCATTTCCTTCTAAGCTGTCACGCTAGCAGATTGTAAATGAATGGAAAAACAACATTATCTTTCTTTTTTGATTAATGCCCTTTGGCACCTATTCTTTTACACAGAGTAAACGGTTTACAAAAGTTAAACCCAATAAATAAAATTTATTTTCAGCTGCATGTTGTATAATGGCACAATTTAATGGTTTAAAAACAAATTCTGCATTTTATTTCTAATGGATTACTCCACTAACAATTATTCTATTGCTCGGTTATCTTAAAATATGTAGAAAACAAAATATGCACAACCTGACTCACGGATCAAAGACTTCTATCTAAGTAAGTGCATGGCCCATACCCAAATATCTCGAATAAATTTGTAATAATTGTAAAGTGCTGCAGAATGTGTTGACGCTATTTAAATATAATTATTTTAATTTATTATATACCCCAAAATCTGGACTGTCTTATAGTTGTGGTCACATGCAGACATTATATAGGGGGGGGTTTCAGCTTTCCAAGCCATCCTCTAGGGTTAGAGATGCTGGGCCGTGGTGGTTGGTTGATAGCAAATCTAGCTTTTCTTCAAAGCCCACCCACGCTTCTTATCCTTATAGCTCAACAGACCCCTTTTTCCCATTTCCTTTTTTCCCTAAACCGGTGTATATGTGTATGTATTGCAGAGGATGTGTTAATGTACTCACCTATAGCTGCTTTCGCCGGTATTCTGTGCCATTCTGCTTCTCTTTTGATTGACATCACTATACTCCAGACTCTCTGGGTCACTCCATGCTATATGCGTGAGCTGGCAGTCTCTTTTACAATGTAAGTTTATGGAGCTTTGTTTAGAACCTTCATAGGCTTAGAGCACAGGGAGCAGTGTGACCCAGAGAGTCTGAAGTGGCGGTAGGTGAGTATATTCATCAATGACACTGCAGTACATACACATACAGTGGGTGAAATAAGTATTGAACATGTCATTCATTTTCTAAGTAAATATATTTCTACAGTTGCTATTGACATGAAATTTTCACCAGATGTCGGTAACAACCCATCCAATCCACACAGGCAAAGAAATCAAACCATATATGTCCATAAATTAAGTTATGTTTAATAATGGGAAATTATACAGGGACAAAGTATTGAACACATGAAGTAAGAGAGGTGCATGTGTGGATTGGATGAATTGATACCGACATCTGGTGAGAATTTCAGGTCAATAGCACCTTAAGAATTATATTTACTTACATAGTAACATAGTTAGTAAGGCCAAAAAAAGACATTAGTCCATCCAGTTCAGCCTATAAAATTCTGTGAGAATAAATCCCCTGATCTACGTCCTTCTAAAGAACCTAGCAATAACTGTAAGATACAATACTGTTACGCTCCAGGAAGACATCCAGGCCTCTCTTGAACCCTTCGACTGAGTTCGCCATCACCACGTCCTCAGGCAGGGAATTCCAGATTCTCACTGCCCTAGCAGTAAAGAATCCTCTTCTATGTTGGTGGAAAAACCTTTTCTCCTCCAGGCGCAGAGAATGCCCCCTTGTGACCGTCACCTTCCCTGGAATAAACAGATCCTTGGAGAGATATTTGTATTGTCCCCTTATATACTTATACATGGTTATTAGATCGCCCCTCAGTCGTCTTTTTTCTAGACTAAATAATCCTAATTTTGCTAATCTCTCTGGGTATTGTAGTTCCCCCATCCCCTTTATTAATTTTGTTGCCCTCCTTTGTACCTGCTCTAGTTCCATTATATCCTTCCTGAGCACCGGTGCCCAAAACTGTACACAGTACTCCATGTGCGGTCTAACCAGAGATTTGTACAGAGGCAGTATAATGCTCTCATCATGTGTATCCAGACCTCTTTTAATGCACCCCATGATTCTGTTTGCCTTGGCAGCCGCTGCCTGGCACTGGTTGCTCCAGGTAAGTTTATCATTAACTAGGATCCCCAAGTCCTTCTCCATGTCAGATTTACCCAGTGGTTTCCTGTTCAGTGTGTAATGGTGATATTGATTCCTTCTTCCCATGTGTATAACCTTACATTTATCATTGTTAAACTGCATCTGCCACCTTTCTATGCTTTACATAGTTTTGTATCATCTGCAAATATTGATATTTTACTGTGTAAACCTTCTACCAGATCGTTAATAAATATGTTGAAGAGAATAGGTCCCAACACCGACCCCTGCGGTACCCCACTGGTCACAGCGACCCAGTTAGAGAATTGGTGACATGTTCAATACTTCTTTCACCCTCTGTATATACCGTACACACTTCGTGAAAGAAAATTTAATGGTAAGGCTTCTTTAAGTATTTTATCAAACCAATCATAAAAAAGGCACCTCTCCTACCAAACTCCTCACCGCTCAACACCATTATGGAATGTATGCACCGCTGTTAAATGTCTACTAATAAAAAGCAAGTCAACAATGAATTAGAGGTACATATTGTTACTATTGTTAAACACCACTAATGACTGCAAGGAGACTCCATTGATAAGGATATTCATGTCACCAAAACCTAGTTATAGGTCTCAAGGACAGTATATATGGGTCAAAAGACAAGGGTGGACTCAGTTTACTGTACTCTCCTCACAAATCCCAGTAAAACCCTTTGCAAAAAAAATACAAATTGAATTTTCACTGTCTTATATCAAGATAGCATGTGTTGTTACCTAACTGAATTATGTACATTGTGGATGTAGACAACATTAAATGTATATATAATACTATATGTGTGCCCGATGCTATCGCATCAGGAGGGCAGTAACATCACGATGGGGGCAGCTTTGTGGCGCTGGAGGTGGCGGCCCACCCACTTCCATGCAGTCACAACTGGTAGGAAAGACGGTCTTTTGCGGCCTGTGCTGGAGATGGTGGCCGCACCCAATCTCCAGCACAGGCCTCAAGCCACGGTCTTTCCTGCCGGCTGTGACTGCACGGAGGTGGGTGGGCAGGCAGCGGCGGGATCCGGCACATGTATTCAGGAGGTGGTTCCTGGTGGGGGTCCAGCGGCATCCCTTTCATTACTCCCCCCTCATTACACCCCTCTC
Source organism: Dendrobates tinctorius (assembly GCF_039654945.1). Taxonomy (NCBI): domain Eukaryota; kingdom Metazoa; phylum Chordata; class Amphibia; order Anura; family Dendrobatidae; genus Dendrobates; species Dendrobates tinctorius. The sequence goes on along the minus strand of NW_027361679.1, from coordinate 109,355,960 downwards.
ACAGTCGGCAGGAAAGACGGTGTTTTGTGGCCTGTGCTGGAGATGGTGTGCGGCGTCACCAGAGGGTGGCCGCACCCAATCTTTAGCACAGGCCTCAAGCCACGGTCTTTCCTGCCGGCTGTGACTGCACGGAGGTGGGTGGGCAGTCAGCGGCACATGTAGTCAGGCGTTGGGTCCTGGCTGGGGTTCGGCGGCGGCATCCCTCTCATTACTCCCTCCTCATTACACCCTCTCATTACACCCCCTCATTACACCCTTTCATTATACCCCCTTCATTACACACCTCTCGTTATACCCTCTCATTACACCCCTTTCACAGTCTCGTGATCGTAGCGGCAGCTGGGATCCAAGCAGCGGCTGCGATCCCAGCGGCGTTCTCGATCGCAGCGGCGTTCGGGATCCCAGTGGCAGCCTGGATTCGAGCGGCAGCTGGAATCCCAGCGGTGTTCGGGATCGCAGCGGTGGCCTGTATCCGAGCAGTGGTCGGGATCGCAGCGGCATTCGCGATTGCAGCGGTGGCCTGGATCCGTACAGCGGTCGAGATCGCAGCGGCGTTCAGAATCGCAGCTGCATCCTGGATCTGAGCGGCATCACTTGGGTGTTCCAAAATGGCGGTCGGCGTACTTCCGGTGCGGCGCGGTGGATTGTGGGATTTGGGGACATCCAGATGGAAGTGGATGACAGACAAATTAAGGCAATTATAGATATAGACGCTCTATGCAAGCAGAAAAGCGATCAGTACCGCGAAGCACTCAACAGCAGCAAACCAACAGGTGTATTACTTAGTAGAAATCGTATTGTAGCAAATCCATTGAAATTGCATGACAGGCATATGGAACCTGACCTTACGGGTGCACACCATGAAAGCACAACATTGGAAATACTTGGAAGAGGAAAGGAAGAGGTGGCACTCACCGGTCTACAAGTCCATTCTTTAATAGAAAAACGGTTTACAGAATCTTCACAGGGAGAATGGGGGAAGAAGTGTGCGAGTGACGACGGCTGTTTTGTGCTATTGCGCTTCTACGGGTCAATAGGTCAGAGGAAATGACGAGGGGTATATACCTGCGAGCAGGTACACCCCTCCCCCATTCTCCCCAAATGCCACAATGACAAAATATACAAAAACATACATACAGTATATGTGAGATAAAAAATAAGTACGAAAGCACATACTATAAAAACAAAGAGCAAATGACTAGAAACTACAGGAAAATTGACATATCAATCCTATCATTGAAGCCAGTGGATTTTACAGCACGAGTGCACATGATCCACCTGGCTTCTCTCCTGAGGAGGAGTTTATGCAAATCTTCCCCCTGTGGGGGTAGAACAACCCTTTCCAAACCTGTAGAGGACAAACCTCTTAGATCTCCCCCATGGGACTCTCTGATGTGGCTAATCAAACAAGGGACTTCCTTTCCTGAAGAAATAAACTTGAAATGTTCCCTAAACCTGATGTACAAGGGACGTATCCGTCTTGCCTATGTAGAAATATCTACAAGAACAAAAAATTACATAGTCAGTTTTGCATGAAATGAAATCATCGTGAAATAGACCCAATTTGTAAGCAACGACCTGTAAGGCCTGTTCCACACTTCCGTTTTTGACCATCAGTCAAAATCCGCCGGTTTTTGAAAAAAACGGATCCGTCATTTTTTTGGGCGGATCAGTTTTTTTCCCCATTGAGTTGCATTACCGGCGGATGTTGACGGATGGCCATCCGTTGGATCCTTTTTTTGCGGATCCGCCAAATTTTTTGCGTCCGCCGACTTGCCTGGACAGACCCTGCAACGTTTTTTTTGCTGCAGGATCCGCATTTTACAGTGCGCATGCCCAGAGAAAGGAAGTCAGCCGGCAATTTAACCCTGAAATCCTTTCTGGCGGACGAAAAAAATTCTCTCTCTCTCTCTTTCCCGGGCAGCGGTTCCTTTAAAATTCTTCATTCAGCGGATCCGTCAAAAAAACGGATCCGGTGGCATCCGTTCACATCAGTTAATAACGGATCCGCTTTCCGCCTTTTTGGTGGATTTTGACTGACACAAAAAACTGAAGTGTGAAACAGGCCTAACTTGATATGTGCAAAATGCACAATGTCCACATTTAAAATTGCCTTTCAGGGCTCACAAATTCAGCCAGTTACTACTCTCTTTTTTGATGCGGTTTTGTACCAGAAAATCCCTTAGACTCGGGCTGCGCCTGCACGAGATCAACGGGACCCTGGAGACAATATCCGTCAATTCCCATTAATGCTCCCAAAATGTGCCAATTTTTTCTGATAACTGACCGAATGGTTTTGTCCATAGGGCCAATTTAGAAACAAAAAACAAATCTCTTCCCCTTCTCACTACCAGATCATCCAGTATTAGATGGTCCGCCCATAGCTCTATTCAATGCTTCCTTCAGCAGCATGCCCGGATACCAACTCTCTCTGAACCTATAAGGAAGGTCCTCCGATTGCTTCAAAAACCCCTCGTTGGTCCTATTAATTCTTCTTAGTCTGAGAAACTGACTTTAAGGCAGATATTGTTTCGTATACAAGGGATGGAAGCTATAGAAATGCATCATTGAATTTGTGGCAGAAGGTTTACGATAAACCGTGGTGGAAATAGCATCATCTTTTATTTCAACAAGAACGTCTAAAAATTCTAACGACCAGCCGACAAATTTAGAAGGACATATTCATGGTGTGTGATACATTGAGGTATGTAACAAAATGATCAAATGCTTCCTGTGTACCTTCCCACACCATGAATATGTCGTCCACATACCTTACAAATAGTTTGATGTGCTTCAAATATAAGTTCCCCGAAGAGTAGACAAACCTCAAAAACTCCCAAAAACAGGTTGGCTAAAGTACATGCTACCGGAATGCCCATCGCGGTACCAACATTCTGCAGATACCAAGTATCCAAAAAACGAATGCGTTGTGTGATAACACAAAATGAATACCTTCACAGACAAAGTTAATGAAATTTAAATCCTTATCAGTGGTATGCAATATGTCTCTGATGGCTTCTACTCCCATGTCTTGGAGAATTCTGGTATACAGGCTCTCCACATCCACAGAGACTAATATACTGTATATAATAAGGGAAAGACATGGGACAGAGCTGCTTTATGATTTGTAAATGTCAGGCAGGGGTATAACTACTGCAGTCACAGAGGTCACCACCATGACTGGGCCGATGCCAGCAAATAAGTACTTCAGCTGGCTGTGCATCCTCGGATGAACATTCAGGTGGTGTATTGAGGTGCATAGACCTGTCGGGTCTGTACACGGCAATACTTGCTGCCGGCCAATCAGAGACCAGCAGTTGACGTCGGATCGGAGTGCACATGACCAAGGGCAGGACAGGGCACAATTCTATGGCAGGGCACAAATGAAGACGTCTCTAATTTTATTACAACTTTGAGCAACAATGATCTAAACATCAGGCTCACATACAAATCTCGGGGACACAAAATCGAATTTCTGGATGTTTTATTTGATGTAGACGATTCTGGCTTGATCAAAACAGATGTACACCGTAAAGCCACTGCTGTCAATACTCTATTGCAGGCTAGTATTAAACCAAAGTAATTATATATTGTGTTATTTAGCAAAAAAACAAGAATGAAAAAACAACCCTTAAAATTTAGCCTTTAATTATATCAAATTAAAAATTCAAAAAATGTTTATACTCTTAAAAAATGCTGACCGCGCCTCTCAAGGGTCATGGTAAAGGGAATTATTTGCAATGGGAACCGGAATATTAGAACAGTCTGGAAATCCTAACACTGACCCTAAGGATACCCTGATAAACTGATATCCTTCCTGGCAGCGGAGGTTTTCACCCTAAAATTTGATGTGGTGCCCCCACTCAATGTTGGCTGTCCCTAGAAATCCCTGCAAACCCCTATCACTAACCCTGTACCAATATACCCTACATGCACACCAATGAATCAAATGTCTATGATCTCAGTAACAGTGTCTAAATTTCTATAGAGAATTGTTCACTTGAAATATTATGTCTACGCAGGCCATTTTAAAATATATAATGATTAACTTGGTATGGCCAGGTATTTATTAAAGTGCACAAGTGTCTCAATGTAAGCGTATTACTCCACCACTATACTATGTATAGGGAAAATGAGATTTCAGATTATATCATAAATCATCTGCTAAAATTCCTACATATGATAACAACAACGAGACTTCTCAATCAATCAAAGGCAAATGCCATACCAAAAAATAAACTAGAGTCTGTGTATCATATATTTGTTATATAGGGATTTGGTTTACCACAGATATACAATACTTCAAGTGATATAGAGACACTTCAGTACATGACCTTTTTGGTATAATTTCTGCAGATACAAGAAATACTTGAAACCACCCTCAATAACACATTTTAGGGGTGCAGTAAGCACCAGTGGCCTCCCCCCCCCAAAAAAACTATTGCACGCTAGCTCATCTTACCCCAAAAATCTCATTGGTAGCATTCCTACAGGACAATTTCTTAGAATGCGCAGGATATGTTCAAACGATGTTAATTTTGAGCGACAATTGGGTACTCTGAGAGATCGATTTGCAGACAGAGGTTACTCAGAAAATATGATCCAGAAAGGCTACCGTTGGGCAAAATTCTCAAAAAGATCAGATCTTGTTTATCAACAAAAATATGTGAGGACGATAATGTGGTCTCATTTATATCTACTTTTAATGCTAGAAATGGTGACATGTGAGATGCCCTCAACAAGTACTGGGACATTTTGAAATCGGATAGTACGCTTGTGACGTGTATCACCAAACAGCCCTGAAATGCTTATCGTAGGTCACGCAATTTGAAGGATATGCTGGTTCATAGCAACTTAGAAAGACCAATAGAAAAAACTATTTTTGACTCCAATATTGGGATGTAAACCCTGTGGGTCATGTGTACCTTGTTCTAACATTATGACGACACAAAGCTTTACCAACTCGTCCAATTCCAAGACTTACAAAATTACCTATAGCAATACCAATTGCAAAACAATTGGCATAATATACAGTGCCAGTGCCAGATGTCCATGTAATAAACTGTATGTGGGTCTCACTACACGTGAACTATGGAGAAGAATTAGAGAATATGTATTGGACATCAAGGCAGCTGAAGAAGTCGGTAATATCCCTGAACTAAAGACTATACCCTGTCACTTCAAACTTCATCATAATTGTGACCCGTCTCTCCTTAGCCTATGTGGCATTGATAATGTCAATATTGATCTACAAGGGGGTGACTCGAAAAAACATCTCGCACAAAAAGAAGCGAGATGGATTACTATATTAGACTAGCTATTGAACCCGTTCAACACCCGGGTGGCGAGCATTTTTATTGGTATTTGGTCTCTCATCCTGGTATGCATGGCACCCCTCATTCCTATCCTTGTATGCATGGTACCCCTCATCACTATCCTGGTATGTATGGTACCCCTCACCCCCCAATCCTGGTATGCATGGTACCCCCTCATCCCTATCATGGTATGCATGGTCCCCTCACCCCCCAATCCTGGTATGCATGGTCCCCTCACCCCCAAATCCTGGTATGCATGGTCCCCTCACCCCCAAATCCTGGTATGCATGGCACCCTCACCCCCCCTATCCTGGTATGCATGGTCCCCTCACCTCCTATCCTGGTATGCATGGTCCTCTCACCCCCCTATCCTGATATGTATGGTCCCCCTCACCCCTATTAAACTGCACACATACAAAAAAAAATATATACTCACCTTTCTTCCCTGTGCTCCAGCACTGTTCCGATCTGCTGGAGGCCGGGGGAGGAGGGCGGCGCCGGAGTACGCTCATGCCCATACTGCGCTGTCAGGCACCATATTGCTGAAGACACACTGCAAATGTGTTTTCAGTAAAATGGCACCAGATAGCGCTATGCACATGCGCGATTCCAGCGCCACACTCCTGCACCTGTCTTCGGTGAGAAGAGAAGCACCACGGCAAAGCTCCTCCCGGTCAGGTTAAGCATGTAAGTATGCCGCCGGAGATCGCGGTATGTATTCAGAGTCTACGCGTACCGCGATCTCCGGCGCCATACACACTCCTCTTACCTGTAACCGCTGTATGCCTTCTTCTGTCTGGAGCCAGACTGCACAGGCGTGTCGCACTTGCGCAGTCTGTAAAGGCTTTGGACGGAGTGACTCTTGTAGCGTTATATTATAGATACCGTGTCACATAAAGGCCTTAATGAAGTGCTTAGTAGAGTTGAGCGACTTTTGGTTTTTTAGGGTCGAGTTTCGTTTCGTGAAACCCGACTTTTCCAAAAGTCGGGTCGAGCAAGATCGTCCGATTATAGGGAAAAGTCGGGGTCGTCCCGAAACACGAAACCCAATGTAAGTCAATGGGGAATAAAAGTCGACAGTGAGAGGAGGACAGGAAACACACCTACAGTGCCCATTTGAATGCCAAAAGCATCAATTCTTCTTACTTAAGCTTGTCAACCTTAATTAACTTCATAATACAAGTTACGCACTGAAAAATGGGGGTTATTTGGCTAAAGTTGTGGGGGGGAGGGCTGGCTGCAGGTTTTCATGTGCCCTGGGCGAAAGAGCGCCCCTTTAACACATACCACAACTCATCATGCTCCGATACAGCAGAGAAATAGCGGTATAGTACAATGAAAAATACTTCACTTTTTACATCTCATGACAAGGCCCATCTATTTCTCCATACAGAATCATTGGTCCCATATAATGTTCCATACAGTATATGATGAGCTCCACATAATGCTACAGTATATGTTGGTCCCCATGGATGAAGCTCCACTGTCTTATGGGCCCAAATAATGCTCCAAACATAATGGGCCCCATTTCTAATGCTCTAGTGTATAATGGGCCCTGTAAATGCTGCTCCAGTGTCTGATGTCCACCTTTGGAATGTTCCAGTGTATGGTGGGCCCCATCTATCATTCTCCAGAGTATAGTGCTCCCCAAAAATTGCTGTCCCAACATTGAAAACAATCAAATAAGTCTCCTCGCTAGGGAATCCCTGTACTAGTCTGGACTCCTCGTCGTCCCCATCTTCCATCTCACTGCACAGTATTTCAACCTTGCAAGTGCTGTGATCCTGAGCAAGCAGGGGGGGCACACTCGTTGGCGACGGCACTGGCACAGGGCCTCTGATAGTACGGTGGTGTGTCTGATGGCGGGTGGGCCGAACCTGCACTTTCATCTGCAGCTTCCACTTTGTCACCGTGTAAGATGGAACTGTATATGGGAAGGGTAACCTGAGTTTCATCAGGGTCAGATTCAGGCCGTGTAGCGTGCGAGGGGAATGTAGTGGTCTGGGTCAATGTACCAGCAGATTCATCGAGCAGTGGCTGGGCATCAGTGCACTTGTGTCGCCCCCAGGAGTACGGTCGCCACAGTGGCATTACCTTCTTCCTAGGGAGTGTGATGTCATGCTTGGGAGCAACGAACGATCTCTCTAGCAGGTTAACTGTTTGGGCGGCGTTATTCCCACGAGTCATGACCCTCCAAACAGCGTTCATGAAGGCAAAGTGTTTGTTTTACATGGGCAGTATGGTTGCAAAGCTGAACCTTAAAGGAATGTCCAGAAGGGCACCACCAGGAGTGGAGCCTACGGTTAAATTCGACTCCACCTGGGAAACCTCAACCATGCCAGCTACAGAACAGATGCACACATTGCAAGCTTAATTCCGTTAACGAACGAGACTCCGTCATGCCCCGCGGTCCGAGTCCGGCTTACTAGAGGGACACGTGAGGCTCTGGAACATGAGATTGGCCAATAACTGGTGTGTCATGCCCTTACATGTCCGTGGCTGCATGTGCGCTACACTGAAAAGGCCAGCGTTTGTCGCTTACAGGTGCAGATAACCCGCTGAACAACGTTAGTGATGGGGATCACTGATTACAATTATTACCCGCGAACAATGATTTCCCAGTAAGTGCAGGTCAACTGCAGTTCCGGAATAAGGCCTAACCGTCATTCCTGAAAAAATGAAAAACTTACGTGTGCAAACCACAGGTGCTGTAGCTTGCTTAACAGCTCGCCAGCCGTTCTCACGCCCAGTATGGATTACACGTGATTGCACAAAGGTTAGAAAGGGTACCGTATCCCCGAATAACATGTATGGATAGCGTATACATTCAAAATATATGTCTCAGGAGGCAGGCTCAGACGGTGTTAGGCCCAGTATGGATTGCACGTGATTGCACAAAGGTTAGAAAGGGTACCGTATCCCTGGATAACATGTATGGATAGCATACACATTCAAAATATATGTCTCAGGAGGCAGGCTCAGACGGTGTTAGGCCCAGTATGGATTGCACGTGATTGCACAAAGGTTAGAAAGGGTACCGTATCCCCGGATAACATGTATGGAAAGCGTACACATTCAAAATATATGTCTCAGGAGGCAGGCTCAGACGGTGTTAGGCTCAGTATGGATTGCACGTGATTGCACAAAGGTTAAAAAGGGTACCGTATCCCCAGATAACATGTATGGATAGCGTACACATTCAAAATATATGTCTCAGGAGGCAGGCTCAGACGGTGTTAGGCCCAGTATGGATTGCACGTGATTGCACAAAGGTTAGAAAGGGTACCGTATCCCCGGATAACATGTATGGATAGCGTACACATTCAAAATATGTCTCAGGAGGCAGGCTCAGACGGTGTTAGGCCCAGTATGGATTGCACGGGATTGCACAAAGGTTAGAAAGGGTACCGTATCCCCAGATAACATGTATGGATAGCGTACACATTCAAAATATATGTCTCAGGAGGCAGGCTCAGACGGTGTTAGGCCCAGTATGGATTGCACGTGATTGCACAAAGGTTAGAAAGGGTACCGTATCCCCAGATAACATGTATGAATAGCGTACACATTCAAAATATATGTCTCAGGAGGCAGGCTCAGACGGTGTTAGGCCCAGTATGGATTGCACGTGATTGCACAAAGGTTAGAAAGGGTACCGTATCCCCAGATAACATGTATGGATAGCGTACACATTCAAAATACATGTCTCAGGAGGCAGGCTCAGACGGTGTTAGGCCCAGTATGGATTGCACGTGATTGCACAAAGGTTAGAAAGGGTACCGTATCCCTGGATAACATGTATGGATAGCGTACATATTCAAAATATATGTCTCAGGAGGCAGGCTCAGACGGTGTTAGGCCCAGTATGGATTGCACGTGATTGCACAAAGGTTAGAAAGGGTACCGTATCCCCGGATAACATGTATGGATAGCGTACACATTCAAAATATATGTCTCAGGAGGCAGGCTCAGACGGTGTTAGGCCCAGTATGGATTGCACGTGATTGCACAAAGGTTAGAAAGGGTACCGTATCCCCAGATAACATGTATGGATAGCGTACACATTCAAAATATATGTCTCAGGAGGCAGGCTCAGACGGTGTTAGGCCCAGTATGCATTGCACGTGATTGCACAAAGGTTAGAAAGGGTACCGTATCCCCGGATAACATGTATGGATAGCGTACACATTCAAAATATATGTCTCAGGAGGCAGGCTCATACGGTGTTAGGCCCAGTATGGATTGCACGTGATTGCACAAAGGTTAGAAAGGGTACCGTATCCCTGGATAACATGTATGGATAGCGTACACATTCAAAATATATGTCTCAGGAGGCAGGCTCAGACGGTGTTAGGCACAGTATGGATTGCACGTGATTGCACAAAGGTTAGAAAGGGTACCGTATCCTTGGATAACATGTATGGATAGCGTACACATTCAAAATATATGTCTCAGGAGGCAGGCTCAGACGGTGTTAGGCCCAGTATGGATTGCACGTGATTGCACAAAGGTTAGAAAGGGTACCGTATCCCCGGATAACATGTATGGATAGCGTACACATTCAAAATATATGTCTCAGGAGGCAGGCTCAGACGTTGTTAGGCCCAGTATGGATTGCACGTGATTGCACAAAGGTTAGAAAGGGTACCGTATCCCCAGATAACATGTATGGATAGCGTACACATTCAAAATATATGTCTCAGGAGGCAGGCTCAGACGGTGTTAGGCCCAGTATGGATTGCACGTGATTGCACAAAGGTTAGAAAGGGTACCGTATCCCCAGATAACATGTATGGATAGCGTACACATTCAAAATATATGTCTCAGGAGGCAGGCTCAGACGGTGTTAGGCCCAGTATGGATTGCACGTGATTGCACAAAGGTTAGAAAGGGTACCGTATCCCCAGATAACATGTATGGATAGCGTACACATTCAAAATATATGTCTCAGGAGGCAGGCTCAGACGGTGTCAGGCACAGTATGGATTTGATGGCCCAGATTACACAGCGGAGGAGCAGGGAGAGGTAAAGATTGCAAATGCTGGGGCCCTGCCCAAGCAAGGGGGGCCCACTCGACTGCGTCGGTACTGGCACTGGGCCCCTCATAGTACAGCGGTGTGTCTGACGGCGGGTGTGCACCACCATCGTCAGAGACACTTGATTGCACTATGAGGGACCCTGTGCCAGTGCCCACGCCCAAGAGTCGGCCTACCCACCTGTCCAGGGCAACGGCACTCGCACGGTGTCGTGCGCTAGGTGGTGACCCTGGCCATGGGGGGGGAGGCAGCACAGTTAGGGAGTTTTAGAAAGTGGCATATGTTGATGTTGGACATTCAGCTGATGCAAAAGGCGAAATAGGTCAAGTCCAAGGAAGAGGTGGACCAAAGCAAGCCATTTTTCTGTCACCCTATGTGTCATCAGGGGAAGGTGGGACAAAATCCTTGGAAACCCATGCATGGTTCATTTTAATGAAGGTTAGATCATCCACATTTTGGGTTGACAGACGGGTCCTTTTTTCTGTCAGGATTGATCCAGCTGCACTGAAGACTCTTTCCGATAGCACACTTGCAGCTCGGCAAGCGAGCTCCTGTAAGGCATATTGTGCCAATTCAGGCCAGGTGTCCAGTTTAGCGGCCCAATAGTCAAAGGGGAATGACCTGTGTGGGAGAACATCGATATGGGAGGAAAAGTAGTTTGTAACCATGGTTGACAACTGCTGTCTCCTGTCACTTTCCACCGATGCAGTATTACCAGTTGTGTGAGCGGTATTTGAAAAATCAGTCCACAACATTGTCATGAAACCCCTGTCTCCAACGCCACTTCTGCTGTGTGCACCACGAACACCTCTGCCAAGCTGCCCCCGGCCCGTACGGCTCGTGTGAGAACCATCACCGCTGCTGTGTGCTGGGAATGCCACAAGCAACCGATTTACCAGAGTTGCTTGTTTATTAGCCAATATTAGGTCAAGGTTCTCCTGTGGCATGATGTTTTGTAATTTGCCTTTATAGCGTGGATCCAGGATGCTGGCCAACCAGTAGTCGTCATCGTTCATCATTTTGGCAATGCGGGAGTCCCTTTTTAGGATCCGCAAGGCATAATCTGACATGTGGGCCAATGTTCCCGGTGTCAATGATGCACTGCGAGTGCTGGTTGGAGGAGCACTTTCTGGCAAATCCACATCCCTCCAGTCACGCACAAACCCTGTACCAGACCTTGCCACGCCAACATTTTCACTTGCCCCACGAGATGCATCCTCCTCCCCTAAGTAATCATCCCCATCATCATCCTCCTCCTCCTCTTCTTCCTCCACCTCGTCCAGGAGAGGTCCCTGAGCAGACAATGGCTGAATGTCATCAAGGATTCCCTCCTCCTCTTCCTCCTCATCAATATTGGCTGCAGACGCCTGCTCCTTAAGGTGCGTCAAAGTTTGCATGAGCAGACGCATAAGTGAGATGCTCATGCTTAGGATGGCGTCGTCTGCGCTTACCAGCCGTGTGCATTCCTCAAAACACTGAAGGACTTTACAGAGGTCTTTCAGCTTCGACCACTGCACACCTGTCAACTCCATGTCTGCTCTCAAAATGCCTGGCCGTGTATCCTCCCACAAATGCATTATGGCCTGCCTCTGCTCGCACAGCCGCTCCACCATGTGCAGGGTGGAGTTCCACCTTGTTGCAATGTCGATAATGAGGCGGTGGTTGGGAAGGTGGAGCAATCGCTGCAGCTTCTGCATACGAACGGAGTGTACAGGCGACCGGCGGATGTGCGCTCACAGTCTTCGCACCTTCTGGAGCAGGGCTGTTAACTCCGGATAATTTTTGAGGAAGCACTGCACCACCAGGTTCAAGGTGTGAGCCAAGCAAGGTATGTGGCTGAGTTTTGAAAGGGCTATGGCTGCCACAAAATTACGGCCGTTATCACTAACTACCTTGCCTGCCTCAAGATGTACACTGCCCAGCCATGACTCAGTTTGTCGCTTCAAGTACTCGGCCAGCACCTCGGCGGTATGTCTGTCGCCCAAACACATCATCTGCAACACAGCCTGCTGACGCTTTCCACTAGCTGCTCGATAGGGGGACACATCGTGTGCAACAGTGGCAGCTGCAGATGGAGTGCTCGTACGACTGCGCTCTGTGGACGAGCGTTCGCTTCTGGAGGAGGAGGAGGAGAAGGAGGAGGGTGGAACGCCTACAGCCAACTGTTTCCTATACCGTGGGCTAGGCAGCACTGTCCCACCACCGTTGTCCCCTGTGGACCCTGCATCCACCACATTAACCCAGTGCGCAGTGATGGACACGTAACGGCCCTGGCCATGCCGACTGGACCATTCATCAGTTGTGAGGTGCACCTTTCCGCTCACTGACTGCTTGAGTGCATGGACAATGCGGTCTTTCACATGATGGTGGAGGGCTGGGATGTCTTTGCGAGAGAAGAAGTGGCGACTGGGTAGGTCATAGCGTGGTACTGCATAGGCCATGAGTTCGCGGAAAGCTGTGCTTTCCACCAACCGAAAGGGCATCATCTCAAACAAGATTAGTTTGGCAATGTGGGCGTTCAAACCCAGTGTACGCGGATGAGAGACTGAGTACTTTCTTGACCTACTCATAGTGTCTGGGAGGGTGAGCTGGACTTGAGAGCTGCATATGGTGGAAGTAGCGGTGGACAGGGCGGACTGAGAGAGGGTTGATGATGGTGATGGAGTTGGTGTTCTTTCTGATGGCCTAGAATCAGTCTTTCGTTGATATAACAGTGGGATTCCCTGACTGCTGTGGTCTTGCAACGACACCTCAACATTTGCTGCTGTGCTAACCGGTGGGCTTACAGTGGGGGAAACAATGTAGCGTTGATGACTACCTTCGTTGTGATCAGTTGCACATGTGGCACTTGAGGTTTGGTGTTGTGTCCACGCTTGCAAGTGCATGCTGGTTAAATGTCTAAGCATGCAACTGGTATTCAAATTTTTCAGATTTTTCCCTCGGCTAAAGGTCTTTGCGCACTTCTTACAGATAACCTTGGCCTGATCATGAGGATTTTGTTCAAAAAAGTGCCACACTGCACTCTTCCTACTTTGGCAGACATTTTGCGGCCTAGCACGCTGTGATCTTTTGACCCTCTGGACAAGCTGTCCAGCAACTCTTTTGATGTTTGGAACCTGTCTTTGGAGTGCTCCGGGCCTGCCAGATAACAGCTGTTGCGATGTCGATGTCTGCTGTGGATGCTCCTCATCTGAGCTATTGGAAGCAGCACCCTCTTCCCCCAATGGATGCCAATCTGGGTCAACAACTGGGTCATCCATCACCTCCTCTTCTATGTCATGTGCACCTTCCTCTGTGTCACCGTGTATGGTGGTATAGTGTGCGGGAAGGGGCACCTGAGTCTCATCAGGGTCAGAATCTGGCTCTGTACACTGCGAGGACAATGTAGTGCTCTGAGTGAATGTACCAGCAGAATCATCCATCAGCGGCTGTGCATCAGTGCACTCCATGTCAGATTCATCTTGGCCTGGGTAATTCACCATTTGACTTGATAATCCAGGCATGGTATGTGAAAACAGCTCCATGGAGTAATCAGTAGTATGGCCTGCGTCATCCTTCAATCTTGGTTGGGGTGAAGGACACAAGGAAAGGTGTGGTTCATGAACATGAGCCTCCAATGACGACTCAGTGCTTTTACTTTTTACAACTGAAGAAGAGGAGGCGATAGAGCTGGAGGCTGAGTCAGCAATGTAAGACAAAACTTTTTCCTGATGCTCTGGCTTTAAAAGCGGTTTGCCAACTCCTAGAAAACTAAGCATTCGAGGCCTTATGTAGCCAGACGATGACGCAGGCTCAACACCTCCTGCATTCGGTCCTATTTTGCTCTTGCCACTACCATCAGATCCAACACCATCATTACCAGCTGCCAACCCCCGCCCAATTCCACGGCCTCTTCCACCAGCCTTCCTCATTTTTGGTAGAAATGTAGACAAAATCCAACAAACTATACAGTATGTAAAACAAGGTACAAGGTGTCTATAGGACAGGGGAGATTTTGAATTTCTGCACACACTTTTGGACACTGGACACTTTTGGATTGTGTGAGGCCCACTGATATCTGAGCGCTATGTGACAGGCTCGATGGCACAGCTGTGACCTAAGTGACTAGAGGATAAGTGAGATTTTGAATCTCTGCACACACTTTTGGACACTGGACACTTTTGGATTGTGTGAGGCCCACTGATATCTGAGCGCTATGTGACAGGCTTGATGGCACAGCTGTGACCTGAGTGACTAGAGGATAAGTGAGATTTTGAATCTCTGCACACACTTTTGGACACTGGACACTTTTGGATTGTGTGAGGCCCAATGAATATCTGAGCGCTATGTGACAGGCTCGATGGCACAGCTGTGACCTAAGTGACTAGAGGATAAGTGAGATTTTGAATGTCTGCACACACTTTTGGACACTGGACACTTTTGGATTGTGTGAGGCCCAATGAATATCTGAGCGCTATGTGACAGGCTCGATGGCACAGCTGTGACCTAAGTGACTAGAGGATAAGTGAGATTTTGAATCTCTGCACACACTTTTGGACACTGGACACTTTTGGATTGTGTGAGGCCCACTGATATCTGAGCGCTATGTGACAGGCTTGATGGCACAGCTGTGACCTAAGTGACTAGAGGATAAGTGAGATTTTGAATCTCTGCACACACTTTTGGACACTGGACACTTTTGGATTGTGTGAGGCCCAATGAATATCTGAGCGCTATGTGACAGGCTCGATGGCACAGCTGTGACCTAAGTGACTAGAGGATAAGTGAGATTTTGAATCTCTGCACACACTTTTGGACACTGGACACTTTTGGATTGTGTGAGGCCCACTGATATCTGAGCGCTATGTGACAGGCTCGATGGCACAGCTGTGACCTAAGTGACTAGAGGATAAGAGAGATTTTGAATCTCTGCACACTCTTTTGGACACTGGACACTTTTGGATTGTGTGAGGCCCACTGATATCTGAGCGCTATGTGACAGGCTTGATGGCACAGCTGTGACCTAAGTGACTAGAGGATAAGTGAGATTTTGAATCTCTGCACACACTTTTGGACACTGGACACTTTTGGATTGTGTGAGGCCCACTGATATCTGAGCGCTATGTGACAGGCTTGATGGCACAGCTGTGTCCTAAGTGACTAGAGGATAAGTGAGATTTTGAATCTCTGCACACACTTTTGGACACTGGACTCTTTTGGATTGTGTGAGGCCCAATGAATATCTGAGCGCTATGTGACAGGCTCGATGGCACAGCTGTGACCTAAGTGACTAGAGGATAAGTGAGATTTTGAATCTCTGCACACACTTTTGGACACTGGACACTTTTGGATTGTGTGAGGCCCAATGAATATCTGAGCGCTATGTGACAGGCTCGATGGCACAGCTCTGACCTAAGTGACTAGAGGATAAGTGAGATTTTGAATCTCTGCACACACTTTTGGACACTGGACACTTTTGGATTGTGTGAGGCCCAATGAATATCTGAGTGCTATGTGACAGGCTCGATGGCACAGCTGTGACCTAAGTGACTAGAGGATAAGTGAGATTTTGAATCTCTGCACACACTTTTGGACACTGGACACTTTTGGATTGTGTGAGGCCCACTGATATCTGAGCGCTATGTGACAGGCTTGATGGCACAGCTGTGACCTAAGTGACTAGAGGATAAGTGAGATTTTGAATCTCTGCACACACTTTTGGACACTGGACACTTTTGGATTGTGTGAGGCCCAATGAATATCTGAGAGCTATGTGACAGGCTCGATGGCACAGCTGTGACCTAAGTGACTAGAGGATAAGTGAGATTTTGAATCTCTGCACACACTTTTGGACACTGGACACTTTTGGATTGTGTGAGGCCCACTGATATCTGAGCGCTATGTGACAGGCTCGATGGCACAGCTGTGACCTAAGTGACTAGAGGATAAGAGAGATTTTGAATCTCTGCACACACTTTTGGACACTGGACACTTTTGGATTGTGTGAGGCCGACTGATATCTGAGCGCTATGTGACAGGCTTGATGGCACAGCTGTGACCTAAGTGACTAGAGGATAAGTGAGATTTTGAATCTCTGCACACACTTTTGGACACTGGACACTTTTGGATTGTGTGAGGCCCACTGATATCTGAGCGCTATGTGACAGGCTTGATGGCACAGCTGTGACCTAAGTGACTAGAGGATAAGTGAGATTTTGAATCTCTGCACACACTTTTGGACACTGGACACTTTTGGATTGTGTGAGGCCCAATGAATATCTGAGCGCTATGTGACAGGCTCGATGGCACAGCTGTGACCTAAGTGACTAGAGGATAAGTGAGATTTTGAATCTCTGCACACACTTTTGGACACTGGACACTTTTGGATTGTGTGAGGCCCACTGATATCTGAGTGCTATGTGACAGGCTCGATGGCACAGCTGTGACCTAAGTGACTAGAGGATAAGTGAGATTTTGAATCTCTGCACACACTTTTGGACACTGGACACTTTTGGATTGTGTGAGGCCCACTGATATCTGAGCGCTATGTGACAGGCTTGATGGCACAGCTGTGACCTAAGTGACTAGAGGATAAGTGAGATTTTGAATCTCTGCACACACTTTTGGACACTGGACACTTTTGGATTGTGTGAGGCCCAATGAATATCTGAGCGCTATGTGACAGGCTCAATGGCACAGCTGTGACCTAACTGACTAGAGGATAAGGGAGATTTTGAATCTCTGCACACACTTTTGGACACTGGACACTTTTGGATTGTGTGAGGCCCACTGATATCTGAGCGCTATGTGACAGGCTCGATGGCACAGCTGTGACCTAAGTGACTAGAGGATAAGTGAGATTTTGAATCTCTGCACACACTTTTGGACACTGGACACTTTTGGATTGTGTGAGGCCCACTGATATCTGAGCCCTATGTGACAGGCTTGATGGCACAGCTGTGACCTAAGTGACTAGAGGATAAGTGAGATTTTGACTCTCTGCACACACTTTTGGACACTGGACACTTTTGGATTGTGTGAGGCCCAATGAATATCTGAGCGCTATGTGACAGGCTCGATGGCACAGCTGTGACCTAAGTGACTAGAGGATAAGTGAGATTTTGAATCTCTGCACACACTTTTGGACACTGGACACTTTTGGATTGTGTGAGGCCCACTGATATCTGAGCGCTATGTGACAGGCTTGATGGCACAGCTGTGACCTAAGTGACTAGAGAATAAGTGAGATTTTGAATCTCTGCACACACTTTTGGACACTGGACACTTTTGGATTGTGTGAGGCCCAATGAATATCTGAGCGCTATGTGACAGGCTCGATGGCACAGCTGTGACCTAAGTGACTAGAGGATAAGTGAGATTTTGAATCTCTGCACACACTTTTGGACACTGGACACTTTTGGATTGTGTGAGGCCCAATGAATATCTGAGCGCTATGTGACAGGCTCGATGGCACAGCTGTGACCTAAGTGACTAGAGGATAAGTGAGATTTTGAATCTCTGCACACACTTTTGGACACTGGACACTTTTGGATTGTGTGAGGCCCACTGATATCTGAGCGCTATGTGACAGGCTTGATGGCACAGCTGTGACCTAAGTGACTAGAGGATAAGTGAGATTTTGAATCTCTGCACACACTTTTGGACACTGGACACTTTTGGATTGTGTGAGGCCCAATGAATATCTGAGCGCTATGTGACAGGCTCGATGGCACAGCTGTGACCTAAGTGACTAGAGGATAAGTGAGATTTTGAATCTCTGCACACACTTTTGGACACTGGACACTTTTGGATTGTGTGAGGCCCAATGAATATCTGAGCGCTATGTGACAGGCTCGATGGCACAGCTGTGACCTAAGTGACTAGAGGATAAGTGAGATTTTGAATCTCTGCACACACTTTTGGACACTGGACACTTTTGGATTGTGTGAGGCCCACTGATATCTGAGCGCTACGTGACAGGCTTGATGGTACAGCTGTGACCTAAGTGACTAGAGGATAAGTGAGATTTTGAATCTCTGCACACACTTTTGGACACTGGACACTTTTGGATTGTGTGAGGCCCACTGATATCTGAGCGCTATGTGACAGGCTTGATGGCACAGCTGTGACCTAAGTGACTAGAGGATAAGTGAGATTTTGAATCTCTGCACACACTTTTGGACACTGGACACTTTTGGATTGTGTGAGGCCCAATGAATATCTGAGCGCTATGTGACAGGCTCGATGGCACAGCTGTGACCTAAGTGACTAGAGGATAAGTGAGATTTTGAATCTCTGCACACACTTTTGGACACTGGACACTTTTGGATTGTGTGAGGCCCACTGATATCTGAGCGCTATGTGACAGGTTTGATGGCACAGCTGTGACCTAAGTGACTAGAGGATAAGTGAGATTTTGAATCTCTGCACACACTTTTGGACACTGGACACTTTTGGCTTGTGTGAGGCCCACTGATATCTGAGCGCTATGTGACAGGCTTGATGGCACAGCTGTGACCTAAGTGACTAGAGGATAAGTGAGATTTTGAATCTGTGCACACACTTTTGGACACTGGACACTTTTGGATTGTGTGAGGCCCAATGAATATCTGAGCGCTATGTGACAGGCTCGATGGCACAGCTGTGACCTAAGTGACTAGAGGATAAGTGAAATTTTGAATCTCTGCACACACTTTTGGACACTGGACACTTTTGGATTGTGTGAGGCCCACTGATATCTGAGCGCTATGTGACAGGCTCGATGGCACAGCTGTGACCTAAGTGACTAGAGGATAAGTGAGATTTTGAATCTCTGCACACACTTTTGGACACTGGACACTTTTGGATTGTGTGAGGCCCACTGATACCTGAGCGCTATGTGACAGGCTTGATGGCACAGCTGTGACCTAAGTGACTAGAGGATAAGTGAGATTTTGAATCTCTGCACACACTTTTGGACACTGGACACTTTTGGATTGTGTGAGGCCCAATGAATATCTGAGCGCTATGTGACAGGCTCGATGGCACAGCTGTGACCTAAGTGACTAGAGGATAAGTAAGATTTTGAATCTCTGCACACACTTTTGGACACTGGACACTTTTGGATTGTGTGAGGCCCAATGAATATCTGAGCGCTATGTGACAGGCTCGATGGCACAGCTGTGACCTAAGTGACTAGAGGATAAGTGAGATTTTGAATCTTTGCACACATTTTTGGATACTGGACACTTTTGGATTGTGTGAGGCCCACTGATATCTGAGCGCTATGTGACAGTCTTGATGGCACAGCTGTGACCTAAGTGACTAGAGGATAAGTGAGATTTTGAATCTCTGCACACACTTTTGGACACTGGACACTTTTGGATTGTGTGAGGCCCAATGAATATCTGAGCGCTATGTGACAGGCTCGATGGCACAGCTGTGACCTAAGTGACTAGAGGATAAGTGAGATTTTGAATCTCTGCACACTCTTTTGGACACTGGACACTTTTGGATTGTGTGAGGCCCACTGATATCTGAGAGCTATGTGACAGGCTTGATGGCACAGCTGTGACCTAAGTGACTAGAGGATAAGTGAGATTTTGAATCTCTGCACACACTTTTGGACACTGGACACTTTTGGATTGTGTGAGGCCCACTGATATCTGAGCGCTATGTGACAGGCTCGATGGCACAGCTGTGACCTAAGTGACTAGAGGATAAGGGAGATTGGATTGCTTTTAAAAAAGCAGTTTGCGGAGCAGTGGGTAAACAGCAATGCCAGCCTGTCAGGAAGCCTTAGAAGGCAGCCCAACAACCAACACCACTGATACACCACTATATAGCCTCCCCTTGCACTGCACACACAGTGACTGGTGTGTTGTGCAGGCCAAATCGCTAGCAGCAGAAGCAGTTTTTTGGTCTTCTTCCCTGCCTAACGCTCTCCCTACAGAATCAGCAGCAACCTCTCCCTATACTGAGATCGGCAGAAGTAAGATGGCGGTCGGAGTGCACGCCCTTTTATACCCCCTGTGACGCCCACCAAAGCAAGCCAATCACTTGCATGCCCTTCTGAAAGATGGTGGTGACCCGTGCCTATGTCATCACGTTGCCCACAGTGTCCGTGCATCCTGATTGGCTGAAAAAGAGCGCAAAACAAACTTTTGAAACGCGACTTTGGCGCGTAAGTCGCCGACCTCGTGGCCGACCTCATCCTAGGGTCGGGTTTCGTTTCATGAAACCCGACTTTGCCAAAAGTCGGCGACTTTTGAATTTTTTCGACCCGTTTCGCTCAACTCTAGTGCTTAGCTTTGTTCCATTTTTCTAGTAGTTTTTTATTTACCTTTTTTTGATCCTAGGTGTTGTTTTTAAATATTTATTGTTTTTAATTCAATTTTATTTCCCTTTTTTCTCTCTTCATAGAATTTTCGCCATTTGACGTATTGTTATTCTGGATTATATATTCTCTTTGCTAATCATATACTGTATCTATAATCCCTATGGGAATTGTATATCTATATTCTTGTGATCACTTTGACCCCACGGGGTGAGATCTTGCATGGAGCCCCAGATCGAGGGAGATTATCATTGGTCTTGTATGTCTTCCATTGTCTTATTATTGCTCCCACAGCTGATTAAATCACACCAAACTGCTTGCCTATTGAAGAATAAGTCTTCCCAACCTGGTGCAGGACTACAATTTTGTTTCTGGTGTTTTTCGACAGCTCTTTGGTCTTCATCATAGTGGAGTTTGGAGTGTGACTGTTTGAGGTTGTGGACAGGTGTCTTTTATACTGATAACAAGTTCAAACAGGTGCCATTACTACAGGTAACGAGTGGAGTACAGAGGAGCCTTTTAAAGAAGTTACAGGTCTATGAGAGCCAGAAATCTTGCATGTTTTTAGGTGACCAAATACTTATTTTCCACCATAATTTTCAAAATAAATCTTGCCAGATCAGACAAGGTGATTTTTCTGGATTTGTTTTCTCATTTTGAGGCTACAATATGTCCACACGTTCCGGAATTGCCATGGAAATTTCCGCGGGAATTCCGCAACTTCCTGACGCGGGAAATACGCTAGAATTCCGCATGTGTAATTCCCGCGTATTTCCCGCGTTTTAACTAGCGTTTTGCAAGCGTAATTAGCTTGCAGAATACTAGCGTTTTCCAAGCGATCTGTAGCATCGCTTGGAAAACCGATTGACAGGTTGGTCACACAAGTGTGACCAACTTTTTACTATGCAGCCTCAGGAGTAAAAAGATATAAAGTTAAAAATAATTAAAAAAAAATAAAAAATGGTGTTTTTCTCACCTTCCGGCGTCCCGTGCAGCGTCCCCAATCCTCGCGATGCTCCCGGCAAGTCCCGTTCCCAGTGATGCCTTGCGACAATGACCTTTGATGACGTAGGTTTCGCGAGACTGCGACTTCATCAAAGGTCATTGTCGCAAGGCATCACTGGGAACGGGAGTTGGAGCGAGCATTGCTGAGGCCTGGGAGCGCTGCGCGGGATGCCGGAAGGTGAGAATAGCACCATTTTTTATTTTAATGATATTTTTTACAGGAATATGGTACCCAGTGCCTGGAGTAGAATCTCCTCTCCTCCAGACCCTAGGTACCATCTGCACATTTTCCGCTTACTTTGCACATGGTGGGCATAGCCACATGCGGAAAGTAAGCGGAACAATGCTTTCCTATGTGTGCGGAATTCCCGCAATTTCGCACAAAGAATGGGCATGCTGCGTATTTTTCCGCGATGAGATTTTGCCATGGGAAAATACACAGCATTAGCACAGCATGTGCGGAATGCCATTGAATACAATCGTTTGCTTATTTTATGCATTTTTGCAGCGAAAAAACGTGGCAAAAACCCATAAAATCTGCAGGAATTCCGGACTTGTGCACACAGCCTGACTCTCATAGTTGTGGTCTACCTATTATGTCAATTACAGGCCCCTGTCATCTTTTTAAGTGGGAGAACTTGCAAAATTGGGGGGCTGACTAAATACTTTTTTCCCCACTGTATGTATATAATGGGGATATATATATTGTGAGGTAGCGCTGTTATTCAAGTAGGGATACTCGCTTAGCCGCCACAAAAAAACAGATCCGGCACGGGTTTTCCATAAAACAATCATAGTCCCTTTTCGGTTTATTCAGCATCATAAACCGTCAAAGCAACAGGAAACAGCATATAGTCAGCATAGCGTCCATTACAGAGTTCAGCTCTGTTATCCTGTAGTCATACAAGTTATGCACTGTTCAATGCGCAGGCTTTCTAGCCACCAAGTTATCTCACCCTGACAGGGTTTCCTCATGCTGCTTCCCCATGCTGCACACATTCATTCCCTCCAGGGAACTAACAGGCACACGTCACCATTACTCACAATGTCACCATTACTCACAGCCACTTCACAGGCTGTTAGCCAGGAAGCCCCATCTCAGCGGGACCTTCCACACTGGACCAACCGGGTCCCAGCATTCACATGTGACCTACCCTGGCCACCATATATGGTCCGTAGCCACGCCCACCGGGTCACATGGCTATGACCTCATCATAGGTCCTTGACCCATTCACACACTCTTTGCAATAGTGTCCTTAAACACACCCCCTGGGTGGGTTTGTAGTTAACTGGGCCCGCCTATCTCCCCAGTTACCTGGAGACTTCTCCCTGACACATTGATACAACACGTCAGCAGTATCACTGCTGATCTGTTGTGAACTCATTTTCTGGTTTACCTCTGGCTTCTGGTGAGGGTGGTGGAGCTGGATGTGTTGACAGAGGAGTCGTGAGTTCTCCATCCGGGCTCCCTCTAGTGGTAACAATAGGTAATGAAGCTGATCTAAATGGCAGAGACCTGCCACCTGAGGAGGAGGACTGTGAGTGGACATCAGGAGTCTCTGACTGGATTTAAGACAGCCGACTCCCTAATTTTGTGCTGGTGATTTTTTCCTGCCTTGAGGTTCTGGTTTCCAGTTCTGTTCCTGCCTTCTCAAGCTAAGTGTGCTCTGCTATTTTTTCACATGAGATTTGGTCTGGTTTACTCAGTTTTTGTGGTCAGTCAGCCCCTGCTGGGGCTGTGCTGAATTTCCATTCTTATGTCTTTGTTTATGCCAGTTTGCTTTTTTGTCCCTGATCAGATTGGACTCTTTTTTGCTCTGTCTTCAGAATATACCAGAGTACCGATATAGGGAATTGAAGTCTAGTAACTTCAGGGTTTTTGTTATCAGAAAGTGTTGGACATTTTTTGGCAGGGTTTTGTGCGTGATTGCAGACAGCATCTTTCCTTTCCTGTCCTTTCTAGTTAGTGTGGGCCCCATCATTTGCTCAGCCTACTTTTCTATCTGTGTTTGTGTTTTCATCTTGTCTCACCGACAATACATGTTTGGGGGCTGTCTATTGCTTTGGGGTCTCCTCTGGGGCAGTTTAGATTTCCCCTTTTCTTGCTTTAGGTTTATTTAGTTCTCCGGCTGTGACGAGGCGTCTAGGATCATCGTAGGTACGCTCCACAGCTACTGCTAGTTGTGTGGATAGGATCAGGGGTCTGCAATCCGCTTAGTTACCAACCTCTCTGGTTTTCTGTGGCTTAGCTTGTTTTTGTTTTTCCTCCTCGGAGACTCATTCATAACACTGATCAACACACACATCAGTCTCCATCTCAAGGCCACCCACCTAGAGAAACATAATGGTCATTCATCCTCTCTCCTGGGACATCCACACAGTGCCCCCTAGCGGACACAGTGGTCATTACACCACAATATATATATATATATTATCTGAAGAGCCCGGCGCTGCCCAGGCATAGTAACTAACTACGGTTAGTTATAACAAATTATAATGATTATATCTGTATATATAAAGCTGAGTGTAGAGCTCCGCCGACTCCGCATAGCCACATTCACTATAATATCCCACATCATCCCATCAGCCAGAGCTACCGGACTACTATCCCTAATATCTCACATCATCCCGTCAAAGCCACCGGACTACTACCCCTAATATCCCACATCATCCCATCCCTTTAAGAGAGGCCTGGGGTAAGAACCACAGCGCTGAGGGATTTGCCCTAACTTCCATACCAGGCATCCCTTTAAGAGGGGCCTGGCATCAGAATCAGAGCGCTGAGTGGAATTGCCCTAACTTCCATACCAATGATCTCTTTAAGAGAGACTGGGGTCAGAATCAGAGCACTAAGGGATTTACCCTAACTTCCATACCGGGGATCCCTTTAAGAGGGGCCTGGGATCAGAACCAGAGCGCTTAGTGGAATTGCCCTAACTTCCATACCAATGATCCCTTTAAGAGACCCTGGGGTCAGAACCACAGCGCTGAGAGGAACGGTCCTAACTTCCATATCGGGGATTCCTTTAAGAGAGGCCTGGATTCAGAACCACAGTACTGAGGGATTTGCCCTGACTTCCATACCAATGTACCAATGATCCCTTTAAGAGAGGCCTGGAGTCAGAACCACAGCACTGAGGGATTTGCCCTAACTTCCATACCGGGGATCCCTTTAAGAGAGGCCTGGCGTCAGAACCAGAGCACTGAGTGGATTTACCCTGACTTCCATACCAATGATCCCTTTTATAGAAGCCTGGGGTGACAATCAGAGCGCTGAGGGATTTACCCTAACTTCCATACTGGAGATCCCTTTAAGAAAGCCTGGGATCAGAACCAGAGCACTGAGTGGATTTGCCCTGACTTGCATACCAATGATCCCTTTAATAGAACCCTGGGGTCAGAATCAGAGTGCTGAGGGATTTGCCCTAACTTCCATATAGGAGATCTCTTTAAGAGAGCCTGGGGTCAGTACCAGAGCAATTGAAGGCAATTGCCCTGACTTCCATACTGGGGATCCCTTTAAGTGAGGACTGAGGTCAGAACCAAAGCACTGGATGGATTTGCCCTGCCTTCCATACCGGATGTCCCTTTAAGAAAGGCCTGGGTTCAGTACCAAAACGCTGAGTGGATTTGCCCTAACTTGCATACCAATGATCCACGGGAGAGGGGATTCATTTCTTTCATGTGCTCTGTGCTCCTTTCTGGGAGCAATGGCTGGGAGCTTATGTTCCTGGGGATGCTAGATTTCTCTCACCGTGTCAGTGTCTGCTGAGGTGTTGTCAAGTGGGAAAACTTGCTCATAGCAACCAATCACAGCTCAGCTTCTTTTAACCAGCTCTGGTGAAATGAAAGATGCTTCGTGATTGGTTGGTGATACACACATACATGCATACATTCAGTTTATATATATATATATATATATATATATATATATATATATATAGTTGTGGCCAAAAGTATTCACACCTCTGCATTTGTGTCAGATAATACTCAGTTTCGTCCTGAAAATGATTGCAAACACAAAATCTTTGTTATTATCATCTTTATTTAATTTGTCTTAAATGAAAAAACACAAAAAGAATTGTCCTAAAGCCAAATTGGATATAATTCCACACCAAACATAAAAAAGAGGGTGGACAAAAGTATTGGCACTGTTCGAAAAATCATGTGATGCTTCTCTAATTTGTGTAATTAACAGCACCTGTAACTTACCTGTGGCACCTAACAGGTGTTGGCAATAACTAAATCACACTTGCAGCCAGTTGACATGGATTAAAGTTGACTCAACCTCTGTCTTGTGTCCTTGTGTGTACCACATTGAGCATGGAGAAAAGAAAGAAGA
Organism: Dendrobates tinctorius; assembly: GCF_039654945.1. Taxonomy (NCBI): domain Eukaryota; kingdom Metazoa; phylum Chordata; class Amphibia; order Anura; family Dendrobatidae; genus Dendrobates; species Dendrobates tinctorius. Next base: position 109,329,968 of record NW_027361679.1, on the reverse strand, counting down.
TCAAAGAACTGTCTGAGGACTTGAGAAACCAAATTGTGAGGAAGCATGAGCAATCTCAAGGCTACAAGTCCATCTCCAAAGACTTGAATGTTCCTGTGTCTACCGTGCACAGTGTCATCAAGAAGTTTAAAGCCCATGGCACTGTGGCTAACCTTCCTAGATGTGGACAGAAAAGAAAAATTGACAAGAGATTTCAAAGCAAGATTGTGCGGATGTTGGATAAAGAACCTCGACTAACATCCAAACAAGTTCAAGCTGCCCTGCAGTCCGAGGGTACAACAGTGTCAACCCGTACTATCCGTCGGCGTCTGAATGAAAAGGGACTGTATGGTAGGAGACCCAGGAAGACCCCACTTTTTACCCCGAGACATAAAAAAGCCAGGCTGGAGTTTGCCAAAACTTACCTGAAAAAGCCTAAAATGTTTTGGAAGAATGTTCTCTGGTCAGATGAGACAAAAGTAGAGCTTTTTGGGCAAGGGCTTCAACATAGAGTTTACAGGAGAAAAAAAGAGGCATTCAAAGAAAAGAACACGGTCCCTACAGTCAAACATGGTGGAGGTTCCCTGATGTTTTGGGGTTGCTTTGCTGCCTCTGGCACTGGACTGCTTGACCGTGTGCATGGCATTATGAAGTCTGAAGACTACCAACAAATTTTTGCAGCATAATGTAGTGCCCAGTGTGAGAAAGCTGGGTCTCCCTCAGATGTCATGGGTCTTCCAGCAGGACAATGACCCAAAACACACTTCAAGCTTGGGCCCCATCGTTCCATCGTTTGCTCAACCTATCTTTCTATCTGTGTTAGTGTTTTCATCTTGCTTCACCGTCATTATATGTTGGGGGCTGCCTATTGCTTTGGGGTCTGCTCTGGGGCAGTCAGTTTTTCTCTTTTCTCTCTTTAAGCTTGTGTAGATCTCCGGCTGTGACGAGGTGTCTAGGATCACCATAGGAACACTCCACGGCTCCCCGATGAGTTAGGCTTCAAGGCAAGAAATAATTTACAATTATTCTTAAAAGTGGGGATTTTTGGTTCAGCAGCGTGTGAATGAACAAGATAGGCGGAAATTCCTCGCACTTCAGCAGCAAGCTGCTCCACACGATCAGACAATTGCTTAAACTCCATCAGAAAAAAAAAATATTCCTCCTACGGCCGCAGAGAAAAAGAGGAAAAAATATACACAAAAAAAAAAATTCTGACACCTTTTCTTTTTTTTTAAACAATTCCTTCCTGCTTTTGAGTACCCTGGAATCTGCGGTTTGGCTGGTGATTCTGTTATGATTGAGTCACCGAGGAGGAAAAAAACAAAACACAAGCTCAGCCCAGAAAATCAGAGAGGTTGGAAACTAGCGGGTTGCAGTCCCCTGATCCTTTCACACAACTAGCAGTAGCCGTGGAGTGTTCCTATGGTGATCCTAGACACCTCGTCACAGCCGGAGATCTACACAAGCCTAAAGAGAGAAAAGAGAAAAACTGACTGCCCCAGAGCAGACCCCAAAGCAATAGGCAGCCCCCAACATATAATGACGGTGAAGCGAGATGAAAACACTAACACAGATAGAAAGATAGGTTGAGCAAATGATGGGGCCCAAGCTAACTAAAAAGGACAGGACAGAAAAGCTGCTGTCTGCAATCCGAGAAAACCCTGCCAAAAAATACTACCAACACAACTGATAAGCAAAAAGGACCCTGAAGTCACTAGACTTCAAACCCTATATCAGCACTCAGAATATTCTGGAAGCAGAGCAAAAGAGAACACTGATCAAGGTAAAAGAATCCAGCACACCCCCGGCCGGGGATGACTGAACTCAAAAAACAAGGTAAACAAAATCAAAACTAATAAGTTCAATAGCAGAGCAAAAACGTATCTTTGGGAAGCAGGAATCAGACTGGTCTCCAAGAATCCAGCAGAGAAATCACCAGCGACTCAGAAGGGCGTCGGCTGCCTTATATCCAGTCTTTAGTTCCCGTTACCCAGTCACGATCCACCTGATCAGGTGTTTGGTTTCTTTCATCCTAATCATCCTCACTACCTTCCTTCACCAGAATAGGGAGATCCTCGGACACAAAAGATGAATGAACAGATGAGCTCACAACAGTATACTGTAATACTGTATACCAGGATGGGTCCCAGGATAAGAGACATATACCAGAATGGGGCGTATATATATATGTCAGGATGGGGGCCATGATGGGGATATATACTTATACCAGGATGGGGCCCAGGATAAAGGGACATATATACCAGGATGGGGGATATATATACTAGGCTGGGGCCATGATGCGAGACATACAGTATATTCCAGGATGGGGCCCAGGGTAAGGGACATATACCAAGGCGGGGATATATAAATCAGGATGGAGCCCAGGATAAGAGACATATATATAATAATGGGGGATATATACCAGTATGGAGCCCAGGATAAAAGGACATATATATCAGGATGGGGGTTATATATACCAGGATGGGGTCTAGGATAAGGACATACAGTCATATGTAAAAGTTTGGGCACCCCTATTAATGTTAACCTTTTTTCTTTATAACAATTTTGTTTTTTGCAACAGCTATTTCAGTTTCATATATCTAATAACTGATGGACTCAGTTATATTTCTGGATTCAAATGAGGTTTATTGTACTAACAGAAAATGTGCAATCTGCATTTAAACAAAATTTGACCGGTGCAAAAGTATGGGCACCCTTATCATTTTCTTGATTTGAACACTCCTAACTACCTTTTACTGACTTCCTGAAGCACTAAATTGGTTTTGTAACCTCATTGAGCTTTGAACTTCATAGCCAGGTGTATCAAATCATGAGAAAAGGTATGTAAGGTGGCCACTTGCAAGTAGTTCTCCTATTTGATTCTCCTATGAAGAGTGGCATCATGGGCTCCTCAAAACAACTCTCAAATGATCTGAAAACAAAGATTATTCAACATAGCTTTTCAGGGGAAGGATACAAAAAGTTGTCTCAGAGATTTAACCTGTCAGTTTCCACTGTGAGGAACATAGTAAGGAAATGGAAGAACACAGGTACAGTTCTTGTTAAGCCCAGAAGTGGCAGGCCAAGAAAAATATCAGAAAGGCAGAGAAGAAGAATGGTGAGAACAGTAAAGGACAATCCACAGACCACCTCCAAAGACCTGCAGCATCATCTTGCTGCAGATGGTGTCACTGTGCATCGGTCAACAATACAGCGCACTTTGCACAAGGAGAAGCTGCATGGGAGAGTGATGCGAAAGAAGCCGTTTCTGCAAGCACGCCACAAACAGAGTCGCCTGAGGTATGCAAAAGCACATTTGGACAAGCCAGTTACATTTTGGAAGAAGGTCCTGTGGACTGATGAAACAAAGATTGAGTTGTTTGGTCATACAAAAAGGCGTTATGCATGGAGGCTAAAAAAACACAGCATTCCAAGAAAAACACTTGCTACCCACAGTAAAATTTGGTGGAGGTTCCATCATGCTTTGGGGCTGTGTGGCCAATGCTGGCACCGGGAATCTTGTTAAAGTTGAAGGTCGCATGGATTCAACTCAGTATCAGCAGATTTTTGACAATAATGTGCAAGAATCAGTGACGAAGTTGAAGTTACGCAGGGGATGGATATTTCAGCAAGACAATGATCCAAAACACCGCTCCAAATCTACTCAGGCATTCATGCAGAGGAACAATTACAATGTTCTGGAATGGTCATCCCAGTCCCCAGACCTGAATATCATTGAACATCTGTGGGATGATTTGAAGCGGGCTGTCCATGCTCGGCGACCATCAAACTTAACTAAACTGGAATTGTTTTGTAAACAGGAATGGTCACAAATACCTTCATCCAGGAACTCATTAATAGCTACAGGAAGGGACTAGAGGCTGTTATTTTTGCAAAAGGAGGATCTGCGAAATATTAATGTCACTTTTATGTTGAGGTGCCCATACTTTTGCACCGGTCAAATTTTGTTTAAATGCAGATTGCACATTTTCTGTTAGTACAATAAAGCTCATTTGAATCCAGAAATATAACTGAGTCCATCAGTTAATAGATATATGAAACTGAAATAACTGTTGCAAAAACCAAAATTGTTATAAAGAAAAAAGGTTAACATTAATAGGGGTGCCCAAACTTTTACATATGACTGTATACACAAGGATGGGGGATATACAGTATATACCAGGATGAGAGACATATATACTTGGATGGAGGGCATATATACCAAGATGAGGGACATACATATCAGGAAGGGGTGATCGGTCCAAATCTTGCAACTGGGTTCATCAGACTCTAGTTACCCCACTGATGTCATGGTATTTAAAGAACATGACTTTGCAGTATTGAACAGCCACTACACTTTAGACTCTGCATAAATCTGTTGTACAAGCGAATATAAAAAAACTTTGTATTATATCTGTATATAATGTACTGTACATGCAACACAGAGTATAAAAACAGAGTATTACTGTACATCTATATGTTATATCAAGTAAGTGCAACACAGTATAAAAGCTTTGAATTATATCTAAATATTTTATCAAGTATGTGCGACATGGATGTCTGAATGAAGCCTAACGCCTCATTGAGATATCTGTGCGGAACATCCGTGTCGTAGCTATTTCCTTCATGGATACAACACATACCCATGACTTATGGATATGGGACGGACCCCTACTCCATCTTAAAACCACCATAACTACAGTAAACCTAGGCACTAGAATAAATACACAACACATTATTTTGGTTGTCAAAATGGCCACAGCTTTATTTAAATCACAGGATTAAAACAATCACAGTAGGAGTCAGGTGAAGCGCTAGTACATTGGGATTCACAAGTACTGTGATATCCCAGCTGTCTGACATACAGAACCAGGACAGACAGCCATAAAGGGGCGGCACGCACTGGCTTGCCATTCAAGCAGAGCCAGTAAACTTTCAGGGCACCAATGACCCTATTATCCTCACTCCTGGGCTTAACCACTGTGCCCGCCCCTGATTGACGTTACCATTACAACGTCCTTGAGGCTGGCCACCAAAGCCGAGCCTGTTCACCACCATGAGGTTTTACATCATCTATTAGTTAAAATGAGGCCACCTTAACTTGTCTGCAACTTCCACTTGACTCCTAAACCGCCACCAGAGAGGCCATTTGAGACCTTAAATGGACTCGACCCCCATCAACCATGCCTAAAAAAGCCATCAACCATTTCTACATGCTATGGAAAGACTGTGCATACAAGTTAAAAAAATAAATAAAATTCCAGAGCTCCGATAGACTACAGCGAAATAACAGCTGCTAAACATCCTGCAATGAGGATCCCATAATGGGGAATGTGGAAAGTAAACCATAATTAAGGTCGTAGCCACAATCTGAATACCTGTATAATGACATCTGTCATGCCTCAAAAAACTATTATACTGCATGTATTGTAGCCAGCTCTAATAATTCACCAATTCACAGATTTTAGTTCAAGAAACCACCATTATTTACAGTAGCTGTGCAGTAAAATTTCTTAAACCCACTTACTATCACTACCCGATAAGTGATGAACATATCAATAGAAAGAAATTATAAATAGGGAGTAATTAAAAACTATACACAATATAACATCAACATTATAACAGACCATAAAATAACGTTCAGAATATCTGGAAGTAGTAATTTAAATAAACCTAAAGCAGAAAAAGTCTACAAAGGCATTATTAATTACCCTGCCATGCCATTGTTAATTGTTTTTCATGCACTTGATAACATTTACTGTTGACCTCTCCAACTTGGTCAAAGGCATTGGGAATAGGCATATTGCCCTTCGTGTTAATGCACTTGATTACTTTACCCTTAGCCGCTCCCTCTGGCTCAAGGGCACCGGGAGTAGGCATACTGCCCTTTGTGTTAATGCACTAGATTATACCCTTAGCCGCTCCCACCAGCTCAAGGGCATCGGGAATATGCCCTTCATGTTAATGCACTTGATTACTTTACCCTTAGTCACTCCCACTGACTCAAGGGCACACAGATTAGGTACATTGCTCTTCAGTTTCATGCACTAGATAACTGCATTGTCCAGACGACAACCTTGAAAGAAACATGGTTTGGTCAATATAAACAGTCAAAAACCGTGCCTCAGCATCCTCAAGTCACATGAAAAAAGAGAGGGTCCTTGAAGCTATAGATTGTATTGAAAAGCATGCCTACCTTGATCTCTTCTCCCCTCCAGCCGCTGTTCCTGGCTCAGAGGAGCCAATTTATTCTGTAGGCATGCAAAATATGATTGCCACGACCTCAGGGACTTTACCCTAACAGGGTCCTATAAAATATAAATGCTTCTGGAGACCAGGGGGCCGTACTGTGATGGTCACCCCTCCATACCAGGGGGCCATACCCGAGATGGTTACCCCCTCCACACCAGGGGGCCATACATCCACACCAGGAGGCCATACCTGAGATGATTACCCCTCAAAACCAGGGTGCCATACCTGAAATGGTTACCCTTCCAAACCCAGGGGGGTCATACTGTGATGAACACGCCCCCCAAACCAGAGGTCCATACTTGATATGGTTACCCCTACTGACCAATTTATAAATAACTTCAAGGACCCACTAAAAGGAAAACAAATAACTGTTGTTTTTTTTTTGTTTTGTTTTTTAAATTTTTAATTCATGTTCTTATTAAAATAAACATAAAATAAACATGAAAGCATAAATAACATTAACACGCTGGGGGGAGTCCTTGAAGCTCCCAAATCTGGTGATTACCAAGCATAAAATGTACCAACAATTACTCCAAGCCGTTACCCCACTAGCTCTGGAGCACCATAACCACAAGGGTTCCAATGTTCATTTGAATTTCCTGGGGATCCGACTAACCCTTGCCGAAACTCCCCTCCACATTTCACCGGGTCCAGAACCATATTAACTTCCAAAAAGAGGAATCCATATCCCAATGGATACCCCAATCGAATTTCTAACCAACTTCAAGGACCCACCCAACCACCAGGCTCCAGGTAATCCACTCAGGCCTGTGCTATCCGCCATCTTAAGTAATATAAAATAAGCACTTGGTGGGTATACACTGATCCCTTTTTTTTTAAATTATTATTCATGCCTTTATTAAAACAAACATACGATAAAACATCAAAGCATAAATAATATTAACACTCTGGTAGGAGTCCTTGATGCTCCCAAAATCTGGTGATTACCAAACATAAAGAGAACATAAAATGTACCAACAATTACACCCAGCCGTTACCCCACTAGCTCGGGAGCACCATAACCACAAGAGTTCCAATGTTCACTTGAATTTCCTGGGGATCCGACAAACCCTTGCCGAAACTCCCCTCCACCTTTCACCAGATCCAGAACCTTATTAAATTCCAAAAGGAGGAAAACCATATCCCATTGGATCCCCCAGACCATATTTAACCAACTTCAAGGACCCCTCCAACCGCACAAGATGTGGGATAAGTGAGGGTGAAAACAACAGGTTTACAACCAATGTATACAACAATAATGGAAAATATCCCATTGTAAGGTCCAGAAATAGACAGAGATGGGCAATGCTGTGTTATATGCTGTAACAATAAATGAGAAGCCGCCTGCTCCTCTACAGCAGTTACAGACAGACTCTAATCACCAGCTGCACATAAATGGTAACAAATAATATGTAGGTCTAATATAAGCTGCCTGCAGCCATAGGTGTGTGTGCAGAAAACTTCAAGTTCTGTATCCCAGTCACTCTACTACATACAATTACAATAGATGAGAGACAGGGCTGAAAACTGGGCCTATGTTTTCCAGAGCAATGTGCAGCATCACACTAGGAGTGCCCACTCACTGCCCGCCATGTGCTGAGTTATTAGTGCCCACTCAAATGTGCCGAGTTACTCCACGATTATTTATTTTACACATGATAAAACATAAACCATTCAGGCCTGTGCTAGCCACCATCTTAGGTAATATAAAATAAGCTCTTGTTGGGTATACTCTGATCATGCAACATACGAGGGAGACAATATACAGAAACAGGATGGATATATCCAGCAGGACAGCATGTAACATAAGAGGACTAAAGGCAGCAATAGCTACAGAAATCAAGCACTAAGCTGGAAGTCATGTCCAGATTATATGTACAGCCAGGAAAATGACCTGGAGACACAGGATGTCTATACCCAGCATGATCCGTGTATAGCAGAGTGAGGAGTGATATCATGTATACAGACCTATGGTACAGATTAAGTATACAGCACAGGAATAGAGCTTTTACACATATACCACATATAGTGAGTAACCTGGTTACACTGCATCTGCACACCCAGCATCAAAGTATGTAACAGAGATGAGGTCACATACAGATCATCAGACTCCATAACTGGGAAGGGGGGATAATCAGCACACAGCAGGGTCAGTATATAGTGCACTGACATGAAGTGCAGCCTCTCATCATCATACATATACCATCCCCCGACTGCCCCTCTCACCAGTGTCTCTAATACATGTGACTGCCCAGCTCTACCATAGTAATGGCAGACACTGTATGTGTCCCTGCTCTGTCCCATCATACATAAACCCAGAACTCATGAAGACTCTGTATAATACAGCAGTAATGTGGTATATCAGAAATGTCTGCAGGGAGGTCACACAAAAGCTGCCTCTGCAATAAGTGAGGGAACATGGCAGCTACATGAATTTCTGAGGTAATCTTGATCCCAGATATGATGTAGGAGCGGATACTACCCTAGTACACACTACACAATGTCTGAGGTGAATGCAGAGTAGTATATCAAACATGTCTGCAGGGAGGTCACCCAGAAGTTGTCTCACAGTCTGTGAGGAAAATGTAGCATGCACATGAGGGACACGGCAGCTGCATGAATTTCTGAGGTAATATTGATCCCATACATAATATAGGAGCTGAATGTGCTCCTATCATCCATAATGCGAGGTGATAACCCCAGTATTATACTCCCTGAAACTGGAGACATGCTTCCTCCTGTTCATCCTGTGTAAGAAAGAGGGAGAGAGACAGATTTCCTGTTCTATATAAGCCTCACCCTCCTCACAGTAACCCACCATTCACATACATACTGTGGTTCTTAGGCCTGTTTCACACTTCAGTTTTTTTGTGCCAGTTAAAATTCGTCAAAATGGTGGAAAGCGGATCCGTTGGTAACTGATGTGAACGGATGCCACCGGACCGATTTTTTGACAGATCCGCTGAATGAAGAATTTTAAAGGAACCGCTGACCGGGAAGAGGAGAGAGAGAGATAGAGAGAGAGAGAAGAGAATTTTTTCTGTCCGCCAGAAATGATTTCAGGGTTAAATTTCCGGCTGACTTCATTCCTCCGGGCATGCGCACTATAAAAATGCGGATCCTGCTGCACAAAAAACGTTGCATGGTCCGACCAGGCATCTCGGCGGACGCAAAAAAATTGACGGATCCGCAAAAAAGACGCGTTCCGAAAATACACTAGCAGCAGGGCAAGCCAGCACCTCCAATGCATACTGGCTAAGCTCTGGCCATGTATCCAGCTTAGAGACCCAAAACTTGAAGGGGGAAGAGCCGTCTGGGAGTACACTGACAGGGCAAGACATGTAGTCTGTCACCATCTGACGGAAACGTTGCCTCCTGCTGACTGGAGCCGTCTGTGATGGTGTAGACATTTGTGGCGGAGACACAAAACTTTTCCACATTTGGGCCATACTGGTCTTGCCTTGTGCTGAGGTGCTGCCTCTGCTCCCTCTTTGTGCAGAGTTTCCTCCACTGCCTCGACGCACAGAGGTGTTTTGTAAAACACTAGCAGCATTGCTCTCGGGTGGAATGGAGAACATGATGGGATGCACCAGTGTGTCTTGGTACTCCCGCATTTTAAGCTCCCGGTTCAAAGGTGTTATGAGGCTTTGTAAGTTGTCCCGGTAGCGAGGATCCAGGAGGGTGTACACCCAATAATCAGCCATGTTGAGAATGTGGGCGATGCGGCGGTCGTTTTTCAGGCACTGCAGCATGAAATCAACCATGTGCTGCAGACTCCCAACTGGCCAAGAAACGCTGTCCCCTGCTTGAGGCATCATCTCTGCCTGCTCTGCATCACCCCACCCTCGCTCTACATACTGACTACTAGAGCATTGTGTACCTCCCTCCTCTGGAGAGATGTCTTCCTCCTCCATTGACTCCTCCTCATCCTCCTCACAAAGTGTCCCCTGCCTAGGCTTTTGTGAGGAACCACGTTGCACAGACTGTCCAGAAGCAGATGGCATTTGTGACTCCTCATCCTCCACCTCTTCCAAAACCACCTCCCTTAGTGCTTGCAGCGTTTTTTGAAGCAGGCAGATAAGGGGGACTGTCATGCTGACTAGTGGATCATCTGCACTCACCATCCACGTGGAATCATTGAAGGCACGCAAAACGTGGCAGATGTCCTTCATAAAGGCCCACTCAGTGGTGGTGAAGTGTGAACGGCGCGCAGTGCGACTTGTTTGCGCCTGATGCAGCTGGTACTCCATTACTGCTGCCTGCTGCTCACACAACCGCTGCAACATATGTAACGTTGAATTCCACCTGGTGGGTAGGTCACATATGATGCGATGCTCCGGAAGGCGGAATCAGCGCTGCAGAGCTGCAATGCGTGATCTTGCCATGGTGGAACGCCGCAAGTGAGCGCACTCTATGCGGACCTTGTGCAGCAGTGCATCAAGATCCGGATAGTCCCTCAAAAAACTCTGCACGACCAAGTTGAGCACATGTGCCAGACATGGGATGTGAGTGAAGTTGCCTAGGCCCAGAGCTGCCACCAGATTTCGGCCATTGTCACACACTACCAAGCCTGGCTGGAGATTCGCTGGCACAAACCACACATCGCTCTCCTGATTGATGGTATTCCAGAGCTCCTGTGCTGTGTGGCTTCGATTCCCCAAAGAAATTAATTTCAGTACGGCCTGTTGACGTTTGGCCACGGCTGTGCTCATATCGGTCGTAACAGGTAAGCGTTCACGGGTCCATGTGGCGGTAGACCGTGACGGCTCCTGCAGCGCTGATTCAGAGGAACTGGAGTATGAGGAGGAGTCATTGTGTACAGACTGGATTCCTGCAATTCTTGGAGTTGACAAAAAGCAAAAAACACAAATATCCTGAACTAAAAGTAAAAAATATACTGCAAATAATGCATAAAGGTAGTAATAATAATAATAAGGGTATTTAGTAAACATAATTTTGATCAAAATAATGTACAAGCCATCCCGCCACGTCACGGCAACCCTTGTGGGACAGTCCCTACTCTAGTATTTAAAACCTTTTCACTTGCCAAGTGACGTGAATGTGAATAAGGATCGAGCGGCTGAACCACTAGTAACAGCTTAGGCCAGACTGGATGGCTTTCCCAGCTCAGAAAAAGGGCGGTCACATCCATAAATGCACTAAATGCTCAATGAAATGAATAAAAAACAAATCTGAACTGAGAAAGTAAGTAAATGTGTATGCACAATGTAAGTGCATATTAACACATGACCATTAACCAGAGAAAACAAAAAGCAAAAAACACAAATATCCTGAACTAAAAGTAAAAAATATACTGCAAATAATGCATAAAGGTAGTAATAATAATAAGGGTATTTAGTAAACATAATTTTGATCAAAATAATGTACAAGCCATCCCGCCACGTCACGGCAACTCTTGTGGGACAGTCCCTACTCTAGTATTTAAAACCTTTTCACTTGCCAAGTGACGTGAATGTGAATAAGGATCGAGCGGCTGAACCACTAGTAACAGCTTAGGCCAGACTGGATGGCTTTCCCAGCTCAGAAAAAGGGCGGTCACACCCATAAATGCACTGAATGCACAATGAAATGAATAAAAAACAAATCTGAACTGAGAAAGTAAGTAAATGTGTATGCACAATGTAAGTGCATATTAACACATGACCATTAACCAGAGAAAACAAAAGGCAAAAAACACAAATATCCTGAACTAAAAGTAAAAAATATACTGCAAATAATGCATAAAGGTAGTAATAATAATAAGGGCATTTAGTAAACATAATTTTGATCAAAATAATGTACAAGCCATCCCGCCACGTCACGGCAACCCTTGTGGGACAGTCCCTACTCTAGTATTTAAAATACTACTAAATACCCTTATTATTATTACTACCTTTATGCATTATTTGCAGTATATTTTTTACTTTTAGTTCAGGATATTTGTGTTTTTGTTTTTTGTTTTCTCTGGTTAATGGTCATGTGTTAATATGCACTTACATTGTGCATACACATTTACTTACTTTCTCAGTTCAGATTTGTTATTTTTTTTTTAATTCTTGGAGTTGGCAGAACACGTACAGCGCCACTCTCAAGATCTGTACCCAGCTCCACAACATTTACCCAATGGGCAGTGAGGGAAAGGTATCGTCCCTGTCCATGGTTACTGGTCCACGCATCGGTGGTCAGGTGGACCTTGCTACTGATGGCGTTTAGTAGCGCATGTTTAATTTTTCCCTCTACATGCTTTTGCAGGGCAGGGATGGCTTGCCTGCTGAAATAAAAGCGGCTGGGCGCGTTGTATTGTGGACTGCCAATGACATGAAGTTACAGAAGGTGTCAGTCTCCACCAGCCTGAATGAGAACATTTCAAGGGACAGTAGCTTTGCAATGCCAGCATTCAGAGCCTGTGCTCGGGGATGGTTTGCAGAGTATGGCCGCCTTTTCTCCCATGCCTATGCTACCGATGGCTGTAGAGAATTACACAAGGTCTCTGTACAACAGTGCCAGAGGTTCTTCCATGGCGATCCTGTGAGGAAGCCGAACCAGCTGTGTGTGAGCTGGAGGAAGAGGCTACAACACGAGCTGAAGAGTTGGTAGGTGGTGCTGTATGTTGGCCTACGTCTTCAGTGTGTCTTTGTAACTCCACCACGTGCTTGGTCCGCACATGTTTCCACATATTTGTGGTATTGAGGTTGCTGACACTTTTCCCTCTTTTGACTTTCTGATTACACAGCTTGCATTTGACAAAGCAAATGTCATCTGCAACTGTGTCAAAAAAGGACCACACACTGCAAGTCCTGGGAATGCCCATTTTGGGTTTTGGAAGAGGAATGCTCCTAATGGGTGCCAAAGTGGAGGCTACAGGTAACCAAGTCTGCCCCCTCCCTCTCCCTCCTGTTTTGGCCGTTCAGGGAATCTCTTTCTCAGAGCTGCTCCCACCACCTTCCTGTTCCTCACGCCATGATGGGTCAAGGACCTCATCATCTACACTACCCTCTAACACCTGCTTCTCCTGGGTAGTCTCGCCAGCACAGTACGCACCAGAAAGTGGCAACTGAGTCTCATCATCAGATGCGTACTGAGGTGTGCTGACCATAGGCACTTGCCCACCCACCTCTTCAGATTCAGAGAGACAAAGCAGTTGCGCATCACTGCATACTCCCTCTTCTTCACATTCTAGAATGCTGCTTGGCTTGCCCCCTCTTTCCAAGCCAAGAGATTCAGAGAACAGAAGTAGAGATGGCTCCTGTCAAGGGCTCTCTGACTGCCCGGGCAATTTGGCAGGTGGTGAAGAGACAGATGGTTGCTCTTCAGTGCTCTGGACCTGAGAGGATGTGGAAGTAATTGAAGTCGATGCGTTAGCTGCCATCCATCTGACAATGGCTTCTATTTGTTCCTCCTGCAGCAGTGTGGTACAGTGAGCTCCTACAAAGCTACGCATAAAGGACTGTACCCTGGTAAATCTGGGGGATGCTGAGTCACTGGTGCCCGCAGCAGGCACAGAATCCCCACATCCTCTCCCTGCTGAAACTCCACGCCCACGACCACATGCCTTACTCCTTGCCTTCTTCATCTTGGTAGACTGATAAAGATAGGCAGAAAAGTACTAAGAGCTTAGTGTGCTTATTCCTGAACAGCTGCTAACAGGTATAAGAAACGCTAATTTTATAAAGTGTGGACTACACTTTAATATGAGCTAATGTGGCCCACACAACTGTAAAGTGGAGTGTTTGGTGAACTTTATTTACGTGTTTTTTTTTTCACAAAAAAAAGGATGTGACCAAAGATGTAAAAGCGATAGTATCACAAACTTTTTGTAGCTATTACAATGCAGGAAGGTAACCTACAATGCAATAGATGAGGCTCCAAAAAATAGGCTAATACTAATCTGGCTGGGGCTGCAGGGCACAAGCCAGCAGAAAGGCTCCTCTGTCTACTCCTATATAGTTTTTGCAACCAATCTAGCTGGATACAAATGGAAGCACACTAATAGGAGAAATTCAGGAAAAATAAGCAGCACTACAGCAAAAAAGGACAATGTATGAGGCAGTGACGCACGCTGAGCGGACTACAACCAGAGGTGGCTGCAGAACACACTACAGCGTGAGCTGCACTCACACACAGAGACCTCACAGACAGCCGTGAACAGTGCAGAGAACTGTGCACTAGCACTGAAAGGCTGCAGAAAAGCTCCGTTATCTACTCCTATATAGTGTTTGCAACCAATGTAGATGGATACGGATGGAAGCACACTAATAGGAGAAATCAGGAAAAATGAGCAGCAATAAAACAAAAAAAGGACTATGTATGAGGCAGTGACGCATGTTGAGCAGACTACAACCAGAGGTGGCTGCAGAACACGCTACAGCGTGAGCTGCACTCACACAGACCTTGCAGACAGCTGTGTACAGCGCTGCAAGGCAAAAGAAAGCTTCACACAGCGGTTGCTAAAGTAGCCTGGGTAAAGCACTATATAGCAAATCACTATCTCAAACTGTCCCTCAAAGTCAGAACAGCAGTGTCCTGTCCCTAACTGAATTCACAGCAGAGTGAACCCAAAATTGCGGCGGCGGCTTTTATAGTGCATCATGACATCATTTCAGCAGCCAGTCACAGCCATGCCATTAGTTAACATGCCTACATGCCTAACAGGATGTACCCACACTTCTGAGGATTCCTCATTGGCTGAATCAAATCAAACTGGCTCATAGCATTATGGGAACTTCCGATTCCGGTATTCGATATGCTAAAAGTATCGGAACTCAGTATCGGAATTCCAATACCATGAATATCGGCCGATACCCGATATTTGCAGTATCGGAATGCTCAACACTACTGATGGTTAAAATGGACACACAGACCACACTGGTGACACACTGATGGCAAAAGCAGACACACAGACCACACTGGTGGCACACTGATGATAAAAACAGACACACAGAACACTCTGATGACACCTTGATGGTAAAAACGGACACACATAGCACACTGATAGAAAATACTGATGACACCAGTACAATTTTTCTTGTATGTGTTTAAATACGGACGTGTGAATGAGGCTTTATAGGAAGCTCTGAAGGTTAATTCACGTAGCCTGGATGTAATAAGTGAATACTAGATTGATGGAAGTAGGGTGTTGTCCCAGGTATTTATTCTAATCACCATATTTGAAGTCGTGAACATACAGTACTGATGAGTCAGCAGACCAGGAAACATGTATGACGGCAATTCAATTGTATGTGAGCATTTCTGTGTTTTTTTTTGGAATGCATAAACAAGTAGAATAAGATGTATAACAAAAGTTTGGACATAAGACATGAAGTATTAAGAACACAACATTTATTACATATTTATAAAAATAACTAGTTGTACATTAATTACATTTTTACAAATATATTTACAGTCGCATTATTTTTACTTTTTGGCACAGGAAAAATAATAACTTTTTTAAATTGAATTACAGCAGCTTTACAATTTACTAAATATATGTCACTGACAATAATATTACACGATATTATATAAGATGGCAATATGAACCTATGCACACACACAGGCCACAACTTTAGCAGAGGTAGGCTGTCCAACAAATTGTTATACATATGCAAAAATGAACTCATTTTTTTAATCCACTAAAATTACTGCTCACTGCAGTATTCTGCTCTGCCCTCAACAGGGCAGAGCAGTGCGCCTGCGCAGGAGCCACAACAGGAAGGAAGAAGAAGATGTCACCGTTAGAAGATGGGAGGAGCCGGACCGGACCGCGACACCCATCGGACCAAGACCGGACCACCCCACGGTGAGTATAATCTAACTCTTTTTTCTTATCTTTCAGGTTACATCGGGGGCTTATCTACAGCATTACAGAATGCGGTAGATAAGACCCTGATGTCAGTGGCGGCAGCTCTTAAGCCCCCCCGTCACACACAGGGAGATCGCTGGCGAGATCGCTGCTGAATCACAAGTTTTGTGACGCAACAGCGATCTCACCAGCGATCTCGCTGTGTGTGACACGCATCAGCGACCCGCCCCCCGTTGGGTATCGCTGAACGAGCTCTAATGTCCAGGACATTTTTTTGATCTTTGGTCTCCCGCTGGCCAGAACGCATTGCTGTGTGTGGCAGCGGGAGACCATCGATCAGCGAGCTCCCAGCACTGTGAGCAGATGCTAGGAGCTGGTATCCAAAGTAAAGAGCAGGTAACTAAGTGCGCGCGTTGCTTAGTTACCCGCTGTGTACCTTGGATACCAGCGTGCTCGCGCTGGGAGCGGGTATCCAAGGTAAACAGCGGGTTTCTAAGCACCGTGCGCGCTTAGTTACCCACTGTTTACCTTGGATACCAGCTTCCAGTGCGAGCACGCTGGTATCCAAGGTATACAGCGAGTAACTAAGCAACGCGCGCGCTTGTTACCCGCGTCGTCGCTGGTCCTGATTGGATCTGCCTGTTTGACAGCTCACCAGTGATCATGTAGCGACACACCAGCGATCCTGACCAGGTCATATCGTTGTCGGGATCGCTGGTGCGTCGCTATCTGTGACGGGGGCTATAGTAAAAAAAAAGGGTGAAAGATTCCCTTTAACTGAATTTCTGACACAGTCAGAGAGCTTCCTCCTCCCTCTCTTTGGTGGCACATATTGAAAGGAGCTGGCTAAGTTATTTAGATAAATCAGCCCCCTTCTGTGTCTGCATGGGTCAGATGGGCCCCATTAGAGGAGTGCAGTGTTTTTAATTAAAGTTAACTACTTTTCTTATCACCAGACAACCCCACATGTGATATATGTGAATTTCGAGATATCCATAGTGCTTAATGTCAATCGTCTCCACCCTGCTGGTAACAAAGAATACTTATGATTTTAATGCAGCGTACACAAAGTCAACATTTACGTACTAGACATGCAAGCAATATTATTTTTTACTAAAGTGTACACATTTTAAATTGGCAAATATATTGACTAAAGCAAAAAAAAAGTCACCATTGTTGGAAAATATCTAGTAAATGGTCAGGGGCAAATGTTTATAATTATGAATCCAAGTCTATCTTAATCGAAAATGTTCATTACTTAGAAGAAATAAGTAGTACCAACTTGCCTCAGGCCCTTCTCACTGTACACTATGATTATAAAAATGGCATAGACAAGAGCAGCAGTAGGCAAGGGAGTGCACACCTTGGGAAAGGGCCTCCTTCCTTCATTTGAAAACGGGGATTGGCAAGACGTGCTCAAATATCCCTGAATAGCAGACACTGACAAGCACAGCAAAAATTTTGCATTTGTTTTCCTTTTTGTTACAATAAATAGGTGTTCTTAACAAATACTAAAGTGATAAGTACTTTTAGAACCAAAAATTGGGATTATGGAAACCTGTCATCAGGATTTGATACCGCTAATTAATGGCATTTGTGTAAAGATCTTTTAATGCTGATTAAAATCTTACCTTGGTTCTAGTATTTCATTTGGCCATTTTGTCAATTTTCCAGGGTTTAAATTATATGATGATGAGCTGAAGTGCAGAGGTGTGAGACAATGCACTTACAGCTCTCCTGCCTCCCTCCCTATTACGGTACCTACCCACCATCTGCCTTCAGTCTCTGATTGACAGGACACTCTCGATTCAGTGGCCTGCCTTACCTGCCTGAGGTTTAGCACATGCTTCTCATTGCCTGGACCAGTGCACGGGTTATAAGTCCACAATTACATTGCAAGAGCAAGACAATCAATGTGAGCATGCACTGCCCCATGTGAGAAGATCCCAGGTGCTGATGGCAGCAGCACGAAATCAGGGGCAAGAAGAAGGTTCATGATAGGTCACACTTATTTTAAAGACTGGAGTCCACCCGGAAATAGCTCACTGTGGAATGACAGAGGTGTTCTGAGCTCAGATTGTGCAAGTGTCTACTGGATTTCAAAGAAGTCAACATAGAGGTCACCTGGCTGGAGCAGTCAATCAAAAGGAAAATATGTTTTTTTAAATTATGATTCGGCTACTGGCCAGTACATCGTACCGCACAGGTGACTCAGGCTAATAGTTTTCCACTCAAAGAGTTTTTACTTTATAACTATAACAAGGCCACCACACATACTTTAGCTACAAACTTCATGGCAATGATCACATAATTTCCTGCAGGAGCCTAAAATTACCTTATTAAGCAATGTTCTGATGCCAGGTTTCCTTTAAATTTCACATCTGAGTACCAATTTAGAACCACCCACATGTGCCGCACAAACTTGCTCTGCTGAACTTTTCCAGTGTAGGGCCAATTCACAAATGCAGTTTTTGATCAATTTAGGACATGAATTAAATGAAAAACAGTGTATATTCACCTCCTACAGTTTGTTGCCAGCAGGGATGCGACATTGTTGTGTCACGTGTTGGGTGCAGCCAATCAGCGGCCGCAGCTCATCAATATTCTGTCAGGGCAGACGTTTGCTCTGGCTGCAGCCTTCAGTTGCTCACACTTGCGTCCACCCTGTCTTTCCGAACTAATACTGGAGATGCCAGTGGTGATGAGGTAAGAAAAGGCAGCTCACACTGCTGTCCACTCTGTCTCTCTGATCTAACACTGAAGATTACAGGAGTGTTGGTGTTGAGGTAAATAGAATCTGCTCACACTGCTGTCCAACATGTCTATCTGATATAGTACTGGAGATACCAGGAGTGCTAGAGTAATAAGAGGCTGCTCACACCTCTCTTTCTGATCTAAAACTGCCGATACCAAGAGTGCTGAGGTAAGAAGAGGCTGCTCCCACCTCTGTCCACCATTTCTATTTGAACTAGTACTGGAGATAGCAGGAGTTCTAGAATAATAAGAGGCTGCTCCCACCTCTGTCCACCATTTATTTCTGTTGTAATACTGGGGATACCAGCATTGCTGAGGTAAGAAGAAGCTGCTTACACTGCTGTCCATCATGTCTTTCTGATCCAATACTGAGGATAACAGGACTGCTGAGGTAAGAAGAGGCGGTTCCCACTACTGTCCACCATGTATTTCTGATCCAATACTAGTGACACCAGAACTGCTGATGGTAAGAAGAGGCCGCTGTCCTTATCAGTCTTTCTGAATACTGAGCAGCAGCTTGAGAGTATATGATACAGATTATCTCCAAGCCACAGCAGCAGAACTTCCTACTACACACAAGGCACCTGTTCTATTAACATTCTCGGACAGTTTTCTGTTAGTATAATAAGTCATTGTCCATTTTAAGGTACTTTAGTTATTACATCCCTAGACTAAACTATATGTGATTTGGAATTAATTGATATTTAGGAATTTATTCAAAGTTATATTTTCTTTATTTCTTTTTTTATATTCTCATATAGAGCCTCTTTAATGTCTTTAAGGAGCAATGCATTGTGGGAGTTCAAATGACAGCTAAACTGTTAAAGAGTACGCAATGTTTAATATAATGTATACCTTATGAGCTATCATAATGGCAAGTAAAAGGGTCTGATTAGTGTAGTGATGGGCGCAAACTCCTCTGCTGTTTGCTAAAAGGAAGGGGCAGAAGCTCTCAGGTAAGAGATGTGTGTCTCTACTTAGAGAGTGGAACAAGTTCATAGAAAATCTATTAACAGACATGTCAGAGGTTTTCTAGGTTCCTAGCTAAGTCACATGTGACCAAGTAAAACAAAGTATTGGCCTGTTACCAGCAGCAGCATTATTAAAGCAGCAATAGATCAGAACGGAAAAAGATAATAACTTCAAGTAATGACATTCTATTCTTTCACGATGTTTTTCATGAATTCTCTTCAAGCTCTTTGACAACATTTGGACAAGGCTCCATGGTTACTGCTACACCCATACCGCTGCACCCTACGAGCATTTCGGCCACTTCTGTCCATGTGTTGCTTTTTGGGCAATAACATTCTACTGAAGAAAGAAAACCGTCTGCATTAAAGCCACCTGTAAAAAGAAGTATATACATATATTACAATCTAGCACTTTTAGTTAACCCTTCCGGTTACAACAAGTAGTATAAGTAGAATAATAATAGAACAGCAAAGATTATTGTAAGAGTAGTTGTCTTGTGTCATTATTGGCACTAACAAGTGCTTTATTTAACACTGTATAGATTGTGCAACCATTATATGGAGCATAGTATAGCCTGGATGCAATTCATGAATAATATAATATTGCAGGTTACGGGCACTAGATTCTGTGTTGGGACGTTGATCCAGGGAACTAGTCCGATTACCCTATGTGGGGGCAAAAAGGAATTTTTCTCCTCATATGGAGCAATTAGTGGCTGCCCCATGGGCTGCCAACATGAAGTTGAACTCAATGGACTTAAGTATACCTTCAACCTTAAAAACTATGAAGCTAGGAATTGTGCTAATTAATCTCATAATATTTTTGAATAGCTACTTGCACTCCATAGAAGAGTCATAGATAAGGAGCTTCAAGAGAGGTTTAGGCTGGGGATTGCATAGTGACTTTGGCAAGGGAACACCTTATAGAAAATCAAAGTGATCACATAGCGATAAATTACATATACAGTATACCATAAAGGTATAGAAACGATACCCATGCTTGTGCAATGATATATAATATGCAAAGTCTATAAAAGGACAGCGCTCCATCATATGCATCAAAGTACTTCACTGCTTAGCTATCAAGTAAAGTCTTAACCCCTTCACGACCTTGCCATTTTCTGGGGGGGGGGGGGTTTTGCTCCTGTCCCCCCTTTTTCCAAGAGACATAACTTTTTTATTTCTCCATCCACATAGCTGTTTGCAAGGCAAATTGCACTTTTGAATGACATTTTTCATTTTATCATGGGATTCATTGGAAAGCAGGAGAAAAATTGCAAACGAAGAGCAATTCCTCCATTTTTTTTGGGGTTGTTTATTTACCATGTTTACTATATGGCATAATTGTCTTGGCAATATGGTTCTCCAGGTCAGTATGAGTACACATATACCAAACAAGTTTTTTTTTTTTTTTTTTGATTACGGGGGTCTACAAAAATTCAGAAATTTGCAAGAAAACATTTTTTTGCTTGTGTCGCCATTTTCTGAGACCCATTTTCATTTGGGGCTGTATGATGTCTTTTTTTTGCGTCCCGAGCAGACGTTTTTACTGATACCATTTTGAGGTAGATATTTTGATCGCCACTTATTGTAATTTTGTTGCAATGTTGCGGTGGCCAAAAAGAACACAATTCTGTCGTTTTGATTTTTTTCTCGTTATGCTGTTTACTGATCTAATTAATTTATGTTATATTATGATAGATCGGATTTTTGCGAATACAGTGAAACCAAATTTGTTTTTTTAATTGGGCCAAATGGGTGGTGACTTGAACTTTTGTGGTTTTTTTTTTTTTTTTAATTTCTTCATTTTTTTTAAATTTCCTCTCTTTTTACTGGATTTGCTAGCTTCCTTAGGGGATTTGCAGCTGCAATCTTCCAAATAATTGTGCTATACATAGCAGTGCATCAGCTAAAATCACGGTCTCCTATGGCTGACTTTCATAGAAGGATCGCAATGACAGGGATTAGAGTCATCAGCAGACCCCCGGCTGACATTTGGTACCCCGCGATCGAGTCACGGGTATGACGATGGAAGCGTGGAATGACATGCCCCACCTGCCAGCGCATGTTAAATGCCACTGTCAGAGATTGACAGCGGGATTTAACAGGTTACCAGCCATAGGCTGTGCTCTGCTCCACCCACGGCTGTTAAAGACATGATTGTTAATTGAATAATGACATTTGACATATAAGTACATCAAATTTCATGAAAGGGTTAAAGATGAAAGAATAATGACATGGTTCCCTTTCTCACTTTACCTAAACCCTACTGAGAACATGTGGACCTTTCTTAAACAGGAGATTTACAGTGAAGAACAGTACACCTCTTCGATCAATATCTTGGAGGCTGTGGTTTGTGCTTCCCCAAAAAGCTATCGTTATCAAATTAAGAAACTGGCAGACTATGGATAGAAGGCTGATGATGGTTGTGGAAAAGTAGGGTGTCTGAATTAGGCTGGTTTCACATTTGCGTTAAAACAACGCTGCGCCCTGCGTCGTTAAGCCCCGCCCCGAGCCGGCTCCCTGCTCGCCCCATCCGGGATCACCGCCTACTTTCGCATTTGCACGCATGCGATCGGCGCACCCTATCTTTAGCATAGGGTGCGCAGATCATGCGCTGCCAGTGTGAAAGTAGCGTGCTGCGCACTTTTGACGGTGCGCCGTGCGCGCCGAAATGCAACATGCTGCCCACCGTCAAAAGTGCGCAGCACGCTACTTTCACACTGGCAGTGCATGATCTGCGCACCCTATGCTAAAGATAGGGTGCGCCGATCGCATGCATGCAAATGCGAAAGTAGGCGGTGATCCCGGATGGGGCGGGCAGGGAGCCGGCTCGGGGCGGGGCTTAACGACGCAGGGCGCAGCGTTGTTTTAACGCAAATGTGAAACCAGCCTTAGACATTTTTTTTAATGAAATGTCTGAAATGTATTATTTTTACATTTTCAGCTGTTTGGTTATTATTCTCAATTTAACAATTGAAAACAAATTATTGAGATGTGAAAATTTATGTTTTTTACCTAGTTTCATAATAATTTTGCAGACTAATAGTTGCCCAATAATTCTGCACACAGATATTCTCCTAAGAAAAACAGAATCTTGCTGTCACTTTCTTAAATATTCAGGTTTAAGTTTGTTGACCTTTTTGATTGACCGACAGCATTGTAGCAGTTTAATGATAAAATTAATGATCAGAAATACAAATTACCTAATAATTCTGCACACAGTGTATATGGACAATAATGTACTGGTAACAATATCAAATATGTCATATTCCTTATTCTCTTTGTAGTAAATGGTAAGATATTTACTAAGTGATGCCCACTGTACTTTATTTTTAGTTACCTTATTTTTCGGACTAAGACGCACCGGACCATAAGACGCACCCAAAATTTTCAGAAGAAAAATAGGGAAAAAATTAATGCGTCAAATGAGGGTCCGTCTTACAGTCCGAATTATTCAACTTACCTGGGGGGTAGAGTGTGATATGGAGCGCTGGTGGACTGGGGTCACAGGAGGTGGTCTGGCTCATTCCTGGCTGGTGCAGCATGTTCGGTGGTGTGGGGGCTCTGACATTTTGTGAAAGCCCCCACACATCCATCCTAGACTGATGGGCGGCCATTTGGCAGATGATCGGTGGTGCGGGGGCTCCGCCAGCATTGGTGGAAATCCCGGAGCCCCCGCACATCCATCCCGGGCAGGAGCGGCACTTTTGCAGGTGATCGGCGGTGTGGGAGCTCCGCCGGCGTTTTGTGAAAGGCCAGAGCCCCCACACTTACATTGTTTAATGCTGAATTGAGCTTCATGAAAATGGCCGCGCATAGCGAGTTCTCGGGAGACGAGATCTCGTCTCCCGAGACCTCGTCTCCTGAGATCTCACTCTGCGCATGCGCCGCCTCCGGCGGTCATTTTCCTGAAGCTCAATTCAGCACTACAACAATGTAATGCTGAATTGAGCTTCAAGAAAATGGCAGCCGGAGGTGGCGCATGCGCAGAGTGAGATCTCAGGAGACGAGATCTCGTCTCCCAGGACGATATCTCGTCTCCCGAGATCTCACTATGCGCGGCCATTTTCATGAAACTCAATTCAGCATTACAACAATGGAAGTGCGGGGGAAGTGCCCCCGCACTGCCAATCACCTGCAAAAGTGCCGCACCAGCCCAGGATCCCAGCTCCGGGATTTCCACCAATGCCGGCGGAGCCCCCGCACCACCAATCATCTGCCAAATCGCCACCCATCAGCCTCGGATGTGTCTCCTGGTAAGTGCATCTGGACCATAAGACGCACCCCCTTTTTTCCCCAAAATTTTTGGGGAAAAAAATTCGTCTTATGGTCCGAAAAATACGGTAGTTTAATGTGATGAATTAATGAGCTATGGCTATATACAGTATTTCAGTATTCTTCTGGATCGCATTCTACATTGCATGCGATTTCCTTATATTTTTCATTGTAAATGTTTATTATGGACTTATTTGATAACTTGGAAAACTGTTCGAAATTTGAATGAAACAGAATAGAAAGTATCTATTCCATGCATCTAAACTTTTTTTTTTCTTGCAGGAATGCAGAATTCTACTGTATTTACAGATGAATTTACTGGAGACATTATCCCTAGAAGCAGCAATACATGCAACTTTGGAAAAAAATATAAAATATTTGTTAAGAGAATCTCTAAAATGATAGCCATTTTCTGTGAGAGGATTCTAACTGCCAGTCATTTTAGTCATGCAGTCAATGAAAAACTTACCAAGAGCATAAATTTTTCCTTGGTGTACAGCCAGACCATGTGCACTCCTTGTATGTTTCATTGGTGCCACAGATTCCCAGTAATCATGGTCTATGTTGTACTGCTCTACAGTGTTTAGCTGAATATTGCCATCATATCCTCCAATAGCATACAAATAGTTGTCCAGACACACAACTCCTGTCAGAGGAAATAATTTTAATATTTTAGGTATGGGTCAGCATAAAAATGGATATAGTTGCTACTACTAGAAATGAGCGAACCTGAACTTAAAAGTTCGGGGTTCATACCGGACAGTTGGTGTTCGGTGCTAAACGCTGCACATGGACTGCTCCCGGAAGTCTGTTGCAAAGTTTCAGGGGAAGAGAGAGAGAGTTTTCCATCTCAAAGGTTCAGGTTCCTATTCTTTTCAATGGGGTTCGGATTCTGGTTCAAGTTCGGGCAAAGTTCTGGTACTCGAACCGAACTTTAGAATAAAGTTTTACATTCCTGTTATGAACAGGTCACCGAGGAGGATGGCAGGAATAGGCTAGGCCACCAGGAAACCAGAAAGGTTGGTAACAGCGGATTACAGACCCCTAATCCTAACAACACAACTAGCAGTAGCCGTGGAGCGTACCTACGATGCCCTAGACGCCTCGGCACAGACAGAGAGCTAACTAAGCCTAAAGCAAAAAAGATGAAATCTAAACTGCCCCGGAGTAGACCCCAAAGGAATAGATAGCCCCCAAACATATATTGTCAGTGAGACAAGATGAGACACAAACGTAGGCAGAAAATAGACTGAGCAAATGATGGGGCAAAAACTGACTAGATAGGATAGGAAAGGAAAGACACTGTCTGCAATCACGCAAAAACCCTAAAAAATCCAACACGTCTGATGTACAAAAAAAAACACTGAGGTCTCACGACCTCGCCCCCACTATATCAGCATTCTGGTATGAACTGGCAGCAAATCAAAAGAGACTAATATAACAGGGGACTGAACAAACTGACACAAGCTGTAACATATGGAGCGCGGTCCAGCACAGCCCCCAGCAGGGAGCACGCTGAACCCGCAAAGCAGAAAAAGGCAAAACCAGATCAGAGGCAAAGGATTAGCAAATGAACAAGCTGAAAAATGCAGGATCAGGCAGGAGACAGCAGACCTCAAGTTGCACAGGAAGAGCTAATCACCAGCAACAATTGAGGGAAGTCTGCTCACTTAAATACTCCCATCAGTAACCCCAGATCTCCAATCATCATCATCAGGTGGCAGACCTCTGTCAATTCGGCCAGCTCCACTACCCACAGTAACCGCCAGAGGGAGTCCTGACTCAGAAATAAGAGAATTCACAACACATTCCACTAAGTCTGCCCTGACCAAACTTACTAACGACTTACTTACAGCCAAGGCTAACAGACAATTCTCTATACTCATAGAATCATAGAATCATAGAGTTGGAAGGGACCTCCTGGGCCATCTGGTCCAACCCCCTGCTCAAAGCAGGATTCGCCAAATCATCCCAGTCAGATGTCTGTCCAGCCTCTGTTTGAAGACTTCCATTGAAGGAGAACTCACCACTTCTCGTGGCAGCCTGTTCCACTCATTGATCACTCTAACTGTCAAAAAGTTTTTTCTAATATCTAATCTGTGTCTCCTCCCATTCAGTTTCATCCCATTGCTTCTAGTCTTTCCTTGTGCAAATGAGAATAAAGATGATTCTTCTACAATGTGACAGCCCTTTAGATATTTGTAGACAGCTATTAAGTCTCCTCTCAGTCTTCTCTTTTGCAAACTAAACATTCCCAAATCCTGCAACCTTTCCTCATAAGACAGGGTTTGCAGACCGGTCACCATTCTGGTCGCTCTTTTCTGAACTTACTCCAGTTTGTTGATGTCTTTTTTAAAATGTGGTGCCCAAAACTGGACACAATATTCCAGATGAGGTCTGACCAAAGAGGAGTAGAGGGAAATAATGACTTCACGTGATCTAGACTGTATGCTTCTGTTAATACATCCTAGAATTGCATTTGCTTTTTTTTGCCCTATTTTGGATCTCCTCATACCTTACCAACTGCACAATTAGTGTTTCCTACTCCCACACTACCTCTTCATCTCGCCCTCTCTCTGTAGTTGTCCCTCAAGGCTGTGTCCTAGTTCCCCTTCTCTTCTCAATCTATACCCTTGGCCTGGGACAACTCATAAAGTCCTATGGTTTCCAGTACCATCTATACGCTGATGACACTCAGATCTACCTCTCTGGCCCAGACATCACCTCTCTGCTGTCCAGAATCCCAGAGTCTATCAGCCATATCCTCCTTCTTCTCCTCTCGCTTCCTTAAGCTTAACGAGGACAAATCTGAATTATCTTTCCTCCATCTCGCATACCTTCCCTACCTTATCTATCTATCACAATAAATGAAATCACACTTTCCCTTTTTCTGGAAATCCGCTGCCTCGGAGTAACCCTCGACTCTGCCCTCTTCTACAAACCGCACATCCAAGCTCTCGCCAACTCCTGTCGCCTCCAGCTCAAAAATATTTCCAGAATCCGTTCTTTCCTCAACCCTCACTCTACCAAAATGCTTGCGCATACACTAATCATCTCGACTACTGCAACATCCTCCTCTGTGGCCTGTCTTCTAACATTCTCACACCCCTCCAGTCCGTCCTTAACTCTACTGCCCGACTAACTCACTTTGCTACACTCCTGCTTCCCCTCTTTGCAAATCCCTTCACATGCTCCCAGTTTCCCAGCGTATCCAGTTTAAACTACTAACGCTGACCTACAAAGCCATTCATAACCTTTCTACTCCGTATATTTCCGAACTAATCTCTCAATATCTTCCCTCACATAATCTCCGGTCCTCCGATGACCTCCTTCTCTCTTCCACACTTGTTCGCTCCTCACAAAATAGCCTCCAAGATTTCTCCCGAATATCCCCCATCCTCTGGAATTCTGTGCCCCGACACATCCGGTTATACACCAAATTTGGATACTTCAGACAGAACCTGAAAACCCATCCCTTAAAAAAAGTTAGTTACAACCTATAATGACCATTCGGCCACCTCAACACCATCGGAGCTACTGCAACCCCCGACCTACGATCTTCTTCCCCATAATTCTTTAGAATGTAAGCCCGAAAGGGCAGGGTCCTCCTTCCTTGGCACCAGACTGCCATTGCTAGTAGTTTGTTTACTGTAAGTGATATTTGTATTTTGATGTAACCCCTTCTCATGTACAGCACCATGGAATTAATGTTGATATATAAATTGCACTTTTAAAGTCTATAAACTTCTGACAACATGTCTCCAAATTTCCAAGCAATAAATTTTGTATTTTTTTTCTGACAAAGAAAAATGGTCAAAATTAAAAAAAAAACGGTGCTTTCAGACCTCAAATACTGCAAATAAAACAAGTTTATAATTCCATTTATAAACAATACTAATGTTTTAACTCAGGAAGAGTTCATAAATCAATATTTTGCAGAATAACCATGATTTTTAATCACAGCTTTCATGCGTCTTGGCATGCTTTCCACCAGTCATTCATACTGCTTCTGGTGCAAAAATTTAAGCAGTTCTTTTTTTGATGGCTTCTGACTATCCATCATTCTCTTGATTCCAGAGGTTTTCAATGGGGTTCAGGTCTGGAGAATGGGCTGCCCCTGACAGGGTTTCAATGTGATGGTCTTAATTTTTTCCAGAGCTGTATATATACACTGCTCAGAAAGAAAGCATTGGTACAGAGATGTGGTATATACTATTGAAACCTAATGCTGTCCCTAACACGTTTATAAAACAAAAAAAAATATAGAAAAAGTGTCCAACTTCTTTACATTATATTTCATAAGATGACTTGAATAACTTTGCTATGTGCATAGCGATTTAAACGATCATGAAATAGCCAATTGTTTATTTGCCCAAGTAAAAAATGAGCACATGTGAACACAGATAAAGCCATAAATGCACACCCGATTCCATAGTTTATGTTATTAACGCAAATTGTACTGTGCACTAGATCGCGTATTTGACTACATTGCACTGAGATATACTGACCTGCGCCACTTCGAATGGTTTTCATTGGTGTGACAAAACACCAGCTATCATTTTCTGGGCGATAACATTCTACAGTGTTCAGTCGGTTTTCTCCATCAAATCCACCAACTGCATACAAAAGTCCACGACATGAGGTTATTCCTGCCCCAATTCGTGCAACATGCATCGAATTTACAAATGTCCACTGGTTCATTTCCGGATCATACCTAAAGAATTAAGAAGTGAGGATCATAAATGGGCCATGGTAGGAATAAAACCATAAAAAGCCTACGCAAACAGGGATATGTGGACAAAATCTCTCTTCATTCGAATGATTTTAGGCTTTCCATGTACTTTGCCACCAACTTTTAATTTATTCAAAGCTGAAAACCTGGGGCAGACACTGGAAATAAAGGATGATTGTCTCTTAACCCCTTTCCGACATCGGGCGTGTTTTACGCCGGTGTCGGACTCCCTCCCTTTGTTGTGGGCTCCGACGGTGAGCCTACATCTTTCCCTGCACATATCAGCTGTTTTAAACAGCTGAAATGTGCCTGGAACAGCCGCAGGTGGAATCGCGATCCACCCGCGGCTATTAACCCTTTAAATTCCGCTGTCAATCTCTCTGACAGAATCATTTATCTCGAGCTTCTGGCCATCGGGTTGGAAATCCGTCCATCAGTGACCCCCTGTCATAAGATCGCGGGTCGTTGATTGGTTAGCATGACAACCAGAGGTCTCCTGGAGAACTCTAAGGTTGTCACTGCCAGATTTCTTTGAGCACCACCCGGTGGTCAGCGCTCATAGCAAGTGAGTAATTCTGCTACAGACAGTCGATCTGATCATCACCTGTATTTAGCAGAGCCGATCGGGTTATGGCAGCTTGTAGTCTCCCATGGAGACTATTGAAGCATGCCAACATTAAAAAAAATGTTTTTAAAAATATAAAAAAATAAAAGTTAAAATCGCCTCCCTTTTGCCCCATTCAAAATAAAATAAATTCAAAAACAATCGAAGATACAAATATTTGGTATCACTGTGTCCAGAATCGTCCAATCAATAAAAAAAAATTAACCTAATCACTAAAGGGCGTAGCGAAAAAATAAGTTAAAGCGCCAGAATTACATTTTTTTGGTCGCCGCGACATTGCATTAAAATGCAATAACGGGCGATAAAAAGATCGTATCTGCACCAACATGGTATCATTAAAATGTCAGTTCGGCGCCAAAAAATAAGCCCTCACCCAGCCCAAGATCACGAAAAATGGAGACATTAAGGGTATCAGAAAATGGCGCAATTTTTTTAAAAAAATTTTTTAACAAAGTTTGGAATTTTTTTTCACAACTTGCTAGACATGTTTGGTGTCTATAAACTCATAATGGCAAGTCAGCTTTAGCATTTAGGGAGCATGATGAAGAAAAATAAAAAGTGTGGGACTGCACTTTTTTTGCAATTTCACAGCATTTTGGATTTTTTCCCATTTTCCAGAACAAGATATGTAAAAACCAATGATGTCGTTCAAAATTACAACTCGTCCCACAAAAAACAAGCCCTCACACAGCCATATTGTTCATAAAATAAAAAAGTTATGGCTCTAGGAAGAAGGGGAGCAAAAAACAAAAATGCAAAAACAATAAAAAGCTCCAGTCATGAAGGGATTAAGTACTTTGGTGAACTTATGAGTTATATTGGACATATACAGGGTGGGCCATGTACATGGATACACCTAAATAAAATGGGAATGGTTGGTGAGTGACATCAACTTTGTGTTTGTGGCACATTAGTATATGGGAGAGAGAAAACTTTTCAAGATAGGTGGTGACCATGGCGGCCTGTTGTGAGCTCTCTTGATCCGACTTTTAAGGCAAGGCTCCCTCTGGTGGATACTGCTGGTAGTGGTGCTGGTCAACATGATGTAAACCCAACAGATGCAGAAGATAATTGGAGGAGTGGTGGTGGTGACTGGGACTACATAAGCAAGCAGACTTCTCTCAGTTCCTGCCGGTGATACTCCTTTCTTTGCTGAGGATTTCTGTCTGCTGCCTGATCCTGTATTTCTTCAGCTAACTGTCATTTGCTAAACCTTTTGCATCTGTTTTTGCCTTGCTGTCAGGGGTCAGCTTGCTCCCCCTGGGGCTGCTGGCTCCTGCCCTGTATTTTTGTATCTTGTGTTTGTTTGCTCAGTCCCCTGCTGTATTATCCTGTTGCTGGCCGCCAGTTCACACCTGAGTGCTGATATAGTGGGGGCAAGGTTGTTCAAACCTCAGTATTTTTGTACATCAGTCATGTTGGAATTATTAGGGTTTTTGCGTGATTGCAGACAGTGCCTTTTCTGTCCTGTCCTATCTAGTCAGTGTGGGCCCCATCATTTGCTCAGTCTATTTTCTGTCTGTGTTTGTGCTTCATCTTGTCTCACCGACAATATATGTTTGGGGGCTGTCTATTCCTTTGGGGATCTGCTCCGGGGCAGTTTAGATTTCACCTTTTTGACTTTAGGTGTTATGAATGAGTCACCGAGGAGGAAAAACAAGCTAAGCCACAGAAAACCAGAGGGATTGGTAACTAAGTGGATTGCAGACCCCTGATTCTATCCACACAACTAGCAGTAGCCGTGGAGCGTACCTACGATCATCCTAGACGACTCGTCACAGCCGGAGAACTAAATAAACTTAAAGCAAGAAAAGGGGAAATCTAAACTGCCCCAGAGCAGACCCCAAAGAAATAGACAGCCCCCAAACATGTATTGCCGGTGAGACAAGATGAAAACACAAACACAGATAGGAAAATAGGCTGAGCAAACGATGGGACCCAAACTAACTAGAAAGGACAGGAAAGGAAAGATGCTGTCTGCAATCACGCACAAAACCCTGCCAAAAAATGTCCAACACTTTCTGATAACAAAAACCCTGAAGTCACTAGACTTCAATTCCCTATATCAACACTCTGGTGTATTCTGAAGACAGGGCAAAAAGAGACCAATCTGATCAGGGACAAAATGCAAACTGGCATAAATGGAGACATAAGAATGGAAATTCAGCACAGCCCCAGCAGGGGCTGGCTGACAACAAAAACTGAGAAAACCAGACCAAATCTCATGTGAAAAAATAGCAGAGCACACTTAGCTTCAGAAGGCAGGAACAGAACTGGAAACCAGAAACTCAGGGCAGGAAAATCACCAGCACAGAATTAGGGAGTCGGCTGTCTTAAATCCAGTCAGAGACTCCTGATGTCCACTCACAGTCCTCCTCCTCAGGTGGCAGGTCTCAACCATTTAGATCAGCTTCATTACCTACTGTTACCACTAGAGGGAGCCCGGATGTAGAACTCACGACTCCTCTGTCAACACATCCAGCTCCATCACCTCACCAGAAGCCAGAAGTAAACCAGAAAAAGAGTTCACAACATTTAGGCTTAGTTAGTCCTCCGGCTGTGACGAGGCGTCTAGGGCAACTTAGGAACGCTATACTGCTACGTGTGTTGTTAAGATCAGGGGTCTGCAATCCGCTGAGCGACCAACCTCTCTGGTGTTCTGGTGGCATAGCCTATTGCACTCTCCTCCTCGGTGACCAGTTCGTAACAGCGGCCATTTTGAAGTTGGCCATTTTGGATCCAACTTTATTTATTTCAATGGGAAGAGGGTCATGTGACACATCAAACTTATTGAGAATTTCACAAGAAAAACAATGGTATGCTTTGTTTTAACATAACTTTATTCTTTCATGAGTTATTTACAAGTTTCTCTTTGTTTACAGCCATTGACATGTCGCAGAGGTTAACACGTGAGGAGCGGATAGAAATTATGTTGATGTCTGGTGACCGCAGTGCCCAGGTCATTGCAGCAGATTTCAATGCAAGAAACCCTACGCAAGAAAACTGTCACCATTCCCATTTTATTTAGGTGTGTACAGATAAATGGCCCACCTAAAAAAGTTTGCCTCATCACTGAACATGATGTTCTGTGTAAACTGAGGGTCCTGTTCCAATTTTAGTTTTGCCCATTCTGCAAATTCAGTGCGCTGATCTGGCATCAGTCATACATCCCTTCGGCGGATATTAGCTACTCATAAATGGCACCCTTAAAAATTCAGCTGCTGCAGCATCTCGATGAGGATGACCCAGATTGGCGCACTGAATTTGCAGAATGGGCAAAACAAAAATTGGAACAGGACCCTCGGTTTACACAGAACATTATGTTCATTGATGAGGCAAACTTTTTTTTGGATGGGACATTTATATGGATACACCTAAATAAATTGGGAATGGTGACAACACAATTTCTATTCGCTCCTCATGTGTTAACCTCTGTGACATGTCAATGGCTGTAAACAAAGAGAAATAACTCATGAAAGAATAAAGTTATGCTAAAACCAAGCACACCATTGTTTTTCTTGTGAAATTCTCAATAAGTTTGATGTGTCACATGATCCTCTTCCCATTGGAAAAATAAAGTTGGATCCAAAATGGCTGACTTCAAAATGGCCGCCATGCTCACCATCCATCTTGAAAAGTTTCCCCCCTCCCATATACTAATGTGCCACAAAGAGGAAGTTGATATCACCAACCATTCCCATTTTATTTAGGTGCATCCATATACATGGCCCACCCTGTATAATAACTTGGCAGCAAAGTGCAACATTTCTTCTATAGGCAGTTCCCTATTGAACGGCTGCCATGATTCTTTTCAGACACAATACCAAGCATGTATGAAACCTTTCAGCAATTTTCACAAAATCTATATATTATGATGTGGCACATCTATCTTCCGACATATCCTTTTTAAAGACTTTTACAGTTTTGCTAAGATAAAATAGTAGCTTACATATAGAGCAACCTATCAAGTCATTTACCTTTCAACACTTCTGTGATGATCAGATCCAGATGATCCTCCTACCGCATAAATGGCACCATCAATTTCGGCAACTCCAACACGGTTTCTGGGAACATTCATTGAAGTTTTTAATGTCCATTGATTGTTTAATGGATTGAAGCAAGCTAAAGAATTTGAGTCTGTATTGTCTGTCGAGGAATGATTCCTCCCACCCACAGTATAGAACAAACCACTGACTATACAGGCTCCAAGGCCACTCCTTGGCTCTAGCATGTTAGCCAGCTTAATCCACTCTCCAGTCTGTGGATTAAAGGCATCCATAGAACACAGTGAGTTTTGAAGGTAGCCGCCAGCAACATAGATTAGTTGGTTGCCTCGTACTTTTGCTGGTGGGAGAGGCTTGTGTAAGGACATTTCTTGGAAAATCTTAGATAGATACATCCTGCATGAATTCTCCTTGTTCAGAATAGGACATTGCTTTAGCTGAACTGCCAGGAACTTTGGGGGTAGAGCATAAATATGAACAGCATTTAGCAGGACATTAAAGTACTGGGCTCTGTTGTTCAAATCCCACTGCATCCATCTTACGCAGGCATTGTATACTTCTGTCTCACACAGGACATTCAGACTTTCTTGACTGACCAAGTCCAATAGTTGACAATGAGAAAGATTTAAAAACTCCTCCTCATTTATAACCTGAAATGAAATAAAAT
This sequence comes from Dendrobates tinctorius, assembly GCF_039654945.1. Taxonomy (NCBI): domain Eukaryota; kingdom Metazoa; phylum Chordata; class Amphibia; order Anura; family Dendrobatidae; genus Dendrobates; species Dendrobates tinctorius. Next base: position 109,295,907 of record NW_027361679.1, on the reverse strand, counting down.
ATATATTGTGATCATATATGCAGTAAGTCAAATTATTTTAAGATCATCTCATGCATAATGTTTCCTGGGAACAGACTGCAGTTTTATGGTAGTATTTCATGCAGCTTTTTAAACGAAAGCCAGAAGTGAGTTTTAAAGGTAGGACTTGCATGTCCTGCTGGGCCCAGTTTTCTTTTACCCAAAGAACCTCATTTAGAAACCATCATTATATTGTTTTACATACTGTAATTACCCATTTAACATGACATTGTAATCTGTTTATGTCCATTGGGTTCCACATCAACAGATAAACTTGAACATCTGAAAGGTTCAATAGAAGTAAAATGTTGAGCAAGTGTTCCAATACTTGGTAAAAGAAACAGAATGATCTAAAACATTTAACTGGAGAGTAAGGGTATGTTTCCACGGTCAGTAAACGCTGCGGGTTGGATGCTACATACAGCCTCAGCATCCAACCCACACCGGCCAGATGTTACAGCAAAGTGGAGGGGATTTCTTGAAATCCCATCTCCACTATGCATGCAGGGATGTCTCCGGCTTCCCTGCATAACCGGACATGCGGTGCGTCTTTCCAGACCGCAGCATGCCTATTTATCTTGTTGTTGTAACTAAGGTACACATCGGGTTTCTAAGGGGCGTGCGTCACTTAGAAACCCAATGTGTACCTTGGTTACCAGCTCCCTGCATCAGCATGCTGGTAACTAAGGTACACATCGGGTTTCTAGGCACAGCGCGCCCCCTAGAAACCCGATGTGTTCCTTAGTTACCAGCTCTTGCTCGCTGGTCGCTGGTCTCACGCCTGTCACACGCAGCAACCCCAAAAATGTCCAGGGCTTTCCATCAATGATCAGCAATATCGGCAGGGGGGCCGGTCGCTGATCGCTGTTACACCACAGCGATCTCGCTGGTGAAATCGCTGTTGCGTCACAAAACTGGTAACTCAGCAGCAATCTCGCTAGCGAGATCGCTATGTGTGACGGGGCCCTTAGTTCTGAAGAAGGCAATATAATTAGCTGAAATATCGCAAACAGTTGATAAACTGTAAACTAAAATTCTATAAGTTCTGCATCAATTCTGGAGTGGAAAAAGCCATGTTTGTGGGAGATCATCAAATGACCAAACAGTGAACAATGTAACACCATGACAACATACAAATATCTTGAATAGGGCAGAGACGCACTGCCGTATTTTTCGTCCGAGAATCGCATCGTAAAACTCGCACTGGCTGACTGCTCTCCTGACCTGAGCTTGACAGCTGCATAGTAATCCATTATGCTGTCATGCTCAGGTCAGGAGAGGTGCCGGCCAGTCCGTTCAGTGCGATGCGATTATCGCAGGAGAAATACACCAGTGTGTCTCTGCCCATACTATGAGGATTTGAGTAAAAAATATATTCCAGAGTTATGCGATTATGCATTATACAATGAATTACTGTGAAACTATAAGGAGAACTGCACATTAATCGTACCCTTGAGTTTAAAGAGCTATCATACTTTCACGTATTTGCCATATAAAATTGTTTCTACAAAAACAATTACCGTACCTCACTAAAGTGATTATTGATATATTCTCTTCCTTTTTTATGTAATTCTATACATCCTATTTGCTCGGCAAAGTTGGAGATCCCAATGACATTGCAGGGCTCAAGATGTTTCATGAGAAAGTCACTGCAAGCCTTTGCCACGTCCTCCATTTGGTATCTCATTGCAGCTAAGAGCACATGTAAGACACACTTTTCCCCAACAGTTATCCTTGATGTATAGGCAAATTCTATCAGCCTCTGCATTACTATGGGGCATATGTCCTTGATGGTGACCTCCTTGGCATAGCACTCACGAAAGTTGTTGGTAAACATAGCTCTAAAAAATGAGCTGCTCGACGCTAGGACAATCTTATGCACAGGGAAGTGTTCTTCTTGCCCGTTATAAATTACTTTTATAAGGACATCACACAGTTGATTGTTCTTTCGAAGTTCATCCATCTTTTCAAAGGCTTTGGAAGAATGGTTTTCAATGGTGTAATCAAGGTAGCCATGACCTTTCATTGACGGGACTGCTATCGTTGTAGAGTGCTTAAGACTGGCTTTCTTCTTCCTTGAGCATAACATCCTCAGGCTTGAAACTCAGCTCGAGAACATCTAAAATATGACATTATGCTTCATGCTGATTGCTGCACTTAGAAAAATGGAAACCCACATATTAGTCCATTCAATTTCAGTAAAAAAATATATATATTACACTTCCTGACACCTGGAAAGTTCAATGTACTTCTTGGAATGTGTGTGGCCGGAAACTGCTTTGCTCAATTCATGGCAGATAATAACTGATGTGTCAAGCTGCCTTCCATACACAGATAAGTCCAAATACAGGATACTTTAAAAGTGCTAAAAAAGAAAAACAAAGAAAATTCATCAACGTTTTATAAAAGAAAAAAAAACATTTAAAAAAATGATAAGGTGATTCTTCAGCATATATATATAAAGTATCATACATCCAGTATTATATTTTATTTGGTATTAGGCTTAGGGTGTGTGTGCACTCGCTGTGGATTCTGCTACGGATCCACAGTGGATTTGGCCCTGCGGATCCGCAGCAGTTTCTGCTGCGGTGTACAGTACCATTATAACCTATGGAAATCAAAAACCGCAATGCAGACGGTGCAGATTTTTCCACGGTTTCTAAACCGCAGAAAGAATTGACATGTCTATTCTTTCTGTGGATTCCGCTGCGGTTTACCATCTCCTCCATTGTAGAGATGATAAACCGCAGGCTAATCCGCAGATAAACTGCAGGTCTTTTGACCTGTGGATTTACCTGTGGATTTTGCAAAATCCGCGCGGATCAATCCGCAGCAGAATCCGCAGCATGTGCACACACCCTTAGGGCTACATGACAACTTTTAGTGGTAAGACATAAAATTATAATGTTGTGCTACTACATTGCAACTTCTTATAGTGAATGTAGTTGCATTGTGCCCCCTAACTTTTCACGATGACAACCCGACAATCGACAGAAATCAAATACAGCTGGATTTTTGCCTGACTACATTCCTTTTGTATTCAATCTCAATCTCAATGTCCTACAGGCACAAGTCACAATATAGCCCTTGCCAATTGGAAATAAATCCTAGGTCACTCACTGGCAGATACAGACAGAAAAAAGGCCCATGTGCAAGAACAATATATGGGCACTTTGCATCCCAAAAGCTCCTAAAAATGCAAAATTGCACCTGCTTTGGAGGTAGAAATAGGTCCCTTTACCTCTTGGGCCCCTGTGTCGCACAGATTACACCAATTATATGTCCGCCCCTGAGGTCACTGTATTAATAACAGGTAACAAGAAAATCTATGGCTGGGAAGTGAAAAATTACAAGACAATCTTTGTCCCTCTCATGTTCTTCTTATTTATAAAGGCTAGGCTAGGCTCACATTTGCGTATGGAGGAACTGCGGATGTCTGCAGACTTCCTCCGTGAAGCTCCGCCCACGGCCGCACCTCCTCTCATCAGCTCCGCCTATGTCCGCATACTTCTGTATGCGGCCTGCGTACCCTATCTTTAACATTGGGTACGCAGGTGGTGCGGATGTATGCGGATGCCTCCGCATGCGTCATTTTTCCAACATGATGCGTTCGACGCGGGTCTCCGCATCGTCAAAATGAGGCATGCGGATGCATCCGCATACATCCGCACAACCTGCGTACCCAATGTTAAAGATGGGCACGCAGGCCGCATGCAGAAGTGAGATTCACCTTAGATAGCTGTGGGATTATAACTATTTTTTTCCCAATTGCCCAAAGGGCAGTACAGGGCTTACAGGTATTTTCTCTTTGACTACTCATTATGCTCCACTGAATACTGTCAAACCCCCAATACACTCGCTGCGGTCAATCGCCATAGCTCAGGAGTATCTCCATCCCTGGCTATGTCACATGCAGGAGGGGAAGCAGAAATACATATGGCCACTACCTGCACAATTTAGACAACACTGTATATCCACAAGATAGAGGTTGACTTCCATGTCTCCCTACCATGGTCTTGCAACTCCCCAAGCCACAGGTCACTTAATTGTAATGTAAGAAAAATCTTGTGCAGGGTTTTTTCCTCTGATAGGGATCAATAGTTTCTGTGATCAGTCGCTATATTACCAGATAGTGGCCAATTTTGAAAATAGTGCAGAAATAAAAGAAAAAGTGCACTCATCCAAACATGAAGTGCTACTTTTATGATTGATCCTGTAATGCAATGAGAAAAAAATGCAGTGACTTTCATTCCATCGATCATTAAACTGAAGGGAGCAAAACTAGTATTTCCACTTGTGTCATTTCTTAGAATTTTACAGTATCTTTCAAGAGTTGTTTAAAGAAGCCCTCCAACAGTTTGTATCCTAATATACTGCAATCCTCATATAAGAAGAATTCAGCTAGTCAGTTTTGAATCACGTGATCGGTCTCCTTTTTTTTTTGTTTGCAGACAAACGGTCCACAAAAATACAAAACAAAACAAATAAATAACATATGAAAAAACACAATGATTGTAGAGGATCCATGATCTTTCCTTAAAAATAACAGCACACGTACCAGAAAATCTGATATGTGAAAGAGCCCTGCCAAAACCACAGACCCAGAGGGAAGAAATGCTGACAAAAAAAAGAGAAATACAGTAACTATGTGGTTAGCAAATTTCCATGGAGTGCTGGTGTTATAGGTATAAATCTGCCCAGAAGTAACAACCGCGCGTTGTTTCTATTTCCTTCCCACACTTTAAATACATGCATGACCCTGATTGTGAAATATTTAAATCAGATTGTGTGAGTGGGAGCAGGAAAGGAAGAATATAATCATAGGAAATAATATACCTTGTATGGCGGGTCCACACTTCAGAGTCATTCTTTTTTCCTTCGCATTTCACCTCCGCCTTCTCCATTGTCCCCAGCAAGTTGAAGTCTTGTCTGCTCTTCTGTAGTCACTGCTGAAACTCATTCAAGGAATCAAAGATCTTCACATATGGATATCCAGTTAATCTCTGTAGTAATACCAGCTGCATAGGAGAACAAAGAGAAAATGTGTCTGATGTTTTGTGTCAGCCTAAAGGTTAAAGGTGTCTATGTGTCAACCTAAAGGTTAAAGGTGTCTAGATCACAGGCCTGTCCTACCAATACTAATGCATCTTGTGACCATGGGGTGAGAGTCAGAGTTCTGGATCTAGTAGTCTTGTGAGAGCTCTGCTGCTTAGGAAGTGTACACAGTGCCTGAATTACTGCACTGTCATCCATACCAGGCACCTAGCAGTGAATCATTGCAATGCAGGAGAGGAGTTCCTCATTAACCCCTTTATACCTGCCAAGATTTTCAGATCACAACAAGTGATACTTTATGGAACTTAGAGCTTATGTCTTAAATAACAACAATATCATTTACCTACTAAAAAGCTACTCACCCGTCAGTCATAGACTAGTGTGTACATGACGTCTTGTGACGCTTTAGTATCTTTCCACCCACCAAGTGATTCTGGAACCCACAAAAAAAAAGTGTAAAAAGAATAAAAGCAATCAAATGGTGAAAATAAAAGCTAAGTGACTCAGCCTCTGAGCGGTGGGACTGGCCATACTCTCTGTCTTCTCCTGATTACCAGGTGACCTGGGTTCAAAGCTCTCTCTGCTGAGGGAAATTACAGCAGTGACTTGACACTTTTCAAGAGTGCAAATGTGCCTCTAAACTAGTGAATCTCCAGGCAACTGCCGAAAGTTAGAGGAGAGGACACAGCTAAACGCCACCGTAAACCACAAACGAAAGTTATGAGGACAAAGAAAACTATATAGAAGTGAAAAAGTTAAATATAGAATTATTACAACTACAGTGGGTACAGAAAGTATTCAGACCCCTTTAAATTTTTCACTCTTTGTTTCATTGCAGCCATTTGGTAAATTTAAGAAAGTTCTTTTTTTCCCATTAATATACACTCTGCACCCCAGCTTGACTGAAAAAAAAGAGAAATGTAGAAATTTTTGCAAATTTATTAAAAAGAAAAGCTGAAATATCATATGATCATATGTATTCAGAGCCTTTGCTCACCATTGAGTAGAAGCACCCTTTTGAGCTAGTACAGCCGTGAGTCTTTTTGGGAATGATGCAACAAGTTTTTCACACCTGGATTTGGGGATCTTCTGCCATTCTTCCTTGCAGATCCTCTCTAGTTCCATCAGGTTGGATGGTGAACATTAGTGGACAGCCATTTTCAGGTCTCTCCGGAGATGCTCATTTGGGTTTAGGTCGGGGCTCTGACTGGGCCAGTCACAAAGGGTCACAGAGTTGTCCTGAAGCCACTCCTTTGTTATTTTAGCTGTGTTCTTAGGGTCATTGTCTTGTAAGGTGAACCTTCGGCCACGTCTGAGGTCCAGAGCACTCTGGAAGAGGTTTACAACCAGGATATTTCTGTACTTGACCGCATTCATATTTCCTTCAATTGCAACCAGTCATCCTGTTCCTGCAGTTGAAAAACACCCCCATAGCATGATGCTGACACCACCATGTTTCACTATTGTGATTGTATTGGGCAAGTGATGATCAGTGCCTTGTTTTCTCCACACACCGCTTAGAATTATCACCAAAAAGTTCTATCTTCATCTCATCAGACCAGAAAATCTTATTTCTCATAGTCTGGGAGTCCTTCATGTGTTTTTTAGCAAACTCTATGTGGGCTTTCATATGTCTTGCAATGAAGAGAGGCTTTCGTCAGGCCACTCTGCCATAAAGGCCCTACTGGTGAAGGGGTGCAGTGATAGTTGACTGTCATGATCCATTTTTGGATCTGTGACAGATTTAGCATTTCATATTAAAACTTTTTTCCTTTCAGGCCATCGGGGGTTAATGTCAGTTTCCCCCCTCCCCCCGGTGGCCGCTGGTGTAATTGCATTGCTGCTGAGTTTGCTAATGCAGGTGGTGGCCACTGCCACCATCCTTTAAAAGGTCACCTGATGCATCAGCTGACTGTTGGTGATACAGGTCCTTTTGGATACCAACCATGCTGGACAGGAAGTTGCTGGTGGAGTGGTGCTTCAGCTGAATGCTGTTATCTGGTGTCTTACTCTGCTGTGTGTTGCATTTCAGCAGAGAAAGCTGAGTGTTGTTTTTGTGTTTCCTATTCACTGTGATGTTTGTCTTACCTAACCTTGTGTTGCCTTTGTGCAGCGGTGGGACCAGTGTCTTCACTTGCCCATTCCCTACTTAGGGATAGGAGCAGGGCAAGTGAGGGTTTAGGTATCCTGCTCGGCGACGGGTTGAAAAAACCCGTATAGGGACGTTAGTAAGTGCAGGGCACATCCTCAGGTGAGTCCACGAGGTGTCCATTTCCCCATTCCCTATCGCAGGGTCCATCGTTGTTAAAGTTTCCCTGGTGTTTCCTGGTGTGTTTTGTGTTTTGCCGTTTAGTGACCAACCGATTGGTGGGTTGTGTCATACTGGGCCAGTCACTTCGTGACATTATCACCAACCTGCCCATTTTTTTTTTCTGGTGAGTCATGGCCCAAATGCAGGCCTTTGCCCAACTGCTTCTGACCCTCACCGATTATCTTAAGGTGCTGCGTGGTGAGGTGGTGCAGCAGCTGCAGCAGTTGACAGGGATCTGGGCCTCGTCTGAGTTGCAGGTTCTACCAGAACCCAAGATATCTCTCCCTGACCAGATCTCTGGAGGGACAGATATATTTTTGGTATTTAAGGAAGCCTGCTAATTATACTTCAGGCTCCGCCCTCATTCATCTCGGACTGAGGAACAGCATGTGGGGATTATAGTCTCCCTTCTCAAGGGTGATCCCCAGTCCTGGGCTTTCTCCCTGCCGGCTGATTCACCATCTCTACAGTCAGTGGATGAGTTTTTTGCGGCTTTGGCGCTTGTGTATGGGGATCCTGATTGTGTCTCCCTGGTGGAATCCCAACTGCGTAAAATCAAGCAGGGGGTCTGGCCGGCTGAGTACTGCTCAGAGTTCAGGAGGTGGGCCACTGACACGTGGTGGAATGACCCTGCCCTTAGGAGTCATTTTATGCAGGGTCTGTCTCCAATGTTGCAGGATACTCTGGTACAGTACGCCACCCCCAGGTCATTGGAGGCCGCCATGTTCCTTGCCACCCGGGTTCATTGACGCTTGAGGGAAAGACATACACCAAATGTGCCACCTGTAGTCCTTGTTAGGGAGGAGGACACACCGATGCAGACTGACGAACCCATGCAGGTGGGAGGAGTTGGTTCCCAAATGGTGTTGCCTGCGGTTTGTTGTGGTGTGGGGGCATGTTTTTACTGTTGCCAGACTGATTATTTCATTGATGTCTGCCCAGCTCGCGCTAAAATATCTGTACCATTTAAGAAGCAGCGTCCCCCTTGTCGTGTGGAGGGAGGTGACCAGGGAGAGTATATATCTTCCATTTTTTCCCCTCAGTGTACCTTGCCTGCTGAAGTGGTCGTTGGCAGGGTAACTGAGGGTATACGGTGCTTGTGGACAGTGGAGCAGGTGTCAATCTGGTTGATGCTCTCTTTGTCCAGACCCATGCCCTGAGGTGTAGGATGCTAGCAAAGCCCCTAAGCGTCCAGGCCATTGACTCTGTCCTACTTAGCCAGGGGACGTTGACCCAAGTCGTGGATGATATACATCTGCATATCATGAAGAGTCCCTGTCATGCTACGTCTTGGGGGGAATGCCATCAGCCATTGTTTTAGGCCTCCCTTGGTTGAAAAGACACAACCCGGTCATAGATTGGTGGTCCAGGGAAGTAGTCAGCTGGGATCAGTCGTGTGAGGGCTGCTGTCTGAGGGCTACAGTCTCTGCTGTCTTTCTACAGCTGTGCCCTTCTTCTCCAGGGGGGGCAGCAGAGGTGCTGCCAGGGAGTAGGGGAAAGTCTCAACCCTCACCACAAGTTAACCCTGAGTGTCGAAGTCCTCTTAGGAGGAGGAGTCAGTGGAGGGTGGTGTTCCCTCTGAACATTGTGGGCGTGTGAGTGTAGTGACACAGGGGGACGCCTCTGTTGTCGGTTCTGCAAAGAGTTTACCATCTTGTGGCAAAAGTGTGCGTGGCAATAAACGTTCAGGTCCGGACCTGTGTGTGAATGAGTACGTATGGGTGTCCACCAAAAACATCTGGTGGAAGAGTGCTGCTGGAGCCTGGAGTTCTCAGGTGATCGGGCCGCAACAGGTGTTGGGCATTCTTGGGGGCTTACCAGCTGGAGTAACCCCCAGTAATGCCCGTACACAACTCATTCCCCAGGTCAGTGCTCTAGAGATTTGTGGAGCCTCCAGAGTAGAGATGAGCGACTTTGCCTTTTTAGGGTCGAGTCGGGTTTCATGAAACCCAACTTTCTCAAAAGTCGAGTCGAACGAAATCGGCCGAGGTCCGACTGAAACACAAAACCCAATGCAAGTCAATGGGGAAGCAAAGTTGACAGGGAGTGGAGGACAGTAAACACACCTACAGTGCTCATTTCAATGCCAACAACATCAATTGTTATTACTTAAGCTTGTCAACCTTAATTTACTTTATAATAATAGCTATGCCTTGAAAATTGGGGATTATTTGGCTAAATTTGTGGGGTGGGGTAGGGCTGGCTCCAAGTTTTCGTGTGCCTCAGGCCAAAGAGTGTCAGTGCGCCCTTTTAACACATACAACAATTCATGATGCTCCGATACGGCACAGAAATATAGGAATAGTACAATGAAAAATACTTCACTTCTTACATGACATGACTGATATCTATTTTAAATTCTACAATAGCTCAAAAACAGTATATTACTCCATAAAGTATTATGGCCACCACATAGTGCGCCATACAGAATAATGAGCCCCATATATTTCTCCATACAGAATAAGTGGTCCCATATAATGTTCCATACAGTATATGATGAGCTCCACCTAATGCTACAGTATATGTTGGTCTCCATGGATGAAGCTCCACTGTCTTATGGGACCAAATAATGCTCCATATATAATGGGCCCCATTTCTAATGCTCCAGTGTATAATGGGCCCTGTAAATGCTGCTCCATTGACTGATGTCCCCCATTTGGAATACTCCAGTATATGATGGGCCTCATGGATGATGCTCCAGTGTATGATGGCCCCAAATAATGCTCCATATATAATCTGCCCCATTTAGAATGCTCCAGTATATAATGGGCCCCATGGATGATGCTCCAGTGTCTTATGGGCCCAAATAATGCTCCATATATAATGGGCCCCATTTCTAATGCTCCAGTGTATAATGGGCCCCGTAAATGCTCCAGTGTCTGTTGTCCCCCATTTGGAATGCTCCAGTATATGATGGGCCCCATGGATGATGCTCCAGTGTCTTAGGGGCCCAAATAATTCTCAATATATAATCTGCCCCATTTAGAATGCTCCAGTATATGATGGGCCCCATGGATGATGCTCCAGTGTCTTATGGGCCCAAATAATGCTCCATATATAATGGGCCCCATTTCTAATGCTCCAGTGTATAATGGGCCCCGTAAATGCTCCAGTGTCTGTTGTCCCCCATTTGGAATGCTCCAGTATATGATGGGCCTCATGGATGATGCTCCAGTGTATGATGGGCCAAAATAATGCTCCATGTATAATCTGCCCCATTTAGAATGCTCCAGTATATGATGGGCCCCATGGATGATGCTCCAGTGTCTTATGGGCCCAAATAATGCTCCATGTATAATCTGCCCCATTTATAATGCTTCAGTATATGATGGGCCCCATGGATGATGCTCCAGTGTCTTATGGGCCCAAATAATGCTCCATATAAAATGGGCCCCGTTTCTAATGCTCCAGTGTATAATGGGCCGCATAAATGCTGCTCCAGTGTCTGATGTCCCCCATTTGGAATGCTCAATCAATATATGATGGGCCCCATGGATGATGCTCCAGTGCATGATGGGCCCCATATATCATTCTCCAGTGTATAGTGCTCCCCAAAAATTGCTCCCGACCTTTAAAAAAATTAAACACCTCTCCTCACTAGGCACTGCTCTACTCTGGACTCCTCAGCGTCGCCATCTTCCAGCTCTCTGCACTTGGACTGTTTAGGCAGAGGGCATATAGACATGATGTCATCTCATTATCTGACATGAATGTCACTGTCAGGAAACACGGAAGACATCACAGCGGCGGAGCAGGGAGAGGTAAGCATTGCAAGTGTTGTGGCCCTGAGCAAGCAGGGGGGGCCCACTCGTGGGGCGATGGCACTGGCACAGGGCCCCTCATAGTATGCCGTGTGTCTGACGGCGAGTGGGGCCTCCCACTGGCAGAGACACTTTTGCATACTATGAGGGGCCCTGCGCCAGTGCCGTCGCCCACGAGTATGCCCCACCCACCTGCTCAGGGAATCGGCGCTTTCATCTGCACCTTCCTCTGTGTCACCATGTAAGGTGGTATAGTATGCGGGAAGGGGCACCTGAGTTTCATCAGGGTCAGATTCTGGCTCTGTAGAGTGTGAGGGGAATGTAGTGCTGTGAGTGAATGTACCAGCAGAATCATCTAGCAGTGGCTGTGCATCAGTGCACTCCATCTCTGATTCATGTTGGACTGGGGAATTCAGGATTTGACATGATAACCCAGGCATGGTATGTGAAAAGAGCTCCATGGAGTAATCTGAAGTGTGGGCTGCCGCATCCTTCACTTTTGGTGGGGGTGAATGACACAAGGAAAGGTGTTGTTCCTGATCAGAAGCCTGCACTGACGATTCAGTGCTTGCATTTTTTTGAAACTTCAGAAGAGGAGGCAATAGAGCTGGAGACTGTTTTGGCAATGTAAGCCAAAACCAGTTCCTGATGCTCCGGCTTTAAAAGCGGTTTACCTACTCCCAGAAAAGGGAGCCTTCCAGGCCTTCCAGAGCCAGACCATGATGCAGGCTCCACATCTCTTGCCTTAGCCGCTATTGTGCTTTTGGCACTACCAGCAGATGCACCACCATCAGTACCAGCTGGCCCCCCACGCCCACGTCCGTGGCCTCTTCCACCATACTTCCTAATTTTTGTGAAAATGGACCCAAAAGGCAAGCAGATATATGGTACTGTATCAGAATCGTACAGCTGTATACAGTCTAGGGATAATTGTAAATCTCTGTATATATTTCATGAGTTAGACACAGACGCTCACAGGCTCATTATGGATCACACCATAATATAAAAAGAAGATCCACAAGAAATAATCACACATGTGGGCCAATGTTCCAGGTGTCAATGGTGCACTTAGAGTGGTGGGTGGAGGAGGACTCTCTGGCACAAAGGGTGCTGTATCAACAGATACCAGGTATATAATATAGTGAAAATAGAAAAAATTTCCATATGTATTTCAGGAGGCAGACACAGATGCTCTCAGGCTCAGTGTTATGAATGAATCACCAAGGAGGAAAAAACAAAAAGCAAGCCAAGCCCAGAAAACCAGAGAGGTTGGTAATTAGCGGATTGCAAATCCCTGATCCTAACCACAACAACTAGCAGTAGCCGTGGAGCGTGCCTACGGTGGTCCTAGACGCCTCACCACGGCCGGAGAACTAAATAAGCCTAAAGAAAGAAAGGGAAAATCTAAACTGCCCCAGAGCAGACACCAAAGCAATAGACAGCCCCCAACATGTATTGTCGGAGAAACAAGATGAAAACACAGACACAGGTAGAAAGATAGGCTGAGCAAATGATGGGGCCCTCGCTAACTAGAAAGGCCAGGAAAGAAAAGCTGCTGTCTGCAATCACACAAAAAACCCTGCCAAAAAGAAAGTCCAACACGTCTGATAGAAAAAGGCCCTGTAGTCGCTAGACTTCAAAATACTATATCAGCACTCAGGTATATTCTGAAGACAGAGCAAAAGAGATCAACTGATCAGAGACAAAATGGAGATTCAGCCCAGACCCAGCCAGGGCTGGCTGAACACAAAAACTAAGTAAACCAGACAAAAACTCATAAGAACAATAGCAGAGAAAACTTAGCTTTAGGAAGGCAGGAACCATACTGGAAACCAGGAGCCACAGTCAGGAAAAATCACCAGCAAGAAACTAGGGAGTCGGCTGCCTTAAATCCAATCAGAAACTCCTGATGTCCAATCGCAGTCCTCTTCCTCAGGTGGCTGGTCTCTGCCATTTAGATCAGCTTCATTTCCTCCCTTCACCAACAGAGGGAGTCCAGATGGAGAACTCACTACTCAGCACAGCCAGCTCCATAACCCTCACCAGAAGCCAGAGGCAAACTCGAAGCACAAAACAGTACCTCCCCCTTGAGGAGGGGTCACCGAACCCTCATTCACGCCACCAGGCCGATCAGGATGGGCCCGATGAAAAGCACGAACAAATCTATCGGCATGAATATCAGAGTCAGAGACCCAAGAATTGTCCTCCTAGCCATAACTCTTCCACTTGACCAAATACTGCAGTCTCCGTCTAGCCAGACGAGAATCCAGTATTTTCTCTACCTCATATTCCACATTACCTTCAACCAATACAAGGTCAGGAGGTGCAGCCATAGGAACTACTGGCTCAACATATCTCTTCAACAGCGTCTTATGAAACACGTTATGGATCTTAAACGTAACAGGAAGAGCCAATCGAAAAGAAACCAGATTAAGAATCTCCAAAATCTTGTAAGGTCCAATAAATCTTGGCTTGAACTTTGGAGAAGCCACCTTCATAGAGATATGACAACCAAACCATATCACCCACTTTAAACCGGGGACCAATGGTCCTATGCTGGCTAGAAAACCGCTGGGCCTTTTCCTGGGAGAGAGACAACTTATCCACCACTTGGTCCCAAATCTGCTGCATTCTCTCTACCACAGTGTCAACACCTGGGCAGGCTGAAGTTTCCACTTACCCTGAAGAAAATCGAGTATGAAACCCAAAGTTACAGAAAAAGGGCGACATCAAGGTGGCAGAACTAGCTCTATTATTTAAAGCGAATTCGGCCAAGGGCAAAAATGAAACCCAATCATTCTGATCAGCAGATATAAAACATCTCAAATAGGACTCCAAAGTCTGGTTTGTTCTCCCCGTCTGTCCATTGGTCTGAGGGTGAAACGCAGAGGAGAAGGATAACTGAATTCCCAGCTTGGAACAAAAGGCTTTCCAGAATCTGGAAACAAACTGAACTCCTCTGTCCGATACAATGTTCTCAGGAATCCCATGCAACCGAACCACCTGTTGTAAAAACAATGGTACCAACTCTGAGGAAGATGCCAACTTTGGGAGTGGTACAAGATGGACCATCTTAGAGAATCTATCACAAATCACCCAGATAACAGTCATTCTCTGAGAGACAGGAAGATCAGAAATAAAATCCATTGAAATATGGGTCCATGGCCTCTTAGGTAAGGGCATCAACAACCCACTAGAGCGAGAACAGGGTTTAGACCGGGAACAAGTCCCACAGGACTGCACAAAATTCCTGACATCACGAGATAAGGCGGGCCACCAAAAAGACCGACTCACCAAATCTCTGGTACCAAAAATACCTGGATGACCAGCCAATGCGGAGCAATGAACTTCAGACATCACTCTCTTCCTCCACTGGTCAGAAACATACAATTTTCCCATAGGACAACGCTCAGGTTTGTCCTCCTGGAATTCTTCCAGAGCACGTCTCAAATCGGGCGAAATGGCAGAAAGAACTACCCCCTCACCTAGGATGGTAGTAGGCTTGGTCACAATAGGAGAATCAGCAAAGAAACTCCTAGAAAGGGCATCTGCCTTAACATTCTTAGTGCCTGGAAGAAAGGAGACCACAAAATCAAAACGCGTAAAAAACAAGGCCCACCAAGCCTGTCTAGGATTCAAGCGTTTGGCCGACTCCAGGTAAATCAAATTCTTGTGGTCAGTGAGGACCACAACTTGATGTCTAGCACCCTCCAACCAATGTCTCCACTCCTCAAATGCCCATTTCATGGCTAACAATTCCCGATTCCCCACATCATAGTTGCGTTCAGATGGGGAGAACTTTCGGGAAAAGAAGGCACAGGGATTCATTTTAGACGTCACCGGATCTTTTTGGGACAAAACAGCTCCTGCACCAATCTCTGAAGAGTCTACCTCCACCTGAAAAGGAAGTGAGACATCAGGTTGCTGCAAAACCGGAGCAGAAGTGAACTTCCGCTTCAGCTCCTGAAAGGCCGAAACAGCCTCTGAAGACCAATTCAGCACATCAGCACCCTTCTTAGTTAAATCAGTCAGTGGTTTAGCAATACCAGAAAAATTAGCTATAAATTTACGATAAAAATTAGCAAAACCCAAAACTTCTGGAGAGCCTTCAAAGAAGTGGATTGAACCCAATCATAAATGGCCTGTACCTTGGCCGGGTCCATTTCAGTAGTTGACGGAGACAAAATAAATCCCAAAAATGAAATCCTCTGTACACCAAAAAGGCACTTCGATCCCTTAACATACAAGGAATTCTCCCTCAAAATCCGGAACACAGTCCGAACATGTTCCACATGAGAATCCCAATCCCTGGAAAAGATCAAAATATCATCCAGATAGATGATCAAAAACTTAACCACAAAGTCCCAGAAAATATCATTCATGAAGGATTGGAAGACAGAAGGGGCATTAGTGAGCCCAAAAGGCATCACCAGGTACTCAAAATGTCACTCCGGAGTATTAAACGCCGTCTTCAATTCATCCCCATGCTTGATGCGAATAAGATTATATGCCCCCTGAGGTCAAACTTAGTAAACCAGCAAGCACCTTTAACTCTGGAGAATAAATCAGAAAACAGGGGTAACGGATACTGAAATTTAACCGTAATTTTGTTGAGGGAATGATAGTCAATACAAGGCCTTAATAAACCATCCTTCTTGGCCACGAAAATAAACCCAGCACCTAAGGGCAAAGACGCAGACTTGCTCTCACTAAATACATCATAAAAATCAGCCAAATAGTCAGGAACATCATGCGACTGGGGAGAGGTGGAGAAAACAGGAGTGTCACCAAGAGCACACCGACAACCCCAACTCACGACAGACACAGATTTCCAATCCAAAACCGGATTATGGATTTGCAACCAGGGAAAACCCAGAACAATGGTATCATGTAAATTATGCAACACCAAAAATCTGCAATTTTCTTTGTGGTCTGGGGCGACCCGCATTATCACCTGGGTCCAAAACTGAGGTTTATTCTTTGCCAAAGGAGTTGCATCAATACCCCTCAAAGGAATAGGCGTCCGCAGAGGTGTCATAGGAAAACCACAACGTTTAGCAAAATCCAAGTCCATTAGACTCAAGGCCGCTCCTGAATCCACAAAAGCCTTTGCGGAAAATGTGGATAAGGAGCAGATCAGAGTAATTGCCAAAAGAAACTTAGGTTGTACACCACCCACAGCAAATGTGTGTGCAAAACGTTTCTCTCGTTTAGGGCAGACAGAAATAACATGAGAGGCATCTCCACAGAAAAAACACAGCTTATTACGCCTTCTAAACTCCTGACGTTGCGCCCTAGACAAAACTCCATCACATTGCATAGATTCAGACATTTGTTCAAAATGTGGCAGAGCCACCCGTGTAGTCTTGCGTTAATGTAAACGCCGATCATCTTGAATGGCTAATGACATAGAATCGTCAAGACCAGAGGGAACAGGAAATCCCACCATAGTATCTTTTAAAGTCTCAGACAAACCCTTCCGAAAGAGAGCTGCAAATGCACTATCATTCCATGTAGTAAGGACCACCCACTTTTGGAATTTCTGACAGTATAATTCTGCAGGATCCAGAGCAGACCCCAAAGCAATAGACAGCCCCCAACATGTATTGTCGGTGAAACAAGATGAAAACACAGACACAGGTAGAAAGATAGGCTGAGCAAATGATGGGGCCCTCGCTAACTAGAAAGGACAGGAAAGAAAAGCTGCTGTCTGCAATCACGCAAAAAACCCTGCCAAAAAGAAAGTCCAACACGTCTGATAGAAAAAGGCCCTGAAGTCGCTAGACTTCAAAATACTATATCAGCACTCAGGTATATTCTGAAGACAGAGCAAACAAGATCAACTGATCAAAGACATAATGGGGATTCAGCCCAATCCCAGCCAGGGCTGGCTGAACACAAAAACTAAGTAAACCAGACAAAAACTCTTAAGAACAATAGCAGAGAAAACTTAGCTTTAGGAAGGCAGTGACCAAACTGAAAACCAGGAGCCACAGTCAGGAAAAATCACCAGCAAGAAACTAGGGAGTCGGCTGCCTTAAATCCAGTCAGAAACTCCTGATGTCCAATCGCAGTCCTCTTCCTCAGGTGGCAGGTCTCTGCCATTTAGATCAGCTTCATTACCTCCCTTCACCAACAGAGGGAGTCCAGATAGAGAACTCACTACTCCTCTGTTAGCACAGCCAGCTCCATAACCCTCACCAGAAGCCAGAGGCAACTCGAAAATGAGCTCACAACTCACACTCAGTATGGATTAGACAATAATATAAAAAGTTGAAAAAGGGTACAGTATCACCAGATACAAGGTATATATAGTATAGTTTAAACATTCTAAATCTCTTTATATATTTCAGGAGGCAGACACAGACGCTCTCAGGCCCAGTATGGATTAGACAAGTATATAGAAAATAGAGAAAGGGTACAGTAATACCAGATACCAGGAATATAGAGTATAGTTTAAAAATTCTAAATCTCTGTATATATTTCAGGAGGCAGACTCAGACGCTCTCAGGCCCAGTATGGATTTGACAAGAATATAGAAAGTTGAGAAAGGGTACAGTAATACCAGATACCAGGTATATAAAGTATAGTTTAAACATTCTAAATCTCTTTATATATTTCATGAGGCAGACACAGACGCTCTCAGGCCCAGGATGGATTTGACAAGAATATAGAAAGTTGAGAAAGGGTACAGTAACACCAGATACCAGGTATACATATTATAGTTTAAACATTCTAAATCTCCGTATATATTTCAGGAGGCAGACACAGACGCTCTCAGGCCCAGTATGAATTAGACAAGAATATAAAAGTAGAAAAAGGGTGCAGTATCAACAGATACCAGGTATATATAGTATAGTTTAAACATTCTAAATCTCTGTATATATTTCAGGAGGCAGACACAGACACTCTCAGGCTCAGTATGGATTACACCACAATATAAAAAGCAGTAAAAGGGTAATGGATCAGAAGCGTACAGCTGTATACAGTGTAGGGGTCATTGTAAATATCCGTATATATTTCCAGAGTCAGAAACAGACTCTCACTGGCTCAGTATGGATTAGACCAGAATATAAAAAGCAGTACATGGGTAATGTATCACAAGCGCACAGCTGTATACAGTGTTGGGATAATCGTAAATCTCCAAATATATTTCCGGCGTAACAGACAGGCGTTCACAGGTTGAGTATGGGTTACACCAGAATCTAAATAGCAAAAAAGGGTAATGTATCAGAAGCGTACAGCTGTATACAGTGTTGGGCTAATTTTAAATCTCGGTATATATTTCCATAGTCACCCTCAGACGCTCACTCAGTCTGGATTTGACCATAATACAAAATGTTGAAAAAAGGTACTGGATAACAAGATAGCAAGTATATATATATTGTAGGGTACAATTTAAATCTCCGTCATGCTTGAAAGCAATGAAGGATCTCTCTAGCAGTTAAACCAACACACAACACAGTTCCCACTCCAGGCCAGCAGGGAGCGCTCTGAACCTGACTGCTGAGGAGCTGCTCTCTGTGGTCGGGAGGAGGGAAGTTAGGGCAGTCTGTCAAGGGAAGGGGAAGTGTGTGGACATGAGAAAGGGAGCTGGAGGATGAGCAGAGTTAAGCCTCACTCCTAGCTGGAGCGCATGGTCTGGATTCCGGTCTCCGAGTTTTATAGGGACACTGACGTTCCTGCAGCAGAAACCGGAGGAAGTAGCAGCTGTAAATGCTCTGTTCCCAACTAAGGCTCGAAGGCCCCAGCAGCGACTTGTGTGAGCCAGAAGGAAAAGGCTACAGCTGCCTGCCATACGAGAAAGTTTCAAAAGAGAGTCAGACCTTCAGTGAACTCAGTACTGCGAGTACCTCAGATAAGCGCTAGAACGGAGGCCACACAACCTATCTGCAGAGAGAGAATTCCTAATTTGCTTCCAGGCTGACCAACACCTTCTCCATCTGTACTCTGGGTCCTGTATGGCACTTACCAAGTACAGGTAAAGGAACTGCACGACTGCTTGCATTTTTTGAAACTTCAGAAGAGGAGGGCATATTTGCTGGAGTCTGTTTCGGCAATGTAAGCAAAACCAGTTCCTGATGCTTCGGCTTTAAAAGCGGTTAACCTACTCCCAGAAAAGGTAGCCTTCCAGGAGTTCTGGAGCCAGACCATGAAGCAGGCTCAACACCTCCTGCCTTAGCTGCTATTGTGCTTTTGCCACTACCAGCAGATGCACCACCACCATCAGTACCAGCTGGCCCCCCCACGCCCACGTCCGCGGCCTCTTCCACCATACTTCCAAATTTTGGAGAAAATGTACCCAAAATAACATAAGATATATGGTACTGTATCAGAAGCGTACAGCTGTATACAGTCAAAGGATAATTGTCAATCTCCCTATATATTTCATGAGTCACACAGAGACGCTCACAGGCTCAGTATGGATTAGACAAGAATATAAAAAGTAGAAAAAGGGTACAGTATCATCAGATACCAGGTATATATAGTATAGTTTAAACATTCTAAATCTCTGTATATATTTCAGGAGGCAGACACAGACGCTCTCAGGCTCAGTATGGATTACAACACAATATAAAAAGCCATAAAACGGTAATGGATCTGAAGCGTTCAGCTGTACACAGTGTAGGGGTCATTGTCAATCTCAGTATTTATTTCCACAGTCAGAAACAGACTCTCACTTGGTCAGTTTGGATTAGACCAGAATATAAAAAGCAGTAAATGGGTAATGTATCACAAGCGTAGAGCTGTATACAGTGTTGGGGTAATTTTTAAATCTACATATAAATTGCAGGAGTAACCCACAGACTCTCACACGCTCAGGATGGATCACACCACAATATAAAAAGAAGATCCGCAAGAAATAATCACACAAGTGGGCCAATGTTCCAGGTGTCAATGATACACTTAGAGTGGTGGGTGGAGGAGGACTTCCTGGCAGAAAGGGTAAAGTATCACCAGATACCAGGTATATATAGCATAGTTTAAACATTAAAAATGTACGTCAGGAGTAGTGTTGAGCCACCCCGCTAGTGCTCGAGTTCGGTTCGGTTCGTCAAACAGGAGGCAAGTTTGTTGAATGTTCGTCGAACTTTCAACGAACACCGTCGAGCCCCATTAAAAACAATGGCAGGCATGCACAAACACATACAAACAGATAGAAAACAATTGCAAAACACCTAAAAAAGGTGTCCCAAAGAAGACACAATGCTCAGAAGACAAAAATAATATATGGAAGAGGGCAACTACATAGAAAAGAGATGGAGGAGTAAAAGGAGGAGGAGACACAGATATAGACATGTCATGCCCTTATAAAGTCAAGAAAGGCTGGACTAAAAATCTAAAATAAAAAAAATCTAAAATTCTAAAATCGAAGATGATCATATACCGTTGGACTTCCCACCATAAGTTATGCCAACTGCCGATCGGGTGGCGTTATTCCCACGACCCTCCGAACAGCGTCCATGAAGGCAAAGTGTTTGGTTTCCGGGGGCAGTATGGTTGCAAAGCTGAACCTTAAAGAAATGTCCAGAAGGGCACCACCAGGAGTGGAGCTTGTGGCTTAATTGGACTCCACACGGGCAACCTCAACCATGCCAGCTACGGAAAAGATGGACAGATTGCAAGCTTTGTCGATTCTGTGGGTGGTGGTGCATGGCCGTTTTTAGTTGTGCTAGCGATTTGTCAGCTTAATTCCGTTAACGAACCCCGTTAGTGATGGTGATCTGGGATTCCAATTCTTCCCCGCGAAAGAGGATTTCCCAGTAAGTGCAGGTCAACTGGAATTCCGGAATTAGGCCTAACCGGCATTCCAGAAAGAATGTGAAAAAATTAATTGTCCAAACCACAGGTGCTGTAGCTTGCTTAACAGCTGGGCTCCTCTGCTGAGTAGCACACAGTTCTTTCATAAACAGGCGGCATAGCTTGGTTCACGGGTGGGCAACTCTGCTGAGTAGCAGACTGTGCTTACATAAACAGGCGGCATAGCTAGGTTCACGGGTGGGCTCCTCTGCTGAGCAGTAGACACAGGTACTAGGCCCAAAGTATTGACTGGGCAAAATGGAGTTAAAAAGTTGTTCTTACATAAACAGGCAGCACAGCTTGGTTCACGGGTGGGTTCCTCTGCTGAATAGCAGACACAGTTACTAGGCCCAAAGTATTAACTAGGCTAAATGCAGTTAAAAACTGGTTCTTTCGTAAACTGCCGCCTGTTTACGAAAGAACCAGTTTTTAACTGCATTTAGCTAGGTTCACGGGTGGGCTACACTGCTGAGTAGCAGACAGTGCTACAAGGCCCAAAAGGATTTTCTGGACAAGATGCAGTAAAAAATTATTAGAAACACACACATTGTAGCTCCTTGACAGGTGCACTACAACACTGGCTACCAGACACCACTACTATGCCATGAAACTGTCTATTAACATTAAAAACCATTAATAATGTGAAAATAAAGTTATACTTTTGGTGAACGAACTGTTCTCGAACGGAACCTCTAACAGCCGAATTTTAAGCAAAGTGTTCGAGTTCGACGAACGGCTCGAAAACCGCCCAAAGCAGCTCAAATTTGAACTTGGCTAACAGATCGACTTGAACACCACTCATCTCTAATCAGGAGGCAGACTCAGACGGTCTCAGGCCCAGTATGGATTCGACAAGATTGTAGAAAGTTGAGAAAGGGTACAGTATTACCGGATAACAGGTATATATGTAGCATAGTTTACACATTAAAAATCTATGTCTATATATCAGGAGGCAGACTCAGATGGTCTCAGGCCCAGTATGGATTTGACGTGATTGTAGAGAGTTGAGAAAGGGTACAGTATCACTGGATAGCAGGTATATATAGCATAGTTTAAACATTAAAAACCTGCGTGTATATATCCGGAGTCCGACAAAGACACTCACAGCCTCAGTATGGATTAGACAAGAATCTAAAAAGTAGAAAAAAGGTAATGTATTCGAAGCGTACACCAGTATACACTGTTGGGGTATTTTTCAATCTTAATATATATTTCAGTCTCAGTAAGACAGTCCAGACTCTCCGTAAGAGGAAACGAGATAGATACAAGTACAGACGGAAAGTCGAGTGATTGCAGAAATTTTGGAATTACTAATCACGGGAAAAACTCCCAGGAGAATTCTCAGAGGCGATGCTGACCCTCAATTACTTTGTCTGTGGAGACAGCAAAAACAGTTCTTGTGAAGAAAGGTTTGCTGTAGCGCAGTACCGTGGATCCCATCACCGTTACTCATCTCCATCAAATTGTGATCACAGGGAGAGATGTAGACATTGTCCTCACTGCCTATCATGATCTGTCATGTAACTTTGGAGTGCAAAAAACAGAAGCCACAGGCCGTAGGCGATTCTATTGGATTGGCATGAGAGGACACATTTAAAAATGCGGGCAGGAATGTCACACGTCTGTGAGTCGGAAAACCGTGAAAGCTGATGATAAACCACCACTGCATCTCATTGTGAGTCAACATCCATAACAAATGGAAGCCATTGATCATCTGAAGATAGAGCTCAGCAGGACAGGGCATAGCTACGTATTAACCATCATCTATCAGTTCACCAAATTTGTATTGGCAGTCCCAGTGAAGGATTTAACAGCCCAGACTACACAGCGGTGGAGCAGGGAGAGTTAAGTATTGCAAGTGCTGGGGCCCTGAGCAAGCAGGAGGGGCCCAGTTGTGGGCGGCGGTACTGGCACAGGGCCCCTCATAGTGCGCCGGTGTGTCTGACAGCGGGTGTGCACCCTCACCGTCAGAGACACTTGATTGTACTATGAGGGACCCTGTGCCAGTGCCGTCGCCCAAGAGTGGGCCCACCCACCTGTCCAGGGCAACGGCACTCGCACGGGGGCGTGCACCAGGTGATGACCGCGGCCCTGGGGGGAGGCAGCCCAGTTAGGGATGTTGAAAAAATGGCATATGTTGAACATTCAGCAGCTGAAAATGGAGGAATTGGAAAAGTCCGAGGAAGAGGAGGACAAAAGCGATCCATTTTTCGGGCAACCTATGTGTCAGCAGGGGAAGGTGGGACAAAATCCTTGGAAACCCATGCATGGTTCATTGTAATGAAGGTTAGATCAACATTTTGGGTCAACAGACGGGTCCTTTTGTCTGTCAGGATTGATCCAGCAGCACTGAAGACTCTTTCGGATAGCACACTAGCAGCAGGGCAAGCGAGCTCCTGTAAGGCATATTGTGCCAATTCAGGCCAGGTGTTCAGTTTACAGCCCCAATAGTCAAAGGGGAATGGCCTGTGAGGGAGAACATCGATATGGGAGAAGTAGTTTGTAACCATAGTTGACAACTGCAGTCTCCTGTCACTTTCAATCGATGCAGTATTACCAGTCGTGTGAGCGGTACTTGAAAAATCAGTCCACAACATGGTCATGAAACCCCTGTCTCCAACGCCACTTCGTCTGTGTGCACCACGAACACCTCTTCCATGTTGCCCCCTACGGCTCGTGGGAGAACCATCACTGCCGCTGTGTGCTGGGAATGCCTCAAACAAACGGTTTACCAGAGTTGCTTGTTTGTTAGCCAATATTAGCTCTAGGTTCTCCTGTGGCATGATGTTTTGGAATTTGCCTTTAAAGCGTGGATCCAGGATGCTGGCCAACCAGTAGTCATCATCGTTCATCATTTTGGCAATGCGGGGGTCCCTTTTTAGGATCTGCAAGGCATAATCACACATGTGGGCCAATGTTCCAGGTGACAATGATGCACTGCGAGTGCTGGGTGGAGGAGCACTTTCTGGCAAATCAACATCCTTCCAGTCATGCACAAACCCTGTACCTGACCTTGCCACACCACCATTTTCTCTTGCCCCTGAGAAGCATCCTCCTCCTCCTCCTCTTCCTCCTCTTCCTCCACCTCGTCCAGGAGAGTTCCCTGAGTAGACAATGGCTGACTGTCATCAAGGCTTCCCTCCTCCTCTTCCTCCTCGGCTTCAAACGCCTGCTGCTTAATGTGCATCAAAGTTTGCATGAGCAGACGCATAAGTGGGATGCTCATGCTTATGATGGCGTTGTCTGCGCTTATCAGCCGTGTGCATTCCTCAAAACACTGAAGGACTTTACAGAGGTCTTTCAGCTTCGACCACTGCACACCCGACGACTCCATGTCTGCCCTCAAACTGCCTGCCCGTGTATCCTCCCACAAATGCATTACAGCCTGCCTCTGTTCGCACAGCCTCAAAACCATGTGCAGGGTGGAGTTCCACCTTGTTGCAATGTCGATAATTAGGCGGTGCTTGGGAAGGTGGAGCAATTGCTGCAGCTTCTGCATACGACTGGAGTGTACGGGCGACCGGCGGATGTGCAAGCACAGTCTTCACACCTTATGGAGCAGGGCTGTTAACTCCAGATAATTATTGAGGAAGTACTGCACCACCAAGTTCAAGGTGTGAGCCAGGCAAGGTATGTGTCTGAGTTTTGAAAGGGCTATGGCTGCCACAAAATTCCAGCTGTTATCACTAAATACCTTGCCTGCCTCAAGATGTAGACTGCCCAGCCATGACTCAGTTTGTCGCTGCAAGTAGTCAGCCAGTACCTCCGCGGTGTTTCTGTTGTCACCCAAACACATCATCTTCAACAAAGCCTGCTGACGCTTACCACTAGCTGTGCGATAGTGGGACACCTCGTGTGCAACACTGGTAGCTCATGCGACTGTGCTCTGTGGACAAGCTTTCGCTTCTAGAGGAGGAGGGTTGAATGCCTATAGCCAACTGTTTCCTATACCGTGGGTTAGGCAGCACTGTCCCACCGCCGCTGTCCCCTGTGGAGACTGCATCCACCACATTAACCCAGTGTGCAGTGGTCGACACGTAATGGCCCTGGCCATGCCTACTGGACCATGCATCTGTTGTGAGGTGCACCTTTCCACTCACTGATTGCTTGAGTGCATGGACAATGCGGTCTTTCACATGCAGGTGGAGCGCTGGGATGGCTTTTCGAGAAAAGAAGTGCCGACTGGGTTGGTCATAGCGTGGTACTGCGTAGACCATGAGCTCGCGGAAAGCTTCGCTTTCAACCAACCGATAGGGCATCATCTCTAACGAGATTAGTTTGGCAATGTGGGCGTTCAAACACAGTGTACGTGGATGAGAGGATGAGTAGTCTCTTGTCCTACTCAGAGTCTCTGGTAGGGTGAGCTGGACTTGAGAGCTGCATATGGTGGAACTAGCGGTGGACATGGCGGACTGAGAGAGGGTTGGTGATGGTGATGGTGTTGGTGGTCTTGCTGATGGCCTAGATTCAGTCTTTTGTAGCAATAACATTGTGATTACCTGACTGCTTTGGCCTTGCGACACCTCAACATTTGCTGCTGGTGGTGTGCTAACCGGTGGGCTTACAGTGGGGGAAGCGATGTACCGTTGCTGACTACCTTCATTCGGAGCAGGTGCACAAGTGGTACGTGAGGTTTGGTAGTCCGTCTACGCTTGCAAGTGCTTGGTGGTTAAATGTCTAAGCATGCAACTGGTATTCAAATTTCGCAGATTTTTCCCTCGGCTAAAGGTCTTTGCGCACTTCTTACAGAAAACCTTTGCCTGATCATTAGGAATTTGTTCAAAAAATTGCCACACTGCACTCTTCCTACTATGGAAGATATTTTAGGCCTTGAACTCTGTGCTAATTTGACCGTCTGGCCAAGCTGTCCTGCAACTCTTTTGGTTTTTGTAACCCGTTTTTGGACTGCTACGGGCCTGCCAGATAACAGCTGTTGCGATGTCGATGTCTGCTGCGGATCCTCCTCCTCCTCTTCTGAGCTATTGGCAGCGGCACCCTCTTCCCTCAATGGATGCCAATCTGGGTCAACAACTGGGTCATCCATCACCTCCTCTTCAATTTCATGTGCACCTTCCTCTGTGTCACCGTGTACGGTGGTATAGTATGCGGGAAGCTGCTCCTGAGTTTTATCAGGGTCAGATTCTGGCTCAGTACACTGTGAGGACAATGTAGTGCTCTGAATGAATGTACCAGCAGAAAAATCTAGCAGTGGCTGTGCATCAGTGCACTCCATGTCCGATTTATCTTGGACTGGGGAATTCACGATTTGACTTGATAACCCAGACATGGTATGTGAAAAGAGCTCCATGGAGTAATCTGTAGTGTGGCCTGCCGCATCCTTCACTTTTGGTAGGGGTGAAGGACACAAGGAAAGGTGTTGTTCCTGACCAGGAGCCTCCACTGACGACTATTGCTTTTATTTTTTGAAACTTCAGAAGAGGAGGCGATAGAGCTGGAGGCTGTGTGAGCAATGTAAGCCAAAACTTATTCCTGAAGCTTTGGCTTTAAAAGCGGTTTACCTACTCCCAGAAAAGGGAGCCTTCAAGGCCTTGTGGAGCCAGACGATGACGCAGGCTCAACACCATCTGCCTTAGGTGCTATTGTGCTTTTGCCACTACCAGCAGATGCACCACCACCACCACCACCATCAGTACCAACTGGCAACCCCTGCCCACTTCCACGGCCTCTTCCACCATACTTCCTCATTTTTGGGAAAATGTACCCAAAACACCACCAGCTATATGGTACTGTAAAACAAGATGCAAGGTGTATATAGTATTGGGGAGAATTTCAATCTCCCTAGAGATTTTTGGAGGCTGAAGTATTACCTCAGGCCCACTATAGATTACACCTCAATGTAACAGGCTGAAATTGGCTGGTGTATGACAAGGTACAAGGTGTATATAGTATTGGGGAGAATTTGAATCTCCCTAGAGATTTTAGGAGGCTGAACAATTATCTCAGGCCCACTATAGATTACACCTCAATTTAACATGCTGAAATAGGCTGGTGTATGAGAAGGTACAAGGTATATATAGTATTGGGGAGAATTTGAATCTGCACAAATAGAAAAAAATGGGCTAAAAGAAGCCCTAGCCAGCTCACCAACCACAGCCACAGCACGGAACCTCGTCTGGACCAAACGATAGTTGATAGTAGACAAAAACATGAGGGGCGTTCTAGCTGATAAAATTTCTTGCGTTATTGAAAAAATTAAAATAGTACAGTGGCTTACTCCTCAATAATGAGTGGATGTGCTATGAGGCACTGGAATAACAGCTATGCGTTTCGACCCTACATGGGTCTTTATCACAGGCAGGTGTATGACCTGGCACAAGGTGTGTATATAGTATTGGGGAGAATTTGAATCTCCCTAGAGATTTTAGGAGGCTGAACTATTACCTCAGGCCCACTATATATTACACCTCAATTGAACAGGCTGAAATTGGCTGGTGCATGACAAGGTACAAGGTGTATATAGTATTGGGGAGAATTTGAATCTCCCTAGAGATTTTAGGAGGCTGACATTGATGCTCTCAGTCCAAGTATGGCAGCAGGCAGCCTAATAAGCAGGACTGCTGCACACAAAAGTGTGGAAAAATGAACGCTTGGCAACTGTGCAGAAAAGAGGAAGAAAAGTATTTTTGCTTTTAAAAAAGCAGTTTGCACAGCAGTGTGCAAACAGCAATGCAGCTATCAGGGAGCCTTATAAGGCAGCCTAATAACCAACAGAGCTGATGCACAAAAATATATCCTCCCCTGTCACTGCACACAAACTGTTGTGTTGTACAGTGAAAATCGCTACCAGCAGAAGCAGTGTTTTTTTCTTCTTCCCCGCCTAATGCTCTCCCTTATTCAGAGTCAGCAGCAGCAACCTCTCCCTATGCTAAGATCGGCAGAAGATGGCGGTCGGTGTGCATGCCCTTTTATAGCCCCTGTGACGCCACACAAAGCAAGCCAATCACTTGCATGCCCTTCTCAAAGATGGTGGTGACCGCTGCCCATGTCATCGCGTTGCCCACAGTGTGCGTCCTCCATCATTGGCTGAAAAAGGGTGCTGGAAGCATCATTTGAAACGCGACTTTGGCGCTCTGGTCGCCAACCTCATGGCCGACCTCACGCTATGGTCGGGTTTCGTTTCATGAAACCCGACTTTAGCGAAGGTCGGCGACCTATGAATTTGACCGACCTGTTTCGCTCAACTCTACTTTCAACCAAACAGAAGGGCATCATCTCTAATGAGATCAGTTTGGCAATGTAGGCGTTCAAAGCCAGTGTAAGCGGATGAGTACTTTCTTGTCCTACTCAGAGTGTCTGGTTGGGTGAGCTGGACTTGAGAGCTGCATATGGGGGAACTAGCGGTGGACCTGAGAGGGGGTTGGTGATGGTGATGGTGGTGGTGGTGATGGCCTAGATTCAGTCTTTCATTGCAAAAACATTGTGTTTACCTGACTGCTTTGGCCTTGCGACGACACCTCAACATTTGTTGCTGGTGGTGTGCTTACCGGTGGGCTTACAGTGGGGGAAGCGATGGAGCGTTGCTGGCTACCTTCAGTCGGAGCAGGTGCACATGTGCTACCTGAGGTTTTGTAGTCCATCCACACTTGCAAGTGCATGGTGGTTAAATGTCTAAGCATGCAACTGGTATTCAAATTTTGGAGATTTTTCCCTCGGCTAAAGGTCCTTCCGCACTTCTTACAGATAACCTTTGCCTCATCAATAGGATTTTGGACAAAAAAGTGCCAAACTGCACTCTTCCTATGGCTTGCACGCTGTGCTTATTTGACCGTGTGGCCAAGCTGTCCTGCAACAACTTTTGTTTTTTTTTACCACTTTTTGGACAGTTACGGGCCTGCCAGATAACCGCTGCTGCGATGTTGATGCCTGCTGCGGATCCTTCTCCTCTTCTGAGTTATTGCCAGCGGCACCCTCTTCCCCCAATGGATGCCAATCCGGGTCAACAACTGGGTCATCCATCACCTCCTCTTCAATTTCATCTGCACCTTCCTCTGTGTCACCGTGTAAGGTGGTATAGTATGCGGGAAGGGGCACCTGAGTTTCATCAGGGTCTGATTGGGGCTCAGTAGACTGCGAGGGAAATGTATTGCTCTGGGTCAATGTACCAGCAGAATCATCTAGCAATGGCTGTGCATCAGTGCACTCCATATCAGATTCATCTTGGACTGACTTGATAACCCAGGCATGGTATGTGAAAAGATCTCCATGGAGTAATCTGAAGTGTGGGCTGCCGCATCCTTCACTTTTGGTGTGGGTGAAGGACACAAGGAAAGGTGTTGTTCCTGACCAGAAGCCTGCACTGACGACTCAGTGCTTGCAGTTTTTGAAACTTCAGAAGAGGAGGCAATAGAGCTGGAGGCTGTTTTGGCAATGTAAGCCAAAACCTGTTCCTGATGCTCTGGCTTTAAAAGCGGTTTACCTACTCCCAGAAAAGGGATCCTTACAGACTTTCTTGTGCCAGATGATGCCGCAGGCTCAACACCTCCTGCTGTAGCTGCTATTGTGCTTTTGGCATAACCAGCAGATGCCCCACCGTGCCAGCTGCGCCCCCTCACCCATGTACGTGGCCTCTTCCATCATACTTCCTCATGTTTGGGAAAATGTACCAAAAATACCAGCAGATATATGGCACTGTATGAGGAGCGTACAGCTGTAAAAGGTGTATGGAAAAATTTAAACCTCCGTATATATTTCCTTAGTCACAGACGCTCTCCCAGTATGTATTTGACTGTAATCCAACCAGCAGATATACGGTACTGTATCAGAAGTGTATAGCTGTATATGTTTTTGGGGAAAATGGCAACCTCCGTATATTTGTTTCCGGAGTCACACACAGACGCCCTCCCAGTATGTATTTGACCGTAAGCCAACCAGCAGATATACGGTACTGTATCAGAAGCGGACAGCTCTAAACGGTGTATGTATGGAGAAATGAAAATCTACGTCTATTTTTTTACGGAGTCACACACAGATAGCATGTATTGTCCGTGATACCAGCCGGTACACGGTAGTGTGTGAGGAGAATACAGCTCTATACGGTGTATGTATGGAAAAATGAAAATCTACGTCTATTTTTTTCCGTAGTCACACACAGACACTGTCTCAGTATGGATTTTACCGTAATCTAAACAGCAGATATACGGTACTGTATCAGAACCAGACAGCTCTATACGGTGTATGTATGGAAAAATGGAAATGTCCATATATGTATTTACGGACTCACACACACACACGCTGTCTCTGTGTAGATTTGGCCGTAATCTGAAAAGCAGATATACGATACTGTTTGAGAAGCGGACAGCTCTATACGGTGTATAGAAAAATGGAAATGTCTGTATATGTATTTCCGGAGTCTCATACACACAAGCTGTCTCTGTATAGATTTGACTGTAATCCAAACAGCAGATATACAATACTGTTTGAGAAGCGGACAGCTCTATACGGTGTATGGAAATGTATGCATATGTATTTACGGACTCACACACACACACGCTGTCTCTGTATAGATTTGACCGTAATCCAAACAGCAGATATACGATACTGTTTGAGAAGCGGACAGCTCTATACGGTGTATGTATGGAAAAATGTAAATCTCTGTCTATTTTTTTCCGGAGTCACACACAGATAGCATGTATTTGTCCATGATACCAGCCGGTAC
This sequence comes from Dendrobates tinctorius, assembly GCF_039654945.1. Classification (NCBI taxonomy): domain Eukaryota; kingdom Metazoa; phylum Chordata; class Amphibia; order Anura; family Dendrobatidae; genus Dendrobates; species Dendrobates tinctorius. Next base: position 109,265,285 of record NW_027361679.1, on the reverse strand, counting down.
AAGTAGTGTGTGAGGAGCGTACAGCTCTATACGGTGTGTGAAAAAATGAACACTCGGTAACTGTGCAGAAAAAAAGAATAAAAGTAGGAGTGCTTTGAAAAAAGCTGTCTGCATAGCAGTGTGCACACAGCAATGCAGCTATCAGGTAGCCTAATAAGGCAGCCTAATAACCACCAGCGCTGCTGCACACAAAAAAATCCTCCCCTGTCACTGCACACTAACTGTACAGTGAAAATCGCAGAAGCACAGTTTTTTTTTTCTTTCCTGCCTAACACTCTCCCTATTGAGAACGAGCGGCAGCAACCCTTCCCTATGCTAACATCGGCAGAAGTAAAATGGCGGTCGGCGGTCAGGGCTTTTATAGTCACTGTGACGCCATACAAAGCAAGCCAATCACTTGAATGCCCTTCTCTAAGTTGGTGGTGGCTGCTGCCCATGTCATCGCGTTGCCCACAGTGTGCGTCCTTGATCATTGGCTGAGAAAAGGCGCTGGAAGCATTATGGGAAACGGGTCGGCGGCCGCATGGCCGACCTCACGCTATGGTCGGGTTTCGATCGGCGAAACCCGACTTTAGCGAAAGCCGGCAACTTTTGAATTTGACCGACCCGTTTCGCTCAACTCTACTCCAGAGCATACGTTGTTGTCACTTGCATCACTCCGCGTTTGCCATAAACCTGAGGGTCAGGTGACTTCTGAGGTGAACTCTGGTGAATCGAGGTGTCCTCATCATAGGTTGTTTTCTGGTGAGAACCAGTGTTGAGGGTCTAGAAGCCCCTCATTGAAAGGGGGGTACTGTCACGATCCATTTTTGGATCTGTGGCAGATTTGGCATTTCATATTAAAATTTTTTTCCTTTCAGGCCATCGGGGGTTAATGTCAGTTTTCCCCCCCTAGCGGCCGCTGGTGTAATTACATTGCTGCTGAGTTTGCTGGTGCAGGTGGTGACCACTCCCACCATCCTTTAAAAGGTCACCTGATGCATCTGATGACTGTTGGTGAAATAGGTCCTTTTGGATACCAACCATGCTGAAGACAGGAGGTTGCTGGTGCAGTGGTGCTTCAGCTGAATGCTGTTATCTGGTGCCTTATTCAGCTGTGTGGTGCATTTCAGCAGAGAATGCTGCATTTCAGCAGAGAAAGCTAAGTGTTGTTTTTGTGTTTCCTATTCCCTGTGGTGTTTGTCTTACCTTACCTTGTGTTGTCTTAGTGCAGCGGTGGAACCAGTGTCTTCACTTACCCTTTCCCTACTTAGGGATAGGAGCAGGACAAGTGAGGGTTTAGATATCCTGCATGGCAACGGGTTGAAAAAACGTTAGTAAGAGCAGGGCACATCATCAGGTGAGTGCAGGAGGTGTTCATTTCCCCATTCCCTATCACAGGGCCCACCGTTGTTAAAGTTTTCCTGGTGTTTCCTGGTGTGTTTTTTGTTTTGCGGTTTAGTGACCGACCAATTGGTGGGTTGTGTCATACTGGGCCAGTCACTTCATGACATTGACTTTGTGGAACTATCTCCCATTTCCTTACTGTATCTGTGGAGCTCAGCCACAATGATCTTGGGTTTCTTCTTTACCTCTCTCACGATTGCTCAGGTTGGTTGGACGGCCAGGTCTAGTAAGACTTCTGGTGGTCCCAAACTTCTTCCATTTAAGGATAATGGAGGCCACTGTACTCTTAGGAACCTTGAGTACTGCAGAAATTCTTTTGTAACCTTGGCTACATGTGTGCCGTGCCACAGTTCTGTCTCTGTGCTCCTTGGCCAGTTCCTTTGACCTCATAATTCTCATTTGGTCTGACATGCACTGTGAGCTGTGAGGTCTTATATAGACTGGTATGTGCCTTTACAAATCAAGCTCTATCAGTTTAATTAAACACAGCTGGCCTCCAATGACAGAGTAGAACCATCTCAAGGAGGATCACAAAGAAATGGACAGCTTGTAATTTAAAAATGAGGCGTGTCTGAGCAAAGGGTTTGAATACTTATGACCATGTGATATTTCAGTTTTTTTTTATTTGTAATACATTTGCAAAAATTTCTACATTTCTGGGGGGGGGGTTCAGTCAAGATGGGGTGCAGAGTGTACATTAATGAGAAAAAAAAGAACTTTTTTGAATTTACCAAATGGCTGCAATGAAACAAAGAGTGAAAAATTTAAAAGGGTCTGAATACTTTCCGTACCCACTGTATAAAATTCCATCTGTCATTTTTTATTAATCTTTTAGAGCTTGGAAAATCGATTCACAGGACTTTGATCCATCAGCCTGGTCAGTAATCTGTAACCGCTCAACGGGATGCCTGCAACTCGCCTTACTTCTCAGCATTGTCAGCTCTTCTTTTGATTAGCCAAGCTGGCGTCACGTCATTATTGCGTCTTGATGCACACTCGTCTCACCAGCCCTGATAATCAATAGAACATCTGGAATGCTGAGAGGTTAGGCGACTCACAGGCCTCCCGTAGAGCGGTCACAGAGTATTGACCTGGCCGAGTCCTGCAAACCGATTCTCCCATCTCTAAATTCTTTACATTTAATTTGCTAAAATTTACAATTGTAAGACATAACATTTGTCCTCTTTGCATTTTTGGAGGAAAGGGTTTTTGTTGGACATTTCTATAGGTTTTAACACTACCTCTATGTAGAGAAAATAATACAAAATAACTTTTCAAAGGTCTGGGAAAGATTTGTGTTTTCTCATGCCTGAATAGGTTGGTTTCTTACAGCATGAAGTTGTTTATGCAAAGTAATAATATCATGACTAGGCAAAATATCTGGATTTACATAATAGCATGGTCATCAGTATCTGTGTAATTAAGTAATCTCTGAAATATTTAGGAAGGATATAGACCCATTACTATTGTTATTATTTATTATATTTATTATAGCGCCATTTATTCCATGGCGCTATACATGTGAAAAGGGGTATGTATAATAAAAAACAAATACAATAATCTTGAACAAAATGAGTCACTGGTACAGGAGGAGAGGATCATGCTCGCGAGAGCTCATAGTCTACAAGGGATGGGTGAGTATACATTAGGTGAGGGTAGAGCTGGTTGTGTAGTTGTATGGTGGAACGAGGGTTACTGTAGGTTGTATACTTGTTGGAAAAGGGAAGCTGTTCAGGTTTCTTTTGAAGGTTTCCACGGTAGGTGAGAATATGATATGTTGGGGTAGAGAGTTCCAGAGTAGGTGGGATGCAGGGGAAAAATCTTGTATGCGATTGTGGGAAGAGGAGATAAGGAGAGTTTAGAAGGAGATCTTGTGAGAATATGAGGCTGCGTGCAGGTAAGTGCTAGGAGACTAGGTCACAGATGTATGGAGGAGACAGGTTATGGATTTGTATGCCACAGTTAGAGTTGTATGATTATCGCTTTCTTTTATCCCTGTCTGTTTACCCCTGTCTGTCAGGTTAGTGTTTTCCAATAGACCTCACCCTCACACCTCCCTGGGTGGGGGAGGGAACAGATAAGGGTTAAGATAAGAGTTAAGATAAGAGCATAGCAAAGTATTAGACTCCAGCGGCTCCACCCTCAGGAGATATCTGGGGGACAGGGATAGCCTAGGATGCCCCTAGTCCGAAGGATCAGGTAGGTGTCCACAGTCCCTTGTCTCTACATGACACACCCTATCCCTGTTTGGCTGTGAATACACTGCTAGTGTATGTACAGGGTGGGCCATTTATATGGATACACCTGGGTGGGTCATGTATATGGATACACCTAAATAAAATAGGAATGGTTGGTGATATCAACTTCCTGTTTGTGGCATATTAGTATATGGGAGTGGGAAAACTTTTTAAGATGGGTGGTGACCATGGCGGCCATTTTGAAGTTGGCCATTTTGGATGCAACTTTAGAAATGGCCCACCCAGGTGTATCCATATAAATAGCCCACCCTGTACATTATTACATTTTTTTTTTGCTGCAAACAAATTGTGCATTACAACTTTAGAGGTAGATTTTATGCATGTGTGTATACATAATCTAGGTTATGTATATATGTTCTACTCACTCTTTCTTGACTGATACTAATGACAGATAATGTACAAGGCCAGCTGGGCACAGTAGCAGGGCCAGATTACAATGATTGGGGGTGCCATTACTTGTATTAGGGTGCCAACAACTGCGGTCAGGTAAGGAGAGACAGATCAGGGATTAAAGAGGGCTAGAATTAGCATCCTAGAGGTCCACAGGTTTCTTCCATAGCCATTTATCTATTTTTTTGTCTTCTAAAATGTTTTGTTTTAAAGTAAATCAGTAAAGATTATATTTTATAGGGCTTTCTTTTTACTTTTTCTCTAATTGATGAGGCAGTGTATTATCGTTTTTTTGTTTTTGTCTGTGATAAATGTGGTAAAATCCGCATGATGGCTAAAGTTATTGCAGATTTTTCAGGGCAGCAGTGCTAAAAATCTACTGCACGCAAGCGTCCCAATCACATTAGGCTTTGTACAAGGTCACTAAAAACATATCCCACCAAGGACAACATCTGCAAGGAGTTTGTATGTTCTCCCTGTGTTTGCGTGGGTTTCCTCCGGGTTCTCTAGTTTCCTCCCACATTTCAAAGACATACTGTTAGGGAATGTAGATTGTGAGCCCCATTGGGGACAGCGATGATAATGTATGTAAAGTGCTGCGGAATATGTTGGCGCTGTATAAAATAAAGATTATTATTATTATATCCTAACTTAATATACACTCACTGGCCACTTTATTAGGTACACCTGTCCAACTGTGTGTTAAGACTTAATTTCTAATCAGCCAATCACATGGCGGCAACCCAGTGCATTTAGGCATGTAGACATGGTCAAGACAATCTCCTGCAGTTCAAACCGAGCATCAGTATGGGGAAGAAAGGTGATTTGAGTGCCTTTGAACGTGGCATGATTGTTGGTGCCAGAAGGGCTGGTCTGAGAATTTCAGAAACTGCTGATCTACTGGGATTTTCACGCACAACCATCTCTAGGGTTTACAGAGAATGGTCCGAAAAAGAAAAAAAATCCAGTGAGCGGCAGTTCTGTGGCCGGAAATGCCATGTTGATGCCAGAGGTCAGAGGAGAATGGGCAGACTGGTTCGAGCTGATAGAAAGGCAACAGTGACTCAAATTGCCACCCGTTACAACCAAGGTAGGCAGAAGAGCATCTCTGAACGCACAGTGCGTCGAACTTTGAGGCAGATGGGCTACAGCAGCAGAAGACCACACTGGGTACCACTCCTCTCAGCTAAGAACAGGAAACTGAGGCTACAATTTGCACAAGCTCATCGAAATTGGACAGTAGAAGATTGGAAAAACGTTGCCTGGTCTGATGAGTCTCGATTTCTGCTGCGACATTCGGATGGTAGGGTCAGAATTTGGCGTAAACAACATGAAAGCATGGATCCATCCTGCCTTGTATCAACGGTTCAGGCTGGTGGTGGTGGTGTCATGGTGTGGGGAATTTTTTCTGGGCACTCTTTGGGCCCCTTGGTACCAATTGAGCATCGTTGCAACGCCACAGCCTACCTGAGTATTGTTGCTGACCATGTCCATCCCTTTATGACCACAATGTACCCAACATCTGATGGCTACTTTCAGCAGGATAATGCGCCATGTCATAAAGCTCGAATCATCTCAGATTGGTTTCTTGAACATGACAATGAGTTTACTGTACTCAAATGGCCTCCTCAGTCACCAGATCTCAATCCAATAGAGCATCTTTGGGATGTGGTGGAACGGGAGATTCGCATCAGGGATGTGCAGCCGACAAATCTGCACCAACTGTGTGATGCCATCATGTCAATATGGTCCAAAATCTCTGAGGAATGCTTCCAGCACCTTGTTGAATCTCTGCCACGAAGAATTGAGGCAGTTCTGAAGGCAAAAGGGGGTCCAACCCCTTACTAGCATGGTGTACCTAATAAAGTGGCCAGTGAGTGTATATCTAAGCGGTGCACGAATTTGAAGTTAAAAATTGAAATTTAACTTAAAAGTAAATTGTAGCATGATATATTGACCCTCAACAAAATTGAAGAAGCATAGTATAGTGCCCGAATCCCTTGAAACAGACTACCTTTGCACAATGTTTTTATAGAAGTGCAAGAAATGTGTTGAAGCATTTTAGCCTACAGAGTGCTGAAAAGGTTGAATTTAGCTGAAGCTTACTATCAAAGACCGCCAATAGTTTGCTCTGGTCGTTGATCTGGAATATGGAGGACATTATTCCATTTGAGGTGAAAATACGTTTGTTTTTTTATAAGTTTTTTTTTACACTTTTTTCATCATGTAAGTGTATGTGCACATAAGAGCATTTGAGTACTGAGTTGAGCATTTGCAATGGTAAAAACGATGCATAAAATATGGGGTTTTGATGTATTTGTGGCTCATTTAATATGATTAATATAAGCCCCCACTCCGGCCTGCAAGTCAAGAAAAAGACCTTTTATTATACTCACCTATGGGACAGTAGATCGCGGGCTTGGGCGGATGCCTCACTTCTTCTTGAGATGCCGTTCTCCTTCTGTGCTTTGTGTAGATGATGCATCATATGTCATCCACACACTGTCCCTAGCATTGCGCTCCTGCGCATGTGCACTTCTCTGCCCTGACTAGGGCAGAGTAAAGAACTGCAGTGCGCATGTTTCTGGGCTCTTTGACCTTTCCCGGCGCATGCGTACTGCAGTACTTTGTACTTCCCCCGAGAGGGCAGAGGGAGGTATGCCAGCGCAGGTGTGTGATGCCAGGGGCACTGTGTGGATGACATAGGATGTGTCATCCACAAGAATAACGTCATCGCAAGAAGAAGTGAGGCACCAGACCAAGTCAGTGATGCCCATGAGACCAGACTGTCCAGTAGGTGAGTATTATAAAAAGTATTTTTCTTGTCTTGAAGGCCGGATTGAGGGCATACATACAGAATATTAGAATGCTGTATATCAGGGATGAAAGGTACTGGCCTTATCTCAGATGGGACAAACCTGGTGACAGGTTCCCTTTAACCCCACCCATTTGTTCCCCTTTTTGTGGGACAATACCAACCAACTGAATATGCCTAAGGTGTCTGTAGTTATGAGTTGTGTATCCACACTTACATTAAAATACTGTGACTACAGACAGTTGTCATTTCTGTTATTAAAACTCTTAGCTACTAAATTGTCATTTCTGAATGTTCAGCTTGTTAAGTGTAAGGTTAGTCTTTCCTAAAGAGTCCTTTATGTAGCCATGGGCCAAGTGTAAGAGTCTATTGACATAATTTTTAAAAGGAATATCAGGGAACTAAAGTGCTTTATTGTGGCTTAGAGGTTGTAATACTGCCAAGTTAATGAGACTTTTATTCCAGACTTGATAGACCTGATTGACTTGGATTGACTTATTACTACTGCAGCTTGGAAGTACTGGTAATCGACATGTTACAACATCCATTCTAAGGCTGCAGTGAACATTTCCTTTAAAGGGAATCTGTCAACCCCTTGATTGTATGTAACCTATTAATATGGGCATATGGGTTATAGAATGATTAAAGTCATACCTGTATGCCTTTATCTGCAATCTTGTTGTGCAGAAATCCTTTTTATTTATGGTAATGACTTCTTCCAGGCTCTGGGGCATGCGGTGTCTGGAAGAAAGCTCTGCCTCCGGTGTTCATAAGAATACCAGCCCCCTCCCATCAGCGTCACAGTGCCTTGCAAAAGCACGATTACACTTGATACCACCCTTCTTTGGGCATTGGCTTCTTCTTTCTTCTGCGCAGACGAGTCACTGCTACTTCCGTTCCAGTGACCTCCGGCATGCGCAGTAATTGGGGAAAACACCTTCTTACAGTGATTTCTTACTGTATGCCCATATTAATAGGTTACAAACGTCCAAAGGGGGTGACAGATTCCCTTTAAACTTTTTCCAAGAATATAATCAAAATCAGTACAATATTTTTACTTCCATAACTGGAAAGTGTTGTTCCTGATGTCTACTGACTGTCTACAGTTGTGATCACATCTACTTTGAAGGCACCATCCCACATTCTGCCAAAAAAGGTGGTACTGTACTGGTTTGCCCAGTAAAATCGTGGCCACGCTAATGGGAACCCAAAAGGTCTGTATTAACAATTTCCTTACATACTGCAATTATTACAAGTTTTTATGCCCAGATATTCTCTCTATCCATTCTGTAACCATAGACCCATAACAATTTCTGGCTGGTGGTCACATATACATTACTCTTCCATTCCAATGGGACTTTAGGGCCCCTATTAACAGGTTAGTTGAGAATCCCAATGGATAGACTGCCATCAACCATATATTTATCACCTATCCTATAGATAGGTTTATAGATAATGTTTATGAGATAACGTTTTTAACAACAACTCCAGTTCAGATATCAGTGTTTCGCTTTCTGGTATCTGTCGGGAAAATGTGTGGAAACTTGAATGAAGTAATAGGCTGCAAAGAGTGAATCCAGAGAGCAAGGTAGTGGGAAATCGTCGAGCAACATAGTTTAATAAGTGATCTGAGGAACAATCCAATACAAATGACACACTTACCTTTGGTGTCATAAAATCTGATCACAATTCTGTACGTTGCAATAGTAATCCAAATAATCAAACAAGCTCATAGGCAATACTTAAAGTAGCAGCGAGGCAGCACTGACCAAATTGTAACTGTAGGATATTCCGAGTGTAAAGACGTAGCATAGTTCAGATAGTTTGAAAGCTGTGCAGCGACCTCTCATCAGTGACTAAAATAATAGCAATGCAGGTCTCTGATGGACTTGTGTACAAGAACAATAAGTCCTGTCTGGCACTAATCCAGTCACAATGACTCATCCAAAATCATTGTAGGGGAGAAGGCACAGCTCTGCAGCCCAGCCAGCAGCTAATGTTACTCTGCAGCTTGTATCACTGCACTTAATAAGCAGAAATGTAATATGACTCCAATTCTTATTATTGCAATGTAAAGAATGACTCCATTGTTTTTTTAATTGAGATCTATTTAATTTAAAAATAAAACAAAACCCAAAAAAATTAGACTCAGATAAAAAGGTTCTAGAAATCTCCAATTCACTAAACTTATAAGGAACCTGTCATTGGAATTTTATGCCCAAAACTGATGGCACTTATGTAAAGGCACTTTGATGCTAATTAAATTCTTACCTTTCTTGTAGAAATCCATTTTGCTTTTTCAGTGTCCTGACAGTCAGAGACAGGAGGTAGGCAGCTAATGGGGAAAAGGCAGAGAGTCGGGAGAGTGGTAAGTGCAGTACCCACCCACCAAGGTTGCCAACCTGACTTTATTTTTTTCTGGTCAGCTTATCTAAAAATCAGACAGACAATATTTATTTTGGACACATTGTAAAACCATAATAAATTATTATAATGATAAGTGATATATTTCTACAGCCCAAAATTCTAGGGCTGGTTTTAGACAAAAGTGGGGCCCTGGGCAAAAAATAAAAATGGGGCCCCAAATTCTGCAATAATGCTATTACCAGTATGTTCACTAACCCATAGCCTGTCTATTGAGACAAGTGACTGGCAATCGTGCAACCCACCAGGAATGTGTTGATGGGACATCATCAGCTAATGTCACCTCCCGATGTAACAATGAATGATGCCAGCCAAGCACTTTAAGTTTAAGTCAAAAGATTCACTTAAAGAGTTGTTCTGTGAAAACAAAATATCTTCTATCTACAGGATAAGTGATAAGTTATTGCCTAGTGGGGTCCCACCACTAGGACCCACACTGATCTCCAAAAGGGATGTCAAGAACTGCCTCTCCATCGTGTGTATGTCTGTCCTGGGATTAAGAACGTCAAAGTGGATGCGTTGTCTTGGAGTTTCCCTGGGGTGGGAAATACTGACTTTGCTGTCCCTATTTTACAAGAAGGGGTGGATGTATCTGCAGGTGAGGTATTGAAGGATCAGGGGGATGCCCCTTTTGGTCCTTCAGGGAGGTTGTTTGTACCTGTTCATCTGTGTCTTTAAATTTTGAAGACATATCATAACTCGGCTCTGGCTTGTCACCCAGGTAGTAAGGCGACCTTGAACCTCCTTTCTCATTGTTTTTGGTGGCCAAAGTTACGTGAGGATGTAGTTGACCTTGTTTATTCATGCTGTGCCTGTACACGTTTCAAAACCCTGCATACTCATCCATCTATGGCTCTTTTACCATTAACCATATCTGACCGACCATGGACTCATTATTCCTTGGATTTCATTACAGATCTTCCTTTGTCCTTTGGTACAACTGTTATCTTAGTTATGGTGGATAGGTTTGGTAAAATGGCGCACTTTATTGCTTTGCCTGCTCTTCCTAACGCCAAGATACTGTCTTAGGTCTTTGTCACTGAGATCGTGAAGCTTTGCAGGGTTCCCTTCGATGTGGTGTCAGATCGGGGGACCCAATTTGTATCTAAATTTTGGAGGGCATTTTATGCTTGTTTAGGGATGGATCTATCCTTTTCTTCAGCCTTCAACCATCAAACTAATGGCCCGACTGAACGTCTAAACCAAGGTTTGGACACTTATCTCAGATGTTTTGTGTCAGATAACCAGGAGAATTGGTCTTCTTTTCTACCAATGGCTAAGTGTTCAGAATAATGTAAAGATCATGGGGGGACAAATAAAAATGTATGGCTGATAAGAAACAATTGACAGATCAAGACTTGGGGGTGAATGATTTAGTATGGCTGTCCACCAAAAATATTAAATTGAAAGTTCCTTTTGGCAATTGGTCCCTATACGGGGGTCACCGTAATCAACCCTGTAGCTTTTCGTCTCGAACGTCCGCCGACTCATAAGATCTATAATATTTTTTACTGGTCTTTGCTCAAAAAATTTGTTGCGCCTATGGAACCGTTACCTTTGCCACCGCCAGCGGTTGTTGTTGATAGCAATTTTCAGGTAGCAAAAATCATTGACTCCTATATGGTTCACCACTCTGTATAGTGCCTGGTACATTGGAAAGGATATGATCCAGAAAAAAGTATGTGGGTGTCGGCATCTGAAGTAAATGCCGGTAGGTTTGATATGGTCCTTTCATTTGACCGATCCGGGTACACCCGGCCCCAAAGGTCTTGGGGCCCCTCCTAGAAGGGGCAGTACTGTCACAAGTGTGTCATGTCAACCTGGGAGATCTGGGGGTAGAAAATCTCTTCATATTGAGAATCACAGATCTTCTATAACCTGTGTGTTTGGGTCCCATATTAAATGAATATGGCTTCCTTTGATACTGAAGAGGATCACGACCCTTTCTATGCTGGTCAGAAACTTGGAGTTCCATTTTCAGCTGTTTCTGATCAGGTCGTTGCCTTTTCCTATAAAACCGGGCCAGGCCCTCTTTGTTTTGCCAGTGAAAACTTTGCTTCCTTGCTCTTTCAAGATGCTGTGCTAAATAGGAGTTTGTTGATGCTATTGGAGATTTGTCTTCCTCTACTGTGTGCTTAACCCCTTAATGTCCACTGACAGACATAGCCTGTCATGGCTGGATGTCAGTTCCCGCACCAGGACGGGCTATGTCCGTCATGCATTCAAACTGTTCCTGCATGCAAACATGCACTGACAGTTCCGTGCCAACAGCTGTCACAGACAGCTAATCGGCACAGGAACAGGTGAAGGAACCAATGCCATCGCTCCCAGCACCCAGATTGCTATGATTGGTCAGTCAATCTGACTGACTGATCACAGCATGATTGAGCAGGAGATGCTGAAATATCAGCACCTCTTGCACATTTAGTGCAGTAGCTTAGCTCTGCCAGTGGCTGAGCTTCTGCACTAATAGCCAGGCATGTTGCAGTGCTGCCACTGGCTGTTTACCCCCTAGATGCAGCGATCAAGCGTGGTCACAACATTCAGGAAGGAGGCAGAGGGACGGGAACTTCCTCTGCCTTCAGATCGGCGCCCTCGATTGTTGCCATGGTGATCTGGGGTCATCATGTTGACCTTCAGGTGACCAATCTATGGAAAGCTTCTAAGACCATGCTCACAGCATAGTGTCAGAAGCTTTCAGTATAGGTGTAATGCACTGCACTGCTGGTGCATTGCAATGCATTATACCTGCAATCAAAGTGAAAAAGTGAAATTTCCATAACATAAGGCACTAAGAAAAACAATTTAAAAAAAATAAAAAAATGTAAAAAAATTACAAAACAATAATAATAAAATTACAATAATAAATATGAAAAAGTGTAATAAAACGCAATAAAAAGACAAATGTAAATTAATATGGTGCTGCTAAAACCGTCATCTTGTGCCTCAAAAATCAAGCCACCACACAGCTCCATCAGTTTTTATTGTGTAAAAGTGTCAAAACATAAACAAATTATGTAAATGTGGCATCACTGTAGTCAAAATGACCCGAAGACAAGAATATGTGCACAAGGTACGTTTTTGATGCGTTTTCGCTGCGTTTTTTTTTACACGCGGAAAATCTCTAAAAACGCAATGGAATACTAAACCAAGGTAATGCAATGTCAATCATGAAGCATTGTGCACATGGTCTGAAAATTTCCATCTGTATTTGTAACGTTTTATTTTTTGCAGCATGTCAATTCTTTTTGCGTTTCTGCAGCGTTTTTGGCTCATTGACTTCAATTGAGTCAGTCAAATCTGCAGCAAAAATGCAGGTGTGAAAAGGTTTGCATATTTGCTGCACATTTGCTGCAGAATTGTCAAAGGAAATGATGTCAGAAGGGTGATGTAAGTGAGAGCACTGGAGCTGATGAACTCCGATGAATGTATGTTGCATGCATGTAGTATATATGTAGTATGTATGTAGTATGTATGTAGCATGTAGTATGTATGTAGTATGTATTTTTTTTTTTTGTACATTCAACACATTAGCCGGATGATGGGACTACTACTGTCCCATCATTGGCCAATGTGTCAATCACCGTCATGGTAGCAGGCATCGCCCGATGGGACTTGTAGTCCCATCGGACGATCCTGCACAGACCCCCGCGGCCTGCTCAGACCCCCGGACAGTCGGCATAGACCACTGGCAGGCCGGCACAGCCTCCCGGCAGGCCGGTACAGACCCCCGGCAGTCCGCTCAGACCCCCGGACAGTCGGTACAGACCACCGGCAGGCCGGCACAGCCCCCCGGCAGGCCGGTACAGACCCCCGCAGCCTGCTCAGACCCCCGGTCGGTATAGACCACCGGCAGGCCGGCACAGCCCCCCGGCAGGCCGGTACAGACCCCCAGCAGTCCGCTCAGACCCCCGGACAGTCGGTACAGACCACCGGCAGGCCGGCACAGCCCCTCGGCAGGCCGGTACAGACCCCCGCAGCCTGCACAGACCCCCGGACAGTCGGCACAGCCCCCCGGCAGGCCGGCACAGCCCCCCGGCAGTCCGCTCAGACCCCCGGACAGTCGGTACAGACCACCGGCAGGCCGGCACAGCCCCCCGGCAGGCCGGTACAGACCCCCGAAGCCTGCACAGACCCCCGGACAGTCGGCACAGCCCCCCGGCAGGCCGGTACAGACCCCCGGCAGGCTGCTCAGACCCCCGGGCAGTCGGTACAGCCCCCCGACAGTCTGCTCAGACCCCCGGACAGTCGGTACAGACCACCGGCAGGCCGGCACAGCCCCCCCGGCAGGCCGGTACAGACCCCCGGCAGTCCGCACAGACACCCGGGCAGTCGGCACAGACCACCGGCAGGCCGGCACAGCCCCCCGGGAGGCCGGTACAGACCCCCCCGCAGTCCACACAGACCCCCGGGCAGTCGGCACAGACCCCCGGCAGGCCGGTACAGAACCCCGGGCAGTCGGCATAGACCCCCCGGAAGGCCCGAACTGACGGCGCATCATGATGCGCACAGACCACGCATCATGATGACGTCATTTCGGCAGCCAATCAGAGCCACAGCAGTGGCTCTATGCATTATGGGAACTTCCGATTCCGATATCCGATATTGAAAAAATATCGGTACTCGGTATCGGAATTCCGATACAGAGAATATCGGCCGATACCCGATATTTGCAGTATCGGAATGCTCAACACTAATGATTACCTACAGGCATATTTTTCTGCAATCAATTATAAGATTCAGTTTTTACATGATTGCAAACTAGAATATCTTTAATATTCTTAGTCCTCCGGTATGTAACAAGCGGGCCCCTGGACACTATATCCGCAATTTCTTTTTCTCCCTCTAGCAGATGCCAATTCCTGTTGATCGCAGATCTAATATGACTATGCATAGGACCAAACCTAAAATTGAAAATTAATCTTTTTTCTTTTTTGTTCTGTTGGACTTGGCGTTTCTTTTCATATGAAGCACTAGGACAGTCCTCAACCCTCTTTAATGCCATGTCTAGAACAAATTTGGGATAACCCCTGTCTGAAAAACGTTTATAGAGGTCCATGGATTGTTCCTTAAACCTGGTGGGGTCATTGTTAATCCTTTTCAGCCGAAAAAACTGGCTGTAAGGTAGGGATTTTTTCAAAAACAGCAGATGAGCGCTGTCAAAATGCAGCAGTGAATTGGTGGAAGTTAGTTTGTGATATACTTCTGTTCGTAAAAAGCCATCATCAATTTGTAATTGTACGTCCAAAAATTCAAGAGACTCGACCCCAAATTTGGCAGTGAGACTCATATTCATATTATTGGACGTGTTTAAGTGATCCACAAAATGGTGGAACGATTCCTGAGACCCATTCCATACTATGAATATATCATCCACAAATCTCAGGAGGAGTTTAATTTGCTTAAAAAAAACAATTTTTTTGTGCAGTAGATAAATTTCTCTTCAAAAATCGCAAGGTATAAGTTTGCGAAGGTACATGCAACGGGGGTACCCATTGCGGTACCCACCCGCTGCAGGTACCATACATCCATAAATTTAAAGGCATTGTGCTCCAAAACAAATTTTAATCCCTCACATATAAAATCCACAAAATCCTCTCCATTGTCTGTGCTAGATAACGCTGTTCTCACTGCATCTACCCCTTCAAATTGTGGTATTCTTGTATAGAGACTTTCTACGTCAATGGAGGTCAATGAAAACCTTCCTGCCATGTAAAGTCTTTTAAAGCCGCTAGAAATTCACCTGTATCTTTTATATACGAAGGTTTCTATTTTAGAAGAGGGCGCAACAGTCAATCAAGATATTTAGACAATGGTTCTGTAAGAGATCTGTGGCGCCCCCAGGGGTATGGTCGCCACAGTGGCATTGCCTTCCTCCAGGGAGGGTGATGTCAGGCTTGGAAGCAATGAAGGGTCTCTCCAGCAGTTTATCTATACATGCAACACAGTTCCCACTCCAGACCAACAGAGGGAGCTCTGAACCAGGATTGGGGGAGGAGTGCTCTCTGAGGACCAGGAAGGGAACAGTTAGTTAGTGTGAGGAGGGTGAAGTGTGCAGACGTGGAGAAGGAGAGGGGAGATCGAGCAGAGAGGAAAGGCTCATCCCCAAAGACAGCGCATGATCTGGAGCCTGGTCTCCATGGTTGTATGGACACTAATGGTCCTGCAGCAGACACCAGAGGAGTAGGAAGTTGTAAATTCTCAACTCCCATCTAAGACTCGGAGGCACAACAGCACGGTGTGAGCCAAGAGAGAAATAACGGCTACTGCTGTCTGTCATACAAGGAGTTCTGAGAGACGATAATCAGGAGGAATGTCAGTGTAACTCAGTACTGGACGTACCTCAAATGAGCGCTAGGAAGGAGACTACACAACCTATCTGCTGAGAGAGAGATCCCTGAATTGCTTCCAGGCTAGCCTGCCCTTGTACCATCTGTAATCAGGACCCTGGACTGCATTTGCCAAAGTAAAGAAACTGCACCCTGTTGTGTCCTTGCCTCCTTCCTGCTACCATTCCGGCACCGCTACATCCCTGTGCCTACCACTGCACCCTTCTCGCAACGTTATTCTACACTGCCCTGGGACTACAGCTCCACCTGTGTGGAGCTATAACATCCTTGCTACGCCATACCACCAGTCCCAGAGGATCTGCATGCAGCGTCGGCTTAACATCTCCCTTGCCGAACACCACAGGTGGCGTCACGAACCATTAAACTTTATTCCATCATTCAATTCCCCTTTTACTTGGGCGCCCAGGGCCACGTACCGGGTCACCGCTGCTGTGACACCTTCCCCCTGAGTTACCGGCCCAGTACCGAGTACCCCACAGCCCTGGGAGGGTGACCCAACTTGGCGTCACGAACAGGATTACGGAGCCCGGTACCCCCGGGGCCTGTGTGCCAGTGACTGTGTTTTGTGCAAAAGACTGTTGGCGCCATTGCCACCATTATCCCGCTAATTGGTGTGCGTGGGAAAACAACAGAGGCGGGCCTTCGTGGGCGGATCCTGCCGGAGAGCGCGAAGCAGTGAAGTCTCGCTCGGGAAGAGGAAAAGCGTGCGAGAGGTGGGAGAGGCTGAGGCCTTCAGCGCGATCATCCAGCCTGGGAAGCGGCCGCCGTAAGCCTGCTCAACCCCCGGCCCTGGCTAACGTTAACTGGGGGGGAAGAGGATGTCTGAGCCACGCACCAATGCAGCGGCGGACGCCTCCACCAACCGCTCAGCGCCGCAAGCTGTTGGGCCCAACCTGGCTGCGGTCCCAATAGCGTCCACCGCAGCAATCCCCATAATGCCACTGTCTATGCCCTACATTCCGGGAGCAGCATGGCTACCGCAGTATGCAGGGGAGTCACATACCCTGAGTGAATTGAAAGAGAGACAGAGCAGTTTGTTTGAAGTATACCCTCTTTTTGAAAGCCAGAAAGTGAACATCCTGATTGGGCAGCTAACAGGTGCAGCACAGAGAGAAGTGAAAGCCTGGCAGGACACTGATAAAGAGACTGTTACAAAGATTCTGGCCAAGCTGAGAAGCACCTTTGACACCCGCACTGCTGCTGAAATCAAGATGAGGTTCTTTGGATGTAAACAGAAAGTGCAGGACAGTATAAGGGACTATGCACTTACCCTGCAGGAGGCGCTGCGAGCTGTCAAGCAAATTGATCCTGACAGTGTGAAAGAGGAAGACAAACTGTTAAAGGAGCAGTTCATTGAAGGACTTCTATCCAGTACCCACAGAGCACAGCTGCGCATCATAACCCTACAAAACCCTGACCTGGACTTTGCTGATTTCAAGGACAGGGCTATTAGGGTACTGCAGGAACCAACTGTCAGCCATCCAGCGCCCCCTAGGCGCCCAGCGATCCCCTATCACCAGGAAGCAACATCTTTCCCTTCCATCCCTGTGGAGGCTGATGCCCAGACTCTGGATAAAGACCCATCTGCAGATCTACGTCTTCAGGTCCAAGAGATGACCAAAGGAATGGCTGCACTTACTAAAACTGTGCAGCCCCTGCAGGTGTCCTCCAAGGAGAAGATCCAGCTTGCCTCCAGTCCAGAGGATGTCCCGTGGCTCCGGAAGAAGAGGATTCCGCCACTCCGAGGAAAGAACAACGATCGCTATGACGAGGACGGACGTGCCATCTGTCGTAACTGCCGCAGGACAGGCCACATCGCCAGGTTCTGTCATTTAAACGAGCAACCCCTGGGGCAGAGGGCCAACCCCCAGAAATAGGATCCCAAGACCCAAAGAACTGGAGAGCCAAGTATGTTGGAGGTCGACCAGTCCTCCCAGTGGTGATTGATGGCATTTCCATGAACGCTTTGCTGGACACTGGCTCCGAGGTGACCACCATGCCGTATATCCTTTACAAGCGGTACTGGGCTGACTCTGAACTTACCCATGGCCCAACTGATGAACTGACAGTAGTTGCCAGTAATGGTCAGTCTTTACCCCAAGTAGGATGTAAAGAAATTACTGTTAAAGTGGGGAGACTAGAATTAAAATCTCAAGGTCTGATAGTTGTGGATATTGATCGACGTGAATGTAATCCCATGATGACTCTTGGTACAAATGTAATTGAAAACTGTCTTTCTGAGGTTATTGTCTTGTTGCAACAGGTGGCTGAGACTGCTGGTTCCAGTGAACAATGAGTCCTGCAGAAGGAGGTCAAGGCCCTAATGCAAAGACAGCAGGTAGAACTCTCTGGCAGAGAAATTGGCAGTGTCAGAGTGAGTGATGCTTTCCCCATTGCAATACCCCCAGATGTGAAATGTTGATTTGGTGTCGGGCAGTCATAGGCCTCAGAGGAAAAGATTGCCAGGCATTGGTAGAACCAGTATACTCTGACAGCAGGCCCACTGTCCTGACAGCCAGAGGGGTAGCTTAAGTCCGAAAAGGGAGAGTACCTGTACGCCTCTTGAATTGTGGGGAGGAGGAGGCCACAATACCTCGGTATGCCACAGTTGCTAAGCTGTTTACTGTTAGTAACAATGCACTGCAGGCAGCAGAGGCCTTGGTCTCATCTGACCAGGTGGAGGACAATGGCTCTGTCAAGCAGTTGGAGGAGTGGTGCCAGCAACTGAAGGTGGGGACTCTACACCTTCATACCAGAAAAATGGGGTTTACAGGGTGACTCAGGAATATGAGCGGGTATTCAGTAAACACCCACTAGACTTTGGGCAGGCAAAAGGGGTTCAACACCATATCCCCACTAGAGATCATCCACCCATTAAAGAAAGGTACCGGCCTATACCCCCAACACCATACCAATGTGCCAAAGGTATGTTGAGAGAGATGAAGGAAGCTGGGGTTATCAGAGACAGTTGTAGCCTCTGGGCAGCTCCCATAGTTTTTGTAAAGAAAAATGATTGTACCATGAGAATGTGTGTTGATTACAGAAAAATTAACAGCATTATACATAAAGATGCCTACCCATTACCTAGAATTGAGGAATCATTAGCTGCACTTAAAACTGCTAACTACTTTTCCACCTTGGATCTCACTAGTGGGTATTGGCAGGTTCCTGTGGCAGAGGCAGACAAGGAGAAAACTGCATTTACCACTCCAATGGGTCTCTGTGAGTTCAACTATATGCAATTCGGGCTCTGCACCGCCCCAGGAACATTTCAGCGGCTGATGGAGTGCTGCCTGGGACACAAGAACTTTGAGACAGTCCTGTTGTACCTTGATGATGTCATTGTTTTCTCCAAGACGTATGAGGACCATCTGGAGCACCTGGCTGAGGTGTTTGAGGCTTTGTCCAATTTTGGCCTAAAGGTGAAGCCTTCCAAATGCCACCTCGTGAAGCCCAAGGTACAGTACCTCGGTCATGTGATGAGTGCAGAAGGTGTAGCACCAGACCCTGACAAAGTCACAGTCATCTGGGACTGGCCGAAGCCCAACAACCTCCATTAAATACGTCAATTCCTCGGACTGGTAGGCTACTACCGAAGATTCATCAAAGGCTTTACTGAAATAGTCACCCCTATGCAAAATCTTCTGGTGGGGCTGTCCAAGAAGCCAAACAGAAAAGTTCCACCTTTGAATGGACTGAGGAGTTGGAGAGATCCTTCACTCGACTGAAGATGGCTCTCACAGGAGATGAAGTTCTGGCCTACTCAGATTATGACCAACCATTTGTCTTGTATACGGATGCCAGCAACGTGGGACTTGGAGCAGTACTGTCACAGGTACAGAATGGCAAGGAAAGAGTGATCTCTTACGCCAGCAGGAAGCTTCGTCCTGCTGAAAGGAACCCTGACAACTACAGTTCCTTCAAACTGGAGTTCCTGGCCATAGTCTGGGCTGTCACTGAAAGATTCAAGCATTACCTTGCTTCAGCCAAGTTTACTATCTTCACGGACAATAATCCGCTGACCCACTGGGAGACTGCAAAGCTAGGTGCACTGGAGCAGCGATGGATGGCTCGGCTGTCTAACTATGAGTTTCCCATCAAGTACCGAGCAGGGCACAAGAATGCCAATGCTGTTGCGCTGTCCAGGATGCCTAATCTGCCTGATGCAGTAGAAGACCCTGAGTCTCTTGAAGAAATAGAGCTACCTCCCTTCCATCGGCCAATTGCAGCCCAACGGGCTCAAGGAGTGAGAAACAGATGGTCTGGCTTGAAAGAGGTCACCCTAAATCCATTGCCTCATCATGACTGGGCAGAAACGTAGGATAGTGACCCCCAGTCCGCCTTGTAAAGGAACTGCTGTAACAAGCTGACTCACGCCCAGAGTCGGATGCTCCTGAAGAAACCCAGCAGTTGTGGAAGGAAAGAGGCCGGCAGATCATCTATGAAGGAAAGCTGTGTCGGAGGAGTATCAATGCCAGCACTCATGAGCTGGTCTGGCAGGTGGTAGTCCCAAAGAGAGAGGCATCAATGGTCTTAGAAGCATACCACAATGGAGCTGGACACTTCGGATGGAAGAAGTTAGAAGCATTGCTCCGGGAGAGATTCTTCTGGGCTGGTATGAGGAAAGCCATTGAAAAGTGGTGTCGGGAGTGTGGACAATGTAACCTGCACAGAAAGGATTGAAACAGCCAGAGAACTCCTCTACAGCCAATAATAACCCAACAGCCACTGTAGTTGGAAGCCCTGGATCAAGTGAAGCTGGTCCCAAGCCGTTCAGGCTACATCTATGCTCTTACCATCGTGGACCACTACTCAAGATTCCTGGTAGTTGTGCCTGTCAAAGATCAAACAGCCAGGACAGCAACCAAAGCATTCCAACAGCACTTCTGTAGACCACATGGATATCCTGAGCGAGTGCTCACTGATCAAGGTCCCGCTTTTGAAGCAGATGTGTTCCAGGAATTCTATAACTTGTATGGTTGTAAAAAGATCAGGACAACACCGTACCATGCACAGACCAATGGCATGTGTGAGATGATGAACCAGGTAGTGATTGACCTCCTGAAGACATTGCCTTTGGAGGAGAGAAATCTGTGGCCAGAAAAGTTGCCAGATCTGGTAGACAACCATATTCCTGTGAATTCCACCAATTGTACCCCAGCATACCTAATGAGAGTAAGACCTGGTAAGCTGCCTATTGATTTGGACATGGGAGTCCTTACACCTGAAGTAACATCACCAGATGCTGACTGGGATACAGAGAGACAACAGCAGTGCCGCAGAGTCAAAGAGTGTGTGGAAAAGAGTCTAGCTCAGGCAGGACAAAAGCAGGAGAAGCTCTATAATCAACATGCGCCTGCAGTTCCCTTGTCACCAGGAGAACTAGTCTTAAAAAGGAAAAGAAGACTGCATAAATTGGATGACCAATGGGAAGCTGAACCTTATACCATTTTACCATCAAACTTTGACAATACCAAGGTGTGCCTTATTAGTAAAGATGGAGGAGAAACTTCAGCAGCAATATCAAGAGATCATTTGAAATTGTGCCCTGACCTTTTGAAGGAAAGAATGGAAGAACAGAACAACATCCAACCCTTAGAGGAAGAAGAAAAGGTCAGCACCATACTTGGAGAATTCCCTGCAAATTGGACTAAAATAAATGATGCCATAGTGGTGTCAGTGTTGACATTTCCCCAACTGGTAGTACAAAAAGAAGTGATTCCAGAGAACTCTGAAAATAGGGAAGTTCAGGCAGCAGATACCGCACCAGCACTGGAGCCAGAGAACCCTCGCCCTGCCAGTGGTGAATCTGTCATGCCCACAGTGACTCTAAGAGCTAGCAGGCGCATACTACCCAGTTTACACACAACATCAGTAGTTAGACCCAGACAACCAGTTCAGTCCATAACAACACCAGTATTATGCAGATCTACCCGTACCACACAAGGTATACCACCCATCAGATTCCGTATTTAAAATACTGTAACTGTTAACATGTAAATACGTAACTGTTCAAGTTTTGTTCCTACAGATAATCTGTAAGGGTTTCCTTTGAATTTTCCAGTTTTGTTTGATGGACATTTTGCCACAGGACTGTGTGTGTTCACCAACTCTGTAAATAGTTTACCATTTGCCCAGGTATGGACCATGGACATTGATGCTGGACTTATCATCACAGGACTATTTTTGGAGCTCTTGGTTTTTGTTAATTTTTCCTTTTTCAAATCTTGTACAAATATAATTGTTCACTTTGTTTAATATGCTTGTATGTTTTTCATGTTTTTCATCAGCCCAGGAGTGCTGACTTGCACTAGGGGGGAATGTGGCACCCCCAGGGGTATGGTCGCCACAGTGGCATTGCCTTCCTCCAGGGAGGGTGATGTCAGGCTTGGAAGCAAGGAAGGGTCTCTCCAGCAGTTTATCTATACATGCAACACAGTTCCCACTCCAGACCAACAGATGGAGCTCTGAACCAGGATTGGGGGAGGAGTGCTCTCTGAGGGCCATGAAGGGAACAGTTAGTTAGTGTGAGAAGGGTGAAGTGTGCAAACGTGGAGAAGGAGAGGTGAGATCGAGCAGAGAGGAAAGGCTCATCCCCAAAGACAGCGCATGATCTGGAGCCTGGTCTCCATGGTTGTATGGACACTAATGGTCCTGCAGCAGACACCAGAGGAGTAGGAAGTTGTAAATACTCGACTCCCATCTAAGACTCGGAGGCACAACAGTACGGTGTGAGCCAAGAGAGAAATAACGGCTACAGCTGTCTGCCATACAAGGAGTTCTGAGAGACGATAATCAGGAGGAACGTCAGTGTAACTAAGTACTGGACGTACCTCAAATAAGCGCTAGGAAGGATACTACACAACCTATCTGCTGAGAGAGAGATCCCTGAATTGCTTCCAGGCTAGCCTGCCCTTGTACCATCTGTAATCAGGACCCTGGACTGCATTTGCCAAAGTAAAGGTAAAGAAACTGCACCCTGTTGTGTCCTTGCCGCCTTCCTGCTACCATTCCGGCACCGCTACATCCCTGTGCCTACCACTGTACCCTTCCCACAACGTTATTCTACACTGCCCTGGGACTACAGCTCCACCTGTGGGGAGCTATAACATCCTTGCTGCGCCATACCACCAGTCCCAGAGGATCTGCATGCAGCATCGGCTTAACATCTCCCTTGCCGAACACCACAGGTGGCGTCACGAACCATTAAACTTTATTCCATCATTCAATTCCCCTTTTACTTGGGCGCCCAGGGCCACGTACCGGGTCACCGCTGCTGTGACACCTTCCCCCTGAGTTACCGGCCCAGTTCGGAGTACCCCACAGCCCTGGGAGGGCGACCCAGATCCTATCCCTGCGACGATGGGCCGCCCAGGGGGATTTGAAGAGGATTCGTGGATTTTAGGTACATGGTACCAATAAGGTTTACAGGGATAATCTGGCAGTAATTTTTCCGCCTGTTTTCACGAAATTACACCCTTTTCAACCTGTCTTCTGAGGAAAGATCTAAGATCATTTTTATATTTATTAGTGGGATCACTTGGTAAAACAAGATATGTAATTTCATCCGACAATTGTCGCAGTGCCTCATTTACGTAGAACTCTCTAGATAGCAAAACCGCATTGCCCCCCTTTGCCCTCCTTATCAACTCTTCTTACAATAATATCTTTCCAATCTCTGATCATTTTCAGAGCCTTTTTCTCTTTATTATTTAAATTTGAGGGCATTTTTGGATAGATAAGAGACTCAACATCTCTAATAACTAAATCTGCAAATAAATCAATAGCGTTACCCAGGGAAATAGGGGGCATATATGTTGATTTTATGCCACCTGTGAAATGACTTTCTACTGATTTTTTATTCTGATTAGATGTGACATCTGAGGCTGCAGTCAGACTGCATAAAAGTACAGCATCATTCGTAATCGCACTTAAAGATTCTTCTTCTAAACCATTAACCATGAATTCTAATGGCCCTATGGAACATGGTTTTTCTCCTTCTAAAACTGTGGTATTCCCTTTGTTTGTGTTTGCAAAGGTTTTGCATAAATGCATCTTCCTAGTAGTCTTAAACATGTCAATTTTAAAATCAGTGAAATCAAAATCCCCATGTAAACAAAATCCCAAACCCTTAGACAGGACAGAAACAGCAGCAGCGTCCAATGTATGGTATGTCAAATTAATGATCTGTGTAACAGCAGGAATGTCATTATTTATCTCCAGGACACTTGCTTTCTCTTGCGGCCAAAGCCAGTATTTTTTCCTCCTCCTGCCCCCTCTTCTGGTAGCCAGCGAGATAAGGTCCTCTAAGGTGGTCACGGTATCTCGATCAGCGAGTTCATCTTTTATTCTGCCCGAAAGACCGTGCCAGAACTCCCCTACCAAAGCCGTGTTATTCCAGCCGAGCTCAGAAGAGATAGTGCGAAAGCTGATAGCATACTGTCCGACCGTGAGAGAACCCTGATGTAGGTTAAAGAGTGACTCGGTGAGAGCAGCTAACCGACCCGGCTCATTGAAGACCCTGCGAAAGGTGTCCAAGAAAACCGGAAGACTTGAGACAACGGGATCGTCCCGTTCCCAGAGAGGATTCAACCAGGACAGGGCCTCTCCCTCCAGATGGGACATAATAAAGGCTACTTTGGCCCGGTCAGAGGGATATTGCTGCGGCAACCATTCAAAGTGGATTCTACACTGATTTATGAACCCCCTGCAAAGCTTGGGATCCCCAGTGAAGCGAGGCGGTTTGGCGAGGCGGGGCGTCGGGAGAGCTGTAGGAGCGGAGGGAGGAGTTGGAGTTGCGGCGGCAGACTGGAGGACCGACAAGTGGCTATCAAAGGAGGCCATGTAAGACAAAATATGGGCTTGAGTATCTTGTTGCTGGCCCTGCTTCTATTGAAGACTGGCCGGTAGACTGGCAGTTGCAGGATCGGCCACCTGCAGGGCCGACAAACGGGTGTCCATAGACATGACAGACATAATGCGTCCCTGATTCTCCCGCAGGAAGAGTAACTCTTTCTGGGTAGCAGCAGTAGTACCGGCGGAGTCCATGGCCTGATTGTACTGTTATCGTGGCTGGTGTTTAACCGGAATCTCCAGGAGTGGACCCTCTGGGCCGTGGCACTGAGGGGCCCCGGGCAAGCTGCCAGGTGGAACCGACCCCTATACAGGGACCGTTAGGAGCAGGCCCATGGGTTCGAGTACCACGGTAGCCGGTTCCGAGAGGGGCGGCTCAGGATGGACTGGAGTAGGAGTGTGGGACTGAAGTGTAGATGACAGGACAGAGCTGGAACACAGGAGACAGGAGTGAAGTAGGACTGTAGGCTGGAACGTGGAGGGACTGAAGTGTAGATGACAGGACAGAGCTGGAACACAGGAGACAGGAGTGAAGTAGGACGGAAGGACTGGAACAGGTTGGAACAGGAACACCTGAGTCAGGACTGGAGTATGATGGAAGGACTGGAGCCGGATGGAACAGGAACACCGGAGGCAGGACTGGAGTAGAACGGGAGGACTGGAGCAGGATGGAACAGGAACACCGGAGGCAGGACTGGAGTAGGATGGAAGGACTGGAGCAGGATGGAACAGGAACACCGGAGGCAGGACTGGAGTAGGATGGAAGGACTGGAGCAGGATGGAACAGGAACACCGGAGGCAGGACTGGAGTAGGATGGAAACATATTGTTTGACGAGTGTGACCAACTTTTTACGATTGAGGCCGCCTAGGCGGCATCAATAGTAAAAGATAGCATGTAAAAAATAATAATAAAAAATATATATATTATTATTCTTCCCTTCCGACGTCCCGCGCAGCCTTCCCGCCTTTCTCCACGCTCCCGGTCCCAGTAATCCTTTGCGCGAATGACCGCGATAACGTCCATTCTCGTGGGATCGCGACGTCTCGCGGTCATTCGCTCGCAAAGGCTTACTGGGAACGGGAGCGTGGAGAGAGGCGGGAAGGCTGCGTGGGACGTCGGAAGGTGAGAATAACAATATTTTTTATTTAAAATTCTATTTTTTACAGGGATATGGTATCCAAAGCCCGGAGGACAGTCTCCTCTCCTCCGGACCGTGGGTACCATCCGCAAATGTTCTGCTTACTTTTCGCATGGTGTGCACAGCCACATGCGGAAAGTAAGCAGAACAATGCATTCCTATGGGTGCGGGATCGCCGCGATTCCGTGAAATTAATGAGCATGCAGCGTTTTTTACCGCGAAGCGTGTCCGCCGTGGTAAAAACCACAGCATTAGCACAGCATTGCGGAATCCCATAGGAATGCATGGGATGCTTATTTTTCGCGTTTTCGTGGCAAAATCGCATGGTTAAAACCGCCGCGGAAACGCGAAAAAACTGAAACGTGTGAACTCAGCCTAAAAGTTTTTGGCAAGTCCAGAAAATATGGGTAATAGTACCTCTCGATTTTTCACATCTCCAACACATCAGAGAATCAGATAGGCCTAGATGAAAGAGCCTCTCTGAGGCGAAATACCACCTTGATAAAATTTTGTATGCCGATTCCTGTAGCAGTATGCATCTCGAAAAGCCGTGGGAGTTGGAACAAATCAATTGCATCTCATTTGGTGATAAGGTGATATTAAGTTCCCGTTCCCAAGAGTGAAGAAATAATGGGGTATAATTGATTTTAGAATTAAGGAGATTATCATATATCTTAGAGGTCAATTTGGAAATAGGTGGCTTTATTTTCATCAGTAAGTCCAGCCAGTGCCAATTGGGGGAGGGGGTGATTACTCTTTTGATTTGTTTCATGAAGTGGGAGACGTAGATCTGTTGGAGGAAATTTTTTAGTTGTTTTTTGGTTTCCATCGGCCAAAGGTTATTGCAAGGAATATTATTATTCAAAAGGTGGGAGATTGGTTTATTTGGTAGAGATGCCCATAGATCATAGGGATCCGTAAAGTCTGGGTTGTAGATATATGGAATTAACTCTATTGGCATTCTATCAAGAAAATGGTGGAAGGTTCGGGATCAGCAGATACCTGATTAAAATGGACGTTAGAAGAATATCATCAAATTCAATTTTAGAAGTGGGGTAATTTGTTCATATTAATTTTTTCGCATCTGAATCCAAAAGTTGTGTGTCGATGTGTGTTTGGGAATCTTGATCTGTTCGTTGAACTAATTTTATCCATCTGGTCAGGTGTATGGCTTGATAATAAGACACCAAATCTGGAAGTCCCAGCCCGTTTTGGTAATATCAAAGTTTTAAAAGGGAGCCTGGCTTTTTTGTATTTCCAAACAAATCTTGCTATAATTTGGTTTAGCGTTTTGAAGAAAGAGTTCGGTAGGGAAATTGGAACCATATTCATTACAAAGAAGATTTTAGGCAGAATATACGATTTGATTACGTTGACTCTACCTATCCAGGATAGAAAGGGGAAGTTATAGGAGCTAAGGAGATTTTTAATTTTCCCCAATAAGGGGGTGAAATTATGCTGGAAAAGGGAATGTGGATCTTCCGTTATGAAAACCCCTAGATATTTAATTTTTTCCTTTGGCCACTTAAAGGGGGTAGTCTTTTTTAATAGAGCGATATCCTCTACTCTGTTTGAAACATTGAGGGCCTCAGATTTGTCGAGGT
The DNA here is from genome assembly GCF_039654945.1 of Dendrobates tinctorius. Taxonomy (NCBI): domain Eukaryota; kingdom Metazoa; phylum Chordata; class Amphibia; order Anura; family Dendrobatidae; genus Dendrobates; species Dendrobates tinctorius. The sequence continues at coordinate 109,238,065 of NW_027361679.1, read as the reverse complement.
TTATCTTAAAATTAGAGAGTTCTCCAAATAAAGAGAATATCTCGAGAAGCTTTGAAAAGGCAGTCCCTGGGTTAGAGAGCATCAGCAATAAATCATCTGCGAAGGCTGCGGCCTTTACTTCAATTCGATTAATCTTGATACCTTTAATGTCCCTATTTTGTCTAATAGCTTGTATCAATGTTTCCATAACTAGGACAAATAAGGATGGGGAGAGAGGACAACCCTGCCTGGTACCATTTCTGATTTTAAAAGAATCCGACAGAATTCCATTCACCCTGACCCTAGCTGTAGGGTAAGTATATAATGAAAATATAGCTTCAATAAATGGTGAAGGGAAGGCAAATTTTTGCAAGACGCAATTCATATAATGCCAACCAATCTGGTCAAAAGCCTTCTCGGCGTCAGTAGAGAGGACCGTGAAGGCCTGACCTATATGCTTTGCATATGAGATAGTCTGTATAACTCTTGTAGAGTTATCTTTGCCCTCCCTTCCACCTATAAACCCGTCAGGGTGTACCAGATCGGTCAACACTAGATTAATTCTGGAGGCCAAAATCTTAGCCCATAATTTAATATCTGAGTTAAGAAGTGATATAGGACAGTAGTTACTGCACAGCATGTCATCTCTCCCCTCCTTGGGTATAACTGTGATGAATGCCTCTAGTGACTGCGGTTGGGGGGGGCTGCACCCTTCAAAAAGGAGTTGAAGACTTCTACTAACCGAGGGATTAAAGTGTCTGCAAATTTTTTATAATATATTATTGGGAAGCAATCGGGGCCCGGGGTTTTTCCATTTGGAATTTCTGATAGTGTGTCTTTGACCTCTTGTGCTGTGATTTCTTTCGTAAGTATCGATTGCCCAAGGGGAGAGATCTTAGGTAGTGAAAGTTGGGCCAAGAAATTGTGGATGCTCCCTGAGGCTTCGATGAGATCTTTCACTGACTCTGGTGGGACTAAATTATATAGAGAGTTGTAGTAACTCCGAAAGGCTTCCGCTATTTCACAAGATCCGTCCACCCTGGCGCCATCACCCATATCTATCTGTTTGATAAAGTGTTTCTCACTTTGTTTCTTTAGTAATCGGGATGTAAGTTTACTCCCTTTGTTCCCATGCATGTAAACCTTTTGTCTGCATCGGGCAAATACTTTAGCAGAGTTTAAGTTGAGTAGATCTTTGAGTTTACAACGCAGGGTGGATAAATCTGTAAGGTCACGGTTGGCCCTCCCTTTTTTGTGTATCCTTTCCAATGTGCTGATTTGGTGCAGGAGAGAAGAAATTTCTTTCTCTCTTTCTCGTTTCACATGAGCCCCTAATGCAATCAGCTTTCCGCTGAGGACCGCCTTATGCGTTTCCCAAATTATGGGGTTGACTTCTCCATCTAGAGTGTCCTCTCTAAAGAATCTAGCAATATGAAAATTTAGTTGGAGCAAATGCTCCGGTTTCCCCAAAAGCGACTCGTTCAACCACCAGGTTGGTGCAGGCCGGTTCAGAGAAGCAATTCTTAATTTCATGAAAATCAGTGCATGGTCCGAAAGTGTAATGGGGCCTATAGAAGTGTCTAGAATCAGTGAGACAGCTGAGGTTTGAATCAGAAGATAACCTACCCTGTGATAGAAATTGTGTGGATTTGAATAGAAGGTGTAATCTTTTGTGGAAGGATGGGCAATTCTCCATGGATCAATCAGGCCTAATGAATTTAATTTATTAAAAAAGACTCTCCTCTCATTTTTTGGAATAGAGGATTTGCCATTAGATGCATCTAGTTTCGGGTAAAGGGTTAGTTTAAAATCACCCCCTAGGACCAAGAGGCCTTCCTTGAACAGCGCCAGAGTGTCCAACGTCTTAGACAGCCATCTCGCTTGTCCAGTATTTGGAGCATAGAAATTCCCAAAAGTAATTAATGTGTTGGCTAGGAATCCTTTTACAAAAACGTATCTTTCCTCTGCATAGTAATCCTTCAGGGTGAAGGGCAGTCCCTTCTTAAATGCAATACTAACCCCTTTTGAGGACGATTGGGAACAACTATTATACCAAATTGGGTATGGAGAAAAGGATGTGTTTGGTGCTCTGCCTGCCTTAAAATGTGTCTCCTGGATGAATAGTACCTGTGCTTGATTTTTCCTTAGCAGAGAGAGAATTTGGTTACGCTTTGCTGGAACATTGATACCTTTGACGTTAAAGGAGGCCACGTTGATCGACTCTCCCGAAGCCTGTTCAGTTCCCGACATAGCTAACATAAAAATCTGTTGCCGTCATTAAGCACCTGTGAAAATACAACAACAAAGTCAATACAAAACTATTAACAAAAACTTTCTCATCTTCAGCGGGGGGGGTAGTAAAAACACTATTTTGGAGATGAAACATAGTGGGCCCAAACAGTGACTTTGATCTTTTATAATTATTCTAAGTACATGTAGAAAAACATCTGATAACCAGTATTATTTTGTATCAGAGAAATAGGGACAACAGGAAAAAATTGAAAAATTTGACCACCAGAACCCAGGTGGTCCCTGAGTCCCCTCATCAAATGTGTTTCAAAGAGTTCTGTGGCAGCTCAGGTTAAATTATGTTTGGAAGAGGTCTTCTTGACTTTCGGAGAAGCAGTTTTCTTTTTGACAGACCAACCCGCTGGTCTAGCAATCTTCGGAATTCTTGCTAATTTCAGATTGTCCGGTATCAAATCTAGGGGCAACCAGAAGGGACTGGTATAGGCTCCATTTTTAGTATTTCCCATGAGTTCTCCAAGTCCTCTGGGGTCCAGATGGTCAACTGGTGACCCTCTTTAGTGATCACTATACCAAACGGAAATAGCCATTTGAATCTCAAACCCTTGGCCACTAGTGCATCTGTTAGAGGCCTCAGCATTCTCCTCTTGGCCAGTGTAGAGGGAGAAATGTCCTGGAAGATTTGAATAGTGGTATCTCCATAATTCAGGGGGGAGTGCTCTCTGGCTCCCATTAGTATTGCTGCAGTGTCAAGATAATTAAGGAGTCCACAAATTATATCCCTCGGAGGCTCAAAGGGCCTGGGCTTCGGTCTCAGAGCTCTATGGACCCTTTCAATAATGATGCTATCTGTACGGTCCTGACCCAGAATAGCCGAGAAGATCTCCTTGGAGACTTTGAGAGACTGCGGGGCAAAAGATTCCGGGATCCCTCTCAATCATATATTTTTCCTTCTGCTCCTGTTCTCCTGGTCCTCTATTGCAAGGAAGATGGAATTGAGTTGTTTTTGATGAGCAAGCAGATGATCGCCTAGTGAGTTAGATGCTTCAATCAGTTCAGTCTGGGAGCTTTCTAACGCCTCAACTCTGTGGCCTATATGTTTCATGTCCGATCTTAGGCCTGCGATCTCCTTGGTCAAGGGTTTCATACTGTCAACCAAAAGCCTCTTCATAAAATTCCGTGAGATGGTAACCTGATCACCCGTGTCAGATTCACGCTCTGACTCATCCTGGCTTATATCTGAAGTTTCTGGCAGTTGAGCAGAATCCATCTTAGAATCCTGTAGATTATCTGAGGGCCACAATGATCTTGTTTTTTTTGTTAGGAATTTCTCTAGTTCTCCCCGGGGGGTTGGTTTCAGATTTTCTCCAGTAATTCATGTTAAACTTTTCGCCCGTCCCTTCTGTGTGCGAAACATTATGAAAGCGAATGTATATGGGCAATCTCTTGTCACTATTTGGGCATTCCAGTATGGTTAAGCAGTCATTTCTATGTAGTAAGCATCATTCTGAATTTAGGCGGGTGCAGCTATCTGGTTAATGTATTTGAAGAATAAAGAAACCTATGAAAGTACTCAAAGGTGACCAGTAGATGGAGCTCCACAACCAAAAGTGAGCTCCATGCTTAAAAAGATAGAGAGAAAATGGTGGCTTTGTTTCTATATCCACTGAACAGGGGGGGTACTGTTGGACCCTGCTGGGTCAGTCCGAATCAACCCACCAAAGGCCCAGCGTACTATATTTAATGCTGTAGTGCCTGTAGTGTCTCAAGTCTGAGCCCAGAGCTGTGTGATAATGGTATGAGAAGGAGAGTCAGAAGAGCACTCCCACCTTTATGACTTCTAGCTGTCAGTGAGGTGAAAATCATCTGTCGGCGCAAGCCGGCGGGCGGTGAGCGACTCCTTCAGGTCCCAGGGCCAACCATGAGACCCCCTCCTCCACCTTGTCCGCGATGTACAATCGCCTCAGGGAGCGTTCCCCCGGGTCCGTTCACGAGGATCGCCGCTGCAGCTTCTCCAGTCACTGAACTCGTCATGACATCGGTAAGTGAGGGAGCAGGGAATTAGGTAATGGAGGGAAACGGGAGCCTCGCTGAGAGCCTCGCTGACCGGTCCCCAGACGGCCACAGATCTCTTCAGCGTCCCCGGGACCCACAGCGCATCTGTATAAGGACTCACCGCAGCGCCGTCCAGATAGGAGGGTGAAGTCTCTCTTTGTGTTCTTCCTCGGGCTCCCGGCAGTCCCACAACATGAGGGAGAACCGTCTCCCAGGAGGCAAGATGGCAGGCGGGAAGCACCTCTGTTAGGCTTCAGCTATCTCCCTCGGTTCTGTGTCTGAGGGGATCAAGGCACTCTTCTGAATTTAGCCTCTCTGGTCTTTGTCTTCTGTCAGGAGACCTCCTGTAATTCAGATTGGCCACCCAAAGTGAAACAAATGATAGAATTTCTCTCACAGCAAGCACAGCTCTGAGGAGACACCTCTTGCTCCCCTGGCTGCTGGCCACGCCCCCTACTGCCTGTCTTTTTGAGAGTGGAGGGCAGGTTTACAGAGCTAATACCAGCCAATAATGGGAGACCGGAAGTGGCACCAGCGGAAGTAAGATGGCTGTGCGTTCCAGCTAGACTGCTATATGCGTTCCACCTGTTTTTATGTGTGCAAACAGGAGAAAAAGGGGAGGGGTGGGAGGGCGACTGAGGGCAGTCAAGCGAGGACACTGAATGGGTGATGGTAAGGAGTGCTGAAGTGGAGTATGGCAGCAAGTACACAATAAAGTATGCAATGAAGTTTCGCCAGTGGTAAAGTGAAAGTGCTGACTTTATTGATGAAAGAGAGTGATGGTGTCTGATGGTCCATTCAGTGAGTCCGAATTCCACACAGGAGTTATCCAGTGAACTAGGTGATGTGGAACAATGGGGGTCATAATCGTCTCGTGACTATAGGATCCAGAATGGGTGTCACATAATTCGGCTACAATCAATACAAATGGCTCTAAGGAAAAAGAAAAACAATATTAGTCTGTAAATTGATCCCATTTCTTCCGTCCGACTACTCTGTGTCACATTCATAGGTAACTTGTTAACTGTACCCATAATTGTGGCATTTTACTATTTTTGTAACCAGTGTCTAATATTATTTTTCTTTGTTTTACATTGACCAGTTTTATGTGCATTTACTGTATCTCTTTGTCTTTATTTTTTTGAGTCCTGTGCTACATTGTTTTTTTCTGTGTTTACCTAGATCAGATCAGGATTGACCGAAACTTTTTTTTCTGTACTACCCAGTGTGCACTGAATAAAAGTTCCTCTCTTGCATTTAAGTTGAGTGCCAGGTCTTTGTATTTATCATTTCTGTCCAGGCCTATTTCATGAGTTTCATTTTATTAAAAATTCTGTGGAAGCATGGCTGGAAAGCAAAGTCTGACTTTCATTTGTTCATTTGATAGATTTTTTATTTATTCTTACTTTTGTCAGATTTAAGTTATTTCTGTCACCATTGTGGGTTTTTCTGTCATTAAACGAGGGGTACCAACAATTTTGACAACGCGTGTATGTATTTATATTGCATAGAGCGATAGATAGAAGAAGAGCCGGTAATTCATATGCCGAGTTCTGTAAAATCACTGCAGGAGCCAACAGGATAAAAGAGATGGATTACATACAGTAAATACAAATAGAATAGGTAGATATATAGATGTCTGTAAATACAATTAGTACAGTGTATGTGCAAATTAATGTACATGTATTTAATCAATAAAAGATTATTTTTCAGAAAAAAAAAAAGGCGTGGGCTTTTGGATCCAAAATGGCCGACTTCAAAATGGCCACTATGGTCAACACCTACCTTGAAAATGTTTCCCCCTCCCATAACTAATGTGCCACAAAAAGGAAGTTGATATCACCAACCATTCCCATTTATTTAGGTGTATCCATATGCATGGCCCACCCTGTACAGTGTGCATGTATATATATATATATATATATATATATGTGTGTGTATACACACATACAGTATATATGCATTATATGTATAACTGTAAATTTGTGTCTAAAACTGTGCATACTTTTAAGGCCTAGTAGTGAAATATGGGGAATATATTTTGTCATACAATCTAACATGTAAAAATCTAAGTAAATAAAGTTATAAGTATCTAAATGCTTTAAACATCCTCTTTTTAGAAATGTGCTTAGAAAATATGCAAAATCAGACCTGACTAAGCACAAATAACAGCCATGTGAATTTATAAGAAGTGTTAGCATTCCCATAAATGAGAACAGAAAAAAATTGCAAAAAAGAATCCACCCACTTTTAAAAATGTATGATCAGTTAAAATATGCAGAATATGTTACTGCCAACCAAAATGTATTTTAAATGTCATAGACTTTTTATATATCTATTCGTTATCAGAATTTCTTGCAGTGAATAATTTTACAGCTACATTAACTCTTCCCTGACAAGTGACTTACATGTTCATTACATATTGGATATCTTAAAGACATGTCAATAGAGAATCCTGTGAGTAACACCCTACTTGGTTAAGACCATAAAGATTAACAGTAAATAAAAAGGCCCATATATCAAACCATATGATGAGTTTAAGGAAACAAAGAATACTCAGGGGAACAGCAGTTATAAAATAAAAGCAAAGTTTAGCCCCATTTATCTGATGACAAGTCTTCTTTAAATTATTTAATTGTAACTGTCAGTTTCTGACAGCAGCATGATAGAACTGCACTGATGCCCCTGCACAAGTTCCTTTCTCCCAGCAGGGACGCTGGTGTGTTCACTTACCCACCAGCGCTCCCTTGGCATCTGTTTCCTTCCAGGACATGCGCATGGCATGCAGGTCTCCTGGGACTGTGCTTAGGGCATGTGTTCTCTCCCTGTCTCTTAAACAGGCAGTGCACCCGCTTCTGAAAATAGAATAGCTGGGAGACATCTGATATTTTAGGAACCCTTCCCTATTGGGTGGTGCCTTTGCAACTTTAGTAATCAGTGAATTTCCTGCTACCTAGTTGTTAGGTCCCTGTCCCTGTGCTCACTCATCCTTCTCCTGGCCATCCTGCCTGACCTGTCTGAACGTGATCCTGTTCATCCTGCCTGCCCTATCTTAAGATGATCCTGCCTGTCCTGCCTGCATCTGATCCTGTCCACCCTACTATAACCCATTCCTGAGCCAGTCCTGTCTATACATCTTGTTCACACATACAGTGGGTACGGAAAGTATTCAGACCCCTTTACATTTTTCATTCTTTGTTTCATTGCAGCCATTTGATAAATTCAAAAAAAGTTCATTTCTTTCTCATTAATGTACACTCTGCACCCCATCTTGACTGAAAAAAAAACAGAAATGTAGACATTTTTGCAAATTTGTTAAAAAAGAAAAATTGAAATATCATATGGTCATAATTATTGAGACCCTTTGCTCAGACACTCATATTTAAGTCACATGCTGTCCAATTCCTTGTGATCCTCTTGAGATGGTTCTACTCCTTCACTGGAGTCCAGCTGTGTTTAATTAAACTGGTAGGACTTGATTTGTAAAGGCACACACTTGTCTATATAAGACCTCACAGCTCACAGTGCATATCACACCAAATAAGAATCACGAGGTCAAAGGAACTGGCCAAGGAGCTCAGAGACAGAATTGTGGCAAGGCACAGATCTGGCCAAGGTTACAAAAGAATTTCTGCTGTACTCAAGGTTCCTAAGAGCATAGTGGCCTACAAGTGGCCTACATAATCCTTAAATGGAAGAAGTTTGGGTCCACCAGTAGTCTTCCTAGACCTGGCCATCCAGCCAAACTGAGCAATCGTGGGAGTAAAGCCTTGGTGAGAGAGGTAAAGAAGAACCCCAAGGTCACTGTGGCTGAGCTCCAGAGATGCAATAGGTAGATGGGAGAAAGATCCACAAAGTCAACTCTCACTGCAGCCCTTCACAAGTCGGGCCTTTAAGGCAGAGTGGCCTGACAGAAGCCTCTCCTCAGTACCAGACATATAAAAGCCCGCCTAGAGTTTGCTAAAAAACACATGAAGGACTCCCAGACTATTAGAAATAAAATTCTCTGGTCTTATGAGATGAAGATAGAACTTTTTGATGATAATTCTATAATTCTAAGCTGTATGTGTGGAGAAAACTAGGCACTGCTCATCACCTGCCCAATATAATCCCAACAGTGAAACATGGTGGTGGCAGCACCATGCTATGGGGTGTTTTTCAGCTGCAGGGACAGGACAACTGGTTGTAAATGAAGGAAACATGAATGCGGCCAAGTACAAAGATATCCTGGTTGAAAACCTCTTTCAGTGTGCTCTGGACCTCAGACTTGGCTGAAGGTTCACCTTCCAACCATACAATGACCCTAAGCACACAGCTAAAATAACAAAGGAGTGGCTTCAGAACAACTCTATGACCATTCTTGACTGGTCCAGCCAGAGCCCTGACCTAAACCCAATTGAGCATCTCTGGAGAGACCTGAAAATGACTGTCGATCAACGTTCACATCCAATCTGACGGAACTGGAGAGGATCTGCAAGGTTGAATGACAGAGGATCCCCAAATCCAGGTGTGAAAAACTTGTAGCATCATTCCCAAGAAGACTCATGACTGTTTTAGCTCAAAAGGGTGCTTCTACGCAATACTGAGCAAAGGGTCTGAATACTTCTGACCTTGTGATATTTCAGTTTTTCTTTTTTAATTAATTTGCAAAAATTTTTACACTTCTGTTTTTCTTTCAGTCAACGTACAGAGTATATATTAATGAGAAAAAAAATGAACTTTTTTGAATTTACCAAATGGCTGCAATGAAACAAAGAGTGAAAAATTTAAAGGGGTCTGAAGACTTTCCGTACCCTCTGTATGTGATTCTTCAGATTTTGTATTAGTCTATGCCTGATGAAGAGACCTGAGTAGTCTCGAAAGCTTGCAATTTGTTACCATCTTTTCAGTTAGCCATTAAAAGGTATCAACCACTGAGGACTGTGGTTGATACCTAAAGGTTGCTATCATTATTCTGAGTGCCTACAACAAATCCAGTAATCTATTATTGTAGTATCATTAATGTTCCATAGCCTTGAATCTTTCTCCTGGATTGCAAACTCCTTTACTGGTACTGTACAGATTTGGGTGTTTCCTCTTGTAAAATGTCACCAGAAGCAGCAACAGGCAATGATGGTGTATCTGCTGAAACTGGATTATTGCTAGCAGGATTGCATAGCTCCCAAGCATCCCGATTCCTGCGGGACAGTCCCGTTTTTGACACCCCCTCCCGCGTCCCACCAGGGACGCTATTTTTCCTGTATTGCACTGAGCGCCACGCCCCCATGCACCGACCGCAGCCTGCAATAATGTGGCTGGGCTGTGTGTTTTGTGCGCACAGGACCTGTGAGAGGGGAGGAGTCAGGGGTCACATGATCAGGGGCCTCCGACTCCGTGTCTGTCTGCAGTGCACGCTGCAGGACTCTGCTGTGCTGGTTGTCATGGTGCTGGATGAGATGAAGTTTCTGTGTGGGGTCAGGAGTGGTTTACAGGGTGGATGTAGCAGAGCCGTGTGTACGAGGTGTATGGAGCGGAGCTGTGTGTGTACGAAGTGTACGGAGCGGAGCCGTGTGTGTACGAGGTGTACGGAGCCACGTGTGTATGAGGTGTATGGAGCAGAGCCGCGTGTGTACGGAGCGGAGCTGTGTGTGCACGACGTGTACGGAGCAGAGCCACGTGTGTACGAGGTGTATGGAGCAGAGCCGCGTATGTACGAGGTGTACGGAGCAGAGCCATGAATGTTCAAGGTGTACGGAGCGGAGCCACGCATGTACGAGGTGTACGGAGCGGAGCCGTGTGTGTACAAGGTGTACGGAGCCACATGTGTATGAGGTGTATGGAGCGGAGCCACGTGTGTACGAGATGTACGGAGCGGAGCTGTGTGTGTACGAGGTGTACGGAGCAGAGCTGCGTGTGTACGAGGTGTATGGAGCGGAGCCACGTGTATACGAGGTGGACGGAGTGGAGCTGTGTGTGTACGAGGTGTACGGAGCAGAGCCGTGTGTGTACGAGGTATACGGAGCAGAGCTGTGTGTGTTCGAGGTGTACAGAGCGGAGCGACGTATGTGGAGCCATATGTGTACTGGATGTAGGGAGCGGAGCCAAGTGTGTACAAGGCATACAAAGTGGGCTTTTCCCATGGACACAGGAGTACACGGCGGAGCTCCAAGGAGCACTTTAAAACTCGCACATGATGTTCTACCGGAAGTGAAGTACTGGAAGCTGACTGGAAATTAGGTAATTTCTAGAGGAGATTGTGACGGAACCAGCAATGCTTCAGATCCATCACCATGTCCTCCTCCGACAGCGCGGACTGCAGAATCACCTTGGAATCAGGGATGCCGGCCTTGTGAGCTGATCATGATATGTCCTGCACCGGGAGGCTCAAGTGGGCATTACAATGGGAGCCGGGCTGCTATAGTATCTTTATAGAACCTTTCTTTATTTCTTTCTCTCTCTCTCTCTGTTTCTTTCTCTGTTCTTTCCCTCTGTTTCTTTCTCATTCTCTGTTCTGTCTTTCCCTCTCTTTTTCTTTCTCTCTCTGTTCTTTCTTTCTCTCTCTAATCTTTCTTCTTTTTTCTTTCTCTCTTTCTGTTCTTTCTTTCTTTCTCTCTCTCTGTTCTTTCTTTCCCTTCTTTCTTTCCTCTCTTTATTTCTCTCTGTTCTTTCTTTCTCTCTCTCTGTTCTTTCTTTCCCCTCTTTCTTTTTCTCTCTCTGTTCTTTCTTTCCCCTCTTTCTTTCTCTGTTCTTTCTTTCATTTTTTCTCTTTCTTTCTTTCTCTTGCTTTCTCTCTCTCTTCTTTCTTCCCCTCTTTCTTTCTCTCTATTGCTCTGTTCTTTCTTTCCCCTCTTTTTTTCTTGCGCTCAACCTCTGTTCTTTTTTTCTGGCCCCTCTTTCTTTCTCTCTGTTCTTTTTTCCGCTCTTTCTTTCTATCTCTTTTCTTTCTCTCTATGTTCTTTCTTTTTTTCTTTCCCCTCTTTCTTTCTCTCTGTTCTTTCTTTCCCCTTTTTTCTCTCTCTTTCTGTTCTTTCTATCTGTTCTCTCTTTGTTCTTTCTTTCCCCTCTTTCTTTCCCCTCTTTCTTTCTCTCTCTGTTTTTTTTCTGTCCCCCTCTTTCTTTCTCTGTGTTCTTTCTTTCTCTTTCTTTTTCTCTGTTCTTTCTTTATTTCTCCTCTTTATTTTTCTCTGTTCTTTCTGTCTCCTTTCTTTCTCTCACTCTGTTCTTTCTTTCTTTCCCCTCTTTCTTTCTCTCTCTGTTCTTCCTTTCTCTCTCTGTTCTTTCTTTCCCCTCTTTCTTTCTCTCTGTTCTTTCTTCTTTCTCTCTCTGTTCTTTCTCTCTCTGTTCTTTCTCTCTCTGTTCTTTCTTTCTCTCTCGCTCTCCATTCTTTCTTTCTTTCTTTCACTCTATTTTCTTTTTTCTCTCTCTCTGTTTTCTTTCTTTCTTTTCCTTAGTACCAGTCATTGTGCACACAGTACCAGCCACTGTGCCCATAATGCCAGCCACTATGCCCCCAGTACCAGTCAGTGTGATCAGCAGTGCTAAATGGGTGCTGTTGTGTGTGGACATGGGTGTGGCTTGTCACAAAATGGGTGTGGTCAGGGGGGTGTCTTAAAAATCTGCGGTGGCACGCTATGTGCGCTGCCGCCTTTGTCTGTAACGTCCGTCTGCGGTTCTGAGCTGCAGCCAGGCAACACCCCGAGAAACACTGATACCCTTTACCCCTATACAGGGATCTGGATTTACAACAGAGACCAGGAGGTAGCTGTCTGAATATGAGCAGCGGCCAGAGCAGGACGGTTGTCAGAGTGAAGTACAAAAACGGCAGGCAATAGCAGAGTCAAGTTCAGGCCAAGGTCAGAGTCAAAAACCAGGAGGGCGGCAGAGGTACAGAATCGTTAGGAAGTAGCAGAGTCAGAATATCCAGGCCAAGGTCACAAACCAGGAGAGTAGCAGAAGTACAGAATCATCAGGCAAAAGAGGGGTCAGAAATCCAGGCTGAGGTCAGAGTCAAACAGAAATCAATTACTAAGTAACACACAGGGGAACCAAGAATATATCCGGCGGCTTGCAAGACCAGTCCCAAGGTATTTGAGGGATCAGGTCATCCCTCACAGGTTCCTGGACTGGTGATGTCATTAGGGCCGCCCCCAGGACCAGGCCAGACGGTGATGCAGTAACCCCCTGACGACTGACAGAGGGGCGGAGCCTGCTCCCACCAGATGCCTGCGCAGGAGCCACTTCTCTGTCACCACCATAACTCACGGGTGGACCACGGCGCCTCCTAGTGGCCGAGGCAGGAACAGCCGTCCCCGAGTCTGACGATGAAGTGGCGGTCCGGCACCTCCTAGTGGCCGTGACCGGAACAGCAGGCCTCGAATCCAACGGTGACATGACAGACCGGCGCCTCCTAGTGGCTAAAGCTGGGACCATAGGCCCTGAGTCTGACGGCAACATAATAGAACCACGGCGCCTCCCAGTGGCCGAGGCAGGAACAGCCGTCCCCGAGTCTGACGGCGAAGTGGCGGTCCGGCGCCTCCTAGTGGCTGCGACCGGAACAGCAGGCCCCAAATCTGACGGAGACGTGACAGTGTCCTTCTTTCACTTCTTCAAAAGTTGGGAGCTATGGGATTGGATGTAGGTATGGATGGGAGGAACATTACTAGCGGCTGACATTGCAGGAGTGGATGATGATGTGGATGCTACATCTGAAGTAATGGTATGAGTGGCTGTCGCACCTGTGTAGAGCCAAGATGCTAATTTTGGAAGTTTAACTACTTTCCTCTCTGTAGCTCTCATCGTCCACGCAAAACATTGTTTCATTTCTGCTGAAAGGGTTTTTCAACTGGTGGCAGAAGGGGAGCCCATATATTTTAGGCTTTTAGAATATTAAGTAGGGAGGAGACTGCTCTTATTTCTCTAATCTGACTCGCCCCTTGCATAATACGTTACCATTTCAGAGTTTGATTGTGGGACAGAGGACGGTTGAGGCTGGAATCTTATCTGACTTCTGTTATCTGAGATTGAAATCTTCTTTTTCAAGCTATATTTTGCTGTTTTTAAGGGTGAAGTAGGCAGCAAACTACTAGGTCACCAGCATGAAAAATGCTCAGCTAAACATGGCCGTTCTTTTAGTGTAAAGCTTCCTGAATGTTTAGTTATGCTTTAACATACACATTTAAGCTGGGGCCCCAGTGCTCATCGGGCTCCTGGGCAAGTGCCCATCAAGCCCATGCCTAAAGATGGCCCTCAGGATAACAACTTTCCTTAGATCTCAGACAGTTGAAAAACTAGCTTAACCAACTGTCAAGAAGTTAGAGGTGCTTCTCACAAAATTAGAATGTCATCAAAAAGTTAATATATTTTAGTTCTTCAATGCAGAAAGTGAAACTCATATAGAGGCATTACAAACAGAGTCTATTTCAATTGTTTATTTCTGTAAATGTTCATGATTATGGCTTATTGCCAATGAAAACCCAAAAGTTTTTACCTCAGTAAATTAGAATAATCAACAAAAAACACCTTGAAAGGCTTCCTAAGTGTTAAAAAGATTTCTTAGTCTGTTTCAGTAGGCTCCACAATCATAGGGAAGACTTCTCACTTGATAGAAGTCCAGAAGGCAGTAATTGACACACTCCACAAGGAGGGTAGCCCACAAAAGGTCATTGCTAAAGAAGCTGGCTGTTCACAGAATGAATCACACTAATGATGACCATGTAGTAAACACAAGGCACCACTGAATAGTATATACAATAAAAATATTCTTTATTTGAAGATAATTAAAAACATATATAAACAAGATGCTGAATGAATGGATGGGGACACAGTCGCCAAAGACTCACCACAAACCAATGCTGTCTAACCACAATACAACAAATTTCACAATGTGATAACAATCACAGAGGACCACAATGCCGTATCATGAATAGATAATGAGCCTAAAAAAAAGGCATACATATAAAAAGGACTGTGCATCCACTTCTCACAACTTAAATGCTGGTCTGTGCCAATACTATACTGTGAATGGATTTAAAAAGATGTATGAATGTACTGTACATACCAGCGGTAGAACAGTGGTGAACCCTGGATGTCCCTCTTCAGAGGGAAAAAAAATCCAGGCCAGATAATTAAAAGTGGGGGATCTCTGTCCCACGCCTCACCTATCTGAGGGCTAAAAATTGGGGCATTTCTTGGGCTCCATTGAACTGTTGTTGCTGTGTCTTAGTCTAGTTATTGACACCAGTTTGCTTACAAAAAAAAGGTGTTACTTACTGGCCAGATATTTCCCGCACACGGATCACATATAAGTTCACTCTTAAGTCAGGCATTTGTAGTGAATGTGCAAAACGTGGCAAGGGACGGAGAAGTGGACGTGATGGTAATGGTGCATGGAGAGGGCAAGGCCAAGGACGTGGGCAAGCCGAGATTGGGCCAAAACAAACACCCACATATTCTCGCTCTACCTTCCTGTCACAATTACTAGAGGACCACAGCAGCACACCACTATTGAACCAAAAAGCAGTGTCAAAAGGGTGTTGGTTGGATAGCGGATAATGCTTCCAGTCACTTTGTTGCCACCACCACCACCAACCTGTCTTCCACATGGTCAAGTCTGAGTAGCCGTGAGTATGGACCGCATATTCCTCACCCTGATCCTCCTTCCTCCCACCATGCATAGTGCCCGGAGACAACTGATTCCACACTTGAACATTCCAAAGAGCTGTTCACTTTTCCATTTATCGATTTGGGCCTCTCGCCCGATGCACTTGAAGCGGGGCAAGAGGAGATCGCATGTAGTGATTCCCAAATATTTGAGCAGCAACATTCACATGAAGGCGATGGTGGGAATGTGTCACAAGAGGTGGACAATTGTAGGTACGAGAGCCGACTAGGGGGTGGTCCTTCTTCCGCCACAAACAGACGCAAGACAGACACGGATGTGCGTTCAACAGGTCCTCTTTATTGGCCGTCCTCTCGATGACCCACAGCACCACACAGCAGCTGCTCGACTCTGCAGCACCACACAGCAGCTGCTCGACTCCGCACACAGTCCCGGGTACCTTCACTTCCTTCCTTTTCCTAATTGATGTCCCTTGTGGCTCTTTCACTGTGGCTGCCCTAGGCCTACCACCACAGCGCTTCACCCATCCAAGTCCGTCCGTCAGGTACCCCCCGCCTTCTCTGTCCTGTGGCTCTCCTGTCAGGGCCTCCCCCCTGACTGTCTTCCTCCTCGGTCCCTTCTGGAGCTTCTTCTCTGTCCGCCTCTCCCTTCAATCTTCTCCTCTCCTGAGCTCTTCTCCCTGGACTGACTCCTTCTGGAACTCTCTACCCCTTCTTATATTCTCACTCTCTAGGAATTCCCCTCTAGAGCTCCTGTAACCTCGCCCCCCCATGACTCTACGGTTTCGTAGCCTTAAGCTGATGTAAAGCCCTTTTCTCACTGCTGTCTTCTGCCATCTTGTGGCCAAACTACAGTATTACACCTCCTTCTGTTTCTGCTATCTTTAGTCTCCCCCTAGTGGCCAAACCCAGTACTTCACCATCCTCCTATTTCTAGCTGTCTCCCACCTTCATATCCAGCAGTCCACGTCAAGCATACTGTACATTACCCTCCTGCTGCAGACAGGTCCATAGGTCAGTTCACTTCCCCTACACATTGATGAGAGATAATTGCTAGAAAATCAGGAGGACAAGGGTGCAGAAGTGGAAGAGGACATGCAGAGCGAGGACAGCAGCACACAGGGGGAGGGAGGCATAGCACCTTAACAGGCAGGAAGAAGCAGTGTGGTGGCCTCAGACAGAAGATAGGCAACCCTTTCCCGTAATACCAACATGACGGAAGTTGCCAGTGCAAGTGTTAGGTCTTAACGAGTTTGTTTTTTTAAAGACTCTGCCGATAACCCCAAACAGAACATTTGCACCACGAGCCATGCCCACATCAGTAGAGGTAGCAAAACAACCAGCCTGACCACCACCAGCATGATCATGCGCATGGCAGCAAAGCACTCGACTTGGGCCAAAACCCAGGGTCCAGGAAAACTGTCTGCGCGTGACACCACTGCTTCTTCTGCTGTTGTGCATGCAAGCCAAGCCCTTGTCCAAGGTGGCTGCATGGATGCCTCCTGCCCTGCACGTGTCATTGCAGACACTCATCTAACCCCATCATCGAGCATGTTCATGTCCTTGTCCCAGCGCAGCGTTCAGTTGTCCATACCCCAGTCCTTGGAACACAAGTGGAAATACACTGCAAACGCTGAATAAAATAAATAAACGACCCGCAGGCCACCCTACTAAATTCACATATATCTCGTCTGTGTCATGGTTTGAACAGGGTTCTTGCCCTGCACTCACAGGGTTAAGTGTTCGTGGCCTCTTTCTGGATCTGGGAGGGGTATTTATACTCACTCTTTACCAGGGTTCTCTGTCAGCTATACTGTTGTTCTGGTGTTTCTGCCCCCTGGTGTGCGTGTATTCTGCGCTGCTTGTTTGCTTCCTGTGTATGACACGGTCTGTTCCCTCACTCTGTACTCTGTCACTCGTTTTGGTACTATTGTCTTTTCTGGTTCTGACCTCCTGGCTTGGCTATTGTTACTTCGTTACAGTTTGTCCCTATTGTACCGTCTATTGCCCGTTCTGGTTTTCTGATCTATTGCTATGTCCTGACTATCCATTCTGTCTAACCCTTTGGTACTGTATTGCTATCTCGTGCTTTGACCCGGCTTGATCTGGTTTCTGTCTCTGTCTATGCCCCTTGGTAACATTATCCTGTAGTTACCCTTCTAGGAGTTTCTCTGCAGCTCCTAGCTCTGTGGAGCTTAGGCCACGCCCCCAGCAGTCACGTGCTTCAGGTCCTGATAGTCTGAAGCACGCATTGTCACCGCTGCTGCCCTGCTCCACAGGTATCTTTGAGCACTGTTTTTGTACTCAGGACACGCACACTGGCTCAGTGAGCAAGTGCAGTGCGGTGTTCCTGACATTATAGCTGACCATTTCAGTTGTTTTTTCCTCTGAAGAGAAAAAAATAAAAAGTGTGTTATCCTCATGGATCCCATACAAGCCTTGGCTGATCAGGTCAAGCACCTGACTCAAATGTTCCACAAACTTAATGTGGAACAGCGCACGATGGCCCATACCTAGCAACAGTTGGTGGATACTGTGCAGGGGTCTGTCGCTGCAGGGGCTCCTAGTGCTGGGGATAGAGATGTGTCATTGGCATCCCCCGAGTCTCCGGTCAAATTGCCAGACCCTTACTCAGGGGATAAAAGTGAGTTCAGGTCGTTCAGAGAAGGATGCAAGCATTTTTTTTCTCTAAGGCCCCCGCTCCTCCGGGGATGAGATCCAAAGGGTAGGGGTCGTCATTTCCCTACTTGGGGGGGCTCCACAGGCATGGGCTTTCTCTCTCTCTTCCTCTGCTCCTGAACGTATGCCTGTGAATTTGCTCTTTGAGGCTCTGGGGCACATTTATGATGAGCCTGATAGAGTGCGTCTGGCAGAGGATATGTTGATGAGTGTGACACAGGGGAGGCACTCTGCTGAATGGTTCTGCTCTGAGTTCAGATGCTGGGCAGCGGAGGTCTCCTGGGATGTTGCTGCCTTCCAGGGTTTGTTCTGTAGAGGCCTGTCCGAACGTTTGAAAGATGCCCTAGCCCTTCATCCTCCACCGGATTCTTTGGAGGACGCTATGATCCAGGCTGTCCGCATGGACCGTAGGCTGCGGGTGAGAGGGGTCATGCTGCAGGAGACCCCTTTATTCTTCAATCTGAGAGACTCTGCATCTAGTCCTGAGCCCATGGAGGTTGGTGCCACGTCATTGGAGGAAAAAGAGAGGAGACGCCGTAGAAACAACCAATTGTGTTTTTACTGTGGATCCGCTGGACATTGGAGAAGGAACTGTCCTTTTTGCCCTTCTTCAGTGAAGCCGTCAGGAAAACGACTGAGTCTGGGTAACAATCGAGGAGGTTGCCCAGACTCCCAGGTACCCTTTTCCTCACTTACTAAAATTCTGCTTCCGGTGGAACTAGAACTTACAGGCGGTCCGGTTGGGACTACCGCCTTTGTTGACTGTGGTTCTTCTATTAATCTGATCGATGCCAAAGTTGTGACTTTTCATAAGATAGGAACAGTCAGGATAAAAGATCCTGTTAAAATTGTGGCAATTGATTATTCTCCTATCACCTAGGAGGGAATTTGTTTCATGACTGATACCTTTTCTCTGAAAGTGGGTTCCACTCACGTGGAAAAATTAAGGTGTTTGTTCTAAATAATCTGCCGGCTGGACTGGTACTGGGTATGCCTTGGCTTCAACATCACAATCCAACTATTGACTGGGTCACGGGGGAGATCATTCAGTGGGGTTGTATGGCTAACGGTCTATGTTGTAACTTGACAACTCTTGTCACCCCAGAAAAATCTGTGTCAGTGTCGTCTGTCGATCTGGAAGGTATTCCGGAGTACCTGAAAGATTCTGAAGACGTATTTTCTGAAAGTGAGGCTAAGGCACTACCACCACATAGACCCTTTGATTGTGCCATTAATCTAGCCCTGGAGCCAAGTTACCCAAGGCTCGCCTGTTCAATTTGTCCGGGCCCGATCGTCTAGCCATGAAGGAGTACATTACCGAGAGTCTCCGCAAAGGGCATATTAGGCCTTCTGTTTCACCTGTGGCGGCGGGGTTCTTTTTTGTTAAGAAAAAAGATAGTGGTTTGCGGCCGTGCCTCGACTTTCGGGAATTAAACAAAATTACTGTGAAAAATACATACCCTCTCCCCCTAATTCCTGATCTATGTAACCAACTCACCGGGGCCAAGTGGTTCTCTGAACTGGATTTACGTGGGGCATACAACCTTATAAGAGTCTGGGAAGGGGACGAATGGAAAACAGCATTCCTGATGACTGAAGGGCTGTTCGAAAACTTGGTTATGCCCTTTGGTCTCATCAATGCTCCTGCTGTTTTTCAGAATTTTATTAATGTAATTTTCTCTGATTTAATTGGTCATTTTGTGGTTATCTATTTGGATGACATTCTGGTGTAGTCGGTGGACAGTCAATCTCACTTGCACCATTTGCGGATAGTTCTCCTGAGACTGAGGGAGAATCATTTGTATGCCAAGTTGGAAAAATGCTCATTTTTCATGCAAGAAGTATCCTTTCTGGGGTTGATTGTGTCAGGGGAGGGGTTCCGCATGGATTCTAACAAGGTCCAGGCTGTTACAGGTTGGGTGCAGCCTCATGTCTTGAAAGGGTTGCAGCGATTTTTAGGCTTTGCTAACTTTTATAGGAAATTTATTAAGGGCTTCTCGCAGGTGGTAAAGCCTCTAACGGACCTCACTCTCAAGGCAGCTGATGTAAAAAATTGGTCTGTAGCTGCAAAAAATTCTTTCATGACATTAAAAAAGTGCTTTTCTTCAGCCCCTGTATTGGTAAAACCCGACCCGTCATGACCTTTTATCGTGGAGGTTGACGCCTCAGAAGTAGGGGTGGGGCAGTTTTATCTCAGGGCCCTCCTACCCTTACTAATCTGAGGCCTTGCGCCTTCTTCTCTAAGAAATTTTCCTCTGTTGAGAGAAATTACGATGTCGGCAATAGAGAGTTGTTGGCGGTAAAGTTGGCTTTTGAAGAATGGAGGCATTCCCTGGAGGGGGCTATTCATCCCATTACAGTCATCACTGATCACAAAAATTTGGCCTATATCGAGTCTGCCAAGAGATTGACCCCCAGACAGGCTCGGTGGGCGCTTTTTTTTTCTCGCTTTCAGTTTGCCATCACATTCCGCCCGGGA
Source organism: Dendrobates tinctorius (assembly GCF_039654945.1). Taxonomy (NCBI): domain Eukaryota; kingdom Metazoa; phylum Chordata; class Amphibia; order Anura; family Dendrobatidae; genus Dendrobates; species Dendrobates tinctorius. Next base: position 109,218,030 of record NW_027361679.1, on the reverse strand, counting down.
TCTAAAAACATCAAGGCTGATGCCTTATCCCGAATCTTTGATTTGGTGTCCCCTCCAGAACCTCCCTCCTCCATTCTTCAGCCAGGAGTAATGGTGGCCGAAATCATATCTGATTTACAGAGAGAGATTTTGGAGGCCCAGGCTCGGGCTCCGGGTGGTAAACCCCCGGGTAAATTGTTTGTACCAGAACGTTTCCGTCTCGGACTTATGCATGAATTTCACGATTCTATGTTGAGTGCTCACCCTGGGATTGCAGCTACCCGGGGGGCAATTGCGAGGGGTTTCTGGTGGCCCTCTATGGTAACAGATATTAAAAAGTTTGTGACTGCATGTGGGGTGTGCGCTCGTTCAAAAAGTTCTCAGGTCCAGCCAGCCGGGGAGTTGGTGCCTTTGCCAATTCCGGATAGACCATGGACACATTTGTCTATGGATTTTATTACAAATCTTCCTCCTTCCAGGGGCAACTCGGTGATATGGGTGGTGGTGGATAGGTTTTTGAAAACAAGCCCACTTTGTACCTCTCCCCGCGTTACCATCTGCTGAAACCCTGGCCCACTTATTTATGCAGCATATAATTCGGTTGCATGGAGTGCCTATGAATTTGGTGTCAGACAGAAGGGTACAGTTTGTAGCCAGGTTCTGGAGGGCTTTTTGCAAAAAAGCTGGGGATTTCATTGTCCTTCTCCTCTGCCTACCACCCAGAGTCTAATGGACAGACGGAGCGCACGAACCAATCGTTGGAGCAGATTCTAAGATGTTTGGCCTCTTCCAGGCAGGAGGACTGGTGTGAGGTATTGCCCATGGCAGAGTTTGCATTCAACGGTCGTGTGATTCAATCTACTTGGAAGTCTCCCTTTCAGATCAACTATGGGTTTAACCCACATTTTGGAGAGTTTTCCCGCATGGATTCAGGTGGTCCTGGAGCTGAGGGTGCGACACAACGTCTTAGAATTCTTTGGAGGGAGGTTCAGAGGAATATTTCCAAGGCCCAGGAAAACTATAAGCGGTTTGCTGACAGGAGGAGGGGGCCAGGTCCAGCATTTGCAGTAGGGGAGAAGGTGTGGCTATCCACCCGCAATATCAAGCTTAAGATACCATCTATAAAGCTGGGCCCAAAGTTTATTGGCCCATACAAAGTTCTGGAGGTTGTTAACCCAGTAGCCTACCGACTGCTGCTGCCCACCTCCTTTAAAATTTCTGATGTCTTCCACAGGTCCCTGTTAAAGCCTGTGGGGACGGTGAGAGAGGATCCCTCATCAAATGCTCTGCCAGTGCTGGTAGAGGGGCAGCTGGAGTATGAAGTAGGGTGGAGACTCCAGTATCTGATACACTGGAAGGGGTACTCTCTGGAGGATCGGTCATGGGTTCCGGCCAGTTCGGTGCATGCCGATCGACTGATGCGGGCTTTCCACGCCAGATACCCAGACAAGCCTGGGGGTCCAGTGGCCCCCCCGTTAAGAGGGGGGTACTGTCATGGTTTGAACAGGGTTCTTGCCCAGCACTCACAGGGTTAAGTGTTCGTGGCCTCTTTCTGGATCTGGGAGGGGTATTTATACTCACTCTTTACCAGGGTTCTCTGTCAGCTATACTGTTGCTCTGGTGTGTCTGACCCCTGGTGTGCATGTATTCTGCGTTGCTTGTTTGCTTCCTGTGTATGACCCAGTCTGTTCCCTCATTCTCTAGTTTTGGTACTATTGTCTTTTCTGGTTCTGACCTCCTGGCTTGGCTATCGTTACTCCGTTACAGTTTGTCCCTATTGTACTGTCCATTGCCGTTCTGGTTTTCTGATCTATTGCTACGTCCTGACTATCCATTCTGTCTAACCCTTTGGTACTGTATTGCTATCTCGTGCTTTGACCCGGCTTGGTCTGGTTTCTGTCTCTGTCTATGCCCCTTGGTAACATTGTCCTGTAGTTACCTTTCTAGGACTTTCCCTGCAGCTCCTAGCTCTGTGGAGCTTAGGCCACGCCCCCAGCAGTCACGAGCTTCAGGTCCTGATAGTCTGAAGCACACATCGTCACCGCTGCTGCCCTGCTCCACAGGTATCTTTGAGCACTGTTTTTGTACTCAGGACACGCGCACTGGCTCAGTGAGCAAGTGCAGTGCGGTGTTCCTGACAGTCTGCTTGCGCTCGAAATGTTGCCTTATAGGCTCATGGAGACGGAAGTTTTCCACAACCTGATGGTGGCGGCTGTCCCAAGGTACTCTGTCCCCAGCCGTCACTATTTCTCCCATTGTGCCATCCCCACATTACACAAGCACGTGTCCCACAACATTAGCCATGCCCTCAACAATGCTGTTACTGAGAAATCCACCTAACCACGGATACATGGACAAGTGCTTGTGGGTAGGGTTGATACATCTTGCTGATGGAACATTGGGTGAACATAGTGGAAGCCGGGATATACTTGGACCTTGGGATGGAACACATCCTCCCGACGCCGAGGATTGCGGGCCCTACGTCAATCAGGGTTGCCCCCACAGTCTACAGCTTTCGCACCTCCTCCTCCTCTTCAGCCTCCATCTCCGAAATGACCACATCAGTCACAAGCTGGAAGCACTGCAGCACTGCCTTAGCCAAGCAGCAACAGGCTTTGCTGATGCTAATATGCTTAGGTGACAAACCGCACAATGCTGAAGAGTTGTGGACAGCTCTGAAAGAGCAGGCAGATCTGTGGCTGACACCACTGAACCTACAGCCAGGCATGGTCATGTGTGACAATGGCAGGAACCTGGTGGCAGCTCTAAGGTGAGGCGAGCTCACACATTTACCATGCCAGGCCCTTGAGCTTAACCTCATTGTGCAACGGTTTATCAAAAGCTACCCGGAGCTGCCAGATCTGCTTGTGAAAGTACCCCGCTGTGTGCCCATTTTAGAAAGTCAGCTACAGCTTCCACCGCCCTTGCTGTGTTTCAGCAGTGTTTGCAGCTTTTGGTTCACCGACTGTTGTGTGATGTCCCAACACGTTGGAACTCAACACTGCTGACCTCAAGAGTGGACATGGATGTCAGACATATGAACCATCCTCCAAAACTTTGAGGAGTCCACCAAGAAGGTGAGCAGTGATAATGCCATAGTTAGCATCACCATCCTGCTTCTCTGTGTTCTGAAATGCTCTCTGCTCACAATGAAAGAGGGTGTATTGCAGATGGAGCATGATGAGATGGAGCAAGTAACCACACAGGGTGATTACACACAGCCCAGCCTCACGTCATCCCAACAGGGATTGGTTGACGATGAGGATGAGGAGGAGGAAGAACAGGAGCTACTTTCATGCACTATAGATGGTACTACAAGCACAACTGTCATACCATCTGTTCAGCGTAGATGGAGAGAGGACAGGGAGGAGGAGGAGAGCATGATCAGTTGTCCTTTTGGTGAGGACACGGAAGTCTTGCCTGTTAGCAGTCTGGCATACATGGCTGTCTTTATGTTGTGCTGCCTTTCCCATGACCCTCGTATTCTCCAAATTTTGCGTGACAGTCATTACTGGTTAGTGACACTTCTAGACCCACGCTACAAGGAGAACTTTCAATCTCTTCTTCCAGAGGCAGATAGGTGTACTAAAATGCAGTGCCAGAAAGCCCATCCGAAAATGCTGGCAGCAGAGGTCACGGTTCGTTAGACAACCAAGGAGTACATGTGAGAGAGACTGAACTCCTATCCAGCAGAGGTAGGGGAACACTATCAAAGTTCTGGGAGAGTGTTCTCTCCCATCGCAGTGGTCCTGAGGCGTGGGGTACTGTCACAAGGAGTGCAAAGTTTTGGAAGATGCTGAGAGGGTACATTACTGACCGTACCATCGTCCTCCGTGATTCCTCTGTGCCTTATAATTATTGGGTGTCCAAGCTGGATACGTGGCATGAACTAGCTCTCTACACCTTGGAGGTCCTGGCCTGCCCTGCCGCTAGCATTTTGTCAGAGCGGGTTTTTAGTGCCACTGGTGGAATTATGACTGATAAGCGCATCCGCCTGTCAGCAGAAAATGCTGACAGGCTGACTCTTATAAAAATAAACAAGGGCTGGATTGGGCCAGACTTCTCTACACCACTAAATAACAGTGAAACATATCCTCAAATACAGTGTAATTTTTTGGGAGGTATATTCTCATGCACCTCTTCACACCCACACATGGGTATACGCTTCCTGATTTTGGCCATTTGCTTTTATCCTCCTCCTTCTGCTCATCCTCATCATCCACCACCACTACATCACCATGGTGAACGTGGTCCGTGATGCAACAGCCACGTTATTGTGTTAAAGGATGTTTTTGATGCCCGTAAAAAAAGGTTTACACAGTATGTTGATGTGTACCCCCCAAGACATCCTCCACGTCTCTTCCAACGCCACCACTAGATCACTAGGGTGAATGTGTTCCATGATGCAACAAGGCAGGTTTTTTTTTTCAAGGGTGTTTATAATGCCCGTAAAAAAAAGTTTACACAGTATGTCGATGTGTACCCCCCAGGGCAAAATGTTTGTCAGTCCATACACTTAGTGTATGGGCATTACAAATATAGGAGACCCACTCCTTTAACTTGGGAAAAGAAATTTAGGAGACCCTCCTCCACATCTCTTATAAGGGGTATTGGGGTGCATCCAAATTTGGAGCAGGCTTTGCATTCACTTCATGGGCAAACATAATGGAAGTAACAAATTAATAAAAATGGGAACTTTGGTTTCATGTGGCCATCCAGTACATTGTTTCAAAGGGTTATTGAGGTGTGTGTAACTTTGGAACAGGGCAGGCCTGGCATTCAATCCATAGCCTAACATTATGGGAGTAGCAAATTAAGAAAAATGGGAACTTTGGTTTCATGTGGCCATCTAGTACGTTGCTTCAAAGGGTTATTGGGGTGTGTGCAACTTAGGGGCAGGGCAGGCCCTGCATTCACTGCATAGGCTAGTAGCTAATTAAGAAACATGGGAACTTTGGTTTCATGCGGCCATAAAGTACATTGGTTCAAAGGATTATTGGGGTGTGTGTAAGTTTGGAGCAGGCCTTGCATTCAATGCATAGACTAACTGTATGGTAGTACCAAATAAAAATGGGAACTTTGGCATCATGTGGCCATCCAGGATGTCTGTTCAATGGATTATTGGGGTGTGTCCAAATTTGGGGCAGTCCTTGCATTCAATGCATAGGCAATAACAGTAAGGGAGAATCACTGTTTAATAATGGGAACAATGAAACATAGCCGGATGATAGCTTTCTAAGAATAGTGAAAACCAACTGCTGTCCCTTAAAGAATATTAAAGTCCTCCTGATGGCCCTCCTCCTTTAACAGTCCCTCCTTCATAAATGAAACAGGATGTGTCTGATGATGTGTCACACACCACATGGCCAACTAAGGTTGTGAAATGTTGAAAGCAAAGCTTAAGTTGAAAAATGCATCAAAAACGCTACATGTGAACATAGCCCAAGTGGTGGAGGAACATTATTGTTTTGGGTTATTTATTTTGCCTTACATACAAATCATTACCCTGCAAAGGATGCTTCTTAACATATTTCCCAGGAAAATCAATTTTGATTTTGATTTTGTATGTTTTATTGTGCGCCCGGAATAGTGGTGTAAGACTCTGACAACATTGTCTACAGCAGTGACTTGGGAGTCAGATATGCTTCCAGGGGTCTTCCCTATGATGTTCCAATGTCAATTCAGCACTGTTTCCATCGATTTCAGATGTTTTTAGACCCTAAAAAAAACCCCAGTGGGTGGTCAAGGCAAAAATGATAGGTTTCACTTAAACTTACATTGGGCTCGTTGCTCGGATTGAGCACCCGAGCATTCAAATTTGCTCGAACCGAGCAATGGGCACCCGAGCAATTTAGTGCTCACCCATCACTAGAGGAGAGGCACACAAACCAAGCTGCTAGAGGTCTAGTGTGAAGTTTCCACAATCAGTGATGGTTTAGGGAGCCATGTCATCTGCTTGTGTAGGTCCACAATGTTTTATCAAGACCAAAGTCAGTGCAGCCATCTACCAGGAAATTTTAGAGCACTTCATGCTTCCTTCTGCCGACAAACTATTTGGAAATGGAAATTTAATTCTCCAGCAGGACTTGGCACCTGTCCACACTGCCAAAAGTACCAATACCTGTTTTAAAAACAACAGTATCACTGTGCTTGATTGGCCAGCAAACTCGCCTGACCTTAACCTCATAGAGAATCTATGGGGTATTGTCAAGAGGAAGATGAGAGCCACCAGAACTAACAATGCAGACGATCTGAAGGCAAAGCAACCTGGGCTTCTATAACACCTCAGAAGTGCCACAGGCTACATTAATCTCCTCCATGCCACGCCACATTGATGCAGTAAATGATGCAAAAGGAGGCCCAACCAAGTAGTGAGTGCATTTACTGAACATACATTTCAGTAGGCCAACATTTTTGATTTTAAAATCAAAAAACCTCGACCCAACGGCTATATCCAGCTATTGCCCAATATCACTGCTCCCATTCTCTTCCAAACTCCTGGAGCTGCACGTCCACACTGAACTTTCCTCCCACCTCTCATCTAACTTGCTCTTTGACAATCTACAATCTGGTTTCCGCCTCTATCACTCCACTGAGACAGCCCTGACTAAAATTGCTAACGACCTACTTACAGCCAAAGCAAACGGACAATAATCTATACTCTTCCTTCTAGACCTGTCCTTTGTATTCGACACAGTTGACCACTGCCTCCTTCTACAGAGCCTCTCCTCCTTTGACATCAAAGACCTCACCCTATCCTGGATCTCCTCATACCTTTCAAACCGCACATTCAGCGTCTCCCACTCCCACACTACCTCCTCATCCCACCCTCTCTCTGTTGGAGTCCCCCAAGGCTCTGTTCTAGGACACCTACTCTTTTCAATCTATACCCTTGGCCTGGGTCAACTCATAAAATCCCATGGATTCCAGTACCACCTTTATGCTGATGACACTCAGATCTACCTCTCTGGCCCAGACGTCACCTCTCTGCTGTCCAGAATCCCAGAATGTCTATCAGCCATATCCTCCTTCTTCTCCTCTCGCTTCCTCAAGCTCAATGTGGACAAATCTGAACTCATCATCTTTCCTCCATCTCACAGATCTTCCTTACCTGACCTATCTATCACAATTAATGACATCACGCTTTCCCCAGTACCAGAAGTCCGCTGCCTCGGAGTAACCCTTGATTCTGCCCTGTCCTTCAAACCGCACATCCAAGCTCTTTCTACCTCCTGTCGTCTCCAGCTCAATAATATTTCCAGAATCCGTCCTTTCCTCAACCCTCAATCTACTAAAATGCTTGGGCACGCCCTCATCATCTCCCGCCTCAACTACTGCAACATCCTTTTCTGTGGTCTCCCTGCTAACACCCTCGCACCTCTCCAGTCCATCCTTAATTCTGCTGTCCGACTAATTAATCTCTCTCCTCGCCACTCCTCCGCTTCTCCCCTCTACAAATCTCTTCACTGGCTTCCATTCCCTCAGCGTATCCAGTTCAAATTAGTAATACTGACCTACAAGGCCATCTATAACCTGTCTCCTCCATATGTCTCTGAACTAATCTCCCGATACCTTCCCTCACGTAATCTACGGTCCTCCCAAGACCTCCTCTCCTCCACACTTATTCGCTCCTCACCAAACCGCCTCCAAGACTTCTCCTGAATAACCCCCATCCTCTGGAATTCTTTGCCCCAACATGTCCGACTATCATAGTAATAACAAAAATAATTTTTTCAAGCTGTTGTTATAAAGTATTCTATTTTACTGAGATAATGACTTTTGGGTTTTTATTGGCTGTAAGCCATAATCATCAACACTAATGGAAATAAACACTTGAAATAGATCACACTGTTAGTAATGACTCTATATAATTAAAGAGTTTCACTTTTTATATCTGAAATTAACGTTTTGATGATATTCTAATTTTGTGAGAAGCACCTGTATATCCCAGGTATAAGAACTATAAAAAAGATTGATATCAGATCACCAATGCATGTTTAAAATACTAAAATACTTGTGTGGTTTACACCTTTATTAAACCTTGGTCACAGATGCTGAGACATTAAAACAAAGTGAGCTATCTTCTAAAAGGTGAACACTGAGTGGCATTGCTGGGATCTGTCATATCCTGTGTTAAAAGGAGAAGTTAATGTTGAAATACCACAGTTTCTGCTTCCTTTTTTTGGAGTCTTGCACTGAATTAGCTATAACTCACTTTACTTTGTCACTCTTGTATGAAGCGGCCATATAGACCATTTGCTGTACCTGTAAAAGAGGCAGAACTGAAACCTACGGTACGATACTGCAAAGTAATAGACTTGCAAATTAATAGGTTAGTAATGTATATTTGAACAGAAATGACTAAGTAGAACTAATTGCTGATTGTGTTTTATGTATCTATGGAAAACTAATTGACAAAATGTATTGATTGTTGTGCTGATTATCAAGGGGATTGTACTATTATTTTCAGCCTATTGAACATATACCAACATATGGTAGCAAAGGTTATCATGATTGACAACGCACCTTCTTGATAACTTGTCAAAGAAGGCTGTCACACATATGTCTCTTTTCGACATCCGTGTTGCATGTATGAGTTCTACCCGCTTTTTTTTCCGTGGATTCAACACATACGTATTATAGCCCATGGGACTGTTCCCGTGTCTGTGTTTTCTCACATACAGTGTACATGCAAAACTCACAGAACTGTCCGATTTTTGGCATCATGGTTGAAAAGCGACAAATGCGAGTCTAAGAGTCTGTGAAAAACACGCACAAGACATGGATGACATCAGCGTGCCATCCGTGTGCTGTCCGTATTTAACATTGCAAAAGATAGGAGAAGTTTTGTAATTTACTTATTTATCCATACGTGAAAAACATGATGGAAAAGTTGAGACATGGACCAAACACTTATGACGTGGATCTAAAACACTGATGACACTAGTACCATTTTTTTTACTTGCGTGTTTAGACACGGTCGTGTGTATGAGTTCTTAAAAGAATTAACATAAATTAAGTTTTTGACAGATGTCAATTGATGTGTCAAATTTCACCTTTTTTGCACTGTAAGAGCTCAGTGATGTGTTAGGGTGGACTTAAACTGCGCAATGCACAGTGTTAAGCAGTTGCTGACCAGCAACATGTTTAGCAGCTTGTTTAAACTAGAAACTGCGCTTTAGATACCCAATAAACAATCTGTCATAGATCACTCAGTGCATGTGGCCTGCCATTGTACTTTCTAGCTCAGGTACTGTTTACACAGGATAATGTGCTGCCGAGAACAATGATTTTCTTTGGACAAACCAATTGTAAATGCTCCTTTAGCCTAGTGCTGTGCTGAGTTAATTCAACTTTTGCAAGAACTGTACAATGTTTTACCACTGTAGTTCAGCTACTTGGGGAATGGTAAAATCATGTAATTGATTCTGACTGATAAAAGTAAATGCAATCTGCTTCTAAGTGTTTTAGTTTTTAGTTCTGACTGGGGAAAAAAGCCTTGAATCCCTGTGATATAGTAAAAAAAAGCTACATAAATTTTACTTTTTCCCTTTGAACAATATTTGTAAATTTATAGATAACATTGATGTACATGTAAAGTTATATAGTTGTATAAATTTTATTACAACATCTGGAGTTACAGCTAAAATTTTAGCATTGGCCGACTGGTCTTAAGTTTCAGAGCTTAAATTTAATGTATTTGTTTGCTGGCTTAATGTTTCATAAAATCATAGAATTGTAGAGTTGGAATTGACCTCCTGGGCCATCTGTTCCAACCCCCTGCTCAAAGCAGCATTCACTAAATCATCCCAGACAGATGTCTGTCCAGCCTCTGTTTGAAGACTTCCATTGAAGGAGAACTCACCACTTCTCGTGGCAGCCTGTTCCACTGATTGATCACTATGTCAAAAAGTTTTTTCTACTGTTTAATCTGTGTTTCCTCCCATTCAGTTTCATCCCATTGCTTCTAGTCTTTCCTGGTGCAAATGAGAATAAAGATGATCCTTCCACAATGTGACAGCCCTTGAGATATTTGTAGACAGCTATTAAGTCTCCTCTCAGTCTTTTTTTCTGCAAGTTAAACATTCCCAAATCCTGTAACCTTTCCTCATAAGACAGGGTTTGCAGACCGGTCACCATTCTGGTCGCTCTTTTCTGAACTTGCTCCAGTTTGTTGATGTCTTTTTTAAAACGTGGTGCCCAAAACTGGACACAATATTCCAGATGAGGTCTGACCAAAGAGGAGTAGAGGGAAATAATGACTTCACGTGATCTAGACTGTATACTTCTGTTAATACATCCCAGAATTGCATTTGCCTTTTTTGCTGCTGCATCACACTGTTGCCACTTGTAAAAGTGGTGTAAGACTCTGACAACATTGTTCACAGCAGTGACCTGGGAGTCAGAAATGCTTCCAGGGGTCTTCCCCATGCTCTTCCCATGTCATTTGAGCACTGTTCCCATCGATTTCCACAATTTCTACTCCCTCTGCAGACCAACGAGTTGCAATGTTTGGGTGCATTTCTGACTCCCTGGTCAGTGCTCTGAACAATGTTGTCAGAGTCTTACTGAACTTTTACAGACTCACAATAAAAAATTCAAAAATGAAACCAAAATGGATTTCCTGGGAAATATGTTAAGGAACATCCTTTCCAGGGTAATTACTTATATATAAGGCAAAATAAATAACTAAAAACAAAAATGCTCCTCCACACCTTGGGCTATTTTCACACGTAGCGTTTTTGATGCGTATTTGAACTTTAGCATTGATTTCAACCAAGACAAATGCATTCACTGAGAAATGTCATTTTAACATTTTACAACCTTATCTGGCCATGTGGTGTGTGACACATCATCAGACACATCCTGTTTCATTTATGAAGGAGGGACTCTGAAAGTCACAAAGCCTATTTTTATAGGGTCATCAGGCAGCCTTTACTATTCTTAAAGGGCCAGCAGTCGGCCCTCACTATTCTTAGGGAGCCATCAGCCGGTGATGCTTTGTTGTTCCCATTATTAAACAGTAGGTCTCTTATACTGTTATTGCGTATGCAGTGAGTGGCAAGGCTGCCCAAAATTTGGAGGCACTCCAATGCCCCTTTGAAGAGACCTACAGAAGGGCCTCCTGAAAACAATGTTCCCATTATTAGGAAGTGGGTCTCCCATAGTGATTGCCTATGCAGTGAATGCAAGGACTTCCAAATATTTGGAGGCACTCCTATGACCCTTTGAAGAGACGTTCAGGAGGGCCTCATGAAAAAAAAATCCCATTAGAAAGGAGCTGGTCTCCTATACTTGTAATGCCCATGCACTAAATGTATGGGCTGACAAACACTTACCCCTGGGGGGTATATACTGTATGATCAGACTGTATAACCATTTTTTTACGGGCATCATAAACACCCTTTAAAAAAATCATGTGGGTGTTGCATCATGAACCAGGGTCACCCTGGTGATATGGTGGTGGAAGATGAGGATGAGGAGAAAGAGGAGGACAACAACAAATAGCCAAAATCAGGAAGCGTATACCTATGTGTCGGTGTGAAGAGGTGCATGGGAATAGACCTCCCAGAAAAAGACACTGGATTTCAGTTTATGTTACGCTGCTATCATTCGGTAGTGCTGAGAAGTCTGGCCCAACACAGCCATTGTTCATTTTTATAAGAGTCAGCCTGTCAACATTTTCAGTTGACAGGCAGATGCCCTTATCAGTTATAATTCCATCAGCGGCACTAAAAATCTGCTCTGACAAAACGCTAGTGCAGGGCAGGCTAGGAGAGCCAGTTCATGCCGTATCCAGCTTGGATACCCAACAATTACTGTATAAGGCATGGAGGATGTTGGCACAGTCAGCAAGGTACTCCTTCAGCATCTTCCCAAACTTTGCACTCCTTGTGAGAGTACCCCGTGCCTAAGGGCCTATGTGATGGGAGTGTCTGAGAAAACTCTCCCAGAACTTTGCATGTGATCCCCTGCCTCTGCTGGATTGGAGTTGTGTCTCTCTTGCCTGTACTCCTTGGTTGTCCAACGAACTATGACCTCTACTGCCAGCGTTTCAGATAGGAATTTTTTCAATCATTCTGCAACAAGATCCTTCTGGTACTGCCCCATTTTAGTAGACCTGTCCGCCTCGGGAATAAGAGATAGAAAGTTCTCCTTGTAGTGTGGGTCTAGAAGAGTCACCAACCAGTAATGACTGTCACCCAAAATTTGGAGAATGTGAGGGTCACGGGAAAAGCAACGTAACATAAACTCAGCCATGCATGCCAAATTACTAACAGGTAAGACTTCTGTGTACTCAACAAGAGGACAACTGACCATGCTCTCCTCCTCCTCCCTGTCTCAGGCCATCCTCGCTGAACAAATGGTATGACAGGTGTGCAGGTAGTACTTGTACCGACTATAGCGTATGAAGCTAGCTCCTGTTCATCCTCCTCCTCCTCATTGTCACCCAATCCACTTTGAGATGAGATGAGGCTGGGCTATGTGTAATCACCATGTATGGATCCTTGCTCCATCTCATTGTGCTCCACCTGCAAAGCATCCTCTTTGATTGTGAGCAAAGAGAGTTTCAGAATACAGAGAAGCGGGATGGTGACGCTAATTATAGCGTCATCGCCGCTCACCATCTTGGTGGAGTCCTCAAAGTTTTGGAGGATGGTACATATGACTGACACCCATGTCCACTTCTGAGATCTTATTTTTGGAGTCTGAACTGAATATCAATGGCCTTGTTGATGCTGTTAGTCAACAACAGCCCTCTTCTGCTCACAAATCCTTTCCAACATCAGCAGTGTTGAGTTCCAACACCTGGAGACATCACACACCAGTCAGCGAGCTGGAAGCTGCAAATGCTGCTGAAGCACAGCAAGGGTGGCGGAAGTTGTAGCTGACATTCTAAAATTGGCACACAGGCAGGGGTACTTTGACAAGCATATCTGGCAGCTCCGGGTAGGTTTTGAGAAACCGCTGAACCACGAGGTTATACACATGGAACAGGCATGGTAAGTGAGTGAGCTCGCCTCACCTCAGAAATGCCACCATGTTCCTGCCATTGTCACACATGACCATGCCTGGCTGTAGGTTTAGCGGTGTCAGCCACAGATCTGCCTGCTCTTTCAGAGCTGTCCACAACTCTTCAGCATTGTGCGGTTTCTCACCTAAGCATAGTAGCTTCAGCACAGGCTGTTGCCGCTTGGCTGAGGCAGTGCTGCATTGCTTCCAGCTTGCGACTGATTTGGTCATTTCAGAGATGGAGGCTGAAGAGGAGGAGGAGGAGGATCATGCTCTTGATGGTCAGGCTGATAGCTTTGCTACTCCTGCTGATGCTGGCCTGGCAGGTGGTACAAATGACCTTTTTGAGGCTATCAGCAGATTCTTTAAAAAAATAACCAGACTTGGGAAGACCAAACAGTTGCACTGGCAACTTCCGTCATGTTGGTGTTACCGGGAACGGTTACGCACCTTCTGTCTGCGGCCACCATACTGCTTCTTCCTACATGTTGAGGTGCTAGGCCTCCCTCCTCCTGTGTGCTGCTGTCCTCGCTTGGCATGTCTTCCTGCCAGCTTGGATGAGTTACTATATCATCCACCACCTCGTCTTCTACTTCCGCACCATGGTCCTCCTCCTGACTTTCTGCCAATTGTGTCTCATCATCGTCCACCTCTTGTGACACTTTCCCACCGTCACCTTCATGTGACCGTGGCTGCTCAAATATTTGGGCATCGCTACATTCCATCTCCTCTTGCCCCGCTTCAAGTGGACAGGGCGAGAGGCCCGAATCTGTAAATGGAAAAGTGAACAACTCTTTGGCGTGTTCAAGTGTGGGATCATTTGTCTCTGGGCCCTTGGCATGGTGGGAGGAAGGAGGATCAGGATGAGGAATATGCGGTCCAGACTCACGGCTACTGAGACTTGACCGTGTGGAAGACAGGGTGGTGGTGGTGGTGGCAAAGTGACTGGAAGCATTATCCGCTATCCAACCAACAACCTTTTGACACTGTTCTGAGTTCAATATTGGTATGCTGCGGTCACCTAGTAATTGGGACAAGAAGGTCAGGCGAGAAGATGTGGGTGTTTGTTATGGCCCAATTTCAGCTTGCCTACGGCCTCAGCCTTGGCCTCTGCATGCACCATCACCATCACATTCAGTTCCCCATCCCTTGCCACATGCCTTGCCCATTTTAAATGGAGGACAATATTTTCCACATTCACTACAAATGGCTGAATTTGGAGCAAACTTATATGTGATCCGTGTGACGGACAAACCACAGTTTTAAATAGCTGGCCTATAGGCAGCTATTTTGAACAGCAAACTGGTGTCAATAACTTTGCTAACACACTGGAGCAAAATTTAAATTGAAGCCAGAAATGGCAGAATTTTGAGCGCACGTTTATGTGATCCGTGTGACAGAGAAGTCACAGTTTTAAATAGCTGGCCTGTAGGTAACCATTTTGAACAGCAAATTGGTGTAAATAACTTTGCTAACACACTGCAATAAAATTTAAATGGAGGCCAGAAATGGCAGACTTTTGAGCACACGTTTATGTGAGCCATATGACGGACAAACCACAGTTTTAAATACCTGTATTTTTAGCGCTGTAATATGGAAATGATCTGGCTGTATTCTGCAGTGCCAGCAATCAAATGAAGCAGAAAAATGATGTTCTCTGGTTTGCTTTTTAAACAAATAATCAGGATTAAGATCCAAAAAAAAAATATTCCTGGCCCCTGATACCTGGGGCTATGTCTAGAAATATCTGTCAAAGCAGCGGCAGCAGACAGAACAGGAATGGACCCTCTTGCTATATGCACTACAGTCTGCCACATACACTGCCTGCCTGCCTATCACTGATATCTATGCAGCTGGATTAGTGCTCAGAAGGAATGTTCGTTGAGATGGATATGTGTCTAATATATTGTAGTATACCTACACTAAGAAACAAGCAAATCTCTTCCTAGCTCAACAGCAGGTCTCCCTACACTGCCTGATTCCAGAGTAGACTGTGACGAGCATGGCGGCGCCAGGTCTGATATAGACCTGATGATGCTGTACAGTCAGCCAATAACTGTTATGCCACAACCAACATGGCTGCAGCCTTACAGTGTGTGGCAGACAATCCATGCATGTTCATTGGCTCTCTAAAGAGCGCCAAACATGCAAGACAGGGACCTGAGCTCCTGCCAAGCAACCCCGGAAATACTCGGCGAGCCCCAAGCAGTGAGATGCTCGGGTGAGTACCAAGTAGTGGCGAGCATGCTTGCTCATCACTGGTAAGATTATCTGTACCTGGATTGCACCAATCGCACAATTGCTAGACAAATATTAGGTTTTTTAAGTGGTGAATAGCATAAAGTTATAGCTTCTACTTGAAATGATCAGAACACCCAGGTGTCTGCTTTTCATACCTATCCACCCACTCTCCCTCCTATTAAATCTCTCCCTACTAAATCCCAACCTAACAAACAAAAGTAAGTAATCTTGACAGTCCTCAGGTCCTGAAAGAGCTTTTTAGAATAAATAACATTCACTATAACTTCCTATCTTTTTCCCTATGTTGCTTTCACTTTCCCTATGCTGAAACTGCACTCTCCCTACTCTGTTTCCAGCTGTGATGTGCGCAAGATGGCGCCGGCAGCATTTAAATAGTCCCTATGACTCTGGAAGCCAAGCAAATCACAGTAAAGCCACACCAAAGATG
Organism: Dendrobates tinctorius; assembly: GCF_039654945.1. Classification (NCBI taxonomy): domain Eukaryota; kingdom Metazoa; phylum Chordata; class Amphibia; order Anura; family Dendrobatidae; genus Dendrobates; species Dendrobates tinctorius. Next base: position 109,202,348 of record NW_027361679.1, on the reverse strand, counting down.
GCACCGGCATTACTGTGATTGGCAAGCCACCCCAGCATGGGTGCAAATAAAGTGGCAATAATGATGGGTGGGTCACTCGAATATACTGAAGCGAACACCTAATTACTCACCGAGTAACAAATAGCCCGAATACCATACTATTTGTGCGAGTAACGAATAGTGCCGAATGTATTCGCTCATCCCTACCGTTGACATGGATTTAAGACATCAGCATTTCATTTCAATATCATAAATAGTGTGTGGAAATGAGTATGAGTAAATCTCCTACTGCTTTAACCACAAGACCTTGAGCTTTGATACTGATGCATTATGCACACAGTAGTTACCGATTGGCAACATCATTATATCTGTAACTGATCAGTAACTGCTTTGTACAGAATACATATTTCATCATACTTCAGGACAAATTTACAAAACAATCCTGCCAGTATACACCTTTTTGTTTGATCTATCTTAAAAGGATTGTACACTCCTTGCACAGCCCCTTCTCAATGACTATATTCCCCCATGTAAAATAAATATAGCCTACATTCACACCCAGGATTTTGGCGCTGGTTCTCCTGGTGATTGCATTAGAGTGCTATGTCTTGGGAGACCTGCAGCCAACCACTGGCTGCTAATGGGCCACTTCAGTCTTTCTTCAGACAAAACTGACATCTAGAAGAAGCCAGAACGGATGGATGGCAGTTTCAAAGTAGTGAGAGTGAAGCAACCCATTAGCGAATGTCTTGGCTACAGGGCTCGCCGTTCAATAATAATAATAATAATAATAATCTTTATTTTTATATAGCGCTAACATATTCCGCAGCGCTTTACAGTTTTCACACATTATCATCGCTGTCCCCGATGGAGCTCACAATCTAAATTCCCTATCAGTATATCTTTAGAGTGTGGGAGGAAACCGGAGTACCCGGAGGAAACCCATGCAAACACGGGGAGAACATACAAACTCCTTGCAGATGTTGTCCTTGGTGGGATTCGAACCCAGGACTCCAGCCCATTAACCACTAACCACTGAGCCACCATGCTGCCCTAAAACAACTAAAATGGGAGGCTTGTTTTAGTTTTAACTGGGGCAATATAGTAATTGAGATGGAGTTGTTCTAATAATGGACAACCCATTTAACATAAAGCTGAATACAGAAAGCCAAGAAACAAACTTGACTAAAATTTTGATAACTAGAGCATGTGATCATATTTTGTTACTGTTTGTGGTAATGCTTTGATCTATATTTTTAATTAGTCATGAGAAAATGTCATAAGAATTTCGTAAGAATGTATTGTCTGGTAAACTGTAACCCTTTTTAACTTCTCTTAACAGAGGTATTTTGGATATCCTGCCATAGAATGAACATGTACGTAAATTAGCACATTTGTGCTCCAAAGAAAGAGGCATATGGACTAAATGTTTGAGATAAATGGATTTAGCCATCACTGAAAAGTCAAAACACTTCAAGTCAAGTTTTGACTTTTTCTCCAGAAATTTAACTTGTGTTCCATCTGCTCTAATATTGCAGGTCATCCCTAATCAAATAAACTGGTCTGAGGTTTATTTCTGGACACATTCTATGGATAAAGATGTCTGGAAAAACGCAGACTCTTTCGAATCCTAGAAAGCCCTAAAATAATGGCACCGTGACTTCTAATATTTAAAACGTGTAAGAAATTGCACCAATAGTGAACAGAAAGGTCATAAATATTAATAACATATCCAATATTGTTTCAGTCAGTGTATGCATTTTCTAGACGTCATCAGTGTAAATTAGTAGCATAAATAATACTAGCGATCAGCTACTGGCTACAAAGGAAGAAACTGAAGACTGTAACTTCTATAAGGAAGGGAATTTGTGTCTTTTTTGTAGTGTAGTTTTCACAGTCATTTAGGGTGTCTTTGTAAATGTAGATGTGCAAGACAATGTTTAGATTTAGGACGGGTCATAGACAGAAAGGTTATGATAGCATTGGGTAGTACACTGTAAAATACAAACAAAAAGGCATAATTATAGAAAAAGGAGTAATATATGCCAAAAACACCACCACCATTTGCTTTCAAATGTTCTGAGATTTTTTAAAGTCTTCTGTAAAGAGGATGTAGCCTAGTCTAGCAGGTGATGCACATATGTCACCTTTTATACAGCTCTCTGAGCTGCTCTGATAAATCTCCTTGCTCTACTAAACATGTCAGTAAGAACTAACCAGAAGTCCGAATGCAGACATTGCCTAGTTCCTCAATAACTTCCTAAATAGGACAATAGCATCACTGTGTATGATTTACTGGTAAGGGTTGGGGACATCAGCTGTGATCCAATGTCCCCTAACTTTAGTGTATGCATTACTGGCAGCTCTTGATTTAGCCCCGCCACTAATTTTCTAACTCAAGTTTGACTAACCTGTCGAGGAAGGAGTATTCAATGCAACCTCTGACCTCATAGTGCTGTCTTTTTTTAAATGACTGCACTTGCTTTTACTGGTAAATAAGATAACCAACACTGCTTCTCCAATCATAGATGGGCTTTTGGTTATCATCAGCCTGATCGCAGCTGTAGCTGGCAGACTTGCAAGTTTTCCACTTTTCATTCCTTTCCTTCATCATTTTCATTTTAGACCCTACTAGTGGCGATGTTCTCCACCTTTTTTCTTACTTGGTGTGTCACTTTTAGATAACAGATTCCAACCAATCAGACAATAGTAAAAAAAATAAAATAAATAAATTTAGGGATAGTATCGACCTTCTCTCGGTCCGTCTCCAGTTTCCCACTGTTGCTTCAGTGAGTTTTGACTGCAGCAGTGACATCATGACAAAAGCGCACTTCATCACCGCAGCAATCTCTGAGATCACTGACTCGGCTGTGGCTGATGGCACAGGCTGCCACACTCATAGTCGTAATGTCACTCACCACTGCAGCCAAAACATGGACACTGGAGCAGTGGTGGGGTGCCAGTGCTCAATATGAGTTCTATCTACTTTATATATGGTTTTTTTTTTAATACCATCTGATCAGGTGGGATAGACTTTTCTAAAGGTATAAAAATTCTGTAAGATGGTCCTTAACCCTTCATGCTTTTTTCATTTTCTCTTCCTCCTTGAACCTTCACTTTCCTGTTCTTTGGTTTCCTCTTTCTTAAAATACTCCTCTGGGAGTTTTTTTGTGTTAGGTGTATTTCTTTTCTATAGTAAATGGTGCTACATAGTGGTTCTTAAAGGGAGTATATCACACATTAGTTCTCTATAAATAAATAACCAGTTTCTCCAAAAAAGTAAACTAAATTCATTGACTATTTTAATTGGAGTGAAAAATCCTAAAATATAACATTTAATAAAAATACTAATAAAGACCGTAACTAAAAAACCGAATTGTTCACTATGCTTATATCAATTTCGTTATGGGGATATAAAAAAAAGATGACGTTCTATTTGTGATATAAAGCATGCTAGGATAGCACAGGAGTTGTATGAGTGTGATATTAATAGCTGAATGATACAATAAGCAAGGGATCCTTTAGTTCAGGGGACCCCAACCACCGGTCTGCGGCCCAGCACCGTGCCGTTGCAGTGCCCTTGCCAGTCTGTGGACACAAGGGGGGCCGGCGGCGGTGCAGCAGCTGATACTCACCGGTCCCTGACGGCGCGGCGGCTTCATCCAGCGCTGAACGGTCACGTGCTACCGCTCATTTAAGGTCATGAATATGGACGCCACTCCTCTCCCATAGGCGTGGTGTCCATATTCATAGACCTTAATGAGCGGTAGCACGTGACCGCTCCGCATAGGAGCTGAAGCGCCACGAGATGCGGGGAGGGAAGTTCAGCGACGGGAAGGAAGGTCAGCGATGTGAGGGTAAGTATGATGGGGGAGGATGGGGGAGCCGAGCAGAGCCATATATACAAGGGAGGGAGAGTGGGAGCGGAGCAATATATGTAAGGGAGGGAGAGTGGGAGTGGAGCCATATATATATAAGGGAGGGTGAGTGGGAGCGGAGCCATAAATACAAGGGAGGGAGAGTGGGAGCGGAGCCATATATACAGGGGAGGGAGGGTGGGGGTTTTGCCATATATACAGGGGACGGAGAGTGGGAGCAGAGCCTTATATACAAGGGAGGGAGAGTGGGAGCGGAGCCCTATATACAAGGGAGGGAGAGTGGGAGCAGAGCAATATATACAAGGGAGGGAGAGTGGGAGGGGAGCCTTGTATACAGGATGATGGGACAGGGGAGCCATGTACCATGTATACAGGATGGGAGAGTGGGAGCAGAGCCATGCATACAGGATGGGAGAGTGGGAGCGGAGCCATGTATGCAAGGATGGGAGGATGGGAGCAGAGCCATGTATACAAGGAAGGAACAGGGGAGCAATGCATACAAAAGGGGGAGCCACACAGAGCTGAACAGGACGGGGGTACAACACATACATTTTCTGATGATTAGAAAATAATCAGCATGTACAGTACACCAGTACAATTTTTCTTAGGTGCTCAATGCTCCATTTCCTTGTAGGTTCGAATCATCATTAGCAGTGATGGTCATCAGTAGAAGTAGCCCAGTGCTCCTACTGAAACAGAGAAACAAGCCAGGTACTCCCACTCATTCAAAACCCTTGTGAGTTGAGTCATATTATAAATGTTATAATTAAATGATAAGTATGCACTGCTAAACTACAACCGCGTCCATAGCCCCGCCCCCTTATGACCAAAGCCCCACCCCTGTCACACCTCCATCCCCGCCCTGCCGGGCCATGGAAGAATAGTCTTGCTTGAAGTCGGTCCCGGTGCAAAAAAGGTTGGGGACCACTGCTTTAGTTGCTGTTATTTCAGCGAATAGAGCAGACAGCACGTGATCACGCTTATTAAATCTTAATTGCTGCAGTAAAATGTTAGAACCATACTCAGATATAAATGATGGGAAAGTTTTAACAGCAACACTGTATTTTAGTGGGCACAATTCATACAGCTAATTAGTTATATTTGTTATTAATGCTGACTCCTAGTTGCTGCGGTTATATATTAAACCATATTCCTATTTTAGTGGGTGCTATAAATACTGCTTATTAATTACCGTAGATTTGATAAAGTTCTATCCATGCAATTAATTAATTAATAGAAACCCCATGGAATGGGTACAATGGGAGTTGTACTGCGTAGTTAAATAATCCCATTTGCATCGGAACAAATGACACCCATGTGAGTAAATGAAGCCCTCATCATTATTTGTTGCTGCTATGATCGTCAGGGGCTAGCAGTCTTCAACAGATTATTTAAATTATTAATGATAGGAAAGTATCGGCATGGTGGCAGGATGGAGTGATTCAGCACATAACTATCCTCTATTAAATGACGCGCCGACCAGGGCCGTGGGGTACCCGAAATTGAACCGGACAGTTCTATGGGGGACGTCACGGGGCCGTGATCTGTTTCTGTGTCCCTGGCCATGTCGTAAACTAGAGGATAGTTATGTGGTGTTTAATCGTGATGCCACCCGTGGTGTTCGGCAATGGGTAGCCGACACTGTGGTTTTGGTCCACTGGGGCTGATGGTGACACAGCAAAGATGGTTCAGCTCCCCACGGGTAGAGCGGGGACCCAGGGCAAATATATTTGCTTGTTCAGATGGTGGTGAACATTGGGGTGCAGAGAATAAATGAAGGACACATAGGTGCAGTTTTCTTTACCTTTTACTTGAAAGTAGATGCAATCTGGGGTACCAATTACAGATGACGGATTGAGTCTGGCTTGCCTGGAGGCATCCACGGGATCCAACCTGCCAGGTGGGGTTCCTTCTGAGCTCTCTTTTCGGGCCCCTGCTGCTTGTAGCTAAGCTGCGGCCCTCTCCTGTGTGATGATTTCTAACCTGTATGGTAGACAGCGTGAGCCTATATCACGGGCATTGTCCTTTTCACTGTCAGCCCCGGGCTCTTGGTCTGCTGCCATGCATTCAGGTGTTGGGTGTGGCCAGGGAGCTTGCAGTCCCCTGCCCTCCAGATTCGGCTATCACGGCGCACAGCACCTGCCCAACCAAGGACTCTGACGTCCCTTTTTATCAGTGCTCCGCTCTGGGGTCAGCTATACGCAATTTTAGTCCCCCAGAGCCCTTGCCTCTGCTCAAGTCCCTTCCCTCTCCACAGACGAACTGCCAACTCTCCTCTCCAAGTGTCTTGTCACGGCTCCAGCTGGCTCCCGTTTCCATGATAACTCTCCTGTTTATTCTCTCAGCTGACTTCTTTCTGCCTCACTAACCCCACCTGCTGGCATGGGGACCCCCCTGCCTCCAGGCATGACATCACCCCTTAGAGGGAGGCAATGTCACCGTGGCAACCAGACTCTGGGGTGCCATGCTAGCAGTCATCAGCAGATTATTTCAATTGTTAATGATAGGAAAGTAGTAGCATGGTTGCAGGTTGGAGTGATTCAGCACAGAATGACTGTTAAACCAAATACAGGGGCACTCGGTGTTCCCTTAGCCTTGCCAAATATTTAAGTGTACCTACTCACCTACTTGTTTTTCCCACTTTCTTCTCCACACCTCGTGTGTGATTGACAGCTCTACAGATCCAGGAAAGGGTGGAAATAGATGGAAAACAAGTACTTGGGAAGGTGCATTGAAGGTGCATTGAAATGTTTAGCCACTCTAGGGGCACACCAAGTGCATGTACTTGGTTTGAACAATCATTCTTTGCTGACATATTCCCTTTAAGTTGTCCAAATACATGAGATAGATGTCAGACTAACAGTCGTTAAGCAAACAACTATGTCTCTTGACTTCCTAAAACACAAGAGTTCCGTTTGGCTGAACACGTCTTGTAGCAGCTTACCTCCCCTGAAAGTAAGAGAATCAACATTGAATTTCCAACTGCCCTATCAATCCTGTAGTCCCCATACACATCAGATGTTTGGTTGCTCATGGTTAAGTTAGCAGGTTTTACCAACTTTCATCTAATCTGTATAGAGACCTTTATACTATATCTACAAATCTGGCTTAGTCAATTTGCTCCCTTTATTTATTTGATTTGCAAAATATTCCCGCACTTAAAAGGCCACCATTGATGGTCCCAAATTTACTGTATATTTCACTCATCCATCTTCTTTAGTTCATGCATTTTACTATACAGTGTATATGTGCTTTTCTCATACTTCAGCTGTAAAAATAAAAAATAGATGAAACAAAACTTTAGAAGAAATTGCAAAATCGGTTTCATAGCAGTTAACTTGAACTGATTTAGAATTTGGTGAACATGGTTAAAAAAATCAAAAAAACTGTTGTGGAATTGCACTTTTTTTGCAATTTCACTACACTTGGAATTTTTTTTCCTGTTTTCGAGTCACAATATGGTAAAACCAATGGTGTTCAAAAGAACAACTTGTCTCGCAAAAAAACAAACCCTCACATGGCCATATTGGCAGAAAAATAAAAAATTTATGGCTCTGGGAAGAAAGGGAGCAAAAAACAGAAATGCAAAAACTAAAAAGGTGACTACTTATGTACTGTAGGTGAGTGTACATGTTGCATTATTCATCTGGTGATTGGCAGACTGATTATACTGAATGACTATGATAAAATGAGCATTCTTAAGTATGCTTATTCACAATCATTTTTCAATGCAAATTCAGCTTTACTTTGTGCCAGAAGTGTGTTTATAAATTTTCACAATTTTTTTGGTGCATTGCATTGCACGTTTAACCATACTTATTTTCTAATAAGCCTTGCCCCTTTCAGAAAACCACGCCTTTTAGTTGGACAAGTAGTAATTACTAGAGTTGAGCGAAACGGGTCGAAAAAAATCAAAAGTCGCCGACTTTCGCCAAAGTCGAGTTTCATGAAACGAAACCCGACCTTAGCGTGAGGTTGACCACGAGGTCGGTGACTATAGCGCCAAAGTCGCGTTTCAAAAGATGCTTTAGCGCCCTTTTTCAGCCAATCTGGAAGAACGGACACTGTGGGCAACGTGATGACATAGGCAGCGGTCACCACCATCTTGGAGAAGTGCATGCAAGTGATTGGCTTGCTTTGTGTGGCATCACAGGGGGTATAAAAGGGCGGGGACGCCGACCGCCATGTTACTCATGCTGATTTCAGAATAGGGAGAGCTGCTGCAGCTGCTGATTCTGTAGGGAGAGCGTTAGGAAGGCAAAAAGAAAAAAAAACTGCTTCTGCTGCTAGTGCTTTTCACTGTAGTTACTGTGCAGTGAAAGGTGAAGATTTTTGTTTTTGTGCAGCAGCGCTGGTGGTGATTAGCCTGCCTTTTAAGGCTAGCTGCATTGCTGTGTGCACACTGGTGTTCAAACTGCTTTTTTAAAAGCAACCCAAATTGTATTGTTTTGTCCTGGTGAGGTAGTGAGCATTCATTTTATCACACACTGTTCAGCGGTGTACGCTCCTCACACTGTACCGTGTAACGGCTGTTATCACGGCCAAATTGAAGCCATCTACGTGTGTGACTCTGTAAGGAAAAGTCGAGTAGTTTGTCCGTTCTTACAGACCTACACCTTATAGTTTTGTCCATTTTTCAAACAGTTTAGTATATTTGCTGTTTGATTACATTCAAAACTAGAGAGAGAAAGCGTGTGTCGGTCCGTATACAAAAACACGGAGCTTGACAATTTTACATACACCGTACAGCGGTGTACGTGCATGCTCCTCTCTCAGTACCATGTAACGGCTGTTATAACGGCCAAATTGAAGCTATCTAAGTGTGTGACTTTGTAAGGAAAAGCCGAGGAGTTTGTCCGTTCTTACAGACCTACACTCTAGGGAGATTCCAATTCTGCCCCTTTCTATATACACCTTGTAGTTTGTCATACACTAGGCAATTTCTGCTGGTCACATTGCGGTGTTATAGACACAGGGCCTGACAGAATCCAACTGTGTCCTGAAGTGTAGAGAGAGTCCAATTCTCCACAGTCCTCTATCCACCTTTCTTACAACATCCACAATCTGCCTGTCACATTGCGGTGTAAAATAAACAGGGCATGACAGAATCCAACTGTGTCCTGAAGTCTACAGAGATTCCAATTCTCCACAGTCCTCTATCCACCTTTATTACACCATCCAGAATCTGCCTGTCACATTGCGGTGTAAAATAAACAGGGCCTGACAGGATCCAACTGTGTCCTGAAGTCTACAGAGATTTCAATTCTCCCCACTACTATATACACCTTGTACCTTGTTTTACAGTACCATATAGTTGGTGGTTTTTTGGGTACATTTTCCCCAAAAATGAGGAAGTGTGGTGGAAGAGTCCGTGGAAGTGGGCGGGGGTTGGCAGCTGGTAATGAAGGTGTTGGTGGTGGATCTGCTGGTAGTGGCAAAAGCAAAATAGCACCTAATGCAGGAGGTGTTGAGCCTGCGTCTTCATCTGGCTCCACAAGGCCTCTAAGGATCCCTTTTCTGGGAGTAGGTAAACCGCTTTTAAAGCCGGAGCTTCAAGAACAAGTTTTGGCTTACATTGCTGAATCAGCCTCCAGCTCTATCGCCTCCTCTTCTGAAGTTTTAAAAAATAAAAGCACTGAGTCATCATTGGAGGCTCATGTTCATGAACCACACCTTTCCTTGTGTCCTTCACCCCAACCAAAATTGAAGGATGCGGCAGGCCACACTACAGATTACTCCATAGAGCTGTTTTCACATACCATGCCTGGGTTATCAAGTCAAATCGTGAATTACCAGGCAAAGATCAATCTGACATGGAGTGTACTGATGCACAGCCACTGATAGATGATTCTGCTGGTACATTCACTCAGAGCACTACATTGTCCTCGCAGTGTACTGAGCCAGAATCTGACTCAGATGAAACTCAGGTGCCCCTTCCCGCATACTATACCACCATACACGGTGACACAGAGGAAGGTGCACATGACATTGAAGAGGAGGTGATGGATGACCCAGTTGTTGACCCAGATTGGCATCCATTGGGGGTAGAGGGTGCCGCTGCCAATAGCTCAGAAGAGGAGGAGGAGCATCCACAGCGGGCATCGACATCGCAACAGCTGTTATCTGGCAGGCCCGGAGCAGTCCAAAAACGGGTTACAAAAACCAAAAGTGTTGCAGGAGAGCTTGGCCAGACGGTCAAAATAGCACAGCGTGCAATGCCTCAAAATGTCTTCCATACTAGGAAGAGTGCACTGTGGCACTTTTTTGAACAAAATCCTAATGATCAGGCAAAAGTTATCTGTAAGAAGTGCGCAAAGACCTTTAGCCGAGGGAAAAATCTAAGAAATTTGAATACCAGTTGCATGCTAAGACATTTAACCACCATGCACTTGCAAGCGTGGACGGACTACCAAAACTCACGTATCACATGTGCTACTGCTCCCAAACAAGGTAGTCAGCAACGCTACATTGTTTCTCCCACTGTAAGTCCACCGGTTAGCACACCACCAACAGCAAATGTTGAGTTGTTGTCACAAGGGCAAATCAGTCAGGGAATCTCACTGTTATTGCAGCGAAAGACTGAATCTAGGCCATCAGAAAGAACACCAACTCCATCACCATCATCAACCCTCTCTCTGTCCGCCATGTCCACCGCTAGTTCCACCATATGCAGCTCTCAAGTCCAGCTCACCCTACCAGAGACTATGAGTAGGACAAGAAAGTACTCATCCTCTCATCCGCGTACACTGGATTTGAACGCCCACATTGCCAAACTAATCTCGTTAGAGATGATGCCCTATCGGTTGGTTGAAAGCGCAGCTTTCCGCGAACTCATGACCTACGCAGTACCACGCTATGACCACCCAGTCGCCACTTCTTTTCTCGCAAAGCCATCCCAGCCCTCCACCTTCATGTGAAAGACCGCATTGTCCATGCACTCAAGCAATCAGTAAGTGGAAAGGTGCACCTCACAACTGATGCATGGTCCAGTAGGCATGGCCAGGGCCGTTATGTGTCCATTACTGCGCACTGGGTTAATGTGGTGGATGCAGGGTCCACAGGGGACAGCTGTGATGGCACAGTGCTGCCTTGCCCACGGTATAGGAAACAGTTGTCTGTAGGCGTTCGACCCTCCTCCTCCTCCAGAAGCGAAAGCTCATCCACAAAGCGCAGTCGCACGAGCACTGCATCCGCAGCTGACAGTGGTGCACACGATGTGTCCCACTATCGATCAGCTAGTGGAAATCATCAGCAGGCTGTGTTGCAGATGATGTGTTTGGGCGACAGACACACGGCGGAGGTACTGGCCGACTACTTTCAGCGACAAACTGAGTCATGGCTGGGCAGTCTACTTCTTGAGGCAGGCAAGGTAGTTAGTGATAACAGCTGGAATTTTGTGGCAGCCATAGCCCTTTCAAAACTCAGACACATACCTTGCTTGGCTCCCACCTTGAACCTGGTGGTGCAGTGCTTCCTCACTAATTATGCGGAGTTAACAGGCCTGCTCCATAAGGTTCGAAGACTGTGCTCGCACATCCACCGGTCGCCAGTACACTCCAGTCGTATGCAGAAGCTGCAGCGATTGCTCCACCTTCCCAAGCATCACCTAATTATCGACATTGCAACAAGGTGGAACTCCACCCTGCACATGGTTGAGCGGCTGTGCGAACAGAGGCAGGCCGTAATGCATTTGTGGGAGGATACACGGGCAGGCACTTTGAGGGCAGACATGGAGTTGACAGGTGTGCAGTGGTCGAAGCTGAAAGACCTCTGTTAAGTCCTTTAATGTTTTGAGGAATGCACACAGCTGGTAAGCGCAGAGGACGCCATCATAAGCATGAGCATCCCACTTATGCGTCTGCTCATGCAAACTTTGACGCACATCAAGGAGCAGGCGTCTGCAGCCAAGGATGATGAGGAAGAGGAGGGAAGCCTTGATGACAGTCAGCCATTGTCTGTTCAGGGAACTGTCATGGATGAGGTGGAGGAAGAAAAGGAGGAGGATGATGATGGGGATGATTATTTAGGGGAGGAGGATGCTTCTCGTGGGGCAAGAGAAAATGTTGGTGTGGCAAGGTCTGGTACTGGGTTTGTGCGTGACTGGAGGGATGTGGATTTGCCTGAAAGTGCTCCTCCACCCAGCACTCGCAGTGCATCATTGACACCGGGAACATTGGCCCACATGTCAGATCATGCCTTGCAGATCCTAAAAAGGGACCCCCGCATTGCCAAAATGATGAACGATGATGACTACTGGTTGGCCAGCATCCTGGATCCACGCTATAAAGGCAAATTCCAAAACATCATGCCACAGGAGAACCTTGACCTAATATTGGCTAACAAACAAGCAACTCTAGTAAACCAGTTGGTTGGTTGAGGCATTCCCAGCACACAGCAGCGGTGATGGTTCTCACATGAGCCGTAGGGGCCGGGGGCAACTTGGAAGAGGTGTTGGTGGTGCACACATCAGAAGTGGCGTTGGAGACAGGGGTTTCATGACCATGTTGTGGACTGATTTTTCAAGTCCCGCTCACACGACTGGTAATACTGCATCAATTGAAAGTGACAGGAGACAGCACTTGTCAACTATGGTTACAAACTACTTTTCCTCCCATATCGATGTTCTCCCTCACAGGCCATTTGACTATTGGGCAGCTAAACTGGACACCTGGCCTGAATTGGCACAATATGGCTTACAGAAGCTCGCTTGCCCAGCTGCAAGTGTGCTATCAGAAAGAGTCTTCAGTGCTGCTGGATCAATCCTGACAGAAAAAAAGACCCGTCTGTCGACTCAAAATGTGGATGATCTAACCTTCATTAAAATGAACCATGCATGGGTTTCCAAGGATTTTGTCACACCTTACCCTGATGACACATAGGTTGACAGAAAAATGGCTTTCTTTGGTCCGCCTCTTCCTGGGACCTGACCAATTTCGCCTTTAGCAGCAGGTGAATGTCCCACATCAACATATGCCATTTTCTAAACCTCCCTAACTGGACTGCCTCCTCCCCCCATGGCCGGGGTCACCACCTAGCGCACGCAACCGTGCGAGTGCCGTTGCCCTGGACAGGTGGGTGGGCCGACTCTTGGGCGCGGGCACTGGCACAGGGTCCCTCATAGTGCAATCAAGTGTCTCTGATGGTGGGGGTGACACCGTCAGACACACCACCGTACTATGAGGGGCCCAGTGCCAGTACCAACGCCCACGACTGGGCCCCCCTTGCTTGGGCAGGGCCCCAGCATTTGCAATGTTTACCTCTCCCTGTTCCTCCGCTGTGTAGTCTGAGCTGTCAAATCCTTCACTGGGACTGCCACTACAAATTTGGTGAACTGATAGAAGATGATGGTTAAGACGTAGCTATGCCCTGTCCCGCTGACCGGGATCTAGCTTCAGATGATCAATGGCTTCCATTTCTTATGGACGTCGTCTCACAATGAGATGCAGTGGTGGTTTCTCATCAGCTTTCACAGTTTTCCTACCCACAGATGTGTGACATTCCAGCGCACATTTTTAAATGTGCCCTCTCGTACCAATCCAAATGAATCGCCTACGGCCTGTGGCTTCTGTCTTTTGCACTCCAAAGTTACGTGACAGAGCATGATAGGCAGTGAGCACCATGTTTGCATCTCTCCCTGTGATCAAAATTATATGGATATGAGTAATGGCGATGGGATCAACAGTACTGCGATACAGCAACACTTTCTTCACAAAGAAAGGTTTTCGCTGTCTCCACACACTAATTAATTGAGGGTCTGCATCGTCTCTGAGAATTGTGATGGAAGTTTATCCCATGAATAGGAATTCCTAGATTTCTGCAATCACTAGAATTTATGTTAGTAATTGTATGCATCTCATTTCCTATTGCAGAGAGTCTGGACTGTCTTACTGAGACAGAAATATATATGAAGATTTAAAAATACCACCAAAAGTGTATGCTGGTGTACGCTTCAAATTTCTACTTTTTAGATTGTTGTCTAATCCATACTGAGAGCATGGAGATTTTAAATATTTAATCTATGCTATATATATCTGCTATCCAGTGATAATGTACCCTTTCTCAACTTTGTACAAGCTGGTCAAATCCATACTGGGCCTGAGACCGTCTGAGCCTGCCTCCTGATCTATAGACATAGGTTTTTAATGTGTAAACTATGCTATACATATCTGTTATCCAGTGATACAGTACCCTTTCTCACCTTTGCTCAATCACGTCTAATCCATACTGGGCCTGAGACCGTCTGAGCCTGCCTCCTTATATATAGACATAGGTTTTTAATGTGTAAACTATGCTACATATATACGTGTTACCCGGTGAAACTGTACCCTTTATCAACTTTCAAGAATCTTGTTGAATCCATACTGGGCCTGAGAATGGCTGCCGAGCTGTTAAGCAAGCTGCAGCAACTGTGGTTTGGACACGTAATTTTTTGCATTTTTTCAGGAATGCTGGTTAGGCCTACTGTAATTCAGGAATTGCGGTGGACCTGCACTTACTGGGAAATCATCGTTCGTGGGGAATAATTGGAATCACAGATCCCCATCACTAATGGTGTTCTGCTGGTTATCTGCACCTGTAAGCGACAAAAGCTGGTCCTTTCAGTGTAGCGCGCATGCAGCCCTGGACATGTAACGCCATGATAGACCATGATAGTGCCAGAGCCTCGCGTATCCCTCTAGTAAGCGTGACGCGTACCGCGGGGGCATGCCGGAGTCTCGTTCTTAACGTAATAAAGCTGACAAATTGCTAGCACAACTACAAACGGACATACCACACCACACACACAATCGACAAAGCTTTCAATATGTGCATCTTTTCTTGAGGTGGCATGGTTGTGGTTTCCCGGGTGGAGTCCAATTAAGCCGCAGGCTCAACTCCTGGTGGTGTCCTTTTGGACATTCCTTTAAGGTTCAGCTTTGCAATCATACTGCCCCCGGAAAGCAAACACTTTACCTTCATGGACGCTGTTTGGAGGTTCATGGGAATAACGCCGCCCGATCGCCAGTTGGCATAATTTATTGGTGGGAAGTCCGACGGTATATGATCGTGTTCGATTTCAGAATTTTTTTTTTTTTGGTTGGTATTTTACATTTTTATTCCAGCCTTTCTTTACTTCATAAGGGAATGACAAGCCTATATCTGGGTCTCCTCCACCTCCTCCTTTTACTCCTCCACCTCTTTTCTAAATGTAGTTGCCCTTTTACATATGTAATTTTTGTCTTCTGAGCATTTTCTCTGCTTTGGGACACCTTATAAGGTGTTTTGTAATTGTTTTAATGAGTTTGTATGTGTTTGTGTTTGCCTGCCATTGTTTTCAATGGGGTTCGACGAACATTTGACGAACTTGCCTCCTGTGTGACGAACCAAAACACTAGTGTGGTGGCTCAACACTACTCCTGATATATAGACGTACATTGTTAATGTTTAAACTATGCTATATATACCTGCTATCTGATGATACTGTACACTTTGTCTACTTTTTATATTCTTGTCTAATCCATACTGAGCATGTGAGCGTCTCTGTGTGACTGATGGAATATATATGGAGATTGACAATTATCCTTTGACTGAATAGTGCTGTACATTTCTGATATAGTGCCATATATCTGATGTTATTTTGTGTCTATTTTGTGCAAAATTTTGAAGTTTGGTGGAAGAGGTCGCGGACGTGGGCGCGGGGGGGCCAACTGGTGGTGATGGTGGTGATGCATCTGCTGGTAGTGGCAAAAGCACAATAGCAGCTAAGGCAGGAGGTGTTGAGCCTGCGTCATGGTCTGGCTCTGGAATGCCTGGAATGATACCTTTTCTGGGAGTAGGTTAACCGCTTTTAAAGGCGTAGCATGAGGAACTGGTTTTGGCTTACATTGCCGAAACAGACTCCATCAAATATGCCCTCCTCTTCTGAAGTTTCAAAAAATGCAAGCACTGAGTGGTCAAGTGCTGGCTCCTGGTCAGGAAGAACCCCTTTCCTTTTGTCCTGCACCCCCACCCAAACTGAATGAGGCAGCAGGCCACAGTTCACATTAGTCAATGTAGCTCTTTCTATCATACCATGCCTGGGTTATCAAGTCAAATCGTGAATTCCCCAGTCCAAGATGAATCTGACATGGAGTGTGGGTGGCCAGCCAGGGCAGTGGTGTTAATCGGTACCGGGCCGGTGTCTCACAGGGATGTGTCACGGTGGTGGTGACACGTTCCGTGGCCCTGGGCGTCCATGCACAGGGGTGAATTACGTTTAAAGGTGAATGATACGTGGCGCCACCTCTGGTTTCTGATTAGATTGACCAGCGCTGCAGTGTCTCTTCTGTGGGAAAGATGTTGTGGTGCAGCTAAGATGTAGAAGACCTGCACAGGTAGGGCCGTAGTCGCAGGGCAGATGAAAGAGTTGGAAGATGGTGTGCAGTGCAGGATGTAGCTGAGCCGTGCACCAGGCGCAGGAGAAAGATGACAGACACAGTCCCTTTACCTGTACTTGGTAGGTGCTGTCCAGGACCCAGAGTACAGATGGAGAAGGAGTTGGTCAGCCTGGAAGCCAATCTGGATTTCTCTCTCTGCAGATAGGTAGTGTGACCTCCATTCTAGCGCTTATCTGAGGTACTCGCTGTGCTGAGTTCAATGAAGTTCCCCATGTTGACTCTCTTTTGGAACTTTCTCGTATGGCTGGCAGCTGTAGCCTTTTCCTTCTGGCTCACACACGTCGATGCTGGGGCCTCCGAGCCTCAGTTGGGTACAGAGCATTTACAGCTGCTACTTTCTCCAGATTCTGCTGCAGGAACGTCAGTGTCCCTACAAACTCGGAGACCGGAATCCGGACCACGCGCTCCAGCTAGGAGTGAGCCTTAACTCTGCTCATCCTCCAGCTCCCCTTCTCATGTCCACACACTTCCCCTTCCCTGCACAGAATGGCCTAACTTACCTCCTCCCGACCACAGAGAGCAGCTCCTCAGCAGTCATGTTCAGAGGTCTCCCTGCTGGTGTAGAGTGGGAAATGTGTTGTGTGTTGGTTTAACTGCTAGAGAGATCCTTCATTGCTCCCAAGCATGACATCACACTCCCTAGGAGGAAGGTAATGCCACTGTGGCGACCGTACTCCTGGGGACGCCACAAGTGCACTGATGCCCAGCCACTGCTAGATGATTCTACTGGTACATTGACCCAGACCACTACATTCCCCTCACACCCTACACAGCCAGAATCTGACCCAGAGGAAACTCAGGTTCCCCTTCCCGCATACTATACCACCTTACACAGTGACAAAGAGGAAGGTGCAGATGAAAGTGCAGGTTCCTTGAGCTGGTGGGGGGGCATACTCATGGGCGACGGCACTGGCACAGGGCCCCTCATAGTACGCAAAAGTGTCTCTGCCGGTGGGAGGGCAGGGCCCACCCAGGGCCCACCCAGGGCCCACCCCCACCCGCTGTCAGACACACCGCCACACACCGCCGTACTATGAGGGGCCCTGTGCCACTGCCGTCGCCAACGAGTGGGCCCCCCCCTGCTTGCTCAGGATCACAGCACTTGCAAAGTTGAAATACTTACCTCTCCCTGCTCCACCGCCATGACGTCTTCCGCATTTCCTGACAGTGATAGTCTGATCAGAGAGCGCAATGACATCACGTCTGTACGCCCTCTGCCTAAACAGCCAAGTGCAGTGAGATGGACGATGGGGATGACGAGGAGTACAGGGATTCCATAGCGAGGAGACTTATTTAATTGTTTTCAATGTTGGGACAGCAATTTTTGGGGAGCACTGTACTCGGGAGAATGATATATGAGGCCCACCATACACTGGAGCATTCCAAAGGTGGACATCAGACACTGGAGCAGCATTTACAGGGCACATTATACACTAGAGCATTAGAAATGGGGCCCATTATGTATGGAGCATTATTTGGGCCCATAAAACAGTGGAGCTTCATTCATGGGGACCAACATATACTGTAGCATTATGTGGAGCTCATCATATACTGTTTCAAACATTATATGGGACCAATGATTCTGTATGGAGAAATATATGGGCCTCATTACTCTGTATAGCGCACTATGCGGTGGCCATAATACTGTATGGAGTAATATACTGTCCGTTTTTGGAGCTATTAAAAATGGATATCAGTCATGAGATGTAAAAAGTGAAGTATTTTTCATTGTACTATGCCGCTATTTCTCTGCGGTATCGGAGCATCATGAGTTGTGGTATGTGTTAAAGGGGCGCTCTTTGGCCCAGGGCACATGAAAACCTGGAGCCAGCCCTACCCCCCCCCACAAATTTAGCCAAATAACCCCCATTTTTCAGTGCGTAACTAGTATTATGAAGTAAATTAAGGTTGAAAAGCTTCAATAATCAGAATTGATGTTTTTGGCATTCAAAAGGGCACTGTAGGTGTGTTTCCTGTCCTCCACTCCCTGCCAACTTTGCTTCCCCATTGACTTGCATTGGGTTTCTTGTTTCAGTCGGCCTCCGACTTTTCATGATAATCGGCCGATTTCATGAAACCCGACTCGACCAGAAAAAAGGCAAAGTCGCTCATCTCTAGTAATTACACAATAAGTCTGATGCATTCAGCTTGGTAAATACTTGCATGTCCCATTATGTTTTACTGCAAATATGCAAATCTTTCATTCTCTTTTCACT
This sequence comes from Dendrobates tinctorius, assembly GCF_039654945.1. Taxonomy (NCBI): domain Eukaryota; kingdom Metazoa; phylum Chordata; class Amphibia; order Anura; family Dendrobatidae; genus Dendrobates; species Dendrobates tinctorius. Next base: position 109,183,859 of record NW_027361679.1, on the reverse strand, counting down.
AGAATATTACTATTTAACTTACTGTTTTCAACTATGGGGAATTCCCCATTAATGTGCGTAATTGAAACATACAGTTTTTTTATAGTATGGGTAGTTAAGTTTATTGCAAAAATAGGAAAAGTACTGTTGTGTATTTCTTTCTTACATAAGTATTGCACATAGTATGGTGTCATATTTTGCGCAAGAGGAAGAATGCTGCTGTGCTGTTGGAGGAATGTATGTGCACAATAATGCATTTTGTAAGTATCATGCAAAAGATGTCGGTCACGGCTTGCAAAATTTTTCGGAATCATTCTTTTTACAACGTTAAAATGTCTACTTTTTCAACCCAAATTATAGTGTTATGATATTTCATAATAATTAAAACTGAGCTAAGGCCATTGATAATTTTTTATCTTTTAGTCTATGGTTGAAGAAGAGGATTTATTTTGCCCAGGTGACCTATTATAGATAAGGGATTAAAACCTATGATTTATTCACTTCTTCATGCTTCAGATTAGAGATGAGCGAATCTTTAAAGTTTCAGTTCAGTTAGGCGAACGTCCTGATGTTCACTGAACATGGTCATCGAACTGTTCACTGATCAAACCTGAACCCCACTGAATTCAATGAGAGGGGAAACCAGACACATAGATAACACCTTAAGTTGAGAGAAAAAACATTGAAAACAACTCAAATAAGGGGCAGACACCAGGAAAAGTGACATCAATTAACCCAGAGTACAAATAGTATAATTGCACAGCATGGATGCATGGGACAGGGCTTGGACAGCAGTATTGTAGCTGAAACATTGAACATTAACAGGTGGATGAGTGACAGGTGTCGGCCTGGTTCTCTGAGAGCCCTAACAAATTCAGGCAACATACATTAAGAAAACCAAACCTGGAGTCCAAACATTTACAAAAATTAGGCACAGACAACAGGAAAAGTGGCATAAATTGACCCACAGTAGAAATTTGATAATGGCACAGTAGCAGTCAGTCATGGGCCATGCATGAGGTATCAGGGACTGGGTCAGCATCTATAGCTTTTAATTTAAGTTTAAATAAAGATGAGGAGGGTGAGGGATTTGTGTAATCCTTCTTCCATGATACCTCATGCAACAGCTCAAACTGCTTTTCTGCTGAGCCACCCTTAGGTGGCTCAAATATCAGCTTCGTAGACTACTATTTTTAGAAACATTTAAGGATATTAACACAGGTATTCAATTGATAGTAAGTGCAGGCCTGCTGGCCTGGGAGCGCCACTGCTACAGGCAATACACATGAAGGAGACATCTTCTCATTTATTTATTTATTATACTTTGCATATATAACGCTATATCATTCTGCAGCACTTTACATAAATTATCATCACTGTCCCCAATGGAGTTCACAACCTAAATTGTAGATCGATGCATTATAAGGGGTGCATGTGTGTAGGGTGTATGCACATGTCACCTTCAGCAAAGCTTCCACGTAGCCAAGTATCCAGAAGCAGCAGTTAATTCAATGGCAGTTAGTCAGGGCAGGAGTTAGGTAACCCACACTTTGTACTCCCTTTTAACCAAGTCCTTTGTTTCTATGTCTATCATCCTGTGTGCTTTTGTCATCCACATTCGCCGACCCATCCCCCCATCACCACTCATCCACATCAGCCCCTCTCTCCTTCCCTCCCCCATGTACAGCTCCCATGCACTTTTCATCTTCCTGAAAAATCTCGGGCCATTTTGTCCAAATATATCACACAATAAAGCATGTCACAAATCCAAGAACTACTTGCTCTTTCTCTTTTTACTGCTACTTATTTCAGGGGATATCTCTCCCAACCCCGGTCCAATCTCCACCAAGTTCAACCCCTCCCCCACCTCACATTGAAACCATACTAACCTTATTAACATTAGCTGTACTCCTTCATATCCTTCTTTTAATTGTGCACTCTGGAATCCAGGGTCTGCATGCAATAAGCTTCCTTTCCTGCACAACTACATTCTGAACAACTCTCTTAATCTGTTGGCTCTCACTGAAACCTTGATTCAGGATTCTGACACTGTCTCCCCTGCTGCTATTTCTCATGCCGACTTACATTTTTCCCATTCCCCGAGACTCGCAAACAGACTTGATGGTGGAGTCAGCATACTCTTGCCCCACAATGCACTTTCCAGGTCATCCTGCCAGTTCCATCCCTTTCATTTCCTTCTTTTGAGGTCCACACCATCAGGTTCTTCCATCACGTCTCCCTCAGAGTAGCGGTTATATACCATCCTCCAGGCTCACCCACCCAGTTCCTTGACCATTTTTCTGCCTGGCTGCCACATTTCATGTCCTCCGAATTACCAACCCTTATCCTGCGAGACTTAAACATCCCCATAAACAGCACCACCTGCTCATCTGCATCCCAGCTTCTATCTCTAACCACTTCTATTGGCCTCTCACACCTCTCAACCTCTGAGACACACAAAGATGGTAACATCCTTGATTTTGTCTTTTTCTAGCTGTATTCAATCTTCTACCTAGATATCTCACCTCTTCCCATTTCAGACCACAACATTCTCTCCTTCATGCTCACAAATCCTCGCCAACCCTAGCACACTTCTACCTATCACACATCCAGAAATCTACAAGCACTTAACCCTCATACACGTACAGACTCCCTACACTCATCATTGTCCACAATCTCTTTTTCCTGTGCTGATCTCGCTGTACATCACTACAATGACACTCTCAGAAGCACTCTGGACCTAGTAGCGCCCCTCATCTTCAGAACCTCCAAACACAGAGTAAAACAGCCCTGGCTCACATCGCAAACTCAATTTCTCCAGCGATGCTTTAGGAAAGCCGAACACCTATGGAGGAAAACTTGGCTCCCCAGAAAACTTCAACCACTACAAATTTATGTTAAGAGCCTACAACTCTGACCTTCACCTCACTAAACAGACCTACTACACCATCCTGATCTCCTCACTATCCAACAACCCATAAAAAACTCATCGGCATATTTCACTCCTTCCTCAGTCTAAAATCACAGGCCCCTATCACAGACATTTACACTGATGATCTGGCCTCACACTTTACAGAGAAAATAGAGAATATCCATCAGGAAATCAGCTCCCAGCCACCAAGTGCCGTGACTTCCATTCCTCTCCACATCTTCTCTGTCTCATTCTCCACATTTGGTCCCGTCACAGAAGAAGTCTCCAGGCAACTCTCTTCTTCTGATCCTACTACATGCACTACTGACCCCATTCCCTCACATCACCTCCAGTTTCTCTCCAATCCTCAATACTCACCTAACTAAAATCATCAATCTTTCCTTCTCCTCTGGTATTTTCCCCTTCTTCAAACACTTTATCATTACTGCATTATTTTAAAAAAATCCTCTTTCAACCCATCCTGCACAAAAACTACAGACCAGTCTCCAATCACCCCTTCATCTCTAAACTTTGGGAGCGCCTGGTCTTCACACACCTAATCTGTTACCTCTCCACCCACCCTTCTCCTAGATCCATCACAGTCTGGCTTCCGCCCCCTACATTCTACAGAAACTGCACTAATCAAAGTGACCAATGACCTTTTGACAGCAGAACATAATGGTGACCACTAGAGTTGAGCGAAACGAGTCGAAAAAATTCAAAAGTCGCCGACGTTTGGCAAAGTCGGGTTTCATGAAACGAAACCCAACCCTAGGATGAGGTCGGCCACGAGGTCGGCGACTTATGCGCCAAAGTCACGTTTCAAAAGTTTGTTTTGCGCTCTTTTTCAGCCAATCAGGATCCACGGACACTGTGGGCAACGTGATGACATAGGCACGGGTCACCACCATCTTTCAGAAGGGCATGCAAGTGATTGGCTTGCTTTGGTGGGCGTCACAGGGGGTATAAAAGGGCGTGCACGCCGACCACCATCTTACTTCTGCCGATCTTAGTATAGGGAGAGGTTGCTGCTGATTCTGTAGGGAGAGCGTTAGGCAGGGAAGAAGACAAAAAAACTGCTTCTGCTGCTAGCAATTTGGCCTGCACAACACACCAGTCACTGTGTGTGCAGTGCAAGGGGAGGCTATATAGTGGTGTATCAGTGGTGTTGGTTGTTGGGCTGCCTTCTAAGGCTTCCTGACATTCCTGCATTGCTGTTTACCCACTGCTCCGCAAACTGCTTTTTTAAAAGCAATCCCAATTTTTTTTTTTTGTCCTGCTGAGAAGACAAAAAAACTGCTTCTGCTGCTAGCAATTTGGCCTGCACAACACACCAGTCACTGTGTGTGCAGTGCAAGGGGAGGCTATATAGTGGTGTATCAGTGGTGTTGGTTGTTGGGCTGCCTTCTAAGGCTTCCTGACATTCCTGCATTGCTGTTTACCCACTGCTCCGCAAACTGCTTTTTTAAAAGCAATCCAATCTCCCTTATCCTCTAGTCACTTTTGTCACAGCTGTGCCATCGAGCCTGTCACATAGCGCTCAGATATTCATTGGGCCTCACACAATCCAAAAGTGTCCAGTGTCCAAAAGTGTGTGCAGAGATTCAAAATCTCCTTTATCCTCTAGTCACTTTGGGCACAGCTGTGCCATCGAGCCTGTCACATAGCGCTCAGATATCAGTGGGCCTCACACAATCCAAAAGTGTCCATCCAGTGTCCAAAAGTGTGTGCAGAGATTCAAAATCTCCCTTATCCTCTAGTCACTTTTGTCACAGCTGTGCCATCGAGCCTGTCACATAGCGCTCAGATATTCATTGGGCCTCACACAATCCAAAAGTGTCCACTGTCCAAAAGTGTGTGCAGAGATTCAAAATCTCCCTTATCCTCTAGTCACTTTGGTCACAGCTGTGCCATCAAACCTGTCACATAGCGCTCAGATATCAGTGGGCCTCACACAATCCAAAAGTGTCCAGTGTCCAAAAGTGTGTGCAGAGATTCAAAATCTCCCTTATCCTCTAGTCACTTTGGTCACAGCTGTGCCATCGAGCCTGTCACATAGCGCTCAGATATCAGTGGGCCTCACACAATCCAAAAGTGTCCATCCAGTGTCCAAAAGTGTGTGCAGAGATTCAAAATCTGCCTTATCCTCTAGTCACTTTTGTCACAGCTGTGCCATCGAGCCTGTCACATAGCGCTCAGATATTCATTGGGCCTCACACAATCCAAAAGTGTCCAGTGTCCAAAAGTGTGTGCAGAGATTCAAAATCTCCCTTATCCTCTAGTCACTTTGGTCACAGCTGTGCCATCGAGCCTGTCACATAGTGCTCAGATATCAGTGGGCCTCACACAATCCAAAAGTGTCCAGTGTCCAAAAGTGTGTGCAGAGATTCAAAATCTCCCTTATCCTCTAGTCACTTTTGTCACAGCTGTGCCATCGAGCCTGTCACATAGCGCTCAGATATCAGAGGGCCTCACACAATCCAAAAGTGTCCAGTGTCCAAAAGTGTGTGCAGAGATTCAAAATCTCCCTTATCCTCTAGTCACTTTTGTCACAGCTGTGCCATCGAGCCTGTCACATAGCGCTCAGATATTCATTGGGCCTCACACAATCCAAAAGTGTCCAGTGTCCAAAAGTGTGTGCAGAGATTCAAAATCTCCCTTATCCTCTAGTTACTTTGGTCACAGCTGTGCCATCGAGCCTGTGACATAGCGCTCAGATATCAGTGGGCCTCACACAATCCAAAAGTGTCCAGTGTCCAAAAGTGTGTGCAGAGATTCAAAATCTCCCTTATACTCTAGTCACTTTTGTCACAGCTGTGCCATCGAGCCTGTCACATAGCGCTCAGATATCAGTGGGCCTCACACAATCCAAAAGTGTCCATCCAGTGTCCAAAAGTGTGTGCAGAGATTCAAAATCACCCTTATCCTCTAGTCACTTTTGTCACAGCTGTGCCATCGAGCCTGTCACATAGCGCTCAGATATCAGTGGGCCTCACACAATCCAAAAGTGTCCAGTGTCCAAAAGTGTGTGCAGAGATTCAAAATCTCCCTTATCCTCTAGTCACTTTGGTCACAGCTGTGCCATCGAGCTTGTCACATAGCGCTCAGATATTCATTGGGCCTCACACAATCCAAAAGTGTCCAGTGTCCAAAAGTGTGTGCAGAGATTCAAAATCTCCCTTATCCTCTAGTCACTTTGGTCACAGCTGTGCCTTCGAGCCTGTCACATAGCGCTCAGATATCAGTGGGCCTCACACAATCAAAAAGTGTCCAGTGTCCAAAAGTGTGTGCAGAGATTCAAAATCTCCCTTATCCTCTAGTCACTTTTGTCACAGCTGTGCCATCGAGCCTGTCACATAGCGCTCAGATATCAGTGGCCTCACACAATCCAAAAGTGTCCATCCAGTGTCCAAAAGTGTGTGCAGAGATTCAAAATCTCCCTTATCATCTAGTAACTTTGGTCACAGCTGTGCCTTCGAGCCTGTCACATAGCGCTCAGATATCAGAGGGCCTCACACAATCCAAAAGTGTCCAGTGTCCAAAAGTGTGTGCAGAGATTCAAAATCTCCCTTATCCTCTAGTCACTTTTGTCACAGCTGTGCCATCGAGCCTGTCACATAGCGCTCAGATATTCATTGGGCCTCACACAATCCAAAAGTGTCCAGTGTCCAAAAGTGTGTGCAGAGATTCAAAATCTCCCTTATCCTCTAGTCACTTTGGTCACAGCTGTGCCATCGAGCCTGTGACATAGCGCTCAGATATCAGTGGGCCTCACACAATCCAAAAGTGTCCAGTGTCCAAAAGTGTGTGCAGAGATTCAAAATCTCCCTTATCCTCTAGTCACTTTTGTCACAGCTGTGCCATCGAGCCTGTCACATAGCGCTCAGATATCAGTGGGCCTTACACAATCCAAAAGTGTCCATCCAGTGTCCAAAAGTGTGTGCAGAGATTCAAAATCTCCCTTATCCTCTAGTCACTTTTGTCACAGCTGTGCCATCGAGCCTGTCACATAGCGCTCAGATATCAGTGGGCCTCACACAATCCAAAAGTGTCCAGTGTCCAAAAGTGTGTGCAGAGGTTCAAAATCTCCCTTATCCTCTAGTCACTTTGGTCACAGCTGTGCCATCGAGCTTGTCACATAGCGCTCAGATATTCATTGGGCCTCACACAATCCAAAAGTGTCCAGTGTCCAAAAGTGTGTGCAGAGATTCAAAATCTCCCTTATCCTCTAGTCACTTTGGTCACAGCTGTGCCATCGAGCCTGTCACATAGCGCTCAGATATCAGTGGGCCTCACACAATCAAAAAGTGTCCAGTGTCCAAAAGTGTGTGCAGAGATTCAAAATCTCCCTTATACTCTAGTCACTTTTGTCACAGCTGTGCCATCGAGCCTGTCACATAGCGCTCAGATATCAGTGGGCCTCACACAATCCAAAAGTGTCCAGTGTCCAAAAGTGTGTGCAGAGATTCAAAATCTCCCTTATCCTCTAGTCACTTTGGTCACAGCTGTGCCATCGAGCCTGTCACATAGCGCTCAGATATCAGTGGGCCTCACACAATCCAAAAGTGTCCAGTGTCCACAAGTGTCTGCAGAAATTCAAAATCTCCCCTGTCCTATAGACACCTTGTACCTTGTTTTACATTACTATATAGTTTGTTGGATTTTGTCTACATTTCTACCAAAAATGAGGAAGGCTGGTTGAAGAGGCCGTGGAATTGGGCGGGGGTTGGCAGCTGGTAATGATGGTGTTGGTGGTGGATCTGATGGTAGTGGCAAGAGCAAAATAGGACCGAATGCAGGAGGTGCTGACCCTGCGTCATCGTCTGGCTACATAAGGCCTCGAACGCTTAGTTTTCTAGGAGTTGGCAAACCGCTTTTAAAGCCAGAGCATCAGGAAAAAGTTTTGTCTTACATTGCTGACTCAGCCTCCAGCTCTATCGCCTCCTCTTCTTCAGTTGTAAAAAGTAAAAGCACTGAGTCGTCATTGGAGGCTCATGTTCATGAACCACACCTTTCCTTGTGTCCTTCACCCCAACCAAGATTGAAGGATGATGCAGGCCATACTACTGATTACTCCATGGAGCTGTTTTCACATACCATGCCTGGATTATCAAGTGAAATGGTGAATTACCCAGGCCAAGATGAATCTGACATGGAGTGCACTGATGCACAGCCGCTGATGGATGATTCTGCTGGTACATTCACTCAGAGCACTACATTGTCCTCACAGTGTACAGAGCCAGATTCTAACCCTGATGAGACTCAGGTGCCCCTTCCTGCACACTATACCACCATACACGGTGACACAGAGGAAGGTGCACATGACATAGAAGAGGAGGTGATGGATGACCCAGTTGTTGACCCAGATTGGCATCCATTGGGGGAAGAGGGTGCTGCTTCCAATAGCTCAGATGAGGAGCATCCACAGCAGACATCGACATCGCAACAGCTGTTATCTGGCAGGCCCGGAGCACTCCAAAGACAGGTTCCAAACATCAAAAGAGTTGCTGGACAGCTTGTCCAGAGGGTCAAAAGATCACAGCGTGCTAGGCCGCAAAATGTCTGCCAAAGTAGGAAGTGTGCAGTGTGGCTCTTTTTTGAACAAAATCCTCATGATCAGGCCAAGGTTATCTGTAAGAAGTGCGCAAAGACCTTTACCGAGGGAAAAATCTGAAAAATTTGAATACCAGTTGCATGCTTAGACATTTAACCAGCATGCACTTGCAAGCGTGGACACAACACCAAACCTCAAGTGCCACATGTGCAACTGATCACAACGAAGGTAGTCAGCAACGCTACATTGTTTCCCCCACTGTAAGCCCACCGGTTAGCACAGCAGCAAATGTTGAGGTGTCGTTGCAAGACCACAGCAGTCAGGGAATCCCACTGTTATATCAACGAAAGACTGATTCTAGGCCATCAGAAAGAACACCAACTCCATCACCATCATCAACCCTCTCTCAGTCCGCCCTGTCCACCGCTACTTCCACCATATGCAGCTCTCAAGTCCAGCTCACCCTCCCAGACACTATGAGTAGGTCAAGAAAGTACTCAGTCTCTCATCCGTGTACACTGGGTTTGAACGCCCACATTGCCAAACTAATCTCGTTTGAGATGATGCCCTTTCGGTTGGTGGAAAGCACAGCTTTCCGCGAACTCATGGCCTATGCAGTACCACGCTATGACCTACCCAGTCGCCACTTCTTCTCTCGCAAAGCCATCCCAGCCCTCCACCATCATGTGAAAGACCACATTGTCCATGCACTCAAGCAGTCAGTGAGCGGAAAGGTGCACCTCACAACTGATGCATGGTCCAGTCGGCATGGCCAGGGCCGTTACGTGTCCATCACTGCGCACTGGGTTAATGTGGTGGATGCAGGGTCCACAGGGGACAGCGGTGGTGGGACAGTGCTGCCTAGCCCACGGTATAGGAAACAGTTGGCTGTAGCCGTTCGACCCTCCTCCTCCTCCTCCTCCTCCAGAAGCGAAAGCTCGTCCACAGAGCGCAGTCGTACGAGCACTCCATCTGCAGCTGCCACTGTTGCACACGATGTGTCCCCCTATCGAGCAGCTAGTGGAAAGCGTCAGCAGGCTGTGTTGCAGATGATGTGTTTGGGCGACAGACACACCGCCGAGTTGCTGGCCGAGTATTTGAAGCGACAAACTGAGTCATGGCTGGGCAGTGTACATCTTGAGGCAGGCAAGGTAGTTAGTGATAACGGCCGTAATTTTGTGGCAGCCATAGCCCTTTCAAAACTCAGCCACATACCTTGCTTGGCTCACACCTTGAACCTGGTGGTGCAGTGCTTCCTCAAAATTATCCGGAGTTAACAGCCCTGCTCCAGAAGGTGCGAAGACTGTGCGCGCACATCCGCCGGTCGCCTGTACACTCCGTTCGTATGCAGAAGCAGCAGCGATTGCTCCACCTTCCCAACCACCGCCTCATTATCGACATTGCAACAAGGTGGAACTCCACCCTGCACATGATGGAGCGGCTGTGCGAGCAGAGGCAGGCCATAATGCATTTGTGGGAGGATACACGGCCAGGCACTTTGAGAGCAGACATGGAGTTGACAGGTGTGCAGTGGTCGAAGCTGAAAGACCTTTGTAAAGTCCTTCAGTGTTTTGAGGAATGCACACGGCTGGTAAGCGCAGACGACGCCATCCTAAGCATGAGCATCCCACTTATGCGTCTGCTCATGCAAACTTTGACGCACCTTAAGGAGCAGGCGTCTGCAGCCAATGTTGATGAGGAGGAAGAGGAGGAGGGAATCCTTGATGACATTCAGCCATTGTCTGCTCAGGGACCTCTCCTGGACGAGGTGGAGGAAGAAGAGGAGGAGGAGGATGATGATGGGGATGATTACTTAGGGGAGGAGGATGCATCTCGTGGGGCAAGTGAAAATGTTGGCGTGGCAAGGTCTGGTACAGGGTTTGTGCGTGACTGGAGGGATGTGGATTTGCCAGAAAGTGCTCCTCCACCCAGCACTCACAGTGCATCATTGACACCGGGAACATTGGCCCACATGTCAGATTATGCCTTGCGGATCCTAAAAAGGGACCCCCGCATTGCCAAAATGATGAACGATGACGACTACTGGTTGGCCAGCATCCTGGATCCACGCTATAAAGGCAAATTACAAAACATCATGCCACAGGAGAACCTTGACCTAATATTGGCTAATAAACAAGCAACTCTGGTAAATCGGTTGCTTGAGGCATTCCCAGCACACAGCAGCGGTGATGGTTCTCACACGAGCCGTACGGGCCGGGGGCAGCTTGGCAGAGGTGTTCGTGGTGCACACAGCAGAAGTGGCGTTGGAGACAGGGGTTTCATGACAATGTTGTGGACTGATTTTTCAAATACCACTCACACAACTGGTAATACTGCATCGATGGAAAGTGACAGGAGACAGCAGTTGTCAACTATGGTTACAAACTACTTTTCCTCCCATATCGATGTTCTCCCACACAGGTCATTCCCCTTTGACTATTGGGCCGCTAAACTGGACACCTGGCCTGAATTGGCCCAATATGCCTTACAGGAGCTCGCTTGCCCAGCTGCAAGTGTGCTATCGGAAAGAGTCTTCAGTGCAGCTGGATCAATCCTGACAGAAAAAAGGACCCGTCTGTCAACCCAAAATGTGGATGATCTAACCTTCATTAAAATGAACCACGCATGGGTTTCCAAGGATTTTGTCCCACCTTCCCCTGATGACACATAGGGTGACAGAAAAATGGCTTGCTTTGGTCCACCTCTTCCTGGTACTTCACCTATTTCGCCTTTTGCATCAGCTGAATGTCCAACATCAACATATGCCACTTTCTAAAACTCCCTAACTGTGCTGCCTCCCCCCCCATGGCCGGGGTCACCACCTAGCGCACGACACCGTGCGAGTGCCGTTGCCCTGGACAGGTGGGTAGGCCGACTCTTGGGTGCGGGCAGTGGCACAGGGTCCCTCATAGTGCAATCAAGTGTCTCTGACGTTGGTGGTGCACACCCGCCGTCAGACACACCGCTGTACTATGAGGGGCCCAGTGCCAGTACCGACGCCCACGAGTGGGCCCCCCTTGCTTGGGCAGGGCCCCAGCATTTGCAATCTTTACCTCTCCCTGCTCCTCCGCTGTGTAATCTGGGCCGTCAAATCCATACTGTGCCTGACACCGTCTGAGCCTGCCTCCTGATGTATAGACATATATTTTGAATGTGTACGCTATCCATACATGTTATCCGGGGATACGGTACCCTTTCTAACCTTTGTGCAATCACGTGCAATCCATACTGGGCCTAACACCATCTGAGCCTGCCTCCTGATGTATAGACATATATTTTGAATGTGTACGCTATCCATACATGTTATCCGGGGATACGGTACCCTTTCTAACCTTTGTGCAATCACGTGCAATCCATACTGGGCCTAACACCGTCTGAGCCTGCCTCCTGAGACATATATTTTGAATGTGTACGCTATCCATACATGTTATCTGGGGATACGGTACCCTTTCTAACCTTTGTGCAATCACGTGCAATCCATACTGGGCCTAACACCGTCTGAGCCTGCCTCCTGAGACATATATTTTGAATGTGTACGCTATCCAAACATGTTATCCGGGGATACGGTACCCTTTCTAACCTTTGTGCAATCACGTGCAATCCATACTGGGCCTAACACCGTCTGAGCCTGCCTCCTGAGACATATATTTTGAATGTGTACGCTATCCATACATGTTATCTGGGGATACGGTACCCTTTCTAACCTTTGTGCAATCACGTGCAATCCATACTGAGCCTAACACCGTCTGAGCCTGCCTCCTGAGACATATATTTTGAATGTGTACGCTATCCATACATGTTATCTGGGGATACGGTACCATTTCTAACCTTTGTGCAATCACGTGCAATCCATACTGGGCCTAACACCGTCTGAGCCTGCCTCCTGAGACATATATTTTGAATGTGTACGCTATCCATACATGTTATCCGGGGATACGGTACCCTTTCTAACCTTTGTGCAATCACGTGCAATCCATACTGGGCCTAACACCGTCTGAGAATGATAGATGGGGCCCACCATACACTGGAACATTCCAAAGGTGGACATCAGACACTGGAGCAGCATTTACAGGGCCCATTATACACTAGAGCATTAGAAATGGGGCCCATTATGTTTGGAGCATTATTTGGGCCCATAAGACAGTAGAGCTTCATCCATGGGGACCAACATATACTGTAGCATTATGTGGAGCTCATCATATACTGTTTCAAACATTATATGGGACCAATGATTCTGTATGGAGAAATAGATGGGCCTCGTCATGAGATGTAAAAAGTGAGGTATTTTTCATTGTACTATACCGCTATTTCTCTGCCGCATCGGAGCATGATGAGTTGTGGTATGTGTTAAAGGGGCGCTCTTTCGCCCAGGGCACATGAAAACCTGGAGCCAGCCCTCCCCCCCCCACAGTCTGTAGCCAAATAACCCCCATTTTTCAGTGCGTAACTTGTATTATGAAGTTAATTAAGGTTGACAAGCTTAAGTAAGAAGAATTGATGCTTTTGGCATTCAAATGGGCACTGTTGGTGTGTTTCCTATCCTCCTCTCACTGCCGACTTTTATTCCCCATTGACTTACATTGGGTTTCGTGTTTCGGGACGACCCCGACTTTTCCCTATAATCGGACGATCTTGCTCGACCCGACTTTTGGAAAAGTCGGGTTTCACGAAACAAAACGCGACCCTAAAAAACCAAAAGTCGCTCAACTCTAGTGACCACTCTCTGCTCATTCTTCTTGACCTCTCTGCAGCTTTCGACACTGTTGACCACCATCTCCTACTTTATATGCTCCAATCAATAGGCATTAAGGATACTGATCTCTCCTAGTTCTCTTCCTATCTTTCTGACCACTCCTTCAGTGTATCATTTGCTGGCTCCATTTCTTCTCCTCACTATTGATGCCCTTCAGGGTTCAATACTTGGACCTATTCTCGCTCTACGTGGCCCCAACTGGACAGACCATCAGCAAATATAGCTTTCAATACCTTCTTTATGCTGATGACGCACAACTATACACTTCACCCCCTGACCTTATCCCCGCTGTACTACAGAACACCAGGAACTGTCTGTCTGCAGTTTCCAACATCATGTCTCTATCTAAACCTCGTAGGAACAAAACCGTTGGCACAACCCTGAGAATTGTAGGTGGTGCCCAAGTAGGATCCCAGTCCGTGAACTAAATATATATAGACTTGACACACACCAAAGGTTTCTGATGCAGAAAGGTGATTTTAATATAACAGTACATACATACACAGACGTTTCGGTCCAGGACCTTCATCAATGTACGATATATTGTACTGTGAGGTTCTTAGTGACTGGGCTTAGTAAGATAGACCAATCCTGTGAGGAGGCACATGAAGCCATCCCACTGCGTGGTGGTATGTGGAGTGTGGACGCGGTATCCGCCGCAAATCCCAAGCGCTTGGGATTCGCGGCGGATACCGCGTCCACACTCCACATACCACCACGCAGTGGGACGGCTTCATGTGCCTCCTCACAGGATTGGTCTATCTCACTAAGCCCAGTCACTAAGAACCTCACAGTACAATATATCGTACATTGATGAAGGTCCTAGACCGAAACGTCTGTGTATGTATGTACTGTTATATTAAAATCACCTTTCTGCATCAGAAACCTTTGGTGTGTGCCAAGTCTATATATATATCTATCTAAACCTCAACCTTTCCAAAACTGATCTTCTGTTCCCTCTATCTACTGACCTCCCTAAAGCTGAAATCTCCCACTCTGTGTGTGATACCACAATAACGCCTAGGTGGCAAGCGCGCTGTTTAGGTGTTATGTTTTACACCAACCTTTCCTTCACCTCCTATATACAATCTCTTGCTCGCTCTTGTCGCCTACACTCAAAGAGCAATTGGGGATTGGGGATAATATTTGTGGGGTTTATGTCATGTTTGTGTTGACTGGTGACATCAAACCCACGGATTAGTAATGGAGAAGCATTTATAAGACACCGATACATTAGTATTCCTATAATTATATTGTAAATAAACACACACTCAGAATAAAGTCCTTTAATTGAAAGAATGACACATACTCCTTTAAGGAATCTAAATTAAACTATGCTCACATCATTCCCATGACCTGACTGAGGCCACTGCGAACATGAGAAAGTTCTCATGCTTGTGGAACCATCAGAAAGGTCTTGGGAGTTCACAGAAAAATTAACCCAGAAAGGTTATCAAAATTAGGTCTATTTACTCTAGAAAAGAGAAGACTTAGGGGAGACCTAATATATATGTACAAGTATATCAGAGGGCAATACAGAGATCTCTCCAATGAACTGTTTTTACCAAGGACTATGACAAGAACAAGGGGGCATTCTCTTCGTTTGGAGGAAAGACAATTTCTGCACCAGCATAGAAGAGGGTTCTTCACGGTAAGAGCAGTGAGTCTCTGGATTTCTCTTCCTGAGGAAGTGGTGATGGCCAACTCACTGAATGAATTTAAGAAAGGAATGGATGCTTTTGTTGTGAGTAACAGTATAGAAGTTTACGAATGACATAATATTATAGGTAGATGGTTGACCCAGCTTAGGGGAAGGAATTTTTTTCCCTATGGACCCTATGGAGAAAATTGGCTTCTAGTCTGTGGGTTTTTTGCCTTCCCCAGGATCAACAATGCAGAACAGCTGCACTAAAGATAGGCTGAACTAGATGGACATAAGATCTTCCTTCAGCCTTCAAAACTATGTTACTATGTTACTATGTAACTCAGTTCAACTCACTGATGTCAGCATGAGCGCCATTACAACTTTTCCCACGGCGCTCACACTGACGTCTTCGAAGAAGTTAAGTAGCGAAACACGCGTTGGGGTCCCATTCTCCACATGATAGCAAGGTTGGTTTTTGGCTCCACTTCATGATTGTTCTTATTGCATGTATTTATCTCTTTGTGCTATCATACTCTATATCAGACTAAGGCTCCCTATTATAGGCCCATTTGAGGTTTATTCTATAGATCTACATTCTGATTGCCTTAATTTTTACAGACATGTGATAGCAGTCATACTCTATATTAGGTCACCAATAGATATATTTTTTTCTCTCTGCTTTGTAGGTCCTCATTTAGGATCACTGGATTATGCACTCTTCCACTTTTTGATTATTGAGAGGAATATGCACTTTTTGCTATACATTGGTAATTTTGCTATACTCTGGTAGTTTTGCATTTAGCACTTTATATGATAAAAAAGATATCTGTGTTTCTCTTTACATGGTAGTCACCTTTGCATTTTTTGCACATTTTTCCATTCCTTTGGTGGGTAACAAAACAATTTTTGTTTGATTATTTTTGTGCATCATACCAGGTCTATTCATTTGTATATACATGCAATTGTTTATATTGCAATTTGTTCAGCTTTCCTTGCTCATGTTGTGATACTAAGTGTCGCTGACTCCCTTTTGTACTTGAACTCTTGATTGATTTATTATACCTGAATTTTATTTATTTTTGAAATATACAATAAAATTATATATTTTACTCTTTGCTCTTGGCTCCATCTTTTGTTTGGATTCATAGTTTCCAAAATAGTGTCACTTGTGGGGGTTTCCACTGATTAGGGACAATAGGGGCTCTCCAAATGCGACATGGGTCCGTTAATTATTCTATCAAATTTTACATTCAAAACATCAAATGGGGCTCCTTCCCTTCTGAGCCGTGTCATGTGCTTAAATAGTGGTTTCCCCAACATATGGAGCAACGGCATGCTCATTAGAACCTTCACAACAAATTTTGGGGTCCATTTTTTCCTGATACACTTGCGAAAATAAAAAAAAAATTAGGTCTAAAGTAAAATTTTTGTGACAAAAAATTAAATGTTATTTTTTTCTTCCACATTTAAAAAAATCCCTGTGAAGAACCTGAAGGGTTAATAAACTTCTTGAATGTGGTTTTGAGCACCTAGTGGGGGGGCAGTTTTTAAATTAGTGTAACTTTTGGGTATTTTCTGTTATATAGTCCCCTCAAAGTCACTTCAAATGTGAGGTGGTCCCTAAAAAAGTTTTGTAAATTTTGCTGTAAAAATGAGAAATCGCTGGTCACCTTTTAACCCTTATAACTTCCTGACAAAAAAAAAAATTGTTTCAAAAATTGTGCTGATAAAAAGTAGACATGTGGGAAATGTTATTCATTAACTATTTTGTGCGATATGACTCTCTGATTTAAGGTCATAACAATTAAAATTTTGAAAATTGCATGCATTTTTTAATTTCTGATTTTTTTATTATGTAAATAAAAAATTGCAAGTTTGATATTGTCATAAACATACAGACTAGGAGAAATAGGATAATTATAAGGCCAGGTAAGTTTTACTACACCAGTTTTTTTGTTTTAATCGTATGAACATATATTTCAACATCATGTAAGAAGAAACAACGAATACCAACTACACCAAGAAAGAAACCACTGGAGCCATAGGCAGAGGAGGACATGACTTGGGGATGGGTGGACCTTTACTCCTGCAGCTTTTTTGGTATAGTGGTGTAGATTTTTAAGCACGAGGGATGTTGCTTTAAGAGGAGAAAAGCCCAGTATGTCTGTGCCTGGTGGGTTACTGTGAGGAGAGTGGGGCTTATATAGAACAGGAAATCTGTCTCTCTCCATATTTCTTCATTTTCTTGCACAGGATGAGCAGGAGGAAGCATGTCTGCAGTTTCAGGGAGTATAATACTGGGGTTATCACCTCACATTACGGATGATAGGAGCACATTCACCTCAGACATCATGTACCAGTGTAGTATCAGCTCCTACATTATGTATGGGATCAATATTACCTCAGCAATTCATGCAGCTGCCGTGTCCCTCATGTGCATGCTACATTTTCCTCACAGACTGTGAGACAACTTCTGGGTGACCTCCCTGCAGACATGTTTGATATACTACTCTGCATTCACCTCAGACATTGTGTAGTGTGTACTAGGGTAGTATCCGCTCCTACATCATATCTGGGATCAAGATTACCTGGGAAATTCATTTAGCTGCCATGTTCCCTCACTTATTGCAGAGGCAGCTTTTGTGTGACCTCCCTGCAGACATTTCTGATATACCACATTACTGCTGTATTGTACAGAGTCTTCATGAGTTCTGGGTTTATGTATGATGGGACAGAGCAGGGACACAGAGTGTCTGCCATTACTATGGTGGAGTTGGGCAGTCACATGTATTAGAGACACTGGTGAGAGGAGCAGTCGGGGGATGGTATATGTATGATGATGAGAGGCTGCACTTCATGTTAGTGCACTGTATACTGACCCTGCTGTGTGCTGATTATCCCCCCTTCCCAGTTATGGAGTCTGATGATCTGTATGTGACCTCATCTCTGTTACATACTGTGAGGCTGGGTGTGCAGATCCAGTGAAATCAGGTTACTCACTAGATGTGGTATATGTGTAAAGGCTCTATTCCTGTGCTGTATACTTAACCTGTACCACAGGTCTGCATACATGATATCACTCCTCACTCTGCTATACACGGATCATGCTGGGTATAGACATCCTGTGTCTCCAGGTCATTTTCCTGGCTGTACAAATAATCTGGACATGACTTCCAGCTGCTTGATTTCTGTAGCTATTGCTGCCTTTAGTCCTCCCCCTCGTATGTTGCATGATGAGAGTATACCTACCAAGAACTTATTTTATATTACCTAAGATGGTGGATAGAACAGGCCTGAATGGATTATGTTTATCATGTGTAAAATAAATAATCGTGGAGTAACTCGGTACATTTGAGTGTGCACTAATAACTCAGCACATGGTGGGCAGTGAGTGGGCACTCCTAGTGTGAGGCTGCACATTGCTCTGGAGGGCACATCATGGGCCCAGTTTTCTGCCCTGTCTCTCGTCTATTGTAATTGTATGTAGTAGAGTGACTGGGATACAGAACTTGCAGTTTTCTGCTCACACACCTATTTGCTGCAGGCAGCTTATATTAAACCTACATATTTCTTACCATTTATGTGCAGCTGGTGATTAGAGTCTGTCTGTAACTGCTGTAGAGGAGCAGGCGGCTTCTCATTTATTGTTACAGCATATAACACAGCATTGCCCATCTCTGTCTATTTCTGGACCTTATGATGGGACATTTTCCATTATTAACATGTTGTATACCTTGGTTGTAAACCTGCATGGTTTTCACCCTCACTTATCCCACATCTTGTGCGGTTGGAGGGGTCCTTGAAGTTGGTTAAATATGGTCTGGGGGATCCAATGGGATATGGTTTTCCTCCTTTTGGAATTCAATATGGTTCTGGATCTGGTGAAAGGTGGAGGGGAGTTTCGGCAAGGGTTTGTCGGATCCCCAGGAAATTCAAGTGAACATTGGAACCCTTGTGGTTATGGTGATCCCGAGCTGGTGGGGTAACGGCCGGGAGTAATTGTTGGTACATTTTACGTTCACTTTATGTTTTGTAATCACCAGATTTTTGGGAGCTTCAAGGACTACTACCAGCGTATTAATATTATTTATGCTTTGATGTTTTATGGTATGCTTGTTTTAATAAAGGTGTGAATAATAATTATTAGAGTTGAGCGAAACGGGTCGAAAAATTTCAAAAGTCGCCGACTTTTGTCAAAGTCGGGTTTCATGAAACGAAACCCGACCCTAGGATGAGGTCGGCCACGAGGTCGGCGACTTACGCGCCAAAGTCGCATTTCAAAAGTTTGTTTTGCGCTCTTTTTCAGCCAATCAGGATCCACGGACACTGTGGGCAATGTGATGACATAGGCAGGGGTCACCACCATCTTTCAGAAGGGCATGCAAGTGATTGGCTTGCTTTGGTGGGCGTCACAGGGGGTATAAAAGGGCGTGCACGCCGACCGCCATCTTACTTCTGCCGATCTCAGTATAGGGAGAGGTTGCTGCTGATTCTGTAGGGAGAGCGTTAGGCAGGGAAGAAGACAAAAAAACTGCTTCTGCTGCTAGCGATTTGGCCTGCACAACACACCAGTCACTGTGTGTGCAGTGCAAGGGGAGGCTATATAGTGGTGTATCAGTGGTGTTGGTTGTTGGACTGCCTTCTAAGGCTTCCTGACATTCCTGCTTTTTTAAAAGCAATCCCAATTTTTTTTTTTTGTCCTGCTGAGAAGAAAAAAAAACTGCTTCTGCTGCTAGCAATTTGACCTGCACAACACACCAGTCACTGTGTGTGCAGTGCAAGGGGAGGCTATATTGTGGTGTATCAGTGGTGTTGGTTGTTGGGCTGCCTTTTAAGGCTTCCTGACAGGCTGGCATTGCTGTTTACCCACTGCTCCGCAAACTGCTTTTTTAAAAGCAATCCAATCTCCCTTATCCTCTAGTCACTTTTGTCACAGCTGTGCCATCGAGCCTGTCACATAGCGCACAGATATTCATTGGGCCTCACACAATCCAAAAGTGTCCAGTGTCCAAAAGTGTGTGCAGAGATTCAAAATCTCCCTTATCCTCTAGTCACTTTGGTCACAGCAGCTGTGCCATCGAGCCTGTCACATAGCGCTCAGATATTCATTGGGCCTCACACAATCCAAAAGTGTCCAGTGTCCAAAAGTGTGTGCAGAGATTCAAAATCTCCCTTATCCTCTAGCCACTTTGGTCACAGCTGTGCCATCGAGCCTGTCACAAAGCGCTCAGATATCAGTGGGCCTCACACAATCCAAAAGTGTCCAGTGTCCAAAAGTGTGTGCAGAGATTCAAAATCTCCCTTATCCTCTAGTCACTTTGGTCACAGCTGTGCCATCGAGCCTGTCACATAGCGCTCAGATATCAGTGGGCCTCACACAATCCAAAAGTGTCCAGTGTCCAAAAGTGTGTGCAGAGATTCAAAATCTCCCTTATCCTCTAGTCACTTTGGTCACAGCTGTGCCATCGAGCCTGTCACATAGCGCTCAGATATCAGTGGGCCTCACACAATCCAAAAGTGTCCAGTGTCCAAAAGTGTGTGCAGAGATTCAAAATCTCCCTTATCCTCTAGTCACTTTGGTCACAGCTGTGCCATCGAGCCTGTCACATAGCGCTCAGATATTCATTGGGCCTCACACAATCCAAAAGTGTCCAGTGTCCAAAAGTGTGTGCAGAGATTCAAAATCTCCCTTATCCTCTAGTCACTTTGGTCACAGCTGTGCCATCGAGCCTGTCACAAAGCGGTCAGATATCAGTGGGCCTCACACAATCCAAAAGTGTCCAGTGTCCAAAAGTGTGTGCAGAGATTCAAAATCTCCCTTATCCTCTAGTCACTTTGGTCACAGCTGTGCCATCGAGCCTGTCACATAGCGCTCAGATATCAGTGGGCCTCACACAATCCAAAAGTGTCCAGTGTCCAAAAGTGTGTGCAGAGATTCAAAATCTCCCTTATCCTCTAGTCACTTTGGTCACAGCTGTGCCATCGAGCCTGTCACATAGCGCTCAGATATTCATTGGGCCTCACACAATCCAAAAGTGTCCAGTGTCCAAAAGTGTGTGCAGAGATTCAAAATCTCCCTTATCCTCTAGTCACTTTGGTCACAGCTGTGCCATCGAGCCTGTCACATAGCGCTCAGATATTCATTGGGCCTCACACAATCCAAAAGTGTCCAGTGTCCAAAAGTGTGTGCAGAGATTCAAAATCTCCCTTATCCTCTAGTCACTTTGGTCACAGCTGTGCCATCGAGCCTGTCACATAGCGCTCAGATATCAGTGGGCCTCACACAATCCAAAAGTGTCCAGTGTCCAAAAGTGTGTGCAGAGATTCAAAATCTCCCCTATCCTCTAGTCACTTTGGTCACAGCTGTGCCATCGAGCCTGTCACATAGCACTCAGATATTCATTGGGCCTCACACAATCCAAAAGTGTCCAGTGTCTAAAAGTGTGTGCAGAGATTCAAAATCTCCCTTATCCTCTAGTCACTTTGGTCACAGCTGTGCCATCGAGCCTGTGACATAGCGCTCAGATATCAGTGGGCCTCACACAATCCAAAAGTGTCCAGTGTCCAAAAGTGTGTGCAGAGATTCAAAATCTCCCTTATCCTCTAGTCACTTTGGTCACAGCAGCTGTGCCATCGAGCCTGTCACATAGCGCTCAAATATTCATTGGGCCTCACACAATCCAAAAGTGTCCAGTGTCCAAAAGTGTGTGCAGAGATTCAAAATCTCCCTTATCCTCTAGTCACTTTGGTCACAGCTGTGCCATCGAAACCTGTCACATAGCGCTCAGATATCAGTGGGCCTCACACAATCCAAAAGTGTCCAGTGTCCAAAAGTGTGTGCAGAGATTCAAAATCTCCCTTATCCTCTAGTCACTTTGGTCACAGCTGTGCCATCGAGCCTGTCACAAAGCGCTCAGATATCAGTGGGCCTCACACAATCCAAAAGTGTCCAGTGTCCAAAAGTGTGTGCAGAGATTCAAAATCTCCCTTATCCTCTAGTCACTTTGGTCACAGCTGTGCCATCGAGCCTGTCACATAGCGCTCAGATATCAGTGGGCCTCACACAATCCAAAAGTGTCCAGTGTCCAAAAGTGTGTGCAGAGATTCAAAATCTCCCTTATCCTCTAGTCACTTTGGTCACAGCTGTGCCATCGAGCCTGTCACATAGCGCTCAGATATTCATTGGGCCTCACACAATCCAAAAGTGTCCAGTGTCCAAAAGTGTGTGCAGAGATTCAAAATCTCCCTTATCCTCTAGTCACTTTGGTCACAGCTGTGCCATCGAGCCTGTCACATAGCGCTCAGATATTCATTGGGCCTCACACAATCCAAAAGTGTCCAGTGTCCAAAAGTGTGTGCAGAGATTCAAAATCTCCCTTATCCTCTAGTCACTTTGGTCACAGCTGTGCCATCGAGCCTGTCACATAGCGCTCAGATATCAGTGGGCCTCACACAATCCAAAAGTGTCCAGTGTCCAAAAGTGTGTGCAGAGATTCAAAATCTCCCCTATCCTCTAGTCACTTTGGTCACAGCTGTGCCATCGAGCCTGTCACATAGCACTCAGATATTCATTGGGCCTCACACAATCCAAAAGTGTCCAGTGTCTAAAAGTGTGTGCAGAGATTCAAAATCTCCCTTATCCTCTAGTCACTTTGGTCACAGCTGTGCCATCGAGCCTGTGACATAGCGCTCAGATATCAGTGGGCCTCACACAATCCAAAAGTGTCCAGTGTCCAAAAGTGTGTGCAGAGATTCAAAATCTCCCTTATCCTCTAGTCACTTTGGTCACAGCTGTGCCATCGAGCCTGTCACATAGCGCTCAGATATTCATTGGGCCTCACACAATCCAAAAGTGTCCAGTGTCTAAAAGTGTGTGCAGAGATTCAAAATCTCCCTTATCCTCTAGTCACTTTGGTCACAGCTGTGCCATCGAGCCTGTGACATAGCGCTCAGATATCAGTGGGCCTCACACAATCCAAAAGTGTCCAGTGTCCAAAAGTGTGTGCAGAGATTCAAATTCTCCCTTATCCTCTAGTCACTTTGGTCACAGCAGCTGTGCCATCGAGCCTGTCACATAGCGCTCAAATATTCATTGGGCCTCACACAATCCAAAAGTGTCCAGTGTCCAAAAGTGTGTGCAGAGATTCAAAATCTCCCTTATCCTCTAGTCACTTTGGTCACAGCTGTGCCATCGAAACCTGTCACATAGCGCTCAGATATCAGTGGGCCTCACACAATCCAAAAGTGTCCAGTGTCCAAAAGTGTGTGCAGAGATTCAAAATCTCCCTTATCCTCTAGTCACTTTGGTCACAGCTGTGCCATCGAGCCAGTGACATAGCGCTCAGATATCAGTGGGCCTCACACAATCCAAAAGTGTCCAGTGTCCAAAAGTGTGTGCAGAGATTCAAAATCTCCCTTATCCTCTAGTCACTTTGGTCACAGCTGTGCCATCGAGCCTGTCACATAGCGCCCAGATATCAGTGGGCCTCACACAATCCAAAAGTGTCCAGTGTCCAAAAGTGTGTGCAGAGATTCAAAATCTCCCTTATCCTCTAGTCACTTTGGTCACAGCTGTGCCATCGAGCCTGTCACATAGCGCTCAGATATTCATTGGGCCTCACACAATCCAAAAGTGTCCAGTGTCTAAAAGTGTGTGCAGAGATTCAAAATCTCCCTTATCCTCTAGTCACTTTGGTCACAGCTGTGCCATCGAGCCTGTGACATAGCGCTCAGATATCAGTGGGCCTCACACAATCCAAAAGTGTCCAGTGTCCAAAAGTGTGTGCATTGGTTCAAAATCTCCCTTATCCTCTAGTCACTTTGGTCACAGCTGTGCCATCGAGCCTGTCACATAGCGCTCAGATATCAGTGGGCCTCACACAATCCAAAAGTGTCCAGTGTCCACAAGTGTCTGCAGAAATTCTAAATCTCCCCTGCCCTATAGACACCTTGTACCTTGTTTTACATTACTATATAGTTTGTTGGATTTTGTCTACATTTCTACCAAAAATGAGGAAGGCTGGTGGAAGAGGCCGTGGAATTGGGCGGGGGTTGGCAGCTGGTAATGATGGTGTTGGTGGTGGATCTGATGGTAGTGGCAAGAGCAAAATAGGACCGAATGCAGGAGGTGTTGAGTCTGCGTCATCGTCTGGCTACATAAGGCCTCGAACACTTAGTTTTCTAGGAGTTGGCAAACCGCTTTTAAAGCCAGAGCATCAGGAAAAAGTTTTGTCTTACATTGCTGACTCAGCCTCCAGCTCTATCGCCTCCTCTTCTTCAGTTGTAAAAAGTAAAAGCACTGAGTCGTCATTGGAGGCTCATGTTCATGAACCACACCTTTCCTTGTGTCCTTCACCCCAACCAAGATTGAACGATGACGCAGGCCATACTACTGATTACTCCATGGAGCTGTTTTCACATACCATGCCTGGATTATCAAGTGAAATGGTGAATTACCCAGGCCAAGATGAATCTGACATGGAGTGCACTGATGCACAGCCGCTGATGGATGATTCTGCTGGTACATTCACTCAGAGCACTACATTGTCCTCGCTGTGTACAGAGCCAGATTCTGACCCTGATGAGACTCAGGTGCCCCTTCCCGCACACTATACCACCATACACGGTGACACAGAGGAAGGTGCACATGACATAGAAGAGGAGGTGATGGATGACCCAGTTGTTGACCCAGATTGGCATCCATTGGGGGAAGAGGGTGCTGCTTCCAATAGCTCAGATGAGGAGCATCCACAGCAGACATCGACATCGCAACAGCTGTTATCTGGCAGGCCCGGAGCACTCCAAAGACAGGTTCCAAACATCAAAAGAGTTGCTGGACAGCTTGTCCAGAGGGTCAAAAGATCACAGCGTGCTAGGCCGCAAAATGTCTGCCAAAGTAGGAAGAGTGCAGTGTGGCACTTTTTTGAACAAAATCCTCATGATCAGGCCAAGGTTATCTGTAAGAAGTGTGCAAAGACCTTTAGCCGAGGGAAAAATCTGAAAAATTTGAATACCAGTTGCATGCTTAGACATTTAACCAGCATGCACTTGCAAGCGTAGACACAACACCAAACCTCAAGTTAACCCTAAGTGCCACATGTGCAACTGATCACAACGAAGGTAGTCAGCAACGCTACATTGTTTCCCCCACTGTAAGCCCACCGGTTAGCACAGCAGCAAATATTGAGGTGTCGTTGCAAGGCCACAGCAGTCAGGGAATCCCACTGTTATATCAACGAAAGACTGATTCTTGGCCATCAGAAAGAACACCAACTCCATCACCATCATCAACCCTCTCTCAGTCCGCCCTGTCTACCGCTAGTTCCACCATATGCAGCTCTCAAGTCCAGCTCACCCTCCCAGACACTATGAGTAGGTCAAGAAAGTACTCAGTCTCTCATCCGCATACACTGGGTTTGAACGCCCACATTGCCAAACTAATCTCGTTTGAGATGATGCCCTTTCGGTTGGTGGAAAGCACAGCTTTCCGCGAACTCATGGCCTATGCAGTACCACGCTATGACCTACCCAGTCGCCACTTCTTCTCTCGCAAAGCCATCCCAGCCCTCCACCATCATGTGAAATACCGCATTGTCCATACACTCAAGCAGTCAGTGAGCGGAAAGGTGCACCTCACAACTGATGCATGGTCCAGTCGGCATGGCCAGGGCCGTTACGTGTCAATCACTGCGCACTGGGTTAATGTGGTGGATGCAGGGTCCACAGGGGACAGCGGTGGTGGGACAGTGCTGCCTAGCCCACGGTATAGGAAACAGTTGGCTGTAGGCGTTCGACCCTCCTCCTCCTCCTCCTCCTCCAGAAGCGAAAGCTCGTCCACAGAGCGCAGTTGTACGAGCACTCCATCTGCAGCTGCCACTGTTGCACACGATGTGTCCCCCTATCGAGCAGCTAGTGGAAAGCGTCAGCAGGCTGTGTTGCAGATGATGTGTTTGGGCAACAGACACACCGCCGAGGTGCTGGCCGAGTACTTGAAGCGACAAACTGAGTCATGGCTGGGCAGTGTACATCTTGAGGCAGGCAAGGTAGTTAGTGATAACGGCCGTAATTTTGTGGCAGCCATAGCCCTTTCAAAACTCAGCCACATACCTTGCTTGGCTCACACCTTGAACCTGGTGGTGCAGTGCTTCCTCAAAAATTATCCGGAGTTAACAGCCCTGCTCCAGAAGGTGCGAAGACTGTGCGCGCACATCCGCCGGTCGCCTGTACACTCCGTTCGTATGCAGAAGCTGGAGCGATTGCTCCACCTTCCCAACCACCGCCTCATTATCGACATTGCAACAAGGTGGAACTCCACCCTGCACATGGTGGAGCGGCTGTGCGAGCAGAGGCAGGCCATAATGCATTTGTGGGAGGATACACGGCCAGGCACTTTGAGAGCAGACATGGAGTTGACAGGTGTGCAGTGGTCGAAGCTGAAAGACCTCTGTAAAGTCCTTCAGTGTTTTGAGGAATGCACACGGCTGGTAAGCGCAGACGACGCCATCCTAAGCATGAGCATCCCACTTATGCGTCTGCTCATGCAAACTTTGACGCACCTTAAGGAGCAGGCGTCTGCAGCCAATGTTGATGAGGAGGAATCCTTCATGACATTCAGCCATTGTCTGCTCAGGGACCTCTCCTGGACGAGGTGGAGGAAGAAGAGGAGGAGGAGGATGATGATGGGGATGATTACTTAGGGGAGGAGGATGCATCTCGTGGGGCAAGTGAAAATGTTGGCGTGGCAAGGTCTGGTACAGGGTTTGTGCGTGACTGGAGGGATGTGGATTTGCCAGAAAGTGCTCCTCCACCCTGCACTCGCAGTGCATCATTGACACCGGGAACATTGGCCCACATGTCAGATTATGCCTTGCAGATCCTAAAAAGGGACCCCCGCATTGCCAAAATGATGAACGATGACGACTACTGGTTGGCCAGCATCCTGGATCCACGCTATAAAGGCAAATTACAAAACATCATGCCACAGGAGAACCTTGACCTAATATTGGCTAATAAACAAGCAACTCTGGTAAATCGGTTGCTTGAGGCATTCCCAGCACACAGCAGCGGTGATGGTTCTCACACGAGCCGTACGGGCCGGGGGCAGCTTGGCAGAGGTGTTCGTGGTGCACACAGCAGAAGTGGCGTTGGAGACAGGGGTTTCATGACAATGTTGTGGACTGATTTTTCAAATACCGCTCACACAACTGGTAATACTGCATCGATGGAAAGTGACAGGAGACAGCAGTTGTCAACTATGGTTGCAAACTACTTTTCCTCCCATATCGATGTTCTCCCACACAGGTCATTCCCCTTTGACTATTGGGCCGCTAAACTGGACACCTGGCCTGAATTGGCCCAATATGCCTTACAGGAGCTCGCTTGCCCAGCTGCAAGTGTGCTATCGGAAAGAGTCTTCAGTGCAGCTGGATCAATCCTGACAGAAAAAAGGACCCATCTGTCAACCCAAAATGTGGATGATCTAACCTTCATTAAAATGAACCATGCATGGGTTTCCAAGGATTTTGTCCCACCTTCCCCTGATGACACATAGGGTGACAGAAAAATGGCTTGCTTTGGTCCACCTCTTCCTGGGACTTCACCTATTTCGCCTTTTGCATCAGCTGAATGTCCAACATCAACATATGCCACTTTCTAAAACTCCCTAACTGTGCTGCCCCCCCCATGGCCAGGGTCACCACCTAGCGCACGACACCGTGCGAGTGCCGTTGCCCTGGACAGGTGGGTAGGCCGACTCTTGGGCGCCGGCACTGGCACAGGGTCCCTCATAGTGCAATCAAGTGTCTCTGACGGTGGTGGTGCACACCCGCCGTCAGACACACCGCTGTACTATGAGGGGCCCAGTGCCAGTACCGACGCCCATGAGTGGGCCCCCCTTGCTTGGGCAGGGCCCCAGCATTTGCAATCTTTACCTCTCCCTGCTCCTCCGCTGTATAATCTGGGCCGTCAAATCCATACTGTGCCTGACACCGTCTGAGCCTGCCTCCTGATGTATAGACATATATTTTGAATGTGTACGCTATCCATACATGTTATCCGGGGAAACGGTACCCTTTCTAACCTTTGTGCAATCATGTGCAATCCATACTGGGCCTAACACCGTCTGAGCCTGCCTCCTGAGACATATATTTTGAATGTGTACGCTATCCATACATGTTATCCGGGGAAACGGTACCCTTTCTAACCTTTGTGCAATCACGTGCAATCCATACTGGGCCTAACACCGTCTGAGCCTGCCTCCTGAGACATATATTTTGAATGTGTACGCTATCCATACATGTTATCCGGGGATACGGTACCCTTTCTAACCTTTGTGCAATCACGTGCAATCCATACTGGGCCTAACACCGTCTGAGCCTGCCTCCTGAGACATATATTTTGAATGTGTACGCTATCCATACATGTTATCTGGGGATACGGTACCCTTTCTAACCTTTGTGCAATCACGTGCAATCCATACTGGGCCTAACACCGTCTGAGCCTGCCTCCTGATGTATAGACATATATTTTGAATGTGTACGCTGTCCATACATGTTATCCGGGGAAACGGTACCCTTTCTAACCTTTGTGCAATCACGTGCAATCCATACTGGGCCTAACACCGTCTGAGCCTGCCTCCTGAGACATATATTTTGAATGTGTACGCTATCCATACATGTTATCCGGGGAAACGGTACCCTTTCTAACCTTTGTGCAATCACGTGCAATCCATACTGGGCCTAACACCGTCTGAGCCTGCCTCATGAGACATATATTTTGAATGTGTACGCTATCCATACATGTTATCTGGGGATATGGTACCCTTTCTAACCTTTGTGCAATCATGTGCAATCCATACTGGGCCTAACACCGTCTGAGCCTGCCTCCTGAGACATATATTTTGAATGTGTACGCTATCCATACATGTTATCCGGGGAAACGGTACCCTTTCTAACCTTTGTGCAATCACGTGCAATCCATACTGGGCCTAACACTGTCTGAGCCTGCCTCCTGAGACATATATTTTGAATGTGTACGCTATCCATACATGTTATCTGGGGATACGGTACCCTTTCTAACCTTTGTGCAATCACGTGCAATCCATACTGGGCCTAACACCGTCTGAGCCTGCCTCCTGATGTATAGACATATATTTTGAATGTGTACGCTATCCATGCATGTTATCCGGGGAAACGGTACCCTTTCTAACCTTTGTGCAATCACGTGCAATCCATACTGGGCCTAACACCGTCTGAGCCTGCCTCCTGAGACATATATTTTGAATGTGTACGCTATCCATACATGTTATCTGGGGATACGGTACCCTTTCTCACCTTTGTGCAATCACGTGTAATCCATACTGGGCGTGAGAACGGCTGGCGAGCTGTTAAGCAAGCTACAGCACCTGTGGTTTGCACACGTAAGTTTTTCATTTTTTCAGGAATGACGGTAAGGCCTAATTCCGGAACTGCGGTTGACCTGCACTTACTGGGAAATCATTGTTCGCGGGTAATAATTGTAATCAGTGATCCCCATCACTAACGTTGTTCAGCGGGTTATCTGCACCTGTAAGCGACAAACGCTGGCCTTTTCAGTGTAGCGCACATGCAGCCACGGACATGTAAGGGCATGACACTTGTACTGTGTAACAAGCTTCCTTTCCTACACAACTACTTTCTGAACAACTCTCTTAATCTGTTGGCCCTCACTGAAACCTGGATTCAGGATTCTGACACTGTCTCTCCTGCTGCCATTTCCTACGGTGGCTTACAATTCTCTCACTCCCCGAGACCCACAAACAGACCTGGTGGTGGAGTTGGCATACTCCTGTCCCCACAATGCACTTTCCAGGTCATCCCCCCAGTCCCATCACTCTTATTCCCTTCTTTTGAGGTCCACACCATCAGGCTCTTCCGTCCCCTCTCCCTCAGGGTAGCGGTCATATACCGGCCCCCAGGCTCACCCACCCTCTTCCTTGACCACTTTTCAGCCTGGCTGCCACACTTCATGTCCTTAGAACTACCAACCCTCATCCTGGGAGACTTCAACATCCCCATTAACAGCCCTAATTCCACATCTGCATCCCAGCTTCTATCACTAACCACCTCTCTAGGCCTCTCACAGCTTTCAACCTCTGAGACACATAAGGACGGTAACACCCTTGATCTGGTCTTCTGCCGGCTCTGTTCAATCTCCCACCTAAACAACTCACCGCTTCCACTCTCTGACCACAACATTCTCTCCTTCACGCTCACAAATCCTCGCCCACCCCAGCTCATTCCTACCTACCACACAGTCAGAAATCTACAAGCTATTAACCCTCAGACACTTTCAGATTCCCTACACTCATCTCTGTCCCCAATCTCCTCTGTTTCCTGTCCTAATCTGGCTGTTCATCACTACAATGACACTCTTAGAAGCACCCTTGACCAAGTAGCTCCCCTCACCCTCAGAACCTCCAAACACAGAGTAAAAGAGCCCAGGCTCACATCGCAAACTCAACTTCTCCAGCGATGCTCCAGGAGTGCTGAACGCCTATGGAGAAAAACCCGCACACCAGAAGACTTCATCCACTTCAAATTTATGTTAAGAACCTATAACGCTGCCCTTCACCTTGCCAAACAGACCTACTTCACCACCCTGATCTCCTCACTAGCCAACAACCCCAAGAAACTTTTTGACACTTTTCACTCCCTCCTCAGGCCAAAAGCACAAGCCCCTATCACAGATATTTGTGCTGATGACCTGGCCTCCCACTTTACAGAAAAAATAGATAATATCCGTCAAGAAATCTACTCCCAACCACCAAGTGCTGTGACTCCCATCCCTTCCTACATCTCCCCTGGCTCACTCTCCACATTTGATCCCATAACAGAAGAAGAAGTCTCCAGACTCCTCTCTTCTTCTCGTCCGACTACATGCACTACCGACCCCATTCCCTCACATCTCCTCCAGTCTCTCTCTCCAGTTGTCACAACCCACCTAACTACAATCTTTAATCTCTCCCTCTCCTCGGGCATTTTCCCATCCTCCTTCAAACACGCCATCGTTACTCCACTACTAAAGAAACCTGCTCTCGACCCATCCTGCACAAACAACTACAGACCAGTCTCCAATCTCCCCTTCATCTCTAAACTTTTGGAACGCCTAGTTTACTCCCGCCTTACCCGTTACCTCTCCATTCACTCCCTTCTAGACCCTTCACAGTCCAGCTTCCGCCCCCTACATTCGACTGAAACTGCACTCATCAAAGTGACCAATGACCTTCTGACAGCAAAACGTAACGGTGACCACTCTCTGCTCATTCTTCTTGACCTATCTGCAGCTTTCGATACTGTTGACCACCATCTCCTACTCTCTAGGCTCCAGTCACTAGGCATTAAGGACACTGCACTCTCCTGGTTCTCTTCCTATCTCTCTGACCGCTCCTTCAGTGTTTTGTTCTCTGGCTCCACGTCATCTCCTCTTCCTCTTGCTGTCGGGGTACCTCAGGGCTCAGTCCTTGGCCCCCTTCTTTTCTCTCTCTACACGGCCCCAATTGGACAGCCCATCAGCAGATTTGGCTTTCAGTACCATCTTTATGCTGATGACACACAACTATACACGTCTTCCCCCGACCTTACCCCCGCTGTACTACAGAACGCCAGTGACTGTCTGTCCGCAGTCTCCAATATCATGTCCGCTCTCTATCTGAAACTCAACCTCTCCAAAACTGAACTTCTTCTGCTCCCGCCGTCTACTAACCTCCCTAAATCTGACATTTCCTTCTCCGTGGGTGGTACCAC
Source organism: Dendrobates tinctorius (assembly GCF_039654945.1). Lineage (NCBI taxonomy): Eukaryota > Metazoa > Chordata > Amphibia > Anura > Dendrobatidae > Dendrobates > Dendrobates tinctorius. The sequence continues at coordinate 109,152,236 of NW_027361679.1, read as the reverse complement.
AATAACACCCCGGCAGCAGGTGCGCTGTCTGGGTGTTATGTTTGACACCAATCTCTCCTTTACATCCCATATACAATCCCTTGCCCGCTCTTGCCGCTTACACCTAAAGAACATCTCTAGAATCCGCCCTTTTCTCACTATGGAAACAACAAAAACCCTCACTGTTGCATTGATCCACTTTCGCCTGGATTACTGCAACGCTCTATTAATTGGCCTCCCCGTCACTCGACTATCCCCTCTCCAGTCCATACTCAATGCAGCAGCCAGGATCGTCCATCTGGGTGATCGGTACTCGGACGCGTCCGCTCTTCGCCAGTCCTTACATTGGCTGCCCATTCATTATAGGATCCAATTCAAAGTACTTGTGCTCACCCACAAAGCTCTCCACAGTGCGGCACCCCCTTACATCTCTTCTCTCATTTCTGTCTATCGGCCTAGCCGATCGCTGCGCTCTGCAAACGACTTTCGACTAACCTCTGCACTAATCCGTACCTCCCACTCCCGACTCCAAGACTTCTCCCGTGCTGCTCCTATCCTCTGGAATGCTCTACCCCAAGAAATCAGGACTATCCACAATTTGCATAGTTTTAGGCGCTCCCTCAAAACACACCTGTTCAGAGCGGCCTATCACATTCACTAATCAAAGTCATTCTCTGTGTAAGTGTGCGTGCGTAGCCCATTCACTATCTCCATCCATCCTTCACTCCTGCAAGATGGCTGGACCTTCACTGTAAATACACCATTGTAAATACACACCTGTACTCTGTATCTCCCTCACCTCATTGTAGATTGTACGCTCTCACGAGCAGGGTCGTCTTATTTCATCTTATTTTGCTTTAATTATTGTATTGTTAGCGTTGTTACTTATGACTTGTGTTTTGAAACTGTTAAACTGTAAAGCGCTGCGGAATATGTTGGCGCTATATAAATAAAGATTATTATTATTATTATTATTATTATTATGACACACCAGTTATTGGCCAATCTCATGTGCCAGAGCCTCACGTGTCCCTCTAGTAAGCCGGACTCGGACCGCGGGGCATGACGGAGTCTCGTTCGTTAACGGAATTAAGCTTGCAATGTGTGCATCTGTTCTGTAGCTGGCATGGTTGAGGTTTCCCAGGTGGAGTCGAATTTAACCGTAGGCTCCACTCCTGGTGGTGCCCTTCTGGACATTCCTTTAAGGTTCAGCTTTGCAACCATACTGCCCACGTAAAACAAACACTTTGCCTTCATGAACGCTGTTTGGAGGGTCATGACTCGTGGGAATAACGCCGCCCAATCAGTTAACCTGCTAGAGAGATCCTTCGTTGCTCCCAAGCATGACATCACACTCCCTAGGAAGAAGGTAATGCCACTGTGGCGACCGTACTCCTGGGGGCGACACAAGTGCACTGATGCCCAGCCACTGCTCGATGAATCTGCTGGTACATTGACCCAGACCACTACATTCCCCTCGCACGCTACATGACCTGAATCTGACCCTGATGAAACTCAGGTTACCCTTCCCATATACAGTTCCATCTTACACGGTGACAAAGAGGAAGCTGCAGATGAAAGTGCAGGTTCGGCCCACCCGCCATCAGACACACCACCGTACTATTAGGGGCCCTGTGCCAGTGCCGTCGCCAACGAGTGGGCCCCCCCTGCTTGCCCAGGATCACAGCACTTGCAAAGTTGAAATACTGTGCAGTGAGATGGAAGATGGGGACGACGAGGAGTCCAGACAAGTACAGGGAATCCCTAGCGAGGAGACTTATTTGATTGTTTTCAATGTTGGGACAGCAATTTTTGGGGAGCACTATACTCTGGAGAATGATAGATGGGCCCCACCATACACTGGAACATTCCAAAGGTGGACATCAGACACTGGAGCAGCATTTACAGGGCCCATTATACACTAGAGCATTAGAAATGGGGCCCATTATGTTTGGAGCATTATTTGGGCCCATAACACAGTGGAGCTTCATCCATGGGGACCAACATATACTGTAGCATTATGTGGAGCTCATCATATACTGTTTCAAACATTATATGGGACCAATGATTCTTTATGGAGAAATAGATGGGCCTCGTCATGAGATGTAAAAAGTGAGGTATTTTTCATTGTACTATACCGCTATTTCTCTGCCGTATCGGAGCATGATGAGTGGTGGTATGTGTTAAAGGGGCGCTCTTTCGCCCAGGGCACATGAAAACCTGCAGCCAGCCCTCCCCCCCCACAACTTTAGCCAAATAACCCCCATTTTTCAGTGCGTAACTTGTATTATGAAGTTAATTAAGGTTGACAAGCTTAAGTAAGAAGAATTGATGCTTTTGGCATTCAAATGGGCACTGTAGGTGTGTTTCCTGTCCTCCTCTCACTGCCGACTTTTATTCCCCATTGACTTACATTGGGTTTCGTGTTTCGGGACGACCCCGACTTTTCCCTATAATCGGACGATCTTGCTCGACCCGACTTTTGGAAAAGTCGGGTTTCACGAAACGAAACGCGACCCTAAAAAACCAAAAGTCGCTCAACTCTAATAATTATATTAAAAAAAAAAAAAAAAGGGATCGGTGTATACCCACCAAGTGCTTATTTTATGTTACTTAAGATGGCGGATAGCACAGGCCTGAGTGGATTACCTGGAGCCTGGTGGTTGGGGGGGTCCTTGAAGTTGGTTAGAAATCGGTCTGGGGGATCAATTGGGATATGGATTCCTCTTTTTGGACGTTAATATGGTTCTGGACCTGGTGAAAGGTGGAGGGGAGTTTCAGCAAGAGTTTGTCGGATCCCCAGGAAATTCAAGTGAGCATTGGAACCCTTGTGGCTATGGTACCCCTGAGCTAGTGGGGTAACGGCTGGGAGTAATTGTTGGTACATTTTATGTTTGGTAATCCCCAGATTTGGGAGCTTCAAGGACTCCCCCCAGCATGTTAATGTTATTTATGCTTTGACTTTTATTTTAATAAGAACATGAATTTAAAATTTAAAAAAAAAAAAAAAAAAAAGTTGTTTTCCTTTTAGTGGGTCCTTGGAAGTTATTTATAAATTGGTCAGTAGGGGTAACTATATTAAGTATGAACCTCTGGGGTGGGGTTCTTGGAGTTGATGCTGAATCAGCGAAAAGGAATTGGAAGTTAAAATTCTGGATCTGGCTCTTGGTTACAGCTCTGGACGGGTAACTCTGGACGGGGTGTTACCCGGGAGCTTTTGGTGGTTGGACTTCCCAGAACGGGATGTTTGGTGCCCTCGAGCTGATGGTTTACGGCTGAGGGTAACGTGGATTTTTAAGTTCCTGTGTTTTTGCCAAATATTTAGCCAGAATTTTTGGGGCTCCAAGAACCCTCCCCTCATGTCATATAAGATTGTGTATTTAATACTTATTGAAAATGTTTATGCTATTTGTTAATAAACTGGCCGCTGACCCCCCCTGGGTTTGGAAGGGTAACCATTTCAGGTATGGCACCCTGGTTTTGAGGGGTAATCATCTCAGGTATGGCCCCCTGGTGTGGAGGGGGTAACCATCTCGTGTATGGCCCCCTGGTGTGGAGGGGGGTAACCATCTCGGGTATGGCCCCCTGGTGTGGAGGGTAACCATCTCATGTATGGCCCCCTGGTGTGGAGGGGGTAACCATCTCGGGTATGGCCCCCTGGTATGGAGGGGTGACCATCACGGTATGGCCCCCTGGTCTCCAGAAGCATTTATATTTTATAGGACCCTGTTAGGGTAAAGTCCCTGGGGTCATGGCAATCATATTTTGCATGCCTACAGAAGAAATTGGCTCCTCTGAGCCAGGAACAGCGGCTGGAGGGGAGAAGAGAACAAGGTTGTCGTCTGGACAATGCAGTTATCTAGTGCATGAAACTGAAGAGCATTGTACCTCATCTGTGTGCCCTTGAGTCAGTGGGAGTGACTAAGGGTAAAGTAATCAAGTGCATTAACATGAAGGGCAATATGCCTATTCCCGATGCCCTTGAGCTGGTGGGAGCGGCTAAGGGTATAATCAAGTGCATTAACACAAAGGACAGTATGCCTACTCCCGGTGCCCTTGAGCCAATGGGAGCGGCTAAGGGTAAAGTAATCAAGTGCATTAACACAAAGGGCAATATGCCTATTCCCAATGCCTTTGACACAGTTGGAGAGGTCAACAGTAAATGTTATCAACCGCATGAAAAACAATTAACAATGGCGTGGCAGTTTTATTAATAATGCCTTTGTAGACTTTTTCTGCTTTAGGTTTATTTAAATTACTACTTCCAGATATTCTGAACGTTATTTTATGGTCAGTTATAATGTTGTTATATTGTGTATAGTTTTTAATTACTCCCTATTTATAATATCTTTCTATTGATATGTTCAACACTTTTCGGGTAGTGATAGTAAGTGGGTTTAAGAAATTTTACTGCACAGCTACTGTAAATAATGGTGGTTTCTAGAACTAAAATCTGTGATTTGGTGAATTATTAGAGCTGGCTACAATATGTGCGGTATAATAGTTTTTTGTGGCATGACAGATGTCATTATACAGGTATTCAGATTGTGGCTACGACCTTAATTATGGTTTACTTTCCACATTCCCCATTATGGGATCCTCATTGCAGGATGTTTAGCAACTGCTATTTTGCTGTAGTTACCATATTATCGATCATACCTTGGTAGCAAGGCATTGATAAAATTAATCTGTCGGAGCTCTGGAATTTTAATTTTATTACTTGTGTGCACAGACTTTCCATACAATGTAGAAATGGTTGATGGCTTTGTTAGGCATGGTTGATGGGGGTCGAGTCCATTTAAGGTGTCAAATGGCCTCTCTGGTGGCAGTTTAGGAGTCAGGTGGAAGTTGCAGGCAAGTTAAGGTGGACTCATTTTAACTAATAGAGGATGTAAAACCTCATGGTGGTGAACAGGCTCGGCTTTGGTGGCCAGCCTCAAGGACGTTGTAATGGTAACGTCAATCAGGGGCGGGCACAGTGGTTAAGCACAGGAGTGAGGATAATAGAGTCATTGGTGCCCTGAAAGTTTACTGGCTCTGCTTGAATGGCAAGCCAGTGCGTGCCGCCCCTTTATGGCTGTCTGTCCTGGTTCTGTATGTCAGACAGATGGGGATATCACAGTACTTGTGAATCCCAATGTACTAGCACTTCACCTGACTCCTACTGTGATTGTTTTAATCCTGTGATTTAAATAAAGCTGTGGTCATTTTGACAACCAAAATAATGTGTTGTGTATTTATTCTAGTGCCTAGGTTTACTGTAGTTATGGTGGTTTTAAGATGGAGTGGGGGTCCGTCCCATATCCATAAGTCAAGAAACCACTGGAGCCATAGGCAGAGGAGGACATGACTTGGGGATGGGTGGACCTTTACTCCTGCAGCTTTTTTTGGTATAGTGGTGTAGATTTTTAAGCACGAGGGATGTTGCTTTAAGAGGAGAAAAGCACAGTATGTCTGTGCCTGGTGGGTTACTGTGAGGAGGGTGGGGCTTATATAGAGCAGGAAATCTGTGTCTCTCCCTCTTTCTTGCACAGGATGACCAGGAGGAAGCATTTCCCGCCCACCTGCCCTATTTATAATCATTGTCCTAAAACATTTTAATTATTGCTTGTATGATGTATGCTTTATTGTATTTTTGAACTTACCATTGTATATTTTGTTCCAGGTTCAATTTTATCATGGCTATAAAGAGTTAACAGCATTAGCCTTCTAAGCCCAAGGGAAGGGCAATCCTTCAGCCATGGTTCCCTAGAGGTTTCCTCCACAGGGGGTTTTTCCTCTCCTGAGTGCTGTAGGATGACTCTTTGTGAGTCGGAGGTTTGCCAAGTTAGTCCCCTTAATGCTTTTGCAGGGACTTCTAGTTTATAAGTTTACTAAAGTGATTTATTAAAAAAAAAAAAGGTGTCAAATGTGAATTTATAACCCGTCACAGCTTTGCGGTTTAGGAGTCAGGTGGAAGTTGCAGGCAAGTTAAGGTGGACTCATTTTAACTAATAGAGGATGTAAAACCTCATGGTGGTGAACAGGCTCGGCTTTGGTGGCCAGCCTCAAGGACGTTGTAATGGTAACGTCAATCAGGGGCGGGCACAGTGGTTAAGCACAGGAGTGAGGATAATAGGGTCATTGGTGCCCTGAAAGTTTACTGGCTCTGCTTGAATGGCAAGCCAGTGCGTGCCGCCCCTTTATGGCTGTCTGTCCTGGTTCTGTATGTCAGGCACCTGGGAATATCACAGTACTTGTGAATCCCAATGTACTAGCACTTCACCTGACTCCTACTATGATTGTTTTAATCCTGTGATTTAAATAAAGCTGTGGCCATTTTGACAACCAAAATAATGTGTTGTGTATTTATTCTAGTGCCTAGGTTTACTGTAGTTATGGTGGTTTTAAGATGGAGTGGGGGTCCATCCCATATCCATAAGTCATGTAATCAAAATGAAAAAAAGTGCAGAATTGCTTTTTTATGGCAATTTTACTGCACTTGGAATTTTCTTCCCATTTTCCAGTACATTGTATGTTAAATTGAATGTTGTTATTCAAAAGTACAACTTGTCCTGCAAAAAAAGACATCATATGGCAATATCAGAGGAGAAATAAAAATGCTATGGCTCTTGGAAAGAGAAGAAAAGGCAAAAGAGTAAAGACAGAATATCCCCTGTTCCTTAAAAGGGTTGTCAAATGTCCACTACTAAGACAACACCAATAAGATACTCACCACCTGAATTGGTACCTTTCCAGCAATGTCGGTGCTAGATCTCCTGAGGCCTGTTTGACATTGGGTGCAGAAGTCATATGGCATAAAAGTCAGTGGCTGCTATTGAACTGCTGCACTTTGACTTTGGACAAACCTCGGACATTTGGGAGAAGTGTGAGTAATACAGGCCCTTAGCGCTAATTGGCTGCACTGCTCACGGGGCATATGGCATGCTTGCCCAGGGTGACCTGGCACCGACATTGCTGGAAGGGCTCCGGTATGGGAGGTATCTACTTTATTTTATAAGAGTGACAGAATATTTAAGAAAAGGTTATCCTATTAGTGTACAACCAATTTATGTGGATAATGGTCAAGTTTGATCCCCAAAAAAGATTAGGACATGCCCTGAATCTCACAGACCAGTAACATGAATCCGTTTTCAAAACAGATGTGTGTATATGGGTCAATGAAACTCTATTGCTTTGTGTTCTTTCCCAAAAATCGGACAGTAATAGAATGTATGAAAAGGATTTGTGCATGTAGCCTAAGTCCTCATTCATACCTACGTGATATTTCACATATGCAAAAAAATGTCCGCGTCCTTCAGTGTTTTCCAAGTTTTATTAGTGATTAGTCAGTTTTCATCAGTTTCATTAGTGATTTTCACACATGGAAAGTTAAATAAATAAATTACAAAGCTTCTCCTATGCATTGCAAAGATCTTCACGTTCAGCACATGGATTGCATACTGATGCCATCTGTATGCTCTCAGTGATTTTCACAGATCATAGTCTTGTATGGGTAAAATTTGATCTACACAGAAACCTATGAGGCAAAGCCCCACTGAATAGCCCCTCTCTAACAGGTCAATAAGATATAACTTCTATTATATTAATTAAAAATATATATTAGGAGGTTCCCATTAAAATAAATTCATAATTGTATAATTGTAATAAATCTATTGGAAAGTAGTCTATCTCTCAAACTATGGGGTAGCATACATGATTACACACCATTGTCCAACCTCCTGATGACACTATTTCTACAATGAAACATGTTGATGGACATGTGCTATGTGCTTTACTTTCAACATTCATTATATTTGCTATATTATACATGAATAGTACCCCAGCGTGCTATCCCTTAGTTTGAGAGATGTATTAAATCTATTGGGTAGTAATCTATCTCTCAAACTATGAGCTAGCACCCCTGGGCATGATCAATGAATAGTATTGCAAATAATTAATGTTAAAATTTAAACACATAGGACATAACCCCCCAACATGTTTAGCTGCTGAAACGGCGTCATCAGAGGATGCGACAATGGTGTATATTCATAGATGGTGCCATCCCACAGTAAATAACCAGATTACTATCCAATAGCTTTATTACAATTATATATAAGCAATCATGAATTTATTTTAATGGGAACCTCATAATATAATGCTTAAATTAACCTAATAAAATATATTTTATTGACCTGTTAAGGCTGCTTTCACACATCCGTCTTTTTGAATCCTGCACGATGCGGCGAAAAGTGTGAAAACCGGATCCGGAATTGGATCCGGTTTTGACACATAGAATGTAATGATCGCCGCATCGTGCCGGATGGACATGCGGCGCCTCCGTTTTTTGCCGGAAACGGCAAACCTGCGCCGTCCAGCGTCAGCAAAAAACATTGGCTGCAACGTTTTTTTGCAGCACCGGACCAGCTTTTTCTACAGTGCATCTCCGGGCACTGTGAGTTTTAACCCCACAAGTGCCCGGCGCAGCACAGCACGCGCGCGTCTTTCTCTCTCGTCCCCGATGCGGCTCCTTTAAATGATTTCCAAGCCGGATCAGGCGCCGCATCTGCATCCGGTGTCACCGCTGCAGGCCTGATCCGGCGGTCCGGCTTTCCACTGCATGCCGCCGGAACAAACAAAACGGATGTGTGAAAGTAGCCTAAGGGAGGGACTATTCAGTGGGACTTTTCCCCATAGGTGCTTGTATATATAAATGTACCCTCCCTGCCTGATTTGTCTCCAATAGTGTACACAAGTAAATAACTCAAATTTGATCTATGACTCAAAAATGAATGTCGCCATTATTGTTTTTGCAGACACATTGACCGCACAAACACGTTCATCTGACTTTAATGGATAGATCTTCTAGTCATAAAAATCACAGATGGAACACGTACATGATTCAAGGACATTTGAATGAGGCCCTATTCTGTTATAAAAAAAGAAAACATCCTCATAGTATAAAACTCAACAATCAAACAAATTATGTATGCATTGACTGCAATTATTCAGAGCGGTGCCAGAGGAGTTAGCATCATGTCTGAACCCCTAATAATGAAAAATACTGTTCTTGTCTTACAGAAAAGAAGATGTGTGCAGCATTTATGTTGATGATCTTTCTGTATATGGCTGTTAACACCAAAGGAGTAAGCCATCGATGTACCAAAATAGATGGTACAACACTCACCTGGTCAATATATAGCAGTTGTTCAAATGTAACTTTAAAAAATAAAAGCATCAATGACATTATAACAAATGGGGAAAGCTATTATGGTAACGTCTCAGAGCTGGATCTCTCCTACAATGAAATTAAAGTTCTTCCTGATGGATTTTTATCTAATGCCATTAAATTGAAAGTAGTTTATCTTCAAAACAATAATTTGGAAAGTTTGCCAAAAACATTTCTCAAAGATTCATCTAACCTGCAAGTTCTTAGCCTTGAAGGTAATCAACTACCTACAATTCCTACAAGCATTTTCCATGATACTCTTCATAACCTGACTGTAGACTGCAAGTGTGATTTGGTCAACGACATAATGGAGAAAATAAACAATGCTTCAATACTTAATGCAAATTGTAAATTGTCTTCAGAGTGGACTAACCCACTGGACTTCTATGAAAAAAACTGTCGCAAACAGAATGTGACCTTGTACATTGTTTTAGCAATATTGGTAATAGCTTTGATTGCTGGAGGAGTGGCTCTGTATATGTGGAAGAGGAAGACAAGTTCATCAAGTCTCGGAAGCAAGAGTGCTGAAGACATGTCACCTGTTCATGGGCAACCACGTTACATGTCAACGAATATGGAAGCTACTGCAACAACTGTACATCCAGGCCAGAAACAAGATTATGAAAATGTTTGTGTTGGTTACTTGCCAACCACTGAAACAAAACCTTATGGCTATGGGAAAAATGAGCATAAACCAGGCACTCACAGGTAGGTTTTTAATTAATCTCTGAACCTTATGCTATTTCATATTATTATAGACTTCTTTTATCTATTTTTATTAAGGTAACATAATGGGGTTGTCACATCAGTCCATGTTTTTTCCATTCACTCTACTGAGGTACAACGTATTTGGAAAGGGACCACCAAAGAGAAAACACTCTAAAAGAACTAAGTACAATCATGTATTACATGTAGGAATAGCAGAATTTTTAAAAGGACACCATGTAATATGGTAATTAGGCCTCGTTCTGTCTCTGGTATCCTTGATGGAGGGTGTGATGAAGTTTCTGTCCACTGATGAGACATTTAATTGGCTTACCACATTTGCCTGTAATAGTAAAATAATTAAAGGGTTAGTCCTGTATCTGTAAGGTTCAGCCAGGAACGTAGTTGTAGCCGAGGACACCTGAGCTTTAGTGTCCTGGCCTCCCCTCACAGAAAAATGATGTCCACTGGTCAGTATACCTGTATCTCCAGGTCCGGCTCCTTCTGGATCTTCCCTACATCGCGGGGGCCCTCTCCAGGCAGATTTACATTAAGTGAGACACAGTCCATTAAAACCTTAACAAGAACATCTTTACTGGGTTCGTTACACAGTACATCCAAAGTCTTCACAGCTTTTGCAACAGGCTTCGCAAAACAATATTCCTTTTCTTTCCCTGCACTACTCTCGTGGTCACAAGTTGCAGGCCCGGGTCGGATCATCCCTGATGATTCCTCAGCATCCTGTCTGCACAGCTCTGCTACGGACATGCATCCCTTGGTCTGTTTCGCCCCAGATTAAGATCATTATTTCCCAGAGTCAGTACCCACTGGGAGAGCGACCTGCCCATCTGTGATGTTCTCTGCACTTGCACCATGTCCTTTCTGTCCAAACTCACAGCATCCGTAGGTTCCTCTGGCCATTTCGCCCTGGCCCATAGAATATCTGCCCATGCGATGAGTTGCCACATACTGGAACCACTATTGGCTCCCCAACTGTATCTGTCTACTGCTGAGATGTTCTGATTCTGTGGATGACTGGGCTTTACTCCTTCAACGTTGTGTGGCTGCTGTGGTGTCCGGGGCCTATAGCCCTTGTGGATGGTTCGGGCGTCCCTTGCCCTCTGGCTTAACCTAACACTTACACTGGCTTATTACACGGCAGCCCCTCCTATGTTTAACCATTTCTTATACTAGTTCCTAAATTACCACTGTACCCACTAGAATGACCCCCATTTAGTGACCAAAAGCAAGCACTGCCCTCTCCCTATAATTTATATGAATACAATATACAGTATAAAGAAACATAATACTGTATGTACATTTTACACGTAATCATGTAGCAGTACCATTACTTATAGGGGGTAATACATTTACTCATGTAGCAATACCACAATATATCAACCAACATACGTAGTATTTACATTACACTAAAACATGCGGTACCAGGACCACCTGAGAAGGAAAGGGAAAGCAGTAACACTCTTCAATCCCCTTACATATCGCTCAATTCTGCATCGAGAGTCGAGTGAGATAGGTGATTTTATGTCTACTGATACCTGCAATGATGTGTGCACACACGGATATATTGTGCACATATCTAATAAACACTTCTTTAGAACTGGAAAATCAGGCTCATGTCTTGGCAAGTATCAGTAGACATACCTTCATCTAACACACTCTTGTCTCGATGCAAAAGTGAACGAGGCAGGACTAATCCCAACTAGGCACAACACTTGGAAAATAAGGGCATGCCTGCCACAAAACGCATTGGCATAACATTACAGCAATGTCCAGTTAGCAAGATAGCTTCATATATGTACTGCATATGTATATTAAAATCTATATATGTACACATATGAACATACAGTATGTTAGGATAGAAAATAATTTTGACTGCATCATAAAGAAAAACTGCAGGATGGCGCTGCCACTTATGAAAATGTAATGTATGTGTGGTACTAGCAGGTACGCAGGACGCAGTGACGAGGTGCAAGACGGTTTGGTGCTTTTAGTAATAACGTTTATAGGCCTAGAGGTAACTGTCCTCAGTCATAGCCTGACCAGTCACAGGGGTAACAAGAGTTGCCCTTGCAGGGGCTCAATACAACCAAACACAAACAGGTAGAACATGACTACGTCCGGCGAAAGCCAGTCACTATAGGGCCACGGTATGGCCGACTACGGGTCCTTAACTATATAGTCAACTTAGCCGTCCTGGGGGGGTTCTTCGGCGTAGCAGCCGCTGGGCTCAGCTGCTGAAGAGTTGACGAAGTCTTCGAGCGTTCCGATGCTCCGGTATCAACGGGGCACCACAGGCCCCGGAGGAGTCCTTGAATGGATGGGCCGCAGTCCCTGGACTGGGGCAAGCGGCAGCGATGCGGGGTGGCGATTGGCAGGCCACCTGTGCAGCTAACAGCTGCGATGGTGAATCCGCGGCGAGCAACGGCCCAGCCCCTGCCACGAACCAGAGTGGGACAGTGGTGGCCGCCGATGGCACTGGACTTGCCGCGGTCACAGGTGAGAGCAGGGCGGCTGCGGGTGGCAGGAGAGAGGCTGCAGTCGCGGGCTGGAGTGAGGCGTCAACGACCGCGGGTAGGCCGCAGCCGCGGGCTGGAGCGAGGCGGCAACGGCCGCGAGCGACCGCGGGCAGGCCGCAGCCGCGGGCTGGGGAGAGGCGGCAGAAGCCTCGGGTTGAAGCGGGGCAGTGGCTCTCAGACGGTCGTCTGGGCGCCATCCCTCTGGTGTCCTAGGTGAACGTCTCTCCTGGCTCTGGTCAGTCACTTTGGCTCTCAGTCGCTCCCACGGTCTCCTGCTGCTTCTGTCCCCGTCTGCTGAGTCACCGTGACTAGCGTTCCCCACCCCTTTTATACTGGCTCCTCCCCTAGCCCCTTCTGTCCATCTCCATGGTCCGTCCCTGAATTTCGTTCCCTGGGAACAGTCTCCCCCGGGACCTAGGTGATGGTCCCCTTGGTACCGGCCCAGACACTCGGCGGGGGCCCTTCTTCCCACATATGTACATACTGTGACAGAATACACTATTTTTATTGGATGGTTTTGGCAAAGACACTTCATTTGACAATAATAATTTCCATTGGATTACCACTCCAAATATATTCTAGATTTGATTAGCACAAGCTCATGATCAACTTTAATACTGTTCTTTGTTTCATCAGCAGCAAACATACAGCAGAAGGCAAAATACATATGGAAAGTGACGCCTATGAGGGTGACCAGCCTATTTACACAAACACCCAGGGGATTTATTATAACTACTCAGAATCTGGACTAATGGATAGCAAGAGCAAAGAAGAAGAAGATGTGTACATATTACCAGATCAGTAAAGGAAAAGTTGTCTTTAAGAGGCAGCATGTACAGTGGGTCAAGTATTATGTTACGGCATTTATATACTTGCCTTGTTGCTTTGACATTTGTGACCTGTGCTAATAAATTACCATACTATTCCTCCTGATTGGTCCTTCTGACATCACTATGAAGCTATTCTTAATTTTTTACAATCCGTATGCATTTGTAGCACAAAGTGCAAATTGAAAGACCAACATTGAATCATTTCTTTGGCATTAAAACATCATCTAAGTAATGTTTGTATAAAGTGGAAAAAGGAAGTTTTCCTGATGGGTTACCATTTACAACTCAATTATCTAGTATATTAACATATTGAACTGCCTTAGAGGGATTTTCCTGGATGAAAAGAATGGTCTGTGTGACTACAGACTGCTGAATTACACCAGTGACAATTGAGCGACTGCAGACTTATTGACAATTCTAAAGGCAACACTGAAAAGTTAACATCCCTCTTAGCAATAGCAAACAAATAGAAGGAAGGTTAGCATGTTCATCCATCAGTAATATTTTAAAAAATGGTTATTTTATTGTTGGTCCATTAAAAAGCAAATACAGGGGACAATAAAATCTGATGCGCTTCTGTCAGTAAAACATCCTTAAATATTATGATCAAGGGCGTTTTACCGCCAGAAGTGCATTAGATTTGAATCTTCCCTGTATTTGTTTTTTAACGAACCAATAATAAAGTAACCAATTTTTTTAACTGATGGTTGCGCCACATTTGTTTGCTATTGCTGGGTCTGCCAGCTGGATATAAGAGTCAGTGATAAGCGGTCATAAAGGAGCGCTTAGGAAGCAACCCAGGGGCAGACAAGGATGTCAGGTCTCCACCGCAGCTCCAGCCGAAAACCTCCAATGGAGGATAGGAGCAATGAGAAATTGGAAAACGGTCTTAGGAGCGCAGGAAAGAGACTCGAACAAGAGAGTGGTTTAAACCCATCTCTTGTCTGAGTCTCTTTCCTGCGCTCCTAAGACCGTTTTCCAATTTCTCAATGTCAGCTGGATATGGCACCCACCGTTGTGGACTATATGCAGCGGATTGCTTCATTAGCCACGTTGGCCACTTAATATTTAAAGATACAGTGGGGAAAAAAAGTATTTAGTCAGTCAGCAATAGTGCAAGTTCCACCACTTAAAAAGATGAGAGGCGTCTGTAATTTACATCATAGGTAGACCTCAACTATGGGAGACAAACTGAGAAATAAAAATCCAGAAAATCACATTGTCTGGGTTTTTTTTCATTTTATTTGCATATTATGGTGGAAAATAAGTATTTGGTCAGAAACAAAATTTCATCTCAATACTTTGTGATATATCCTTTGTTGGCAATGACAGAGGTCAAACGTTTTCTGTAAGTCTTCACAAGGTTGCCACACACTGTTGTTGGTATGTTGGCCCATTCCTCCATGCAGATCTCCTCTACAGCAGTGATGTTTTTGGCTTTTCGCTTGGCAACACGGACTTTCAACTCCCTCCAAAGGTTTTCTATAGGGTTGAGATCTGGAGACTGGCTAGGCCACTCCAGGACCTTGAAATGCTTCTTACGAAGCCACTCCTTCATTGCCCTGGCGGTGTGCTTTGGATCATTGTCATGTTGAAAGACCCAGCCACGTTTCATCTTCAATGCCCTTGCTGATGGAAGGAGGTTTGCACTCAAAATCTAACGATACATGGCCCCATTCATTCTTTCATGTACCCGGATCAGTCGTCCTGGCCCCTTTGCAGAGAAACAGCCCCAAAGCATGATGTTTCCACCACCATGCTTTACAGTAGGTATGGTGTTTGATAGATGCAACTCAGTATTCTTTTTCCTCCAAACACGACAAGTTGTGTTTCTACCAAACAGTTCCAGTTTGGTTTCATCAGACCATAGGACATTCTCCCAAAACTCCTCTGGATCATCCAAATGCTCTCTAGCAAACTTCAGACGGGCCCGGACATGTACAGGCTTAAGCAGTGGGACACGTCTGGCACTGCAGGATCTGAGTCCATGGTGGCGTAGTGTGTTACTTATGGTAGGCCTTGTTACATTGGTCCCAGCTCTCTGCAGTTCATTCACTAGGTCCCCCCACGTGGTTCTGGGATTTTTGCTCACCGTTCTTGTGATCATTCTGACCCCACGGGGTGGGATTTTGCGTGGAGCACCAGATCGAGGGAGATTATCAGTGGTCTTGTATGTCTTCCATTTTCTAATTATTGCTCCCACAGTTGATTTCTTCACTCCAAGCTGGTTGGCTATTGCAGATTCAGTCTTCCCAGCCTGGTGCAGGGCTACAATTTTGTTTCTGGTGTCCTTTGACAGCTCTTTGGTCTTCGCCATAGTGGAGTTTGGAGTCAGACTGTTTGAGGGTGTGCACAGGTGTCTTTTTATACTGATAACAAGTTTAAACAGGTGCCATTACTACAGGTAATGAGTGGAGGAAAGAGGAGACTCTTAAAGAAGAAGTAACAGGTCTGTGAGAGCCAGAAATCTTGATTGCTTGTTTCTGACCAAATACTTATTTTCCACCATAATATGCAAATAAAATGAAAAAAAAACAGATAATGTGATTTTCTGGATTTTTTTTTCTCAGTTTGCCTCCCATAGTTGAGGTCTACCTATGATGTAAATTACAGACGCCTCTCATCTTTTTAAGTGGTGGAACTTGCACTATTGCTGACTGACTAAATACTTTTTTTCCCCACTGTATGTAGTAGAAACTGTATATTAGACATTGTCTGTATATATTGTGAATAAGACTTCTATATCTTCTTTTATTGTTATCTTTACAAAAGCTGCCAGTAAGGCAATTTATAGTGCCCAGGCCATAGCGAGCAAGCCTGACTGCACGATTGCAGCTAGATGTGTACGGTAATTCTCTGAAATGCTCCAGTGTCATATAGTTAATATAGTTTGAATCATAGAATCATAGAATCGTAGAGTTGGAAGGGACCTCCTGGGCCATCTGGTCCAACCCCCTGCTCAAAGCAGGATTCGCTAAATCATCCCAGTCAGATGTCTGTCCAGCCTCTGTTTGAAGACTTCCATTGAAGGAGAACTCACCACTTCTCGTGGCAGCTTGTTCCACTCATTGATCACTCTAACTGTCAAAAAGTTTTTCTAATATTTAATCTGTGTCTCCTCCCATTCAGTTTCATCCCATTGCTTCTAGTCTTTCCTTGTGCAAATGAGAATAAAGATGATCCTTCTACAATGCGACAGCCTTTTAGATATTTGTAGACAGCTATTAAGTCTCCTCTCAGTCTTCTCTTTTGCAAACTAAACAATCCCAAATCCTGCAACCTTTCCTCATAAGACAGGGTTTGCAGACCATTCTGGTTGCTCTTTTCTGAACTTGCTCCAGTTTGTTGATGTCTTTTTTAAAATGTGGTGCCCAAAACTGGACTCAATATTCCAGATGAGGTCTGACCAAAGAGGAGTAGAGGGAAATAATGACTTCACGTGATCTAGACTGTATGCTTCTGTTAATACATCCTAGAATTGCATTTGCCTTTTTTTTGCTGCTGCATCACACTGTTGACTCATATTCAGTCTGTGATCTATTAGTATACCCAAGTCTTTTTCACATGTGCCGTTGCTTAGGCCTATTCCTCCTATTCCTCCCATTCTGTATATGCTTTTTTCATTTTTATTGCCCAGATGTAGTACTTTGCATTTTTCCCTGCTAAAAACCATTCTGTTAGTTGCTGCCCACTTCTCCAGTTTATTTACATCTTTTTGAATCCTCTCTCTCTCTTCTCTAGTATTAGCTATCCCTCCTAGCTTTGTGTCATCAGCAAATTTAATCAGTTTACCCTCAATTCCTTCATCTAAATCGTTGATAAAGATGTTGAACAATACAGGGCCCAGGACAGAGCCCTGTGGTACCCCACTTGAGACATTCTTCCAACTGGATGTACAGCCATTTATGACCACTCTTTGGGTCCGATCACTAAGCCAGTTATGAATCCACCTAACAGTTGCCTTGTCCATTCCATACTTAGTCATTTTTTCAATAAGGATTGTATGAGATACTTTGTCAAATGCTTTGCTGAAGTCAAGATATACTATATCTACAGCATTTCCTTGATCCACCCAATCAGTGATTCCGTCATAGAAGGAAATTAAGTTAGTCTGACATGACTTATTAGTTACAAACCCATGCTGACTCTGTTTAATCACTTCATTCTTATCCAGGTACTGACATACATGTTGTTTAATAATTTGTTCAAAGATCTTTCCTGGTATAGAAGTCAGACTCACCGGCCTATAGTTGCCTGGGTCCACCTTCTTCCCCTTTTTGAAGATAGGAACAACATTTGCTCTTCTCCAGTCTTCTGGGACTTCTCCTGTTCTCCAAGAATTTTCAAAGCTTATGGAGAGGGGTTCAAAAATTTCTTCTGCTATCTCCTTCAGTACTCTGGGATGTAATTCATCTGGACCTGGAGACTTGAATTCATTTAAGTTAACTAAGTGTTTCCTCACTATCTTTCTGTTTATAGATATCCTGGATTCTTCTATTCCCTTAATAGGACAGTGAAGAACAGTTGATGTTACATTTCCTTTCTGAGAGAAAACAGATGCAAAATAGGAAATTAAAAGTTCGGCCTTCTCAACATCCTGTCTTACCATTTCATCATTTTCATCCTGTAAAAATCCTATAGCATCTTTGACTTTTCTTTTACTTTTGACATATCCCCAAAATCCTTTATTATTGCTTTTGACATTTCTTGCAAGCCTCAATTCATTGTCAGCTTTAGATAATCTGATTTGTGACCTGCAGGTTCTGCAAACAGCATTGTATTCTTCTTTAGATATGCCTCCCTCTTTCCATTTTATAAACATTTTTTTCTTCCTTTTTAGCATGTGCTTAAGTTCTGTGTTCATCCATCCTGGCTTCCTTAAATGCTTCCTATTCTTCCCTCTTTTCAGAATTGTTAACAATTGTGCTTTGAGAATTTCATTTTTCAAGATTTCCCATCCTTCCTGGACATTTTTGTCTTTAAGGATATCCAGCCATTGGATCCCTCCAATTCTCTTTCTGAATCCCTTAAAATCTGCCTTTCTGAAATCTAACCTTGACGTCTGAGTCTTCACAGGTCTTCCTCCTCTAGTTATCCAAAATTCTAAAATAGCATGGTCGCTACCTGCTAGGGTCCCAGCTTGCCTTTTTTTTTTGCCAGCACCGCTATAGTTGATTAACAGGTCTTTCTCTTTGGTAGAAGTCAGTCAATCCCCTGGAGCATTGCTGGGAGAAGTCAGCAGGGAGTCTCATCTCTGGCTAAAGTCTGGCTAAAGGGACAAATTTTCAAACTATATACCTGGCTGCAATCGGGCATCTGTAAGGTGCCTGAGCGAGGTAGTTATGGGCGAGCTGCTGCTTCTGCATGCTCTGGCACCCTACTGGAAAATCGTGTCCCAGTGTGCTACTGTGTGTGGAGTGCATCACACTTACTTGTGGTCCATAAGCGTCCACTGGCTTCAGGCTTTCATCTTCCTGAACCTTCGCAGCAAAACAACCCAGGGGACACTGAATTCTTTAAAACCATCAAACTTTTACTTCTCAGTATATGGTCACTACAATGAAGCATAAAGTATAGAGCCCAATGGGTTACAGTCTTTCCCACAGGTAACGGACATACCTTCAGCCCTAATTCTCATTATGGGTGGAGCATCACTCTTGCTAACTTCTCTAGCACTAGAAATTCTCCACCACAAACAGTACACCCAGATTACATTACCTCCAGCTTCTGAGAGTTTGAGTCCACCTTTCCCTGCAGCAAATCAGTCTTAGAGCACCCCAGGACCCCAACATCCATCTCAAGGTTCTCAGACCAACAGACGGATTCGCACGGAAAGGGTTCTTTGGCAATCCACTGCCCCGACTAACAGGCTCACATTGTCTCTAGCAGCCTGCTGCATATAACCACTGCTATGACTTCTCCACACTTTCCCTAACTAAACTTGACACTTCCTGAGCTTGACACTAACTCTCAGTTCCCCTTATTCAATCTGGACCAGCTGTTACAGTTAACACTGTCTAGGCTAAACTGCAGCCCTAAAGGCTTTTTCTTCCAGATAACTTACAATACTATAAAATTATATTTAACTACTTGGAAAGTCAGAAAGCAGAACATCCTCTCCACTACTCCTAAGCATCCATGCTTTAATTCATACTGCTTGTGTTTTTGTGAATTTTGTGACATGTTACCTTTAAAATCATGATGGCATAGATGGCTTAGTGGCGTAGTAGCACAGCTGCCTTACAGCACTGATGTACTGGGTTCAAATTCCACCAAGGACAACATCTGCAAGGAGTTTGCATGTTCTCCCTGTGTTTGTGTGGGGTTCCTTCCACATTCCAAAGACATACTGATAGGGAACTTAGACTGTGAGCGACAATCCCAATAACCTCTGTAAAGTTCAGTGTAATTAATGCTGAATAAAAAAACAAACATTTAAGAATCAGGTTGTTCAATAAAAAAGCTCACAGTGTATGTGTCTACATTCAAGCAGCTCCAGTCTTGAAAAATAAGCAATCAAACAAGATAGATTGCTTTTTTAGTTATTCCTCCTTTATCATTATATAGCCATATAGCAAATAAATAAAATATGTTCAGCTTACAGTACTTTTAAATCAGATACTCACTAGGTTTTTACCTTAGCGTCTTCTCATACAATCGGGATGGGAACATTCCTAGCCATTGTTAAAGGAGCACATAACAGATGTGAATTATATCAGGCAGAGAACTTGAAAAAGGTCTTTGGTGGTTAAAGGGAATAGAAGAGTTGGTTGCTAACTGTCAAGAACTTCCATGGTAGTCCATAAAATAAGGCACTTTTTTGCTCTCTCTGTAAAAAATATTAAAGGTGTCCATGACTTTTTTGAAGCTGAAGAAACGTATACAGATTAATTTGATTGTATTTATCATCACTTTAACCCCTTTACTACCAAGGGTGGTTTGCACGTTAACTCCAGGGCCAATTTTTACAATTCTGACCACTGTCCCTTTATGAGGTAATAACTCTGGAACACTTCCATGGATCCCGGTAATTCTAACAATGTTTTCTCATGACATATTGTACTTCATGTTATTGGTAAAATTTCATTCATATAACTTGCGTTTATTTGTGAAAAAAATGGAAATTTGGCAAAAATTTTGAAAATTTTGCAATTTTCCAACCTTGAATTTTTATGCTCTTAAATCACAGAGATATGGCACACAAAAAACTTAATAAATAACATTTCCCCATGTTTACTTTACATCGGCACAATTTGGGAACCAAAATTTTTTTTTGTTAGGAAGTTATAAGGGTTAAAAGTTGACCAGCGATTTCTCATTTTTACAACACCATTTTATTTTTACGGACCACATCACATTTGAAGCCACGTTGAAGGCTCTATATGATAGAAAATACCCCAAAGTGACACCATTCTAAAAACTGCACCCCTCAAGGTGCTCAAAACCACATTCAAGAAGTTTATTAACCCTTCAGGTGCTTCACAGGAATTTTTGGAATGTTTAAAAAAAATGAACATTTAACTTTTTTTCACAAAAAAAATTACTTCAGGTTCAATTTTTTTATTTTACCAAGGGTATCAGGAGAAATTGGACTAGAAAAGTTATTGTGCAATTAGTCCTGAGTACGCCGATACTTGATATGTGGGGGGAACCACTGGGCGCATGGCAGAGCTCGGAAGGGAAGGAGTGCCGTTTTCACTGCAAAATTGGCTGGAATTCAGATTGGACACCATGCCACGTTTGGAGAGCCCCTGATGTGCCTAAACAGTGGAAACTCCCCACAAGTGACCTCATTTTGGAAACTAGACCCCCACAAGGAACTTATCTAGATATGTGGTGAGCACTTTGAACCCCCAAGGGCTTCACAGAAGTTTATAACGTACAGCCGTACAATTAAAACAATCATATTTTTTCCACAAAAATGATCTTTTCACCCCCAATTTTTATTTTCCCAAGAGTAACAGGACCCCAAAAGTTATTGTGAAATTTGTCCTGAGTACGCTGATACCCCATATATGGGGGTAAACCACTATTTGGGCACATAGCAAAGCTCGGAAGGGAAGCAGCGCCATTTAACTTTTTTGGCTAGAATTTAGATCGGACGCCATGTCGCATTTGGAAAGCCCCTGATGTGCCAAAACAGTGGAAACCCCCCAATTCTAACTCCAACCCTAGCCCAAAACCTAGCCCTATGTTACACCGCTCCGCCATACTCACCCGGCCTCCACTCCCACGCTGCAGTCGGCCTCCGCTCCCTCGCCGCAGCCTCTCTCCACCCGACGGCCGCGGCGGTCACCTGAGACGGGCTCGCGACCGATGCCTTCCCTGCATGCTATGCGCATGCGCCATAGGCCGCGGCCGCGCCTCCTTCCTGCTTCTTATGCTCTGGCTGTGCCCTGACCCGGAAGCACCTTTGGACCAATGGCTGACCAGACGGGGCCATATCAGGCCGCTTCCCCCTGAGGGAGGCGCCTGATCGTTGTGTTTCCTAACACTCTGGCCTCGCTTCATCGTGTGCACTCTGCTCCTGCAGTTCCGGTCTCGGCTGCTCCTCGCAGCAGCTTCTCAGTCCTGCTACCCGTGTTCCTTGTTCTCTTTCGCAGTTCTGTCTCCTGTGTTCCTGTTGTCCTGCTCCAGTCCTGCCCTCAGTGCTCCTGCCATCCTGCTCCAGTCCAGCCTCCAGCGTTCCTGCCGTCCTACTCCAGTCCAGCCTCCAGTGTTCCTGCAGTCCTACTCTAGTCCTGCCTCCAGTGCTCCTGCCGTCCTGCTCCAGTCCAGCCTCCAGTGTTCCTGCCGTCCTACTCCAGTCCTGCCTTCAGTGTTCATGCCGTCCCACTCCAGTCCTGCCTTCAGTGTTCCTGCCATCCTACTCCAGTCCTGTCTCCAGTGTTCCTAGCTCATGAATGTTTCCCTCGACTTCTCCTCGGCCTACCATCCAAAGACCAACGGACAGGTAGAGCGTACCAACCAGACGCTTACGGGGTACTTACGTCACTTCTCTAGCGCCCACCAGAACGATTGGGTCAACTTACTCCCCTGGGCAGAGTTCGCTTATAACAACCATGCGGGTGAGTCTTCGGCCAAGTCTCCATTTTTCATTGTTTTTGGCAGACATCCTGGTGTTCCTCTTCCGATAACTCCTGCCTCCGAGGTACCCGCGGCCAACGCCTTGTCCTCGGAATTTTCTAAGATTTGGGCTGAGACCAACACATAACTCAAGAGATCCGCTGATCAGATGAAGAACTATGCAGACAAAAAGAGGTTGGATTCTCCTCCGTATCGAGTTGGCGACAAGGTCTGGCTCTCCTCCAAATTCGTCCGATTAAAACTGCCCTCCTACAAATTGGGCCCACGCTACATGGTCCGTTTGAAATTCTGGGACGTATTAACGAAGTCGCCTACAAATTGAGGTTGCCTGCTTCGCTCTGAATCCCGAACACCTTTCACGTCTCTCTCCTAAAGCCTGTGGTGCTGAATCGTTTCCATTCCTCGCTTGATCCTGGTCCTCAGCCGGTTGGTGCCGACGACGTTTTTGAAGTGCAGGACATTCTCGCTGTAAAAAGGGTTAGAGGTAGGACTTTCTTTCTTGTTGATTGGAAGGGCTTTGGTCCTGAGGAGAGATCCTGGGAGCCTCGGGAGAATATCAATGCTCCCCGTATCCTCAAGAGGTTTCTTGCTAACCTCCGGGGGGGTGGCTTGGGGGGGTACTGTTACACTGCTCCGCCATACTCACCCGGCCTCCGCTCCCACACCGCAGTCAGCCTCCGCTCCCTCGCCGCAGCCTCTCTCCACCCGACGGCCGCGGCGTCATCTAAGACGGGCTCGCGACCGATGCCTTCCCTGCATGCTATGCGCCATAGGCCGTGGCCACGCCTCCTTCCTGCTTCTTATGCTCTGGCTGTGCCCTGACCCGGAAGTACCTTTGGACCAATGGCTGACCAGACGAGGCCATATCAGGCCACTTCCCCCTGAGGGAGGCACCTGATCGTTGTGTTTCCTAACACTCTGGCCTCGCTTCATCGTGTGCACTCTGCTCCTGCAGTTCCCGTCTCGGCTGCTCCTCGCAGCAGCTTCTCAGTCCTGCTACCCGTGTTCCTTGTTCTCTTCCGCAGTTCTATCTCCTGTGTTCCTGTTGTCCTGCTCCAGTCCTGCCTCCAGTGCTCCTGCCGTCCTGCTCCAGTCCAGCCTCCAGAGTTCCTGCCGTTCTACTCCAGTCCTGCCTCCAGTGCTCCTGCCATCCTGCTCCAGTCCAGCCTCCAGTGTTCCTGCCGTCCTACTCCAGTCCTGCCTCCAGTGCTCCTGCCGTCCTGCTCCAGTCCAGCCTCCAGTGTTCCTGCCGTCCTACTCCAGTCCTGTCTTCAGTGTTCCTGCCATCCTACTCCAGTCCTGCCTTCAGTATTCCTGCCATCCTACTCCAGTCCTGTCTCTAGTGTTCCTACTCCTGTCATTCCTTCTCGCTCCAGTTTTCTGTCTCACTTCATTCTGACCTCCTGGTTCCAGTCTTGTCCTGTCATTCTTTTCTCCAGTCTCAGTCTTACTCCAGTCCATCCTGAGCCGCCCCTCTCGGTACCGGCTACCGTAGTACTCGAACTCCTGGGCCTGCTCCTAATGGTCCCTGTATAGGGGTCGGTTCCACCTGACAGCTCACCCGGGGTCCCTCGGGGCCACGGTCCAGAGGGTCCACTCCCGGAGTTTCCTGCTCCAGACCACCCACGCTAACAGTACGATCAGGCCATGGACTCCGCCGGTCCTACGGCTGCTACCCAGAAAGAGTTGCTATTCCTACGGGAGAATCAGGGGTGCATTTATCAGTCATGAAGTCGATGGCCACCCGTTTGTCGGCCTTACAGGTGGCCGATCCTGGAAATACCACTCAGCTGGCCAGTCTCCAACAGGAGCTGAGTCAGCAGCAAGATACTCAAGCCCACATTTTGTCCTACATGGCCTCCTTTGATAGTCGCTTGTCAGCCCTCCAGGCTGCCACTGCAGTGCCGACTCCTCCCGCGTCTACGGCTCTCCCGACGCCCCACCTCGCCAAGCCGCCTCGTTTCACCGGGGATCCCAAGCTCTGTAGTGGGTTCTTAAATCAGTGTAGTCTCGACTTTGAATGGCTGCCACAGCAATATCCCTCGGATCGGGCCAAAGTGGCCTTCATCATGTCCCATCTGGAGGGAGAGGCCCTGTCTTGGGTAAACCCGCTCTGGGAACTTGACGACCCAGTCGTCTCGAGTCTCCCGGTTTTCCTGGATACGTTTCGTAAGGTTTTCGATGAGCCGGGTTGGTTAGCCTCTCTCACTGAGTCACTCTTTAACTTACACCAGGGCTCTCCCACGGTCGGACAGTACGCTATTCGCTTTCGCACTATCTCCTCCGAGCTCAGCTGGAATAATGCGGCTTTGGTGGGGGCATTCTGGCACGGTCTTTCTAGTAGAATAAAGGATGAACTTGCAGGTCGAGATACCCCGTCCACCTTAGAGGACCTTATCTCGCTGGCTACCCGCATTGACCTGCGCTTCCTGGAGCGTGCTCGGGAGGCAGAGAGAGACAGGCGGTCCTCCAGGTCAGTTTCTCCTTTCACCTGGTCTGCCAGCTCCCGTTCGGTCAGATCCTCTTACTTCTCTTCGGGTGAGCCCATGCAGATAGTTTGTCTCAGGTTGGCCGAGTTGTGTCAGAGAGAGAGACGGGCACAAGGTCTGTGCCTCTATTGTGGTGATTCATCACACTATGTCCGCACCTGTCCTAAGAGACAGGGAAACGACTCCACCTAGGTCAGGTAAGAGAAGCCTTCCTAGGTGATGATGATCCCTCTCAACACCTTACAATTTCTGTGCTTTTGATTTCAGGAGGGAGGCTTGTTTCCGAGGTGGCCTACGTGGATTCGGGCTCAGCGGGTAACTTCATTCGGCCGGAAGAGGTGGACAAATACCAAATTCCTGTAGTCACTCTAACCCAATTCAGATTGCCACCATGGATGGCAAACCACTACAGGTGACCGTCACCTTGGTCACTGAAGAGATGGAGTTGCAAGTCGGAGCCTTACATCGAGAGAAGATAGCCTTTTACGTTTTGCCTAAGCTCTCTCACGCCATTCTACTCGGTCTCCCATGGATAAGGACTCTTCAGCCTGTTCTCGACTGGTCTTCTGGAGAGATACTCCGCTGGGGGCACCCGTGCCAAGCTCGCTGTCTGACTCCTGTCCGCCTGGCGGCCGCTCCTCGGTCACCTCCAGCCCTCCCGGGTCTTCCTCCAGCTTACAGCTCCTACGCCGATGTTTTTGATAAGAAGGAAGCGGAGGTCCTCCCTCCACACCGGCCGTTTGACTGCCCAATTGAACTTGTTCCCGGTTCTACCCCTCCAAGGGGCAGAATCTACCCCCTGTCTCCCGCAGAGACCACCGCCATGTCCGAGTACATCCGAGAAAACCTCGCCAAAGGCTTTATACGGAAATCCTCTTCACCCGCGGGAGCCGGGTTCTTCTTCGTCAAAAAGAAGGACGGAACTCTACGGCCGTGCATTGACTATAGGGGCTTGAATGAGATTACCATCAAGAACAGGTACCCTCTTCCACTCATTCCGGAGCTGTTTGACCATTTCAGAGGGGCTCGGGTCTTTTCCAAGCTGGACCTCAGAGGAGCCTACAATCTGGTCCGTATCCATGCAGGTGACGAGTGGAAGACCACTTTCAACACTCGAGATGGCCATTACGAGTATCTAGTCATGCCCTTCAGTCTTTGCAATGCTCCTGCAGTCTTTCAAGAGTTCGTCAATGAGATCTTCCAGGATCTCTTGTACTCCTGTGTGGTCGTGTACTTAGACGACATCCTCGTCTTCTCGCCGGACCTCTCATCCCACAGAAAGAGCGTCCGCCTGGTGTTTCAGCGTCTTCGGGAGAACCGCCTGTATGCGAAGATCGAGAAATGTCTCTTCGAACAGACCTCTCTGCCATTTCTGGGATACATTATCTCCGATGCTGGTCTAAGGATGGATCCCGAGAAGTTGTCTGCCATCCTCAAATGGCCTCGCCCCGTCGGATTAAAGGCGATACAACGATTCCTCAGGTTTGCCAACTATTACCGGCAATGTGTCTCCCACTTCTCCGCGATCACAAGACCCATTTCTGCGCTCACCCGTAAAGGGTCTACTTCCAAGGATTGGTCTCCTGAGGCAGAGGAGGCCTTTCTGACCCTAAAACAGGCTTTCTCCACGGCTCCGGTCCTGCATCGCCCTGAGAGCGATCGACCTTTTGTACTCGAGGTGGACGCTTCCTCGACGGGTGTCGGGGCAGTACTGTCCCAGAGAACCGCCTCCGGTCGCCTGCACCCTTGTGGCTTCTTCTCGAAGGCCTTTTCTCCATCTGATCGGTGACCTGGAACTTTTGGCCATCAAGTTGGCCTTGGAGGAATGGCGCCACCTCCTGGAAGGAGCTGTCCATCTTTTTGTCATCTTCTCAGACCACAA
The DNA here is from genome assembly GCF_039654945.1 of Dendrobates tinctorius. Classification (NCBI taxonomy): domain Eukaryota; kingdom Metazoa; phylum Chordata; class Amphibia; order Anura; family Dendrobatidae; genus Dendrobates; species Dendrobates tinctorius. The sequence continues at coordinate 109,125,519 of NW_027361679.1, read as the reverse complement.
GAATCTGACCTATCTCCAGTCTGCCCAGAGACTTAACCCTCGCCAGGCCAGATGGTCCTTATTTTTCGCCCGATTTGATTTCGAGCTCCGATTCCGTCCTGGCAACAAGAATTCCAAAGCCGACGCCCTGTCCAGGGTCTTCCAGCCACACGAATCTACGGAGGAACCTTCGCATATCATTGATCCCACTAGGATCATCACCATGGCTCCAGTGAACTGGCTTACTCCCCCACCTGGCAAGATGCTTGTGCCAGTGAGTCTCAAGCGAAAGGTTCTTCTATGGGGGCACTCCTCCAAACTGGCCAGCCATGCCGGAACTAAGAAGACCCTTGACCTTATCACGCGTCACTACTGGTGGCCCACTCTACGAAAAGATGTACTCAACTTTAGGGCTTCTTGCCCATCCTGTGCAAAAAACAAAGCGCCACGGAGATCTCCGTCCGGCTTGTTGCTTCCGCTGCCTGTCCCTACGGTTCCTTGGGAAAAAATCGCCATGGATTTCATCACCAACCTACCCTGCTCTGCGGGCTGCACAGTCATCCTGGTGGTGGTGGATCGTTTTTTCAAGACGGCTCACTTCATCCCTCTGCCCGGTCTTCCCTCAGCGCCGGAGCTGGCCAAAATCTTCATTCGTCAAATCTTCAGACTTCACGGACTACCTCGACGCATTGTGTCTGACCGAGGGGTTCAGTTTACCTCCAAGTTCTGGCGTTCGCTTTGTAAGCTCATGAATGTTTCCCTCGACTTCTCCTCGGCCTACCATCCAAAGACCAACGGACAGGTAGAGCGTACCAACCAGACGCTTACGGGGTACTTACGTCACTTCTCTAGCGCCCACCAGAACGATTGGGTCAACTTACTCCCCTGGGCAGAGTTCGCTTATAACAACCATGCGGGTGAGTCTTCGGCCAAGTCTCCATTTTTCATTGTTTTTGGCAGACATCCTGGTGTTCCTCTTCCGATAACTCCTGCCTCCGAGGTACCCGCGGCCAACGCCTTGTCCTCGGAATTTTCTAAGATTTGGGCTGAGACCAACACATAACTCAAGAGATCCGCTGATCAGATGAAGAACTATGCAGACAAAAAGAGGTTGGATTCTCCTCCGTATCGAGTTGGCGACAAGGTCTGGCTCTCCTCCAAATTCGTCCGATTAAAACTGCCCTCCTACAAATTGGGCCCACGCTACATCGGTCCGTTTGAAATTCTGGGACGTATTAACGAAGTCGCCTACAAATTGAGGTTGCCTGCTTCGCTCTGAATCCCGAACACCTTTCACGTCTATCTCCTAAAGCCTGTGGTGCTGAATCGTTTCCATTCCTCGCTTGATCCTGGTCCTCAGCCGGTTGGTGCCGACGACGTTTTTGAAGTGCAGGACATTCTCGCTGTGAAAAGGGTTAGAGGTAGGACTTTCTTTCTTGTTGATTGGAAGGGCTTTGGTCCTGAGGAGAGATCCTGGGAGCCTCGGGAGAATATCAATGCTCCCCGTATCCTCAAAAGGTTTCTTGCTAACCTCCGGGGGGGTGGCTTGGGGGGGTACTGTTACACTGCTCCGCCATACTCACCCGGCCTCCGCTCCCACACCGCAGTCAGCCTCCGCTCCCTCGCCGCAGCCTCTCTCCACCCGACGGCCGCGGCGTCACCTAAGACGGGCTCACGACCGATGCCTTCCCTGCATGCTATGCGCCATAGGCCGTGGCCGCGCCTCCTTCCTGCTTCTTATGCTCTGGCTGTGCCCTGACCCGGAAGTACCTTTGGACCAATGGCTGACCAGACGAGGCCATATCAGGCCGCTTCCCCCTGAGGGAGGCACCTGATCGTTGTGTTTCCTAACACTCTGGCCTCGCTTCATCGTGTGCACTCTGCTCCTGCAGTTCCCGTCTCGGCTGCTCCTCGCAGCAGCTTCTCAGTCCTGCTACCCGTGTTCCTTGTTCTCTTCCGCAGTTCTGTCTCCTGTGTTCCTGTTGTCCTGCTCCAGTCCTGCCTCCAGTGCTCCTGCCGTCCTGCTCCAGTCCAGCCTCCAGTGTTCCTGTCGTTCTACTCCAGTCCTGCCTCCAGTGCTCCTGCCGTCCTGCTCCAGTCCAGCCTCCAGTGTTCCTGCCGTCCTACTTCAGTCCTGCCTCCAGTGCTCCTGCCCCAGTCCAGCCTCCAGTGTTCCTGCCGTCCTACTCCAGTCCTGCCTTCAGTGTTCCTGCCGTCCTACTCCAGTCCTGCCTTCAGTGTTCCTGCCATCCTACTCCAGTCCTGTCTCTAGTGTTCCTACTCCTGTCATTCCTTCTCGCTCCAGTTTTCTGTCTCACTTCATTCTGGCCTCCTGGTTCCAGTCTTGTCCTGTCATTCTTTTCTCCAGTCTCAGTCTTACTCCGGTCCATCCTGAGCCGCCCCTCTCGGTAACGGCTACCGTGGTACTCGAACCCCTGGGCCTGCTCCTAACGGTCCCTGTATAGGGGTCGGTTCCACCTGACAGCTTGCCCGGGGTCCCTCGAGGCCACGGTCCAGAGGGTCCACTCCCGGAGTTTCCTGCTCCAGACCACCCACGCTAACACCCTAACCCTAGCTCTGACCCTAGCCCTAACCCTAGCCCTAATGGGAAAATGGAAATAAATAAACTTTTTTTTATTTTATTATTTTTCCCTAACTGAGGGGGTGATAAAGGGGGGTTTGATTTACTATATATGGCAGGTTTTTATTTTTGGCAGCTGTCATACGCTAAAAGACGCTTTTTATTGTAAAAAAAAGTTTATGCATCACCACATTGTGAGAGCTATAATTTTTCCATATTTTGACCCACCGAGTCATGTGAGGTCTTATTTTTTGTGGGACGAGTTGACATTTTTATTGGTACCATTTTTGGGTACGTGACTTTTTTTATCGCTATTTATTCCGATTTTTGGCACGTAGAATGAACAAAAACCAGCGTTTCATGAATTTCTTTGGGGGGTGCGTTTACACCGTTCCGCTTGCGGTAAAATTGATAAGGCGGTTTTATTCTCTGGGTCAGTACGGTTACAGCGATACCTCATTTATGTCATTTTTTTGTGTTTTGTCGGTTTTATGCAATGAAAACAATTTTATATAAAAAATAATTATTTTTGCATCGCTTTATTCTGCGAGCTATAACTTTTTTATTTTTTGCTGATGATGCTGTGTGGCAGCTCGTTTTTTGCGGGACAAGATCATGTTTTCAGCGGTACCATGGATAATTATATGCGTCTTTTTGATTGCGCGTTATTGCACTTTTTGTTCGGCAGTATGATAATAAATCATTATTTTTTGCTTTGTTTTTTATTTTTTAAGGGGTTTGCTAAAGGGGTTAACTAATGGGACAGTTTTATAGGGTGGGTCATTACGGACGCGGCGATACCAAATATGTGTACTTTTATTGTTTGTTTTCAAAAAATGAATTTATTAGTGAATATTTTGTTTTTTTTAATTATTTTTACACTTTTCTTTTTTTCTTTAAACTTTATTACAATGTCCCAGGGGGGACATAACTGTCATGTGACAGATCGCTGATCTGTCACATCACAGATCGCTGTGACAGATCAGCGATCTGTCACAGGCACTGCTGCAGGCTTCCTCATGCCTGCGCTCTGATCGCGCTAGACCTAATATTCCGTCCATGGGAATTAGGTCCCAGGTCACATGGGTGGAATGTTACGTCCATTGTAGGAAAGGGGTTAAAGTTCATAGTGAATGCAGCTGATGTCTTCATATCAGAACTATGGGTTGTAGACATGTATCACTGATAATCATAAAGACTTATGGTTTTTCAATGTGTTCATAAGAAATGTTGTCTGTCGGTGATTTTTTGGTTAGCTGTCCCAAAAAAATAAAAAGTCAAGTTGGCAACCATGGTCACTGACAGTTGAACGCTGTGTGCTCCCTACCTTCGATAGGTCACAGGCAGCTTGTGGCTTACAAATATGTGTTGAGGCAAGAAGCCAATTGATCTGTAACAAACCATAGTTCTGAACTTGGTCCGCATTTTGTGGATAGTTGAGAAGAATGATTCCCTCATCTTGCGGGCAGGTAACAGTAACACCCCCCTGCAATCATTGCTCATCTGCTAGTTGCCAGTGTGAAGACTGGGATATATAACCCTCTTTAATATGCAAAGTCTTTTTAAGTCAGATTAAAAAATATTACAAATTTGAAAAAAAAGTGGAATTTTTTTTATAACATATTATTTTTAAGATGCATCCATAAGGTGAATGCAGGAAATATATGCAGAAGGTAAAATGTATGTAGAAGGTAAAGCTGGTGTCTCCTTATGTTATATAATAAAATACCTGACTTTTTAGGTGATAATAACTGAACTTGATTTTCTGTGTGCAACCTCAATTCTGCACTGCAAAACTGAAATTCTGTGGTGTATTCACTCTATTTCATGTTTTCAATAAAGCAAATAAACTAATCATGTCGTTATGCATTTATGTACAGTATATTTGATAAAGACTAAAATAAAACACAAGAGTTGCCCTCTTTTGTCAATTTGTCCAGCAGCATGCTACATTAATGTTGCCAGATAAACTAAAATTCAGTTAGTTATCATGAGGCTCATGGAGGTTTGTGGAAGCCTGGTGAGAGTATAGGTGTTGCCAGGACCGTGTTTGGTGTTCATGCTGCCCTAGGCACTCTAAGTCGTGACGCCCCCTATTTCTGATTTTCTTGATTCGGATAAAATCTTGAGAAAGGCTGAATAGCCGAAACGTCGATATTTTTTTTTTGTCTGTATTATCTTGGTCCAACGATACGTGTTTTTCTGGAAGAATAAATATTGGATTCATGCAATACTGTGTGCCGAGGTTTTTTCTATAATATGCCCCCTACTGATGAGTCAGACTAAAAGTGCCCATAATCTTTAGATTGCAGTTAAAGTCCCCCATACACACCAGACTAATTTCATCCAAACTTGTCTGTATCACCGAGTTTGGCTTGCAGTCTAAGGATGAATGCAGACAAGTGTAAGGGTACCGTTACACGTAGCGACGCACCAACAATTCCGACAACGATACGATCTGGCTAAGATCGTTTGTGCATCGCTAGTAAGCAGTCATACAGGCCGATCTTCATAACGACGCATCAGCGATCAGCGATGTCACTAACGACCACGGCGATCGTTGGTACCGTGTCACACACTGTCTATAATAGCGTTTCAGACTTTGAATAGGCGTCCTTCAGTGCTATCTATATGAGTTCGGAGTCGCCAACGAGGTCGCTCGTCATTGATAAGGGGCGTCAAACACAGCTACGCATGCTGGTCAGCGTGACGCCAGCGATCAAAAAATGATCCTGAACATTCACGCACGATCAGCGACATCGTAGCAGGGAGCCGGTCGTTTCCGCGTGTCACACTTAGCGAGATCGCTAGCGATGTCGCTGTGGCATCACAAAATCATTGTCGCTTCAGCGATATCGCTAGCGATCTCGCCATGTGTAATGGGGGCTTTAGAGAAACCACCTGAGTTTCAACCAGAAAATTCTGACAATTTTTTTACTAATTTTCGTCAGATTCTATTCCATGTGCCATCCATGTGTCTGTTTTTTATGTCCGTGTGTGATCCGTTTTTATACACATCCATGATCACATAGATTCCTAGGTTTATAATAGAAATCTATCTGTAAAAATCACACCACAAGATGCAATAACAATCTTCTGTGATTATTGTGTGTTTGCAGCATTTCTTTCATGTGTTTTCCCCCCTTGATGCGATTGTGTTGCAGATATGAAGCAGAGTTTTTAAAGCTTTTTTAACAGTACAGAAAAGCTTTGATTCTGTGTTTAAAAATGCAACTATGTTTTTTTTACATGCATTTTTTCAGAAGAAGCCTAAAGAGAAAAATGCACCAAAACTGTAGAGTTCAGCAGTGAAGAGATTTCATGGAATCACATTTTGGAAATTATAACCTTGTTCACATGTAGAATAAATGTTCCATATTTTCTGCTGCTTTTTATGCACAAAAACTCTGCTGTCCAAGCCATGTCGATAGGATTTCATTAGAACTGGGCCCCCCGTGGTCTAAAGATGCGGCTGAACTGTGCGGTTTTGCTGCTTTTTTCCGCATTCTCTTCTATGTGGAGCCTCCCCCAAAAACACTGATCTAAAAAACTGTAGTTACTTTTTTCACCCCTTCACCCCGAAGCCTATTTTCACCATGATGACCAGGCTAATTTTTACAATTCTGACCAGTGTCAATTAATGAAGTCATAACTCTGGAACGCTTCAGTAAATCCCACTGATTCTGAGAATGTTTTCCCATGACATAATGTACTTTATGATAGTGGTAAAATTTCTTTGATATGACTTGCGTTTATTTGCGAAAAAAATGGAAATTTGGCGAAAATTTTGAAAATTTAGCAATTTTCAAAATTTTAACTTTTATGTCCATAAATCAGAGAGCCATATCGCACAAAATAGTTAATAAATAACATTTCGCACATGTCTACTTTACATCAGCACAATTTTTGAAACATAATTTTTTTGTTAGGAAGTTATAAGGGTTAAAAGATGACCAGCATTTTCTCACTTTTATAACAAAATTTTCAAAACCATTTTTTTTAGGGACCACCTCACATTTGAAGTGACTTTGAGGGGCCAATATGATAGTAAATGCCCAAAAGTGACATCATTCTAAAACTTCACCCCTCAATGTACTGAAAACCACATTCAAGAAGTTTATTAACCCTTCAGGTGCTTCTCAAGAATTTTTGGAATGTGGAAGGGTAACAGGAGAAAATGGACCATAAAATTTGTTGTGCAATTTCTACTGGAAGGAAAGGAGTGCCATTTGACTTTTTGAATGTAAAATTTGCTGGAATAATTACCGGTTGCCATGTTGTGTTTGGAGAGCCTGAATGTGCCTAAACAGTGGAAATCCCCAACAAGTGACAATATTTTTGAAACTAGACCCTTAAGGAATGTATGTAGATGTGTATTGAGCACTTTGAATCCACAGGTGCTTCACAGAAATATATAACGTAGAGCCGTAAAAATAAAAAAAAATCAAATTTTTCCCAAATTAATCTTCTTTAGCTCCTTTTTTTGCATCTTCATAAGGGTAACAGGAGAAATTGTGACATACAACTTGTTGTGCAATTTCTCCTGAGTATGCAGATACCCCATATGTGGGAGAATACTACTGTTTGGGCGCACGGCAGGGCTTGAAATGGAAGGAATGCATTCGACTTTTTGAAAGTAAAATTTGGTGGAATAATTAGCGGATGCTGTGTCGCGTTTGGAGAGCCCCTGATGTGCCTAAACAGTGGAAACCCCCCAAAAATGAAACCATTTTGGAAACTAGACCTGTCACGTGGACCCGTCCTGTGTGACGTGACCAGCAGGCCGGTAACTAAAACAACAAGAGGCGGCACATGATACTGTCCTGAGTGACACGGCTCGCAGGCCGGTAACTAAAACAACAAGACAAGGGGTAGGGAAACAGTTACAACGGTGGGCCCTGCAACAGGGACAGGGGACGTGGAGACCTCCTGCACTCCCCTGAGTCAGTGTCCCTAGCGCTCCTAACATTCCCTATGCCGGTTCTGCACCGAGCACCGCTCAGGATACCTGTCACCCTAGCACACCCTACACCTATCCCTTGCTAGGGAGCTGGGTGGCGCAGGCACTGGCCCCACCGCTGTACTAATACAAACAAAGGAAAAACACAAACGGGGAAACACCACTTAGCTTTACTCTGTTGCACTTGCTCCTGGCAACAGAGACCACCACCAGAATGCAACTCTCCTCCTGAATCGCTGCCACAAAGCTCTGTCAAGGAAATCCCCTCTGACTCCTTCCACACCAGGGCTAAGACAGTGCTGCAAGGAACGTTCTCCAGCTCCTTCCTCCCCCAAGGATGGTTGAAATGAACAATATCACCAATGCTGATTGCAACACCTGTAACTCTTTTATTACAGAGCCAGCAATCACACCTGCATTATAAACATGTGCACTTAACTAAAAAAACAGAGTGCAATGACGCTCACCACCACCGGGGGAAAACTTAGAACAAACCACACCACAGTGCAATAATCCTAATGGCCACCGGGGGCAAAAACCACCTAAGCACAGCTTAGAAAAAAAAAGGTTACCTGTGCTTTTTATCTGTCATGATCCAGCATGGATCATGACAAGACCCATTTGGGACCTTATTTAGATGTGTATTGAGCACCTTGAACCCCCAGGTGCTTCACAGAAGTGTATAACGTTAAGCCGTGAAAATAAAAAAAAATCACGTTTTTCCCACAGAAATCTTTTTTAGCCACAAATTTTGTATTTTCACAAGGTCAAAAGGAGAAAATGGACCCCAAAGTTTGCTGTGCAATTTCTGCTGAGTTCACCGATACTCCATATGGGGTTGAAAACTACTTGTGAGTCACAGTGCAAAGGAAAGTAGCGCCATATTACAGTGCTGATTTTACTGCACTTGTTGAGGGTGCCATGTTACATTGGCAGAGCCCTTGAGGTGCCAGAACAGCAGAACCCCCCATAGGAGACCCAATTTTACCAATTAATCCTCTCATTGAATTCAATGAATTCATTTAGGGGTATAGTGATTATATTGACACCACAGGTGTGTCACAAACTTTTATATCATTGGGCAGCGAAGGAAAAATTATTTACATTTTTAACACCAAGTTTGTGTGTTAGCCTCAAGTTTTACATTTTCACACTGGTAAATGGGTAAAAATGGCACCAAAATTTGTCCTACAATTTGTGCTGAATGTAGAAATACCCCATATATGGATGTACAGTACTACTTTGCCATATGGAGAGACTCGGGAGGGACGGAGTGCTATTTGCCTCCTAGAGCACAGATTTTACTAGACTAGCTTGTGGATTCCATATAAAGAGCACCAAAGTGCTAGAAAAGCAGAATCCCCCCTCAAGTGACCACATTTTGGAAATTATAACCCTTTGAGAATTTATCTATTTAGCTACAGATATAGTGACGATTTTGACTCCATGGGTGTTTTCCAAAAACAGGCAGCAATGGATGTTGCTGAGTAAAACCTGCAAACTGCAGTTGTAGTGACCAGTACGCTGTAGTGACCAGTACGTTGCAGCCACCAGTACATTATGCCGAGCTCATGCTTCTGGAGACACGCACCTGTTAATTAGACAGGCTCTCATCACTACAGAAATACTAAACATGTGGGAGCTAAATGTGGTTTAGGAACACTGGGGTTCAGAAGGGAGGGGGCACTTGGATTTGGAAGCACAGAATATGCTGAATTTCTTTTGCCGTGTGTGGAGCCATTTCGCTTTTCCAGAGCATTCGTACTATCAGAAACATGGAAGCCCCCTATGTATTTTTTAGAAAAGGAGGGCACCATCAAAGAATATATAGTCTAACTAAATGGGATCCACCTGCAGTATGTCTAAAAGTTGACACATAGCAACCAAAGAACAAGAATCATACAAAAACGCAGGGATCACCATAGACAATACCAAATTTTTTTATAACACACAAAACCACAAAAAGTTTTTTAAAAACATTTAAAATACAAAAATAGTTACACAAGGTGTAACAATTATATACAGGAAGCAATGGCTAGCCCAGTAACACCTAGAGATAATATATGAAAGGAGGCAGGAGTTGAGTGATGCTGCAGGCCACAGGCTGGGATGAGGGTTTGTTCCTATGTGCGGTGTGCCGCTGCGGTTGTCTGGTGCTGCTGTGGTGTCTGGTGCTGCTGCGGACTCTGGCCTTTCACAAAATGTCAGCAGAGTCCCAGCAGCGCCAGAAACAACCACAGCAGCACCGGGCAGCACCGCCGGACACCCCCATAGCACCGCTGGGCACCCGCAGCACTGCCGGACACCCCCTCATCCCATTCTGTGGCCTGCAGCAACGGCATCAGTAAGGTAAGGTATTTATGCATTATAAGACACACCCCTATTTCCCCCCAACCTCTCCCTCTTGGCATTGTTACAGGCACAGATAGCCCTTGCTGTTATGCTGGTTTATTGAAAATTGCCCAATTTGCGCACATTTTCCCCTTACCTCTGTTGGACCTGGTGTTCAAAATATTGGGATCAAGACAAATCAGAAAACACACCAAGATAGCACAATAATTATGAACCCTAAAAAATACCTTTTAATTCAATAATTAAAACAATGGACAATCCCAACTCACAGGGTCTAGAGCCATAAATAGCAAAAACTATTTTTTAGGGTTCATAATTATTGTGCTATCTTGGTGTGTGTTCGTGTCTCTCTCCATTATCACTTGGTGTTGAAAACAACTGCTACATCTGCCAGCAGCATTGTCTGAGGGTGATGTTTTCAGCAACTGATCTACAATGGCCCTCTTGAACAATTCCATTGTAAAACTTTTTGGTGACTCCAAAAGGAAAGAAGGAAATTTCTCCTTGTACTGTGGATTGAGAAAGGTAGCCAACCAGTATTGATGGTTGGATAAAATGTGTATCACGCGAGGGTATTTCCACAGACACTTACACATGAACGGTGCCATGTGAACCAAGCTGCAAAAAGGCAAATATTCTGTGTCACCCAACAGTAGGAACAGTACCCATCCTCTCCTTACACTGACTCGCCTACTCCTCCTCCACCTTCTACTCTCCGGCCCATCCAGACTGCACAGACATGAAACTTGGGTTGGGTGTCCCCTCTGTAGCATTAGGCATCCCCTCGGTAGCACAGAAAAACATTTAGTCTCCTTCCTCATCCTCCTCCTCATCGCCCAATGTTGCCTCAGAATATTGGCTGGGCAGGGTAGTAACACCCATTGTGAAATCTGGCTCCATACCAACATGCTAGGCACTCAAAGCTTCCTCTTTGAGATTATGCAGTGATTGTCTCAAGAGACACAGCAGCGGGATGATTAGGCTGATAATAGCCTGATCACTGCTCACGAGGTTGGTGCAGTACTCAAAGCTCTCAAGAACCTCACAAATGTCAGCGCTCCACACCCACTCGACAGTTGTTATGTGTGGTGGCTGACTCTCAGTCTGACGGGCATGTTGAAGCTAGAATTCAGCTACTGCCCTCTGTTGCTCACTAATCCTCGCCAACATATGATAGGTTGAGTTCCACGGCGTGGGCAGGTCGCACATGAGTCGGTGACTTGGCAAATTCAAGAGCTTTTACAGTGCTGTAAGACCAGCAAAAGCGGTAGAGGAATGGCGGAAATGATCACTAATACATCGCACCTTCTCAAGTAGGTACGGCAAGGCAGAGTAACTTTTCAGAAATTTCTGAACAACTAGGTTCAGCACGTGAGCCATTCATGGCATGTGTACCAGCGTGCCGGCCTTTAAAGCCTCCACCAGGTTACGCCTATTATCGCAGATAACCAGGCTGGGTTGGAGGTGCAGCGGGGAGAGCCACTGATCGTTCTGTTGTTTTAAAGCTTGCCACAGCTATGCTGCAGTGTGTGGTTTATGACCTAAACAGATCAGCTTCAACAGAGCATGCTGCCGCTTTGCCAATGCGCTGCTGCACAGGTCTTAGCATGGCAGTGATGGGGAGGGTACTTCAGCAGAGGATGAGGAGCAGAGCAGGTGGAAGGGAGAGATGAAGTGGAATATGAAGAGGCAGAAACTCTGATAGAAGTTGGGCTCGCTATTCTTGGCGTGGGTAGGAAGTGTGATGTTCCTGTTTGCACCTTTGTCCTACGTTCCACTAGGTTCTCCCAGTGTGCTGTAACAGAAATGTATTGTTCCTGCCCACAACAACTTGTCCAGGTGTCTGTTGTTAGGTGGACCTTTCCAGTTATGGCGTTGGTTAGAGCACAGTTCAGATTGTTTAACATGTGCTTGAGTAATGCAGGGACGGCACACTTCACTTCTGGCTTCAATAGACGTTTACATTCCAGACAGGGACATTTTTCCAGGAGCACAGTGGATATATCAAGCTTCTTCTGACCTGACACAGACTCAGTGCCTTTTCGCACATCAATGAAAACACCGTGTCCACGTCACTGTCCCTTAACAACAGGCTGTTTTGGCATTTTGGGTTTTGCTCACAGATTTTCAGATGTTGATGGCACAAGCCAAGCTAGCTGTCACAGCCAAAATAGCGGGGAAAATGGCCTTGTGCATGCTTGGTAGCAGGCAGTAGGAAATGTTTGGGCTACTGCTTTGTGTAGGGCACTAACTGCCTTTTTAAGTGGACTAATGTGAACAGCAGATGGCAGGCTCTGACCCCAAAAACAGTGGGGAAAATGGCCTGGTGCTTTAAAAAAAAAAAGGATAAAAAAAAAGGAAGCACTAAATGCTAGTACTCTGTGGGCTGGAAAAATATTGCTTTACCTCTAGCAAGAGCTGTTTTAAGATGGACACTGGAAGAACACATTAACCTCTCCCTACCTAACACACAATCTCTCCCTCCCTGTACTCTGACTTTGTTGTGTGTCTTCAGCTCTGAAAAGAGCTATTTTTTGGTTGTATTATGGAGCTAGTGACCGGCTCCTTTAAACTGTCCCTGCCCGAGTATCTCTCTCTTCCTACTCTACACTGACCTAGTATACACTGCAGGTAGCTCTGAAAAGGGCTTGTGTTATCAAGAGGCCTCTCCCTAGCAGCTAAGTGAATTCTGCCTATTTTTGCAGAATGCAAGCTCCAGATGCAATGTGTGCAAAATGGCGACGGCAGGGCTTAAATAGACCCTATGAGGCTGAGTGGCCAGCCAATCACAGTAATACCACAACCAAAATGTCTGCAGCATTACTGTGATTGGTTAAAAAGCCCAGCATTTGTTTAGTGGCTGCAAAGGAGGCACCAAAACTGCACAGCAGAGCATCCATACATAGCGAGGCAAGTACACAAATACTCGAAATGTAACGGGTAACCTGAATACCGTACTATCCGTACGAATAGCGAATAGTAACAAATACACTCGCTCATCACTAGTGATGATGTGTTATAGTTTATAAGAGCAGATGAAGTAGAGATTATAATTGATAATGGGTGATGGTGTGTTATAGTTCATAAGGGTGGATAGTGTGGTAGATTATGGTTCGTAAGAGCAGACGTTGTGGAGGCTATGGTTTATAAGGGGGAAAGTGTAGAGGTTATGCAGTAGATCATAAGGATGCAATGATGTATATAGTTTATAAGCGTGAATGGTGGCAATATTTTATAGAAGAGTGTGGAGGCTACGTACCATAACTTTGAGAGTAGGGGGGTCACATTTTGTGCAGGGAGCACAGTGAGAGGAAATTAATGCTTAGGGGCACAGCATGGTCAGGAGCATTATAATAATGCTAATTTTTAACCCCTTCTCGACATGCACCATACCAGTACTGCTCTGCGGGACATGCAGTCCCGCAAACAGAAGTACTAATACGGCACAGCGATCGTGCGTCCTCACGCTGAGCGCTGTGGCGATCACATGGGGTGTCAGCTGTATGTGACAGCTGACACCCTGCAGCAATGCCCATGATTGGTGCTAGCATTTAACCCCTCTGATGCTGCTGTCAGTAGTAACAGCGGCATAGAGGAGCATCACGCAGAAAGGGGGCTCCCTGCGAGCTTCCATCAGGACAACGCAATGCGATCAAGTTGTCCTGATGGTCTTCATGGAGACCCCCAGCTCCAAGATGGCTGCGGGGTTCTTCCAGGTCCTGCAGGGATGGTGGCTTGTGAACACCTGCTGAGAGCAGGTGCTGTCATGCCTCCTTCCCTGCCTGTCAGATCCTGGTCTGATACACTGCAGTGCTGAGTGTCAGATCAGTGATCTAATGCAATATAGTAATGTCTAGAGTTGAGCGAAACGGGTCGAAAAATTTCAAAAGTCGCCGACTTTTGGCAAAGTCGGGTTTCATGAAACGAAACCCGACCCTAGGATGAGGTCGGCCGCGAGGTCGGCGACTTACGCGCCAAAGTCGCGTTTCAAAAGTTTGTTTTGCACTCTTTTTCAGCCAATCAGGATCCACGGACACTGTGGGCAACGTGATGACATAGGCAGGGGTCACCACCATCTTTCAGAAGGGCATGCAAGTGATTGGCTTGCTTTGGTGAGCGTCACAGGGGTTATAAAAGGGCGTGCACGCCGACCGCCATCTTACTTCTGCCGATCTTAGCATAGGGAGAGGTTGCTGCTGCTGATTCTGTAGGGAGAGCGTTAGGCAGGGAAGAAGAAAAAAAAACTGCTTCTGCTGCTAGCGATTTTGCCTGTGCAACACACCAGTCACTGTGTGTGCAGTGCAAGGGGAGGCTATATTGTGGTGGATCAGCGGTGTTGGTTGTTAGGCTGCCTTCTAAGGCTTCCTGACAGCTGCATTGCTGTTTACCCACTGCTCTGCAAACTGCTTTTTTAAAAGCAATCCCAATTTTTTTTTTGTCCTGCTGAGGTACTGAGCGTTCATTTTTTCACACCATACAGCGGTGTACGCTCCTCACACTGTACCGTGTAACAGCTGTTATCACAGCCACAGTGAAGCTATCTGTGTGTCACTCTGTGAGAATAAGTCGAGGACATGTTCCGTTCTTACAGACCTGCACCTACTAGTTTTGTCTAGCTTTCAAACAGTTAAATATATTTGCTGTTTGATCACATACAAAACTATAGAGAGACAGCGTGTGTCAGTCCGTATACTTAAAAAACACGGAACTTGACAATTTTACGTACACCGGACAGCCGTGTACGTGCACGCTCCTCTCAGTACCGTGTAACGGCTGTTATCACGGCCACAGTGAAGCTATCTGTGTGTCACTCTGTGAGAATAAGTCGAGGACATGTTCCGTTCTTACAGACCTGCACCTACTAGTTTTGTCTAGCTTTCAAACAGTTAAATATATTTGCTGTTTGATCACATTCAAAACTATAGAGAGACAGCGTGTGTCAGTCCGTATACTTAAAAAACACGGAGCTTGACAATTTTACATACACCGGACAGCCGTGTACGTGCACGCTCCTCTCAGTACCGTGTAACGGCTGTTATCACGGCCACAGTGAAGCTAACTGTGTGTCACTGTGGAAGGATAAGTGGAGGACTTGTTCTGTTCTTACAGACCTACACTCTAGGGAGATTCCTATTCTGCCCAATTCTACATACACCTTGTAGTTTGTGATACACTAGCCAATTTCTGCCTGTGACACAGCGCTCTGATATTCAGTGGCCCTCACACAATCCAAAAGTGTCCAGTGTCCACTAGTGTGTGCAGAAATTCAAAATCTCCCTTATTCTGTAGTCACTTTTTTCACACCTGTGCCATCGAGCCTGTGACATAGCGCTCTGATATTCAGTGGGCCTCACACAATCCAAAAGTGTCCAGTGTCCACTAGTGTGTGCAGAAATTCAAAATCTCCCTTATCCTGTAGTCACTTTTTTCACACCTGTGCCATCGAGCCTGTGACATAGCGCTCTGATATTCAGTGGGCCTCACACAATCCAAAAGTGTCCAGTGTCCACAACTGTGTGCAGAAATTCAAAATCTCTGTGATCCTGTAGTCACTTTTTTCACACCTGTGCCATCGAGCCTGTGACATAGCGCTCTGATATTCAGTGGGCCTCACACAATCCAAAAGTGTCCAGTGTCCACTAGTGTGTGCAGAAATTCAAAATCTCCCTTATCCTGTAGTCACTTTTTTCACACCTGTGCCATCGAGCCTGTGACATAGCGCTCTGATATTCAGTGGGCCTCACACAATCCAAAAGTGTCCAGTGTCCACTAGTGTGTGCAGAAATTCAAAATCTCTGTGATCCTGTAGTCACTTTTTTCACACCTGTGCCATCGAGCCTGTGACATAGCGCTCTGATATTCAGTGGGCCTCACACAATCCAAAAGTGTCCAGTGTCCACTAGTGTGTGCAGAAATTCAAAATCTCCCTTATCCTGTAGTCACTTTTTTCACAATTGTGCCATCGAGCCTGTGACATAGCGCTCTGATATTCAGTGGGCCTCACACAATCCAAAAGTGTCCAGTGTCCACTAGTGTGAGCAGAAATTCAAAATCTCCCTTATCCTGTAGTCACTTTTTTCACACCTGTGCCATCGAGCCTGTGACATAGCGCTGTGATATTCAGTGGGCCTCACACAATCCATAAGTGTCCAGTGTCCACAAGTGTGTGCAGAAATTCAAAATCTCCCCTGTCCTATAGACACCTTGTACCTTGTTTTACATTACTATATAGTTTGCTGGATTTTGTCTACATTTCTACAAAAAATGAGGAAGGCTGGTGGAAGAGGCCGTGGAATTGGGCGGGGGTTGGCAGCTGGTAATGATGGTGTTGGTGGTGGATCTGATGGTAGTGGCAAGAGCAAAATAGGACCGAATGCAGGAGGTGTTGAGCCTGCGTCATCGTCTGGCTCCATAAGGCTTCGAAGGCTTAGTTTTCTAGGAGTTGGCAAACCGCTTTTAAAGCCAGAGCATCAGGAAAAAGTTTTGTCTTACATTGCTGACTCAGCCTCCAGCTCTATCGCCTCCTCTTCTGAAGTTGTAAAAAGTAAAAGCACTGAGTCGTCATTGGAGGCTCATGTTCATGAACCACACCTTTCCTTGTGTCCTTCACCCCAACCAAGATTGAAGGATGACGCAGGCCATACTACTGATTACTCCATGGAGCTGTTTTCACATACCATGCCTGGATTATCAAGTGAAATGGTGAATTACCCAGGCCAAGATGAATCTGACATGGAGTGCACTGATGCACAGCCGCTGGTAGATGATTCTGCTGGTACATTCACTCAGAGCACTACATTGTCCTCGCAGTGTACAGAGCCAGATTCTGACCCTGATGAGACTCAGGTGCCCCTTCCCGCACACTATACCACCATACACGGTGACACAGAGGAAGGTGCACATGACATTGAAGAGGAGGTGATGGATGACCCAGTTGTTGACCCAGATTGGCATCCATTGGGGGAAGAGGGTGCTGCTTCCAATAGCTCAGATGAGGAGCATCCACAGCAGACATCGACATCGCAACAGCTGTTATCTGGCAGGCCCGGAGCACTCCAAAGACAGGTTCCAAAAATCAAAAGAGTTGCTGGACAGCTTGTCCAGAGGGTCAAAAGATCACAGCGTGCTAGGCCGCAAAATGTCTGCCAAAGTAGGAAGAGTGCAGTGTGGCACTTTTTTGAACAAAATCCTCATGATCAGGCCAAGGTTATCTGTAAGAAGTGCGCAAAGACCTTTAGCCGAGGGAAAAATCTGAAAAATTTGAATACCAGTTGCATGCTTAGACATTTAACCACCATGCACTTGCAAGCGTGGACACAACACCAATCCTCAAGTGCCACATCTGCAACTGATCACAAAGAAGGTAGTCAGCAACGCTACATTGTTTCCCCCACTGTAAGCCCACCGGTTAGCACAGCAGCAAATGTTGAGGTGTCGTTGCAAGGCCACAGCAGTCAAGGAATCCCACTGTTATATCAACGAAATACTGAATCTAGGCCATCAGAAAGAACACCAACTCCATCACCATCATCAACCCTCTCTCAGTCCACCCTGTCCTCCGCTACTTCCACCATATGCAGCTCTCAAGTCCAGCTCACCCTCCCAGACACTATGAGTAGGTCAAGAAAGTACTCAATCTCTCATCCGCGTACACTGGGTTTGAACGCCCACATTGCCAAACTAATCTCGTTTGAGATGATGCCCTATCGGTTGGTGGAAAGCGCAGCTTTCCGCGAACTCATGGCCTATGCAGTACCACGCTATGACCTACCCAGTCGCCACTTCTTCTCTCGCAAAGCCATCCCAGCCCTCCACCATCATGTAAAAGACCGCATTGTCCATTCACTCAAGCAGTCAGTGAGTGGAAAGGTGCACCTCACAACTGATGCATGGTCCAGTCGGCATGGCCAGGGCCGTTACATGTCCATCACTGCGCACAGGGTTAATGTGGTGGATGCAGGGTCCACAGGGGACAGCTGTGGTGGGACAGTGCTGCCTAGCCCACAGTATAGGAAACAGTTGGCTGTAGGCGTTCGACCCTCCTCCTCCTCCTCCAGAAGCGAAAGCTCGTCCACAGTGCGCAGTCGTACGAGCACTCCATCTGCAGCTGCCACTGTTGCACACGAGGTGTCCCCCTATCGAGCAGCTAGTGGAAAGCGTCAGCAGGCTGTGTTGCAGATGATGTGTTTGGGCGACAGACACACCGCCGAGGTGCTGGCCGAGTACTTGAAGCGACAAACTGAGTCATGGCTGGGCAGTGTACATCTTGAGGCAGGCAAGGTAGTTAGTGATAACGGCCGTAATTTTGTGACAGCCATAGCCCTTTCAAAACTCAGCCACATACCTTGCTTGGCTCACACCTTGAACCTGGTTGTGCAGTGCTTCCTCAAAAATTATCCGGAGTTAACAGCCCTGCTCCAGAAGGTGCGAAGACTGTGCGCGCACATCCGCCGGTCGCCTGTACACTCCGTTCGTATGCAGAAGCTGCAGCGATTGCTCCACCTTCCCAACCACCGCCTCATTATCGACATTGCAACAAGGTGGAACTCCACCCTGCACGTGGTGGAGCGGCTGTGCGAGCAGAGGCAGGCCAAAATGCATTTGTGGGAGGATACACGGCCAGGCACTTTGAGAGCAGACATGGAGTTGACAGGTGTGCAGTGGTCGAAGCTGAAAGACCTCTGTAAAGTCCTTCAGTGTTTTGAGTAATGCACACGGCTGGTAAGCGCAGACGACGCCATCCTAAGCATGAGCATCCCCCTTATGCGTCTGCTCATGCAAACTTTGACGCACCTTAAGGAGCAGGTGTCTGCAGCCAATGTTGATGAGGAGGAAGAGGAGGAGGGAATCCTTGATGACATTCAGCCATTGCCTGCTCAGGGACCTCTCCTGGACGAGGTGGAGGAAGAAGAGGAGGAGGAGGATGATGATGGGGATGATTACTTAGGGGAGGAGGATGCATCTCGTGGGGCAAGTGAAAATGTTGGCGTGGCAAGGTCTGGTACAGGGTTTGTGCGTGACTGGAGGGATGTGGATTTGCCAGAAAGTGCTCCTCCAACCAGCACTCGCAGTGCATCATTGACACCGGGAACATTGGCCCACATGTCAGATTATGCCTTGCAGATCCTAAAAAGGGACCCCCGCATTGCCAAAATGATGAACGATGACGACTACTGGTTGGCCAGCATCCTGGATCCACGCTATAAAGGCAAATTACAAAACATCATGCCACAGGAGAACCTTGACCTAATATTGGCTAATAAACAAACAACTCTGGTAAATCGGTTGCTTGAGGCATTCCCAGCACACAGCAGCGATGATGGTTCTCACACGAGCCGTACGGGCCGGGGGCAGCTTGGCAGAGGTGTTCATGGTGCACACAGCAGAAGTGGCGTTGGAGACAGGGGTGTCATGACAATGTTGTGGACTGATTTTTCAAGTACCGCTCACACAACTGGTAATACTGCATCGATGGAAAGTGACAGGAGACAGCAGTTGTCAACTATGGTTACAAACTACTTTTCCTCCCATATCGATGTTCTCCCACACAGGTCATTCCCCTTTGACTACTGGGCCGCTAAACTGGACACCTGGCCTGAATTGGCACAATATGCCTTACAGGAGCTCGCTTGCCCAGCTGCAAGTGTGCTATCGGAAAGAGTCTTCAGTGCAGCTGGATCAATCCTGGATCAACCCAAAATGTGGATGATCTAACCTTCATTAAAATGAACCATGCATGGGTTTCCAAGGATTTTGTCCCACCTTCCCCTGATGACACATAGGGTGACAGAAAAATGGCTTGCTTTGGTCCACCTCTTCCTGGGACTTGACCTATTTCGCCTTTTGCATCAGCTGAATGTCCAACATCAACATATGCCACTTTCTAAAACTCCCTAACTGTGCTGCCTCCCCCCCCATGGCCGGGGTCACCACCTAGCGCACGACACCGTGCGAGTGCCGTTGCCCTGGACAGGTGGGTAGGCCGACTCTTGGGCGCGGGCACTGGCACAGGGTCCCTCATAGTGCAATCAAGTGTCTCTGACGGTGGTGGTGCACACCCGCCGTCAGACACTCCGCCGTACTATGAGGGGCCCAGTACCAGTACCGACGCCCACGAGTGGGCCCCCTTTGCTTGGGCAGGGCCCCAGCATTTGCAATCTTTACCTCTCCCTGCTCCTCCGCTGTGTAGTCTGGGCCGTCAAATCCATACTGTGCCTGACACCGTCTGAGCCTGCCTCCTGATGTATAGACATATATTTTGAATGTGTACGCTATCCATACATGTTATCCGGGGATACGGTACCCTTTCTCACCTTTGTGCAATCACGTGCAAGCCATACTGGGCCTAACACCGTCTGAGCCTGCCTCCTGATGTATAGACATATATTTTGAATGTGTACGCTATCCATACATGTTATCCGGGGATACGGTACCCTTTCTCACCTTTGTGCAATCACGTGCAAGCCATACTGGGCCTAACACCGTCTGAGCCTGCCTCCTGATGTATTGACATATATTTTGAATGTGTACGCTATCCATACATGTTATCCGGGGATACGGTACCCTTTCTCACCTTTGTGCAATCACGTGCAAGCCATACTGGGCCTAACACCGTCTGAGCCTGCCTCCTGATGTATTGACATATATTTTGAATGTGTACGCTATCCATACATGTTATCCGGGGATACGGTACCCTTTCTCACCTTTGTGCAATCGCGTGTAATCCATACTGGGCGTGAGAACGGCTGGCGAGCTGTTAAGCAAGCTACAGCACCTGTGGTTTGCACACGTAAGTTTTTCATTTTTTCAGAAATGACGGTTAGGCCTAATTCCGGAACTGCGGTTGACCTGCACTTACTGGGAAATCATCGTTCGCGGGTAATAATTGTAATTAGTGATCCCCATCACTAACGTTGTTCAGCGGGTTATCTGCACCTGTAAGTGACAAACGCTGGCCTTTTCAGTGTAGCGCACATGCAGCCATGGACATGTAAGGGCATGACACACCAGCTATTGGCCAATCTCATGTGCCAGAGCCTCACGTGTCCCTCTAGTAAGCCGGACTCGGACCGCGGGGCATGACGGAGTCTCGTTTGTTAACGGAATTAAGCTTGCAATGTGTGCCTCTGTTCTGTAGCTGGCATGGTTGAGGTTTCCCAGGTGGAGTCGAATTTAACCGTAGGCTCCACTCCTGGTGGTGCCCTTCTGGACATTCCTTTAAGGTTCAGCTTTGCAACCATACTGCCCACGTAAAACAAACACTTTGCCTTCATGAACGCTGTTGGAGGGTCATGACTCGTGGGAATAACGCCGCCCAATCAGTTAACCTGCTAGAGAGATCGTTCGTTGCTCCCAAGCATGACATCACACTCCCTAGGAGGAAGGTAATTACACTGTGGCGACCGTACTCCTGGGGGCGACACAAGTGCACTGATGCCCAGCCACTGCTCGATGAATCTGCTGGTACATTGACCCAGACCACTACATTCCCCTCGCACGCTACCCGGTCTGAATCTGACCCTGATGAAACTCAGGTTACCCTTCCCATATACAGTTCCATCTTACATGGTGACAAAGAGGAAGCTGCAGATGAAAGTGCAGGTTCGGCCCACCCGCCATCAGACACACCACCGTACTATCAGGGGCCCTGTGCCAGTGCCGTCGCCAACGAGTGTGCCCCCCCTGCTTGCTCAGGATCACAGCACTTGCAAGGTTGAAATACTGTGCAGTGAGATGGAAGATGGGGATGACGAGGAGTCCAGACTAGTACAGGGATTCCCTAGCGAGGAGACTTATTTGATTGTTTTCAATGTTGGGACAGCAATTTTTGGGGAGCACTATACTCTGGAGAATGATAGATGGGGCCCACCATACACTGGAACATTCCAAAGGTGGACATCAGACACTGGAGCAGCATTTACAGGGCCCATTATACACTAGAGCATTAGAAATGGGGCCCATTATGTTTGGAGCATTATTTGGGCCCATAAGACAGTGGAGCTTCATCCATGGGGACCAACATATACTGTAGCATTATGTGGAGCTCATCATATACTGTTTCAAACATTATATGGGACCAATGATTCTGTATGGAGAAATAGATGGGCCTCGTCATGAGATGTAAAAAGTGAAGTATTTTTCATTGTACTATACCGCTATTTCTCTGCCGTATCGGAGGATGATGAGTTGTGGTATGTGTTAAAGGGGCGCTCTTTCGCCCAGGGCACATGAAAACCTGGAGCCAGCCCTCCCCCCCCACAACTTTAGCCAAATAACCCCCATTTTTCAGTGCGTAACTTGTATTATGAAGTTAATTAAGGTTGACAAGCTTAAGTAAGAAGAATTGATGCTTTTGGCATTCAAATGGGCACTATAGGTGTGTTTCCTGTCCTCCTCTCACTGCCGACTTTTATTCCCCATTGACTTACATTGGGTTTCGTGTTTCGGGACGACCCCGACTTTTCCCTATAATCGGCCGATCTTGCTCGACCCGACTTTTGGAAAAGTCGGGTTTCACGAAACGAAACTCGACCCTAAAAAAACAAAAGTCGCTCAACTCTAGTAATGTCCCATCCCATCATGTAATAAAGTTAAAAAAAATTATAAAGTATAAAAATATTTTTTTAAAAATCCCTAAATAAAAAAAAAAAACATATATACTCGTGTATAAGCCAAGTTTTTCAGCATATTTTTTTGTGCTGAAAATGCCCCCCTCAGCTTATACATGAGTCATTGTCCCAGAAAGCCAGCGGGGTAGGGGAGCGGCGGAGCAGCGGGTCACAGAGGCAGGAGACGGCAGCTGTGGCTAAAGCCTGTGCCGCTGCTAAAGATAAATGAATATTCATTTCACTTATAGCGCACACAGTGACTTCTGCAGCCGCAGGCTCCGGCTTCCAGAAGACATTATACTCACCCTCCAGCATGTCCTGCATCTCATTGGTTCTGGCTTGCGGCAGCTCTTTCTGCGCTGAGCGATCACGTGGCACCGCTCAATAAGGTAAAGAATATGCACGCGTCTCCACTCCCATATGAAGCATGCATACCAGGGCAGGAGGGAGGAAGCCACACATATGAGGACAGCGACGGGGAAGCCATGCATACCAGGACAGCGATGGGGGAAGCCTCGCATACCAGAACAGTGACGGGGGGAGCCACGCATATCAGGACAGCGACGGGGGGAGCCACGCACACCAGGACAGGGATGAGGAGACAATGCATACCCAGCTTATATTCGAGTCAATTAACTTACCCAGTTTTCTGTGGCAAAATTAGGCGCCTCTGCTTATACTCGGGTTGGCTTATGCTCAAGTATATACGGTAAATATTTTTCCAATAAATACATTTACTTATGTAAGTGATAAAGAAAATAAAAGTACACATATTTGGCATCACTGTGTCCGTAATGACTCGCTCTATAAAACTGTCCCACTAGTTAATCCTTTCAGTGAACACCGTAAAAAGAAAAAAGCAAGGCAAAAAACAATGCTTTATCATCATATTGCCAATCAAAAAGTGCAATAAAATGCTATCAAAAAGATGGCTGTAAATAAAAATGATATCACTGAAAACATCATCTTGTTCTGCAAAAACAAGCCATGATACAGCTCCATCAGCAGAAAAATAAAAAAAGCTATAGCTTTCAGATTAAATTGATGCAATATTTTTTTCTTCTATAAAACAGTTTTTATTGTGTGAAAGCGCCAGAACATTGAAAAAATCTAAATGAGGAATCGCTGTAATTGTATAATAGCTGTATATATAATTATAATTATATAGCAGCTGTATGTAGCTGTCTTACCAATTTTACCACACTCGGAACGGTATAAAAACAAAAACCAGAAAACAATTCCTGAATTGGTGATTTTTGTTCATTCTCTCTTCCAAAAATCAGAATAGAAAGCGACCAAAAAATGTCATGTGCCCAAAAATGGTACCAATAAAAACGTCAGCTCGTCCCGCAAAAAACAAGCCATAACATGACTCAGTTGGAAAAAATTATAGCTCTCAAAATATGGTGATGCAAAAACTAGTTTTTGCAATAAAAGCGTCTTTTTGTGTGTGACAGCAGCCAAACATAAAAACCCGATATAAATCTGGTATCGCTATAATCACACCTACCCAAAGAATAAAGTCACCTAATCACGAGGAATGGCATAAAAAATAAATAAAACAAATTCTTCACATGATGTTGATTTTTTCATTCTGCCTCCCAAAGATCGCAGTAAGGCTCGGTGCACATTTATCCTGCGCCCTGCGCTGAATGCTTACACCGGGGTTTCTGTGTAAATCTCTGAAATACGTGATTCAGACAGAACCCACAGTGGAAAATTCCTTATAACGAGGCAGATGGAGGCACTGTGGATGCCATAGGACCTGTGATCTGACGGTGTCCATCTTTTTAGGATTGCATAAATGGGCCATCGGCCACAGTTTTGGGCACTTTTGAAAAGGACACAGCAGAACAAAGGCCAGAAGGAGTCCAGAGTAACCCTGCTGCCTCATTATAGTGAGTGGATCTGTGGCACCCCCAGGAGTATGGTCGCCACAGTGGCATTGCCTTCCTCCTAGGGAGAGTGATGTCATGCCTGGAAGCAATGAAGGGTCTCTCTGGCAGTTAACCATAACATGCAACACAGTTCCCACTCCGGGCCGGCAGAGGGAGATCTGAACCAATACTAAGGGGAAGAGCTTCTCTCTGGGGGCCAGGAGGGGAAATAAGTCAGTTAGTGTGAAGAGGGCGTCGTGTGCAGACATGGAGGAGAAGAGCTGGGGAGACTGAGGAAAGTGGAGAGCTCAGTCCCTGTGATAGCGCATGATCTGGAGCCTGGTCTCCAAGGGTGTATGGATACTAACGGTCCTGCACCAGAAACCAGAGGAATATGAAGCTGTAAATGCCCTGTTCCCACATAATCCTCGGAGGCACAACGGTAACGGGTGAGCCAAGAGAGATAGAAGGCTATGGCTGTCTGCCATGCGAGTGGAGTGTGGATAACATCAGAAAGGAGGAATTCCAGTGTAACTCAGTACTGAGAGTACTTCATAGAGAGCGCTAGTAAGGAGACTGCACAACCTATCTTCCAGAGTGATTCCTGATTTGCTTCCAGGCTAACCAGCTCCTGTGCCATCTGTACTCAGGACCCTGGACTGCATTTGTCAAGTAAAGGTAAAGAAACTGCAACCTATTGTGTCCTTGCCTTCTTGCTACAACCTCCCCGCCACTGCTACATCTCTGTGCCTGACACTGCACCTTCCTTCCCAATACCCATCTACACTGCCCTGGGACAACAGCCCTGCCTGTGGACGGCTATAACATCATTGCTGCACTACACCATCTGTCCCAGAGGATCTGTCTGCAGCGTCAGCTTAACATCTTCATTGCCGAACACCACAGGTGGCGTCACGAATCATCTATTCATGAACTTTATTCCATCACTTCACTCCCTTACATGGACGCCCAGGGCCACGGACCGGGTCACCGCTACTGTGACACTTCCCTGTGAAATATCGGCCCGGTACCGAGTACCCCACAGATCCCTCGGGGTTTCATCTGAATCACATCACTCAGAGATTTAGATGGACTCTCCAAAGTAAGTGCTCAGCGTAGAGCACCAGATAAATGTCATCCCGAACATTATGCAAAATGTTCAAAATAAAAGTGTGTTAGATAAAGAGTGCCCAACATCTTTATTTAGAACCATTAATATGTCATGACCTCCTGGGTATGCTTCAAGCTTGGGAAAGTTACCTAATATCTGCTCTTTCAGTCTAGTTGAGTGAATATTAACTTTCACTCCTCCAGTTCGCTCCATTCTTCTGTTATAAAAATGCTTCAGATCACTCAGTTTAAAAACTGAAGTCCCATCTTCACTCTCTAGACTCGATTCAATAAAGGCCATTAGCTATGCCATCACACTCTCATGCATTCCTGTCTGCCAATCAAACTGGGTAGAATAAGAGCTTTGTAAATTTGAATTTCTCTTGTATAAACTAGTGAGGCACTCAGCACTCAGCATGTTATACAGCATCCATAACAATCAAGTCCCCTTGAGGCAACTTTGCTATAAAAACATAATCTTTTAGGTTAGCAGCACAAATGCTTACTTAACTACTTTAAAAATCCTCATCTGGGGATCATTATTATAAGAAACGAGGCATACTTTTGTGATTTGGCTTTACAGAGATCTGTGGCACCCCAGGAGTTGCCTGGAAGCAAGGAGGGGTCCCATTACCAGGTGCCAGTAGGAGAGAAGTCGAGCAGAACCTGGGGAGTGAAGCTGTGATTAAACTCGCCCCAGAGCTGAGTGCTAGGAACTGGATACCAGAGTCCATGGCTGCGTGGGTACTGAAGTCCCGGCAGCTAAATCCGGAGAGCAGGGGACTGCAGGTCTTCTGGCCTGATCTAATATCCGGCGGCACAGTAGCATATCAGAGTCTGGAGCCGACACAAAGGAGCGGCACTTGTGATAGGCTCGAGCTGCCTGCCATGCGGGCAACGGTTTGTTTTTATAAACAGGAGGGTGAGCTGTTAGGCAGCGAGGAAAAAGGGAGGACAGCGCAGAAGGTAGGCCTCTGTACCTGCCTGGCCAAGTGTATCCAAGATTGCTTCAAGGCTGCCCGGCTCTCCATCCCAATCTGTTACCATTGCCCCGGTCTGTACTATCTACCATCAAGTAAAGGAAAAGAAAACTACAGTCCTTGTGTCCTCCATTCATCTCTTGTGCCCTGAGTCCTGCACCACAAGGTGCATGAAGCCTGACATAAACAGAACTGGTAGCCCTAGGGCCCCGCTCCACCTGTGGGGAGCAGAACCATCGCAGCTGCGTCACCATCAGCCCCAGCGGTCTCCTTAGCAGCATCGGCCATCTGTTGCCGAACACCACAGGTGGCGTCACGTTAAATGCCATATATATATTCCCCATTTTTTGGCACAGCCAGGGTCACAGAGTCATGTCACGGCCCCATGACTTCCCCAAAGAACTGTTCGACCCGGTTCCAAGTACCCAACGGCCCTGGTGGGCATGTCAGATCCTCGAACGTAATGACTAGTGTTGAGCATTCCGATACCGCAAGTATCGGGTATCGGCCGATACTTGCTGTATCGGAATTCCGATACCGACATCCGATATTTTTTCAATATCGGATGTCGGTATCGGAATCGGAAGTTCAAAGTTGATTGACAGCCTGACGTCATCATGATGCGCGGTGTGTGCGCATCATGATGCGCCATCATTTCGGGCCTTCCGGGGGTCTCTGCCGGCCTGCCGGGGGGCTGTGCAGGCTCCGGTGGTCTGTGCAGGCTCCGGGGGGCTGTGCCGGCCTGCCAGTGGTCTGTGCAGGCTTCGGGGGTCTGTGCAGGCATCGTCCGATGGGACTACAAGTCCCATCGGGCGATGCCTGCTACCATGACAGTGATTGACACATTAGCCAATGATGGGACAGTAGTAGTCCCATCATCCGGCTAATGTGTTGAATGTAAAAAAAAAAAAAAAAAATTACATGCTACATACATGCTACATACATACAACATGCATACTACATATATACTACATGTAACATACATACTACATATATATTCTACATGCAACATGCATACTACAGGCATGCTACATACATGCTACATGCTACATACATGCTACATTCATACTACATATATACAACATACATACTACATATATACTACATGCATGCAACATGCATACTACATATATACTACATGTAACATACATACTACATATATACTACATGCATACTACATACATGCTACATACTACATGCATGCTACATGCATGCTACATGCATGCTACATACATACTACATGCATGCTACATACATACTACATGCATGCTACATACATACTACATACATGCTACATACTACATGCATGCTACATGCATGCTACATACATACTACATGCATGCTACATACATACTACATGCATACTACATGCATGCTACATACATACTACATACATGCTACATACTACATGCATGCTACATACATACTACATATATACTACGTGCATGCTACATACAATACATTCATACAATACATACATAGACATACAGTACATATAACATAGAGTAACATACTTACCAATACTTGTCACATTGTTCCCCGAAGCCATTGTCGTGTACGGAATAAATATTAACATAACAAACCACAAAAATACTCACCCATGATCCGAAGCAGTCCACGAGTGTGTCCCACGACGATCTTGGGTAGAGAACTGCAGCATCAGCTGATGCTGCCGCTCTCTACGGGCTGCAGGAATCCAATGACAGAAGGTAGGTATCCTTCCGCACTGTATTCCTCCGCCACTTAAAAAAAAAAGTCCCTAGTCTCACTTTATGCCATTGCTGCATGGGAAATTCCCAAAATTTCACAGCCCCCCGGCAGGCCGGCACAGACCACCGGAGCCTGCACAGACCCCCTGGCAGGCCGGCACAGCCCCCCGAAAGGCCCGTACAGACCCCAGAGAGGCAAAAATAGGGTTTTTCTTATTCCGATACCGGAAGTCCCATAGACTTGAATGGGACTTCCGGTATCGGAATCGGCGATACCGATACTTTTTTTTAAGATCGGCCGATCCATTCCGATCCGATACTTTGAAGTATCGGACGGTATCGCTCAACTCTAGTAATGACTTGTTGAAGGCTGACTATCAACATCCTCTTCTAACTGACGTGAACTGTTTCTGATTTACAAAGTTATTTCTCTTCTCCCACCATTGGGTTACATGATCAACCTGCTTTTAATGTAATGTAAGTTACATTTGCTGTGAAACTTTGCTTGTTTCTTCAAAAGAGTTTTTTTTAAAAAAAAAAACACTACCATCATCCAAAGTTTGTAGTGATCCAATTTTTGGAGGGAGACTCTTTACAGTCTCAACAGAATGATACCCAGCTGATATATTCCATTTTTCCCACTCAGGACAAGAGACTTTCTCATTGTTCATTGTCTGGCAAAAGATGCACTGCTCCCTGTTTTTTTCCGAGTCATGGGATGAGCACTTTGATCGGCCTCTTTCAGCCAATCTAAATATTCTTTTCATCTTGAAAGCTCGATGAGTTCATAATTACTTGATATTACAAAGTTTAGGAACATCTCACAACCTGGAAAAGAAGCATTCATTTCAACAGGAACTTTCAAATAAATCAGCAAACAATCAAAATTTCAAAGGTCATTCAAAAACAGCATTAAGATAATATACGGCAATTTGTGAGAAAACCATTGCGTTTAGGAAAAAATAGTACGGTATGAAAAAAATTCAGTTTGAAAAGATCTTTACAATAAAAAGTAAAAAATAAAATTGGATCATCCGTTCCAAAATTACGCTTAAAAAAACGCATAGTAACATAGTTAGCAAGGCCGAAAAAAAACATTTGTCCATCCAGTTCAGTCTATATTCCGTCAGAATAAATTCCCAGATGTTAGGTGTCAAGATTCCACCACTGCATAGGAGGAATCTCAAGCGACGTCCTCTGTGGTCTCCCATTCTTCTTCAGCCTCTAGGGTTTCCTGCTCAGCAGAGATGTCAGTCCCAGCATCTTGCTCATGCTAATACTATGTGTTTGGTTGCTGCTGCTACCCCAGGTTCAGCTATAGCATTAGCATTAGTCAGCGGCGAGCAGCCACTCCTGGGACTAAGTCCTGCTTTTCTCCATCTGATCATGCCCGTGAGACGACCGCTTATTAGTGGTCGGAGGCACATGCTCAGGTCCTCAAGCAGCTCAGATTGGGCCATCAGCAAGGCCCTGGAAGGCTGCGGGTATAAAAGGATTGCATGGCCGCACGGCCGTGCACTAGTATAGACCATGTGTAGTGAGTGATGTATGCATTTATGAAGGTCTCTGGTGACTGACTCATTATGAATCCCCTACCCTTGGTACGCATGTGTGTCGCCCTCCCAGGGCTGTGGGGTACTCGGTACCGGGCCCGCGGTTCTCCAAGAGGGGTTTTGTCACGGCAGCTATGACCCGGTCCGTGGCCCTGGGCTCCCATTGTAGACAGCGGAAATGGTCATTGCACGTGTGGGCAATGGTTGAAAGTTGGTATAGGAATGATTCATGACACCACCTGTGGTGTTCGGCAAGAGAGGTGTTAAGCCGACGCTGCGAACAGATCCTCTGGGACAGATGGTATAGTGCAGCAATGATGTTGTGCCCCTCCACAGGTAGGGCAGTAGTCCCAGAGTAGTGTAGGTGAGGAGACAGAAAGGAGAAGTAGATGGTGCAGTGCCAGGCACAGAGATGTAGCAGTGTGGAGTGTGTGACCGCAGGAATAAGTGGAGGACACCGGGGCATGTAGTTCCAAAGCTTTACTCACAATCTGTTGTGCATACAGGTGCCCGCATCCGTGCCGTGTCCTCCGGGTCAGGGGCCCAGACAACCTGCAGGCAAGATGAAGTACTCCCTTCCAGCTCTCCGCCAACATGTGCCTTTTCTGAACGTCTCCCCTTTTGCGCCTATAGTGAAGTTCTCTCAGTACTGAGTTACACTGGAGTTCCTCCTGTCAGATGTTCCTATCAACTCTACTTGTACGGCAGACAGCTGTAGCCTGCTTCGGGGACTCCTTGCTACTAAGTCCCGGCTCACTCACGTTGCTGTTGTGCCACCAAGTCTTGTGTGGGAATAAAGTGGTCACAACTTCTATTCCTCAGGTGTCTGCTGCAGGACCATTAGTATCCATACAACCTCGGGGACTGGACCCTGGCCTTGCGCTGTGAACTTGGGAAGGGTTCTGCTCTAACCCTAATCTTCAGTCCTCATCTTCTCCTTACGTTCCGTCCAAATCTATCTTTCTTATAAAGAGTCAGGCTTTCCATCAATGTCTCTTTCCTGTGCCAGCAGACCCAGGTCACCGAAGTCCGCTGCAGCTCTTCCCTCATCCATCCAACTCCGGGGATCTTCTCTCTCCTTCTCACCCTGTCAGACTCACTGACTGACTGACTGACTGAATCCTAAACTCTTCCCAATCCTTTTGTTGCAGACTAAGCTTCACCCAGCACTCTTAGTGTTCCAATCAGGGAGCCACCAAAGGGTGCTTTGCTACACTACTATGTTGTGTGGGGTGCAGGTGTTGGAGTGTGGTCAGGTGTCCCCACCTTACCTGGATGGTGGGGTACCACAACTCAGGAGGAGGTGCAGTACCCCTGTGGTGACTGAACCCTCAGGGGCGCCACATATGTGTTGTTCAGCCTTGCCAGTTAGAGTTTAGGTTGATAGTGCAGGTAGGAGGCAGAGTCAGGGCCTAGCATCAGCGCCAAGTAGTGGCTTGCCTGTACGCCACTGTGCACTTGGTCTGCACTCCACAATAACCAGTGGCATTCGCAGGTGCGACTCCGTGCACTTAGTGGGTCTAGATTGACTCTAACCCTGTGTCTTTGGGGCAGAGTCCTGTAACTGTACACTAGCGCTCACTTTGCCGAACTCTGTGAGCTTTATCAGGCTGCGGCATTTATATTCCGCGGTAGTGCGGTTCTGTGAAACAACAGAGTCTGCCTCTGTACACACCGGGTGACATTAACCCATCTGTTTTCATCTATTATACCGCCATATAGCGTCCGCCATTACCGGGCAGCAGGTAACATCTCTGCACGGTGGACCCTGGGCTGCGAGCGCACCTTATTACTACCTTCATATTATTTGGTGCATTCCGCCAGCCCTAACACCAGATCTATGTCCTTCTAAAGAACCTAACAACTGTAAGATACAATATTGTTAAAATCCAGGAAGACATACAGGCCTCTTTTGAACCCCTCAACTGAGTTCGCCATCACCACCTCCTCAGGTAAGGAATTCCAGATTTTCACTGCCCTAACAGTAAAGAATCCTCTTCTATGTTAGTGGAAAAAAATTTGGCATTTGGCAGCCATTTTCCATTATGGCCGCTCAGAGTGGGTTTCCACAATGCCTACAATGCTCAAAATCATCAGTCCCCTTCAAAGAACATGCAGGCAAAATTTCATACTTTTATCCCAAAAATGCACAGTTCATTACAAACGTCTATGAACTAGACAGAAGCGCACATAAAATAGAGCAATACCATCTGGTAAAGGATAAGTACACTGCTCAAAAAATAAAGGGAACACTCAAATAACACATTCTAGATCTGAATGAATGAAATATTCTCATTGAATACTTGTTATGTACAAAGTTGAATGTGCTGACAACAAAATCACACAAAAATCATCAATGGAAATCAAATTTATTAACCAATGGAGGCCTGGATTTGGAGTCCCACACAAAATTAAAGTGGAATGTAATGTCCTTAAAACAAGTCAAAATGATGCTCAGTATTGTGTGTGGCTTCCACGTGCCTGTATGACCTCCCTACAATGCCTGGGCATGCTCCTGATGAGGCAGCGGATGGTCTCCTGAGGGATCTCCTCCCAGACCTGGACTAAAGCATCCGCCAACTCGTGGACAGTCTGTGGTGCAATGTGACGTTGGTGGATGGAGTGAGACATGATGTCCCAGATGTGCTCAATCAGATTCAGGTCTGGGGAACGAGCGGGCCAGTCCATTGCATCAATGCCTTCATCTTGCAGGAACTGCTGATACACTCCAGCCACATGAGGTCTGGCATTGTCCTGCATTAGGAGGAACCCAGGGCCAACCGTACCAGCATATGGTCTCACAAGTAGTGTTGAGCATTCCGATACCGCAAATATCGGGTATCAGCCAATATTCGCGGTATCGGAATTCCAATACTGAGTTCCGATAAGAAAAGAGCGACCAGAATGGTGACCGGTCTGCAAACCCTGTCTTATGAGGAAAGGTTGCAGGATTTGGGAATGTTTAGTTTGCAAAAGAAAAGACTGAGAGGAGACTTAATAGCTGTCTACAAATATCTAAAGGGCTGTCACATTGTAGAAGGATCAACTTTATTCTCCTTTGCACAAGGAAAGACTAGAAGCAATGGGATGAAACTGAATGGGAGGAGACACAGATTAGATATTAGAAAAACTTTTTGACAGTTAGAGTGATCAATGAGTGGAACAGGCTGCCACGAGAAGTGGTGAGTTCTCCTTCAATGGAAGTCTTCAAACAGAGTCTGGACAGACATCTGACTGGGATGATTTAGCGAATCCTGCTTTGAGCAGGGGGTTGGACCAGATGGCCCAGGAGGTCCCTTCCAACTCTACCATTCTATGATTCTATGATTCTCTGTCTGCAAAGGACTGTGAAATGGAGACAGTGGGAATAATGTCTGTAAAGCGCTGTGAGATTATTAGCGCTATATGAGTAAAATAAATAATAAAATAAATAAGGTGTCTCCAGTGGAGTCAAATAAATCAAAGGAACTAAGGAACATTAGCTCTGGAGTTCTTGCCTGATGTATGGTAGGAGAGTACGAAATCAAACCAAGAGAAGATCGACCATCGTGCTTGATGAAGATTCAGTCTGTGGCCGCATTGAGGATATACAAGATTCTTAGGGCTGGTAAAAATGGTCACAAGAAACCAACAGGAATGATTTTTAAACTGGACTAGAAGCTATACTCTTGCAGCCTTCTTATTAGGAAGAGGCATCCAACTCAACAGAAAACAAATTAGATTTATTCTTTTTTTTTATCCGTGTGGTGTCCACCTGTAATCTGTCTTTTTACTCAGCATCTATTAATCATTTATAGGACCATTTACAATTTCCTATGGTACAGAAATGTAATGTATCTGTAAAAGTCATATGCAATAATCATGGTCCATATCGCATGTGATTTTTTCCTCACACTGAATACAGCTGATAAAAAATACACAGATCTGCACTGTTCCATTGAATAACATTGTACTGAGTGCAATTCAATTTTTAATTGGATTGCACTCATCCGATTTATATGCAACCCTAAACCCTAGCTGAAAAGATGGTAAGAAACATCCAACTTTCGAGACTACTCAGGTCACTTCATTGGTAGTTAATAGTTATAACTCCCTTTGTCAATATCATTTGTTGTCAGTAGGGGGCAGTACAGGCCAGTATATCAAGCTTGATTCTACACGTGTAAGCATGTGCAGAGTAGACTTTTTAACATTGAAACTACAGCACTAGAAGGAAAAATTGTGGAATTATGGAAATCAAAGGATGGATAGACATGATAATAAAATGCATATGAGGAAAACAAAGTTTTCAAAACATCTCGATTTAGTCAATGTCTAGCATGCGTGCCATACAGAGAAATATACACTTGCCTTGGCTGCTATCAGTGAAGTTACTAATGGTTGACAAAGGAACATTCTGCCACACAGAATGCCCTTGGGCAAGTTAGCAAGACCCATGGCTGGCAGCTCCCTGTGCGATTGCAGACTAATAGCATCCCAGATCTCCAGGCTGCTAACAGTAGAACGAGCAAAATGCTGCCTAGCATTGTTGTGCTGAAAAATGACTTCTGGAACACAAATCAATGTAACAGCAATTCTAAGTAAACTAATAGCAGTAGTGTAGCTACTAGGGGGGCAGAGATGGCGGTCTCCCTGGGCCCAATGTTCTGAGGGGGCCCACCCCCTCCACTAATGTAACTGTATCGGCGTGCACAGGATTGGCAGCAGTGGGTCCCCCCCACCTGCCATTGCAATTTCAACTGTATCAAATGGGAACATTGGAAAAATGTTGTTCCCCACCTTTGCTCCACATGGCTAGCTCCACATCACATATGGGGCAGGAGCTGACAGGCAGGGGGTGGGAATCCTTACTGCAGCCTTTGGAATGGATATGATAAGCCACAGATCACGGGGGAGCACTATGGGGGACTTAACCCTTACCTCTCCTGCACAGGACATACAACGGTACAAGCTGTGAGAAAAGAGGGAGGTAAGGGTTAACTCTCATATACAGAGGTGAGGTGGCAGCAGAGTAAATGGTGGGGGCAGAAGAGCAGATTGGGGAGCATACAGAATATCCCATCTGAAGGCTTCATGTAGTGGAGATGAGAAGGGGGGGTGAGTGCTGGACCATTCAGTAGGAATATTTAGCCCAAGTGATTTATCTCCTATCAGCTGCCTGGAGGATCCAGGGAGATTTAGTGGCTACTAATAAGCTGCTCTCCCTGAACATAAACTACAGTCCCACATCTTTCACTCCATAGTTTGGAAGGAGGCAACACAGGTGCTGTAACCTACTCAGCACAGCAGACACACGATGCTGCCTCCCAGGTGGTATCTGGGCTCCTCTTAGAAACTACTTGCCCATTATCTACAGCAGATGGGTGTTGTAGTCCCTGATTCCCTCCTCATGTCCTGACAGCTCTGCTTCCTGCACAGGTTTCACCAGCTCTCTCTGCAAGCCAGGAGCTGAGCAGCCCCGCATCCACCAATGAGAAGACTGGGGCAGGGCTACAGTTGCAATGGTGACTCTGGGAAAGATCAGTTCTGCTGTCTGGCTGTGTCAGCGGGCCGCACAGGAACAGTCAGGGGGTCGGATGTGGCCCACGGGCCGCAGTTTCCCCAGGCCTGCTCTAAACCATTTGCCCCATCACATATGGGTTTCACACCATACTGGAGATGTTCCTGCTGCATACGTAAAACCTTTAAGAAAACACAATAAATGACATTTACTGACTTCAACACAATCAAGGAGTTCAGTATTAAAGATACCATTGCTTGTTGCTCTACGGGGGTCATTTGTATGAATAGATGTCGTGCGATAAAATATAAATAGGCTGCACTAAACGGCGGCTTATGGATCGCATTAAGGAACATCTGAATAACGTCCAAAAGGGCTTTACTGGGCACCCCCTTTCATGTCATTTTAGGGATAAACATAACAATATAAAGGGGTTGATTTTTGTAGCATTCAAATTGTCCGCCGAAACCCAAGGGGAGGTGATTTTTTAAAACAAATGTCAAAGATTGAATCAAAATGGATTTTCACAATACTGTTTGCCCCCTAAGAGCCTTAATCATGAGAGAGAGCTGTATGCCTTTTAGTACAAAAACATTTTTTATATTTCTTTCCTATTTTCTCAATTTTTTAATTATCTATTTAGAATTTTTTTGGTATTTGGTCCTTTTTAGGGTAGCCATTTTTTACAGCTAACCACACAGTACATGTAACCTTTTTATCAACCTGGTCATTTAATAAGTATATAGCCTTTTATATCCATACTTTCATTATCTATTTTTAATTTCGATTTTTAAAATATTTTTTAAAGTATTTACAATAAATACAGTTTTTTAGATATACAGTATATGTTTTAATTTTTTCCACTTGTGAGCTCTAAGATGCTCCTAATGTGTATGGGAATATGTATCAGACCTAGTAGTAAGATCACTACCTATAGTCGCTTGCCCTTTAATTAACATTGCTCAAACCCTAAATTACAATAAACGCAACTCTTAGTGATAAACAAAAACTTTTGATACTTCTACAAGTACATATAATATCTGATGTAACTTCATTTTCCAGTACACTATTCAATGTTGATATTTTTCAATCACTCTAGTGAATACATAGGTATAATACACATATAGTAACAGTTGACAAATGGGGCATAGTAGGAGAGGCTTGTGGGTGTGTTTATATAGACGGGGTAGAGGTATGGACAGTAACCCTGATGAAGAAGGACTGTGTCCTTCGAAAAGCATCGGTTTTTGGTCCTTTCGCGCACCAGTCGCTGAGTAAAGGTGATGTCATCCAGATCACATCCCCGCCAACCTCACTACTACACGGCAGCTCTTCCGGCCAGAGCGCACCGCCAGCTTTCTAACTTAGACACCCGGAGGGCACCTGCTGCTATGGGAGGATGCTCCGTAGGCTTTATACCCTCCGTACAGAGCTTGTCCCACTACTGGACTATCAACCCATGCACCGCGCTGACCGCCAGCTCAGTAAACAGACCTTGATTACTCCCTGTCTACCTACTTAACGGTGACCATTTGAATATAGAACATTCATCCTACATCCAGGGCTGCAGCGTGGCATCACTTTCTTGTATAGCATTACCCTATATGTTCACCTACCTACCAATGACCACTTTCATACAGGACATATATCTTACATTTTAGGGCTGTACCGTGGTATCTCCTTCTTTTACAGATTATGCTTTTGCGCTCACTCTGACACAACATGCACACACAGAGTCTGTCCAGCAACCAGCTGCTTCAGCACAATACCTAACTGCAAGTGACACTGTGTTTCATTCCTTTTTACTATATAGAGTCTGCCTATGGCGGGTGCATTGAACAATACAGAGTCTGCCTATGGGGCGTGCACTATACTATATAGAGTCTGCCTATGGGAGGTGCATTATACAATATAGAGTCTGCCTATGGGGAGTGCATTATACTACTTAAAGCATGCATATGAGGGGTGCATTATACAATATAGAATCTGCCTATGGGGATGCATTATACTATATAGAGTCTCCCTATGGGGGGTGCATTATACAATGTAGAGTCTGCTTATGGGGAGTGCATTATACTATATAGAGTCTGCCTATTAGGAGTGCAATAAACTATATGGAGGCCTATGAGGGGGTGCATTATAGTATTTTGTGTAGTATCTGGTGAATTATACTATATAGAGGCTATTTAGGGTGCCATCATACTGTGTGTAGATTACAGTGAGGTGGCATCAAATAGTGTTGGAGCCATCATACAGTGCCAGTTTGGAGGCTACTAAGGGGTCAGTATACTGTGTGGGTGGCACTATACAGTGAGGGGACATTATACTGCATATAAGAGAGCATTTAACTGTGTATAGGGGAGCTGTACAGGGGAGACCCGTGACATTATTAAATTTAAAGTGGGCACTTATTGTTATAGGGGAACTCAGGTTACTGTGACTGTCAAAGGGGTAGACAGGGCATTATTGCTTTATAGGTGTCTAGGGGCAAAATATGAGCACTGTTTTCTAGGGCACTTACACAGGGCATTACTATAATCTAGAGGGTTGCTTTAGAATTTAGAGGGCACACAGAACCACACAGTAGGTGCAGTAATAGGGACACACACGGCAGCAGCGGCTTTGCAATGGGGTATCAGCAGGATAAGGAGTTTGAGCAGGTTGGGAATAGTCCCATTGGGTACAGTGCTGAAAATATGAGATGTGAAATGTGTCTTTGTTGTATTCTCTATAGCCAAGTTGTGGCTGGTAGAAGTTGTCATTTGAGTCTGGGCCAGATGGAAAAGACATGAAAAGTGAACGATTCCATCAAAAAGAACGTCCTCTGTAAGTCACCATCTATAACTGTGCTGTAATCTCTTATATGTTCCGTAGGACTGATATTTACCACTGACCATATGGTTGTAATATCAATGTTGGTCATTGCATAGAGATTATTTTCAGCAACAGCACGGTCATCTGCTGAGGTTCTCCTCCACTATTAAAGTGAATAACCTAGTTGTAGTCAAGGTAGGGGCCCACTCAGAAGTTTCACCTTCCCTGAACTAAAATCCTAGCTATGCCTCTGTCAATGTCACAGGGTTACCGTGACAGTGTGGAGTCAGAAGAACGGCGCGCCTGATTGCTCCTACTCCAAAGCTGAGAAGAAGCACTTCTCCTTCACTTTAAATGGGTTTATTTCTTCTGGCAGAACAGGGGTTAATCGGCCATCTTGGAAATCCCTGTGCTCATAGCTGTGCTCAGTTAGCCACTCATTTTCCCTTTATAATCTGGGCACTGTTAATAATCCTCATCAGAGCTAGCATTTGCTGCGTTGCTAACCATGGGAGAGGAGCACATATGAGAAGGAGAGTTAAAGGAGTTATTCATGACTGTTGCTTGGTTTGTATGCGTGGTAATTCCTTTTCCATCTCTTTTTTTATTTATTCCCATACTTTCACACCCTGATGCATTCCTCAACCTGACAGGTGGCGAATTTACGCACAGTGGTTTTGCAGCAGCCTGATACATCTGGTGTTGGACTCTCAGCTCCCCAGCAAACCATAGTGGAGCCCAAGGTTGCATTGCCTGACAGGTTCTCTGGGGGACATGACAAGTTTGTTGTTTTTTAGAGAGGCCTGTAAACTGTACCTCAGCTTACATCTGGTTTCCACAGGTACAGAGGACCTCGATTGGATCTCCTTAACTGAGTGGCCCAAGGATACCAAGAGGAATGACCCCGCACTCCGTATCTGCTCTGTGAGGGGATTACTTTAAAGGTGAAGGATGCCTTAGCTCTGT
Source organism: Dendrobates tinctorius (assembly GCF_039654945.1). NCBI lineage: Eukaryota > Metazoa > Chordata > Amphibia > Anura > Dendrobatidae > Dendrobates > Dendrobates tinctorius. Next base: position 109,086,530 of record NW_027361679.1, on the reverse strand, counting down.
ATGACACTCCTGACTTCCATGAGGAAGCCATGTCTCTGGTGATCTGAATTGATCACTGTCTTCACCAGAGACATAGGGAGTCACCTCTGGGTGCAGGAGGTCCGAGGTCAAGGGAGGTCAATGCTGAGCCTACTGTGGAATCCATGCAGGTGGGTGTGGGTAGGACGCAGTATTTCCTACCAGCCATAATCCAAGTGGCTGGAATTAATTTGGACATGTTTGCATTTCTGGACAGTGGGGCAGGGTTTAATTTGATCGAAACTAGGTTCGTAAAGGTCCAAGTCTCATCCCACACACTCTGTACAGACCCATACCCATATTTGCCATCAACTCCACCCCCTTGAGACAGGGGCACTTTACTCAAGTTGTCTGAGACTTGCAGCTTCAAGTGGGGGCCATGAACACAGAGGTGTTGGACTGTTATATGCTAGAGGGTCTGCTGTTGTGAATTCCCTTGCTCGAAGTTCTGAGCCGAAGCTCCCTCTACTCCCTCTGGTGGTTACTGAGAGTAGTGGAGCTGGCCAGGTGAATGGACGTTACCCACCGGACGACAATAATTGGAAACCTAGGATTACTGGCTGGGAGCATATAATTGAGCTGGCTGCTCTTGGAGGTTGCTGGTGATTTCCTCCGTGTGCATTTGGAGTTTTATTTTGTCCCCTGCCTGATCTGCATGGTTCAGTTAAGTGACTCTTTTGCTAATCCTTTGCATCTAATCTGGTTGTGTCTTTTTTTGCTTTTTGTTTTGATGCTAGGGTTCAGCGTGCTCCCAGCTGGGGGCAGCGCTGAGCCCTGCTTTATATGTTGCAGCTTGTTCAGTCCCCTGTTATGTTCGTATCTTTTTGCTTTGCTGCCAGTTTATACCAGAGTGCTGATGTAGCGGGGGTGAGATCGTGGTGTGACCTCAGGTTTTTTGTATATCAGAAGTGTTGGACTTTTTCAGGGTTTTGTGCATGATTGCAGACAGTATATTTTCTGTCCTGTCTAGACAGCTTGGGCCCCACCATTTGCTCAGTCTGTTCTCTGCCTGTGTTTGTGTCTCATCTTGTGTCACCGACAATATATGTTTGGGGGCTGTCTATTCCTTTGGGGATCTGCTCCGGGGCAGTTTAGATTTCATATTTGTCTTTAGGCTTAGTTAGTCCTCTGGCTGTGACGAAGCATCTAGGGCATCGTAGGAACGCTCTACGGCTACTGCTAGTTGTGTGGATAGGATCAGGGGTCTGCAATCCGCTTAGTTACCAACCTCTCTGGTCTTCTGGTGGCTTAGCCTGTTCCTGCCATCCTCCTCGGTGACCCATTCATAACAGTATGCCCTCACCTGTGGTACTGGGACTTCCTTGGCTCATTCTGCACAATCCTACAATAGACTGGCAAACTCCGGAAGTAGTTAAATGTAGTGTGTATTGGGTACCCGGTTGGCTAGGGTAGATACCCTGTCTGTGCTAGTTACCTGTCAGATTTTGGGAACATGTTGGGAACATGGTCTTTGAGCAGTGGAGTCAAGAACTTCCTCCCCATCGTCCTTTTGATTGCGCCTTTAATCTCGTTCCTGGTGCCAAGCTGCCCAAGAGCAAACTCTATAATATCTCTGGTCCAGAGAGACAGGCCATGAAGGACTACATCACAGAAAGCCTGGCTACGGGTCATATCAGACCATCCTCATCACCAGTTGCGTGGGGTTCTTTTTTGTAAAGAAAAAAGATGGGGGATTACGCCTTTGCCTGGATTTCCTGGAACTCAGTACATTCACTGTCCGTGATCCGTATCTGCTGCCTATCATTCCAGACCTCTTTAACCAGATTGTAGGGGCAGAATGGTTCTCTAAGATGGACCTCAGGGGGGGCGTATAATCTCATCCGCATTAAATAAGGGCATGAGTCGAAAACAGTGTTCAATACACCTGAGGGACTCTATGAGATTCTGGTGATGCTTTTTGGGTTGACGAACGCGCCCACCGTCTTTCAAGACTTTGTAAATTACATTTTAGGTTACCTGGTAGGCAGATTCATCGTTATCTATCTGGATGACATGCTAATTTATTCACCTGACCTTGAGTCACACCAGGTACATGTCAGGCAGGTCTTACATATACTCAGTGACAATAAATTATATGTCAAACCCGAGAAGTGTATGTTCTCGGTTGAGGACATCCCTTTCCTAGGACATGTGTTCTCTTCCACCGGTTTTTGCATAGATCCGGCGGAAGTCCGAGTGGTATTGCATTGGGGTCATCCAGAGGATTTGAAGGTTTTACAAAGATTTTTAAGCTTCGCTAACTACTACCGTAAGTTTATAAAAAACTTTTTGGTAGTAGCCAAACCTCTTACGGATATGACCAGGAAGGGGTCGGACTTCTCCAAGTTGTCCAGTCCTGCCAGGGAGGCATATGATACATTGAAAAGGTGATATTCTTCTGCGATGATGCTTATACAGCCTGACTTCTCTCACCCTTTTATCGGTGAGGTCGATGCGTTTGAGGTGGGAGTGGGGGCTGTATTGTCGCAAGGTGGGTCTCCTGGTAAATGGCAACCATGTGCCTATTTTTCTAAAAAAACTGTCACCAGCTGAGAAAATTATGACATTGGTAACAGGGAACTCTTAGCTATCTAATGGGCTTTTCAGGAGTGGCGTCGCTTTTTATGAGTGAGCAGTTCACCCAGTGATGGTAATCACGGATCATAAGAATCTGGCATACTTGGAATCGGCTAATCGTTTAACACTTCGACAGGCAAGATGGACATACTTCTTTAACTTTTTTGTCACTTATAGGCCGGGGAACAAAAACATTAAGGCATATGCCTTATCCCGTTGCTTTCCTGGGGGAGGAGATAAGTGTGAACCAGTGCCTATTCTTCTAAAAAGGGTGGTTATGGCATCTATATGCTCCAATCTGGAAAGAGAGGTTGTTGACGCTCAGGGGGATGCCCCTGATGCCTGTTCACTTGGTAAACTGTTTGTTCCGATAAATCTCTATCTTAAGAGTCCTCAACGAACATCACAATTTAGTGTTGGCCGTACATCCTGGGAATAAAGCCACCACTGATCTCCTTACTCGGCGTTTTTGGTGGCCAGGTGCTCATAAGGCTGTCCGGGAGTATGTAGCCACCTGCAGAAGGAGGGCTAACTTAGGAGATAAGACAAGGGCAGAGGCCCCTGCATCTTCATAATCCGAAGTATCCCATGGAACAGAACAAGCTAGGGCGCCCCCTAGGGTTAGGGATAGGGAAGGAGCCCCTGGTCCCGGGTCACCCGATAGCTGTATGAGGAAAGTCAGTGTTACATTCGTTTGGTCATGGAACCAGTGATATGGCCATTTCTCTTTGGTGTCCAGATGCCATTTTTCAACACAACAGCAGGCCGCATGTTGCACCCTGCATGGTCTACATGTACTAACGTGGCCTTCAACATCTCTGGACTTGTCCATCATCATGCACATCTGGGACTTCATTGGCCGCCAATTGCACAGAGAGCTGCCAGCAGCGGATCTTGATAATGTGCATGACCAACTGCAATCAGCATGGCAGAACATTCCTCAGACAACCATTCATAACCTCATTTATAACACTCAAGGCATGTATGTGCAGGGATTTCTACACATGATATTCATATTGATGCCGAATAAATGAAGATGCATTGAAAACTCATTTTTTTCATCACTTACATATAAGTAATATTTCTATCTATCCTGTGATTTCCATAATTCCACAACTTTACCTTCTTGGTGTCTCCTTCTTGGTGTTGGTGTTGTATATTGTCAAAGAGTGCAGAAAGGGAGACAGGCAATTTAAAATACAAAGGACACAGGTACAATTAGATGATGCATGAGTAACTACTATTAGTAGTGATAAATTAAGGGCGATAGAGCCATAGTATATCTTTCCCTAGCCATCTCAAATAAAGGGAATATGTCAGCATTTTTTCGCTATATAATCTGAGAGCAGCATAATGTAGTGGCAGAGACTCTGATTTCAGCTATGTGTTACTGGAGTGTTTGTTGCAGTTGAAATAAAATCAGTGTTTTATCAGCAGAATATTAGTATGAAAGGACTAGGTGTCTCCTGCCATGTTGTCATCCTGCTCTGTGTAACACCCTCTTCACAACTGATTACCACCTTTTTGGTATACACAGAAAACTGCCAATGCTTATAGTGTACACAGAAAGCTATGGTGTGGACAGTATTAGGCCGGGGTCACACTTGCCCTTGGCTCCTGCTCTGCTGTGAACAGGAGCCCAGTGTCATGCGTCTGTGCTCCGAGCCTCTCGCACAGAGCGGATCGGAGCACAGCTGCGGTGGAGGCAGAGAAACTAATTTCTCTATCTCCTCCATTGTCGGCGTATAGCACACAGCACTCGGATGATATCCGAGTGATGTGCGCTGTGTCGCTCACACCCATATGCTTATATGGGTGTGAGTGAGCCGAGACTTGACCGACTGTCAGTGCAAATCGCAGATGAAAACACAAACACACGTAGGAAAATAGGCTGAGTAAACGATGGGGCCCAATCTAACTAGAAAGGAGAGGAAAGGACAGACACTGTCTGCAATCTGCCCAAAACCCTACAAAATAATGTCCAACACTTCTGATAACAAAATTAACCCTGGAGTCACTAGACTTCTCCCACTATATCAGCACTCTAAAATATTCTGAGACAGAGCAAAAAGAGGCCAATCTAATAAGGGACAAAAAGCAAATTGGCAAATACAGATAAATAAGAGTGGAAATTCAGCACAGCCCAAGCCGGGGCTGGCTGACCACACAAAAAACTGAATAGAACAACAAAATCAAGTGTGAACATTAACAGAGAAACTTAGCATGAGCTGACTGGAACAGAGCTGAGAGCCAAGACCTGACAAGCAGAAGGAATCACCAGCACCAGAGTAGGGCGTCGGCTGTCTTAAATCCAATCTGAGATTCCTGAGGTCCAATCGTCATCCTCATTATCAGGTGGCAGATCTCTACTGATTAAATCAGCCTCACTACCTCATGTTACCACCAGAGGGAGCCTGACTGGTAGACCAGAAAATAAACTCACAACAGCCCCCGCTGACAGTACTGACCATGAGAGACGAGGTCTGTGAACGGCACTTAGGTATGTGTCAATTCGGCACAGCGAACCGGGCTGCCCATTGTAAACTGTGTTTGGGCAGTGCTGCAAATCTCTGTAGTGTTGGGACACTCACTGCTAAGGATAAGGACATATCCCTCTTCATCCCCTCATCTGCTGGACCCAAGACTCGCATCAGGATCCCAAGGATTCGCCACCATTGTCAGGACCACAGGAGGACACCAGCAACGTCAAAAGATACTACATCATTTACCTCAGGATTGTGACAGACCCCACTGCGACGCAGTCTAGGCAGCACCAGTCACAGACAGAAGGTGAAATGTGACTGGTGCCTGAGTGATAAGTTAAATTTTATTGTACTGTCGGCTTTACTTGGCCCTGTTCCTCAAGTTATCCCCATTAGCCTTTTGCTGTATTAGGGAATATTATTATATTATTATAAGATTTTCTTTTAGGGACTATGAGGTTATACACGGATTAGTATGAAATAAACCATTCTTTAAGGATACTTTTATCATCTATAAATACTATTTGACCAAAACCATCATGGTGATAATAAAATAAATACAATCGTAAAGCAAAAATAAATGCTTGATTTACTGCATGCATGGTCCCTGAAATAACTGCATAATGATGAATAAATAAATAAATAAATATGCGCATAGTGATTTAATGAAGATGAATTGATGAACAAGATGAATGAATAATAAAACGCAATAGTCTATAATAAATGGTTACTATTTGTAATATCATGATTACATTGTTGTGGAATGTAAAATATGTACAAATTAATAAATGTGGTCATGACAACTATGTAATAGATGAGCATATAGTAAGCCGAGAAGATTATACCTAGTTTGTAAAATTGTGTAAATGTATAGGATGTAATGAAATGCCACAATAATGAATAACTATTTACTAACATTTCTCATATATACAAATTGGCATGACAAAAAGAAGAGGGGAGATTAAATTATGATATATTAATGTGTAGTGAGGTATATGATGAAATTTCATGTATGTGTGCAGTGGAAAATATCCAATCAAACTAATGAATCTGACAACTGTATTGATAATATGAACAGTTCAGTGGATTCATGTAAAAAGATGTACAACAGAACAATAACTAGGTGACCACTGCGAAAAGATTTCCTTGTACAAAAAGGGCTCGCTGTCTTAGGCCTCTTTCACACATCAAGTTCTCTGGTACGTGTGGTGACAGTTTTCACATGTACTGGAGACACTGACACATGTAGACCCATTCAAATGAATGAATGGGTCTGTGCACATGTCAGTGTGATTCCACGGACCATGTGTCCATGGGCAAAACACGCTGACATGTCCATTTTTTACCGGCAGCACAGGCCGCAAAATGTCCCGCACACGTGCACATGGAGAACACACATTGATGTAATACATGTGACACGCATCGGCACTGGGGAAGATGCGCTACAGTAAGTGCTGTTCCCCGGCAGCAGGTGCTGAAGATGTTCTCATCATTCTCCCCTGCTCTGCCAACGATCGGCGCGAGCAGAGGAAAATGATGAGAGTTATATTAAAGTCAGAAAGATGACAGCAGGTGGGGGCTTTTTGGAATATTACTCCCATCATCCGACACCTGCTGCCGCTAATAACAGTGACAGCAGGAGTGGATGATCGGGGTATTCCTTCCCCGTCACCTGCAATCTAACTAAATAAATGTTTGAAAAACCTGACGTGGGTTCCCCCCTATTTTCTTTAACCAACCAGGCAAAACTCATAGCTGGGGTCCTGCAGCCATCAGCTGTCAGCTTCAGCACGGTTGGTTATCAAAAATAGAGGGGTTCCAACACTGTTTTTTAAAAATTTTTAAATAAATAAGTTTAAAAAATGACGTGGGGTCCCCCCTGTTTTTGGACAACCAACCTTGCTAAAGCTCACAGCTGGGGGCTGGTACTCTCAGGCTGGTAAGGGGCCATTGATATAGGCCCCCCAGCCTAAAAACACCAGCCCGCAGCAGCCCAGAAAAGGCACATCTATTAGATGCGCCGATTCTGGCGCTTTGCCTGACTCTTCCCACTCGCAGTGTAGCAGGGGCAAGTGGGGTAATAGTTGTTGGGTTGATGTCACCTGGGTAAGATGACATTAAGCCCACAGCTTAGTAATGGGGAAGCGTCTATAAGACACCTATGCATTACTAATCCTATAGTTACATGTTAAATAAAGACACAGCCAGAATATTTGAAATTCCACTAAACACAGTTTTCCATTTTTATTATTACGATTAATTCCAGCGAAGTCCTTGTTCTCCTGTAATAAAAGTAAAATAATAAAACAACAATATACCATACCTGTCCATCGTGCTGTCCCATGCCATAATACATGTCTGGGGCTAAATAGTTTTCAACCTGGACGGTGCCAAGATGCAACCGTCCCGGCTGAAAACCACTGGTGAATGAGCTACTGGGTGCACAGCTTCAGTGACTAGCAGTAATATCGCTGATGCTGTGCTCCAAACCAGCCTGAACTGCGGTGACCTCTGGACCGTGGGAAAATGTCAGTGATGAGGTCACCAAAATTCATGCTCAGTGTCTTCACAGCAGATCACTGTGAAAAATCCTCACGGTGATCTGCTGTGAAGACACCAAGTGTTCAGCATATGGGGAAACCTGCAGGTCAGGTGGAAAGAAGAATCACTTCTCAGCTGTCTGCAGGCTTGGAACAGGCAAGCAGTACAGACAGCTCTACACTGTGACACCAGATACTGACAGTGCAGAGGACATTACATGGCTACAACTGCAGCCTGCAGCAGAGAAAGTCAATGTAGTCAGGCAGTCAGTAGTCAAGGATGCCAAGCAGCATTATGCAACATTCTTGTTGAATGAGAAGCCCATTAGATTTCAGCTGGATTGTGGAGCAAGCTGCAATGTAATTCCATGTGCTCTGCTGAACGAACAGGTTTCTATTGAGCCAACTGACAAGGTATTGGTTATGTACAACAAAAGTGTTCTGAAACCGATGGGGACATGTAAGCTCAAAATACGGAACCCATGTAACGGAAAGAGTTATAGAGTTGAATTTACCATGTTGCATGGTGGTAACCATATACCAATATTGGGAGTAAAAGCTGTTCAGGCAATGGACTTAATAAAAATACAGTCTCAGAACATTATGTCTGTTGAAGTTTCCCAGGATATACCAAATCCCAACCTAAACGCAGCTGAAGGGCACAGATCAAAGGGGTGCATAGAGCAGGGGGGCACAGATCAAAGGGGTGCATAGAGCAGGGGGGCACAGATCACAGGGTTGCATATAGCTAGGGGCACAGATCACAGGGGTGCATAGAGCTGTGGGGCACAGATCACAGGGGTGCATAAAGCTGGGGGGCACAGATCACAGGGGCATATAGCTGGGGGCACAGATCGCAGGGGTGCATATAGCTGGGGGGCATAGATCACAGAGCTGCATATAGCTGGTAGGCACAGATCACAGGGGGAATATAGCTGGGGGCACAGATCACAGGGCTGCATATAGCTGGTAGGCACAGATCACAGGGGGAATATAGCTGGGGGCACAAATCACAGGAGGGGCATATAGCTGGGGGGCACAAATCACAGGGGGCAAATAGCTGGGGGCACAGAGCACAGGGGGCATATAGTTGGGGAGCACAGAGATTATATTGGGGCACATAGCTGGGGGGCACATAGCTGAGGGGCACAGATCTCCAGGCACAGAAATTACCTGCAGACATGCACTGAGCTGCCAGCACAGAGATCGCTCGGCGCTAACCTTTGTCTCCCTACATCCTTTTCCATTCATGCTGTTTAACCCTTTACCTCCCTGCGTGGAGTATTCCCCTGTTTATAAACCTGTTAACCCTTGCTCTGCCTGCGTTCCATCACTGCATCCCATGTTCTTGCTTGTTACCTTACAAAAGCCCAAACCATAGACCCTCTTTTGAAAACTGCACCACTCAAGGTATTCAAAACTGCTACAGTCTTGTTTGTTATTGCAAGAGGTCAGCTTTAGTTAAGAAGAGCTCTTGTGGTGATCTCTCCAGGCATGAGGTCCTGGGCCTGATTAATCACCTGGAAGTACTGGTCTGTCCACTTGTGGGAGCACCTTGGAAATAGGACAAACTTTTACATTCAATGTTGGTAAAGAATTAAATGTGTGTGTCAAATTGTCTAGAGATTAGTTACATCAAGTAACAGTTATAGTTTAATCTAAAAAGGTTTTGAGACCGTGTCATAACCATTACATGCACAGTATTCTGATTTTAGGCTTTAGGCTCAATAAATACTTATACTGTAAAATCATCAATTTTATCCATGTCTTGAGGTTGTTGAAAAGCCTTGCAATATTTGCTAAGCTTTAAACATCAAGAATTATGTGCTTTTATGGGATACCTTGTGATTATGTAAAGACTGTCATGCAATAGACCTCTTAAATAAATTTCGTACAAGTCATTCTAGAACTAAGACTATTCATACCATAGTCACCGTAATGACCTTGTTACTCAGTAAGGTTGACCTTATGAAATTGTCATTACTGAATTTTATTGGAAAGTATTCATGCTCTTACATGATGACTGAAGCACTGGAAAATGTGCGATTTTGTAATAGACAAAAATAATTTTGTAACAGCCAATTAAACAATTTGTTCAGTATACTGAAAATAGCAATGAACTGTATCAATAAGAGAAGACATCAAAGCTGTATGCTATGTTTATCAACCATGACTGGATGGGATGGACTAATAAGAAACTGATCTGCTATTTACTTTTCTACCAAAATATTTTCCCTCTGGTTTTTATAAGCTTTTCTTGCTGTTTTTGGCTGGTTTCACACTTACGTTTTTTTCGCGGGATTTTAGCGCTAAAAAACGCATGCGTTTTTTTTTCCTATACTTTGCATGGGATGCGCTTATGTGCGCATACACACGCGTTTGTATGCGTTTTTGCGCGCATGCGTTTTTTTGCGGTATGCGCTCGGGCGCACAAAATGCATCCTGTTGCATTTTTTGGGCGTCCGACTTGCCTCAAAAAAACGCATGCGCGCGCAATGCGTTTTTTTACAGCAAGACACCCATTATAAATCTATGGGTGCGCATATGTGCGCATTGGCATGCTTATGTATGCTTTTTTTGCACATGCGTTTTTTTTGTTAACCATGGAATTTAGGGGTTTGGGTTAGAGTTAGGGTTAGTTAAGGGGGTTTAGGGTCAGGGTTAGGGTTAGGGTCAGGGTTAGGGTTAGGGTTAGGGTCAGGGTTAGGGTTAGTTAGGGTTTGGGTTAGGGTTAAGTATGGTTTGGTTAAGGGTTAAGGTCAGGGTTAGGGTTAGGGTCAGGGTTAGGGTTAGGGTCAGGGTTAGGGTTAGGGTTAGTTAGGGTTTAGGGTTTGGGTTAGGGTTAAGTATGGTTTGGTTAAGGGTTAGGGTTAGGGTTAGGGTCAGGGTTAGGGTTAGGGTTAGTAAAGTCATGGTTTGGGTTAGTGTGAGGGGCCACCTAATGTTTGGAAAAAACACAAACGCGGTAAAAACGCACTAAAAACGCATACAAACGCATAAAAACGCTGCGTTTTTTTCATGCATGCTCATAAAAATGCTTGAAAAAAACGCAGCAGTTGTATGCTTTTGTATGCGTTTTTTCAATGCGTTTTTTTGCGGGAAAAACGCGCTGCAAAAAAAAGCAAGTGTGAAATTAGCCTTTGAGAGAGAAAAAATTGACCCTGTAACTTAACAAGCTATTAAAATATTCAGTTCCATCAAAAATTCATATTGAACCCTGAATACACAAGATGGACAATTGTTAAGGTGCTAAGGGATCCTGTGTATGGATGAGCGAGCATACTTGTGGGTATTCGGTACTCGGCGAGTAATACGGTACTCGCGGTACTCGAAATATAGCGAGTATTTCACTAGTCACCTCGCTATTCGGTTCTCCCGCCCAGCAGTTGCCAATCACAGTAATGCTGCACCCTTCTTGATGCATCTAGTTTCCTGGCGAAATTTCCCAGTCTGGAACATAAACGGGCCTGGAAGCCAGAAGAACAAGAGCAGATACTGTCTTGGATGGCTGATAAGGCCTCCACGAAATGTTCTAGCAGCACCCAATCGTCCATGACAAAACAGTTTACTGTCCATACAGAGAACGCTGGCTCATCCTATTCTCAACCTTTTCCTAGTTCATCACCCGGTCAGGAGTCACAGGAAACATTTGACCCCAACCTTGGTCACTCCGAGGATCTGTTTGGTCCATTTTCTTTCGTTGCCTCTGGCCTCTCACCGCGCGACATTGAAGAGGAATGTGAGGGCGTATTGTCTGTTGATGGCCAAATATTTGAAACCTCATGTCCAGAAGAAAGCCACTTTCATCCACGTGATATACCGGGTGAAGGGGTGGAGGCTGATGGTGATGATACACAGTTGCCATCTGTCCAGTCGCCAATATCAACACGGAAGGAGGATGACATGGACGACGAGGTGGTCGATGATGAGAGCACAGCAGCACAGAGGATGAAGGTGGATATGTAGCACCAACAAAGGCACCAAGGGCTACTGGTTTGAGCAGAGTGCAAAGTGTGTCAACTGTTGCCAAGAGCAATCCCTCTGTGCCCCAAGTCAAGGCAAGGGTGCGTTCAGCCGCTGTCTGGAAATTTTTTTCCGATAGTCCTTCTGAACCAAATGTTGTCATCTGTAGCATCTGCCATAGGAAGCTGAGCAGAGGCCAGGGCAAAGGCAACCAAAGCACCACCAGTATGTGGAAACACATGGCAGCCAAGCACCCTAGTCGGTGGGCTGAACAACACGGTACCAAATCAGTGTCTGCGACTGCGGGTCAAACCACTGCCATGTCGCCTGAGATATGGCCTCACCAATCTGCTGGGCAGGAAGCAGGTGATCATCATACCTCTTGCTCACAAGCTGCGGTTGCACAGACACAGGCCACAACAAGCTCATCCACTTGTTTGTCTCAGGAAAGCGTCAAATTGTCCGTGCCCCAGATGTATGAAAGGAGGCGTAAATACCAAGCCACGCACCCACAAGCACAAATACTGAACGCGCACATTGCCAAGTTGCTAGTTAGGTTTGTGGGGACACAGTCTTTCCGTGATCTTTTGGCTGTGGCTGCCCCACGATACTCGGTTCCCAGCCGGCACTATTTTTCCCAGTGTGCCGTCCCCACGTTACACCAGCACGTCTTAAACAATCTAAAGCGTGCTCTCACTAACGCCGTAACCAGGAAGGTCCATTTTACAACAGACACGTGGGCAAGTACTTACATAGATACATCTCTGTCACGGCACACTGGCTGAACCTGGTGGAAGGTGGGACAAAGTCTCAAACTGGACCATCAACACATATCATACCCACGCCACGAATAGCGGGCCCAACCTCAATCAGGGTTTTCGCCTCATCATACACGTCCAGTCTCCCCTCTTCCTCCTCCTCCGCCTCGTCATCCTATGCTGAATTACTCTCCACATCACTCCCAAGTTGGGAGCTGTGCAGCAGCGCATTGGCAAAGCGGCAAAACGCTCTGCTGAAGCTAATCTGCTTAGGTGACACGCCACACACTTCAGCAGAGCTTTGGCAAGGAATAAAACAACAGACCGATCAGTGGCTCTCCCCACTGTAACTCCAACCTGGTCTGGTTGTCTGCGACAATGGGCATAACCTGGTGGTGGCTTTAAAGCTCGGGAAGCTGGTACACGTGCCATGCATGGCTCACGTGCTGAACCTGGTGGTGCAGAAATGTATAAAAACATCACCCTTGACTTGCCATACCTACTTGAGAAGGTGCGCCGTATTTACGGCCATTTCCGCCATTCCTCAACCACTGTTGCCGGTCTTGCAGCTGTCATGATCCAGAACGGGGTTTCGCTTTGGCCCGTCCTGGTCTAATTGGGGGTTAATTATTCCGCCTCTCCCTGGCAGAGGGCGGCTATTTAATGCTCACTAGACCTAGGTCCGGTGTCAGTTATACTCCTGTGTGCCTTGTGCCTGATATCTTGCTTGCATGTTCGGTTTTGATTCGGTTCTGTCCCTGTTACGAGTTCTGCCTATCCCTCTTGTACTGCGCTACCTCTCGTGTATGACTCTCTGCTTGTGACCTGACTTCTCTCTGCTCGTCACCTTGGTACCGCATAGCCCTCTTGTGTATGACCTTTGGCTTTGTCTGACCTCCCGTCTGTTTACACCTTCTGTACCTCGCTGTCTGTACTGTGAATGACCTCCGTTTTGCCTGACTCTGAGTTTGCTGTCTTCTGTGAAAGCAGGACGCTAAGCCCCGCCCCCTTGCAGTCACATGACCGTAGGTCCCGTGCCTGCTTGCTAAACTGCATCACTAAGGTCCTGTGCACCAATACTTTCTTGCTATTATGGTCCCCAGGGGTCCCTACAGTGCAGGTGAGTCCCTGCTCAGCGGAGGCTGCACGCCGGCACTGTCATGATCCAGATATTATAACTGACCGATACCATTTTTTTTTCTCTGCTTCCATTCACCTGTGTGTGTGATGGATCTTATGCACGCTCTTTCTGAGCAGGTTAAACACCTAACCCAGATGTCTCAGAAACTCCTTGGAGAACAACGAGTCCTGGCTCAGTCTCAGCAGCTGATCGCTGACACTATGCAGGGGGTTTTTTCATTGGGGGCTCGGGATATTACATTAGTTTCCCCTGAGTCTCCAGTGAAGTTACCAGATACCTTTTCTGGAAATAAAAAAGAGTTCAGAGTTTTCAAGGAGAGCTGTAAGCTTTTTTTTCCTTAAGACCACACTCTTCTGGGGATGAAAGTCAGAGAGTGGGGGTCATTATGTCTCTGTTAAGGGGAGCCCCCCAAGCTTGGGCTTTCTCCCTTCCAACCATGGCCCCTGAGCGTATGACGGTAGATGCATTTTTTAAGGCCCTGGGGCATATTTATGATGAGCCTGATCGCATGCGTATGGCTGAGGACATGGTGATGAATGTGTGCCAGGGAAAGCACTCAGCTGAGTGGTTTTGTACAGAAATCAGACGCTGGGCAGCGGAGGTCTGTTGGAATGATGCCGCCCTTCGGGGTTTGTTCCGTAGAGGCCTGTCTGAACATCTGAAAGACGCCTTGGCTCTCCACCCTCCGCCTGATTCCCTGGAGGAGTGTTATGATTGAGTCACCGTAGGAGGCAAAAACAAAAATGCTAGCTAAGTCCAGAAAACCAGAGAGGTTGGCAGCTATTGGATTGCAGACCCCTGATCCTATCACAACAACTAACAGTAGCCGTGGGGGGTTCCTACGAAGCCCTAGACCCCTCGATCACAGCCGGAGAATTAAATAGGCCTAAAGAAAGAAAGGGGAAATCTAAACTGCCCCAGAGCAGACCCCAAAGCAATAGGCAGCCCCCAACATATAATGACGGTGAAGCAAGCTGAAAACACTAACACAGACAGAAAGATAGACTGAGCAAAGACGGGGCCCAAAACTACCTAGATAGGAAAGGACAGGAAGGCTGCTGTCTGCAATCCGTGAAAAACCCTATGAAAATAAGAGCCAACAGACTGACAGTGAAAAAGGCCCTGAAGACGCTAGGCTTCAAAAAGCTATGTCAGTACTCAGGAATATTCTGAAGACAGAGCAACCGGCAAAAGGAGATTCAGCTCATCCAGCAGGGAATGGCAGAATCCAGAAAAGCAAGGAAAACAAAAACAAAACACAAATGCAAACAGGCAAAGCAGAAACTTAGCTTTAGGGAAGCAGGAATCAGACTGGTGTCCTAGAAGTCCACAGAGAAATCACCCGCAGGGCAGGAGGGCATCGGCAGCCTTATATCCAGTCAGTGACTCCACTCAGCCAGTCATCCTCATTAGACTCAGGTGCCTGATAATCAGGCTCATTACCTTCCTTTACTAGAATAGGGAGTTCCCCAGACCTCAGTGAAGAAGGGGAAAATGAACTCACAACAGAGGAGGCTATGACACAGGCCGTCCGAATGGATCGCCGGCTACGGGCGAGGGGAGTGATGCAAAGTGAAAGACCGTTATTCTCCCAAGGAAGGGGACCCAGTTATATTTTGGAGATCGCGGAGATGGCAACCATCGACCTCAAGGAAAATGAAAGGAGACCACGGCGCGTGGGAAAAGACTGTTTTCACTGTGGCAATTCTGGACATTGGAGAAAAGATTGCCCCTCCCGTCCACTAACCAAGCAACTGAGCCTGGGTGATTGTCGTGGAGGTCACCCAGGCTCTCAAGTACCCTTTTTCTGCCTTCTCTAAAATGTTGCTGCAGGTGGAACTTTGTTGTGGGAGTGCCTCCACATCCACTTCTGCCTTCGTGGATTGCAGATCAACGTTTAACTTTATTGACTCTGATTTGGTATCCAGGTGTAAGTTAGGGACAGTTAGGTTGGAGACTCCTATTCACCTTGTGGACTGGTGTTGGGGTTCCCCTGGTTACAATTGCATAATCCTGTAATTAATTGGGAATTTTGGGACATTGTTAAATGGGGTCCTTATTGTTCTGAGAAATGTCTTGATACTGTGTCTGTGTCGTCCGTGGGTCTGGAAGGTATTCCGGAGTGCCTGATAGACTATACGGACGTTTTCTCCGAAAAGGAGGCTGAGGTTTTACCACCACACCACCCATTTGATTGTGCCATTAACCTGGTTCCAGGTGCTAAATTGCCCAAGGCCCACTTGTATAACCTTTCGGGTCCAGAACAGGCTGCGATGAATGAGTACATTTCCGAGAGCCTCCGTAAGGGACACATTCGTCCTTCTGTTTCTCCTGTGGCGGCGGGGTTCTTTTTTGTAAAGAAAAAAGACGGTGGTTTACGCCCATGCCTCCATTTTCGTGAGTTAAATAAGATAACTGTGAGGAATACGTATCCCCTTACATTTATTCCTGATTTATACAACCAATTGTCCGAAGCTAAGTGGTTTTCAAAATTAGATCTACGGGGAGCGTATAACCTTATCCGAGTCCGAGACGGAGATGAATGGAAAACCGCTTTTCTCACTACTGAAGGGTTGTTTGAAAATCTGGTCATGCCTTTCGGCTTGACGAATGCTCCAGCGGTCTTCCAAAACTTCATAAATCACGTGTTCTCTGATTTTATTGGACATTTTTTGGTGGTATATTTGGATGACATGTTGATCTATTCCCCTGATAAACAGACTCACATTGGTCATGTTCGGGCAGTTCTCCAAAGGCTCCAGGAAAACTGTCTCTTTGCTAAACTGGAAAAATGTTTGTTTTTTGTTCAGGAACTGTCGTTTCTGGGGTTCATCGTGTCTGCTGAAGGGTATCGCATGGATCCTAATAAGTTGCAGGCCATTGTCGAGTGGGTTCAACCTTGTGATTTGAAGGCTCTGCAGCGTTTCCCAGGATTTGCCAATTACTATCGCAAATTCATAAAGGGGTTCTCACAGGTGGTTAAACCCCTCACAGACATGACTCAAAAGAGGGCCGATATCAAGAATTGGTCAACCGCAGCGGTCGCGGCATTTCAGTTTTTGAAAACATGTTTCATGTCGGCCCCGGTTCTTGTTCAACCGGACCCGTCTGAACCACTTATTGTTGAGGTAGATGCCTCAGAGGTGGGGGTGGGGGGGTATTGTCCCAAGGACCCGCCACTTTGACCAATTTAAGACCTTGCGCCTTTTTCTCAAATAAATTCTCTCCTGCAGAGAGAAACTATGATGTGGGAAATCGAGAACTTCTGGCAGTTAAGCTGGCCTTTGAAGAATGGAGGCATTTTTTGGAGGGGGCTGTCCATCCGATAATCGTAATTACTGACCACAAAAACCTAGCTTATATTGAGTCAGCTAAGAGGTTGACTCCTAGACAGGCTAGATGGTCACTTTTTTTTTCCCGATTCAACTTCTCGATCACTTTTCGGCCAGGATCTAAAAATGTCAGAGCAGATGCCTTGTCACGCAGTCTAGATCCGGTGTCCCCCCCGGAACCTCCATCCTCCATTCTTCAGCCTGGGGTGGTGGTGGCAGGTATTTCGAATATGTTGGAATGAGAGATTCGGGAAGCCCAGTCTCTTGCACCACTGGCTAAGCCGGTGGACAAACTTTTTGTGCCAGCTCAGCTTTGCCTTAAGGTCCTCCGGGAGTTCCATGACTCAGTTCTGGGTGGACATCCAGGGATCTCGGCTACCCGGAAGGCCATTGCTAGAGTATTCTGGTTGTCTGCTTTAGCTTCTGATGTTGGGGAATATGTGTCTGCATGTGATGTTTGTGCCCGTGCAAAAACCCCCCATAACCGGCCGGCCGGCCACTGCCAATTCCTGAGAGACCATGGACGCATTTGTCCATGGATTTCATCACCAACCTTCCCCCCTCCAAGGGTAATACCGTCGTCTGGGTTGTGGTGGACAGGTTTAGTAAACAGGCACATTTTGTACCTTTGGCAGCTCTGCCTATTGCGGAAACATTGTCCAGATTGTTTGTTCAGCATGTGGTGCGGTTGCATGGGGTACCCTTGAATGTGGTGTCTGATAGAGGAGTGCAATTTGTTTCCAGATTTTGGAGGGCTTTTTGTAAAAGGTTGGGTATTGGTCTGTCCTTTTCATCCGCTTATCATCCAGAGACTAATGGGCAGACCAATCGGACCAATCAGTCTCTGGAGCAAATTCTGCGTTGCTTGACTCCAGACCGACAAGATGATTGGTGTTCTGTGTTACCGGTGGCTGAGTTTGCATTTAACAACCGTGTTAACCAGTCTACGGGTATATCTCCTTTTTTTGCAATTATGGGTTTCATCCTCATTTTGAAGAATTTTCCCGTTTGAATTCTGGGTGTCCTGGGGCAGATGAGATGATCCAGCTGTTGGGGGAGGTATGGCGAGAGGTCCAGAGTAATATTACGAAGGCCCAGGACAAGTTTAAATTTTTTGCAGACAAAAAACGATCAGCGGGATCAGTGTTTCAGATTGGGGATAAGGTATGGTTGTCCACCAAGAATATAAGACTCAAGGTCCCCTCTGCGAAGCTTGGACCCAAGTTTATCGGTCCTTATGAAATTATCGAGGCAGTTAACCCGGTGGCTTTTCGGTTGCGTCTCCCGCCATCTCTGTGGATCCCAAATGTTTTTCATAAGGCCCTTTTGAAACCTGTGAGGTCCGCTGGGGAGGGATCATCAGTTTCCCCAACACCGGTTTTGGTAGACGGGCAGTCGGAGTACGAGGTGGAACGAATTGTCGACTCCAGGTTGGTCTGTCGTGCCCTTCAATATCTGGTACATTGGAAAGGCTACGGTCCTGAAGAACGCTCGTGGGTTCCGGCTCGATCAGTTCATGCAGATCGGTTGAGCCTTTCACGCCAAGTACCCTGAGAGACCTGGGGGTCCAGTGGCCCCCCATTGAGAGAAGGGTACTGTCATGATCCAGAACGGGGTTTCGCTTTGGCCTGTCCTGGTCTGATTGGGGGTTAATTATTCCGCTTCTCCCTGGCAGAGGGCGGCTATTTAATGCTCACTGGACCTAGGTCCGGTGTCAGTTATACTCCTGCCCTCGGCTGAGTTAGTTGACCTTGTGCGTAAGTGTGCCTTGTGCCTGATATCTTGCTTGCTTGTTCGGTTTTGATTTGGTTCTGTCCCTGTTAGGAGTTCTGCCTGTCCCTCTTGTACTGCGCTACCTCTCTGTATGACTCTCTGCTTGTGACCCGACTTCTCTCTGCTCGTCCCCTTGGTACCGCGTCGCCCTCTTGTGTATGACCTTTGGCTTTGTCTGACCTCCCGTCTGTTTACCCCTTCTGTACCTCACTGTCCGTACTGTGAACGACCTCCGTTTTGCCTGACTCTGAGTTTGCTGTCTTCTGTGAAAGCAGGACGCTAAGCCCCGCCCCCTTGCAGTCACATGACCGTAGGTCCCGTGCCTGCTTGCTAAACTGCATCACTAAGATCCTGTGCACCTATACTTTCTGGCTATTCTGGTCCCTAGGGGTCCCTACAGTGCAGGTGAGTCCCTGCTCAGCGGAGGCTGTACGCCGGCGCTGTCAGGATCCTGATAGCAGCACTTGAAAAGCAATTTAATTTGCCAAACCACAAACTCATTTGCGACCTGCCAACACAGTGGAACTCCACATATCATATGTTGGCAAGGGTAAGTGAGCAGCAGAGGGAACTTTCTGAATAGCAGCTTAAACATGCCCGTCACACTGAAAATCAGCCAAGACACATAACAACTGTCGAGTGGGTGTGGATCGCTGATATTTGTGAGGTGCTTGATAACTTTGAGTACTGCACCAAGCTTGTGAGCGGTGATCAGGCTATTATCAGCGTAACCATCCCAATGCTATGTCTGCTGAAAAAATCGCTGCAGAATCAAAAAATGGAATCTTTGCATGCCCAGCAGCTGGGTATGGAGCAAGATTTCACAATGAGTGATCCAACCCAGCCCAGCCAATATCATCAGGTAACATTGGGGGATGAAGAGGATGATGAAAATTCGGAGGGAGAGGACTTCTTTTTCAGTGGTACCGAGGGGACAACTCATGCTACAGAGGGGAATCCCAACCCAAGCTTCATGTCTGTCCAGCATGGGTGGGCTGAAGAGGAGGAGGTGGAGGAGGAGAGTCAGTGTGAGGAGAGGATGGGAATTGTTCCTCCCTCAGGGGTCACAGAAAATTTGCCTCTATGCAGCTTGGCACACATGGCACACTCCATATCTGACTGTCTGTGCCAAGACTCTCGCGTGATCCACATTTTCAATAGCAACCTATACTGGTTGGCCACCTTTCTAGACCCACGGTACAAGGACAAATTTCCTTCGCTACTGTTGCAATCACCAAGGGGTTTCACAATGGAATCCTTCAAGAAGGCTGTTGTCGATAATTTGATGGCAACAGCATCCTCAGACACCACTGCTAGCAGAGATACCAGCTCTGTGCAACAGCATGCATTAATGGGGAGAGAGACGCCAAGCAGGTCCAAAAGAGGTGGTGGTAAAATGTCCACAAACTGGGCCATCTTCAATAAACCGGCTCATCATCAAGGACTAGCTGGAACAGTAGCAATGTCAAGGAGGGAGAAGTTGAACAGATGGTCAACGACTATCTAAGTGACCATACCTGCGTCCTTCCTGATGCTTCTGTACCGTTTAATTACTGGGCATCCAAGCTGCATAGTTGGCCCGACCTCTCCTATGCCTTGGAGGTGCTGGCCTGCCCTGCTGCTAGTGTGATGTCAGAGCGTTTTTTCAGTGCCACTGGGGCAATCATCACAGATACACGCACACGGTTAACTACAGAGAATGCAGACAAGGCTGACTCTGATAAAATTTAACAAGGACTGGATTTCGCAACAGTATTTAAGCCTTCCAGATGACAGTATCCCAACCTAAAGTCACCCAACACGTTTTTTTTTTTAAATTGGTGATCACATCCATCCCTTCCCATACAAGCCCCTTTTCTTCTTCTTCTTACACATGTTTTCAAAACCTGCTTCGGACACATGTATCTCATGGTCAATAAGCTAAAAACAATGTTACGTTAATTAATATTTCCCAACGGAGGCACTTGTGATGAGAGTGAGATCCTTCTTCCTTCATCAACCATGATACAGCCCTTGGGCTAATTTTTGGAGACACTATTGCTATGCCTGGACACTGGGCACGTCCACCTCTATGCTCGTAGTCCTGGCTTTATCATAATGGTTTGGCCCTTCAGACCTGCCTTGCTTCCTTCATCAACCATGATACAGCCCTTGGGCTAATTTTTGGAGACACTATTGCTATGCCTGGACACTGGGCACGTCCACCTCTATGCTCGTAGTCCTGGCTTTATCATAATGGTTTGGCCCTTCAGACCTGCCTTGCTTCCTTCATCAACCATGATACAGCCCCTTGGGCTAATTTTTGGAGACACTATTGCTATGCCTGGACACTGGGCACGGCCACCTCTATGCTCGTAGTCCTGGCTATATCATAATGGTTTGGCCCTTCAGACCTGCCTTGCTTCCTTCATCAACCATGATACAGCCCTTGGGCTAATTTTTGGAGACACTATTGCTATGCCTGGACACTGGGCACGTCCACCTCTATGCTCGTAGTCCTGGCTTTATCATAATGGTTTGGCCCTTCAGACCTGCCTTGCTTCCTTCATCAACCATGATACAGCCCCTTGGGCTAATTTTTGGAGACACTATTGCTATGCCTGGACACTGGGCACGGCCACCTCTATGCTCGTAGTCCTGGCTATATCATAATGGTTTGGCCCTTCAGACCTGCCTTGCTTCCTTCATCAACCATTATACAGCCCCTAGGGCTAATGTTTTGAAGACACTAAATCTATGCCTACACATTGGGCAGTGGCACAACAAGGACAGTAGTCAAAGCTTTATAATTGTGAATCCCTTGTGATGATGATGATAGGTGGCTTCTTCCTGCAATAACCATAACACAGCCACTACCCCTTAGGCAGATTGCTCTCCTTACACCACTTACACACTTAGCTGTCAGTAGATTGCCTCCAGCATCACTCGCTCTTACGGTACTTCTGATATATCACTGACTGGCACTGCTTAAGTGGCATACGAGTCCCGCTCTTCCGGCATAAAAACAAAGGACTTAAAATAGTGTTTGCACATTCTAGTGAAGCAGTGGTGTAAAAACAATCGTGCAGCCCCTGACCATTTGTTTACAGCATACATTTTATAACATTTACACATTTTTTAGTGTTTTCCTCAGCCCCCAGACTGCTTTGAAGGGTCCAGCAGACAATTACCGTATATACTCGAATATAAGTCGAGATTTTCAGCCCAAAAAATTGGGCTGAAAGTCCCCCTCTCGACTTATATTCGAGTCATATACAAAGGGGTCGGAGGGGGCGGATGTGTCAGGTCATACTTACCCGTCCTGACGCTGTCTTGAGCCCCCAGCTTCTCCCCGTGCTCTCTCTTCCTGCCTTCAGCGGTCACGTGGTGCCGCTCATTAAAACTCATCAATATGCGCATATTGATGAGTTTTAATGAGCGGCACCACGTGACCACTGAAGGCAGGAAGAGAGAGCGCGGAGAAGCTGAGGGCTCAAGACAGCGTCAGGACGGGTAAGTACAGCGATACTCACCTCTCCTGCGTCCATGGCTGCTTGCTGCTGTCTGTCATCGGTCAGTGACTTCAGACAGCAGAGGGCGCGGTGACGTGGTTAGTGCGCGCCGCACCGCGCCCCCTGCAGTCTGAACGTCACTGACTGATGACGTGCAGATAGCGGTGAGCAGCCATGGACGCAGGACAGGTGAGTATCTGACACCCAGCGACGGAGAGGTGAGTATGTCATTTTTTTTTATTTTTACATGCAGCAGCAGCAGCGGCAGCACATGGGGGCATAATCTAAGGAGCTTCTTATGGGGGGGCAGCATATGGGGGAATAATCTGGAGCTTCTTGTGGGGGGGCAGCATATGGGGGAATAATCTGGAGCTTCTTGTGGGGGCAGCATATGAGGGAACAATCTATGGAGCTTCTTATGGGAGCAGCATATGGGGGAATAATCTATGGAGTTTCTTCTGAGGACACCATATGGGGGAATAATCTATGGAGCATTTCCCACCCTAGACTTATACTCGAGTCAATAAGTTCTCCCAGTTTTTTGTGGCAAAATTAGGGGGGTCGACTTATACTCGGATCGACTTATACTCGAGTATATACGGTACTCGCATTTTCCATTGACTATCATTGGACTCGCTATTCGTACCGAATACCCGAGTATTAGGGTATACTCGGTACGAGTATAGCGAGTCCGAATACTTCAGTACTCACTCATCCCTAATCCTGTGACATTAATTATAATTAGTGATGAGTGAATAGTGAAAAATTTGGATTTGGGAGAATTGGCACAAATAATTTCTAATATCTGTGTTTTTGTTCCAAATAACGAATCCAATATTTTTATGCTGTACCCAACAAAAAAGATGAAATGGATGAGAAAAAGTTACAACTAAATGGGAACAGCATGGAGAAGATGCCTGCATGTCTTCATTGCGCCAATTTTACTGATTTTTAAAAAGACCTACTAAATGAAACCAAAAATTTTTTTAAAGGGAAAAATGATAAACATTTTTTTGCTTCATAATTACATGTAAATAATGGAAAATAAAAGTTAAAAATAATAACAAAAATTATACCTCCCTTTAGCATATGTTCACACAAAGCGTTTTGGCTTTAGTTTTTCCTTTAACATTTGGGAGAACTCTCACTCTTACATTTGGGAGGTGCCTCCCTCATGCCAAATAGTTAGCAAGATAGTGGAATACATGTTCTCCATCCCTTTACAATGCCATTTCAAATATTCCCATTTGTATTTTGGGCTTTGCCCGCCACCACCACCATATCATTATGCGACACCCGCTTACAAATAGCAAAGGGCCAGCAGGTGCTATGAAACCTGGGTTTTGTAAGCTCCACAGTTCATTTTTGCCACTGGATACCAATGGAATAACTGTCATAGCAGGTGAAGCCTCTGAAAGGTGAATATAATACAGGAGTTGGGGGAGCTGTATGATCAATGTCAGTAAATTCGATTCTGCTAGACACCAAAAGCATTAGAATTAAATTCTGAATACAGTGCATGCAAATTAGGGCCTGTATTGTGGCCAGTCTGTCAGGCCTGAAACCCATGTCAGGAACATGTACCTGCCTAATTTTACTTGGAAGCAGCCATCTCAAGGGAAAGAGACAGGAGTGCCATTAACCAATCTGCACAAGCCTACGCATTTTCTATTGGTTTACTTATAGCGTATCTTTATCTAGCAGTTGTGTGACTGGCGCAAAGCCTGCAGAGATTTCTAATTTTCGTGGGTCTGCTGTTGTCATGTGTAATAAAGCTGATGTCTTTAAAAAAACTGCCACACATTGCTATATATATTGAATTTGTACATAACACCTCTGTGAGGGTACTTGTCAAAAATAAAGCCAAGAAATTGTTTTTTCATAAACCTAAAGCTTCAGTATAACTGTCACGTGTACCTGTCCTGTGTGACACAACCCGCAGGTCGGTAACTGAAACAACAAGACAAAAGTATCACGTGTACCTTTCCTGTGTGACACGACCCACAGGTTGGTAACTGAATCAACAAGACAAAAAGGGAACACTGGGGAAACAGTTACAACGGTGGGCCCTGCAATAGGGAATGGGGACGTGGAGACCTCCTGCACTCCCCTGAGGCAGTGTCCCTGAACACTCCTAACGTTCCCTATACAGGCTCTTCACCTGTCGCCAAGCAGGATACCTGAATCCCTCACTATCCCTGCACCTATCCCTTACTAGGGAACTGGATAGTGCGGACACTGGTCCCACCGCTGCACTAATACACACCAAGGAAAAATGGGCAAACACCAAAACACTTATCTTTCTCTGCTGCAGTCACCAGGTAGCAGAGTTCATCACCGGATTAACTTTCAGCAGTGGTTCGAACCCTCAGAGCCAGCTGCCACCTTCACCTCTTTCTCTGCTGCAAACACTGGGCAGGCAGAGTTCAGCACCAGTTTCAGCAGTGGCTCGACACCTCAGAGCCAGCTGCTAACTTCACCAGGTTTCAGCAGTGGCTCAACACCTCAGAGCCAGCAGCTCACTTCACTGTGGTTGTTATCCAAAAAGGACCTGTTATTACCGACACCTGCTGATACACCATGTGACCATATATAGCCAAGGGAGTGGTCACATGAGCAGAGAAAACAACAGACATGTAATAACACCTATGGCCACCGGGGGCAAAAACCCATATTAAGCCCCAAATGCCTGAAAGGAAAACATAAGGTTTAACTGAGGGAATCCCGAATCTGACACAGATCCAAGAATTGGACTGTGACAATAACAAAGGGTGATGTTAAGGGACATGGATGTGGTGGTGTCCGCCAAGGCCGTGTTACAGATCCGAAGGTGATTGGATCTTGTTCTAACTTTCTGTCAAAATGTGGTCAGCGCAGTTTACCACTGACGAACCTCAGACAATTGCCAGGATGTTGGTGGCTGGTTGGCAGATAAAGGCTCGAGTGTGTTGACAAGCAGCACCACAAAGTCTTCCACATGATCCAGTCTCAGTAGCCAAGAGGTTGGGCCTCTGAATCCTCAACATGGTCCTCTCTCCTCCCACCATCAAGAGCCCCAGGAGACAAATGATCCCAGCACTGGCCACTCTGAGGAACAGTTTAAGTTACCTTGTAATTTGTCAAGCCTCTTTATGTGCACCATTAAAGAAGGTCATGAGTAGGTAGAGTTCAGTGATTCCCAAATATTTGAGCACACATGGCCAGAAGAAAGCCACATTGGAGAAGGTCAATTCATGTCTGAATCTTTAAAACCGGCGCAATAGTCAGACAGCAGTATTACCAGATACAATATGTGAGTCAGAAAGGCATGTAGGCATCTTCTCCATGCTGTTCCCATTTAGCTTTAGCTCTGTCCTATGCATTTCAGCTTTTTTCTCATGCCCTCAGACCTGTTTGCTGGGTCCAACAGAAAAATATTCGGCTTTCCCATTGACTTGCATTGGATTCATTATTCGGTAGGAATACACAGATATTAGAAATTATTCCTGACAATTTTTCCAAATCTGAATATTTCACTATTCAATCATCACTAACAGGGCTGCCACTAGGAATTTTGGGTCCCCAAACTGGCAAAATTTTTGGGTCCCCCTTGAGACTCCGCCCTGGCCCCAAGACTTGAACTGTCCACAGCCCCACCGCTCTCTCTTGGTAAAACTCCACTTCTCAACAATCACATATTAACAGTTCCCATCACCAGATCACATATAGCCAGAAGCTTTTGCTTTGGCCAAAAGATTTTTTAAGCCACCACCATGACAAGGTAGAATCTTTTGGCCGAGCATTACTCTACTCTATCCTATTAATCATTTGCTAAAATAGCCAATACAATTTTGGTATATTTTTATTTATTTTTAAATTTTAAAATTACCAATAATTTCACATACAAGGGACAAATACCACCGCACCATGACCAGACACCATATTACAACCACATAGTGACCTATAATACCACATACAAGGGACAAATCTGCCACACCATGTCCAGACCACATATTACCACCACCGTCACCGAATAATATCACATACAAGGAACAAATACCACCACACCATGTCCAGACTACATGTTACCACCACATAGTGACCAAAGAACAGCACATACAAGGAACAAATACCACCACACCATGGCCTGACAACTTATTATCACCACATAGTGACTGAATACTACAATACTAATCATTAATAAAAACAATACTAATATCACCATAAGTACGAAAGTTCCATTAAACACAGCAGATCTGTACTTAGCATGCAATGTCTGTGTTCAGGTAATACAATGATCACCAGTGACAGTATACACAGGAGCTCTGTATACAGTATCAGTGTACAGGTAATACAGTGATCAACATTGACAGTATACACACGAGCGCTGTATATACTGTACAGGTTATACAGTGATCAATGATGTCATACACAGCAGCTCTGTATATAGTGTCAGTGTAAAGGTTAAAATACAGTGATCACTGGTGACATTGTACACAGGACCACTGTATATAGTATACAGTGTATAGTGTAAGTGTACAGGTAACACACTGACTCACCATTGACATCTCTAGGTGAAGTCCTTCATCTTTGCTTTTCATCTTCATCCAGCACAGACCACCATCACTTCTTCCAGCCAGGGCTCGTCTATGCAGAAAATAACAGTTATCTAAAGCACCGCTTGCAGAACACATTACTTAATTTTTTCCCAACTTCTACACTACACCAGATGAAGAAAAAAGGTGACATAGTGTCGCTCTGCACAGTAACAGGACTGCCCCCATTTAAAACAGTATCCTCAAAAAATAAAATAAATACATGACTGCAGTAATAATATCCCTTACTTTTCCCCTATAGTAATAATATCTCCCATCGTGTCCCCCGTGTGTCTCATTCCTGGCTCCAGCCAAATGTTCTCCCATCCTGCCCTCATGAGTATCCATTCTGCCCCATGTGATGTCCCTTAATCCTGTCCCATCTGCCTCGTGATCCTGCTCTATCTGTCCCATGATCCTGCCCCATCTGTCCCATGATCCTGCCCTATCTTTCTCCATTGTATCCATCCTGCACCATGTGTCTCCATCCTGCCCCATGTCTCCATCCTTCCCCATGATCCTGCACCATGTGTCTCCATCTTGCCCCATGATCCTGCCCCCGTGTCTCCATCCTGCCCACTGTTTCTCCATTCTTGCCCCTGTGTCTCCCATTCTTGCCCCTGTGTCTCCATTCTTGCCCCCTGTGTCTCCATTCTGCCCCCTGTGTCTCCATTCTTGCCCTTGTGTCTCCATTCTTGCCCCCTGTGTCTCCATTCTTGCCCCCTGTGTCTCCATTCTTGCCCCCTGTGTCTCCATTCTTGCCCCCTGTGACTACATTCTTGCTCCCTGTGTCTACATTCTTGAATGCTAGCTAGTGTTATGGAAAATATTTACACTTTGCTTTGATAATTATTCAGACAATTTATATATCTTTAACATTTTAATATTTTTAAATTAGCTTTATAAGTGTTATTCATGAAAGCAATAACACAGTGCATTGTATCTGATATAGAGGTGTCTTTGTGTTACGTTTTGTTTGTTACAGAAGGCATAGGAAACTGTACAGAAGTTTCAAGGACTTCTGTAGAATCCATATTATAAGACCTTGTTAGTCCCAATGAAAATACTTTCCCCAATTAAAATATCTTCTCCCTTAGGTAATAAGACTTGTGACTGGGCATCTGAAAGCAGACAAGCCCGTAAACTAACAGACACTGGTTGTGTGCCATTGTCGCCAATCAATCGACTCTTTAATTTGATCAAAACTGGCAAACATGTGAAACCGTTTGAGTTTCTCATAAAACTTTCCATACAGGTTTCCACATCGCTAGTAATTGGGATTGAGAATTTGTGTAGTTTGTCCCAGGTTATGGAGACCAGTTCACCAGTATGAGAGTAAAGCCACTAAGAGAAAAATTGGGGAATGTAGGCTTATACCTGTGAGTGCAAAATGGATACTCTAGTCTAGAAAATCAAGGATTTTCCCTAAAAAAGAAGTGATGGCCACAGCAGATGCTGAACTGTCTGCAGTGTATGCCTTCCAGCATCCCTTTATAGTCAAACTCTCCACCCTCAAGGGCCACTGTATCCTGTTTAAATTGCATATACCACCTTACCTTTGCAAACTCTATTAATTTTATGTTAACCTACAGTATATGGAATAATTGTAAGCATTTTAAATGTCTTCTGCTGCTACAGCTTGAAAATGGAGCACTGATGTAGTGAATCAGATTAAGAACCTTGTTGGAATTTACTATCTTCGTTTCTTGTCATGACTCAACCAAAAACTTTTGTCCGAGGAATTGTATTAACATTTCCTTTCTCTTTAATAGGCTAACATAGTCATAAATCTTTAGTACTACCCAAGTTCAGGCAGGTATGTGTAAATATTGCCTGCATTAACATGATGTCAGACTATATTATAACTATTGACTATTACAAGAAGTATTTAACAAACAGTGACTGTGGAATGAGTACAAACCAGAACCTTCTAAAATCCTGGCGCCGAAGAAGGTCATTGTGCTCTAAAGTTCTTTTGTATATGTTCTGTATGTATTTTCATAACCAACACATTGAATAACAATAAAAATACAATTTTAAGGGGTTGTTTGATGGCTCCCTTTTAAATAATTGAAGGGAATGTGTCAGCAGGTTTTAGCTATGTAATCTGAAGACAGCATAAGGGGCTAAGAGTCAGATTTCAGCGATGTGTCAAAAATTATGCTGTGTGCTGTCGATTACATACAAGAAAGGTTTTATCACTGCCTGAACTACATTGCATGGGAGCCCTGGTCCAACTACAGTGGTGAAAAATAGTATTTAGTCAGCCACCAACTGTACAAGTTCTCCCAATTATAGAGATGAGAGAGGCCTGTAATTGACATCATAGGTAGATCACAATTATGAGAGTCAAAATGAGAAAACATATCCAGAAAATCACCTTGTCTGATTTGGCAAGATTTATTTTGCAAATTATGGTGGAAATTAAGTATTTGGTCATTAACAAAAGTTCATCTCAATATTTTGTTATATATTCTTTGTTGGCAATGACAGAGGTCAAACATTTTCTGCAAGTCTTTACAAGGTTGGCACACACTGTTGGTGGTATGTTGGCCCATTCCTCCATGTGGATCTCCTCTAGAGCAGTGATGTTTTGGGTCTGTTGCCGGGCAACACGAATTTTCAAATCCCTCCAAAGGTTTCTATGGGGCTGAGATCTGGAGACTGGCTAGGCCACTCCAGGACCTTCATATGCTTCTTACAATTCACTCCTTCCTTGGCCTGGTAGTTTGCTTGGGATCATTATCATGCTGAAAGACCCATCCATGTTTCATCTTCAATGCCCTTGCTGATAGAAGGAGGTTTGCACTCAAAATCTCACGATACATGGCTCCATTCATTCATTCATGTAGAAGGATCAGTCGTCCAGGTCCCTTTGCAGAGAAACATCCCCAAAGCATGATGTTGCCATCCACATGCTTCACAGTAGGTATGGTGTTCTTTGGATGCAACTCAGCATACTGTCAAAACACGACGAGTTTGTTTCTACCAAATAGTTCTACTTTGGCTTCATCAGACCATATGACATTGTCCCAATACTCTTTTGGATAATCCAAATGCTCTCTAGCAAACTTCAGATGGGCCCAAACATGTACTAGCTTATGCAGGGGGACATGTCTGGCACTACAGGATCTGGTCCCTGGCGGCGTAGTGTGTTACTGATAGTATCCTTTGTTATGGTGGTCCCATCTCTATGCAGGTCATTCACTAGGTCCCCCATGTGGTTCTGGGATTTTTGCCCACTGTTCTTGTGATCATTTTGACCCCACGGAGTGAGATCTTGCGTGGAGCCCCAGATCGAGGGAGATTATCAGTGGTCTTGTATGTCTTCCATTTTTTTATTATTGCTCCCACAGTTGATTTTATCACACCAAGCTGCTTGCCTATTGCAGATTCAGTCTTCCCAGCCTAGTGCAGGGCTACAATTTTGTTTCTAGTGTCCTTCAACAGCTCGTTGTTCTTCACCATAGTGGAGTTTGGAGTGTGACTGTTTGAGGTTTTTGACAGGTGTCTTTTATACTGATAACAAGTCAAAACCATTACTACAGGTAATGAGTGGAGGACAGAGGAGCCTCTTAAAGAAGAAGAAATTACAGGTCTGTGAGTGTCAGAAATCTTGCATGTTTTTAGGTGACCAAATACTTATTTTCCACCATAATTTGCAAAATAAATCTTGCCAAATCAGACAAGGTGATTTTCTGGATTTGTTTTCTCATTTTGACTTTCATAGCTGTGGTCTACCAATGATATCAATTACAGGCCTCTCCCATCTTTTTAGGTGGGAGAACTTGCACACTTGGTGGCTGACTAAATACTTTTATTCCCCACTGTACATCCCTTCCCCTTTCAAGCAGCTTACTGTCAATAGACAATGTACTCATTGAGCTGTAGTGTGAACTGGCTCAGATATCTGACCTCAGCTTCAAGCTATATCTAAAAACTCTAATAGTGTCACAACGCCTTCAATCATTGAACTAAGTGATACATGGTTGGAATCAGGGACTCTTTTTCAACAATTTTGCTGATCTTTGATGAATTAGCAAAAACTAGGTGCCTAATTCCCTTTAACCCATTCCTGCAATTGGTTGTACCAGTAGGTCTTATTTTACAGTTACTTCACGACATTCAATGTATCTGTAGATCCTGTCTAGAGATGGGCGAACCCCTGGATGTACGGGTTCAGTAGGTTCGGCCAAAAAGTTAAAAAAACATTTGATTTGAGTACCAGAACAGTACCAAACCTGAACCCCACATGAATGGGGGGGCCTAAACATCCAGTGTTTGTAGGGCTGTCATGTATATGACAGCGCGGCAAACACTGCCTCTGATCGGCGTTAAGATCATTACCGCCAGTCAGAGAACCATGGCTCTCACACTGTCAGATGACAGCGTGAGCTCAAAACAGTTACCGGAGGTAAAAAGTTTACCTACCATCAGAGGCCATCAGCTGATGGGACTACTACTCCAATCAGCCTATGCCTACTGTCTCTAATAACAGCAAGAGTAGGCGGTGGCTGATGGGAGTATTCATCAGCCGGCGCCTGCACTATAAATAAGCAAGAAAACAAAATAGCTTGTGTTCCCCTGTATTTATGATTACCAGCCAGGCAAAACTGACAGCTGTGGGATGCAACTCTCAGCTATCAGCTTTAGCATGGCTGGTTAGCAAGAAAAAAGGGATCCCCATGCCATTTTTTTAAATTATTGAAATTAATAATTAAAAATACGGCGTGGGGGTCCCCCCATTTTTGACAACCAGCCATTCTAAAGCAGACAACTTGGGGCTGGTATCCTCAGGCTGGTAAGGGGCCATGGATATTCACCCCTCCAGCCTAAAAGTAGCAGCCTGCAGCCACCACAGAAAAGGCGCATCTATTAGATGCGCCAATTCTTGCACTTTGCCCTGCTCTTCCAATTTGCCCTTTGGCGATGGCAAGTGGGGTTCATATTACTAATGCTATAGTTATATTGCAAATAAACACACAGCCAGACTAAAAACCTTTATTTGAAATAAAAAAAACACAATTTTACTTTTTTATTTAAAAATTACAACCACAGTTATACTCACCTTACGTCCATTCCATTGTAAAAAGCAGAAAATAATAAAGAGCAAAAGTATTCACCTAACACCCATTCCATTGAAGCCATGGTCTCCTGCATACAAACAAAAATATGAAGCAACCTGACCTCATCTGTCCGACGTTCTGTCCCATGCCATAATCTATGTCTGCCATAAATCTTTATCAACCTTGATGGTGGTAAGATGCGACCATCCAGGCTGAAAACCACAGGAGAATGAGCTGCTGCAAAGTCAGCCTCAGTAACTAGCAGTGAGATCATCAAGGTTATCGCAGGTCACTGAGGCTGCGCTCCCAGCTGGGCCCCTGAACTGTGGTGACTCACTAATCTCAGTGGTGCATCGTAAGACTTTTTCTCATTGTGCTAGCTGTGATCTCACTGATGTCAACGCAATTCATTGGCTTGGCTGGGAGTGCAGCCTCAGTGACCTGTGGTAACCATGAAAATGTCACCGCTAGTCACTGATGCTGCGCTCACAGCAGCTCATTCTCCAGTTGGTGTCAGGCTGGATGATTGCATATTGCCATCTTCCAGGTTCGTAACTTCTTATTGCAGACATGGATTTTCATGTGGGACAGAACATCGACGATGACTTCAATGGAATGGGCATTAGATGAGTAGAACTGTGTTTGTTATTTTTAAATAAAAAGGTAAAAGTGTGTTTTTTATTTCAAATGAAGGACTTTATTCTGGCTGTGTGTTTATTTACAATATAACTCTAGGATTAGTAATGGAGAGGCGTCTTCTAGATGCGTCTCCATCACTAAGACGTTGGCTCGATGTCACGGGACAATAAAAAAGTGACATTAACCCCACAAATATGAACCCCACTTGCCACCACCACAGGGCAAGTGGGAAGAGTCTGGCAAAGCGCCAGAATTGTGGCATCTAATAGATGCACTTTTTCTGGGGTAGCTGTGGGCTGCTATTTTTAGGCTGGGGGGGCAATATCCATGGCCCCTTACGAGCCTGAGGTAAACTTTTTAACTCCGGTCACAGCTGCGGACTCACGCTGTCATCTGACAGCGAGGGAGCCGCGTCACTCTAACCAGTGGTAAGGATCTTACCGCAGATCAGAACCTCTGATGTTTGTAGTGCTATCATGCAGATGACAACATGAGAAACACTGGTGTTCAGTGGGCCGAAATCAAACAGTAACAAGAACTTCCTGGTGAAGTCCGTATTCGAGGTCTGTGCCCAAACACAAGTTGTTCTGTACGGACCCAAAACTTTACTGTTTGGATTAGCCCATCTCTATTCCTGTCGATTGTGCGTGCACAGGAGGTCACAGGCAGTGAGCACGTTTTGAATGACATGTGTATTAAGGAGCAATCACTGACTTACCATCTATAGACGATTGTGGCAGGTTTCTGAGATATATTAATCCCTTTAATGGATGTTAGTGATGGTTTGGTGAGGGAATTCCTTTCAGGGTCAGATATGGTGAGACAACATGGAGTGGGGGCACCACTACGTTCTACATAGTGTGCCAACCTCCACTGCTTAGAAGGGAAACAGAGAATTTACTTCTCTTCCCGTAGATGTGATTTCCATCAAAACTAAGTATAATTCAACCCAGATCTACATGACTATCAAGTCATGTCCTCCTGTGCTTAGTGTTCCAGTGGTTTCTGAATCTAAAAATAAAAAAACAGAAAATCACAATGTATAATTTTGAAATAATTAAACTGCATTTTATTACATGAAATAAGTATTTGATCACCTACCAACCAGAGAATTCTGGCTCTCACAGACCTGTTAGTTCTTCTTTAAGAAACCCTCCTACTCTACACTCACTACCTGTGTTAATTGCACCTGTTTTAACTTGTTACCTATATAAAAGACAACTGTCCACACACTCAATCAATAACACTCCAACCTCAAGATGACTGTCAATCTTCCTCGGTCTGGGGCTCCATGCAACCTCTCACCGTGTGGGGTAAGTATGATTCTGAAAAAGGCCAGGAATCAGCCCAGAACGACATGGGAGGACCTGATCCTGAAGAGAGCTGGGACCACAGTCACAAACATTACCATTAGTAAAATACTACGCTGTCATGGATTAAAATCCTGCAGGGCACGCAAGGTCCCCCTGCTCACACCAGCACATGTCCAAGCCCATTTGAAGTTAACTGATGACCATCTGGATGATCTAGAGTAGGCATGTCATGTGGTCAGATGAGACCACAATAGAAATATTTGGTATCAACTCCACTTGCCATATTTGGTGGAAGAAGAAGGATGGATAGAACCTCATGAACACTGTCCCAACCGTGAAGCATGGTGGGGAAAACATCATATATTGGGAGTGCTTTACTGCAAAGAGGACAGACAGGACGACTGCACCACATTAAAGCGAGGATGGATGGAATCATGTATCATAAGATTTTAGCCAGCAACCTCCTCCCTTTGGTAAGAGCATTGAAGATGGGTTGTGACTTGGTTTTCCATTATGACAAAAACCCCAAACACACAGCCAGTGCAACTAAGGATTGGCTCTGTAAGAAGAATTTCAAGATCCTGGAGTGGCCTAGCTGGTCTCCAGACCTGAACCCAATAGAAAATCTTTGTATGGAGCTGAAACTCGATGTTGCCCAGCGACAGCCCCAAAACCTGAAATACATAGAGAAGCTATGTATGGAGGAGTGGGCCAAAATCCCTGCTGCAGTGTGCACCCCAGTCACCACTCAATACAGTGGTGCTGCCACTAAAAAAATTGCCCTGAGGTTTAAGGCAAGACTACACACCCCAGTCACCACACAAGACAGTGGTGCTGCCACTAAAAAATTGCCCTGAGGTTTAAGGCGAGATTACGCACCCCAGTCACCACACAAGACAGCGGTGCTTGCTGCGTGTCAGTTGTTCAGTACCATGCGTACGTCCTATTCGCTGTGAACACAGCACCACAACAGCACAAAAAAAACTGCCCTTCAGGGGTAAATGACACCCCATAAATATCTGGGAAAACTGTCACTACTCAGTCCCTGACCTTATACTTTCTGCTCTGAAAAGAGCTTTTGGGTTTTACAGAGGATTTCTGCATGATTTGCAGAAACAAACACAACTCTCCCAAGCAGCTGCTCACACTCTCCCTACATTAGCTGTGTTCTGCATGTAATGTGCAGAAATTGGCGGCGGCAGTGTTTAGATAGAGCCAGGCTATGATGACTCATAGGTTATGACGCTGGGCGGCCAGGCAATCATAGTAATGCCGCCCACAGTAATGCGGCATTACTGTGATTGGCAAATGCTGGGCGGGAGATCCGAGTAGTGCGAGGCGAGTAGTGAAATACTCGCTATGTTCCGAGTACCGCTAGTACTTCAATACTCACCGAGTACCGAATACCCACGATTATGCTCGCTCATCCCTACCCATATGTTCTTTCTCCTGTAGCTGCTGACCTGCCAACCGCCGTATTGTTTGCAATTGTTGCTGATGTTCTTTCATCCATGAAGTGACGGTTCGCTCCATCAGCTCCTCTTGCTGTTCCAACTTCAACTCAATGATCTCTCGTCCAGCTCTTCCAAACAGCAGCAGATATGGGGTGTATCCCGTGGTGGAATGGACCCGATTGTTGTAGGTCCAGACCAACTCTGGCAGGTAGTCTGGCCAGCATGCCTTCTTGTCCTCTTCCAACATCCTCAGCATTTGAAGTAAGGTTCAGTTGAAGCGTTCACATGCTCCCTTGCCTTGAGGATGGTAAGGGGTTGTCCGGGACCTCTCGATGCCATACAAACGATACAGTTCTTCCATCACTTTGCCTTGGAAACATGCACCTTGGTCAGAGTGGATGCGCTTTGGGCACCCATACACTCGGATGAAGTCTTGACATATGTGGTGCAGAGTGTACATTAATGAGAAAAAAATGAACATTTTTGAATTTACCAAATGGCTGCAATGAAACAAAGAGTGAAAAATGTTAAGGGGTTTGAATACTTTCTGTACCCACTGTAGGTCTCCCTTATGTGTACATGAGGAGAGACATGTTAATCACCTACAGCAATGTTGGGAAGAGTTGGCCATGGGTAGCTCCTGACTAGTCTCATTTCAGCTATAGTCTACAGCTGGAGCCCAGACAAAAATATATCAGGTTGCAATCGTGCAGCTAGGTCCTGATCCATTCTTCTTCCCACAGCAGGTTCCCTTTAAACAAATCAATGGTTAATGCCTTGTTTAATTCCTAAAAATAATTTCAAACATTGCAAAAATTGCTAAGTCTTGCCAAGTAGATTGCTAAAAACTGGGACCCCCAACAAGAATGAAGAAGCTGTATCTTTGGAGTAATTTTTTTTCCAGGGAAAAGCAGTGAAGGGGTTGCAGAGCTAAACTAGCACAACCATCAAGGATATAATACAATTAATTATTTAATTAAAAAAAAAAATGATTAAAAACATAAAATATAAACCTCAGAAGCTTTTATTATATCCTGGATGGTTGTGCCGGTGAACTTCCCTTTTCAACCATTTTGCCTGTGATCACCAGTGGGTGCGGCACCCTCAGGAGAAACTCCAGTTTGAAATTCGCCTACTCATCCAAATCATGGTAAGCTCCACAATCCCTCTCCCTTCTTCCCTATATTTCCTAACACGGGGCACTTTATTACAAGATCTTTTTTAATCCTAGAGGTCTGACTAGTGATGTAGTGCCACATTTTAAGATTAGAATACCACTTCAGTTTTAATAATTGAAAAAATACTTCACTCATTTTATACATTGGACTTTCAAATTTGCATATTGGACTTTTAATCTTCATAATTTTATGATATTTTTCTTAAGCATGACTTGTTTTCCACCCATGGCTTGAACTTTATATTTTCCAAGGTCTTCGAACTCTAGGACATAATAGACCACAAACACGTCACTCTGTGGTTTAACGGTATTAATCAGTTAATCAGTGTTCAAACATCAGTGTTTTTAAAGGGACTACATATACCGTAGTTTCCTTTTTACATTTTTTTCATCTTTTTCTATGCCTCCATTTTCTACCTTAAGCTCTTCAATAGAGAAGTTAATTTTAATACAGGGGCAGACATATTGCTTTTGAATCTGCACAGGGACCTTGAATTGACGGGGCCCTTTATAAATACATTTTTAGAAGTTTTTAATCCTGGCAACCCCCAAAACAGTGCTCTGAAGAGTGGTTCCTGAATGGGGTTATTCATTCAGTCTCACTGGTACCATTAGAGATAGCCAAGTGCAGTGCTTTACTGTCCCCAGCAGGGAGGATGCCCATACACATTTCTCACATATGGGCTCTTTGCTCCCAGTTTCCACCCACCCCAATTTTTATAGTAATCCTGTCAGTTAGTGGTAGAATCATGATAAAAATAACACACATATTTTAATGGTTCACAAATTGTAGTTTGTAGGGTTCTAACTTTGAACTCCTGCTTCCTGACAGTGATAACAGTTTTCTGTCAGCCTCACTGAAAGTGACCCTATTTTGGAAACTAGACTCTTTAAATAATTACTCTATGGGTTTAATGACTATTTTCACCCAACAGGTATATTTCAGAAAAAAAGCATGCAGTAGATGTTGCAGAATGTTGTAAAGGAATACCAAAACCTCTACCAGAGTTATTGAAGCCAATAAAAGCAAGAGGAATGTAGAAACACACAAAAAAAAACACTTTTCTTTAGAAAGGCTAAAATAACATTTTTATTGTAATTCATATAAAAACATATAAATATGCATATAACAAAAAAATGGGAAAGGACAAGTACAGCAGAGAAGAGGTGGGTAAATCTGAGGGAAAGGAACACTGCAAACGTTTACAATTAAACCAATCAAAAGATATACAGTACAGTATACATAATATATTAATACCATAAAATTAGTGCATGTACATAGAAGGTAATAAGTCAACATAATATAACAGCTCATTCCAGGTGTTAGACGTCAGGTTTCTGCCGCTGCACAGCAGCCATCCCGAGCCTTGCACACGGCGGTCTCCCATTCTCCTTCGGGCGCAGAGGAGCCTGCTCAGCAGACTCATTGTTCCCAGCGCTCTGCTCAGACCAGCACTGTGGGCTTGCTTGAAGCTGCCACCTCTGGTCCACCTTTAGCAACGCAGGCTGGCTAGCAACGAGTCTCTCCAGGGACTAAGTCTTCCTTGTGGTCCACTGAGCATGCCCGTGGTGTGATCTCCCATTGGAGATCGAAGGTCATGTGCTCAGGTCCTTCTCCAGCTAGGATTGGTCCATCCGAAAGGCCAGGAAGGTCCCGGAAGCACGCAGCTATAAAAGGTTCGCGTGGCCGCTCGGCCATGCGCTAGTATAGACTGCATTAGCTGACTATCAAGAGTGTGTGTCGTATGCATGTATGAATGTCTCTGGTGAATGACTCATTAAGAACCCCTACCCTTGTTACGCATGTGTTGTGCAGGCTAGCCTGTTAAGTGCCCAGGCTTAGGTGTAGGTAGGTCAGAGTCAGTGACAGGCTGTCATGACTGCAGACGCAGCCCAGCAGGCGCCTTCACGCCGACGGCCAGTGGGCGGGAGTCCCCCAGGGATGCAATATGGACCCTCCATACCACAGAGGGGGACCCGAGCCTACCCGAACTAGGGAAGGCAGCAACCGGGATTCTGTGGCAGCTGAGCATGTGGACAAGGACACGTAGGACTTGATGACACCGCACAACTTCAGGTATAAATAAAGTAAAGTTTACTTATAATAAAGTCACAGTACATAGACAAAACCAGGACACACGAGGTCATCAGGACATCAGGACACACGAGGTCATCAGGACACACGAGGTCATCAGGACACATGAGGTCATCCAGACGCAGGCAGGACATCAGAGTCACCGGCAAACATCAGACGGGAGTCGTTTGGTTCCGGACATCCAACACGATCTACAGGCACCACTGCAGTCATCCAGCTCCAGGCTCCAGGCAGCGGTCATCAGGTTCCAGACTGCGGTCGTCAGGCTCCAGGCATCGGACCTAGGAAGGAACTCACGCGTGATGGTGCTAACACCGCAGGATTGCTGGGCCTGCATGGAGCTAGCACCGCATGGTAGTCAGAGCACAGCATAGCAGATGCTCAGCAGGAACACCGGTTACAAGAGTCTCAGAGTCACTGGGTGCAGGGCTCCAAACACAGAGGGATTCCAGGAGCACAACATAGCAGACAGTTCAGACATGGTCAGGTACAGGACAGGTACAGGATCAAGGATTCAGACCCGGATATACCGTCTCCGGGGCAGGGCGAGGGAACAGGATAGGTACAGGATCAGGGATTCAAGCCTAGATACACCG
Organism: Dendrobates tinctorius; assembly: GCF_039654945.1. Classification (NCBI taxonomy): domain Eukaryota; kingdom Metazoa; phylum Chordata; class Amphibia; order Anura; family Dendrobatidae; genus Dendrobates; species Dendrobates tinctorius. Next base: position 109,047,540 of record NW_027361679.1, on the reverse strand, counting down.
CCTCTAGGCCAGGGTGAATTTAGACAGGGACAGGTACAGGATCAAGGATTCAGGTCCGGATATACCGCCTCCGGGGCAGGGCGAGGGAACAGGACAAAGCAGGAATCAAGGCAGGGAATTTGGTACCATAACCAAGACAGACGAGGTCCACAGACACGAAACACACATGGCAAAGTTCAGGAGCTTTGTGAGTAGCTCTGTCCCCGCCCATAGGGCAGAGTCAGTCTATAAAGAAGCTGCCCCTCATCAATTGGCTGGGGAACGCATTTCAAATACACACACTAACCCTGATAAAAGCAGGGAAGGTGTGGCTGCGCACGCCCTAAGCACACACAGAAACCACTGCAGCACAATCAGTGCAGGAACTGCAGCTTAGAGCACCTGGCCATGGCTGCCAGTCAAGACACACGTGGAAAGTCATGCACCAGCTGCAAATGTCCTCACAACCCGTGGACAGCTTCCACAGCGGCGACCAGGGACCGCACATGCGGACGGTCAAGCAGCAGAGCAAAGACATAACACCACATGTGCAGCTACGCAGCAGAGCAGGGAACTGAGCAGGCTCCATACAGGTAACAGCCACCAGTACCCCAGCTCAATTAGGGGGAAAGGAGTAAGGGGTTAAAGCAAAAAACATGCATTGTCACGCCGACAAGCAAATACAGACAGAACGGCGTGACACAGGCATAGGTCTCCACCAGTGGCTCGGCACACCATACTGCACGTGCCCTACACACTGAAGTCAGAGCCCATACCGGCGTCCGCAGTTGTGACGCCGCACGCTCAGAACGTCTAGAGGGACTCTGACCCCGTGTTCTTGGGGCAAGGTTCTCTGACTGTTTTCTGTGTGCTCCTTGGCCAGTCTCTGTGAGTTAAACAGGCTCCGGTGTTTATGTTCAGTGGTAGTGCGGCTCGGTGAGTTAACAGAGTCGCTGCTGTTCACACTGGGTGATGTTAACCCACGTGTGACCTTCCCACACCGCTTTATACTTCCGCCTTTACTTAGCAGCAGCGTACCACCTCTGCACGGTGGACCCCGGGCTGCGAACGCACTTACTAGTATTTTATAATTTGGTGTGCAGGCCGTAATGGATTGGCAGGAGCCTCACTCCCTCAAAGCGGTGCAGCGCTTTAGGGAATTATTAATTATTACTGCCAATTCATCCTGGACTTCTCGACTTTGGTAGCTCCCTTGGTTGCCCTCACCAAGAAGGGAGCGAATCCTAAAATGTGGTCAGAGGAAGTATCTAAGGCCTTCCTCTCCATCAAGTCTCACTTTGCTAGTGCTCCCATTTTACATCGCCCCAGTGTGGATAAGCCGTTTATTCTAAAGGCGGATGCCTCGTCCGTCGGTGCTGGAGCAGTCCTGTTCCAGAAGGATGCTCAATGTCGGAAGCATGCTTGCTTCTTCTTTTCCAAGACCTTCTCGCCGGCAGAGAGGAACTATTCTATTGGGGACAGGGAGTTGCTAGCCATGAAGTTGGCCTTTTCTGAATGGAGACACCACCTGGAGGGGGCTCGCTATCCCTTCCAAGTTTACACTGACCACAAAAATTTGGTCTATCTCCAAACTGCCCAGCGGTTAAATTCTCGCTTATGCTCGATGGTCCCTCTTGTTCTCAGTTACACTTCACCCTACATTTCCTTTCCGGTGAGAAGAATGTCCGAGCCGATGCGCTTTCTCGCTTCCTGGTATCAGCGGAGGAGGAGGAGCCTCGGTTAATCGTACCATCTGAGAGTCTGCGGAGAGTGGCTCCTGTCGCCCTTGAGTCTGTACCACCGGGCAAGCCTTTGGTTTTTGCCCGTTTGTGTCTGGAGGTCCTCTCTTGGGCTCACGCATCCAGGGTGGGTGGACACTTTGGTACTAAGCGGACAGTTGAGCTTCTGGCAAGGAAGTACTGGTGGCCGCATATGGCTTGTGACGTCAAAGACTACATTCGGGCGTGCGTCTCCTGTGCCAAGAATAAGCCTTCCCGGCAATGACCTGCTGGGTTACTCTACCCCTTTCCGGTAGCGGACAGGCCCTGGGAGATGGTTGGCATGGACTTTGTGGTGGGTCTACCCAAGTCTAGTGGCAGCACAGTTATTTGGGTTGTCACCGACCATTTTTCCAAAATGATGCACTTGGTGCCTCTCTCTCGGCTACCTTCTGCACAGGGTTTAGCAGTGCTATTCATCAAACATGTTTTCCGCTTACACGGCATGCCAGACAAGATTGTCAGTGACCGGGGTCCCCAGTTTGCGTCTCGCTTCTGGAGAGAGCTCTGCCGCTTGCTCAGTATTGAGCTGAATCTCTCCTCAGCCTATCATCCCAAGACGTACGGGTTAGTAGAGAGGGCAACCAGACCCTGGTCACATATCTCCGACATTTTGTCTCGACCAGGCAGGGTGACTGGGCATCTTTGTTGGCGTGGGCAGAGTTCGCCTTGAATAACACTGTAGCCGATTCCATTGGCCAGACTACATTCCTCCTTAACTACGGCCAACATCCTCGTGTCCCTGTGCCCATGCCCGTGTCGTCCACTGACTCTAGGGTGGCAGACTGGGTGGTGGAGGCACGTGATATTTGGGACCGCACCCAGGATGCCATTCGGGCCTCTAAGGAGAGAATGAGGTCCTCCACGGACGCACATCGGCGTCCTGCTTCAAACTTCTCTCCTGGCGATTTAGTGTGGCTCTCCGCCCGTAACGTCAGGCTGCGAGTAGAGTCCACTAAGTTTGCTCCTCCCATTGGGCCTTTTAAAGTCCTCGAGCGGATCAGCTCTGTGGTCTATCGTCTGGCCCTTCCACTGCACTTGGCTATCTCTGACGCTTTCCACGTGTCCCTCCTTAAACCTGTTCACATGTCCCGTTTCTCCAAGTCATCTGCCGGGACATCAGACCTGTCTTCGGATGAGTTTGAGGTCAATGCCATTGTGGGACGCAGGATGGTGCATGGTAAAAAGTTTTATTTGGTGGACTGAAAGGGTCATGATCCAGAGGCTCAGACCTGGTAGCCAGTGGAGAACATCCACACTCCACTCCTTATTGCCGCATTTGAGCGTAGGGAGGTTCAGAGGGGAGGGGGCCCTAGGAGGGGGGGTAATGTTTGGCGTCAGGTTTCTGCTGCTGCACAGCAGGAATCCCGAGCCTTGCACTCGGCAGTCTCCCATTCTTCGAGCGCAGAGGAGACTACTTAGCAGACTCATCGTTCCCAGCGCTCTGCTCAGACCAGCACTGTGGGCTTGCTTGCTGCTGCCAACTCTGGTCCACCTCTTAGACCTGTGACGGGGACAAGGGGCATCCTCTACATCTGGAGGAAAGAAGGTTTAAGCATACTCACAGACGCGGATTCTTTACTGTAAGAGCAGTGAGACTATGGAACTCTCTGCCATATGATGTTGTAATGAGTGATTCCCTACTAAAATTTAAGAAGGGACTGGATGCCTTTCTTGAAAAGTATAATATTACAGGGTATATACACTAGTTTCCTTAATATTGCGTTGATCCAGGGAGCTAGTCTGATTGCCGTATGTGGAGTCGGGAAGGAATTTTTTTCCCCAATGTGAAGCTTACTGTTTGCCACATGGGGTTTTTTTGCCTTCCTCTGGATCAACATGTTAGGGCAAGTTAGGATAGGATATGGGTTGAACTAGATGGACTTAAAGTCTCCCTTCAACCTTAATAACTATGTTTAGCAACGCAGCGAGTCTCTCCAGGGACTAAGTCCTCCTTGCGGTCCACTGAGCATGCCCATAGTGTGATCTCCCATTGGAGATCGAAGGTCACGTGCTCATGTCCTTTTCCAGCTAGGATTGGTCTATCCGAAAGGCCAGGAAGGTCCCGGAAGCATTCGGCTATGAAAGGTTTGCATGACCGTATGCATGTATGAATGTCTCTGGTGAATGACTCATTAAGAGCCCCTACCCTTGGTACGCATGTGTTGTGCAGCCTAGCCTGTTAAGCGCCCAGGCTTAGGTGTAGGTAGGTCAGAGTCAGTGACAGGCATTGGTCTCCACCAGTGGCTCGGCACGCCACAGTGCACATGCCCTACACACTGAAGTCAGCGTCTATACCGGCATCCGCAGTTGCGACGTGGCGTGCTCAGAAGGTCTAGAGGGACTCTGACCCCATGTCCTTGGGACAGGGTTCTGTGACTGCTTTCTGTGCGCTCCTTGGCCGGGCTCTGTGAGTTAAACAGGCTCCGATGTTTATGTTCAGTGGTAGTGCGGCTCTGTGAGTTAACAGAGTCGCTGCTGTTCACACTGGGTGACGGTAACCCACGTGTGACCTTCCCACACCGCTTTATACTTCCACCTTTACTTAGCAGCAGTGTACCACCTCTGCACGGTGGACCCCAGGCTGCGAACGCACCTACTATTATTTTATAATTTGGTGCGTTCCGCCAGCCCTAACACCGGGTCCCTGGACGAATCTTTCCACAGCGAAACTTGCATCGGGTGTGCTGGGTCGCTGGCTCCTGGCTCTGCTGGTGATATCTTTTGCTTGGTTTAATTGTAAACTTTTGCAGTGCCTCATACACTCCTTACCCCCAAGTAGACTCACCCCTTCTCTGCTGTACTTGTCCTTTCCCTTTTTTTGGTATATGCATATTTATATGTTTTTAAATTAATTACAATAAAATTATTGTTTTAGCCTTTCGAAAAAAAAGTGTTGTTCTGTTGGTGTTTCAGAATCTTGTAAAGGGTCTGACGTTGACTTGAGGAAACTAAATGGTGCTAAGGGGGCCATATCATCACTTCCAGGACTCCTTATTTGTTTTTTACTGAAAATAGTTCTTAATCACATTGGTTGTTTGTTGGGGTTATTATTCTGCTGCAGAATAAATTTGCTGCCAATCAAAACCCTCCTGATGGTATTACATGATGGTTAAGTATCTGGCTGTATTCCTCAGTATTTCAGACACCATTAATCTACATTTAGCTTAAAGAAAAGAACAAGAAATAAAAGAAATGGCGATGTAGCTCCCAAAGAGCCTTTATCTCAAAATCTAAACTTTTCTGCATCTCAGAAAGGCATGACAGTGGATGCCACAAATCTCAGAAGTTGACTCATCAGTTCAGAGTACTGAGTCCCACAGACCTATTGTCCAGTTGTTGTATTGTTTTGTCCAAATCTCTGCTTTTTGGTTGATGTCTTCAGTAGTGACTTCTTTGAAACAATTCAACCATAAGGCCTGCTACTCATTGTCACCTTTGGACAAGTTAATGTTGAGATGTGTCTGATACTTCGTGCTGTATCTTTTATGATGGCTATTTTCTGAGGTGCTGTCGATTTGTGGTATCTGAGGCTGGTAACTTTGATGAACTCTGCAGCAAAGGTAGTTCTTGATCTTTCTGTATTGGGGTAATTCTCATGAAGGACAGTTTCAATGTTTGATAGTTTTCATGACTGCATTAAGGATTCCTTCAAGGTTCTTGTAATTTTCCAGATTGTCATAAAGCAATGGTAGACTGTTTTATCTTTTTACTCACTTGAGTTGAGTGGTGCTTGCCATCTTCTGACTTAGCACTTGAGGAATAGTGGTCATCATCACTGTATGAAATTGTACAAACACTGACTCTGCAAAACACACCAGATGGTCGCAATGAAAGAAATAAGAAGTTCCTGGTGTGATATCTCCTATAAAAAGTAACACAAAAAAGTGCACTGTGAACTCCCATCTCTGTGCACAACACAAGAAAATTATATATCACCAATGAGTGTGAGCGTGCACTAAAATGTTCAGGTGCTCATTGCTCAAACCAAGCAATTCCTAATACTCGCATGCTCATTGCGAGTAACAAGTATAAAGTGAGTCAACTGGAAAGCCGAGCTTTTTTCCGGCAGACCCTACAAAGAGGTCTGGGTGACAGTGAAAATGTTCATATGGATTGAAAAAGTGCTCAATGAAAGAAGAACAGCATGGGGAATATCCCTGAAAGCAACTCTGACTCCCAGATCACTACTGAGAACAATAGTGTCACACTTTCAAATTTATGAACTTTGAATTTTCATGCACTTAAATCACACAAAGTAGTGTGATATATAGAGATATGTCGCACAAAATAGTTAATAAATTACATTTTACACATGTTTACTTTACATAACCACAATTTTGGAACCAAATTTTTTTTGCTAGGAAGTTAGGAGGTAAAATTTGACCAGCAATTTCTCATTTTTACAACAAAATTTGCAAAACCATTTTATTTAGGGACCACATAACATTTTAAGTCACTTTGAGGGGTCTATATGACAGAAAATACCCAAAAGTGACATCATTCTAAATATTGTACCACTCATGGTGCTCAAAACTACATTCAAGTAGTATATTAACCTTTCGGGTGCTTCAAAGAAATTTTTGGAATGTGCAAAATAAATGAAAAAATGTAACTTTTTTTCACAAATTTACTTCAGATCCAATTTTTTTTATTTTGACAAGAGTAATAGGATAAAATGAACCCCAACATTTGTTGTTTAATTTCTAGTGATGAGCGAATAGTGAAATATTTGGATTTGGGAAAATCGTCACGAATAATTTCTAATATCCGTGTAGAAAAATATTCAGAATTGAGAGTCCTCAGTGGTTGATACCATTTAATGGCTAACTGAAAAGATGGTAACACATTGCAAGCTTTCGAGACTACTCAGGTCTCTTCATCAGGCATAGACTAAGGCTGTGTGCACACGCTGCGGATGTAGGTGCGGCTTCATCCGTGCGGATTTTATAAAATCCGCAGGTGAAACCGCAGGTCAAAATACCTGCGGTTTTACCTGCGGATTGCTCTGCAGTTTTGCCCTGCGGTTTTTCATCTCATCAATGGAGGAGATGGCAAACCGCAGCAGAATCCACAGAAAGAATTGACATGTCAATCCTTTCTGCGGATTGAAAACCGATAATCCGCGCGGAAAAATCCGCACCGTCTGCATTGCGGTTTTTGATTCCCCTAGGGAATCATGGTACTGTACACCGCAGCAAAATCCGCAGCGTGTTCACACAGCCTAATACAAAATCTGAAAAGTCACATATTTATGCACAATACAGCACAGAAAAAATGCAATAGATGAGACTAGTGACGTGAAGCAGAATTATGATTATGGGAGAGGGATCTTTCAGCTGCATTACATCTAATGTGGTGTACTTAATTATTTGTACTAAATGTCCAACTGGGGGTCTGTATGTGGGGGAGACAGGGCAAAAGCTTAGAACAAGGATGAATGCTCATCGTCACACAGTAAGAGAAAAAAGAATGGATCTACCTGTGGCAAAACCTTTTTTTTATGATGGACCACAACACCAGGGATATGAAATTACTGGTATTGAAAGGTAACTTCACATCTCAGAGAGAGAGAAGAGTCTGTGAGTGTAAATTTATGACGACCTTTGACACTGTCAATGCTGGAATGAATGTGTCACATGGATTTATGTCTTTTTACATCAATTAAGGAATTTGCTCCTAAGACCTTGTGGGGGCATCACAACACATTAGGAGACCCCTATGAACTGGTCCAATATTTATGTTTCTCCCTCTCCCATAATCATAAATCTGCTTCACGTCACTTGTCTCATCTATTGCATTTTTTCTGTACTGTATTGTGCATAAATATGTGACTCTTCAGATTTTGTATTAGTCTATGCCTGATGAAGACACCTGAGTAGTCTCGGAAGCTTGCAATGTGTTACCATCTTTTCAGTTAGCCATTAAAAGGTATCAACCACTGAGGACTCTCAATTCTGAATATTTTTCTATCTACTGGCTAACACGGTACAAAGATATACATCTTTCCTGTATTAATATCCGTGTATTCGTACCGAATAACGAATCCAATGCAGGTCAGTCAGAAAGCCGAATATTTTTCTTCTGAACCCTACAAACAGGTCTGGGGGCCTGGGAAAAAAGCTGAAATGGGTGGGAAAGAGCTAAATCTAAATGTGAACTGCATGGAAAAGATGCCTGCATGCCTTATTGACTCATATATGGTATCTGGGAATAATGTTCTTAGACTATTGGACTGATTTTATAAGACCTACCAAACCAAATCTAATTTTTTTTAAAGGTAAAAGTGCTAATAAACATTTTTTCCTTCATATAACATGTAAATAATGCAAAATAAAAATAAAAAAATAATTAAAAAATTATACTTCCCCTTTAGCATATTTTTACATTGAGCGTTTTGGCTTCATTTTTTCCTTTAACATTTGTGAGTGCTCTCACTCCTACAATTGGAAGGTCCCTCCCTCATTCCATATTGTTAGCTAGATAGTGGAATACATATTCCCCATCACTTTACAATGTCAGCTAAAACATGCCCATTTTAATTTTGGGCTTCGCCTGCCACCACCACCAGGTACACCGCCATGTCATCATGCGGCCCTTGCTTCATATTTTAAGAGGGCCAGCAGGTGGTATGAAACCTGAGTTTGATAAGGGCCCTCAGGAGGCCTTGTATCAAACATTTTAGAGAGCCTCACTCCTACATTTGGGAAGTCCCTCCCTTATTCCAAATTGTTACCAAGATGGTTGAATACATATCCCCCTTCACTTTACAATGCCAGCTAAAACATGCCCATTATAACTTTGGGGCTTCGAATGCCACCACCATCATGTCCACCGTCATGTCAATATGTGGCCCTCGCTTGACATTTTCAGATGGCCAGCAGATGCCGTGAAAACTGAGTTTTGTAAGCTCCACAGTTCATTTTTGTTGGAATATGTTTGGTGCAACAACTCCATTCCTGTCTGAGAGTGTTCAGTTGCTATATTTGTATGCTGTTTATAAGGTTAGAACAAAAAAACCTTCCAGAGGCTCACACAGGGTTAGCATGTGACTGTATTTCCTGTTTTCCTGTGTCTGTGTATGAGAGACGCAGCCTGCTGTAGATGCTGCTCAGATAGAGACACACAAATGATTTACTCCTGATCTGTTAAGCTTATCATTAGTGGTGATTGAACGTGCTCGCCACTACTCGTTACTCACCCGAGCATCATGGTACTCGGTGTACTCAGTGAGCACCGAGCATTTCCTGGATTACTCAGCGGGAACTTGGGTCTCCACCCAGCTTTTTTGGCAGACTTTAGAGACCTAATCACACTTCAGGGATTGTCTGTCAGGCAATGAAACGCCGCAGTCATCTTTGTTGTGGTCGTGCAGTGATTGGCTGGCCCCACATAGAATCCAGATTGAGATAGTGTAGGGAGATCTGCTGCCAATATAGGGTCAGAATTTATTAGGGTGGGGTCTACCATCCTAAACTACGCACATCCAGCTAAAGCAACAGTCCTTCTAAGGACTAATTCCGGACTATGTAGGCTCCAGTGTTAGGTAGGCAGGGTAGTGTACGTCGCTCTATACACATCAGTGCAAGGCTTGCAGGCACTGTATGTGTGTATATAGATTATTGCATACATCAAGAGAGTCCATTCCCTTCCTGTGTTCTGGTATTGCTGCTGCTACCTGTAAGATATATTAGCCGTATATAGCTAGCCCCAGGTGCAATTGGAATATAGGCCACACATTTTTTGGTGTTGTATCTCTGTGGCAGCTCATATCTGTGTGTGCTCAAAGTTTGGCCAGTTTACGGCGGTTTTCTTTTTTTTCTGGCTGTCACAGTAGTTAAATATAGCAGTATTTAGCAAAAAAAAATACAGGCCACATGTAGTGGTATCTCCGTGACAGCTCATATCTGTTTGTGCTCAAAGTTTTGCCAGTTAACGGCGATTTTCTTTTTTTGTCCTGGCTATCACTGCACTTACATGCAGCAGTATTTAGCAAAAAATAAAAAAAATACAGGCCACACATTTTTTGGTGTGGTATCTCCATGGCAGCTCCTATTTGTGTGTGCTCAAAGTTTGGCCATTTTACGGCGTTTTTCTTTTTTTGTCCTGGGTGAAAACTGTACTTATATACAGCACTATGTTGCATTATTTTAAAAAACAGGCCGCATTTTACAGTGGGGTCTATCTCTGACGCACCTCATATATCCGTGTGCCAAAAATTGAGGCATTTTAGGCCTAATTTCCCTTTTTTGGGCAGTCTGCCACTCTCGTTATATCCAACACTAGAGTTGAGCGACTTTTGTTTTTTTAGGGTCGAGTTTCGTTTCGTGAAACCCGACTTTTCCAAAAGTCGGGTCAAGCAAGATCGTCCGATTATAGGGAAAAGTCGGGGTCGTCCCGAAACACGAAACCCAATGTAAGTCAATGGGGAATAAAAGTCGGCAGTGAGAGGAGGACAGGAAACACACCTACAGTGCCCATTTGAATGCCAAAAGCATCAATTCTTCTTACTTAAGCTTGTCAACCTTAATTAACTTCATAATACAAGTTACGCACTGAAAAATGGGGGTTATTTGGCTAAAGTTGTGGGGGGGGAGGGCTGGCTGCAGGTTTTCATGTGCCCTGGGCGAAAGAGCGCCCCTTTAACACATACCACAACTCATCATGCTCCGATACGGCAGAGAAATAGCGGTATAGTACAATGAAAAATACCTCACTTTTTACATCTCATGATGAGGCCCATCTATTTCTCCATACAGAATCATTGGTCCCATATAATGTTTGAAACAGTATGTGATGAGCTCCACATAATGCTACAGTATATGTTGGTCCCCATGGATGAAGCTCCACTGTCTTATGGGCCCAAATAATGCTCCAAACATAATGGGCCCCATTTCTAATGCTCTAGTGTATAATGGGCCCTGTAAATGCTGCTCCAGTGTCTGATGTCCACCTTTGGAATGTTCCAGTGTATGGTGGGCCCCATCTATCATTCTCCAGAGTATAGTGCTCCCCAAAAATTGCTGTCCCAACATTGAAAACAATCAAATAAGTCTCCTCGCTAGGGAATCCCTGTACTAGTCTAGACTCCTCGTCGTCCCCATCTTCCATCTCACTGCACAGTATTTCAACTTTGCAAGTGCTGTGATCCTGGGCAAGCAGGGGGGGCCCACTCGTTGGCGACGGCACTGGCACAGGGCCCCTGATAGTACGGTGGTGTGTCTGATGGCGGGTGGGCCGAACCTGCACTTTCATCTGCAGCTTCCTCTTTGTCACCGTGTAAGATGGAACTGTATATGGGAAGGGTAACCTGAGTTTCATCAGGGTCAGATTCAGGCCGGGTAGCGTGCGAGGGGAATGTAGTGGTCTGGGACAATGTACCAGCAGATTCATCGAGCAGTGGCTGGGCATCAGTGGACTTGTGTCGCCCCCAGGAGTACGGTCGCCACAGTGGCATTACCTTCTTCCTAGGGAGTGTGATGTCATGCTTGGGAGCAACGAAGGATCTCTCTAGCAGGTTAACTGATTGGCCGGCGTTATTCCCACGAGTCATGACCCTCCAAACAGCGTTCATGAAGGCAAAGTGTTTGTTTTACGTGGGCAGTATGGTTGCAAAGCTGAACCTTAAAGGAATGTCCAGAAGGGCACCACCAGGAGTGGAGCCTACGGTTAAATTCGACTCCACCTGGGAAACCTCAACCATGCCAGCTACAGAACAGATGCACACATTGCAAGCTTAATTCCGTTAACGAATGAGACTCCGTCATGCCCCACGGTCCAAGTCCAGCTTACTAGAGGGACACGTGAGGCTCTGGCACATGAGATTGGCCAATAACTGGTGTGTCATGCCCTTACATGTCCGTGGCTGCATGTGCGCAACACTGAAAAGGCCAGCGTTTGTCGCTTACAGGTGCAGATAACCCGCTGAACAACGTTAGTGATGGGGATCACTGATTACAATTATTACCCGCGAAGAATGATTTCCCAGTAAGTGCAGGTCAACCGCAGTTCCGGAATTAGGCCTAACCGTCATTCCTGAAAAAATGAAAAACTTACGTGTGCAAACCACAGGTACTGTAGCTTGCTTAACAGCTCGCCAGCCGTTCTCACGCCCAGTATGGATTACACGTGATTGCACAAAGGTGAGAAAGGGTACCGTATCCCCAGATAACATGTATGGATAGCGTACACATTCAAAATATATGTCTCAGGAGGCAGGCTCAGACGGTGTTAGGCCCAGTATGGATTGCACGTGATTGCACAAAGGTTAGAAAGGGTACCGTATCCCCGGATAACATGTATGGATAGAGTACACATTCAAAATATATGTCTCAGGAGGCAGGCTCAGACGGTGTTAGGCCCAGTATGGATTGCACGTGATTGCACAAAGGTTAGAAAGGGTACCGTATCCCCGGATAACATGTATGGATAGCGTACACATTCAAAATATATGTCTCGGGAGGCAGGCTCAGACGGTGTTAGGCCCAGTATGGATTGCACGTGATTGCACAAAATTTAGAAAGGGTACCGTATCCCCAGATAACATGTATGGATAGCGTACACATTCAAAATATATGTCTCAGGAGGCAGGCTCAGACGGTGTTAGGCCCAGTATGGATTGCACGTGATTGCACAAAGGTTAGAAAGGGTACCGTATCCCCGGATAACATGTATGGATAGCGTACACATTCAAAATATATGTCTCAGGAGGCAGGCTCAGACGGTGTTAGGCCCAGTATGGATTGCACGTGATTGCACATAGGTTAGAAAGGGTACCGTTTCCCCGGATAACATGTATGGATAGCGTACACATTCAAAATATATGTCTATACATCAGGAGGCAGGCTCAGACGGTGTCAGGCACAGTATGGATTTGACGGCCCAGATTATACAGCGGAGGAGCAGGGAGAGGTAAAGATTGCAAATGCTGGGGCCCTGCCCAAGCAAGGGGGGCCCACTCATGGGCGTCGGTACTGGCACTGGGCCCCTCATAGTACAGCGGTGTGTCTGATGGCGGGTGTGCACCACCACCGTCAGAGACACTTGATTGCACTATGAGGGACCCTGTGCCAGTGCCCGCGCCCAAGAGTCGGCCTACCCACCTGTCCAGGGCAACGGCACTCGCACGGTGTCGTGCGCTAGGTGGTGACCCCGGCCATGGGGGGGGAGGCAGCACAGTTAGGGAGTTTTAGAAAGTGGCATATGTTGATGTTGGACATTCAGCTGATGCAAAAGGCGAAATAGGTGAAGTCCCAGGAAGAGGTGGACCAAAGCAAGCCATTTTTCTGTCACCCTATGTGTCATCAGGGGAAGGTGGGACAAAATCCTTGGAAACCCATGCATGGTTCATTTTAATGAAGGTTAGATCATCCACATTTTGGGTTGACAGACGGGTCCTTTTTTCTGTCAGGATTGATCCAGCTGCACTGAAGACTCTTTCCGATAGCACACTTGCAGCTGGGCAAGCGAGCTCCTGTAAGGCATATTGGGCCAATTCAGGCCAGGTGTCCAGTTTAGCGGCCCAATAGTCAAAGGGGAATGACCTGTGTGGGAGAACATCGATATGGGAGGAAAAGTAGTTTGTAACCATAGTTGACAACTGCTGTCTCCTGTCACTTTCCATCGATGCAGTATTACCAGTTGTGTGAGCGGTATTTGAAAAATCAGTCCACAACATTGTCATGAAACCCCTGTCTCCAACGCCACTTCTGCTGTGTGCACCACGAACACCTCTGCCAAGCTGCCCCCCGCCCGTACGGCTCGTGTGAGAACCATCACCGCTGCTGTGTGCTGGGAATGCCTCAAGCAACCGATTTACCAGAGTTGCTTGTTTATTAGCCAATATTAGGTCAAGGTTCTCCTGTGGCATGATGTTTTGTAATTTGCCTTTATAGCGTGGATCCAGGATGCTGGCCAACCAGTAGTCGTCATCGTTCATCATTTTGGCAATGCGGGGGTCCCTTTTTAGGATCTGCAAGGCATAATCTGACATGTGGGCCAATGTTCCCGGTGTCAATGATGCACTGCGAGTGCTGGGTGGAGGAGCACTTTCTGGCAAATCCACATCCCTCCAGTCATGCACAAACCCTGTACCAGACCTTGCCACGCCAACATTTTCACTTGCCCCACGAGATGCATCCTCCTCCCCTAAGTAATCATCCCCATCATCATCCTCCTCCTCCTCTTCTTCCTCCACCTCGTCCAGGAGAGGTCCCTGAGCAGACAATGGCTGAATGTCATCAAGGATTCCCTCCTCCTCTTCCTCCTCATCAACATTGGCTGCAGACGCCTGCTCCTTAAGGTGCGTCAAAGTTTGCATGAGCAGACGCATAAGTGGGATGCTCATGCTTAGGATGGCGTCGTCCGCGCTTACCAGCCATGTGCATTCCTCAAAACACTGAAGGACTTTACAGAGGTCTTTCAGCTTCGACCACTGCACACCTGTCAACGCCATGTCTGCTCTCAAAGTGCCTGGCCGTGTATCCTCCCACAAATGCATTATGGCCTGCCTCTGCTCGCACAGCCGCTCCACCATGTGCAGGGTGGAGTTCCAACTTGTTGCAATGTCGATAATGAGGCGGTGGTTGGGAAGGTGGAGCAATTGCTGCAGCTTCTGCATACGAACGGAGTGTACAGGCGACCGGCGGATGAGCGCGCCCAGTCTTCGCACCTTCTGGAGCAGGGCTGTTAACTCCGGATAATTTTTGAGGAAGCACTGCACCACCAGGTTCAAGGTGTGAGCCAAGCAAGGTATGTGGCTGAGTTTTGAAAGGCCTATGGCTGCCACAAAATTATGGCCGTTATCACTAACTACCTTGCCTGCCTCAAGATGTACACTGCCCAGCCATGACTCAGTTTGTCGCTTCAAGTACTCGGCCAGCACCTCGGCGGTGTGTCTGTTGCCCAAACACATCATCTGCAACACAGCCTGCTGACGCTTTCCACTAGCTGCTCGATAGGGGGACACATCGTGTGCAACAGTGGCAGCTGCAGATGGAGTGCTCGTACGACTGCGCTCTGTGGACGAGCTTTCGCTTCTGGAGGAGGAGGAGGAGGAGGGTCGAACGCCTACAGCCAACTGTTTCCTATACCGTGGGCTAGGCAGCACTGTCCCACCACCGCTGTCCCGTGTGGACCCTGCATCCACCACATTAACCCAGTGCGCAGTGATGGACACGTAACGGCCCTGGCCATGCCGACTGGACCATGCATCAGTTGTGAGGTGCACCTTTCCGCTCACTGACTGCTTGAGTGCATGGACAATGCGGTCTTTCACATGATGGTGGAGGGCTGGGATGGCTTTGTGAGAGAAGAAGTGGCGACTGGGTAGGTCATAGCGTGGTACTGCATAGGCCATGAGTTCGCGGAAAGCTGTGCTTTCCACCAACCGAAAGGGCATCATCTCAAACGAGATTAGTTTGGCAATGTGGGCGTTCAAACCCAGTGTACGCGGATGAGAGACTGAGTACTTTCTTGACCTACTCATAGTGTCTGGGAGGGTGAGCTGGACTTGAGAGCTGCATATGGTGGAAGTAGCGGTGGACAGGGCGGACTGAGAGAGGGTTGATGATGGTGACGGAGTTGGTGTTCTTTCTGATGGCCTAGAATCAGTCTTTCGTTGATATAACAGTGGGATTACCTGACTGCTGTGGCCTTGCAACGACACCTCAACATTTGCTGCTGTGCTAACCGGTGGGCTTACAGTGGGGGAAACAATGTAGCGTTGCTGACTACCTTCGTTGTGATCAGTTGCACATGTGGCACTTGAGGTTTGGTGTTGTGTCCACGCTTGCAAGTGCATGCTGGTTAAATGTCTAAGCATGCAACTGGTATTCAAATTTTTCAGATTTTTCCCTCGGCTAAAGGTCTTTGCGCACTTCTTACAGATAACCTTGGCCTGATCATGAGGATTGTGTTCAAAAAAGTGCCACACTGCACTCTTCCTACTTTGGCAGACATTTTGCGGCCTAGCACGCTGTGATCTTTTGACCCTCTGGACAAGCTGTCCAGCAACTCTTTTGATGTTTGGAACCTGTCTTTGGAGTGCTAACAGCTGTTGCGATGTCGATGTCTGCTGTGGATGCTCCTCATCTGAGCTATTGGAAGCAGCACCCTCTTCCCCCAATGGATGCCAATCTGGGTCAACAACTGGGTCATCCATCACCTCCTCTTCTATGTCATGTGCACCTTCCTCTGTGTCACCGTGTATGGTGGTATAGTGTGCGGGAAGGGGCACCTGAGTGTCATCAGGGTCAGAATCTGGCTCTGTACACTGCGAGGACAATGTAGTGCTCTGAGTGAATGTACCAGCAGAATCATCCATCAGCGGCTGTGCATCAGTGCACTCCATGTCAGATTCATCTTGACCTGGGTAATTCACCATTTCACTTGATAATCCAGGCATGGTATGTGAAAACAGCTCCATGGAGTAATCAGTAGTATGGCCTGCGTCATCCTTCAATCATGGTTGGGGTGAAGGACACAAGGAAAGGTGTGGTTCATGAACATGAGCCTCCAATGACGACTCAGTGCTTTTACTTTTTACAACTGATGAAGAGGAGGCGATAGAGCTGGAGGCTGAGTCAGCAATGTAAGACAAAACTTTTTCCTGATGCTCTGGCTTTAAAAGCGGTTTGCCAACTACTAGAAAACTAAGCGTTCGAGGCCTTATGTAGCCAGACGATGACGCAGGCTCAACACCTCCTTCATTTGGTCCTATTTTGCTCTTGCCACTACCATCAGATCCACCACCAACACCATCATTACCAGCTGCCAACCCCCGCCCAATTCCACGGCCTCTTCCACCAGCCTTCCTCATTTTTTGTAGAAATGTAGACAAAATCCAACAAACTATATAGTAATGTAAAACAAGGTACAAGGTGTCTATAGGACAGGGGAGATTTTGAATTTCTGCAGACACTTGTGGACACTGGAAACTTTTGGATTGTGTGAGGCCCACTGATATCTGAGCGCTATGTGACAGGCTCGATGGCACAGCTGTGACCAAAGTGACTAAAGGATAAGGGAGATTTTGAATCTCTGCACACACTTTTGGACACTGGACACTTTTGGATTGTGTGAGGCCCAATGAATATCTGAGCGCTATGTGACAGGCTCGATGGCACAGCTGTGACCAAAGTGACTAGAGGATAAGGGAGATTTTGAATCTCTGCACACACTTTTGGACACTGGACACTTTTGGATTGTGTGAGGCCCAATGAATATCTGAGCGCTATGTGACAGGCTCGATGGCACAGCTGTGACCAAAGTGACTAGAGGATAAGGGAGATTTTGAATCTCTGCACACACTTTTGGACACTGGACACTTTTGGATTGTGTGAGGCCCAATGAATATCTGAGCGCTATGTGACAGGCTCGATGGCACAGCTGTGACCAAAGTGACTAGAGGATAAGGGAGATTTTGAATCTCTGCACACACTTTTGGACACTGGACACTTTTGGATTGTGTGAGGCCCAATGAATATCTGAGCGCTATGTCACAGGCTCAATGGCACAGCTGTGACCAAAGTGACTAGAGGATAAGGGAGATTTTGAATCTCTGCACACACTTTTGGACACTGGACACTTTTGGATTGTGTGAGGCCCAATGAATATCTGAGCGCTATGTGACAGGCTCGATGGCACAGCTGTGACAAAAGTGACTAGAGGATAAGGGAGATTTTGAATCTCTGCACACACTTTTGGACACTGGACACTTTTGGATTGTGTGAGGCCCAATGAATATCTGAGCGCTATGTGACAGCCTCGATGGCACAGCTGTGACCAAAGTGACTAGAGGATAAGGGAGGTTTTGAATCTCTGCACACACTTTTGGACACTGGACACTTTTGGATTGTGTGAGGCCCAATGAATATCTGAGCGCTATGTGACAGGCTCGATGGCACAGCTGTGACCAAAGTGACTAGAGGATAAGGGAGATTTTGAATCTCTGCACACACTTTTGGACACTGGACACTTTTGGATTGTGTGAGGCCCACTGATATCTGAGCGCTATGTCACAGGCTCGATGGCACAGCTGTGACCAAAGTGACTAGAGGATAAGGGTGATTTTGAATCTCTGCACACACTTTTAGACACTGGACACTTTTGGATTGTGTGAGACCCAATGAATATCTGAGCGCTATGTGACAGGCTCGATGGCACAGCTGTGACCAAAGTGACTAGAGGATAAGGGAGATTTTGAATCTCTGCACACACTTTTGGACACTGGACACTTTTGGATTGTGTGAGGCCCAATGAATATCTGAGCGCTATGTGACAGGCTCGATGGCACAGCTGTGACCAAAGTGACTAGAGGATAAGGGAGATTTTGAATTTCTGCAGACACTTTTGGACACTGGACACTTTTGGATTGTGTGAGGCCCACTGATATCTGAGTGCTATGTCACAGGCTCGATGGCACAGCTGTGACCAAAGTGACTAGAGGATAAGGGAGATTTTGAATCTCTGCACACACTTTTGGACACTGGACACTTTTGGATTGTGTGAGGCCCAATGAATATCTGAGCGCTATGTGACAGGCTCGATGGCACAGCTGTGACCAAAGTGACTAGAGGATAAGGGAGATTTTGAATCTCTGCACACACTTTTGGACACTGGACACTTTTGGATTGTGTGAGGCCCACTGATATCTGAGCGCTATGTCACAGGCTCGATGGCACAGCTGTGACAAAAGTGACTAGAGGATAAGGGAGATTGGATTGCTTTTAAAAAAGCAGTTTGCGGAGCAGTGGGTAAACAGCAATGCAGGAATGTCAGGAAGCCTTAGAAGGCAGCCCAACAACCAACACCATTGATACACCACTATATAGCCTCCCCTTGCACTGCACACACAGTGACTGGTGTGTTGTGCAGGCCAAATCGCTAGCAGCAGAAGCAGTTTTTTTGTCTTCTTCCCTGCCTAACGCTTGCCTAACGCTCTCCCTACAGAATCAGCAACCTCTCCCTATACTGAGATCGGCAGAAGTAAGATGGCGGTCGGCATGCACGCCCTTTTATACCCCCTGTGATGCCCACCAAAGCAAGCCAGTCACTTGCATGCCCTTCTGAAAGATGGTGGTGACCCCTGCCTATGTCATCACGTTGCCCACAGTGTCCGTGGATCCTGATTGGCTGAAAAAGAGCGCAAAACAAACTTTTGAAACGCGACTTTGGCGCGTAAGTCGCCGACCTCGTGGCCGACCTCATCCTAGGGTCGGGTTTTGTTTCATGAAACCCGACTTTGCCAAAAGTCGGCGACTTTTGAATTTTTTCAACCCGTTTCGCTCAACTCTATCCAACACTCTTTTGCATCCACCAAAAAACAAAGAATCATATTTTACAGTGTGGTATATCTGTGACACGCCTCATACGCCCGTGTGATAAAAATTTGTGGATTTTAGGCCGGTACTCCAATGTTTTCCTGTCTGGTACTCAAGTTATATACAGCACTATATTGCATTATTTTAAAAAACAGGCCACATTTTAGAGTGGGGTCTATCTCTAACACACCTCACACATCCATGTGCCAAAAATTGCGGCATTTTAGGCCTAAATTCCTTTTTTGGGCCAGTCTGTCACTCTCATTACATACACACAGTGCCTGGGCTGACAAACATTTCCCCATGGGGGGTACATTTTAAAAAAAATATACTATGGGCATCATAGACACCCTTGTCAAAAATTGGACTGCCTGTAGCAGCACTTAACACATTAACCCTGGTGATTTAGTGGCGGAGAATGAGGAGACATAATGATAAAGCATACTGAAATCAAACAAATAAATTAAAAATATGACTCCACCTATGAAAGAAAAAAACAAAAGGTATGGGCGAACACAGGTTCATAGATATGAAACCATAATGTGTCCAACGAGATATGTATGTCCCTAGCACCAGCTCAGAGACAGGGATATAAATTAAAATCTAATATAATAGTATTTCAATATTTTTCTATTGGAGAGAGCTATACATTAGGTCCTAAGAGGATGGTCCAGAGATAGTAAAACTGGAAATATAAGAATAAATGGGAAGAATATATGTACATTTCATTTGTATGACAGTTCCCCCTGGGGGAGTAACATTTGTTTTGGTTTCAAATTTGTTACGGACATCATAAAAACACCCTTGCACAAAAATTGAGTGACTTTTGCATCACAGAGTACGTTCACCCAGGTGTTCTACTGGTTGTGGATAATGAGGATGAGGATAAGGAGGAGGATAACACCAAACAGACCAAATCAGGAAGCGAATACCCATGTGTGGTTGTGAAGAGGTGCATGAGAATACTCCTCCACAAAAGAGACTGTGACGAGCGTCAGCTTACGCTGAGTCGTTTTCCTTTTGAATGAGTGGACCCTCTGGGCCGTGGCACCCACGCACCTAGGGCGAGCTGACCTAGTGAGAATCCACCCCCTATACAGGGAGTGTCAGGGGCAAGACCAAGGGGGTGAGCCACCACAGCAGCTGGACCAGATGGCCGGCTCAGGGTAACAAGACAAGGCGAGACAAGATGTTAGTTCAAGGAAACTTCATTAAGGAACACTTCTGGATACAACAGGTGCAAAATGTGAACACACAAAGTACATAAAGCAAGATGCGTGCAAGGGCACGCTGAGGTCGAAGGCATGAGGAACACTTCAGGGTATAACAGGTGCAAAACGTGAACACACAGAGTACATACAGCAAGGTGCGTGCAAGAGCACGTCGAGGTCCAAAGCATGGTACGTGCAGATGGTAGACAGAGGCACGAGGACATCAGACTCAGGACAGCAGGCAATGATCAACCGGGACATCAGGTTCTGTAGCTCTGAAGGTGATCGGCAGGTTCTGGACAAAGTTAGAAATAGGATGCGTGTCAACGAACACACCCGGGTCAGGTTCACAGGACGGAGACCTGCCCATGCCAAGGAGCATGCCAGAGACAGGTACAGGGATGGTGGCCTGCACGTGAGAAGAGACATGCCAGGGAGAGATACAGGATGGAGGCCTGCGCATGCAGAGGACACGCCAGGGACCAAGATAGGGTACGGTGTCATCGGAATCCGGGGTGCTGGCATCGACAGACAGGGTCCAGGAATCAGAGTGTGGAAATCAGCTCCGGACATCAGGCAGCAGTCATCTAGGTCCGGACCTCTGGCAGCGGTCGGCAGGTTACGGAATCCGGCAGGCAAGACAGGGTTCAGAGCAGAGCAAAGTAAGCAAAAGACTGTGCAAGAGTAGCACGAAAAGGCACAGTGCGAAAACCAGCGTGCGTGCAAGGGAGCACGGAAACCACGGCTGGGGCACCGGCAGGCGGTACCGATGGTGGCATAAGCAGGCGGGCACGACTTAGAGGCGGCACAGCTGCGGCTCACACAGCCGGTAACCACTATAGCACTGGACGGCAGGCACGGCTGAGGCACACAGGCGAGCACGACTAGAGGCGGCACGGCTGAGGCACAACAGGCAGGCACAGGGCGAGCAGGCGCATGCACGAGGGCACGGAGCCACAAGGCAGGGCTAGGCAAAGGGACAGGACAGAGACGCATGCGAAACAGCACAGCAAAGCCTAGTACGAAAAGTGCAAGGGCGCACAAAACATCAGAGACAAGACATAGGGTAAGAGGCAGAGTCCTGCGCATGCAGAGGGCATGCAAGGGGCAAAGTACAAGACGAGACCTGCACGTGTGGAGAGACACACCAGGGACAGGGACAGAGTCTAGCAGCGGAGCGTAGGCCGAAGCCCAGAGCCGGGCCAAGGGAGAGCCTTGGGACTAGAAAGAGTACAGAGCAGAGGCCTGCACGTGTCGAGAGGCACGCCAGGAACAGGGTACAGAACGGAGGCCTGCATGTGTAGAGAGACACGTCAGGGACAGAGTACAGAGCGGAGGCCTGCACGTGTAGAGAGACACGTCAGGGACAGGGTACAGAGCGGAGGCCTGCACGTGTAGAGAGTGTCACGGGGGGCTTAGTTCAACTAAGGCTGTAACTCTCGGGGCCCCTGTGATGTCCCTATAACTAGGGGAAACCCTGTCTGACCCTCAACCCAGGGTTTTTGCTGATGGTGCAAATGCCTGAGCCTCCACCCTTTCCTTATCTCCTGCTCAGCCCTGCACTTAACCCTCCACCCTCCACCCAGTGAGGAGTCACAACACCAAAGCCCCCACACAAATATGACAGACAGGGAGAACTTAAACTGCACTGCGCTGCACACACACAGGAATATACAGTAATGTGAACAGGGCACAACTAAACACAAATATGGGAAGGAGAAAGGAAAACAAAGGATCATACGACACCAGATATGAATCTCTCTCTCTGCAACACCTCCACTCCAGACCGGAACCACTTGGTATGAAACACAAGCTATAATCGGCGACGCCCATAGGCCAGCATGACTATTTAAAGACTGTGGGCGTGACTAACCATCCAACCTGGTCTCCAGCAGGATTAACCCCCGAGAGCCTGAAGATCAAGCCGGCACCACTGAGGCTATAGTGGCTGGAGGTGGAACTACCTCTGCCTGCCGGACGCAGTGGTGTGAACAGCGTCCGACATGACATTACCCCGTCTTCTACGAGGGACCTCCGGACCCTCAAGACTCATAGGACCCGGCTTGTCCGGATGACGACGGTGAAAAGAACTGACCAGCCGATCCGCATGTATGTCTGAGGCTGGAACCCAAGACCTCTCCTCCGGATCATACCCCCGCCAGTGCACCAAATACTGAAGAGTACGGCGTACTACTCGAGAGTCCACTACCTTGGCGACCTCAAACTCTAAATCGCCATCCACCATGACTGGAGGTGGCATCGGCGTCGTGTCCACCAAGCCTACCACCTTTTTCAATAAAGCCCTGTGAAACACGTTGTGTATCTTGTACACCGCGGGAAGTTCCAACCGATAAGCCACTGGGTTAATGATGGCAGAAATCCTAAAAGGCCCAATAAACCTTGGACCCAGTTTTAAAGATGGAATTTTGAGTTTTATGTTCTTCGTAGCTAACCACACCCATTCACCCACACACAGGTCCGGACCTGGCACGCGTCTACTGTCAGCCACCCGTTTGTACCTGGCACTCATGCTCAACAAACGCTGTTTCACCCACCTCCAAACTGATGACAATTGGGCTCCTAGCTGATCCTCCTCCGGGACACCCCCCGAATCACCCTGACGTAAGGTACAAAACTGAGGATGTTGACCGTACACACAAAAGAATGGAGACTCTCCCGATGACTCTTGGCGGTGATTATTTAACGCGAATTCGGCCAGAGGAAGGAAAGTAGACCACTCCTCCTGGTTGTCGGACACAAAGCATCGTAAATACTGTTCTAGATTTTGGTTCATGCGCTCAGTTTGTTCATTAGACTGTGGATGAAACGCCGATGAATGTGACAACTTGATCCCCAAACGTGAGCAAAAAGCTTTCCAAAACCTCGCCACAAATTACGTACCCCTATCAGATACTATGTCCGACGGTACTCCGTGGAGTCTGACCACCTCCTTCACAAATACCTGAGCCAATGTCTTAGCATTGGGCAATGAAGACAATGCCACAAAATGCGCCATCTTTGAAAAACGGTCAACCACCACCAGGATGACCATGTTCCCCGCCGAGGCTGGCAAGTCAGTGATGAAATCCATGGAGATTTCTGTCCATGGCCAATTGGGTACCCCCAGAGGCTGTAGCGTGCCAGCAGGACGGGTACGGGGTGACTTAGCCCTAGCGCACGTGATGCAAGCTGCCACGTATGAGACCACGTCCTGCCGGATTTTGGGCCACCAGAAACGACGCGATACCAGCTCTAAGGTGCCCCTCACCCCTGGATGACCAGCCAGTACCGAGTCGTGGTGTTCCTTCAACAGCTTAAGCCGAAGATGCAGGGGTACAAATGATTTGTTGGCGGGAAGTCCTGGTGGTACCTCCTCTTGGGCCTCGGCAATCTCCGCCTCTACCTCCGTCGTGAGAGCAAAGACCACTACCCCTTTCTGGAGGATGGGACCGGCTCTTCCCGAGGTTCTCCCCCGGAAAACACCTAGACTAAGCATCCGCCTTGGTGTTTTTAGCCCCGGGACGGTAAGTCACAAGAAAATTGAAACGAGTAAAAAACAATGCCCAGCGGGCCTGCCTAGGAGACAGACGCTTGGCCGACTCCAGATAGAGCAGATTCTTATGGTCGGTGATGACTGTGACCTGGTGAGCCGCCCCCTCCAAGAAGTGTCGCCATTCCTCAAAAGCCAATTTGATGGCCAACAACTCCCTGTTGCCGATATCATAATTCCGTTCGGCCGGCGACAGCTTCTTGGAGAAGTAGGCGCATGGATGCATCTCGCTCAAGGACAAGCCTTGAGACAGTACTGCCCCCACTCCCACCTCCGACGCATCAACCTCCACCACAAAAGGTTTAGACACGTCTGGTTGCACCAGAATGGGGGCTGAAGCAAAACTATTCTTCAGACGCTCAAATGCACGTATAGCCACCTCAGGCCAGTTCGCTAGATCGGCACCCTTTTTTGTCATGTCCGTGAGCGGTTTGGCGATAGTCGAAAAGTGTTTTATAAATTTCCTATAATAATTGGCAAACCCAAGGAACCACTGGAGTGCTTTCAGACTCTCCGGCCTCTCCCATTGCAGCAAAGCTTGCACCTTAGCGGTGTCCATTTTAAACCCGGCTGCGGACACAATATATCCTAAAAAGGGCAACTCCTGGACAAAAAATAAACATTTTTCCAGCTTAGCATAGAGCTGGTTCTCCCAGAGCAACTGTAACACCTGCCTGACATGCTCCAAATGAGTGTCCCGATCGCTAGAATAAATGAGGATATCATCCAGGTATACAATCACAAATCTCCCCAGGATATGTGCAAATACATCATTAATAAAATGTTGGAAAATGGCAGGCGCGGTGGTCAACCCAAACGGCATAACCAGACTCTCAAAATGACCCTCAGGAGTGTTAAACGCCGTCTTCCACTCATCCCCCTGACGGACCCTTATGAGGTTATACGCCCCCCTGAGGTCCAGCTTGGAAAACCATTTCGCCCCCGCTACCAGGTTGAACAAATCCGGGATTAACGGCATTGGGTAGGGATCACGGATAGTAATCTGGTTTAACTCTCGGAAATCCAGACACGGGCGTAACCCCCCATCTTTCTTCTTAATGAAGAAAAACCCCGCGGCTACAGGCGAGGACGAAGGCCGGATGTGTCCTTTGCTCAGACTCTCCGCGATGTAGTCTTTCAGAGCTTGTCTCTCAGGACCAGAAATATTAAACATCCTGGCCTTAGGTAATTTGGCCCCGGGTTTTAACCTAATCGCACAGTCATAGGCTCTATGTGGAGGCAGTTCTGAGCAACCCTTCTCAGAGAAAACATCCGCGAAATCCTGCAAAGCCTCCAGCAGGCTGGGCGTCACGGCGGACACACATGTGGCCAAGCAATTGTCTTGGCAGAAACCACTCCATTGTACTATGTCCTGAGTTGTCCAATCAATTACCGGGTTGTGCTTGGACAACCATGGAAAACCCAGGACCATTTGTGCTGGGAGATTACGGAGGACCCTACATGTAACCGACTCAGAATGTAGGACCCCAATGTGGAGTTTCACCTCTGCCACAAACTCCGTAATCTCCCCTTGAGGGAGGGGAACAGCATTAATGGTCACCACCTGTATGGGGTGAGGAAGTTTTTCGATCTTAAACCCGGCGGTGTTTGCAAACTTCTCATCTATGAGATTGGTGGCGGAACCGCTATCCACAAATACTGATATTGGTAGCTCTCTGCCCACGATAATAACCTTGGCAGGGAGCATACATTGAGATACCATCATGGAGGATATGCATACGCTCAGTTGGGTCTCCTCCATACCCACTGAGCTTAACAGTTTTCCGCCGATGTGACCCTCTTAGGTAGTACCGGGCAAACGTTAACATAATGACCACTTTTACCACAGTAGAAACATGCTCCGGGCTTCCGGAATCCCGGAGCGCGACGCTTAACCTGTGTCACGCCAGCAATCTGCATAGGTTCAGGGAACTCATCAACTTCAACCACACTTGCACCTCTGCTTTCCCCCAGAGGTAGCGTCTCCTGTGCCCCCTGATGAAAACGGCGATCAATACGTATCACCAAACTCATGGCAGACTCCAACGATGCCGGAGTCTCATACATCAGGAGGGCTTGTTTAACCCTCCCTGATACCCCATGAATAAACTGGCTCCGCATGGCTGGGTCATTCCACTGTGTGTCTACGGCCCAGCGGCGAAATTCCGAACAATAGTCCTCTGCCAAGCGCTCCCCTGGCGGAGGGCGCGGATTTTAGAATCCGCTAGGGCCAGTCGGTCAGGATCATCGTAAATGAGCCCGAGGGCAGAAAAAACATTATCAACAGAATGAAATGTAGCAGAGTCAGCTGGTAAAGAAAATGCCCATGCTTGGGGGTCACCACTCAGTAATGACAACACTAGCCCTACCCGCTGGGCCTCATTACCTGAGGAAATTGGCCGCATGCGGAAGTATAACTTGCAGGCCTCCCGAAATACGACAAATTTGCTGCGATCCCCTGAAAATCGTTCTGGCAGCGGAAACTTCAGCTCTGCACCGATACCTGCAGATGCTGTTTGCACCTTCGCTACTACCAGGGCCTGCTGCTGAACTGCTCCTTTCAACTCGGAGACCTGTATGGACAGCGCCGCCAACTGGCGGGTTATGGACTCTAATGGATCCATGGACTCCTGAAAAAATGTGGGCCGATTATAATGTCACGGGGGGCTTAGTTCAACTAAGGCTGTAACTCCCGGGGCCCCTGTGATGTCCCTATAACTAGGGGAAACCCTGTCTGACCCTCAACCCAGGGTTTTTGCTGATGGTGCAAATGCCTGAGCCTCCACCCTTTCCTTATCTCCTGCTCAGCCCTGCACTTAACCCTCCACCCTCCACCCAGTGAGGAGTCACAACACCAAAGCCCCCCACACAAATATGACAGACAGGGAGAACTTAAACTGCACTGCGCCGCACACACACAGGAATATACAGTAATGTGAACAGGGCACAACTAAACACAAATATGGGAAGGAGAAAGGAAAACAACGGATCATACGACACTAGATATGAATCTCTCTCTCTGCAACACCTCCACTCCAGACCGGAACCACTTGGTATGAAACACAAGCTATAATCGGCGACGCCCATAGGCCAGCATGACTATTTAAAGACTGTGGGCGTGACTAACCATCCAACCTGGTCTCCAGCAGGATTAACCCCCGAGAGCCAGAAGATCAAGCCGGCGCCACTGAGGCTATAGTGGCTGGAGGTGGAACTACCTCTGCCTGCCAGACGCAGTGGTGTGAACAGCGTCCGACATGACAGAGAGACACGTTATGGACAGGGTACAGAACATTGCATAACAAGGAAGCATAGCGAGGACAAACAAAGCATGAAGGACAACACGAGACAAAGCATGAGACAAGAGACGGAATACGAGCACGGAGCGTGTGCAGAGACGCACGACAGAGCAAAGTGCAAAGGCACAGAATAGAGGGAGCAACCCAGCAGACCAAGCAGCCATGCAGGCAAGCAACACAATATTCAGGCCCTGAGCATAGGAAGGGGCGGTCTGATATAGGGCATAGCACCTCCACTTCTGGGTCAGGACCAGGGAAGAACTTCCAGTTCAGCTCCTCCAGGATCACAGGGAGCAGTCACATGATCAGGATTCCAGACATGCAGGGATGATTGCAGAACCAGTGCTGAAACCTAGGCAGGTCACATGATCAGAATTCCAGACATGCAGAGATGATAGCAGAACCAGTGCTGAAACTTAGGCAGGTCACATGATCAGAGTTCCAGACATGCAGAGATGAATGCCGAACCAGCCTCTGCTGGAACATAGGAAGGACACATGATCAGGGGTTCTAGACATGACAAGACGATCACAGAAGGCAGAGCAGAAATGCAGGCATCCCGCAGTTCAACAGTCATGAGGTGAGTGTGCACACTGCTCTAGGGAACATGCAGGATAGCAAACATGAGATGCGCGTGCACACCGCTCCAGGGGTCATGAGGCAAAACAGACATGGTGGACAAGACAGACATCGCGAGCATGACAAAGACAATGTATTTGAGGCTATGTTTCGCTGCTTTCATTTGGTGGTGTACAGAAGTCTTGCCCAATCCAGCTCTTGTTCATTTTCATAAAAGTCATTGGGTCGCCCTCCCAGGGCTGTGGGGTACTCGGTACCGGGCCGGTCTCTCAGAGGGGAATGTCACAGCAGCGGTGACCCGGTCCGTGGCCCTGGACGCCCATGTAAAAGGGAATTAAGTGGTGGAATAAAGTTTATGAGTGAATGATTCGTGACGCCACCTGTGGTGTTTGGCAATGAAGATGTTAAGCCGACACTGCGGACAGATCCTCTGGGACAGATGGTGGGGTGCAGCAATGATGGTGTAGCCCTCCACAGGCAGGGCTGTAGTCCCAGGGCAGAGTAGATGACGAGGGTAGGTGTTGAGGAAGAGGGTGTAGTGATTGGCACAGAGATGTAGCAGTGCTGTAGAGGTTGCAGGAAGAAGGCAAGGACACAATAGGGTGCAGTTTCTTTACCTTTACTTTGCTTGGCAAATGCCGTCCAGGGTGCAGATTGCAGATGGCACAGGAGCTGGCTGGTCTGGAAACAACTTAGGAATCTCTCTATGCAGATGGGTTGTGTAGTCTCCTTCCTAGCGCTTATTTTTAGGTACTTGCAGTACTGTGTTATACTGAAGTTCCACTTGCTTATTCTCTTTAGAACTGCCTCATATGGCAGACAGCTGTAGCCTTTCTCTCCTGTCTCACACGTCACTCTTGTGCCTCTGAGTCTTATGTGGGAACAGAGCATTTCCAGCATCCTATTCCTCCGATTTCTGTTGCAGGACCATCAGTGTCCGTACAGCCTTGGAGACCAGGCTCCAGATCATGCGCTATAGCTGGGAATGAGCCTGAACTCTCTGCTCAAACTCCCAGCTCTCCTCCTCATGTCCACACACATTGCCCTCCTCACACGAACTCCCAATTTCCCCTTCCTGGCCCTCAGAGAGCAGCTCTTCCCCCAGTTTTGGGTTCAGAGCTCCATCTGCTGGCCTGGAGTGGGAGCTATGTTGTGTGTTATGGTTAACTGCCAGAGAGATCCTTTATTGCTTCCAAGCGTGACATCACACTCCCTAGGAGGAAGGTAATGCCACTGTGGCGACCATACTCCTGGGGGCGCCACATTCCCCCTAGTGCAATTCAGTACTCCCAGACTGAAGAGAAAACATGTAAAAACAAATTAACCAATTGAACAATTATAACTGTAACAAGATTTCAAAAAGGAAAAATTACAAAAACCAAAGCTCCAAAAATAGTCCTGATGACGATTAGTCCATGCTTCAATGTTCATGGTCCATTTCCTGAGCAAGTTGGTAAAGTATTACAAGTAGTGTTGAGCATTCCAATACCGCAAGTATCGGGTATCGGCCGATACTTGCTGTATCGGAATTCCGATACCGACTTCCGATATTTTTTCAATATCGGAATTCGGCATCGGAATCGGAAGTTCAAATGCCTGCTACCATGACAGTGATTGACACATTAGCCAATGATGGGACAGTAGTAGTCCCATCATCCGGCTAATGTGTTAAATGTTAAATAAAAAAAAAAAAATACTACATACATACTACATGCATGCTACATACATACTACATGCTACATACATACTACATATATACTACATACATACTACATACATGCTACATACATACTACATACATACTACATACATACTACATGCATGCTACATACATACTACATGCATGCTACATGCATGCTACATACATACTACATGCTACATACATACCACATACATACTACATACATACTACATACCACATACATACTACATACATACTACATACTACATATATACTACATGCATGCTACATACATACTACATGCTACATACATACCACATACATACTACATACATGCTACATACTACATACATACTACATACATACTACATGCATGCTACATACATACTACATGCATGCTACATGCATGCTACATACATACTACATGCTACATACATACCACATACATACTACATACATACTACATACTACATATATACTACATGCATGCTACATACATACTACATGCTACATACATACCACATACATACTACATACATGCTACATACTACATACATACTACATGCATGCTACATACATACTACATACATACTACATGCATGCTACATACATACTACATGCTACATACATACCATATACATACTACATACATACTACATACATACTACATGCTACATACATACTACATATATACTACATGCATGCTACATACATACTACATGCTACATACATACCACATACATACTACATACATGCTACATACATACTACATATATACTACATGCATGCTACATACATACTACATATATACTACATGCATGCTACATACATACTGCATGCTACATGCATGCTACATACATACTACATACATACTACATGCTACATACATACCACATATATACTACATACATACAATACATTCATACAATACATACATAGACATACAGTACATATAACATAGAGTAACATACTTACCAATACTTGTCACATTGTTCCCCGAAGCCATTGTCTTTTCCGGAATAAATATTAACATAACAAACCACAAAAATACTCACCCACGATCCGAAGCAGTCCACGAGTGTGTCCCACGACGATCTTGGGTAGAGAACTGCAGCATCAGATGATGCTGCCGTTCTCTACGGGCTGCAGGAATCCAATGACGGAAGGTAGGTATCCTTCCGCACTGTATTCCTCCGCCACTTAAAAAAAAAAAAGTCCCTAGTCTCACTTTATGCCATTGCTGCGTGGGAAATTCCCACACAGCAATGGCATAAAGTGAGACTAGGGACTTTTTTTTTTTTAAGTGGCGGAGGAATACAGTGCGGAAGGATACCTACCTTCCGTCATTGGATTCCTGCAGCCCGTAGAGAACGGCAGCATCAGCTGATGCTGCAGTTCTTTACCCAAGATCGTCGTGGGACACACTCGTGGACTGCTTCGGATCGTGGGTGAGTATTTTTGTGGTTTGTTATGTTAATATTTATTCCGGAAAAGACAATGGCTTCGGGGAACAATGTGACAAGTATTGGTAAGTATGCTACTCTATGTTATATGTACTGTATGTCTATGTATGTATTGTATGAATGTATTGTATGTAGTATGTATGTAGTATATATGTGGTATGTATGTAGTATGTATGTAGTATGTATGTAGCATGCAGTATGTATGTAGCATGCATGTAGTATATATGTAGTATGTATGTAGCATGTAGTATGTATGTAGCATGTAGTATGTATGTAGCGTGCATGTAGTATATATGTAGTATGTATGTAGCATGTAGTATGTATGTAGCATGCATGTAGTATATATGTAGTATGTAGCATGTAGTATGTATGTAGCATGCATGTAGTATATATGTAGTATGTAGCATGTAGTATGTATGTAGCATTCATGTAGTATATATGTAGTATGTAGCATGTAGTATGTATGTAGCATGCATGTAGTATGTATGTAGCATGCATGTAGTATGTATGTAGCATGCATGTAGTATGTATGTGGTATGTATGTAGCATGTAGTATGTATGTAGCATGCATGTAGTATATATGTGTTATGTATGTAGCATGTAGCATGCATGTAGCATGCATGTAGTATGTATGTAGTATGTATGTAGTATATATGTGGTATGTATGTAGCATGTAGTATGTATGTAGCATGCAGTATGTATGTAGCATGCATGTAGTATATATGTAGTATGTATGTAGTATATATGTAGTATGTATGTTGCATGTAGTATTTATGTAGTATGAATGTAGCATGTATGTAGTATGTAGTATGAATGTAGCATGCATGTAGTATGCATGTTGTATGTATGTAGCATGTAATTTTTTTTTTTTTTTTTTTTTTACATTTAACACATTAGCCGGATGATGGGACTACTACTGTCCCATCATTGGCTAATGTGTCAATCACTGTCATGGTAGCAGGCATCGCCCGATGGGACTTGTAGTCCCATCGGACGATGCCTGCACAAACCCCCGAAGCCTGCACAGACCACCGGCAGGCCGGCACAGCCCCCCGGCAGGCCGGCACAGCCCCCCGGAGCCTGCACAGACCACCGGCAGGCCGGCACAGCCCCCCGGCAGGCCGGCACAGCCCCCCGGAGCCTGCACAGCCCCCCGGCAGGCCGGCACAGCCCCCCGGCAGGCCGGCACAGCCCACCGGAGCCTGCACAGACCACCGGCAGGCCGGCACAGCCCCCCGGCAGGCCGGCACAGACCACCGGAGCCTGCACAGACCCCCTGGCAGGCCGGCACAGCCCCCCGAAAGGCCCGTACAGACCCCAGAGAGGCTGTACAAGGGCAGGAAAGGGTTTTTCTTATTCCGATACCGGAAGTCCCATAGACTTGAATGGGACTTCCGGTATCGGAATCGGCGATACCGATACTTTTTTTAAAGATCGGCCGATACCATCCGATACGATACTTTGAAGTATCGGACGGTATCGCTCAACTCTAATTACAAGAAAGTTTTGACCACACATAGTCCTGTGGTCCAATTGTCCATTGAAACAAAAGAAAATATCCAAAAAGTCTTACAGAGTTTCTGCAGGCACAAAACTTGAAATGTTGCATATTTACAGATTAACATTTGCAAAAACTTATCTATATGCGGAACCTCAGGGGTGGAATACCTTTGGTACTACGGAGAGACCTACGTAGCACTGGTGTGAGTAAACTGCGTAGTAGCCATCTGTGAACTCTTAGACTCACTGTGGGCATGACAGATTCACCACTGGCAGGGCAAAGGTTCTCTGGCTCCACTGCTGGTGTGGCATCCACTGCCTGAACTTCCTGATTTTCAGAGTTCTCTTGAGTCTCTGCTACTTCAGATGCAGTAGGCTGGGGAAAGATTAGGACAGGAACTATGATGGCTTGACCCATTCTCGTCCAGTTTGCAGGAAATTCTCCAAGTACAGTGCTGACTAGTGTTGAGCATTCCGATACCGCAAGTATCGGGTATCGGTCGATATTCGCTGTATTGGAATTCCGATACTTAGTTCCGATACTTTTTTCATATCGAATACCGGAATCGGAAGTTCCCATAATGCTATGAGCCCGCTCGATTTGATTCAGCCAATGGGAATCCTCAGAAGTGTGGGCACATCCTAATAGGCATGTAGTAGGCATGTTAACTATTGGCATGGCTGTGATTGGCTGCTGAAATGATGTCATGATGCACCATAAAAGCCGCCACCACCATTTCTGTTCACTCTGCTGTGAATTCAGTTAGGGACAGGCTGCTGTTGAAGACTGTGAGGGACAGTAAGAAATAGCGATTCTCAAAACAATATTGTGCTTTACCCAGGCTAC
This sequence comes from Dendrobates tinctorius, assembly GCF_039654945.1. Lineage (NCBI taxonomy): Eukaryota > Metazoa > Chordata > Amphibia > Anura > Dendrobatidae > Dendrobates > Dendrobates tinctorius. The sequence goes on along the minus strand of NW_027361679.1, from coordinate 109,014,332 downwards.
ATAAACCACCACTGTAGCTTTCTTTTGCCTAGCAGCAGTGTTCACAGCTGTCTGCAAGGGCTGTGTGAGTTCACCTCACGCTGTGTAGTGGGTCCTTCAGCCACGTCTGGTTGTAGGCTGCCCAGCGTGCCTCACTGCTGCCTCATACATATTTTTCTTTTCTAACTGCTTATTTTTCATAAATTCTATCTAGTGTGCTTCCATCTGTATCCATATACGTTGGTTGCAAACACTAGTAGTAGACAGCGGAGCCTTTCTGCAGCCTTTCAGTGCTAGTGCCCACTTCTCTGCACTGTTCACGGCTGTCTGAGAGGTCTCTGACTGTGTGTGAGTGCAGCTCACGCTGAGTAGTGTGTCCTGCAGCTACGTCTGGTTGTAGGCCGCTCAGCGTGCGTCACTGCCTCACACATATTTTTCTTTTATAGCAGCTCATTTTTTATTCTCCTATTAATGTGCATCCATCCGTATCCATATACGGTGGTTGCAAACACTATAGGAGTAGACAGCGAAGCCTTTCTGCAGCCTTTCAGTGCTAGTGCCCACTTCTCTGCACTGTTCACGGCTGGCTGAGAGGTCTCTGACTGTGTATGAGTGCAGCTCACGCTGAGTAGTGCGTCCTGCAGCTACGTCTGGTTGTAGACCGCTCAGCGTGCATCACTGCCTCACACATTTTTCTTTTATTGCAGCTCCTTTTTTTTCTCCTATTAGTGTGCATCCATCCGTATCCATCTACATTGGTTGGTTGCAAACACTATAGAGGAGTAGATAGAGGAGCCTTTTTTTCTGGCTTGTGCCCTTCAGCTGCAGCCAGATTAGTATTACCCAATTTTTTTGGAGCCTCATCTTTTGCATTGTAGGTTACCTGCCTGCATTGCAATAGCTCCAAAAAGTTTGTGATACTATCACTTTCAAATCTTTGGTCACATCCTTTTAGTTTTTTTAAAAAACAAAACAAAATAAAGTTCAACAAACACTATATTTGACAGTAGTGTAGGCCACATTAGCTCATATTAAAGTGTAGTGCTCACACACACTTAATAAAATTAGTGATTCTTATACCTATTACCAGCTGTTCAGGAGTAAGCACACTAAGCCCCCCTTTGTAGTTTTCTGCCTATCTTTATCAGTCTAGCAAGATGAAGAAGGCAGGGAGTAAGGCACGTGGGCGTGGAGTTTCAGCAGGGAGAGGATGTGGGGATTCTGCAGGGAGAGGACGTGGGGATTCTGCAGGGAGAGGACGTGGGGATTCTGTGCCTGCTGCTGGCACCAGTGAGTCAGCATCCCCCAGTTTCACTGGGCAACAGTCCTTTATGCGCAGCTTTGTAGGACCTCGCCGTACCCTACTGCTGCGGGAGGAACAAATTGAAGCCGTTGTCGGATGGATGGCAGCTAACGCATCAACTTCAATGACTTCCACGTCCTCTCAGGGCCAGAGCACCAAAGAGCAACCATCTGTCTCTTCACCACCTGCCAAAGTACCTAGGCAGTCAGAGAGCCCTGGACAGGAGCCATCACAGTCTCTACTTCTGTTCTCTGAATCGGTTGGCTTGGAAAGAGTCTTATGTGGGAATAGAGCACTTACAGCTTCCTATTCCTCCGGTTTCTGTTGCAGGACCATTGGTGTCTGTACAGCCTTGGAGACCGGGCTCCTGATCATGCGCTATAGCTGGGAATGAGCCTGACCTCTCTGCTCAAACTCCCAGCTCTTCTCCTCATGTCCACACACGTTTCCCTCCTCACACGAACTACCAATTTCCTCTTCCTGGCCCTCAGAGAGCAGCTCTTCCCCCAGTTTTGGGTTCAGAGCTCCCTCTGCTGGCCTGGCATGGGAGCTGTGTTGTGTGTTATGGTTAACTGCCAGAGAGATCCTTTCTTGCTTCCAAGCGTGACATCACACTCCCTAGGAGGAAGGTAATGCCACTGTGGCGACCATACTCCTGGGGGCGCCACATTATCCTGCCAGCATTGTCAGTAGACAGGCAGATGCGCTTATCTGTTGTAATTCCAACAGCGGTACTAAAAACACCCTCTGACAGAACGCTAGCAGCAGGGCAGGCCTGGATCTCCAAGGTGTAGAGAGCACGTTCATGCCACGTGTCCAGCTAGGACATGGGTCGCCCTCGCACACCCAGGGCAGCGGGGTACTCGGTACCTGACCGGTGTCAAGGCGGGAATGTGTCACAGCAGCGGTGACCCGGTCCATGGCCCTGGGTGCTTAATATCAATGGCGGTGATGTTAATGGTGTTAAAGTTTATATGAATAGTTCGTGACGCGCCCGTGGTGTTTGGCAAGTAAAATGGTAAGCCAACGCTGCATACAGATCTGCTGGGACTGATGGTGTGGTGCAGCAGAGATGGTACAGTTCCCCACAGGTGGAGCTGTAGTCCCAGGGCAGTGTAGGTGCATGCTGGTACCCAGGTGTAGTGGTGCGGGAATAACTGGAGGACACCCGAGTATGCGGTTCCAAAGCTTTACTCACTGTTTGCAGTTCACTCAACTGCCTGCCTCCGTACCGTGTTCTCCAGGTCAGGGCTCCAGCCAACCTCCAGGCAGGATAGGATTCTCCCTTTCACACTCCGCCAACATGTACCTTACTGACCAACTCCTCCAATGCGCCTTTAGGTGCGAAGCACTCCAGTACTTAGTTACCCTGGAATGCCTCTCTCTAGGTGTTCCTAGTCTTTACTTGTATGACAGACAGCTGTAGCCTGCTTCGGAGACTCCTCACTGCATCCCGGCTCTCTATTCAGTTGCTGTTGTGTCCCAAGTCTATGATGGGAGCAAGACGTTAGCGGCTCACTACTCCTCCGGTGTCTGTTGCCGGACATAAAGATCCAATCAACTTTGGGGACCGGGCCCCGACCTTTGCGCTCTCTGGACTGGACTCTATCTTTCTTCAACCAGCTTCCCACCGTCCTTCTATTCTCCTTCGTTCCGATCTGTTCTATCTCTCTTATGGAATCTGTAGTCTTCAGTCTACGTCTCTTTCTCCTTCTCTTCCTTCCCTAGGGAGCTCGTTCCACTAAGACCAGTCCTCAGCCTCTCCTGACTGACTGCCTTCCTCCGCCATGAGCTCCTCTCAGGCTGACCTGCTGCCAGCCTGCTCTCTCTCTCTCCTCCTCTGGGACTCACCCCAGACTGACCTGAAATCCTACACCTTCCCTCTCTTTTATATCCAACTCCACCCGCCTCCCCAGCACCTCTCGTGTTACGAAGCCAGGGACCACAAAAGGCACCCTATGACCTTTCCAGCATAAAGCATGGATGGGTCCCTGCTGAACTATCCTGTGTGTGGGGTGCAGGTGTTGGAATGCGGAAGGGAGTTCCCAGCCAACCTGGATGGTGGGCCACTACACCTTAGGAGAAGGTGCAGTACCTCTGTGGTGACTGAAGCCTCAGGGGCGCCACATACCCCCCCGTTAAACACAGCACATGCGCGGGCTGTAAGACAACAAAAGGTACAATACAGGAACACACAAAAATTTTTAAATGCTATTCAACAATGCTTATCTAATCTTCCTAATGTAGGAGGCACATTTCTTAAACGTTACAAACAGGTTAACTTCCTATCTAAGTATCAAAAATTTACTTAAGTGCAATTCTTAATTCAAAGTGCTATACGCAACACATTTTCTTTAGTACATTTCCTATCAATTATTCTCTTTTTCTTTCTTTCTTCTACTGGAGGCAAGACACTGACCATCTACTCTTGGCCTGTCACCTGTCACTTTCAATTCTTCAGTCTTTATTCAATTCTCACATTCTATTCTAATTCTCTGTATCAAATATTCTATAAGAGACATTTACTTTTCACAAGACACAACATTATCAAATACGTTATCATAAAACATTCAAAGATTCTTGCAAAGTGCTGAACACTGCTCCCAGCCGGGCTTTCTTGCAGTGTACTTTGAGGTAGACATCATTCTTCGAAAAGTGTCCAGCTCCATTGTGGTATGCTCCTAGGACCATTGATGCATCTCTCTTTGGGACCACCAACTGCCTGACCAGCTCATGTGTGTGGGCATTGATACTCCTCTGACACAGCTTCCCTTCATAAATGAACAGCCAACCTCTTTCCTTCCACAACTGATGAGTTTCTTCAGGAGCATTCAACACTGGGCGTGAGTCACTTTGTGTCAGCAGCTCTTTCACCAGGCGGACTGCAGGGTCATTATCTTGCGCTTCTGCCCAATCATGATGGGGCAACGGATTCAGAGAAACTTCCTTCAAGCCAGGCCGCCTGTTTCTCACTCGTTGAGCACGTTGGGCCGCCAGTGGCTGGTGGAAGGGAGGCAATTCTACCTCTTCCAGAGCCTCAGGGTCTTCTCCTGCATCTGGCAGATTAGGCATCCTGGATAGCGCATCAGCATTAGCATTTTTGTGCCATGCCTGGTACTTGATTGTAAACTCATAATTGGATAACCGAGCCATCCATCGCTGCTCCAGTGCTCCTAGCTTAGCAGTGTCCGAGTGGGTCAACGGGTTATTGTCCATGAAGATCGTAAATTTGGCCGAAGCTAGGTAATGCCTGAACCTTTCGGTGACAGCCCAGACTATGGCAAGGAACTCCAGCTTAAAAGAACTGTAATTATCAGGGTTCCTCTCAGTGGGACGCAGCTTCCTGCTGGCGTAGGAGATCACTCTCTCTTTTCCATTCTGTACCTGCGACAGTACTGCTCCTAATCAAAAAAGAGGAAAAGAATCATGCAAAAAAATAGGATCACCACACAGTATCAATAGGTACAAACTAAGAGCAAATTTTATTAATGACAAGCCAAAAAACAGCACACATTTAAAAAACATTTAAAACATCCAAAAGATCATAAATGGACTCTCTTAAAGATGATAGAATATAACATAATAGATTTTAATATATCAGTAGACCGCAAATGCTGAAAGTGCACAGAGAAAAATAACTCTGAATAAATGCTGCTAGCATATAACAAACAATCTTAAATTATAAACCAGTGTAGCCCCCATACATGGAGCATGCAGTGCAAAAGTTAAACCCTGATTATTACCATAAGCCAAACGGCTGAATGCCACAAGAAAGGGGTTAATAGTAAATACACAATGATGCCCAATGCATCCTGCATGCTGGGCTACACTGGTTTATAATCTAAGATTGTTGGTTATATGCTTGCAGCATTTATTCAGAGTTATTTTTCTCTGTGCACTTTCAGCATTTGCGGTCTACTGATATATTAAAATCTATTATGTTATATTCTGTCATCTTTTGGAGAGTCTATTTATGATCTTTTGGATGTTTTAAATGTTTTTAAATGCGTGCTGTTTTTTGGCTTGTCATTAATAAAATTTGCTTTTAGTTTGTACCTATTGATACTGTGTGGTGATCCTATTTTTTTGCATGATTCTTTTCCTCTTTTTGGTTTCTATATATGGCATGCAAGAGATTCCCCAGTGAATATAGACTCTAATTATTACTGTTGTGATAGTGCCCGCTTGCTCTTTTCATATAAAGTACTGCTCCTAATCCCACGTTGCTGGCATCCGTGTACAGCACAAAGGGTTTGTCATAATCTGGGTAGGCCAGAACTTCGTCACCTGTGAGAGCCAATTTCAATCTGGTGAAAGACCTCTCCAACTCTTCAGTCCATTCAAATGTGGAATTCTTCTGCTTCCCTTTCTTGGACTTCCCCACCAGAAGGTTTTGCATCGGGGTGGCTATTTCAGTAAAGCCTTTGATGAATCTCCGGTAGTAGCCTACCAGTCCAAGGAATTGGCGTACCTCATGGAGGTTGCTGGGCTTCGTCCAGTCCCGGATGACCTTGACCTTGTCAGGATCTGGTGCCACACCTTCTGCACTGACCACATGACCGAGGTACTGTACCTTAGGCTTCAGGAGGTGGCATTTTGAAGGCTTCACTTTCAGGCCAAAATTGGACAAAGCTTCAAACACTTCGGCAACGTGTTCCAGATGCTATTCATAGGTCTTGGAGAAAACAATGACATCATCCAGGTACAACAGGACTGCTTCAAAGTTCATGTGTCTCAGGCAACACTCCATCAGCCGTTGAAAGGTTCCTGGAGCAGTTCAGAGCCCAAATGGCACATAATTAAACTCACAGAGACCCATTGGAGTGGTAAATGCGGTTTTCTCCTTGTCTGCCTCTGCCACGGAACCTGCCAATACCCACTGGTGAGATCCAAGGTGGAAAAGTAGTTAGCAGTTTTAAGTGCAGCTCCCTTCCACACTCCGCCAACATGTACCTTACTGAACGACTCCCCCAATGCGCCTTTAGGTGCGAAGCACTCTAGTACTTAGTTACCCTGGAATGCCTCTCTCTAGGTGTTCCTAGACTTTACTTGTATGACAGACAGCTGTAGCCTGCTTCGGGGACTCCTCACTGCGTCCCGGCTCTCTATTCAGTTGCTGTTGTGTCCCAAGTCTATGAAGGGAGCAAGACGTTAGCGGCTCACTACTCCTCCGGTGTCTGTTGCCGGACATAAAGATCCAATCAACCTCGGGGACCGGGCCCCGGCCTTTGCGCTCTCTGGACTGGAAGGGTTCTCTATCTTTCTTCAACCAGCTTCCCACAGTCCTTCTATTCTCCTTCGTTCCGATCTGTTCTATCTCTCTTATGGAATCTGTAGTCTTCAGTCTACGTCTCTTTCTCCTTCTCTTCCTTCCCTAGGGAGCTCGTTCCACTAAGACCAGTCCTCAGCATCTCCTGACTGACTGCCTTCCTCCGCCTTGAGCACCTCTCAGGCTGATCTGCTGCCAGCCTGCTCTCTCTCTCCCTCCTCCTCTGGGACTCACCCCAGACTGACCTGAAATCCTACACCTTCCCTCTCTTTTATATCTAACTGCAACTGCCTCCCCAGCACCTCTCGTGTTACGAAGCCAGGGACCACAAAAGGCACCCTATGACCTTTCCAGCATAAAGCATGGATGGGTCCCTGCTGAACTATCCTGTGTGTGGGGTGCAGGTGTTGGAATGCGGAGCGGAGTTCCCAGCCTACCTGGATGGTGGGGCACTACACCTTAGGAGAAGGTGCAGTACCTCTGTGGCGACTGAAGCCTCAGGGGCGCCACAGATACCCAATAATTAAAAGGCACAAAGGAATCCTGGTGGACGTTTGTATGATTTGCAAGGTACTCCCTCAGCATATTCCCAAACATTGCACTTCTTGTGCCAGCACCCCTTGCCTCTGTTCCGGCCCGATGGGAGGGTCTGAGAAAAGTGTCCCAGAACTTTGCCATTGTTCCCCTGCCTGAGCTGGATTGTACATCCGTCTATGTCACTTGAACTCCTTAGTTGTACAACAAACTCAGACGTCTGCTGCCAGAGTTATCACATGGGAATTTTTTGCAGTCCTTCCGCTACAAGGGCCTTCTGGTACAGCAACATTTTTGTACACCTCTCTGCCTCTGGAAGAAGAGATTGAAAGTTCTCCTTGTAGCGTGTGTCTAGTAGTGTCACCAACCAATAATGAGTGTCACTGAAAATGTTTATAATGCGAGGGTCACGGGAAACGCAGTGCAACATAAAGTCATCCAAATGCGTCCCAGACTGCTAACAGGCAACACTTCCTTGTCCTCTCCAATAGCACGACTGACCATGTCGTCCTCCTCCTCCTTGTCCTCATGCCTACAACACTTACAACGAACCTCAGTAAGATCACAGTACAAACATCATTGTAAATACCTTCTTGTAAATACACCCCTGTAGTTTTACGTTCCCCCACCGCATTTTAGATTGTAAGTTGTCACGAGCAGGATTGTTTTTTGTTTTAAATTATTGTTATTGTTGTTACTTAGTGAAGATTGTAAGTTGTCACAAGCAGGATTGTTTTGTTTGGTTTAAATTATTGTTATCGTTGTTACTTAGTGTAGATTGTAAGCTGTCATGTGCAGGGTAGTTTTATTTGGGTCTAATTATTGGATTATTGTTATCGTTGTTATTTAGGACTGTTGTGTTTGAAAATGTTAAACTGTAAATATGTTTTCGCTCTATAATAACTTTCAATATTCAAATTAGAACACAGATAAGCAGGATTGAGACATTAGTTATGTTGTCATTGATGCTCACCCTCTTGGTGGATTTCTCAAAGTTTTGGAGAATTGTACACATGTCAGACATCCATGTCCACATCTCAGATGTTATGTGTGAAGACAGAACTGAATAACGACAACCTTGCTGATGCTGGATGCTAGATTACTCACCAACTGCCCTCTTCTGCTCAGAAATCCTTTCCTTCATCTGCAGTGTAGAGTTCCAAGGCCAGAATGCATCACACACCAGTCAGTGATCCAGAAGCAGCAAGTGCTGCTGAATCACGGCAAGGGCGGATAAAGCTGTAGCTGACTTTCTAAAATGGGTGCGCAGAGCATTGTATTTTTATCAGCAGATTTGCCAGCTCTGTGTCGCTTTTCAAAAAACATTGACCAATTTCGTTAAGCAAATGAGCCAGGCATGGCACGTGTTTGAGCTAGCCTCGCCAAAGAGCAGCCACCAGGTTACAACCATTGTCACACATAAACATGCCTGACTGTGGGTTCACCGGTCTCATCCACCGATATGTGTGCTGTTTCATAGCTGTCCACAACTCTTCAGCATTGTGGCGTTTTCCACAGAACCATATAAGCTTCAGCACAGCCTGTTCTCGCTTTGATTAGACAGTGCTGCAGTGCTTCCAGCTTGTGACTGATGTGCTATATTTTTGAGCTGGAGGCTGAAGAGGAGACGAAGTGGGGCAGTGCACTATGCACCTGAATCGCCGATGCTGCGGCAAAATGCAGCAGACAGAACCAGTGACGTAAAGGCATGGGAACAGCTTAAGAGAAATCAGCCAAGAAATCAAAGATTTTTGGCATGGACAAGTAGCGCAAAGGAGGCTGAGTAGCGTGCTCCGTCCTTACAGCGGTGGCCCTGCAAAGGACAGTGCCCTGTTGTGAATTCTCTTTCTGGCCTCCCTCTGGTTATTACTGAAGGTAGTGGAGCTGGTCAGATTGACAGAGGGGTTGCGAGTTCTCTTTCTGGGCTCCCTCTGGTGGTTACTGGAGGTAGTGGAGCTGATCTGATTGACAGAGGCTTGCCACCTGATAATGAGGATGACGATTGAAGATCTGGGGTTTCAGATTGGGATTAAGACAGCCGACTCCCTCTATCCCTGCTGGTGATTTTTTTCCTGTGCCTTCAGAGGTCTGATGTCTCCTGCTCTGTCCCTGCATGACTCAGCTAAGTGGTTCATTTGCTTTTCTGTTTGCATTTGATCTGGGATTGTCTATCTCTGCTTTGTGCCGGTCAGCCAGCTCCGGCTGGGGCTGTGCTGAATCACCGCCCATATGTTACTGCTTGTGCCAGATTGTTTTGTCCCCTGTTATATTGGACTCTTTTTTCTTTGCTTTCAGAATATACCAGAGTACTGATATAGTGGGGGCGAAGTCGTGCGACTTCAGTGTTTTTGTGCATGAGACGTGTTGGACTTTTTGCAGGGTTTTTTGTGTGATTGCAGACAGTGTCTTTCCTTTCCTGTCCTGTCAGTGTGGGCCCTGTTATGAATGGGTCACCGAGGAGAAAAAAGCAAAACAAGCTAAGTCACAGAAAACCAGAGAAGTTGGTAACTATGCAGATTGCAGATCCCTGATCTTACTACACAACTAGCAGTAGCTGTGGAGCGTGCCTACGATGTTCCTAGACGCCTCGTCATGGCCGGAGGAATAAATAAGCCTAAAGCAAGAAAAGGTAAAACTAACTGCCCCAGAGCAGACCCTAAAGGAATAGATAGCCCCCACACATGTATTGACGGTGAAACAAGATGAAGGCACAAACACAGGCAGGAAAATAGGCTGAGCAAATGATGGGGCCCAAACTAACTAGACAGGAAAGGAAAGGAAAGACACTGTCTGCAACCTGCAAAAAACCCTACAAAAATCACGTCCAACACTTCTGATAGCAAAATTAACCCTGAAGTCACTAGACTTCTCTCACTATATCAGCACTCTGAAATATTCTGAGACAGAGCAAAAAGAGATGGAATTAGTAAGGGACAAAAAGCCAATTGGCAAAATACTGATAAATAAGAGTGGAAAGTCAGCACAGCCCCCAGCCGGGGCTGGCTGACCACACAAAAAACTTGAACAGACCAACAAAATCAAGTGTGAACATTAGCAGAAAAACTTAGCTTTAGATGACTGGAACAGAGCTGAAAACCAAGAGCTGACAATCCAGAAGGAATCACCAGCAACTGAATAGGGCGACTGAGAATCCTGAGGTCCAATTGTCATCCTCATTCTCAGGTGGCAGACCTCAACCGATCAAACCAGCCTCACCACCTCCTTTCACCACCAGAGGGAGTCTGAAAGGGGAACTCACAACTGGTGAACCAGAGAATGAACTCACAACAGTACCCCCCCCTGAGGAGGGGTCACCGAACCCTCATCCACGCCACCAGGCCGATCAGGATGGGCCCGGTGAAAAGCACGAACCAATCTATTGGCATGAATATCGGAGGCAGAGACCCAAGAATTATCCTCCTGACCATAACCCTTCCATTTGACCAAATACTGAAGTCTCCGTCTAACCAAACGAGAATCCAATATTTTCTCTACCTCATATTCCACATTGCCTTCGACCAACACAGGGTCAGGAGGTGCTGCCATAGGAACCACTGGCTCAATAAACCTTTTCAACAGAGATTTGTGAAATACGTTATGGATCTTGAACGTAACTGGAAGAGCCAATTGAAACAAAACAGGTTTACGAATTTCCAAAATCTTATAAGGACCAATAAATCTTGGCTTAAATTTAGGAGACACAACCTTCATAGGAATATTCTTAGAAGACAACCAAACCATATCACCCACTTTAAACTGGGGACCAATGGTCCTATGCCGGTTGGAAAATCGCTGGGCCTTTTCCTGAGAGAGTGACAACTTATCCTCCACTTGGTCCCATATCTGCTGCATTCTCTTAACAACAGTGTCCACACCTGGGCAGGATGAAGATTCCACTTGCCCTGGAGAGAATCGAGGATGAAACCCAAAATTACAGAAAAAGGGTGACATCAAAGTGGCAGAACTAGCTCTATTGTTCAGTGCGAATTCGGCCAAGGGCAAAAATGAGACCCAATCATCCTGATCAGCAGATATAAAACATCTCAAATAAGACTCCAAGGTCTGGTTTGTTCTCTCAGTCTGTCCATTGGTCTGGGCATGAAACACGGAGGAGAAGGATAACTGAATTCCCAGATTGGAACAAAAGGCTTTCCAGAATCTGGAAACAAACTGGACTCCTCTGTCGGACACAATGTTCTCAGGAATCCCATGTAACCGAACCACCTGTTGTAAAAACAAGGGCACCAACTCAGCGGAAGATGGCAACTTTGGGAGTGGTACAAGATGGACCATCTTCAAAAATCTATCACAAATCACCCAGATAACAGTCATTCTCTGAGAGACAGGAAGATCAGAAATAAAATCCACTGAGATATGGGTCCATGGCCTCTTGGGCACCGGCAAGGGCATCAGCATCCCACTAGAACGAGAACAGGGTTTAGACCGAGAACAAGTCCCACAGGACTGTACAAAATTCCTGACGTCACAAGATAAGGCAGGCCACCAAAAGGACCAACTCACCAAATCTCTGGTACCAAAAATACCTGGATGACCAGCCAATGCGGAGCGATGAATTTCAGACATCACTCTCTTTCTCCACTGGTCAGGAACATACAATTTTCCCATAGGGCAACGCTCAGGTTTATCCTCCTGAAATTCCTCCAGGGCGCGTCTCAAATCGGGCAAAATGGCAGAAAGAACTACCCCCTCACCTAGGATGGTAGTAGGCTCGGTCACACTAAGAGAATCGGCAAAGAAACTCCTAGAAAGGGCATCTGCCTTAACATTCTTAGTGCCCGGAAGAAAAGAGACCACAAAATTAAAACGCGTGAAAAACAAGGCCCATCTAGCCTGTCTACGATTCAAGCGTTTGGCCGACTCCAGATAAATCAAATTCTTGTGATCGGTGAGGACCACAACTTGATGTCTAGCTCCCTCCAACCAATGTCTCCACTCCTCAAACGCCCACTTCATGGCCAACAATTCCCGATTCCCCACGTCATAGTTGCGTTCAGATGGGGAGAACTTTCGAGAAAATAAGGCACAGGGATTCATCTTAGAAGTCACAGGGTCTTTTTGGGACAAAACAGCTCCTGCACCAATCTCAGAAGCATCTACCTCCACCTGAAATGGAAGTGAGACATCAGGTTGCCGTAAAACTGGAGCTGAAGTAAATTTCTACTTATACTGCTGAAATGCTGAAATAGCCTCAGGAGACCAATTCAGCACATCAGCGCCCTTCTTGGTCAGATCAGTCAGTGGTTTGACAATACCAGAAAAATTACCTATAAATTTACGATAGAAATTAGCAAAACCCCAAAACTTCTGGAGGACATTCAAAGAAGTATGCTGAACCCAATCATAAATGGCATGTACCTTGGCCGGGTCCATTTCAATAGTCGATGGAGATAAGATAAATCCCAAAAATGAAATCCTCTGTACACCAAAGAGGCATTTCGATCCCTTAACAAACAGGGAATTCTCCCTCAAAATCCGGAACACAGTCCGGACGTGTTCCACATGAGAATCCCAATCACTAGAAAAGATCAAAATATCATTCAGATAGATGATCAAAAACTTATCCACAAAGTCACGGAAAATATCATTCATAAAGGACTGGAAGACAGAAGGGGCATTAGAGAGCCCAAAAGGCATCGCCAGGTACTCAAAATGTCCCTCCGGAGTATTAAACGCCGTCTTCCATTCATCCCCGTGCTTGATGCGAATAAGATTATACGCCCCCCTGAGGTCAAGCTTTGTAAACCAGCAGGCACTCTTAACTCTGGAGAATAAATCAGACATCAGAGGTAGCGGGTACTGATATTTAACCGTCATCTTGTTAAGGGAACGATAATCAATACACGGTCTTAATGAACCATCTTTCTTGGCCACAAAAAAAACCCCAGCACCTAAAGGTGACGAGGATGGTCTAATATAACCCTTCTCCAATGACTCCTTAATATAGGATGGCATGCAGGGGTGGCATTTATGCTCATGTAATCGAAGTACATGTATCAAAGTACTACTGGCAGTTATAACATGGATGAATGTGACACGCATCTCTATTCTCTTCATACAGGTAACCAGCTTTTCCAATCTCTGCTCTGAATCCACTCCTGTGTCTCCATTCAATGTCAGCAAGCAGTTAATCCTGAATGCTATCTATGTGTTTTCAACTATGCAAGCTTATATCTGGTAAATAGTTTTTTCAACTTACTCTGCTTGTCCCCTTATGTTGTGAGGTCAAGAAACTTTTCAAAGTGCTTTATGATCCATGTAGTGCTGGACATGTGTTTATTTGACCACAACATTTTATTGGGTCCTGCTGTCTCAATTTAGTGTGACTGATTAACGAGAAGAGAGAGAGCAAAAAAAAAAAAAAAAAAAATCTTAGCCTTAACCTCCTATATATTCAGACCTAGCTAGGGGGAGCATTTATGCAGGGGTGGCTTTTATGCACATGTAATCGAAGTACATGTATCAAAGTACTACTGGCAGTTATAATATGACAGTTAGACTGGGCAGGAGACAGGTAAGACATTTATATACATCTACTCCCTGTACATTAGGAGTACAACAAATGTATACCATATGCATTTGTGTAATTTTTATTCTGGCCGCTGCATTCACACACATCCACCGCCCTGGCATTAACTCTCTACACTCCATCCATATCGGCCCCTCGCTCCTTTCCTCTCCTATGTATAGCACTCACGCTCTTTTCACATTGTTAAATTGCACAGATCCAGTCAGTCCCACCATTCAACATCAGAGACGCTCTCACAAATCACTTAACCATCTGCTCACTCTTTCTATCCTCCTTCTCCTAGTCGCAGGAGACATTGCTCCCAACCCTGGTCCCCCATGTTATAGAAAGTCAAACCCCCCGACTGCTACACTCAGAAACCCCTCTAATCTTATTAATATTCCCTGCATGCCATCTGTCTCTCTTAATTGTGCACTTTGGAATTCTCGCTCAGTGTGTAACAAACTCTCCTTCATCCATGACTTCTTCCTTTCTGATTCTCTTAACCTCCTGGCTCTTACTGAAACCTGGATCCAGCAGTCAGACACTACCGCTGCTGCTGCTCTTTCATACGGGGGGCTACACTTCTCTCATACCCCAAGATCAGACAATAGAGCAGGTGGAGGCGTTGGTCTGCTCCTGTCACCAAAATGTACCTTTCAGGTTATCCCTCAACTACCCTCACTAGTCTTCCCTTCTTTTGAGGTCCATGCCGTCAGACTCTACACCCCCTTCTCCATGCGAGTGGCGGTGGTGTATCGTCCTCCCGGCTCCTCCCATCAGTTCCTGGATCATTTTGACACTTGGCTTCCACATTTTCTCTCCTATGACATCCCTACCCTCATCATGGGAGATTTCAACATCCCCATTGCTCTTCCCCTCTCATCATCTGCTACTCACCTTTTATCTCTAACCTCCTCATTTGGCCTTTCGCAGCTTACTAATTCTCCAACGCATGAAGACGGAAACTCCCTCGACTTGGTCTTCTCTCGGCTTTGTGCAGTGGATGATTTCACAAACTCCCCTCTCCCGCTCTCTGACCACAATCTTCTTTCATTCTCTATCAAGAACTGCCAGGCTGCTCAGGTCACCCCCACTGTCCAGACTTATAGAAACATACAGGCCATTAACACCCACAAACTTATGAAGAACTTACAGTCTTCATTGGCCCCTATCTCCTCCCTCTCATGTCCTGATTCTGCATTGAAGCTTTACAATGAAACACTTCAAAGTGCCCTGGATGAATTTGCACCCCCTATAAATAGAACACCACAACGCAGACGGCGACAACCCTGGCACACGGTGCAAACACGTTTCCTGCAGCGGTGCTCCAGGTGCGCTGAACGTCTGTGGAGAAAATCCAATCTGCACGAAGATTTCATCCATTATAAGTTTATGCTTAGAACATACAACACTGCCCTTCACCTCTCCAAAGAAGCCTATTTCAACACCCTCATCACCTCACTGTCCAATAACCCGAAACGTCTCTTTGACACTTTTCATTCTCTACTCAATCCAAGAGTACAGGCCCCAACCACGGAGCTCCGAGCTGACGATCTGGCCAATTACTTCAAAGAAAAAACTGACCAGATTCGACAGGAAATTATCTCCCAATCACCTCATACCATGCACTGTCCTCCCTCCCCCACTGCATCTAGCTCACTCTCTGATTTTGAACCAGTCACAGAAGAAGTAAGCAGGCTCCTTGCATCTTCTCGCCCAACTACTTGCACCAGTGACCCATTTCCGTCACATCTCCTCCAGTCCCTTTCCCCTGCTGTCACCCCTCACCTAACTAAAATATTTAACCTCTCTCTCTCTTCTGGTATTTTTCCCTCCTCATTTAAGCATGCCATCATACATCCACTGCTTAAAAAACCATCCCTCGACCAAAACTGTGCCGCTAACTATAGACCTGTCTCTAATCTTCCCTTCATCTCTAAACTCCTGGAACACCTGGTCCACTCCCGTCTTATCCGCTATCTCTCAGAAAACTCTGTTCTCAACCCTCTCCAATCCGGTTTCTGCTCTTTACACTCCACTGAAACTGCCCTCACTAAAGTCTCTAATGATCTGCTAACAGCTAAATCAAATGGTCATTACTCGATGCTAATTCTCTTGGATCTCTCTGCAGCATTCGACACTGTGGATCATCAGCTCCTCCTCACTATGCTCCGTTCCATTGGCCTCAAGGACACCGTTCTCTCCTGGTTCTCCTCCTATCTCTCCGACCGCTCCTTTACTGTATCTTTTGCCGGTTCCTCCTCCTCTCACCTTCCCCTTACTGTTGGGGTCCCCCAAGGATCGGTTCTAGGCCCCCTCCTCTTCTCCTTGTACACTGCCCCTATTGGTCAAACAATCAGTAGATTTGGTTTCCAGTACCATCTCTATGCTGATGACACCCAATTATATGCTTCTTCCCCTGACATCACGCCAGCCTTTCTAGAAAACACCGGCGATTGTCTAAACGCTGTGTCTAATATCATGTCCTCACTATATCTGAAACTGAACCTGTCAAAGATTGAACTCCTGGTGTTTCCTCCCTCTACTAATGTACCTATACCCGACATTGCTATTTCTGTGTGTGGTTCCACTATTACTCCCCGCAACAGGCCCGCTGTCTTGGGGTCATACTTGATTCCGAGCTTTCCTTTGCCCCCCACATTCGATCACTGGCTCGCTCTTGTCATCTCACCTCAAAAACATTTCTAGAATTCGACCTTTTCTTACTTTTGACTCTGCAAAAACTCTTACTGTTTCTCTTATTCATTCTCGTCTCGACTATTGTAACTCTTCTAATCGGTCTCCCTCTTACCAAACTCTCCCCTCTCCAATCTGTCTTGAATGCTGCAGCCAGGATCATATTCCTCACCAATCGTTACAATGATGCCTCTACCTTGTGCCAGTCATTACACTGGCTACCCATCCACTCCAGAATTCAGTATAAACTTATTACCCTCACCCACAAAGCCCTCCATGGCTCAGCACCACCCTACATCTCCTCCCTTGTTTCAGTATACCACCCTACCCGCGCCCTCCGTTCTGCTGATGACCTGAGGTTAGCATCCTCAATAGTCAGAACCTCCAACTCCTGTCTCCAAGACTTTACACGTGCCGTGCCAATTCTTTGGAATGCACTTCCCAGGTCAATACGATTAGTCCCCAATCCCCACAATTTTAAGCGTGCCCTGAAAACGCATTTATTCAGACTGGCCTATCGCCTCAACACATTAACCTAATCTATCCCTGTGTGGCAAAGCCAAAAGTTTTACCATAACCAGATTTCCTGCATCATGTTCCCACATGTTTTATGCATCCATTAGCCCTCTGTGTCTGTACTGTTACACAGTTAACATTATGACTGGTCCATACAATCAGGGCAACTGTTACCACCCACCTTTCGTGTCTACCTCTTTCCTCATAGACTATAAGCTTGCGAGCAGGGCCCTCTTTCCTCTTGGTATTTGTTATAATCTACTGTATGTGATTATTGTTATGCTGTAATGTCTATTGTCTGTGCAAATCCCCTCTAAAATGTAAAGTGCTGCGGAATATGTCGGCGCTATAAAAATAAAATTTATTATTATTATAGGATCGCATAGCATCATGTTCGGGTACTGATAAGTTGAAAAGCCAACCCTTGGGAAATTTACACCCAGGCATCAACTCAATTGCACAGTCATAACTCCTATGAGGAGGCAAAGACGCAGACTTGCTCTCACTAAATACATCAGAAAAATCTGCTAGATAATCAGGAATATCATGAGACTGAGGAGAGGTGGAGAAAACAGGAGTGTCCCTAAGAACACACTGACAACCCCAACTCACCACAGACCCAGATTTCCAATCCAAAACTGGATTATGAGTTTGCAACCAAGGAAAACCCAGAACAATAGTATCTAATGCAGCAAATTATGCAGCACCAAAAATTTACAATTTTCTTGGTGGTCTGGGGCAACTCGCATCGTCACCTGGGTCCAAAACTGAGGTTTATTCTCCGCCAAAGGAGTAGCATCAATACCCCTCAAAGGAATAGGCGTCCGCAGAGGCGTCATGGAAAAACCACAACGTTTAGCAAAGTCCAAATCCATCAGATTCAACGCTGCTCCTGAATCCACAAAAGCCTTTGTGGAAAACGTGGATAAGGAGCAGATCAGAGTAATTGACAAAATAAACTTAGGTTGTATACTGCCCACAGCAAATGTGTGTGCAAAATGTTTCTCTCGTTTTGGGAAGACAAAAATAGTATGAGAGACGTCTCCACAGAAAAAACACAGCTTATTCTAAACTCCTGACGTTGCGCCCTATACAAAACCCCATCACATTGCATAGGTTCAGACGTTTGTTCAAAAGGTGGCAGCGCCTCCCGTGTAGTTTTACGTTCACATAAACGCCGATCAACTTGAATGGCTAATGACATAGAATCATCCAGACTAGAGGGAACAGAAAATCCCACCATAACATCTTTTACGGTCTCTGATAAACCCTTCTGAAAGAGAGCTGCCAATGCACTATCACTCCATGTAGTAAGGACCGCCCACTTTTGGAATTTCTGACAGTATAACACTGCAGAATCCTGACCCTGGTTTAATGCCAACAGGGTTCTCTGAGCTTGATCAACCGCATTATGTTCATCATACAACAACCCCAAGGCTTGAAAAAATGCATCCACATTAGTCAGAATAGGATTTTCAGGTGTCAGAGAAAAAGCCCAATCCTGGGGATCGCCACGCAGCAAGGAGATGACAATTTTAACCTGCTGCACAGCGCTCCCCAATGAGTTAGGCTTCAAGGCCAGAAATAATTTACAATTATTCTTAAAATTCAGAAATTTAGACCGATCCCCAGAAAACACATCAGGAGTAGGGATCTTAGGTGCAGCAGCATGTAACTGAATGAGGTAGGTGGAAATTCCCTGCACTTCAGCAGTCAGCTGCTCCACACGATCAGACAATTGCTTAATCTCCATTAGGAAAATGAAAAAAAATCTTCCTACGGTCCCAGAGAAAAAAAGGAAGAAATATAAAAAAAAAAATTCTGACACTTTTTTTTCTTTTTTTAACAACTCTTTCCTGCTTTTGAGTACCCTAGAATCTGCAGTATGGCTGGTGATTCTGTTATAAATGGGTCACTGAGGAGAAAAAAGCAAAACAAGCTAAGTCACAGAAAACCAGAGAAGTTGGTAACTATGCAGATTGCAGATCCCTGATCTTACCACACAACTAGCAGTAGCCGTGGAGCGTGCCTACGATGTTCCTAGATGCCTCGTCACGGCCGGAGGACTAAATAAGCCTAAAGCAAGAAAAGGGAAAACTAACTGCCCCAGAGCAGACCCCAAAGGAATAGATAGCCCCCACACATGTATTGACGGTGAAGCAAGATGAAAGCACAAACACAGGCAGGAAAATAGGCTGAGCAAATGATGGGGCCCAAGCTATCTAGACAGGAAAGGAAAGGAAAGACACTGTCTGCAACCTGCAAAAAACCCTACAAAAATCATGTCCAACACTTCTGATAGCAAAATTAACCCTGAAGTCACTAGACTTCTCCCACTATATCAGCACTCTGAAATATTCTGAGGCAGAGAAAAAGAGATGGAACTAGTAAGGGACAAAAAGCAAATTGGCAAAATACTGATAAATAAGAGTGGAAATTTAGCACAGCCCCCAGCCGGGGCTGGCTGACCACACAAAAACTTGAACAGACCAACAAAATCAAGTGTGAACATTAGCAGAAAAACTTAGCTTTAGATGACTGGAACAGAGCTGAAAACCAAGAGCTGACAAGCCAGAAGGGATCACCAGCAACTGAATAGGGCATCGTCTGTCTTAAATCCAATCCTGAGGTCCAATCGTCATCCTCATTCTCAGGTGGCAGATCTCCACCGATCAAACCAGCCTCACCACCTCCTGTCACCACCAGAGGGAGTCTGGAAGGGGAACTCATAACTGGTGAACCAGAGAATGAACTCACAACAGGGCCCCATCATTTGCTCAGTCTATTTTCCTACCTGCGTTTGTGTTTTCATCTTGTCTCACCGACAATATATGTTTGGGGGCTATCTATTCCTTTGGGGTCTGCTGTGGGGCAGTTTAGATTTCCCCTTTCTTGCTTTAGGCTTAGTTAGCTCTCCAGCTGTGCCGAGGCGTCTAGGATCATCGTAGGTACACTCCCCGGCTACTGCTAGTTGTGTGGATAGGATCAGGGTCTGCAATCCACTTAGTTACCAACCTCTCTGGTTTTCTGTGACTTAGCCTGGGCCTGCTATCCTCCTCGGTGACCCCCTCATTACAGTTCCCATTGTCTACCGCCACTAAAAGTGGTACTGCCATTTCCAAAGTCGCCATTTGGCCAGTAACCACCAGAGAGGGAGGCGCCATTTCATTCTTGACCGTGAGTACAGCACACGTGCGCAGTAAAGGGAGCCAGTTCATGCCACGTGTTCAGCGTGGATAACCAATAATTAAAAGGCACAGAGGAATGACAGAGGACGTTGGTACGGTCAGCAAGGTACTCCCTCAGCATTTTCAAAAACTTGCACTCCATGTGAGAGTCCCCTGCACCTCAGGCACAGGGTGATGGGAGGGTGTGAGATAACTCTCCCCTAACTGTGCCAGTGTTCCACTGCCTCTGGAATAAGAAATATAGAGTTCTCCTTGTAGCGTGGGTCTAGGAGTGTCACCAATCAGTTTTGCCTGTCACCCAAAATTTTGAGAATGTGAGGCTAACGTGAAAGGTAGCGTAACAGAAACTCAGCCATGCGTGCAAGACTGCTAACAGTCAATACTTCTGTGTCCTCACCAAGAGGATGACTGACCAAGCTCTCCTCCTCGTCCTCAGGCCTCCACGACTTTCAACCAACCTCAGTAATAGCATTGTAAAAAAAAATCATTGTTAATATATTTTTGTAAATACACCCCTGTCGTTTTTATCTCCCCCATCTCATTGTAGATTGTAAGTTGCCCCTAGCATTTTTTTTTTTTTTGGGGGGGGGTTTAATTATTGTTATCGATGTTACTTAGTGTAGATTGTAAGCTGTCACAAGCAGGGTTGTTTTATTTCTGTATAATTCTTGTATTATTGTTAATGTTGCTACTTAGTGTAGATTGTAAGTTGTCACGAGCAGGGTCGTTATATTTTTTATAAATTATTGTATTATTGTTAACAACAATAAAGCGATGAGTATATACTCCAAATAGAGTCAAATAGTATCAGCAAATTGGAGATAAAATATAACTTTTAATATGTAATTTAAAAAGTCTTATTACAAATTTT
Organism: Dendrobates tinctorius; assembly: GCF_039654945.1. Classification (NCBI taxonomy): domain Eukaryota; kingdom Metazoa; phylum Chordata; class Amphibia; order Anura; family Dendrobatidae; genus Dendrobates; species Dendrobates tinctorius. The sequence continues at coordinate 108,993,446 of NW_027361679.1, read as the reverse complement.
CATAAAATCACTCAATAAATCAAACCAACAGTGTACCCAAAAAGGGGCCAATAACATAGTGCAACACACACAACTGCACCAAGCAATCTTATGCCATAGGTAATAAAGAAGTTATATACAGTAGATCACTGTTGTTTTGATTTATTGAGTGATTTTATGAAAATTTGTAATAAGATTTTTTTAATTTAAACATTAAAAGTTATATTTTATCTCCAATTTGCTGTACTATTGTGTCATTGTTATCGTTGTTACTTAGGACTGTTTTGTTTGAGAATGTTAAACTGAAAATATGTTTGCGCTAGATAAAGAACTATAAATATTACTATTGGAACACAGAGAAGCAGGATGGAGACGTTAATTATGGCGTCCTTGTCGCTCACCATCTTGGCGCATTCCTCAAAGTTTGGGAGGATGGTCCATATGTCTGACATCCTTGTCCACTCCTGAGATATTATGTGTGAAGTCTGAACTGAATACCAACAACCTTGTTGATGCTGGTAGACTAGTCACCAACTGCCCTCTTCTGCTCACAAATTGTTTTCAACATCTACAGTGTAGAATTCCAATGCCTGGGGACATCACACACCAGTGGGTGAGCCGGAAGCTGCAAGCACTGCTGAAACATGGCAAGAGTGGATGAAGCTGTAGCTGACTTTCTAAAATGGGTACGCAGAGTGTTGTACTTTTCCTACCAAATCTGGCAACTCCGTGTCGCTTTTCAGAAAACATTGAACAATAAGGTTAAGCGCATGAGACAGGCATGGCACAGAGCAGCCACTAGTTTCCAGCCATTGTCACACACAACATTGCCTGACTGTTGGTTCAGCGGTGTCAGCCACTAATCTGCCTGCTCTTTCAGAGCTATCCACAACTCTTCATCATTGTGCTGTTTGTCACGTAAGCACATTAGCTTCACCGCAGCCTGTTGCCGCTTTGATGAGGCAGTGCTGCAGTGCTTCAAGCTTGTGACTGATGTGCTACTTTGGGAGATGGAGATGGAACTTCTTAAGGAGATGAACCAAAAGTCCCTGACTTCATTAGAACTAGAAATGGAGGAATTACAGATCAAACTCCGTAAAGATATGAATAGTGATGAATTAAAAATTTAATCAAGAAATGGATACCCTTTCCCAGAAATGGGCACAGGAAATACAATCCACTAAGGCAAAAAAATTTAAAAGAGATGTTGAGGATAAAAATAGCCTACGTGTCTATAGATGGCGGAATACACATGATCGATCTCAATCTCAATATCATGGCTCCTCATTCTTGAGATCAAGATCAACCTCCAGAAGATCCAACATGTCTGGGGAGGATAATGTGCCCCCTAAAAATTCTTCAAGAAATCCCTCATCAGTGGAACTAATGGAGCAGGTGGTACAACTAAACGTGTTTTTACGAGACAGACTACTAAAACCAAATGGAACACGTCTACCTCCACCCAGTCCCAGGGGGGGTTGCAGGTAATTTGTCCAATCATGTTCTTAGTGATGTTCAGTTGAGGGTCCTGTCCAAGGGCCTTTCTTTTTCTCTTACCAACTCATTTCACTTTTTTACAGCTCTGAAGGACCTGCATCTGTTCTCCCGGAAGTCGTTCCTTAGGACGCTTCACAATAAAAAGACATCACGAGGACCCATGAGTGAGGTCGAGAGAGAGGCACTCCAGAACCTGGAGGACCTTCTTGGCGAACAGGCCGATCCTGACTCAAGTAGGTTTCCATCTTCTATTCTTCCCAGGTCCATAAGGTTTTCCCCCCCTGTCTTTAAGTCCTGCTATTGAGATCTTCACTAGACTTGTTAGTGAGGACTTCAAGAAGCTATCTACCCGGCGACGTTTTGATAATTTGACACGTCAAGAACGTCTTGCGATCACTCAATTACAGTCACTTTCTGATGTTGTATTTAAGCCGGCAGACAAGGGGGGAAACATCGTGGTCTGGCCTCATGTTAAATATGAGCGGGAGGCCTTTTGCCAATTAAGGGATACTAACACCTACACCCGTTTACCATCCAGTCCTCTGGATTCCTTCTCTCTTGACCTCCAGTACATTCTTATGGGTTGTTTGTGAGGTATCCAAAGGTCCCAACTTTTTACCTTATACCTAAGGTCCACAAGGATGTCCTCGATCCTCCAGGGCGCCCTATAGTGTCAGGCATAGACAGACCTTGTGACCGGATTTGCCAATTTATTGATTTTTATTTGAAACCATTGGTTGAGATGTTACCATCTTTCATACGTGACACTACTGACGCCCTGGCTAGGATGGACACCATCCTTGTGGACTCTAATACCTTATTACTGTGGATCATCAGCTCCTCCTCACTATGTTCCGTTCCATTGGCCTCAAGGACACCGTTCTCTCCTGGTTCTCCTCCTATCTCTCCGACCGCTCCTTTACTGTATCTTTTGCTGGTTCCTCCTCCTCTCACCTTCCCCTTACTGTTGGGGTCCCCCAAGGATCGGTTCTAGGCCCCCTCCTCTTCTCCTTGTACACTGCCCCTATTGGTCAAACAATCAGTAGATTTGGTTTCCAGTACCATCTCTATGCTGATGACACCCAATTATACGCTTCTTCTCCTGACATCACGCCAGCCTTTCTAGAAAACACCGGCGATTGTCTAAACGCTGTGTCTAATATCATGTCCTCACTATATCTGAAACTGAACCTGTCAAAGACTGAACTCCTGGTGTTTCCTCCCTCTACTAATGTACCTATACCCGACATTGCTATTTCTTTGGGTGGTTCCACTATTACTCCCCAGCAACAGGCCCGCTGTCTTGGGGCCATACTTGATTCCGAGCTTTCCTTTGCCCCCCACATTCGATCACTGGCTCGCTCTTGTCATCTCACCTCAAAAACATTTCTAGAATTCGACCTTTTCTTACTTTTGACTCTGCAAAAACTCTTACTGTTTCTCTTATTCATTCTCGTCTCGACTATTGTAACTCTTCTAATCGGTCTCCCTCTTACCAAACTCTCCCCTCTCCAATCTGTCTTGAATGCTGCAGCCAGGATCATATTCCTCACCAATCGTTACAATGATGCCTCTACCTTGTGCCAGTCAATACACTGGCTACCCATCCACTCCAGAATTCAGTATAAACTTATTACCCTCACCCACAAAGCCCTCCATGGCTCAGCACCACCCTACATCTCCTCCCTTGTTTCAGTATACCACCCTACTCGCGCCCTCCATTCTGCTGATGACCTGAGGTTAGCATCCTCAATAGTCAGAACCTCCCACTCCCGTCTCCAAGACTTTACACGTGCCGCGCCAATTCTTTGGAATGCACTTCCCAGGTCAATACGATTAGTCCCCAATCCCCACAATTTTAAGCGTGCCCTGAAAACGCATTTATTCAGACTGGCCTATCGCCTCAACACATTAACCTAATCTATCCCTGTGTGGCACAGCCAAAAGTTTTACCATAACCAGATTTCCCGCATCATGTTCCCACATGCTTTATGCATCCATTAGCCCTCTGTGTCTGTACTGTTACACACTTAACATTATGGCTGGTCCATACAATCAGGGCAACTATTACCACCCACCTTTCGTGTCTACCTCTTTCCTCATAGACTGTAAGCTTGCGAGCAGGGCCCTCTTTCCTCTTGGTATTTGTAATAATCTACTGTATGTGATTATTGTTATGCTGTAATGTCTATTGTCTGTACAAATCCCCTCTGAAATGTAAAGTGCTGCGGAATATGTCGGCGCTATAAAAATAAAATTTATTATTATTATTATTATTATTAGTGACTGCCGACGTGGAGAGCCTCTATACCTGCATTGACCACTCAATTGAGCTGGATGCGGTTCGCCTCTTCCTTGGGGTGTCCGACCTGGACGGTCCCTTGTGTGAGTTCATCCTCGGACTGCTGCACTTTGTTCTCACCCACAAATTTTTTGTTTTCAAAGATCAATTTTACCTACAGAAACGCGGCACTGCCATGGGTGTGGCCTGTGCGCCTTCGTACGCCAACCTATTCCTGGGGTCCTGGGAAAGATCCATCTTTGGCGATGGGGGCGTGCCGGCCGCATCCCATGCGCTGTGCTGACATCAGTATATTGATGACGTTCTGTTTTTGTGGGATGGGACAGTGCAGCAACTCGATGATTTTATGGGGACACTGAATCGGAACACACGTAACATCCGTCTTACTTATACATATGACCGTAAGAGAATCAGCTTCCTTAACATTATTTTGGACGTTGATCGGTGTGGTCGAATACAGACCGACGTTTATCGTAAGCCTACTTCGGTCAATGCTCTGATTCATGCGTCCTCAGCTCACAATACTTCCACCATCAGGGCCGTCCTGGTCTGGCAGTTCCTGAGGATGAGGCGAATCTGTTCATCCGATGCCAGGTTCGAGACACAGACCTCTGACCTGGCATCTCGTTTTCGGGCCCGTGGTTACTCCAACAGATGCATAATAAAGGGTTATCAGAGAGCAAGGGCAACTCCATGCGCCAGTCTTCTTAGATCTCATAGGACCCTGCCCGCATTTACGGGTAATGGGCCTATCAGATTTATTTCCACATACAATCAAGGCTGGGAGGATATGTGGCAGGTACTTCAGAAGCATTGGGCCGTTTTGAGTGCTGAGCCCTCTCTGGGTACTGTTCTTGGTGCATCTACTTCTATGATGGCCAGGAGGTCAAAAAATCTCAATGACCTTCTGGTACAAAGCCACTATGTTCCCTCCGTAAAATATCCGTTAGGCTCCCGTGGTCCTGCACTTGGTTCATTCCAGTGCGGCCGCTGTCTTGCGTGCGCAAATGTCCTGCGCTGCTCCACGTTCCAATCCTCTGATGGCAAGAAAACATTTGATATCCGGCATAGGATTACATGTAATACTGCGAATGTTATTTATTATGCCACTTGTGGCTGTGCTAAAAACTATATTGGGTTGACGTCTATGAGAATTAAGAATGTGGGTGCGGGAGCATGTGCGGGACATTTGCGCAGCTAAGTCAGCAGCCGATCCTTCCCTGTTACAAACAATCTCATGCCATTTCCATCAATATCATAATTGTGAACCCTCTAGCTTCAAAGTGAGAGGGATCGATTGTATTCATCTTGGCGTGAGGTGTGGTGAATATAAAAAGATCTTAGCACAAGTCGAAGCCAAATGGATAGTTACTTTGGGCACCATGATCCCCTCGGGCCTTAATGAGTTCCTTACATTCTCCCCTTTTCTATGACCACTGGGGTTTGGTACCCTTGTCATATGTTTGTTGGAACAGTATGGTTATCAGCCATTCTCCTCTTTGGTTCTATTTGTTTTCTCATATTTTGATCCCTGCTTGTCCCCTAATCCGGGTATATTTTAGTATCTTTGTTTTATTGTTTTTTAATTCATGAATTGTTTCCTTTATCTTTTAGTGGGACCTTGTGACATATTTTTTCTCCTTGATTCATCATCATTTGGGCCCTTTTTCTCCATCCACCTCCTTGACTAATTTTGTTTGTTATCTACACTATTTTACTCCATACGTTGTATCTTCGTTTGTGCTGTATTGCATTTTGAATACCCTTTATTGTACTGTTTATATATATATCGCGTTATGCACGCTGCACTTTCATGATATCTTATGTATTATGCGATCTCTTGATATTTATTATGGGCAATTTATTGTTGTTATGAAATCCTTGTACCTTCTCGTTGGTGATACAGCAGCGGTGTGTGCGCATCCTGGGGATGTGGGGGGCGTCTCTCATGTCCCCCATGTGCTCATTGGGAATTGCTTTCCTCTGCGCGTGCATTGTGGGACTTGACGTCTTCCTGGTATCTGCTGGGGCCTGCGACGCGCAGTGCGCACGCGCCGCTTCCAGCATCACTATTGGCCCTGTCATTACCAGCTGACTATGTCGCATGTGTTCTTAAGGTCCTCTCACACATTATGCAGATACTCCCCTTGAGAAAGCGGTGCCTTGTGCAGGCGAAACGTGCGCTGGGGCGTTATACCCGGTCTGGGGTTCCTTTCGGTGTCCTCCACATCATTGGTGAGTTTTCTGGGCTCTGGTCCTTCATTCAATTTTGTACTGTCATCCATACCCATGGGCTATTATTAATTTGGACCACCCCCTGGAGCTCTCCCTTATGCATATAACTTGATATAAGCACATGCACTTTGTACTAACCTCATGTTTACATGTTATCTATGCATACAAAGGGCACCGTTATCCCTCTGTGACGAACCTGGGTTATCTTGCTGCAGTTTTACTATGTTTACACCTATGTTTTTGTCATTTTGTATTTTTTTGATTGTTAAATAAAGCGCAATTATTATTTTTATATTTTTCACCTAGTAGCTCCTTTTTTTTCTCCTGATGTACAGATATGTAAGGAGGAGGAAAACCCGGTTGCAGGTACCTGTGCCCTGCCAGTCCGGAACTGTCGAAGCTGCATCCCCTGTTTCCGAGGGGAAGGAATAGGGGACCTGACAGGCCCCATGACCCAGGAAGAGGGGGCGTGTTTTCACAGGAAACCCGGCTGGAAGCTAAGGGAAAAAGCGTGCAAAGCAGGAGTGAGTCCCCCACTGTCAGCATGTGAGTAGAAAGCGGGCAGCGCGCTACGTATCCAAAGCACCGGCATTGCAATGGACTGCAGCAGCCAGACCCAGTGACCTAGAGGCAGGGGGCGAGGCTAAGAGAAGGTGTGCATGACAGAAGACAGTTTTGGCAGAGACAAACAGCAAGTAGGAGGCTGAGCAGCATGCTCCGTCCTTAGAGCACTGGGGCTACAAAGGACTGTTCCCGTCGGCTCCCGCTGCTAACAGCACTACTGCCAGAGAGCGAGGTGCCGTGTGCCCAGTGATTGCCAGTGAGCAATGCCCCATGCGCTCCAAGACCATGAGTACAGCGCACATATGCAGGAGAGAGAGCCAGTTCATGCCACCTGTCCAGCTTGGATAGCCAATAATTATAAGGCACAGAGGAATCACAGAGGATGGTGCTACAGTCAGCAAGGTACTCCCTCAGCATCTTCCAAAACATTGCACTCCTTGTGAGAGTACCCCACGCCTCATGGCCAGGCCGATGGGAGGGTATGAGAAAACTCTCCCAGAACTTTGCCAGTGTCCCACTGCCTCTGCTGGATTGGAGTTGTATCTCTCTCACCTGTACTCCTTGGTGGTCCAACAACTGTGACCTCTGCCGCCAGCATTTTTAGAAGTAAATGTTTTTAATAAGACTGCAAGAAGGGCCCTCTGGTACTGCAACATTTTAGTACACATGTCTGCCTCTGGAATAATGAAAAAATGAAAAAACAGCACAAAAGAAAAAAGTGGGTGCATGCTTCCAGGCATATACCAAACCTCAGAAATATCCATCAGAAATGAAAGCAGCACACCTTGGAGGATTCAATTTGATGTTTATTAGCCCATCCGGCTATGTGCCCATACAGTGCGACGTTTCGGTCCAAAAAGGGTGCGGACCTTTCTCAAGCAGTACAATGTGTCAAATGAGTGCCTTCTTAAAGCACACAAATTATATAGGTATTTTGTGACAATTATGCATTTTAGCATGGTTAAAATAAGATCTACAAGATCGTGATATGTAGTCATATAGTGCTTATTAAGTGCAAAGTGCCATAGTGCATAACATAATAAAATGATATTTCTACATACATAAATAAATATCATCAATAGATACTGATTATTAATCAGCGGCAGCTGAAAACTTCATATATAAATGAGTATGACTCACCCCAACAGCATTATAAAAAGCGCCGAGCACTAGCGTTCACAGCGATGCAGTGCGCAGGGCCAGAAGTTTCAGGCAATATGCGGTTTACTACCACTCATGCGTAGTAGCACATCATGATAGTCAGCGCCATCTTAAAAGCTGGAAAGCTCAAACCGACAGGCGCGGTACCACCGCTCATGCGCAGTAGCGCATAATGTTCGTCGGCACCATCTTGAAAAAAGGAAAGCTCATGCCGACATACCATAACATAATTGCAGAACTACATGCGCTTAAATAAAAATATATATTAACGTTCAATCCTTTAATGGAATTCCAATAGAATAAGTGAATAATAAGCCATATAAATTGCTTATAGCAAAAAAGGAACGAGATCGGTATGGGAATAAGTCTTTAGGAGACAGGAACACCTCCCATTAGCTGGGATAGGTAACCCATAACCAGGTAGCAGGGAGAGTGGTGAACCCAGTAAAGGTACAACACTCCAACCCTCCTGTATTTAGACAATCCCTCACAATACCACAAGTTCAAGTCCCAATACCACAAGTTCAAGTCCCAAAGCTGGCACATTCACTAGCAGGATCCACAATAGGTAGAACATATAAAATAAAGATGACAAAAAGTTGCGCATTAAGTCATTTATTAAACAAAAAATAAGTACTTAAATCTAATAAAAAATATAATAGAAAAATACAATGAAAAAGTACATGGGGGAGTCATGTTTTCAAATAAGCTTCCGCCAAATAATCTGAAAGACATAAAACAGGAAAAAAGACTTTTAGAATACCTAAAAATTACAAACATAGAAAACAAGGAAACAATAGCAGCAACATGGGCAATATATAGCAATGACGTCATAGAGTAATATGTAACTTATAATCAACATTTAGACCTGAAGGTTTTAATGTATTCAATTTTTTTATCCATTGTAGTTCTCTAATTTTAAGAAGTTTCACTCTATCACCTCCCCTCCTCAAAGGGGGAATATGATCTATAATCCTAAACGTCAAATCTTTCTCCGTATGTTTAAGATCTAAAAAGTGTTTAGATACTGACAAATCCTGTCTCTTTTTTCTAATTGTGTATCTGTGCTGATTTAACCTAATCTTCAATTCACATGTTGTTTCACCTACATAATATAAATTGCAAGGGCATCTCAGGAGATAGATCACAAATTCAGGAGAACATGTTAAAAAATAATTAATTTTATACGACTTTTGTGTATTCTGTGGATGTTGAAAGACATTCCCTTTTTCCATATAGGAACAGTTCACACAATTTAAACAGGGAAATGAACCCACTCTAGTTTTTCCTGTCAATGTAATCTGGGAATCTCTTCTGCGTTCCTATATCTGAGTGAACTATCATATCTTTAAAATTCTTTGCACGTCTATATGAAATCAAAGGGGGGGACCCAAATTCTTCAGTCTCTGGATGACATTGACCCAACATCGGCCAATGTTTTTTGACAATACTGACAATGGAAGCACTCTCTTCACAAAACCTAGTTATGAACGGAATTCTTCGTTCTATATTTCAACCTCGTTTTTTCTGGACAAGAAGATCTCTGCGTGAAATTCCTTCAACCATTGACTTGCAAACATCTAACAGTTTAGCAGGATAATTCCTGTGTCTAAATTTAGTAATCATCTTATCCAATGATATGACCACAGTCTCCGGTTCGCTTACAATGCACCTAACGCGTAATAATTGGCTAAAGAGGAGAAATTCCATCATTTTTCTCGGATGATGACTGTTGAATTGAAGCAGTTATTCTTATCAGTGGATTTCACAAACAACTCAGTTATTAGTTTGTCATTTCTCCTCTTAATCAAAATATCTAAAAATTGAATCTCCGTTTCTGAGTGCACCAAAGTGAACTTAATGTCATCATTAATAGAATTTAAAAATACATGAAAGGCTTTCAACTCCACCAAAGTGCCAGTCCAAATGAGGAGGACATCATCTATATACCTCCACCATCCGAGCACATGCTCAAAATGGTGGGATACATAGACGAAATCCTCCTCCAAGGCCGCCATAACCAGATTCGCATAAGCGGGTGCCATATTGGCACCCATGGCCGTCCCCTTCCTTTGCATAAAATAGTCATCCCCAAAAAGGAAATAACTATTGTATAACATTAGTTTCAATAATTCTAACAAGAAAGTCCTTTGTTCTAGTGTGAACTCTGTTTTCAACAGACTTCTATCCACAGATTTAAGTCCCAGACTATGACTAATAGATGTGTATAATGATACTACATCAAATGATGCAAGTATCACCCTTCCCTTTAATTGTATGTTGTTTAATTTATACAAAATATCAGTCGTGTCCAAAATAAATGATTTAGTTTGTCGACTTAATGGACTCAATATTTTATCCAAAAATATACTAATATGATTAAAGATGGAACCTCTACCCGATACAATTGGGCGGCCAGGTGGATTTACCGAAGACTTATGTATTTTTGGCAATACGTACATTACCAGTGTAATAGGATTAGCAATCAACAAAAATTTATGTAAATCATCAATCAATTTAGCAGACAGCGCTTTATCTAAAATATGTTTTATCATATCAATGATCTTAAATTTAGGGTCATTGTCAATTTTCCTATAAACTTCATTGTCAGGCAATTGTCTCCTAACTTCTGCTATATAATTCTTAGTGTCCATAACAACGATAGCCCCACCCTTATCAGCCGATTTTATGGTGATGCTGTCATCGCCTGCCAGACTAACCAAAGCCTTATATTCAACACTAGTCACATTTGGATGTTTAAATCTCTCCATATTTTGGTTCATTTTCAATGATTCTATATCTTTATTTACTGCTGTAATGAAAGCTTCAATTGCCGGTACATTATCCAATGGTATAAAGTCACTTTTGTTGGATAGTGAACAACTTTTTAAATCAAATGTACCCACATTCTTGATTGTTGTCTCAACATCATCCATCACTACTGCACTAGCAGCATCTTGTGTATGGTCTGTAAACCACTGTTTAAGTTTTATTGATCTAAAGAATCTAAAAAGATCCTTCTCTAATTCGAACCAATTAACATGGTTACTTGGACTATATGATAGGCCCTTCCATAAAACTTGAACTTCAACATCAGATACTAATCAGACCACTAATTCTGGTCCTTTTTCTTGATGGTTGCAGGTCTCGAAGGGTTGGTTCAAGCCTTAAGGCGTTTTTCTTTTTTGTCCATGATTGTGCTTCCTCCCTCCTCTTCTGATCCTCCGGTGCATTCATCCAGATTGGGCTTTTGTGTCTCTAGAAAAATTGTCAATGTTTAAGAAATCAAAAGAGTCATGCTTCATAAATTCTGAAAACTTGTAATAACCTGGTTTATTAGGAGATTTCTTTTCTTTAAATGTTCTCTTAGACTCATTTTGCCAGTTATAAATTTTTCCAGTGTGGTAATCTTCAGTATCTCTAATCCACTTACGCCTCTTTACCTCTTCCATATCCTCTTTATTTTTATTCAAGCAAGTAGTAATAGTCTCCTTAAATTTATCAAATATTTCTAAACCCAGCATGTCTCGTAACTTATTCCCAGTATCAGAAAAATTCACATTAAGTGATGAAATTTCTATTTGTAGGTACTCCATGTTTAGTAAAAGTAGGTCCATAGCATATTTGTTGGACAAAGAAAAAAAATTTTCACAAAAAGACTCATTACCAGAAAATAGGTTTGGAAGAATACTAGAGAGTAGACCCCTAGGTATCCTTTTGGGCTTATAATATTCCTTTAAAGTGGTTAAATGCAATTGGAGTGTGACAATACGTTTTTCCTCTTAAGTATACTTGCGTTTGAGTTCCACTACAGATGGAATGTCCAGAAATGTTGCATCGCCTTCTATTGCTCCAAGTATTCTCTCCTCATCTTCCAGAGTGTAACAAAAAGTGGCGGGCAATACCATGTCACCACTAGATGCGGCCATGGTAAAAAGAAATTTGTGCAAGAAAAAATAAACAATTAAAAATTTGTGCAAGCTGAATCTGGTAATGATATAATGAAAAAAATGAAAAAGCAGCACAAAAGAAAAAGAAAAAAGTGGGTGCACACTTCCAGGCATATACCAAACCTCAGAAATATCCATCAGAAATTAAAGCAGCACGCCTTGGAGGATTCAATTTGATGTTTATTAGCCCATCCAGCTATGTGCCCATACAGTGCGACGTTTCGGTCCAAAAAGGGTGCGGACCTTTCTCAAGCAGTACAATGTGTCAAATGAGTGCCTTCTTAAAGCACAAAAATTATACAGGTATTTTGTGACAATTATGCATTTTAGCATGTATAAAATAAGATCTACAAGATCGTGATATGTAGTCATAAAGTGCTTACTAACTGCAAAGTGCCATAGTGCATAACATAATAAAATGATATTCCTACATACATAAATAAATATCATTAATAGATACTGATTATTAATCAGCAGCAGCTGAAAACTTCATATATAAATGAGTATGACTCACCCCAACAGCATTATAAAAAAAAAAGAAAGCTCATGCCGACATACCATGCAATTATGTTATGGTATGTCGGCATGAGCTTTCCTTTTTTCAAGATGTTGCCGGCGAACATTATGCGCTACTGCGCATGAGCGGTGGTACCGCGCATGTCGGTTTGATCTTTCCAGCTTTTAAGATGGTGCTGACTATCATGATGCGCTACTGCGCATGAGTGGTAGTAAATCGCATATTGCCTGAAACTTTTGGCCCTGCGCACTACATCGCTGTGAACGCTGGTACTCGGCGCTTTTTATAATGCTGTTGGGGTGAGTCATACTCATTTATATATGAAGTTTTCAGCTGCCGCTGATTAATAATCAGTATCTATTAACGATATTTATGTATGTAGGAATATCATTTCATTATGTTGTGCACTATGGCACTTTGCACTTAGCAAGCACTTTATGACTACATATCACGATCTTGTAGATCTTATTTTATATATGCTAAAATTCATAATTGTCACAAAATACCTGTATAATTTGTGTGCTTTAAGAAGGCACTCATTTGACACATTGTACTACTTGAGAAAGGTCCGCACCTTTTTGGACCGAAATGTCGTACTGTATGGGCACATAGCCGGATGGGCTAATAAACAAATTTAATCCTCCAAGGCGTGCTGCTTTCATTTCTGATGGATGCCTCTGGAATAAGAGATATAAAGTTCTCCTTGTAGCGTGGGTTTAGAAGTGTCACCAATCAGTATTGCCTGTTACCCAAAATTTTGATAACGCAAGGGTCACGGGAAAGGCAGACTAACATAAACTCAGCCATTCATGCAAGACTGCTAACAGGGTGGCACCCCCTCACATCTCTTCCCTCATTTCTGTCTATCGGCCTAGCTAATCACTGAGCTCTGCAAACGACTTTTGACTAACCTTTGCAATAATCTCTACTTCCTGCCCCCGATTTAAAAGACTTCGCCTGCATTGTGCCAATCCTCTTTAATGCTCTACCCCAAGAAATTAGGAGCAGCCACAATTTGCACAGTTTTAGTCGCTCCCTCAAAACACATTTGTTCAGAGCAGCCTATCACGTTTCCTAATCAAAGTAATTTTATGTGTGTGTGTGTAGCCCATTCACTATTTCTAACTATCCCCAACTCCTTCAAGATGGCTGGACCATCATTGTAAATACATCATTGTAAATACACACCTGTACTTTGTATCTCCCCCACCTCATTGTAGATTGTAGATGTTAGGCTAGTT